>NC_042989.1:12690786-14082524 GCF_901001165.1 Salmo trutta | reverse complement strand
ACATTTGATAACACGAAAACTACACATGTGAAAACGTGATCACACGGGAAGTCTTTCATGTGATTTTCCACATGTTAAATCGTGTTTTTTTTCTGTAAGGGACACACACACACCAGACACACACACTGGCTCTCAGCATGGGAACTCCATGTTGTCTTCAAACAAATAATTCAAGTAAGGTTACGGGGTCATGGGGAGGTCATTTCTATGGATACCCCTCAGAATGTGTACATTACCCTGAGAGAGAGAGAGTGAGAGAAAGAGAGAGGCTGTGCAGTGCACCGTGCTTTACTAATCCACCCAGAGACACATAAAGAGTAGAAAAAAAGGTTCCAATTACTTCTGATTCGCAAGGAATACGCTCGCGTGTGTGTATGTGTACTTGCTCATGCCAATATCCAGCATGTGTGTATGTGCACACCTGTGAATGTAGCCTACTGTACATGTGTGTGTTTTCACATTCTGTACAGTGTAGTGATAATGGACCTTCACTCACAGATGCACTCCTTCACCCAGCACGTTTCTATCCACCAGGAACATAGTGTGTCTATGTACAAATACTCTGTCTGCAACAAGACCAAGAGGGTATCACTTTCAGTAGAAGTCCTATAGAGACTTGGATTTCCTGCAGCTCTGGATGTTATTTTATATGGGGGCCTTTGCAGCATAACACAATAACAGCAACAATCTGAGTGATGGAGTCAAGACAGCAGGAGGTCACTTGACCCTGGCTCTCCACTGAGCTGGATCAACACACGATCCCCAGCCACTAATTTCAGCTCACTCAAACAGAGGGGAGCCACTGCAAAGCAACCGTTTAGGTGTTAAATACCCCGGCTAGCGCGTTAGCACACTATGCTATGCTAACGCCAGACCAGAGACAGAGCGCGTGGATGAGAGGTGGGGGATTCCAGTTCTATAACAATGACTGCTGTCCCGTATGAGCGAGAGAGAGAGAGAGAGAGAGAGAGAGAGGATCACCTTCAGAAGACCTTAGCCTTGGTATTCTCTTTCTTCCTGTGTTGTCACATGCTGTTTCTTCACAGAGAAAGAAAAGGCTCTCATAGAGATAGAGAGGAACAGAGTAACTTTGCATTTAAATCACAGCGAACCAGTCCTGCTGCTGAATATCAGAGTCTTGCCTCTCCTCTCCTGTTTTTTTTCTTCTCCTCCCTTCCTCCTCCTTTCAATCTGTCAGAAAGGCCTTGTTTCTGGTTAACTGACTCGCGGCCACACCTGGTAACTCGCTCCTGTTGTCAGCATTCCTTCCCTGAGAAAACCTCATGCCAAACCAACCAGCCATGGAGCGCAGCCAAGAGAGAGAGCGAGAGCGAGAGCGATAGAGCGAGAGACTCAACGAGCCAATCACAGGTAGACCTGAGGGAGCCCAGCCAATGCGGAGCGGAGCCACTTGTTTGACGAGTTGAAAGAGAGACACAGAGCGAGAGAGAAAGAGAGCGAGACATACCAAACATGGCCCTCCAAGAAACCAGGGCCATGGCTCCAAATCGAGCCCCTCCGGAGCGTGCTAAGAGAGGAGGGGTCCTTCAAATGATCGCGACACGGAAATAGTTGACAGTTTACTGCCTCCATAGCTGACCTGAACATGGCCGTTTGGAGTACCCATGCCAGAGTTAGAGTTAGGGGAGGCAGGGTTGGAGCGAGTTTCCGTTTGCCAGTCAAATTCTGGGCCTCTGCTTTTGCAGAAAGATTAGACGCGACGCAGTCTGAATTGGAACAAGATTAGACTCAATCCCTGGATCATTGTTTGCCAACATCACTGTCCTCTGGTTTCTATTAGAACTCATTGCTTCCATACTTCCGCTTTCAAAGGCAGATAAATATTCTAAACTCTGAGTGAGTGGTTGAGTCACTCTTAGCTGGAATGAAAAAATGGAAGAAGAGTCTTAGAAAAAAAAAAGTCTGGAAAAACAGCTGATGCACTTTGACCTGAAAGTGTATGCAGATTAACTTGGGAGGGTGTGTTTAATACAAAGCAAACAAGTCCCAATTATCAGGCAGTCTGCAGGGCAGCCCAGGGTCCACTGAGCTGATACAAGGCTGATAATCTACTGTGATGTAAATACAGATGGAATCTGTCCACCTGGGCGTCCTAGACACACTGTAACTGTTTAAGCCAGCCACCAGATTGTAGCACCTATCTACGGATTTATCATAAACTATCAGAAATAATCTTTTCAAAAGCTACTCCACGAGTCGAGGAGGTAGGGAGGAGGAGGAGAAGCGGGGGAAGAGGAGGCGGGGCGATGGAACTTCCTCTCTTCCTATTGGAGAGTCCCTTTCCTCTCTTCGTTTCTTCTTTAAGTTAAAACAGGAGTCAAGAGACATAAGCCGTGCAGCATTACCTCACCGCCGTGTTTGATTTAGTGCAGATGTGAAACGGAGCGAAGCTGGGAATTGCTTTTTTTGGGACGTCGGAGAGGCTGCAAAGGCCCACGTTTAGGGCAGCCACTGTGTTTACATAGTTTCTCTCTCTCGCTCTCTCTCTCCCGCCTGTCTCTCAAAATGGAATAGCTTCACCTTTAATTCTCCATACACTTCCACTGACCTGTTTCTCTTATTTTCTATAGCTTTTCTCTCATTTACTTTTGTAACATTCCTCTCTCTACAAAATATGAGCAGCATTAGCATTTCTCAACCATTTGTCTCTCTCTCCAACCCGCTAGGAGCCATTAAGAGTGGAGTGGTAAATCAGACAAAGAATTATATATTTGTTTTGCAAACTGACACGATTTAACGAGCAGCTAATTAAAATAAATCAATAACACTGCGGCACGCTCTCTCTCTCTCCTTCGCTCTCTCTCTCTCTCTCTCTCTCTCTCTCTCTCTCTTTCTCCTTCGCTCTCTCTCTCTCTCTCTCTCTCTCTCTCTCTCCTTCGCTCTCTCTCTCTCTCTCTCCTTCGCTCTCTCTCTCTCTCTCTCTCCTTCGCTCTCTCTCTCTCTCTCTCTCTCTCTCTCTCTCTCCTTCGCTCTCTCTCTCTCTCTCCTTCGCGCTCTCTCTCTCTCTCTCTCCTTCGCTCTCTCTCTCTCTCTCTCTCCTTCGCTCTCTCTCTCTCCTTCGCTCTCTCTCTCTCCTTCGCTCTCTCTCTCTCCTTCGCTCTCTCTCTCTCTCTGGGGTGCAGAAGTGGGGTAACTGACTGCAGATTGTGGTGCTTCACTGTTGGCTTTACCTCTGATATAACTCCCTATCAGCTATTTCCATCTGTATTATCATATCCAAATCATAACCAATCAGATGATTTATATCGGAGTTATGGGTGAGGGACCTCTCTATCAAATATATCTGCAATGGGGTGAAGTCATAAAAAATGGGACAGTGAGACAAATATTTCCTTTGCTCTCCACCAATACCTCGTCACAACTCAACATTCCCCCAAAACAAGCAAGTTTAGGGATGTCACCCCTGGTCCGTCCCCCTGTGTGGCAAGGCTGGTGTTCCTAGGGGGTAATGGGGCTGACCCCTGTGTGGCGGGGCTGGCCAGACCCCAGCTGCTGACTGTCTGTCAAAAGCACCTCCAGTGGCCAGTGGGCGGGGCCACAGGGCCAGGAAGCCCACGGTCGTCGCTATTTGGATCTGGCTAGCAGCTGCTGTTCCTGACACAGCCACGACTTTGTTCCTCCGTTCCTCCTCTCTTCTCCCTACTCGGTCTGTTTCGGGGCACGGAACAAAACCCATCCTAAACCACTGGAAAACCAGAGAAATATTTAAAAGAAATGAGGGGGGCAAAAAGGGAAAAAATGAAGAAAAAAAACTCACATTTTTTCTCCCTGCAACGTCAACAAGCTCTGACAACTGCACCGGGGTTTTTTCTTGGCCCCAGCAGGGCTCTCAGGCATCTCCTTTTAACGCTTCGCCCTCCTTTCTTTTTAAAGAGATATGATAGTTATTGTTCAAATGCGGCCAAGCCTGCCCCGGGCGTCAACACACCTGTATGAAAGAGGCCTTATTGTAGCAACCTGGCAACGCTGCTAACCTGCACCTTGCTCTACCAGTTTTTAGGCTGTTAAGGAGGGGGAAGAGTGCATGCCACCGTGTCTCTTTCTCTCTCTTTTGCTCTTCTCTCAGAAGGCACCCTAATCTTTTCCCTCATTAATTCCCTTTTCTTCTCCAGGCAGTCACCTTTGCTCTGGAATGTTTTTTACTGGTGCTATTATTTTTGATTATCACCGGCAGAGGAGAGATTAGGGAGAGGAGTTGGTCTACACCCTCAGTCTCTTTCTCTCTATTTCTTTCCCCCCAAAGACAACATCTTAATAAGGTGCATAGGTACACTAAAGGTGTTCCTATCCCTGTCTGGGTAAACCGAGGCTCAGGGGGAACAACAGCTGTGTTTTCCCTTGTTTGAAGTGCAGTTGAAAACATCCAGCGCATGTCAATATTAGCCTCTGTCAAGTCTTTCTGGCGTGGGCGGCATGACAAGGGTCTTCAGTGCTGGAAGGTACATTCCTCAAAAGCCAGCCTCTCACCTTTAGGGTTGGCCAGGGCTCCCCGCTTTCATGCAGGGCCAGCACAGGCACACGCTGGCAATATAAATACACACACACATGAAAAGAACACATCCGAACAGAGAGATAAGTATACATATACTGCAGAAGGAGATGGTTTTAGACTTCTTTTGCTAGATGTCTCTCAGTGTGTGTGCACCTCCCCCTCTCCCGCCTCCTTTTCCTAAAGAGCTCCAGTGCAGGTTGGAGCCCTCAAAGCACCTGGGGCCAGTCAACTGGCCTCTGTCATTCAATTCCAGCCCAGCGACCAGGGGAAGACTCCACAAAACGTCTCAATTATCTGTCTTTTATTGAGTCCACAGAGAGATAGAAAGAGAGAGAGGGGAGAGAGAGAGTCCTGCACTATCATTACTATGGCCCACACACACACACACACACACACACACACACACACACACACACACACACACACACACACACACACACACACACACACACACACACACACCCACATTAGACCCAGCCTCCTAAAATGAGTAGGTGTTCGTGAGGTCGACCAGCTCCTATTCTTTATGCAGCCGCCCCTGCCACCCCTGCTTTTCCCCACAATTCCCGGCGTGCTGGGGCCCTTTTGTTTGTCTCTGTGGGGAGTTCAGGTATAATCGCTGTTTTCCACGCTAACCGCCCTCACCTCTAATCGCAGGGCGCTATCGCACAAATATGGGCCTTTTTCCCCTCTCTCTCATTCTTCCGCTCTTCTCTCCTCCCTTTCATTCTGTCCCTTTCTCTTTTTCTCTCTCTCCTCAGTAATTGAGAGAAAGAGATTCCGCAACCCCCCCCCCTATTGTCAGATATCAAATGGGGCGGCTTTTTGAATTACCAGGGGAAACTGATAATGACATGATGGATGCGTGAGATTTCAAACAAAATTGAGTGTCAATTGACCGCATCGTCTAGTCAACACAAGTGTCTGCGGCATGCCAGCCAGACAGGAAATAAGGCCAATCTACTTCCTTTGCTTCATTCAAATGTAGGATCTTAATTTGAGCCGGTTTGCTACAGCAGGAAAATAATCCTGCAGCAACAGGAAATGTGAATTATGTGGATTATAATTAATGGACATTTTTTGTAGGGGTTGATACCTTTTTTCGTTAGGGAAAATGAAGTCTGACATTTTAAAGTGGAAATGACTAACTTTAGAAATCTTTTTCAACCACGGATACACTACAAGTTGCAAATTCTCAGCAACAAAATAGTGATCAAATTAAGATCCTACATCTGTATCAATCTTCTATTCTCCCTCCCTGGGTTATGACACTATAATGGGCTCTCAGCTCAGGTTGCTTCTAGAAGGGGCGACCTGCAAAGAGGGGCTTCAACCCTGTGTGTTGCTCCTTATGCAACACTCACACACACACACGCACACACACACACGCACACACACACACACACACACACACACACACACACACACGCACACACACACACACACACGCACACGCACACACACACACACATGCACAAACACACACATGCACAAACACGAAAGCGTGCACACATACTCTGATTCTCAAATGCATGTGGAACAGACAGAAAAGCGAGCCAGTGGTAGGGTTGAAGGGTGCCCCCATTTAATTGTATTCTTTCTCCCTCTCTTTTTTTCTCACACTCCCTTGCTTGTAACCACGAATTTAGGGCAGTGAAAATGCACAGCAGTTTGAGCAATTAAGGAGTGACATCTAAACCTGTCTGGGGGACTGTCTGAGTTCCCTAATTCCAGGACTTTTCGCTTCTACTCCTTCTGCTCTCACGCTCTTAAAGAAGTATTGGCAGGGATGAGAAACGTGTGTATGTGTATGTGTGTGTGTGTGTGTGTTAGGAAACACTCTCCCACGGGTGGCCCACTGGGATGTCATCATCTCCTCATCATTGTGTCTGTGGTGTGTGGTAGAGAGTGTGTGTGAGACCGATATAGAGAGAATGAGTCTATGTGTAGTATTTTGTGTTAGTGGCCTTGAGAGCCATCAGTCAAATACTGTTGGCTCTCCTCTGACTTCTCTCTTAAATAATTAATTGGACCCTCAATCACTAGAAACACACATATGGACACTCTGAGAAACCACTGTTTAGGGGTAAGAAGTCAGACATCAGTCTAGTAATATAAATAGATTTGTTTGCAGTGGAAGACTGCAGCAGCATTGACACTGTAGAGCAGTCAGACGTGTCCAGCGGCTGCCAAATATCTCCTCTTCATTGCTTAAGGCTCAGAGATAAGCTACTGTCCGTGGATACATCTCATTATGTCTCCATATGTGACTAGGCCCTGAGTTTACAACCTTACAGCCACTAAAGCCCCATTTCTACTGGCACTTAAATTCTCAAATTCGAGCTGGGTCGAGGGAAACCCGGGCCAGCGCAGCCCAGTTTCAGAACTGGTGCCAGCTCGATTAGAACCACCAGCTGATCACTGCTGGATGCTGACAACACGGTTAGCTAGCTCGTCTGGGCTTGTTGCTGTTAGCTAGCACATGGACAAGCAGTGCTGCAGTAGTCAGACATGACACAAATGACCACCATAGCTGGATCTTTCATTCATTTTTGCACTACACAATCAACTTGTATAAGAACAGTCAGCCCTCAAATGCTAGCTCCCTAACATTAGCTAGCAAATCAGAGTTGAAACAAGCTACCTAGCTAACGTGAGCTAGTAGGAGTTTTGGCTGGCCAGGTCGTATTGAAAGATAGCTAGCTAGCTACATCATATCAAACCTGTTGTCTGGTTTGCTTGGTTAGCTAGCTAAATACATGGCTCTGAGTCTGGTTGGCACTGGCAGGAGTATGGGGTAATGTTAGTTACAGCATGGTGAGGGGGAATTAATCACATATTGGCTACCTAGCAACATGACATAATTTCTCATTTCTGGAGTCAGTGGATACACAATTCCAGCTAGCCCACCAAGGCCAGCCCAACCCGGGTTGACTTCAAAGTGCCAATGGAAATGGGGCTTTAGTTCTCAATTCAATCAAACTCTGTAAAAGAATCACATATAAACCTATAAACCTATTTTGGTTTCTGTCAGTGACCGATCAATGGCCTCTTTATTCCTGATATTATTTATAGCACCTCGCTGACTGAGTATGAGGTAAATACAGTCCTAATGAATGAAATCATGAATACAGTAAGATTAAGAGATAGAGGGAGCAGGTGTTCTGCTGACACTGCAGATGAGCATGTAGAACAGAAATGAAATGATAGACAGAGAAAGAGAGAGGAAAGAGAGAGAGAGAGAGAGATTCAGGCGGAGAGAGTGAGCACTGGCCCCAGAGGACCAGCCAACCTGACAGAAAATGTTTGATATAATTAGTTTATCTGCTGGTTGGGGGAGATGGCTGCAATTGCGGTTGCAGTATGTGGAAGGGAGCGTTATCCACAGGCTTACAGAGGTGTGTTGGAGGGAGTCAGGGGACTGGGCGGGGCAGTGTGTGTGTGTGTGTGTGTGTGTGTGTGTGTGGAGGGTAAAGGTGACCAGGTGTGACAGAGTGGCCCTGGGGCCGTTGTGTTAGGGAGCCAGAGCGGACAGGAGACATACAGAAGCTCCTTCTTTACCTGATCCATCTAAACCCAGTGAACCTCAGACAGGTATTCTCTATCTGTCCAGGCCTGCTCTCGCTCTCTCTTTCTCTCTCTCTCTCTACCCCTCTCTCTTGCTCTCTCTCTCTCCTTTTCTCTCGTAAGCTGTCTCTCTCTCTCTGTTAGTCTTTCTCTTTCTCCTGGAATGGTCTCTCTTCCATAATTCTGTATCTACCTACCCCACCTATCATTCTTTCAATCTTCCTACCTCCCTCCCCCTTCCCCCCTATCCCTTTCCTAACACCATTGTAACCACATCCACAACAACCTTAATATATTATTTTGACCTGTTTTGTGTGTGTTCTTTTTGAAGTAGTTATATATGGCTGGGTGCCCTATGGCTGCGAGACGAGGCCCATGCCAATAACCCCATCATGGAGGACCCTATAAATCAATACAGGCCTTTGTTTGATTCAGCAAGCTTTGCCAGGGTTCAGCTTGTTATGGATGAGGTATCAATAGAATAAGTGTGAAGCGCTGCACAGCGTGGGAGGAGAGTCCCCTAGGCTCCCAGTGCAAAGCAAGGCTAGAACAATCCACTTTTAATTGGAACGTGGCCTGAAAAGCTGGTAATTTGCAATTTGGGAGAGAGGTGAGAAATAAACGATGCAGCCCTCCCTTTCACCTCATTTACACCCCCCCCCCCCCCCCACACACACTCCTCGATGAAGTTATCAGAGGAAGCTGGAGGTATTAAGTCAGAACTATTATGCACAGCCAAGCTTAGTGCGAGAGAGATAGGCTCACAATGATGCCCCTATCAGTATAATCTTGGATTTCCCCCCAGCCTTATGAATATTTATCTCCCCATTATCACCAATGATGTTTCAATTGCACCTTGCACTGAGCATGTGCAGGATGGGATGCCACCTCTCCCGTTTACAGTGACTGCTGAGAGAGAGAGAGAGAGAGAGGGAGAGAGAGAGAGAGAGAGAAAGAGAGAGAGAGAGAGAGAGAGAGAGAGAGAGAGAGAGAGAGAGAGAGAGAGAGAAGGAGCAGGCATTGTTGTCCCTAGCCCCCAGACATCACTAGACGCTTTATTTTAGCCATTACTTGCAAGGGGGACATCCACATCAGTGTAATCTATGTTCATTAGTAAGGTCTGGTGAGTCTGATGAGGAGGAACAAAGCTACCTAATACATTTAGTCCCTCTGCAATACTGCATGCATGACATCAATGATTCTGGTCCCAGTGTATCAATTCCAATGCCTGTTCTATTGGTGCTTGACATTGGCAGCAAATGGTGGACTTTAGTGCTACATAACAGGCCAATATCCCTGGCCCTTCCAGCTGCAGTCTCTGAAAGCCCATGGAGAAACCATTCGTCCCAATGAGCTCTAAAGGCAAGTGGAAGCTCATAAATAGAGACTTGACTGTATAGACTTTGCATTTTATCTTTAAGCAGTTTCCACTTTTATGGGCCAGGGACCTCTCCAACCCAGGGAGGGAGAGAGGGGGATGGAGAGAGAGAGGTAAAGAGGATGGAAAGATATAAAGAAAGGGGAGAGAGAAGAAATAGAAGAATAAGAATGAGGAAGAGAGAGAAAGAGAAAGACAGAGCAGGGTCACAAATCTTGCTGCTATTCTAGTATGTGGCATCTTCGCTCGTTTGCGGCTGCTCATTAACAAACAACACTGCTGTGAAATTGGTTTAATGACAAAGTAATAAAATTGCTATTCTGCTCACAGATGGCCCCAGGCACTGAGAGATTCTGCCAGGCTTACACTGGTTGCCCGGGCGCATTCAGCTGCTTATTCATGAAAAGGGCATCCTTCACTTTTTCTCTTTCTTTCTTTCTCTCTCCACTCTATTTTTTTTTAACTCTACCTGCAAATGAAATAAATTAACCTACTTTTCCCCTTGTATTTTCCTTGAATTCTCTCTCCCACTCCTTTACTCTCTATGTGTGTGAGCCTCTCTCTCTTGCATATTCTCTCCAGCTCTGGCGCTTGCTCTTTCCAGCTCTTACCCCGAACAGAAATTACCATCTTAAAATGAAAAGGAGGCTTGCCCACGCAAACGCAGCTCGACTTCATTTCAAACGCAGAGCCCTTGTTATTAAACGACCCACCAATAAAACCAAGCCATAGAAGAATAAAAGAGCCAAAATGAGATGTACAAAGACATTCTCTCTCTCTCTCTCTCCCCTCTCTCTCTCTCTCTCTATCCCTCTCTCTCTCTATCCCTCTCTTTCCCTCCCTCTCTCTTTCCCGCTCTCTTTCCCTCTCTCTCTCTCTCTCTCTCTCTCCCTCTCTCTCTCTCTATCCCTCTCTCTCTCTATCCCTCTCTCTCCCTCCCTCTCTCTTTCACGCTCTCTTTCCCTCTCTCTCTCTCTCTCTCTCTCCCTCTCTCCTTCCCCCTCCCTCCCTCCCTCCCTCCCTCGCCCTCTCCCTCGCCCTCTCTCTCTCTCGCCCTCTCTCTCGCCCTCTCTCTCGCCCTCTCTCTCGCCCTCTCTCTCTCTCTCGCCCTCTCTCTTTCTCTCGCCCTCTCTCTCGCCCTCTCTCTCGCCCTCTCTCTCTCTCGCCCTCTCTCTTTCTCTCGCCCTCCCTCCTGCCTTGTCTGGCTTCTTGTAGCATGTTGACCCCAACTCTGGAAAGGCTTGACTTGGTTACGGGAAAATAACTAAAAAAGGTCTTCATTTTCTATGATCAGCTGAGTGTGCCAGCTTTTCTTAAGGAGCCAACTGTTTTTCAGAACTCCCCTCTCACACGGAGGTGGGTACCTCTCTCGCCCCATGACCATGGCGTTGGGTGCGCACCTTGCCAGCCTATGACCCAATGTGGTCCTTCATGCCCAGACAAGTGGACAGGGTCTTGTTAATCTCACCCAACCATCATGGCTGGCACTGCCACCCATTACACACATGGGCAGACACACTGCCACACACATTCATCAGCTGTGACAGCACTTACTGTATGCATGTTACGCTAATATCGGAGTGTGAGAACCAGTAAATGGATGTGTGTGTGTGTGCGTGCGTGTGTGTGTGTGTGTGTGTGTGTGTGTGTGTGTGTGTGTGTGTGTGTGTGTGTGTGTGTGACTGAGTGACTGAGCTAGACATTAGTCTCTCATTCAGTCGCACTTAGCGAAACGATTAACCAACTAAAACTGCAACACAGAGGGATTCTGTTCTGGCAATAAGCAAAAATATGTTTTTCTCCTCCAAACATGGAAAATGGTTTAACTAAAGTGGGATTAATATTACAGCCAGATCAAATTATCCTGAAGAGAGGGGGCTGTTGGTGGGGGGGGGGTTGTTGTTGGTGGGAGTGAGGCACTTGGGATCTGACAACAGAGTCAATTCTGCTAATTAACTGCCAATTAGTGGTCCCTAAATGAGAGGGATCATGGTGCCCGTGTTGGCAGAGCCCGGCAAGCACACACATGCACAAACACACACACATACACATGTGCGCGCACACACACACACACACACACACACACACACACACACACACACACACACACACACACACACACACACACACACACACACACACACACACACACACAGTGGCAAGAAAAAGTATGTGAACCCTTTGGAATTACCTGGATTCCTGTATAAATTGGTCATCAAATTTGATCTGATCTTCATCAAAGTCACAACAATAGACAAACACAGTGTGCTCAAACTAATAACACACAAATTATTGTATTTTTCTTGTCTATATTGAATACATCACTTAAACATTCACAGTGTAGGTTGGAAACAGTATGTGAACCCCTAGGCTAATGACTTTTCCAAAAGCTAATTGGAGTCAGGAGTCAGCTAACCTGGAGTCCAATCAATGAGATGAGATTGGAGATGTTGGTTAGAGCGGCCCTGCCCTATAAAAAACACTCACAAAATGTGATGTGAACCATGCATCTAACAAAAGAGATCTCAGAAGACCTAAGATTAAGAATTGTTGACTTGCATAAAGCTGGAAAGGGTTACAAAAGTATCTCTAAAAGCCTTGATGTTCATCAGTCCACGGTAAAACAAATTGTCTATAAATGGAGCAAGTTCAGCACTGTTGCTACTCTCCCTAGGAGTGGCAGTCCTGCAAAGATGACTGCAAGAGCACAGCGCAGAATGCTCAATGAGGTTAAGAAGAATCCTAGTGTCAGCTAAAGACTTACAGAAGTCTCTGGAACATGCTAACATCTCTGTTGACGAGTCTACGATACGTAAAACACTAAACAAGAATGATGTTCATGGGAGGACACCACAGAAGAAGCCACTGCTGTTAAAAAAAACCATTGCTGCACATCTGAAGTTTGCAAAAGTGCACCTAGATATTCCACAGCGATACTGGCAAAATATTCTGTGGACAGATGAAGCTACAGTTGAGTTGTTTGGAAGGAACACACAACACTATGTGTGGAAAAAAATAGGCATAGCACACCAACATCAACCTCATCCCAACTGTAAAGTATGGTGGAGGAGCATCATGGTTTGGGGCTGCTCTGCTGCCTCAGGGCCTGGACAGCTTGCTATCATCGCCAGAAAAATGAATTCCCAAGTTTATCAAGACATTTTGCAGGAGATGTTAGCTATCTGTCCGCCAATTGAAGCTCAACAGAAGTTGGGTGATGCAACAGGACAACAACCCAAAACACAGAAGTAAATCAACAACAGAAGAAAATACGCCTTCTGGAGTGGCCCAGTCAGAGTTAAGACCTCAACCCGATTGAGAAGCTGTGGCATGATCTCAAAGGAGGAGTTCACACCAGACATCCCCAGAATATTGCTGAACTGAAACAGTTTTGTAAAGAGGAATGGTCCAAAGTTCCTCCTGACCGGTCTGATCTGCAACTACAGAAAACTTTGGTTGAGGTTATTGCTGCCAAAGGAGGGTCAACCAGTTATTAAATCCAAGGGTTCACATACTTTTCTCCACCCTACACTGTGAATGTTTACACGGTGTGTTAAATAAAGACATGAAAACGTCGAATTGTTCGTGTGTTATTGGTTTAAGCAGACTGTGTTTGTCTACTGTTGTGACCTAGATGAAGATCAGATCAAATTTTATGACCAATTTATGCAGAAATCCAGGTATTTCCAAAGGTTTCACATACTTTTTCTTTCCATTGTAGATAGACAGATATAGACATCCCCCGGCTGCTACAACCTCCTGCAGTATATTTAGGAGTCCAGGGGACAAACAGAGAGAAAGAGAGAGGGAGAGAGGGTGGAAAGGAACTCAAATGCCTCTGTGTAAAACTCTAAAATGCTTAGATGAGTGAGAAGATATAAAAACACAAAACGAGGTTGGGCCAATTTCAAATTTTTACATTACATTTGGAAAATATTAGTTATTATTTAGCATTTCATGACAGCTCCTCATGCCAAGTCGGAGGGTCATAAAAAATCCTACAAATCATAAAAAGCACTATTTCTAAGTGTCTCCCTGGGCTTTCTCAAGGGGGAGGAAAAAGCTGCAGTAAGTGAAGTAACAAAAGCTAGCCTTCGTCTTTTTTTTACCTACCCAGACACCACTATAGACACATGTTGTGTATCTAGTTATCCACACCACTAATAAGATGTTGCATGTGAATCTATAGCGGTATATGCTTCTCTACTGTGAGTCCAAGTCTGAGGGAGGGAGGGAGGGAGGGATAGCATGCTGAGAAGGGAGTTCCACTGCAGTCAGGCTATATGCTAGCTAACACACTAATTACGGCAGGCTGATCTACAGCGAGCAGTATGGGAGAACAAATAGAGAAACTTTACTGATTGGCTGGATGGACAAAATAAACAGTGAGGCACAGTCCAAGACTGTGACATCACAAGGAGTAGATGAGGTGATTTGGAATTTGGACTTTCGAGGGGTGCAGACAGACCCCTGAGTCCCCCCCTCTATCACCTCAGCTGTGCCTCTCCCTCTACCGTCTATGGATCCTGTCTAGCCTGACTATCTCCCACGTTGGCATCAATGGGTACTTGGCGCCATGGTCTGGAGGATATCCATCCCCTTATCATGTGACCTGTGTTCTGACAGAGGCCAAAGGTCGCCCCTGTGTCTTAATAACTCACTCATTGTATTCCTTTCTGCCGCTAATTAGAGCCTCTCCCTCTGTGTGTGTTTTCCCTAGTGCCGATCCCCAGTGAGGAGGTGGATAGGTAACAATAGAGTGTGGCTCAGTGCCCTCTTTATTGTTATTAGTGCTCCAGTGCTATGACATTCAGTCATTATGGCCTCAGAGCCTCTGTCTGTCTGTCTGTCTGTCTGTCTGTCTGTCTGTCTGTCTGTCTGTCTGTCTGTCTGCCTGCCTGCCTGCCTGCCTGCCTGCCTGCCTGTCTGTCTGTCTGTCTGTCTGTCTGTCTGTCTGTCTGTCTGTCTGTCTGTCTGCCTGTCTGCCTGCCTGCCTGCCTGCCTGCCTGCCTGCCTGCCTGCCTGCCTGTCTGTCTGTCCGACTGCCTGGTCTGCCTGCATGGTCTGTCTGTCTGTCTGTCTGTCTGTCTGTCTGTCTGTCTGTCTGTCTGTCTAGCCTGCCTGTCTGTCTGTCTGTCTGTCTGTCTGTCCGACTGCCTGGTCTGCCTGCATGGTCTGTCTGTCTGTCTGTCTGTCTGTCTGTCTGTCTGTCTGTCTGTCTGTCTCTCTCTCTCTCTCTCTCTCTCTCTGTCTCTCTCTCTGTGTCATGGAAATGGCCAACTGCCTGCCTGCCTGCCTGTGAGATGAGGGAATAATGAGGGGACGATTTCCTTCCTTTTTTAGGCGCTGTTGCTCTCCTCGGTCGTCTGTCATCGGACTCATCTCTCAGGGCTGCGTAATAACCCTGTGTGTGTGTGTGCGTGCGTGTGTGTGTGTGTATGTAGGAGTAAATAATGAATGGTGTGTTGATGGTAGTGAGCGGGGGCATGTCGTGCTGGGCCTGATGCTGAGACATGAAAGGATCCGGTCAGGCCCCATTTAGCCCAGACTGATAGAATAACACAGAGCTGCTGCATTCTGCTCACAATGACAACTGCAGCTGGATTCTACATTCTGGATCCTTGCCTCCAGTCCCCGCGCTGTTCCAAGGCATCTCTACCTGAGCCAAGGAAGGCCTGCTGATTTACCTCCTCTGCTAGGTGGAACCTCTAGTCACAACCCTCACCCTCCTTTTCAATCTCAAACGAATGTTTCAATGTTTTCCGACCACTGTTAGGGTGACGCTAATCTCCACACTGTAAGCAGAGCAAACAAGACGCTAACTAATGGTGAACTTATGTCCCCCACCACACTCTACACACAGTGTCTACTCTACACACACAGAGGGTGCAGTGTCACTCTAGCTATTAACACACACAAGGCCAGTGTTTGAGGAACAATTTACCCTGCCTCCTCCTCCTCCATTGCAAATCAGTGCAGTGATAAAGTGTACTTTAACCTGCACTGTTTGTTCCATATTAGCAACACTTTGCTAATGGGGTGTGAGCTGTATAAGCCAACAGGTGAGGTTGCAGCTTACAGTGACACTTATTAGCTACTCGCTAGCACTCAGCATATAGCTTTTAGCCTATTAGCTTTCAAGGCTAACACGTTGTAAGGCCTTGTCTTTCTAGGTAAGGGACTTGGAAAATAACCAAGGGAATACTCCACAGCTGCAATAGTCCTTCGGGGGGTAATACAGGTGAGGTGAGGGGCAGGTAAGTGTGCTGGGGGGAGGTTGGTGGAGGGCTTGGCAGGGTGAAAGGGAGAGAGAGGGAGATGCGCCGTCCGTTGACACTACACAGAGCACCCTTGTGCCCTCCTCGGGCCGCGATTGTGCCGGTGGACAAAGCCGTGATTCAGGACATCCTCCCCCAAGGGGGAGAGCTGGAAACTGAAGACGGTGGCCGTCCCTCTCGCTCTCTCTCTCTCTCTCTCTCTCCCGCTCTCTCTTTTCCCTCCCTCCGTCTATCTCTCTGTCGCGGGCCAATAACCCGGCAGCGCCCCAAATCAAAGGAAAGCAGCACACAATGCACTCCCTCGGCCAGCCAGGAATTTCAGAGGCATTTTTATTTCTGGCCCCATCAACAGGAATTTCATAAGGCTGAAATATCCTCTATCATATCCTGGGTGGAGGCATGGCCCATCTCTCAGGGCCCTGGACCCGGGAGGAGACGACAGCAGACCAAAGAGAGAGGGGCCGGGTCCCAAACAAAGGGCCATTTAACTCTACCTCACCACACCGCCATGCCTGGTTATAAAAAAAAAAGAAATCTCATTTCATCCTGTCTATGGCTCATCTTTCGTGCACCGTTAAACACCAAATAACACGGTGCTGGCTCCCAACGGCTCTCCCTGCCCCCCTCTATCCCACAACGCCACCAGAGACACCAGAGGCATGCCACCAGAAGCCACTATAAGCCTCTCTAATGACTTTAATTGTGAAAACAGATTCCTGGTGTGTTTTTGTTAGCTAGCGCTAATGTATAAGTGAAACTAAGGCTCGGGCCATGGGATCTGGCTCACGGTGCGTCTGGGCTGGCTCTGGCTGGGAGACTGGGCTCGTGACGATGCATCCCGCCGAGACACATTTTCAGCCTGTTTATAAACAGATCGGCTGCATTTCTCTCTGATTCTATCTCTCTCTGTCTCTGTCGCTATTCCTCTCTCGCTCTCAGTCTCTCTCCTCAGTCTCTCTCTCTCGCTCTCTCTCATTCCTCTCAGGTTAGTAGACTATTTCTGCATTAATCACCATGACACAGGCAAGGCAACTCAATTTTCTGCTCCTGTAGGTAAGGTGCGTGGCGTCCCGAAACAGCGGCACGACGAGGCATGAAACAGGCAAGCGGGGGCTAATCTTTGGTTACTGGTGTAATTGAAATGCTATCCACACTGTAGGGTGCATTAAAGTCTGATAACAGCGGTTCCTGTGGCCAATTTAAGTAGCTTGACTTCCCTCTGCTAAAAAAAAGGAGAGAGAGAGAGGGAAGGGAAAAAAATGGTCTGACAGATAAGGCAGACAACCGAGCTAATTCTCCAGGCATGTTTCTCATTGTGATCCCGGATAAATTAGGAAAAAAATGAATCAAGGAACAGAAAAAAATCAATTGACCCTCGGGTGTCTTGTCAGGCTGTGAGTGTGATAAACCTAAAAGCTTGGTTAATGTCGGCCTGCCTGTACCCAACAGATAGAGCACTTTGTAAATGAACCCGCTTTGATAAATATATTAAGGAAAGCTGTGAATAAAAGGCAGAGACTTCTCATTTGTAAATAGAACCCTCGCTACATGGAATTAAAATGATAAAATGAGGTTCCATGTAATTAAGTTTGTGTAAGACCTGAAATCCGTGCAAATACCTTCCCAGAATTCTGAAAGGAAGCTGTCAGTTCAATTAATCTGAACATCACCCCGAGAATGTGCTGAACAAAATTAAGCCGTAGATAAAACCTGGGCTAGTATTTGGATAAGTAATTCCTGTATCATTTCTTTGCTTCTGTGATCATTTTATTTAATCCACCACCCCCAGTTATGTGCTAAGCCATCTACAAAGAGACTGCTGGCCAGGCCACCGAAACCTTAATCCACCATATAGCATGTGTAAAAAGGGGAGGGGGCGGCTGGTGGGTTTTGCTTGTGTGGCGGTGGTGGTGGTACTGGTAGTAGATGAAGGGGAGGTAAGGTGGGGGGTGCCATATGATCTCTCCTTTTTGCTTTAACCATATCCAAGTGAAAACATGTATATAAACAGCAGAGACCGGTGACTTCGTGCTAAACACTTTGCTGATAAAGCAGCAACATCCTGATACCTTGCATCCAGGGATGCCACAGAGACAGAGTGTGTGTTCGGTGAGTGTGTGTGTGTTTTTGTGTGTGTGTGTTTGAGATGAGGTGTGGTAGGAGGGGGGGACTGTACATAAACGGTTTTCACACTTTAGGAGTCTTAGCCGTCTTGGCTGCCGGGTGAAAATGAAAGGCAGAGCGATGCTGGTGGCAGAGATAGGAGGACGTGAAGACTTGACTCACCAGTTGTTTACTTGTAAGATGGTCAGGCCTGTGTCTTGGGCTAGCTGCTTTTTCTGTTCTTCAGAAGGGTACGGGTGCTACAAGAGAAAGACAGAGAGATAGACCAGATGAGTTTCTTTGTTCAAAGAGATAAACATAAATCTTCCCGTATCACACACAGAGAGAGTGAGAGCCGTGGCTGAGGGACGGATGTTGCAGCTCCCAGTCATGACTATGTATTGCACTGTGTGTGTTGTGGTATAACATGTATTGTGTAGGTGAAGACTATACCTCCCATGGCCTACAACTAACCCCGCCCTTCCTAATGTATAGACATGACATACAAAGCATAAACATGACTGCCCATACATGAACACACACACACACACACACACACACACACAAACACACACACACTGCGCAAATCAGTGCAAACCTGTCAAGAGGTGGTCGAACAAGTTTGTCAAAACTGCCAACTGCGATAACCCTCCTTCCTCATTCCATCCAACACACACACTGACAAGCCTTCAAACACACCATCCAACATGCACAGCCTCTCTCCCCCTCAGTCTCCAGTGTCTGAGACTCCCGTTTGTAATACAATATAGAAAATGAGTGTGTGAAGATTTGCATTGAATCCATTTATTTCCTTGAATGTCTGAAGGGAAAACATGGTACTCTGGTTTCATAGAGAGGCCAGTGCAGCGCTGAGAGGAACAGAATGATAGGAAATGTCTCTCCTCTCTCTCGCTCTCTATCTCAACACCTTTACCTGCAAATGGAATTCCCAGAGTGGAGCTGTAATGATACTATTTGTGTCAGCTTCAATATAGCAAACATGATACGATATAAATGGCAGACCTTGGGCCTGTTGTGTGTGTACACTGCTGTAGCTGCTATGAAGCATGACAAAACAACAGTGATCGCTGGTGACAGATGTCTTTAAGGGACAGATTAGGGGGAAGTGTACACGCAAACGCAACAAACGAGTCGCTATGCGTTTCATTCAGCCGCTCCGCACACACACGACACACATACATGTGTGGATGGCATGCACACACAAACACACAACAGACACGGGTTTAAAAGGTGACATCTTAATCCTACTCATCCATCGACCTTTACCCTCTCCCACCCCTCCTCCCTCCTTTACCCTCTCCCACCCCTCCTCCCTCCTTTACCCTCTCCCACCCCCTCCTCCCTCCTTTACCCTCTGTCCCCCCCTCCTCCTCCTTTACCCTCTCCCACCCCTCCTCCCTCCTTTACCCTCTGTCACCCTCCTCCCTCCTTTAACCCTCTGTCCACCCCTCCTCCTCCTTTACCCTCTGTCACCCTCCTCCCTCCTTTACCCTCTGTCACCCCTCCTCCCTCCTTTACCCTCTGTCACCCCTCCTCCCTCTTTACCTCTCCCACCCCTCCTCCCACCTTTACCCTCTGTCACCCTCCTCCCTCCTTTACCCTCTCCCACCCCTCCTCCCTCCTTTACCCTCTCCCACCCCCCCTCCTCCCTCCTTACCCTCTCCCACCCCTCCTCCCTCCTTTACCCTCTGTCACCCCTCCTCCCTCCTTACCCTCTGTCACCCCTCCTCCCTCCTTTACCCTCTCCCACCCCTCCTCCCTCCTTTACCCTCTCCCACCCCTCCTCCCTCCTTTACCCTCTCCCACCCCTCCTCCCTCGTTTACCCTCTCCCACCCCTCCTCCCTCCTTTACCCTCTGTCACCCCTCCTCCCTCCTTTACCCTCTGTCACCCCTCCTCCCTCCTTTACCCTCTGTCACCCCTCCTCCCTCCTTTACCCTCTGTCACCCCTCCTCCCTCCTTTACCCTCTCCCACCCCTCCTCCCTCCTTTACCCTCTGTCACCCCTCCTCCCTCGTTTACCCTCTCCCACCCCTCCTCCCTTCTTTACCCTCTGTCACCCCTCCTCCCTCCTTTACCCTCTCCCACCCCTCCTCCCTCCTTTACCCTCTGTCACCCCTCCTCCCTCCTTTACCCTCTGTCACCCTCCTCCCTCCTTTACCCTCTGTCACCCTCCTCCCTCCTTTACCCTCTGTCACCCCACTCCCTCCTTTACCCTCTGTCACCCTCCTCCCTCGTTTTCTCTCTCCCACCCCTCCTCCCTCCTTTACCCTCTGTCACCCCTCCTCCCTCCTTTACCCTCTGTCACCCCTCCTCCCTCCTTTACCCTCTGCCAACCCTCCTCCCTCGTTTACCCTCTGCCATCTCTCCTCCCTCGTTTACCCTCTGTCACCCTCCTCCCTCGTTTACCCTCTGTCACCCCTCCTCCCTCGTTTACCCTCTGTCACCCCTCCTCCCTCCTTTAGCCTCTGTCACCCCTCCTCCTCCTTTACCCTCTGTCCCCCCTCCTCCCTCGTTTACCCTCTGTCACCCTCCTCCCTCCTTTACCCTCTGTCACCTCTCCTCCCTCCTTTACCCTCTCCCACCCCTCCTCCCTCCTTTACCCTCTCCCACCCCTCCTCCCTCATTTACCCTCTGTCACCTCTCCTCCCTCCTTTACCCTCTGTCACCCCTCCTCCCTCCTTTACCCTCTGCCAACACTCCTCCCTCGTTTACCCTCTGCCATCTCTCCTCCCTCGTTTACCCTCTGTCACCCTCTTCCCTCGTTTACCCTCTGTCACCCCTCCTCCCTCCTTTAGCCTCTGTCACCTCTCCTCCCTCGTTTACCCTCTGTCACCCCCATCCCTCGTTTACCCTCTGTCACCCCTCCTCCCTCGTTTACCCTCTGTCACCCCTCCTCCCTCCTTTAGCCTCTGTCACCCCTCCTCCCTCATTTACCCTCTGTCACCCCTCCTCCCTCCTTTACCCTCTGTCTCCCCTCCTCCCTCGTTTACCCTCTGTCACCCTCCTCCCTCGTTTACCCTCTGTCACCCTCCTCCCTCCTTTACCCTCTGTCACCCCTCCTCCCTCCTTTACCCTCTGTCACCCCTCCTCCCTCATTTACCCTCTGTCACCTCTCCTCCCTCCTTTACCCTCTCCCACCCCTCCTCCCTCCTTTACCCTCTCCCCCCTCCTCCCTCATTTACCCTCTGTCACCCTCCTCCCTCCTTTACCCTCTCCCACCCCTCCTCCCTCATTTACCCTCTGTCACCCTCCTCCTCCCTCCTTTACCCTCTGTCACCCCTCCTCCCTCCTTTACCCTCTGTCACCCCTCCTCCCTCGTTTACCCTCTCCCACCCCTCCTCCCTTCTTTACCCTCTGCCACCCCTCCTCCCTCCTTTACCCTCTCCCACCATCCTCCCTCCTTTACCCTCTCCCACCCCTCCTCCCTCCTTTACCCTCTCCCACCCCTCCTCCCTCCTTTACCGTCTGTCACCCCTCCTCCCTCCTTTACCCTCTGTCACCCCTCCTCCCTCCCTTTACCCTCTGTCACCCCTCCTCCCTCCTTTACCCTCTGTCACCCCTCCTCCCTCCTTTACCCTCTGTCACCCCTCCTCCCTCCTTTACCCTCTGTCACCCCTCCTCCCTCCTTTACCCTCTGTCACCCCTCCTCCCTCCTTTACCCTCTGTCACCCCTCCTCCCTCCTTTACCCTCTGTCACCCCTCATCCCTCCTTTACCCTCTCCCACCCCTCCTCCCTCGTTTACCCTCTGCCATCTCTCCTCCCTCGTTTACCCTCTGCCATCTCTCCTCCCTCGTTTACCCTCTGCCACCCCTCCTCCCTCCTTTACCCTCTCCCACCACTCCTCCCTCGTTTACCCTCTGCCATCTCTCCTCCCTCGTTTACCCTCTGTCACCCTCCTCCCTCGTTTACCCTCTGTCACCCCTCCTCCCTCGTTTACCCTCTGTCACCCCTCCTCCCTCCTTTACCCTCTGTCCCCCCTCCTCCCTCCTTTACCCTCTGTCACCCCTCCTCCCTCGTTTACCCTCTGTCACCCTCCTCCCTCCTTTACCCTCTGTCACCCCTCCTCCCTCATTTACCCTCTGTCACCTCTCCTCCCTCCTTTACCCTCTCCCACCCCTCCTCCCTCCTTTACCGTCTGTCACCCCTCCTCCCTCCTTTACCCTCTCCCACCCCTCCTCCCTCCTTTACCCTCTGTCACCCCTCCTCCCTCGTTTACCCTCTGTCACCCCTCCTCCCTCCTTTACCCTCTGTCACCCCTCCTCCCTCCTTTACCCTCTGTCACCCCCTCCTCCCTCCTTTACCCTCTGTCACCACCCCTCCTCCCTCCTTTACCCTCTGTCACCCCTCCTCCCTCCTTTACCCTCTGTCACCCCTCCTCCCTCGTTTACCCTCTGTCACCCCTCCTCCCTCCTTTACCCTCTGTCACCCCTCCTCCCTCCTTTACCCTCTGTCACCCTCCTCCCTCCTTTACCCTCTGTCACCCCTCCTCCCTCCTTTACCCTCTGCCAACAACCTTTACTTTGTTTCTTGTTTCAGTTTTTCACCAGACCAATGCAGGGTATGCATATGATAGTAACTTCTAGCAATGTCATTTTGGCCCTATACTTTTCAATATAAAATAACTTCAAAAGATAATCATTGCTCCATTTTCTCATTTACAGCTACAAGAATAGATATAATATAACTTGTTCTATCCTATCAGTAGAACAAACAGTAGAACATTTCTTCAGGTAACAATGCCTGTCTCAATGTGCCCTTTTTAATTAAATGAAAGAAGAAAAAAACATTTTAGGAATGTGCTCAATTAATAACAAACAAGGCTGGGATTGGACAAATAATGAATCAAGGCTGCAAGGAGGATTAATCTGATTTCTACTTGTGTATGCAGTCCCTTTTAATATGCTAAAATCATTAACAAAGAAAGATGATAATGCTTACATAGAAATACATTGTTTGATTGCCAGGTGCTGACATTTTCTTGGCTGAGGCAGACAGGTTTTTTCTGTGTGTGTGTGTGTGTGTGTGTGTGTGTGTCTCCACCTTTATGAGCGTGTGTTTGGCTTTTCTCTTCTCATCCCTGCACAACAACATGTAATAAGACTAGGGACCTTTCCTCCCTCTCCCTCCACTCACAGCTTCCCTGGCTTTTTCACATTAGCAATGACCACGGCCACCATCAAAACCCACACAAACACTCTGACATGAACACACACACACACACACACACACACACACACACACACACACACACACACACACACACACACACACACACACACACACACACACACACACACACACACACACACACACACTAATGGGGAGCGGAGGTGAGGGGAGAGGAGCAGACAGGGCCAGATTGGAAATGGGAGTGGGTCATTTACATTGCATTAAGGCTTCCTCGGCCTCTCGGGCTCAGACCCGGTCATCAATCGCCTCACTGTCAGCCGGGCCGGGTGATAAATACAGCGGGCCGTGGCACGCCGTGGCCAGCAGCACCACATAATGAATGGTTTGAACAAACAAGAAAGATGTCTCATCAAGGAGAGTGGGGATGTTAAAGCCCCTTGCAGCAAAAAGCCCTGAGTAAGGAGATTTACTCCTAACCACATAGACACCACACTAAAAAAAATCCTATTTCACTCAGCCTCTCTCCCTCCACCAGACCCCCCCAGCCTCACACACACATACAGTATATATACACGCATGCACACACACAGTAAATGTGTGCCTGTGTCTTACAGCTTATAGCCACCCCCCTCTCCACTCCTCCACCTCACCTCCTCATCTCTCTCTCGCTCTCTCTCTCTCTCTCTCTCTCCCTCTCTCGTTCTCCCTGTTTCTATGAGTGAGAGTCTGCAGGCCACCCACAGCTTTACATTGTGGCAGCACTCTAAAGCATGAGAGCTCTGAATATCATGGCCAGACAAAATGGAGAGTGCTGCGGTCTAGGAGCTAATACAGGCCGGGGTGCTTTGTACACACAACCCAGAGAAGTAGGCCATCATGGCAGGCTAGCGGTTACAGGGCTACAGCAGCCGTGAAATTGGAGGAAGGGTATTTAGCCTTTTGAGCAACCTCTTCACGTTCATTTCCTCCGTAAAAAATCTAGGGCAGTAAATCACCAATGTCAAAGAAATAAAACGAAAACCCGAGATAGATATACTCTGAGTGAGAGACAAATGTGTTAAGTCGTAAATAATAAATCATTCAGTGTTTTTGATTGTTGATTGTTTTTTTTCTTTCCTTAAGATGTCTGTCCACCCTCAGAAGCATGAGTGTGACATGATTTCTTAATGGATGCAACACAAACCAAACCCACAGAGATCAAAGAGGTTATTGAAAATCTCCCTCTGCTAGCTTTGAATGGAATCAATAGAGCGAGTTACAAACACCAAAACCAATATCCTGAAAAGGGGAATTGGCCACAAAATCTAAAGCGCTCCATCCAGTCTATAAATAATTAGGCCTAGAAATGAGCGGCGTGTTTTATTGCCCAGTACAGTGCGGGGCCGGCCTCTTGTGATCGAAACAGCTCTGTTAATTACGCGGAAGTCCACTAATGCCACAAGCATGCGCTATTCCGCCACCACACTCCTCTAATTTCTACTATCTGACCCACAGATACACCCCCCAATACACACACACACGCACACACGCACGCACGCACGCACACACACATACACACACGCACACACGCACGCACGCACGCACACACACACGCACACACGCATGCACGCAAGCACGCACACACACACACACACGCATGCACGCACGCACGCACGCACACACACACATACACACTCGTGATGGAGACATGCTGAGGTGGATGGTGTTCTACCAGACTGCAAGGTGTGTGTGTGTGTGTGTGTGTGTGTGTGTGTGATGGCTCTGTTGGCCAGATTACAGGGTGTGATGCTCTCTGTGCTCTCTGATACTGCTGAATGTAATGGCTCCTGTGGTTGCAGCACATTACCAGCTGAGCTAGGCTTCCATCATTCCTCCCTACACACTCCTCCTTCAGCCCCAGAGAATACCCTGCCAGACCAGCTTTTCCACCTTACCCTACATCCACTACATCCACTAGACCACTCTTACCCTTATCCCATATCCATCCACTCCTACTGCACGCTCATCTATTCAAATATACTGGATGTCTTTGGATCAAATTCATATAAATATACAGTGGCCATTCTTACAACACCCCTCCCTAATGCGACTGTCCAGCCATTACCCCCCCCCATCCCAACTTCATCTCACCCCCACCGCTTTATCCTCCTACACCCCCACTCCTTCACCCTGAGCCTACTGCAGACCCTAGCTGATGGATGACATCATCAGCGGCAGGGCCAGTGTGACATGAATTATAGTCTCAGGCCACAGGGTTGCAGTGTCCTGCAAATCCATTCCATGCTAATGACTCCCTCCCTCCCAGGAAATCACAGGCCATTGGCTGTTTACCCCCAACGCCATGGCAACACACCGCCAACCAACCTCCCATTTGTTTTGTTTTCCTCCCTTGTGTTGATTGGTGTAATTTGGTCCCATCGATGTCGCTATAGGCTTATTTAAACCATATATCCTTTTGATCTTTATTGAAACAATATTTAATAAAGACGCCACTTAGCAAACTGACATGATAATTGTTTGAGTGTGAAATATTTTTGACAGTATTGCTTATTGTGTTGATAGGACCGTACTGTGATAATGTGTACTTGGATCTTCTATTCTGCTTTATGCAGCAATGTATTAATCAAATGTAGGATTTCATATATTTTCCAAATTGATTGCAATCTTATTTGTTTTTTAATCAAAGTGACTAGCAGGGATAATAATAACACTCACAGTCTAAATAAAAAGAAGCAAATGAAGGCATGACATTTTAATATGTACTCTGCATAGAGTTGGAGTAAGATTGGCACATTTGAAATATAAATATGCCATTGTTAATATTATTACAGTTATGAATGAGATTGAGGCATTTCTTATAGATCAAAAAGATATGCCATACATATATCCAATTTGACTTTTTAAGGTTATCCCTCATGACTTGATTACCGTGCACGACATTTCATAATGAAAGCCCTTTTCCTTGAATTGTTGGATTTAGTTCATCAGTCTGACAACATCAAATGGTCTGACAATTGACAATCTTACACTATAGCTATTTCATTATAATCAATGAACATTTGACTGCTGAAACGTAGGCCCGTATTTTTTGAAACCTTGCTTGTTGTTGAAGCTCAAAGACAAGGTTTTTGGAGGCTGCGTGTTCCTATCCTCCTCTCCCTCCCTGTGTGTGTGTGTCTTTGTGTGTGTGTTTTTGGGTGGGTGGATGGGTTTGGAGGGGGGTTAGGTTCGTGTTTGTTTTATTTTCCTGGGGACTAAGCTGCTTCCTGACAACAGGGAGAAAACAGGCAAGAATGCCACATGACTCAATGACTCAACCTCTGTTGCTTTCAACTGCCTGAGACTGTGCCAGACACACACACACACACACACACGTGCACACACACACACACACACGTGCACACATGTAATACACTCCCACACAACCATCCACCAACAACCAAGCCTCCACACACACACACACACACACACACACACACACACACACACACACACACACACACACACACACACACACACACACACACACCTAGACTGTTCTCTGAAATAAAACAGTTATCATGTCATAGACATCAAAGTGGTGGCCAGGCAGCCCTATTGTGGAGCATTAGCTTGGCTGCCAGGGCTCAGTATAGTAGCACTGCCTGCTGCAGCAGTACTGTGGCAGCGGCCCCAGCCCCCCCTCAACTCAGCTCAACAATCGCTGGCTGGCCTCCTGCATGGGGCTCCTGGCCCCCAGCCAGTCAGACTGTTTGCTCTACACCATTCATTTATGTTCATTGGAGATGGTGCAAGAGCCTGCCAAGCAAACTGTTGCCCCTGTGAAGGAGGGAGGGAGGGGAACCGGCAAATGAGGAGGTGTGGGAGTGGGAGGGGAGGAGGCATCTCTAGAGGATATGCGAGATCTGGGCTTAAATGTCCATGAGGCTATAAACCAATCACTCCCACACTCTCCCAGAGCAAGCGCAGGGACTGAGGCTCATGGGTAACGGCCTACACCCAGCAGCCAATCAGAGGAGAGAGATGTTTACGGTGAACTGTACTGTATGTCTCCTGGTGTATTACTTTTGATAACATCCTTATTATCAACTATCTAAGAAAATATCCACAGTGGGGAAGGTAGAGCTTAGTGTTACCACAGCCTTGTACTGTTTATGGTGAGCAGGTGGATGGAGTGGTTTGGGAGACCCTCATGTGAGTGTGTGTGCGTGTGTTGTTTTCCAGTCTCCGGTCTCAGATGTGGCCCGCAGCCATAGAGATGGGACTGTTTAATCATCAGATCAAGTTCATGGCTTCTCTTTCTACCACACGGCCACCCCACCGCTTTCAAGGGGAGGAATATGATCCCCTTATCCTTACAGAGGGGACCTGGTCTCTCTCTCCCCTTCTCTCTCTCTCTCTCTCTCTTCCCTTGTCTCTCTCTCTCCCCCCTTCTCTCTCTCTCTCTCTCTCTCTTCCCTTCTCTCTCTCTCTCTCCCCTTCTCTCTCCCCTTCTCTCTCTCTCTCTTCCCTTGTCTCTCTCTCTCCCCTTCTCTCTCTCTCTCTTCCCTTCTCTCTCCCCTTCTCTCTCTCCCCTTCTCTCTCTCCCCTTCTCTCTCCCCTTCTCTCTCTCTCTCTCTCTCTCTCTCTCTCTCTCTCTCTCTCCCCTTTTCTCTCTCCCCTTCTCTCTCTCTCTCTCTCTCTCTCTCTCTCTCTCTCTCTCCCCTTCTCTCTCTCTCTCTTCCTCCATACTCTACGTCCCCGGCGGCTAAACTCCCCACACTCAACACCAGCCAGTCTGGCCTCCTCTCCTCCTCTGTACTCTTCTCTTTCTTCTCCTCTCCTCCTCTGTACTCTTCTCTTTCTTCTCCTCTCCTCCTCTGTACTCTTCTCTTTCTTCTCCTCTCCTCCTTTCCAAGTTTACGCTCACACTTTAATCAGGTCCTACAGGGCAGGAATTTGGCCTGGTTTTCCAGACCAGGCTCTTTCAACTGGTTTGTTGTGGTAACTGGCTGTTGTGGGGCATCGGAGCTCAGAGCTAGCCTGATGTGGGGTGGCAGGTAGCCTAGTGGTTAGCGCGTTGTGGGGCATCGGAGCTCAGAGCTAGCCTGATGTGGGGTGGCAGGTAGCCTAGTGGTTAGCGCGTTGGGCCAGTAACCAAAAGGTTACTGCGTCAAATCCCTGAGCTGACAAGGCAAAAATCTGTTGTTCTGCCCCTGAACAAGGCAGTTAACCCACTGTTCCCCGGTAGGTTGTCTTTGTAAATAAGAATTTGTTCTTAAAACTTAAAAAATGTCAATACTTGTACTGCCCCGTGAAAACTTTTATCAATGGCTTTACAGTCATTTTTAATAATAAATAAATAATAATAATGTTTCTATCGTGTTTAATTGCAAGAGGGATTTTGTAAAGACTGTACCAGTATTCCAGTACAGCGTGAGCAGTCATCTTTGGTTTTGCACAGCTCGCAGCGGGTGGTGTGAAGTAATTCATGTATACTCTTTGAAAGTGACTTTTAGGGTCTATAAGGTAGTCATTAGCAGGCTGGTACGGTCACCTAGGGCCAGTGAAAAAGGAAAGGGCCCATCCCCCTGGCCCATCATTCAGGACCCCCCATATCCACACCACTTGCCACTATTGCCTGTCATAAAGTCATTGGGAGCCTCTGCTTACACGCTAAACGGCCCAGTCCACTGCTAGCTGGATAAACACCGACACCACTTTAATGACCTGAGCACACATTGTAAAGTGGCGGCAGGTAGCCTAGTGGTTAGAGCGTTGGACCAGTAACCGAAAGGTTGCTAGATCGAATCCCCGAGCTGACAAGGTAAAAATCTGTTGTTCTGCCTCTGAACAAGGCAGTTAATCCACTGTTCATAGGCTGTTATTGTAGATAATCATTCGTTCTTAACTGTTAAATAAAGGTTTCATTTTTTTTAGAAGCAGGGAATCGGTGAGCAGGCTAACAGGCTAGCAGGCTAACAACCTGGGTCGAAGCTTCCAAGGTCTAAAGACATAGGAGGAAGAATTTGGGCCTAAACGTTCTCACGTTAACTTAATGGTGTCCAGATCCACCTGGCTATTGTAGCCAAACGGTGAGGTGAGAGAGAATCTGTTCTAGCCTCCGGCAAGGATAAAGGAAAGGCGAAGATGGCCCTATAGAAATACTGAATCCTTCACGTTGTAAGAGACAGGCTTAACTCTTCATGTGCTGCTACAGTGGCACACACCTTTTGTAACTTGGATCTTTCTCTGGGAGACTGAAAAGTCTTACAGTACCAGTACAGCTGGGACTTGTAAGTCACAAACCCTAGACTGCACATGTCCCATGCATTACACCATTAGGCATCTAACTACCTCTGAACAACCCCTGCTCCATTATCTATCTCCCCCACCATCCCTCTCCCCAGGGCCTGAACTTCCCTGCTCCATTATCTATCTCCCCCACCATCCCTCTCCCCAGGGCCTGAACTTCCCTGCTCCATTATCTATCTCCCCCACCATCCCTCTCCCCAGGGCCTGAACTTCCCTGCTCCATTATCTATCTCCCCCACCGTCCCTCTCCCCAGGGCCTGAACTTCCCTGCTCCATTATCTATCTCCCCCACCGTCCCTCTCCCCAGGGCCTGAACTTCCCTGCTCCATTATCTATCTCCCCCACTGTCCCTCTCCCCAGGGCCTGAACAACCCCTGCTCCATTATCTATCTCCCCCACCATCCCTCTCCCCAGGGCCTGAACTTCCCTGCTCCATTATCTATCTCCCCCACTGTCCCTCTCCCCAGGGCCTGAACAACCCCTGCTCCATTATCTATCTCCCCCACCATCCCTCTCCCCAGGGCCTGAACTTCCCTGCTCCATTATCTATCTCCCCCACCATCCCTCTCCCCAGGGCCTGAACTTCCCTGCTCCATTATCTATCTCCCCCACCGTCCCTCTCCCCAGGGCCTGAACTTCCCTGCTCCATTATCTATCTCCCCCACTGTCCCTCTCCCCAGGGCCTGAACTTCCCTGCTCCATTATCTATCTCCCCCACTGTCCCTCTCCCCAGGGCCTGAACAACCCCTGCTCCATTATCTATCTCCCCCACCATCCCTCTCCCCAGGGCCTGAACTTCCCTGCTCCATTATCTATCTCCTCCACTGTCCCTCTCCCCAGGGCCTGAACAACCCCTGCTCCATTATCTATCTCCCCCACCATCCCTCTCCCCAGGGCCTGAACTTCCCTGCTCCATTATCTGTCTCCCCCACCGTCCCTCTCCCCAGGGCCTGAACAACCCCTGCTCCATTATCTATCGCCCCCACCGTCCCTCTCCCCAGGGCCTGAACTTCCCTGCTCCATTATCTATCTCCCCCACCGCCCCTCTCCCCAGGGCATGAACAACCCCTGCTCCATTATCTATCTCCTCCACCGTCCCTCTCCCCAGGGCCTGAACTTCCCTGCTCCATTATCTATCTCCCCCACCGTCCCTCTCCCCAGGGCCTGAACTTCCCTGCTCCATTATCTATCTCCCCCACCGTCCCTCTCCCCAGGGCCTAAACAACCCCTGCTCCATTATCTATCTCCCCCACCGACCCTCTCCCCAGGGCCTGAACTTCCCTGCTCCATTATCTATCGCCCCCACCGCCCCTCTCCCCAGGGCCTGAACTTCCCTGCTCCATTATCTATCGCCCCCACCGTCCCTCTCCCCAGGGCCTGAACTTCCCTGCTCCATTATCTATCGCCCCCACCATCCCTCTCCCCAGGGCCTGAACTTCCCTGCTCCATTATCTATCTCCTCCACCGCCCCTCTCCCCAGGGCCTGAACTTCCCTGCTCCATTATCTATCTCCCCCACCGCCCCTCTCCCCAGGGCCTGAACTTCCCTGCTCCATTATCTATTGCCCCCACCGTCCCTCTCCCCAGGGCCTGAACTTCCCTGCTCCATTATCTATCGCCCCCACCATCCCTCTCCCCAGGGCCTGAACTTCCCTGCTCCATTATCTATCTCCTCCACCGTCCCTCTCCCCAGGGCCTGAACTTCCCTGCTCCATTATCTATCTCCCCCACCGTCCCTCTCTCCAGGGCCTAAACAACCCCTGCTCCATTATCTATCTCCCCCACCGACCCTCTCCCCAGGGCCTGAACTTCCCTGCTCCATTATCTATCGCCCCCACCGTCCCTCTCCCCAGGGCCTGAACTTCCCTGCTCCATTATCTATCGCCCCCACCGTCCCTCTCCCCAGGGCCTGAACTTCCCTGCTCCATTATCTATCGCCCCCACCATCCCTCTCCCCAGGGCCTGAACTTCCCTGCTCCATTATCTATCTCCTCCACCGCCCCTCTCCCCAGGGCCTGAACTTCCCTGCTCCATTATCTATCTCCCCCACCGCCCCTCTCCCCAGGGCCTGAACAACCCCTGCTCCATTATCTGTCTCCCCCACCGTCCCTCTCCCCAGGGCCTGACTAACCCCTGCTCCATTATCTATCTCCCCCACCGTCCCTCTCCCCAGGGCCTGAACTTCCCTGCTCCATTATCTATCTCCCCCACCGTCCCTCTCCCCAGGGCCTGAACTTCCCTGCTCCATTATCTATCTCCTCCACCGCCCCTCTCCCCAGGGCCTGAACTTCCCTGCTCCATTATCTATCTCCCCCACCGCCCCTCTCCCCAGGGCCTGAACTTCCCTGCTCCATTATCTATCTCCCCCACCGTCCCTCTCCCCAGGGCCTAAACAACCCCTGCTCCATTATCTATCTCCCCCACCGACCCTCTCCCCAGGGCCTGAACTTCCCTGCTCCATTATCTATCGCCCCCACCGTCCCTCTCCCCAGGGCCTGAACTTCCCTGCTCCATTATCTATCGCCCCCACCGTCCCTCTCCCCAGGGCCTGAACTTCCCTGCTCCATTATCTATCGCCCCCACCATCCCTCTCCCCAGGGCCTGAACTTCCCTGCTCCATTATCTATCTCCTCCACCGCCCCTCTCCCCAGGGCCTGAACTTCCCTGCTCCATTATCTATCTCCCCCACCGCCCCTCTCCCCAGGGCCTGAACAACCCCTGCTCCATTATCTGTCTCCCCCACCGTCCCTCTCCCCAGGGCCTCAACAACCCCTGCTCCATTATCTATCTCCCCCACCGCCCCTCTCCCCAGGGCCTGAACTTCCCTGCTCCATTATCTATCTCCCCCACTGTCCCTCTCCCCAGGGCCTGAACTTCCCTGCTCCATTATCTATCTCCCCCACCGTCCCTCTCCCCAGGGCCTGAACAACCCCTGCTCCATTATCTATCTCCCCCACCGCCCCTCTCCCCAGGGCCTGAACTTCCCTGCTCCATTATCTATCTCCCCCACCGTCCCTCTCCCCAGGGCCTGAACTTCCCTGCTCCATACTTGAATATATTTAGTCTGCGTGAAACAGGACATGGTTATTACACGCTGAGTGTCCCAGGAATCTCTGTGCTCCTTCAAGGGGCTTCTGGGTGAGCCAAGAGCAACAGGGTCAGGCGACAGGGGTACAGTGCCGGGGGTACTTCACCTCCTAGACTCTCATGGTCTGTTGTGAATGACTCTGAGTATTTACATGAAGAGTTTGTCTATGTTTCCCCCTTCTCTGTTGTGTCCTCTAAACATTGTTTAACTTTCACAAGAAGAAATAGAGTGGGATTTTATCTTGGAGCTGTGGCACAGGTTCATTTGTGTGTGGGGGGAGGGGGAGCGTTTTGTTCCCCTATGCTAGATGAGGTCCTGAAAGTGGCCCTTGATGGACTCTCCTTCCACTTGAGTATTAAGTTAATGAGCGTAAGTATTTATGTATTCATACACAACCAGGACGTCTCCATTCTGTCTCTCAGAAAGACACTCCATGTTGGCCTCAGAAATGGCCACTACGTTATGCTATAATAGGACAGAACGAGGACACAACGACAACAGCAGAGTAACCACTTAGTGTAGGCTAACAAAAACCCACAGGGCAGGTATGTAATGTCAAGCCTATTTGGAGATGTTATAGCACATTTGTAATGTCAATTTATTTGTTTTTGGGGGGGGGGTTCAAATATCAAAGCAGGATAACATTTGTCCATTACAGGGGGTGAAGGGGTTGAGGAGCTGCTTTCAGAAACAGCTGCAGGGGACATTTCCTGTTTGTTAATGACTCTAAATGTGTTCAAGACAACCATGTCAAGTCCTTGTTTCTCTGAATGGCCTGAACACTGCTGGGCTGAGGAGTAGCAGTTGTCTTGACACTGACAGACGGATGGACAGACATTCAGACACTCAGGCTAAGGCCCCAGTCAAGGAAGTGCTGAGAGTAAACCACAAGTTTATTCATCTCAAATCACAGGCACTTTGAGCGACTCAGGTGAAACAAAGACAGCCAAGCCCTGATCAGTCACCATACCTGTTGTGTCTGTTTAGGTTGCAGGATGCCATTTCTGCCTTCCACAAACACACGTCTTTGACTCAAGGAAGCTATTTCCCTGTCAATCATCAGTGTGTGTGTGTGTGTGTGTGTGTGTGTGTGTGTGTGTGTGTGTGCGTGTGTGTGCGTGTGTGTGCGTGTGTGTGTGTGTGTGTGTGTGTGTGTGTTTGTGTGTGTATGTGTGTGGTGTGTGTGTGTGTGTGTGTGTGTGTGTGTGTGTGTGTGTGTGTGTGTGTGTGTGTGTGTGTGTGTGTGTGTGTGTGTGTGTGTGTGTGTGTGTGTAACTACGTGTCTGTTTACTGACACATGCCCGAGGATCTTTCACTTTCTTAATGTTCCACGAGAGGACAGAGGAGTTAAAATGCCTGTATAATGAGCTGAAGAACGGAATGGAGAAGAGAGGAGTGGTAGCTTTTAGAGGTCTAGGCCGGCTAATCGTGGCTATACTCTTAAGTGCATTCTACCATCCTCCCTCTGTCCATCCATCCATCCATCCCTCTCTCTCGCTCTCTCTCTCTCTTTCCCTGTAGTGCTTTCTGGCCTGATCCTGCCCTGGGGCCGTACTGACCTTTGACCTGACTGGCCCAGGCTGGCTACAGGCCCCTCGTTTGTTACAGGCTTTATCCACTGACAAAGCAGGCAGGAAGCTGGCAGCCACCCAGCAACCCCATGGGAGGATGACCATCAGCTAGCTCAGCTTACCGCTTATTAGACCAGGGTGGGGAGTGTGTGTGTGTGTGTGTGTTTGTGTGTGTGTGAGGGTAGGAAGTATGTGTAAGGGTATGGAGTGTGTGTGTGTATGGAGTGTGTGTGTATGGAGTGTGTGTGAGGAGGAGCAGGGGGAACCTAATCAGAAACGATCGTAACTGACCTTTTTTTTCATGCATGCCGCCGGTTTTCCTAACTAATGAAACGCAAAGAAGAAAAAGCCTGGAAGCCACAAACGTCCCCGTCTCTGGGCTAACCCGATCAGCTACGCATGTTAGTGACAATCAGGCAGGCGTCCAGGCGAAGGACTCAGGGGACCTTAGAGCGTATTTCTGTTCTGACCGCTCATCTCATGTCTTTCCCTCTCCCCTCCCTCTCTTCCTCTTCTCCTGCCTCAGCCCAGTCATCTGAGTGGCCGGCAGAGCTCACTAAAACATTAGATCAGACTCTCCAGTTCCCTCTCAGCACTCCATAAAAGCTGGGTAATTCATACTTCATTTAAATACATTGCCATTAACAAAGCTGATGAACTTTTACTCCTTAAATCTAATGGGCCATTTTGCCTGGCTGCTGGCACTCTCTCCTCTCCCTCTCTCTCAATCTCTCGTTCTGCCATTGAGAGGCCTATGTTAATCCACACGCAGTCAGTCAGTGACTCAGTGTATGACTATCCACTACAGTGATTGAGGTAGGGGGAAAGAAGGGGATTTGGAGGCTTTTGTCTGACCTCTGCCACAGACAAGCAATGACACGCACCCTATTCTGTGGGACTGCTGGGAGATTTGGCGGTCTCACTCTCTGTCTCTCACACACACACACACAGACCCCAAAGTGCAGGGGAGGGTCATTAACCACTGGGTCTAGAGCGAGGCACGATGGCTCCACGGCACGGAGGCTGTTGACAAGCGTCTGTGTTCTTTTCAACAACTCGTTGAGCCACACCCCTCCCCCTCCCCCCACTTCCTCCTCTTCTCTCCTCTCCCCCTCCCTCACCCCTTCCCTTCTCAGGAATGTAACACAACCGCTCACTGAGGTAACCCAAGCCCCTCCCTTTCTCTCTTTCTCGTTGAGAGAGAGAGAGAGAGAGAGAGAGAGAGAGAGAGAGAGAGAGGGGCAGACTGGAGGTGTAAGACAGCTGTTGTTGTTTTTTCTCTTGCCCCTCCCTCCCTCTGTCTTTCTCCCTCTCTGTCTCTTGCCCTCTTTATATTTGCCACCACCCCTCTGCATGCACTGTGGAATAATTAATGAGTCAATTGAGCTGTGGAGAGAGAGAAGACTTTGACCAGCAGGGGCAGGGGATTTTATGAAGCTATAGTAATGCCTCCAGTACAGTACTGACTGTAGCTCCACTACCTATTCTTCCAGTGGAGAGGGGGCATCCAAAGCACGACCACCACCCCAAACCTGGACTTCCAATATGGGAACTCCGCTCTTCGACGCTCGCCACCTAACTGGTGTTTTCTACCATTCCAGTCCTACTCCACCCATCCCCATCCCCCTCTCCTCTCCTCTGTTCTTCTCCTCCCAGCCCCTCCTGATGGCAGGATCAGGGGCCTGACTAGCTGACCTGTCTGGTGATTGATGATAATGTCTCAGGAAGTCATTTTCCCCCACAGCGCCCTGCCTGCCGCCCTGCTGCCTTTCACCAGGCAGGCTGAACCACTACAGAGGTGACCCAGCCCAGCCCAGTCCATCACAGACACAGAAACAGACACACAGGCCCACTTTCAACTTTCCGCCTGCTCAGGTCCGCCTGGGCCCCCACCAAAAAGCAAAAAGCCCCCCTTAGACAGCCCCCCCCCCTCCCCAGTTCAAATACTGGTGGAGGACAACGGGTGTAGTCAATACCAGGATCAACAGTGGAATAAGTGGGGTCGGATGTTAGCATCCATAAGAAAGCTCATCCATAAAGGATGACAGAGGTGGATGAAGGATAGTAGATCGTGGATTGGCTTTGGGATGAGGGTCGATGGGAGAAGGCCTCATCTGCCTGACCATCTTGTTGTTTAAATCAACAGTGGACATCTTGAAGCGGACCAGGCGGGTGATGGTGATGGCCCCGGCCCCGGCCCCGGCCCCTAACTCTGGGTGCTGAGGATGGTTCCATTACTGTCTGTGGTTACCAGGTCCATTATGGCAATTAGGAGCCCTTCTAACACTAGGAATCCCTCTGCCTGCGCTGCAATTGCTAACATCTGCTAACATCAGCCTCCTTCCATGTTCGGTACGGTTTTCTTTGCTTAAACACACATCTTTTACAGTCGCCGCTGTATTTTTCTTCTTTCTCCACGGCGCACTCCACTTTTATTTACTTAATTCCACTCAAATTGTGCCTTAAAGAGATCCCTTTCCGTTTGAATCCAAATAACTTAAAATGACCCGTGAAGAGAGAGAGAAAGAGAGAGAGAGAGAGATGCTTTTCCATAGGCTCCATTACTTTTTCATATGGTAGCAGGAAGAGAGAGAGGGGAGGGAGGGGAAATTACGTGGAGATAATCGATGGAAGAAGGACCGCCAGCCTATTCATCTCCCCAAAACGATTGTGGGTTAATACACACTCTTGCATAGGCAAACAGGGCTGTGTGGCGAGCACATCTGTCTGCCTGGATGGGCTACTTAATGAAACAAGGCGGCCTCTGGGTGCAGAGATGAATGGCTTTCCTTCAACGAAAATTGACTCTTCTAACAGTGGCTGAATCCCAGGCTGAGATGCAGGTCCAGATGACAGGGCTCTATACATTCAATACAGTGGAGACCCCAGCCTGTGTCCCTGAGAGACAGGCTTTAACAAAGAGGGTGCCAGGTAGGAGAGAGGACATGGCCACCAGAGCAGCTCCCCACGGCGATCATATCAGGGATCCCCTAATGCGAACAAGAGTTTGACTGATCTGGGAGAGAAAGAAGAGAGTGAGAGAGAGAAAAAGGAGACGTACAGTAGAGAGATAAAGAGAGAGAGGGAGGGAGGGGCTGAGCCACCTGGGGCTGATGAGTGGGACTTGATGTGTGTGTGCGTTTGTGTGTGTGTTGTGGCTACCACTGTGTGTGTGTGTCTGTGGTGACCCCTGGTCAGGGAGTCTTGTAACAGGAGCTCACCTCCGGTTCTCCTCTCTCCTCTCAGTTTGCTGAACAGGCACCTGAAGACAGGATTAGCCATTGTGACCCAGCCCCAAAGGTAACAGAGATGCACCACCGGGGACGGGCCTGAAACACACACTCCCACGTGCTGCAGGCAGGACCCAGCCAGATAGGCAGGAAGACAGGATGACAGAGGGGAAGGAAGGAGGAGAGGGGAGGATAGAGATAGGAGGGATGGAAATACAAACACAACAGGACACTAACAAGGGGAAGATAGTAGGTATAGTATAGTGTGGTATCAGCCTGGGTTTGCTTAAGATGTCGTCGTTAAGGTTTTTGTCACAGGGGAAAACACAAAAGCAGTATATAAGAAGATTGTGGATCCTGTGCTGAGGTAGCGCCCTGGGGTGGCCGAGATCCTGCCTGTGTGGAAATTGATGCCTGTCACTGTGTCTATGATTCACCCCTGCCAGTGTGTGTGTGTGTGTGTGTGTGTGTGTGTGTGTGTGTGTGTGTGTGTGTGTGTGTGTGTGTGTGTGTGTGTGTGTGTGTGTGTGCTCTGCTGTGACGAATGAGCGCCACTTAATTTGCTCCTGATTATGCGGGTTGCTGGTCCTCTAAACCTCTTTGAACTTGTAATTGCCGCTGGTTTCAATAATGAACATTAAGGAAGGATTCAGAAAAGTGTGGATAATTACAGGTTTCCCCCCCTTTTTACTTCGTCATGCTAGATAAGGAAGATGAGGTTAAGGAGGAGGAGGCGGAAGAGGTATCGAAGAGAAACAAGGAGAGAGGAGGAGGCGCAGGGTTGCGAGGCATGTGGTGTCGCGCCAGGCTCTCTTTATCTAAATAATTGTACAAGCTCGGTTTATGAGCTTTAGCAAGAGGGTCCAGCCCTGGGGATACGGGGGGGTACTAGCCCGCTCTCCCCCTCAATCAATATTCACACAGATTCCCATCTGGAGCCAAGGCCTGCTCTACTTAGATTTGGATTTATTTCGTTATTTTTATTAGATTTGCTTGCCTTCTTTCCTCAAATCTTTTTTTTCTTGGGTATCTGGGCTATTTTCTGATACAGCAGGTGGCAGGGCTCTGTATCGTATGCGCTCATCTGTGTAGACTTACATGATCTTAGGAGATGAACTAGGCCTGCTCAATAGATACATGGCTACATCTACACAGGCTCAGATTCACATGGCCTTATGGTGCTATAGATGGACCAATCCATTGTGGGTAAAGGGGTGACACATGGGGGATAGGCTATAAAAATCTGTCAAAAAAAGTGTCAGAGGGAGGAAACCGCAACAAATTGACCCACTCACTCAGTTTCCATCCTCCACATAGACTGTACATTGGCGGATATGAAACTGCATGCCCATGGTGTCAAAGCGAGCTGTATTATTGAATGAAAAAGATGAAGAGGGGAGGAGCGCGAGGGGAGTTGAGGTGAGAACAAGAGGCTTGGCTCCCAGTTATAAAGACCCCACTGTGAAGGAATCCCCTGCCTGGAATAAGCACATAGCAAAACAAAAGCAATGGAGGAGGGGAGGGAGGAAAGGGGAGGTGGAGGAAAGGAAAATCACACAACAAAATGTCAGGAGTGGGATTTGGTAGACTCAGGGTCCCATGACAAACCAAACAGAGGAACAGCACCAGGTCTGTTTTTGATTTCTGCCCGATGCATCCATCCTTTAACCTTACCCTCCTCACCTATTTGTGCTTCTCCTTTTCCTGCATTTCCTGGTGTGAGATAAATACCAAAGGGGGAGGGGGTTATGGGCTGCTCTGAGGCCTGCAGCTTAGAGGGGAAAAAACTACAGTATCTCATTTAGCTGGTCACCACCAACACATCACAGGCCCATGATTCAACTGACCAAGGGGGCTATCGATAGAGTGCAGGGGGCTTTTCCCATTTTTCCATTTTCCCACAACCCCCTCTGGCTTGGTAAATTGTGTGGTGCAGAGGAAAATGTGATAGGGGAGAGGGAAGACAATGTGAGGTTGGGAGAATGAGAGTTCTGACAAAATTACTCAGAGAAGATTCAAAAGCCTCAAACCCATTCCTCTAACACAGTCTGCAATGGAGAAGATAACCACATAAAACAAGAACAAGGAAAACCTCAGATAATCTGGGCCTCTCCATCTGTAACAGTGCCAGTCCTGGTTTTGAGTTTTCCCACCATTGGGGCACCACATACAGTAGCGCAGACTGCCCTCCTTCCTCCTTCCAAGTCCATTACATCATTCACCTCTTTTTCCCAAAAGAGTAAGCTAGGCCTGGCCTTAGCCAATGGATCCAAGTTGACTGCAGCAGTGGGTTAGGCCAGTGGGAGGGAGGGAGGGAGGGAGGCGCAAGAGTTGAGGGGGTAGCTGAGGCCTGTTTTTGCTGACGTGTGAGGCCTTAGAGGAGGCAAGAGGAGTCTCCAGCTATGGAGCAGTAGTTTATAAATCCTTCACTCCTCAGCTCTCCTCTGTTTGTCTTCTGCTCAGGTCAGGGCATGTGCAGTAACCTCGACAGGGTATGGGCCCCTGGTCTTGCACAAAGTGGCCCCTAGCACTGTAAACACTCATCTGAATGTGCTTCAGATAGCCCCTGGCTTCTCTTTAAGAGATTAATATTAACTAAAGATGCACTGAACTAACTAGCTTTATGTCACAAATTGGGGCATTTCTGAGACAATTCAAGCTTTCTCAAATAGGATTATGTACAAAAAAAAAATTATCAGTGGTAACATACATGCATGGGCCTCTTGCAATTTGCATTTGTTTTCCTTTTGTTGTTGTTTTGGGGTGTTGTTTTTTCTTTTTGGGAGAACATGTTGAGGGTTGTTCTTTTTGTGTGTTGGCAGGCGCTGCAGAGTTTCACATGGCTTAATCACCTCCTAACAGCGTCAACAATGTGTTGTAAACATCCCCTTAGCGAAAGCACTCATTTCTGCTACTTCATTAAACAAGGAGCGTTAAGGCACAAACAGCAGGCCTGAGCATTAACAACAGGGAGGGACGGAGGGAGGGAGAGGATGGGAGGAGAGAAGGTACGAGAGGCTGCCTGTTAATAACAGGTAGGGTAAACGAATAAATAGCACACAACACTGTTTACCTAGAGAGACAATAAGGATCTATGTGAGACATTGACACAGATATACAGTAGGTGTGTAACAACTGCGAGAGAGCTGTGCTGTATTCTGTATTCTCTATCAGTGCCAGCCTAGACTGTGATCTGTGAAGTGGAACTATGACAGATCTAGATTAAGGGGGCCAAGTGAAAATGTCTAATGTCGGCGCGTGACACAATTCACGACGATGACCCCCTAATGCTCCACTAAACCTGTGGAGCAACCAGCCAGCCACAGACTACATGGCTGTGCGTACTGTAAACAAAGCTTTGTCAATCACGACACACCAACACCACTGAGCATTACTGTAAAAAGGCTCCTACATGAAACAACCAAAGGTTGATGTGGCTTGTCATATAATTATACAGCCCAGAAAAAGGGGAGTCACTGGATACCGCCTTCTAAACTTTCAGGCAGTTTTTTCTCTCTCTCTCTCTCTCTCTCTCTCTCTCTCTCTCTCTCTCGTATGAAAAAGGTCTCGCTCGTTCTTGTAAAACCCTGATAGACAAAAAGTGTTTCCTATAGTTGAAATGAAAACATTTGTTAGGGTCCAGTTTTTGGTTGTCATGGTTTTATCTTCTGGTGGAAGGTTTAGTTCTATGTCTTTATCAATGAGGACTGACTGGCGGTGCAGTGGCTTCCCAGCTTCACAGGCCCATGTGAGAACCAGGCTAGCGAGGAACAGATGGTAGACTGAGCTGAAGTGACTTGTGTCCTCGTTCCAGGGTCGCTGAGCAGCATTAGTTACAGGAACAAACTGTGGAACCAAAGGCCCCTCCCCACCATACCTGAAGCAGCATTAGTTACAGGAACAAACTGTGGAACCAAAGGCCCCTCCCCACCATACCTGAAGCAGCATTAGTTACAGGAACAAACTGTGGAACCAAAGGCCCCTCCCCACCATACCTGAAGCTCCCCTTCACTCATTATTCTTGACTTCAGTGACTTCCAAAATACAGCCACTCTCCTCTTTCCTAATGTATTGACGCTTCACTTTAGTTTTGTAAACTTCAGATAGAGACTCCATATATATACACTTAATATGGCAACTCTCGCTTTCTTATAGGCGTATAAGCCTGGGGTCATGTGGTATGTGTAAGCATACACACACAGGGGTATGCAGTGGCGGTGAACCAAACTGTCACCTGGGTTGCCAAGGCTGACTGGAGAGCTGACTTCTTGGCTCCGAGGCAAATGAGCACATGACAAATTAGTGTGTGGGCCTCCTTCAGCCCTGAACCTCCGTGACCCCTTAGGAACCCCCATCAACCCCCCTTTCTCCCTTACACCCCCTTCTGAACCTCACAAAACACAAAACAAGAGAAAATGAAACCACTACCATCGCAATGAATACCCAGAGTCGTACAAAACATACTCTTTATCTCCTATAAACATACAAAATCGTGGAATAAAAATACATTGTGTAGGCAGCAAAAATATGGTATAAACAGTTTTAAAAACAGTGCTGTAAAATGAGAACGGTTGTGTATTTCAAACTGTTTGCAGATGTGGGATATACCAGTGAAATGGCTCTAGTGGTGGCCCTAACAATACACATGGATTAGAAGGACTCAAACAGACAAACAGACATACAGACAGGGGACACTACAGAGAGAGATGTTTAGTCTGCTCAAACACAACCGGCCGCCCTCTCTTTTTCGAAGGCAGTCTAGTGCACTTGTTTATCGTTTGGGACAAACACCGGTTACCAAGCTTGGCCAACTCTTCCAAGCCCATGACTCCAGAATGACCTTGCTTGCCAGGCTGTTTTATGTCTCTCTCTCTCACTCTAAAGGGCTGGTTCACAGAGCCACTCCCATCGGGGCTCGACCTGGAGATGACACCCGTCGCCATGGAGACTAATGCTAGGATGAGGGGAGATTATTCTGTGTTCATTTGCTAGGGATGCTTGTGGTGCTGATGTGATGCACTCATGAGTAGTGATGGTATCACTACTCATCACGTTATCACTACTCATCTACTCATTATCTACTCATCATGTCATCACTACTCATTTACTCATCACGTCATATCTACTCATCACGTCATCACTACTCATCTACTCATCACGTTATCACTAATCATCTACTCATCACTACTCATCTACTCATCACGTTATCACTAATCATCTACTCATCACGACATCACTACTCATCTACTCATCACGACATCACTACTCATCTACTCATTATCTACTCATCACGTTATCACTAATCATCTACTCATCACGACATCACTACTCATCTACTCATCACATTATCACTACTCATCTACTCATCACGTTATCACTAATCATCTACTCATCACGACATCACTACTCATCTACTCATTATCTACTCATCACGTTATCACTACTCATCTACTCATCACGACATCACTACTCATCTACTCATCACATTATCACTACTCATCTACTCATTATCTACTCATCACGACATCACTACTCATCTACTCATCACATTATCACTACTCATCATGTTATCACTACTCATCACGTTATCACTAATCATCTACTCATCACGTTATCACTACTCATCTACTCATCACTACTCATCACGTTATCACTACTCATCTACTCATCACATTATCACTACTCATCTACTCATCACATTATCACTACTCATCTACTCATCACATTATCACTAATCATCTACTCATCACGACATCACTACTCATCTACTCATCACATTATCACTACTCATCACTACTCATCACGTTATCACTAATCATCTACTCATCACGTTATCACTACTCATCTACTCATCACATTATCACTAATCATCTACTCATCACGACATCACTACTCATCTACTCATCACATTATCACTACTCATCACTACTCATCACGTTATCACTAATCATCTACTCATCACGACATCACTACTCATCTACTCATCACATTATCACTACTCATCTACTCATCACTACTCATCACGTTATCACTACTCATCTACTCATCACATTATCACTACTCATCTACTCATCACATTATCACTACTCATCTACTCATCACATTATCACTAATCATCTACTCATCACGACATCACTACTCATCTACTCATCACATTATCACTACTCATCACTACTCATCACGTTATCACTAATCATCTACTCATCACGTTATCACTACTCATCTACTCATCACGACATCACTACTCATCTACTCATCACATTATCACTACTCATCTACTCATCACATTATCACTACTCATCTACTCATCACATTATCACTAATCATCTACTCATCACGACATCACTACTCATCTACTCATCACATTATTACTACTCATCACTACTCATCACGTTATCACTACTCATCCACTCATCTACTCATCACATTATCACTACTCATCTACTCATCACGTTATCACTAATCATCTCCTCATCACATTATCACTACTCATCATGTTATCACTACTCATGACGTTATCACTAATCATCTACTCATCACATTATCACTACTCATCTACTCATCACGACATCACTACTCATCTACTCATCACGACATCACTACTCATCTACTCATTATCTACTCATCACGTTATCACTAATCATCTACTCATCACGACATCACTACTCATCTACTCATCACATTATCACTACTCATCTACTCATCACGTTATCACTAATCATCTACTCATCACGACATCACTACTCATCTACTCATTATCTACTCATCACGTTATCACTACTCATCTACTCATCACGACATCACTACTCATCTACTCATCACATTATCACTACTCATCTACTCATTATCTACTCATCACGACATCACTACTCATCTACTCATCACATTATCACTACTCATCATGTTATCACTACTCATCACGTTATCACTAATCATCTACTCATCACGTTATCACTACTCATCTACTCATCACTACTCATCACGTTATCACTACTCATCTACTCATCACATTATCACTACTCATCATGTTATCACTACTCATCACGTTATCACTAATCATCTACTCATCACGTTATCACTACTCATCTACTCATCACTACTCATCACGTTATCACTACTCATCTACTCATCACATTATCACTACTCATCTACTCATCACATTATCACTACTCATCTACTCATCACATTATCACTAATCATCTACTCATCACGACATCACTACTCATCTACTCATCACATTATCACTACTCATCACTACTCATCACGTTATCACTAATCATCTACTCATCACGTTATCACTACTCATCTACTCATCACATTATCACTAATCATCTACTCATCACGACATCACTACTCATCTACTCATCACATTATCACTACTCATCACTACTCATCACGTTATCACTAATCATCTACTCATCACGACATCACTACTCATCTACTCATCACATTATCACTACTCATCTACTCATCACTACTCATCACGTTATCACTACTCATCTACTCATCACATTATCACTACTCATCTACTCATCACATTATCACTACTCATCTACTCATCACATTATCACTAATCATCTACTCATCACGACATCACTACTCATCTACTCATCACATTATCACTACTCATCACTACTCATCACGTTATCACTAATCATCTACTCATCACGTTATCACTACTCATCTACTCATCACGACATCACTACTCATCTACTCATCACATTATCACTACTCATCTACTCATCACATTATCACTACTCATCTACTCATCACATTATCACTAATCATCTACTCATCACGACATCACTACTCATCTACTCATCACATTATTACTACTCATCACTACTCATCACGTTATCACTACTCATCCACTCATCTACTCATCACATTATCACTACTCATCTACTCATCACGTTATCACTAATCATCTCCTCATCACATTATCACTACTCATCATGTTATCACTACTCATGACGTTATCACTAATCATCTACTCATCACATTATCACTACTCATCTACTCATCACGACATCACTACTCATCTACTCATCACGACATCACTACTCATCTACTCATTATCTACTCATCACGTTATCACTAATCATCTACTCATCACGACATCACTACTCATCTACTCATCACATTATCACTACTCATCTACTCATCACGTTATCACTAATCATCTACTCATCACGACATCACTACTCATCTACTCATTATCTACTCATCACGTTATCACTACTCATCTACTCATCACGACATCACTACTCATCTACTCATCACATTATCACTACTCATCTACTCATTATCTACTCATCACGACATCACTACTCATCTACTCATCACATTATCACTACTCATCATGTTATCACTACTCATCACGTTATCACTAATCATCTACTCATCACGTTATCACTACTCATCTACTCATCACTACTCATCACGTTATCACTACTCATCTACTCATCACATTATCACTACTCATCTACTCATCACATTATCACTACTCATCTACTCATCACATTATCACTAATCATCTACTCATCACGACATCACTACTCATCTACTCATCACATTATCACTACTCATCACTACTCATCACGTTATCACTAATCATCTACTCATCACGTTATCACTACTCATCTACTCATCACATTATCACTAATCATCTACTCATCACGACATCACTACTCATCTACTCATCACATTATCACTACTCATCACTACTCATCACGTTATCACTAATCATCTACTCATCACGACATCACTACTCATCTACTCATCACATTATCACTACTCATCTACTCATCACTACTCATCACGTTATCACTACTCATCTACTCATCACATTATCACTACTCATCACATTATCACTACTCATCTACTCATCACATTATCACTAATCATCTACTCATCACGACATCACTACTCATCTACTCATCACATTATCACTACTCATCACTACTCATCACGTTATCACTAATCATCTACTCATCACGTTATCACTACTCATCTACTCATCACGACATCACTACTCATCTACTCATCACATTATCACTACTCATCTACTCATCACATTATCACTACTCATCTACTCATCACATTATCACTAATCATCTACTCATCACGACATCACTACTCATCTACTCATCACATTATTACTACTCATCACTACTCATCACGTTATCACTACTCATCCACTCATCTACTCATCACATTATCACTACTCATCTACTCATCACGTTATCACTAATCATCTCCTCATCACATTATCACTACTCATCATGTTATCACTACTCATGACGTTATCACTAATCATCTACTCATCACATTATCACTACTCATCATGTTATCACTACTCATCACGTTATCACTAATCATCTACTCATCACGTTATCACTACTCATCTACTCATCACGTTATCACTACTCATCACGTTATCACTAATCATCTACTCATCAACTCATCACGTTATCACTACTCATCATGTTATCACTACTCATCACGTTATCCCTAATCATCTACTCATCACGTTATCACTACTCATCTACTCATCACGTTATCACTACTCATCACGTTATCACTAATCATCTACTCATCTACTCATCACGTTATCACTAATCATCTACTCATCACGTTATCACTAATCATCTACTCATCACGTTATCACTAATCATCTACTCATCAAGTTATCACTACTCATCTACTTATCACGTCATCACTACTCATCTACTTATCACGTCATCACTACTCATCTACTGATCACGTCATCACTACTCATCTACTTATCACGTCATCACTACTCATCTACTGATCACGTCATCACTACTCATCACGTTATCACTAATCATCTACTCATCACGTTATCACTAATCATCTACTCATCACGTTATCACTACTCATCACGTCATCACTAATCATCTACTCATCACATCATCACTACTCATCTACTTATCACGTCATCACTACTCATCTACTGATCACGTCATCACTACTCATCACGTTATCAATATTCATCTACTCATCACGTCATTACTACTCATCTTACTCATCACATCAATACTGCTCATCTACTCATCATGTCATCACTCATGTTAACTCCTATATTGACAGTGTTGATACTATAGGTGCCATCTCTCTACTTCTGCTGTTGTTGCCTATGTTACCATTGATAGTTATGTTTGTGTAACCAATTTTGCCCTGGATCATGGCAGTCACCATGTCACAATGACATGACACTCATCGCATTCCTACCCTGCTGCATCTGACTTACAGATGTTTTCATACACTCATGATTGTAGGAGATAAAAATACCCATGATATAAATAACTCATTCTTCTCAATGACACAAAGTTTCACAACATTCAGTCACACTTTTTGACAGTGAAAGACACCAGTCATATCTAAGATTCCAGTGAATATGCAACAGGGCTCTATACGAAACACAATTCAAATGAACCCACGTGAAAGTGTTTGGCTCAACAGACGACCCCCAAACTGACCCTGGGATATATCACTTCCCTTTCAGACAGCCCAGGGTTGCAATACACTTGGCTTAGCAGCTTAACAGCATTTCCCCAAACACCCCGGCCAAAACGGTGCATGGCCCAGCACAAAACCTGAGATGCTTGATGCCTGCCTGAGAGTGCAACCCCTTCCTTCATAGACTGCATTACACTTATGGGTGAATACACGCACATGCACGCACGCACGCACACAGACAGACACACACACACACACACACACACACACACACACACACACACACACACACACACACACACACACACACACACACACACACACACACACACACACACACACACACACACACACACACACACACACACACACACACACACACTAGCCCCACAAGGTCTGCTCCTGAGGTCCCCTATTTATTTTTATAGGTCTTTGAGGATTTAGGTTAGTCAAAAGACAAGGCCAGGCCGGGAGTGGTATCTTTGTATCTGAGTGCTTCCTGTTTTCATTGCCTGGTCGACCCTTGCCTTAGCAGGTTCTATTGGGGGCTAACAGAGGGCTAGCAGGTTGCTACAAAAGCGGTAGGCTGAGGGTACCAAAAGGCTAATTAGGAGAACTTCGCCAAATGAAGGGGCAGCCCCTTTTACTGCTATGGAAACGCCCCAGCTAGCAGTTAGCCTAGCAACACAACCTCATTCTCTGTCTATCTCACCCTGCCTATGTCTTCCCTTTTCTCCCTAGTGCCCACCTCTCTCTTTCCCTCTCCTCCGCTCCTTACATCTATCCTATCTTCCTGTTTCTCCATCCCTCCCTCCCTCCTTCCCTTTCTGCCTCCCTGCTTTTGAAGCGCAGTTGAACATTTTACCCCTAACAGTGAAGTTTACCTTTCTGATAACATAATCTCCCTGTAGTATTGAAAAGCTTATACCAACAGTCTGGTATTTCACTTCCCTTAATGTGACTGGAAGACATCCAGAAACTCAGAAAGACGGAGGGAGAGAAAGGGAGGGAGGGGAGAGGGAGAGACTGTCTCTGGCCCTCTAGTGCTAGCTTACGCCAGCTGATCTCAGCAGTTTGCCAATTCCACACAGGGCATTAAAAGATGCCAGCTCGCATGCTTTCTGCTGCTATATGAATACATACATGAAAGAGGCTGGGCTTATCACAATAACTCGAACACATAATTGCCGGCGTATTCATTACGTATAGAAGATATCAGATCTCGGCTGTCGCACACAAAACGCTGCGTTTCATTCTCCCTGGGCTGACTGAAGGCTGACTGAAGGCTGACTGAAGGCTGACTGAAGGCCGCTGAAGGACTGCGGGGCAAGTGGCAATTGAAGCAGGCCTATTTTCCATATCTGATTGTGATGAAGAAAGCCGCCCTGCGATTTCTCCCATGAGAGTGTGAGGTCAGGGGGAACCCAGGAGGGGGGCGAGGAGGGAGGGGAGGGGAGGGGGAGGCGATTTTGTTATTCTGAATCCGAAAGCTAACAATTGTTACTGTTGGCCTGTGTTGTTTTTCGTGGTGTGAAGGGGGTCCCGTCCTTTTGAGCTCTTTCAGAATAGGTGACAATGGCTGGATGTAGAGAACATATGTAGGGAGACCCCTGTGGTCGCTCTCATGGAGGAGAAGCTAGCATGCTGGAGAAAATACAAGCCCCGCTACCTTTCACTCTCTGCCTCAGTTAATGAATGTGTCAATGGAAGAATGCTGCAATAGGCCATTCAGGGGCCAAAGTCCCCAAGAATTCGCCCCTGCACAAACGCATCCTGAAATGGAAAGTACATTTGCCTAACAAATTAAAAGAAAAGGCGAATGGGTGTGTGTGTGTGTGCGTGTGTGTGTGTGTGTGTGTGTGTGTGTGTGTGTGTGTGTGTGTGTGTGTGTGTGTGTGTGTGTGTGTGTGTGTGGATGAGTTGGGGGATAGAGTAAAGTAGAGGGGAATAATTCAATTAGTTTTCTTTTTTGACTAAGAAAAAATGAAGTTAGGTTAAAAGGGAGGGATTATTGCTTGTACAAGTCTGGCCTGGGCGTCTCACAACAGACAAATCAAGATTTGAGAAAACATCTCAAAGCAGGAGAGGTAATAAAGGAGAGTGGGAAAAAAAGGGATTTTGAAAGCTTTACTTCTCTGAATTAGACCAACTGCCCCTGGATCCAATCTCTTGGGTCTCCCCTTTCCACTCTTTCAATGCAATTTTAAAACAATTCTAAAGGAAATTGGTGGAGAGGCTGCAAAGCTTTCTTTGCTTCTTTCTCTGCTTTTTTGGAGCAGGGGAGCATTGGAACTGTGAGAGGCCTTCAAACTGGCATTCCTCGAGTCGCCAGGAAAGAAGCCTAATGATCCCTCAATAAAGCGAGAAATGTCTAATTACACTACATTGCCAAAAGTATGTGGACACCCCTTCAAATTAGTGAATTCGGGCCCATTTCAGCCACACCCGTTGCTGGCAGGTGTATAACATCGAGCACACGGTCATGCAATCTCCATAGACAAACATTGGCAGTAGCATGGTCTTACTGAAGAGCTCAGTGACTTTCAACGTGGCACTGTCATAGGATGTCACCTTTCCAACAAGTCAGTTAGTCAAATTTCTGCCCTGCTAGAGCTGCCCCGATCAACTGTAAGTGCTGTTTTTTTGAAGTGGAAGCGTCTAATAGCAACATCATCTCAGCTGTGAAGCGGTAGGCCATACAAGCTCACAGAACGGGAACGGCGAGTGCTGAATCGCGTAACGCGTAAAAATCGTCTGTCCTCGGTTGCAACCCCCACTACCGAGTTCCAAACTGCCTCTGGAAGCAACGTCAGCACAATAACTGTTTGTTGGGAGCTTCATGAAATGGGTTTCCATGGCCGAGATCACCATGCGCAATGCCAAGCGTCATCTGGAGTGGTGTAAAGCTCACCGCTATTGGACTCCGGACCAGTGGAAATGTGTTCTCTGGAGTGATGAATCACACTACACCATCTGGCAGTCCGACGGACACATCTGGGTTTGGGGGATGCCAGGAGAACGCTACCTGCCCGAATAAATAGCACCAACTGTAAAGTTTGGTGGAGGAGGAATAATGGTCTGGGGCTGTTTTTCATGGTTCGGGCTAGGCCCCTAAGTTTGTGAAAGGAAATCTTAACGCTACTGCATACAATGACGTTCCAGACGATTCTGTTCTTCCAACTTTGTGGCAACAGTTTCCTGTTTCAGCATGACAATGCCCCTGTGCACAAAGCAAGGTCATAAATGGTTTGTCGAGATCGGTGTGGAAGAACCTGACTGGCCTGCACAGAGCCCTGACATCAACCCCATCGCATATCTTTGTGATGAATTAGAACGCCGACTGTGAGCCAGGCCTAATCGCACAACATCAGTGCCCGACTTCACTAATGCTCTTGTGGCTGAATGGAAGCAAGTCCCTGCAGCAATGTTCCAACATCTAGTGGCAAGCCTTCCCAGAAGAGTGGAGGTTGTTATAGCAGCAAAGTGGAGACCAACTCCATATTAATGCCCATGATTTTGGAATGAAATGTTTGACGAGCAGGTGTCCACATACTTTTGGTCACGTACTGTAGTATGAGTGCACCAAATTAACTAGGAGACGTGTGTGTGTGTGTGTGTGTGTGTGTGTGTGTGTGTGTGTGTGTGTGTGTGTGTGTGTGTGTGTGTGTGTCTAACCACTCTGGTAGGTGGCCCCCCGAAATGTTCAACCCTCACTATCTTCCCCTTTTTCCCTCCTTCACGCACAGAAAAACCATCTAGCTTCAAGCTCATGGCAGGCAAAAGAAGAGGGGAAAAATCTGTTCTCACATTCTCTCCCTCACACTGTCAGCTTCCAAACGAAGCCCATTCTATTCTGCGGGTTGGGGAGAAATCTCCAGCCAAGGATATGTAGCCTAGCCATGAACAGCTGTGAAGTCATTTTGATAATGATGAGAATAATAAGCTCTGTGCTGTGTGGTGCTGCTGCAAGGCTAAGGGCTGTGCTGCTGCAGCTCCGCTGCTCTTGAATAGATAAAAGTAATTAAAGCACTCCTGATTATCCCTGACCAATATGTAATGGATTTACAGCCCTTTCAATTAGGCCGTATTTGCTAGCCACTCATTATTTGGGCTTTGGTTAGGTAATCAGGGGTGCAGAGGCTTTGGGAAAAGCAGGCACGGGGAGTGGGGGATCAGGATCATCCTGGGGTTCTGACCTGCCCTGGCTCACTACCTTCCTCCCTCATTCTTCTTCTCCATTCATACATCTCTCCTTCATCCTATCACTCTGTCCATCCTAACTAAGCCACGTGGTCAGCAGACACCAGCTTGTGTGTCCCGTCCACCTCTCTGCCTGAAATCAGACCTCCCTGTTAAAAATCAATACAGACCGCCGTTCTGATAATGTTCTGACATCAGAGAGGGTGGTGGGACATGACAACCCCAACCTTCCCAACCCCCACTATGTGACCCCCCCCCCCCACCGCACACACACACTCCCTTCTCCTGGACCATGCTGCCTGGCTAGCTGCATCACTTCAGTGCACACAAACACTGTTCAGTGACTCCTGACTCTACAGTGGCTTGACAGGGACCCTCGCTAATAATGAACACACACACACACACACACACACACACACACACACACACACACACACACACACACACACACACACACACACACACACACACACACACACACACACACACACACACACACACACACAGATATTCATTTCTAAAACTATCCACAGAATGAACGTGTCCTCTGAATATTTAGCGTCACTCTTTGCCTACTGAAGTGAATGAGCCGTTGTCAGATGTTGTCTGATTTAAGTGTTCGGCAAAGAGAGAGAGAGTGAGGCAAACAAACAAGCTTCTCTGTGTTTTGGCGAGAAGCCAGCTTAACATGCAACCTCAACCTTAAACAACGGACAGAATATAGAGGAAATATAACAACGGACAGGTACTGTTTATACTTAAGACATACAGTAAGTGCTTGAAAAACATCTCACATTTTTCCTTTTAATGTAAAAGCCAATAGTAAAAATGGCACTGACATAGCACGCATATTAACCTTTCCACGCGTGAGTTCCAAATATCTCTAACGGTCGCTCCCAGCATGACTTGTTTTTATGCACGTTATGTCAGAATGCATCACTGTTCCAAAACGTTACACAACAGGACAGTTAACACGTGCTGCCTGTTAATTATCTATAGGCTGTTTCAACTTGACAATTTCAAATTATTTTCTAACAAGTTGTATTTTCTAACAGTTTGAATTGAGGTGTGTTCCGTCTCCTCATTAATTCACATAGAAGTAGCCCATTTCACTGTTGCGGACAATTTATGTTTGAGGCTTTACTGAGCCGGACAAACTTCTCTCTTCGAGGGGAGCCTAAGCACTTCCCCAGTGTTTCCACAGATCAAGTATGTAGACATTTGCGCAATCTTGAATAAACTTTTTCTGGCTGGTGCTCACATTGCCTTCATTGTTTGTTTTTAGAACAAATAATAACTTTGGACATGTGTGCGTTCCTATCAAAGTAAGTTCCTTATTTTCTGTATATTGTGTTGGCATTCCTGCTGTACAGTAGCATACAGTATGTATGTATGTATGTATATATGATGTATCTATGTATGGAGCATAATGTATTTACAGTTTTATTCACATGTTTTCAAATACTGGTGACAAATAATGCATTCCGATTATTGCATAGATTGTAATGGACACCTATGATGTGTATAAAATGCTTTTATGAAGGTTGTACTGATTATGATGCGCTATGCTGTTTGCCAGCTATGTGTGGCGCCATGTTGACATTATACAATGCATTCTGGGTGTCACGTAAACGTCTGTCAGACCAAAAATACTTTAATGAGGTGAAGGAATGGTTCACTCATCTTTCGACTAAACTTCCGTAAGTGAATGAAGGGAAATGAATGATCGTAGACAACACAGCCCCTTCAACATGCATACTGCAAACAGACCAAACTCATCTTGTCTCCTCTTCTTATCTTTGGTTGACGCGAAAAAACAAACATGGTGGCGTGCACAAATGTCGGATTAGTTTAGATTTTTATTAAGTGTTTTACCCAATTATTTCGATCAATGGAGAGATCACCTGTGATGTGATGAAATGTAAATAGTAATTGCTATTAGCTCATTCAGATTGTGGTTTCTGTCAGCCAAGACTTAGTTAAATATGACTGCTTGTGTTACGTCAGTCTTTCTTCAGTTAGAGCTAGGACTGATGTAGGCTACATTTTCCGGTTTGGATGATGTTTGTGCAAAATGTTTCTGTGAAAAAACAGTGTAGCTGTCAGTGTAGAATAAACACAGAGCCAGTATTGTATTGAAAGGCAATGTGATGTGCAGTATGTCCCAAACCAGTGGACAGGGCTGCTGACGTTCCACTAGCTAGGCGTCAGCACTACCTCCACATCTCAGAGGCTCTTCAGCAGAGCAAACTGGCTTTGTCTGATTGAATTGACCCGGTCACTCTGGACCAATGACAGGTGAGTGACAGGCGAGCGTGACAAGTCAGTGACAGGTGTGTATGTGTGCGTATGTGTACGTGTACGTGTGTGTACACTTGTGTATATGTGTGGCACAGGAGCTTGCTGACGGGAGCACGGCTCATAATAATGGCCGGAATGGACTTCGTGGAATGGCATCAAACACATAGAAATCATGTGTGTGATGTATTTGATACCATTCCACTTATTCTGCTCCAGTCATTACCACAAGCCTGTCCTACCCAATTAAGGTGCACCCAACCTCCTGTGATGTGTGGGCACTAGGGCTGTGACAATACCGCACATTTTTTTTCCATGGCAAAAATAAAAACAAGAAGCAGCCCAAAACTCTTTGGTCCTTTAAAAACCTGCTGTATGTAAAATATTGTGAGGTATAGCTTGGAAAATAAATACATGTGACTCTGGATGACAACAGGATGTTTGTTTCCAACATTAGGGCTGTTTTCCTAAAGAAGTGAAATGTTTCCTAGCCAAAATACTAACGAGTATCGCGATACTGGTATTGTTCCGGCTAGGGCTGTTACGGGTGACCGTATTACCGCCACACCGGCGGTCACAAGTCATGACCGCAGGCAAATTCCATGTGACCGTTTAGCCACGTTAATTAGGCTTCTCCAAGCTCTGATGCTGCTGCTGGTCATTAGTAGACTACCAAACTTGCTATCTGCCTGGTACTCAGCACTCTATTGTCCCTCTAATCACTCTGACATCAATGCAAATGTAATTCAAAATCAAATCAAGCACTTCAAGAGAGCCCATGAGCTCATTTTGCGCAACAATTCTGTAGGCTATGCAGTTGCATGAGAAAACAGAGTTTTAAGGGCCTCTAATAAAAAGAGGAGGATCCCGTCAGCTTTCTATAGGCTTGGCCTACAATATTTATTTCTCAACTTTCCTAATATTAAGCACATTACTTCGCTTTACTACCTGGCTGGCATGAAAATAAACCAAGGGGAAAAGCGTCGTCCATTCGCTATTTAAGTGCATAGATGACATGTATTTTTTCCCCTGCCCCTGTTCTGAGACAGGTGCATGATAATGGTCCACTCTAAATCAAAACTAATTTCACACATATAATATTTAGTATATGTAAAGACAAGATTAAATCAAGAATACTCTGATGGGTGACAATATTAGCCTATCACTTATGAATGATATATTATAATTTTTAAATGATGCCCAGCTTGTGTGCAGTAAGGCAAAAAACAGCGCATGCCTTTTTTTGGCGACTTTTTCAAATCATTGTCCCACACCTCATGTAGCCTAGCCCATAGGTCTATATGTTTATATGGCTTGTATCACAACTAAAGTGGCCAAATAACTTCTTAAAATGAAACACATTAATCCGCTTTACAACCGGTGTAGATCCTAACTGGCATACATAGGCGGCGCGTGAGTTTCAAGTTTGGGGATGATCATTTTCACTATAAAAATGCACCTTTATAATAAAGCATTACATGCATAATCGCATATGTGATACATTTTGAGAGTGTTTTCCCGCTAATTGATTGCATTTTGGAATATTCGCGCTTATAGCCTACTGCTGTGTGCGCATTGCTGCGCTTATAATGTAAACAAATAACCTAATAGTTTATCAACATTTTAAGCTAAACGTTCTGATCTGTTGCATCAGCCTCACTGCTTTTAAAAAGAAAAATTGGGAGGCGAGCGGTTGTATTAATTTGGGATCTATCACATCCCACAACTGTCCCAGACTATGTTTGGAATATTTATTTCTCGCACAGAAGGACAAGACTAATAGAATAGGTAAACTTTTGAACTATGGGGGAAAGTAGATTCACATAGGCTAGTGCTTTTGCTGTTCGTTAGGCCAACTCATCTTATTGGCTGACGAAAAGTAATTGAGGACAGTTCTTCTAACATCTTCAATATGCACCTCGGAATTCGATAACAAGGACGTGCGCAGGTGCACGTCTGTCTTCACTTGTAGCCTACTTCGGAGCTAAGATAGGCGCGTGTGAGAAGAACCCGATCACATGACGGACATTGGCTAATAAGAATTGAGATATCTGAGAGAGCCATGTGAGTGAGAGGTGCTTCGGAACACACAGCCAGGAGAAGGGAATTATAATTATTATATACAGCCCAAGGGCACAGCGGCCAATGGCCGTAAAAAGCATGGATTTTTTTAGGGGGCATCACTGCGGAAATTCGAGACATTATCAAGTGCTTGTCAAATTGTGAATGAGAGACTGATGAAGTGTGTGCAGGCTGAGCAAGAAATAAAGCAGAGCTCATGCCTTTCATGCAACTTTTTTCAAATCATCATTAGAGTCACATCATGCAGCCTTACAATGTATTAAAAATCTAACATATAACCCAATGTTTGTATCACAACTAAAGTTGCATAAATAACTATAAATTAAGCATATAGGATTACATGTTTCTTTGAATAGCCGTATGTGTACTCCCTCAGAAATCGTTGGGAGAAAACATATCCTTTCTATTTTATTCAGCTATGTTCAATTGTATTCTTCATACTATAAAATAATATAAAATAATGCCATGGAATTTTAAGAAAATCTTGTCTGCTAAATGAACTGGTGTAGCCCACAGCCATATGGCATAGACAGATCAGAGTATGCTATTCTGTTCTTCTGAAATATACTACATTTTCTTTATATCATGTTTCTTTAGACTGGTCTAAAGGCTATTTTAAATAGATTTATTAGAATTTTTCAAACGTAGATGTTCCAAAGGTCTGCATCAGTGGCTTGTAGGCTATGTGTGGAAGCCAGGAGATGCTAAATGTGTTTATGTTAATTAACGGTCAATTACCGTGAGACCGACAGTTATTTGCTTGATAATCACTGGCTGACAGAATTTCATAACTGCCACAGCCCTAGTTCTGGCCCCAGTGTGCAAAGGCTGCTCCACTATGTGGGTACTCACCGTGAGATGCTGGAACAGCCACGCCCTCATGATGTTGGTGGCCACCTTGGGGAAGATGCCGCGCTTCTTCTGCCTCTTCTTCTCCTTGTCCGGATCATCATCATCCCCTGTGCCAGGAGACGCCACGCTGTTCTCTAAACCATCTCCTAGGCAGAAACAAGACAGGGTTAAATTGCAGCCTAGGACAGAAGATGGACCAATAGGAAGCCTTGGCATCCTTCACTAATGCCTGCATAGAAGTAGTGGGATTTAGGCACAGAGGGAGAGGGGTTTGCTGTAGACAGAGAACTAGAGGTAAGTTCTCACACCCAGAACAGTAGAGAGGAATGGATGGGGGTTAATGACTGTGTTTTGGTTGGAAGCAGAAACACTAGGCTCCTGATTCCACTCCAGATTGTTCAATAGGAGGAGAAAAAGGGAGAGAGCGAGGGAAAGAAGGGAAAAAAATGACAAGGAGGCTTCAAGATTGGGGCTGCAGTACATTAAGTCAATTAAATCCACAGGCTTGACATAATGTCATGCTTTTCTTCTGATCCAAAGGGTCTGGATGGACTGAGAAGGGAGTCTTATGAACACACACACACACGCAAACAAACCCACAGTTGAACATTCGGGGGCACCCAATTGAGTAAGTTGTGAATTAAAGTGGGGTGTGCATTGGGTTTGTTCATTGTTGCAGTTTGATGCACATAATGGACAAGAGTTGAACCTCCCCCTTCCTCCAGCAGAGGAAGGGGGAGGTTCATGGCAGGCCAGTAGCATGGCAGGCCAGTAGAAGGGCGGCTCTCTCTCCCTTTTTTTGTATTTAACTAGTCAAGTCAGTTAAGAACAAATTCTTATTTACACTGACGGCCTACCTTGGCCAAACCCTCCCTTAACCCGGACGACGCTGGGCCAATTGTGCGCCGCCCTATGGTAATACTGATCGCGGCCGGTTGGGATACAGCCCGGGATCGAACCAGGGTCTGTAGTGATGCCTCCAGCACTGAGATGCAGTGCCTTAGACCGCTGCGCCTCTCGGGAGCCCTCCCTGCTTTAATTTCCAATAGTGTTTGATTTCGGGAGGAAAACAAGTGCATATCAAGGCAGTCTTTCTCCTTTAAACCAAAATTTCCATCTTTGTGCCCTCGCCTTTTCTGTCTCCTCTTCTCTGGCCATTAATTGTGCATTAGCAAAAATGATTTACTTTTAACAGTCATAGTTATTTTTTCTTGCCCTCGGGCACAAATGCCTTGAAAGCCTTCCTTGAGGGCATCTAAATTATGTATCTGAAAAACTCCTTCACTAAGGCTGAGAAGGACCCCGGCATTCTCAAAATTCAGACTAGCTTGTCCTCCTGTTTTTAGGGAGGCATCAATCAGGGGCACCTATACAAGCCCTAATTTTGCATAAATATTTGAACTAATAACACTAAAAAGAGAGGAAAGAAAACGGATCCGACTGGCGGCATAGTCAAATGCAAAATAGATGAAGAATACAAGGACATGCAGCATAAAGGTCTGTCTCCCCCTCCTCCTCTCTCTCTACTAATTTTCCCTGTCTGTCTGTCTGTCTGTCTGTCTGTCTGTCTGTCTGTCTGTCTGTCTGTCTGTCTGTCTGTCTGTCTGTCTGTCTGTCTGTCTGTCTGTCTGTCTGTCTGTCTGCCTGCCTGCCTGTCTGTGTCTGTCTGTCTGTCTGTCTGTCTGTCTGCCCGTCTGTATGTCTGTGTGCTGTGTTTTCCTTCCACATTATTAGTGTGGGAGCCACACGAAAGAGGGAAACTCCTTCCCTGCGTGGCGATAAAGACGTGGCCGGGCCTTCTGAAGGACATATGGGTATAGGGGACGCGTCCGGCCTGGGAGCGTTGTCACTGTAGAATGGACATTCATTAGCATCAAATTCCATAAATCCCACGCTAAGTACGAATCCTTGTTCAGGAAAGACTAAACCAATATACTGGGACCTAGCTGTATCCCCAGCGTGACTGTGTGTGGCTTCCTGAGAAAAGTGACCCAGACTTCAGGGACTAGTCTAACTCCTCCAGTGTTGCTTTCCACTTCAATAACAAAACCAGCAACCAGAGTGGACCCTACAGTCCTCTACACTTCACAATGCTGCCTTTTGGGTTAAATAATGTTACACTTGAAGTTGTTTTTGTATTTCTAGTTTTTGTGTTTTTTTCAGAGCTCGTTTCCAAGTTAATCTCCTGCTGGGAGTCATCCGGCTCATCCTATAGAGTCACAGTGGCCAAAAGGCTGGCAGATTCATTTTATTGACGTTTCCATTTTCACTGCAATGCGATAGCCTCCCCCTGGCTGGGGCGACCCATGCGTATTTACAGACTGACCTGTCACTTCATTACCCTGCCTGCTCACTCCCTCCTGCCCCGGCCAGCAAGGGTGAAATCAGACTCCCAGGCTTTCAAATCCTCTCTCTCTCTTTCACATGCGCATACATACGGTACGTATGCCTAATGCACACAATCATGGGTTCTTACACATGAGCTGCTCTTTATGACATACATAGAAAAACATGTAAATATATAGTACATCTGCACAATGTGTACACAGACAACGCACACAGTAACCAGAGAGAATGTGAAGGCTGGCCCAAAGAGGTGGAAATAATCGAAGAAATTATGATTCTGGATGAGAGGAGTGAGGAAGCAGAGAGAAAGAAAGAAAGAAAGAAAGAAAGAAGAAGAGAAGGCCCAACTTACACAACCTCATTACATCTAAAGGAGAGCTGGTGATTTACATCCTCCCCCACTTCTTTCTTATGAGCCAGAGAAGGAGTGCTGCAGGGCAAATTGTCCCAAACGCTAATGGCTTCTGACTGTTCCCTGGCAACTCTGGCATTTTAACCTGTGTGGATGTGCACTCTGCAACAAAAAAAATGTGGAGAAAAAAAATCAGCTGCCCGTGTGACACAGATGGGGGATGGCTATTAGGAGGCGGGCAGAGGGCCTGGGGGAGGGGAGGTGCTGGAGTGTAGCCCCAGGCACTTTTGGAAAAGCAGCACCCTTGGAGACGGGAAAAGACATCCCCTCTCTCTCTCTCTCTCTCTCCTCTCCATTTCCCCTCTCTCTCTCTCTCTCTCTCTCTCTCTCTCTCCTCTCTATTTCCCCTCTCTCTCTCTCTCTCTCTCTCTCCCTCTCTCTCTCATGACTTAAAGTGCTAACAATGGAAGTATGTGCACAGCTAGAGAGAGAGAGAGAAGGCTGCAAGGAATGTCCGGATGCGATGAAGAGCGAGCGCACGCGAGTAAACAAACCAAACACAGAAACAACCGTGCAGGCTTAGAGAACATTACGGTCAGATCAAGTCTCTCATCAGCAATGGGCGGGTGTTAAAAATGCATTCAGATATCTCTCAGGGCTGAGGTCATTAACGAGCTGGGAAAGGACTGTAAATATAAATATATTACTACCACCACACATATTTACTATTATGTATTGATTTGTGTCTTACATTTTCTCACTCTTTATGCGATGCGCACTGCAGAGAACACTGGAAAAAGAATAATCATTGAATTATCACAGTGAATTATTGTTTATGTGTCAATTATTATGGGATGGGTTGCCAACCGGCGATTTGACACGAAAATACAATTTCATTCATTCATTCATTCATTTCATTAATTGTTAGTATGAATAAGAAAATCTAATTCAGGGTCTGGGTCTCCGATAGCAGGTGTACACAGTATAATGGGTGTCGTACACTACACTATGTCCTGCAATCTGCTGAAGGCTACAATGACACCATAGAACAGTCTTCATGGCTAGAGGGCATTAAGCACTTCAGGGAGGCACTAGGGGCCAGGACTGAGAACACTATGAAACCACTAGTTACACAGGTTGTGGCCCTATCAATACTACAAGAATGTCCTACCCTACCATTCCAGTCCACCCACACTATACATGACTGAGTAATAACTCAGAAACCACATTCAAAACCACACATTGTGGGCTTCTAAAATAGCGCACACTTATTTGTCCTCAGCGCAACGCTATTATTTATACTCATGCAGATTGCTCCTGATAATGGCTAGATTGGCAGCGTGTATGCTTTGAGAGCCTGACCAGAGGATTTATGCTGCTGGGCTCCGGTGTTTGTTTCAGGGTAATGGAGCATGAGTGTGGAGGCAGTGGCTTACGGAGGCTGTGGTTAAAGTGACTAATTACAACGGACCCCTCCGCCCCCCCTGCAGAGCAACGCTACTCAGGCATGCTCACCCCGACTCGGCCACACCGGGGAGGGAGAGAAGGAGAGGGCGAAGTGGGTGTGGGGGACTTATGGTAGAGACAGGGGCTTCCTTGGTTAACAGGCTGGGCCGGGATGGGCAGCTTTTTTGGGGGTGCCCCAGGGCACAGTGCTCGGGCCATTGGAAATAGAGGGACACAAGGGGAACAACAGGGGCCCTCTATGCCTCCTTTACCTTGGGTCTCTACAATGCCTGGACCTCTAGCCCCTCCCCACACCCCCTCCACCCTCACAGGCTGGGCCAGAGAGAAAGGAGAGAATAGAAGGCGGGATTTAATGCCTTCCTTTCCCCTTCTTTTTCTCCTCAACTTTTCAGCCGGCATAAGCGACGTTTAGCACATTCAGTCCCCCAAATGGCTGCGAATAAGGGAAGCGGTGGGGGCTCCTCTTTTGTCCAGCCTTTCCCCCTTTTATTTACTCAGGATTTACGCAGGGCCCTCTACGGCACTGGGACCACATGTTCCTGACGCACACACGCACGTGCACACGTGGGCACACACACACACAGACAGACACACACACAAGCAGCGCCTCCGTTCACACTCCAGCAGGCAGGGGTATAGCTGGCCCTCTGTCGCTCTGTGCCTGCCCATGGGATTACAGGTTCTCTAGTCCCAACTGCATGCTAGCAATATGCTAACGCCTCAGATTAAAAAAAACTACTCCAAAATTCTAGCAATATGCCAAATCCCTTAAGCAAAACGTTTTTTGTTTTGACGCTTCTATCCTCCTGCTCCTATGTAAAATGTTTTTTATATATCCTTAAAAAGCCCTATACATCCCTCTCACTCAGAACCATACTATAGATGAGGTGTCTTACTTGGAATTGTTTTAGTTTGTTGGCCAGCGATGTTTCAGGGTGATTATTCCCTGATCTCTGCTTAAACAAGCACTGGACCATAAAACAACAACTTAGTAAACACCAAGCACGGTGACAAATTGGGAGCGCCATTCCAGGAGTCATTAACAGCTTTAAAACCTGTCGCAGCAATTACACTCTCCCTCCTCTCCCTACCGCCCTCCTCCCTTTTGAACGCCAAAGTCAGGTGCCGCCTCCCTGCCTTTGACCATTTTACCACCGGTGAACACCAGGCCAGAGGAACCAATGTTTTCCCCCAACGTGTAGCCTGTATACACACCTAGAGGAATAAAGCTAGAGTTTAAGGCGGATACATCTGGTCTGTGATCTGACAGTTATGACTGACTGAGTGGGTCCTTGTGCATGAGGAGTAATGTGCAGTTGTCTCTGCAGAAAAACACATAATGAAGTGTTCCCTTAAATGAAGTGGAATACGAGCTTTAATTAGATGTCTTTTTCCTGAATGTGGGAAGACAGGCTGGCAGGCTGGAAAACAGGCAGGAGAGCAGGCGAGGCAAGGCTGTTGGGTTGCTCAACTCCTGCACCTTCGCCTCCCTCTCCGCTCTCCTGGCCCCCAACCCTGCCATCAGGCAGATACCTCTCGGTCATTCCAGGAATGCTGCAGGTAACTATCGCCTCTCCACAGATACTGGGCCTCTCTCTCTCTCACTCTCTTTTTAATTCTCCTCTCACAGGGCCAGCTCTTACTCTGGCCCACAGTGCACATCTCTCTGTACTTCGAAGGCGGGGAAAGGGATGGAGTGGAGGAGGTAAGGTTGGGGCAGGGGAAGAGGAGGGAGGGGCAGGGAGGGAGAGGGGGTAAAGAGGGAGTTGGGGGGACAGAGGCCAAACTTTTTAGAGCCAGTGAGGCTCATTTACTTTTTACTCAAAATAGGGGCTAAAAGAGGGGCTACAGCTTCTCTCCTGGTGCAACAAAGGAGAGTTCACTCTACTTCCTAGTGCCGTTGGGGCCTCTGGTTCCAGGCAATAATCATCTGCCAATATGCCTGATGTTTGGGAGAACCGGGCTATGCATATTATCAAAGGCTCTGGGCTGGGGTTAATTACCAGTGTAATGAAGTGTTGTTACAGGTAGCAGCTTCTCTCATTACATCATAAATAGGGCCTTTGAGAGGCTAACAATGGCTCTTGCTCCTGGCCCTCTCTCTGATTGCGACTCTGATTTTTCCAGCAGCCCTGACCAAGATCTCTGCCTCTACTATTCATTAGTTGGTTAATCACTTGGTGCTGATGATTTTAGGAGTCAACAAACCTTGCATTTGTGCCGAGCAAGTCTTTAGGGCCACTTCATCAACAAGTACAGCTGTGTGTAAACGTTTCCTGCAGGATGATCAAGGACACCTATTTGTTTATGTACCTTAAGGGGGAATGTTTTACAGAAACCTAGCTGGATTCCTCCGGTGTGATAAAAGGTGATTATCTGCACAAAGATATCACTGAATCTATATAAAGAGTACTCATATAACATCCTGTAGTCTCAGCCTGTGACTACAACTTGGGCCTGGGAGGAGTGACGCTACTCTCTCATGGAGGTTTCTATAGTTCCTGTCATCCAGTCGGGGTGGGAAAGGAACATCCTTTGGAGTGAAAAAAAAAACGATCAAAAGAAAGGAGATGGAATAAAGATGTGTAGAAGAAGGAGGCAGGCTGTTGCAGATGTCAGGATCCAATTTGCATGAATGGCAAAGGGCACGGGGAGCGGCCCTCCAAACCACCCGCCCCACCGCTGCTCTACTCTTTTTTTGGGGGGGGGGACTAAAAGGGTGTCTTGATGCCCATGACTGCCCCTAGATCGCTCCAGAGACAGGGATCAGTGCCTAATGAAGGGCCTTGGGTCTAGACCAAAGATTTCACACTCGCTGCCTCCCTGACAACTCCACCCTTTTCTGTTCCCCCTCAACTTCTCTCTGTCTGCACTGTACACTGCGCGGCTCGCACAACAACGTTGTGAATACGCTTCTCTTCCCTCCTCAGCTTTTCCCAAATCAGATTGCTGTAATTGCTCCCAGAGGTTATCTAGGTGCATCCCTTGACTTTTAAAGATCAGATCTTTAGAAGCCTTGCTGCCTTACCAGTCGTTCCCCTCCCCTTCCCAGCTCTGCTCTGTCCTCCTCTTCTTCCCAAAGCTGATCTTGGCACGGCGGCGCTATTCTCTCCCTGGTTGGTTAAAATGACATATGTCCTCTCTGCCCCTGTTCAGCTTTGATATCTTTATTACTGTAGCAGAAAACTAAATAACAGGCCATGGTGCCTCAGCCTCTGAGCTAGGGACTTCATCTCTTCCAAGGGTAGGTCTTGCCCCACCAAGGATGGGTGGCTGGGTGCCCCCCGGAAGCAAAACTGGGTCATGTTCAATTAATTGGAGAGGATGAAAATTAGCAAAGCAAACTGGATCCATTTTCGCCCCCAAAATAGGGGGTGTTGCTGCTCCTTTCAGCTCTGAATAAGACTGTGAACTGAGAGAATAGAGCAAGGAAATATAAAGAAAATAAAGAAAGGGAGAGAGAGAGTGGAGAGAGAGAGAGAGAATCAGCTCATCACGTGGATGTATTGTTTGGCTAGCTACGGGCTATATGGCTTTATTAATCCCTAGTAGAACCATATCAAAGTCTTCTCCAAAAAAACAGCAGGAAAGAAATTCAGTGGAATGAGGGGTTCCCTATTTTGTCAGAGTGCCGTTTGTGATACAGCACCGCAGATCACTCACCGTGTTAGAGGCAGCAAGAGGATGATGATAGCAACATGGCTAGTGATTCTCTACCCCCAATTACACCTCAGAATCAAACAAGCAAATGCAGCTAGTTTGTGTTGGGAGTGCAGGACACCTTATTACTGGCTTGCATGGCCTGCCACACCCCACGGACAATGGCATCAAAGTGCTGGGCTTACAGAGGTTGGTGGTGGTGGGGTAAAGAGTGGGGTATGGGTGCGAAAATGAGTTAAAAGATTTATAAATCAACAAGTCAACCATCAGATTGTAGCCTCTACTCTGCAGCCCTCTCATCAGCCGACTGCCATAACGCTTTTTTTCTTCACAAATGTCCTGGAGGCATGGAACAAAGCGAGCAGAACTGATTACTGTGCCGCTGCCCTGCTCTGCCAGTCTAAACTCTGTTTGGCTTCCTAATGAGCTCACTAAAAACCCAATTCATCACCCATAACCCCTTCTCAACCCGCCAAAAAATCCCCCCTTTATGGGAGAGGCAGGGGCAGCCGTTTACAGGGCCGAGATACTGGGTGGAGGGGTGATGGGATAGCGGGGAGTTTACAACCCTGGCGTGGGTACCCTGACGCCAAGGGTGTTCCCTCTTCGCCCCCCAAAGCGCACAGAACCCAAACACGCCCCCCTTAAAACCCAACAGCAGGGGTGTCCCAGGCAGCCGGGGTACAGGAATGTCCGGCCCGATGGCTCCAACAGCAGCAGGAATGGTCCTTTCCCGCCTGCTTTCACGCCGGAGATTTCCACTTTAATAACCCCATCTCCCATCCCTGGGAAGACAGGAATTTGGTGGGAATGTGGCTTGGAGGGGAGAGGGGTGGAGTGGAAGGGGTGGGGGGGAGAGATAGAGCTTGGCATAGGATGGATGGAGGATGGGCGAACGGGATATAGTGGGAGAGGAAGGGTAGCTAGCAAGCTAGCTAGGTGGATGACAAACAGCTGAAGAGGAAGGTGATTGTGAATTCCTACCCAGTTGGACAGGGGTGGAGGGATAGGAAGAGTGGAGTTGGGGGATTGGAGGAGGGAGGATTGAGGGGAAACTCCAACTCCCACAGTTCCTCATTACATGGAGTCGGAATGATCCTCCTGGCACCTGAGCTGTAACCAAGAGATTACTGAATTGATGAATCCTCGCTTTAAAATGCAGCTGTTTTATTCTGCTTTAGTAATTAATTCTTTTTCCAATAGCGTATTGATTAAGCGTAGCCCCTGATAAAGTTCAAACTGAGAGGAATCCCCCCCTGGGCCTCAGCTTGTCCTGCTCAGGAGAGTCAATGAAAACTTCCTCCGGTTCTTCCCTCCTCCACCTGACTCTCCTTCCCTCAATCTGTCTCTCTCTCTCTCTCTCTCTCTCTCCCCCTCTCTCTCTCCCCCTCTCTCTCTCTCTCTCTCTCTCTCTCTCTCTCTCTCACTTTCGGCAGTACAGTTTGCCCTCATAAATTAGTCAGGCCTGTGAGGAGCTCTGTTAGATGATCGCTGCTTTTGTCTCCCCTCTTGCTGACTCTCTTCTGTACAGGGCCTTTTGTATGCTACTAACACACACACACACACACACTGTACCAACACATACACACAGATGAGCATACCATAAGCACCGGTATATTATGTCTCCACCACTACACACAAGCTTAATATGCATACACATTGATGCACACACACTCACCAGGTAGTTGTGTGGTACATTCCCTCATGCTTTTTGCACTGTATCACTCGTATTCCCTCTCTTACATGGCATAACAGTACACGGAAGAAGAGCATGTCTTTCAGAAAGATACTCTTCCATTATTTTCATCCTCCGATTTTCCATACAGCTGTGAGTGAGTGAGTAGTGAGTGGGTAGTCAGTGAGTAATGAGTGGGTAGTGAGTGGGTAGTGAGTGAGTAGTGAATGGGTAGTGAGTGGGTAGTGAGTGAGTAGTGAGTGGGTAGTGAGTGAGTAGTGTGTGGGTAGTGAGTGAGTAGTGAGTGGGTAGTGAGTGGGTAGTGAGTGGGTAGTGAGTGAGTAATGAGTGGGTAGTGAGTGGGTAGTGAGTGAGTAGTGAGTGAGTAGTGAGTGGGTAGTGAGTGAGTAATGAGTGGGTAGTGAGTGAGTAGTGAGTGGGTAGTGAGTGAGTAGTGAGTGGGTAGTGAGTGAGTAGTGAGTGGGTAGTGAGTGGGTAGTGAGTGAGTAATGAGTGGGTAGTGAGTGAGTAGTGAGTGGGTAGTGAGTGAGTAGTGAGTGGGTAGTGAGTGAGTAGTGAGTGGGTAGTGAGTGAGTAGTGAGTGGGTAGTGAGTGAGTAGTGAGTGGGTAGTGAGTGAGTAGTGATTGAGTAGTGAGTGGGTAGTGAGTGAGTGAGTAGTGAGTGGGTAGTGAGTGAGTAGTGAGTGGGTAGTGAGTGGGTAGTGAGTGAGTAATGAGTGGGTAGTGAGTGAGTGGGTAGTGAGTGAGTAATGAGTGGGTAGTGAGTGAGTAGTGAGTGGGTAGTGAGTGAGTAGTGAGTGGGTAGTGAGTGAGTAATGAGTGGGTAGTGAGTGAGTAGTGAGTGGGTAGTGAGTGGGTAGTGAGTGAGTAGTGAGTGGGTAGTGAGTGAGTAGTGAGTGGGTAGTGAGTGAGTAGTGAGTGGTTAGTGAGTGGGTAGTGAGTGAGTAATGAGTGGGTAGTGAGTGAGTAGTGAGTGGGTAGTGAGTGGGTAGTGAGTGAGTAGTGAGTGGGTAGTGAGTGAGTAGTGAGTGGTTAGTGAGTGGCTGATCAACAGAACTACAATACAGGATTTTGTGCTCAGGAGAGCCAACTAGCAGAGAAATCAGATTCTGCTGTTTAACTTGTCTTGTCAGGACCCCTCTCCTTCTCAGGACGCCTCACTCCTTTACAAGTCAACAACCAGCGCCTGGTGTCCTTCATTGGGCCACACAACACATTCATTATCATTTAAGGAGAAGAGGGTGGTATACGAGGACATAGTTCTATAGAGGTGAGGAGTTGTACAGGCCTTGGAGTTTCCATGGAACAAAGCCCAAGAGGACGACCGATGTCCTCACAATGTTCACACTAGCAGTAGCGTAGCCAAAATAACCTGATCCTATATACTGTACCTGCCTTGTGGGAACCTTAACAAAGAGTCCTCATTGAGACCCACATCAGTGTACCCAGAATGCTCTGTGTCCCCATTCAGACAGCATAGTGCTTAGGCAAAATGTGAAATAGTGGAGGGATTAATGAACAGAGAGAGAAAATATAATTGGATGATGTATGCAGTGCTTAATGCATTTGCAGAGACTATTTCCCTTCCTTAATGAGAGTGGTAAGAGGTTCTGACGGTCCTTCTATTGACTGTCCCTGATCCTGAAGGTAAATTCAGCAGGTCATTTCATTATAACCCAGTCCTGCCACTAATTTAGATTCTGTTGTTGCTGGTGCTCCGACACATTTTTTACAGGACATTATAATACAGCATTTCCCATTGCCAACAAAACAACATAACCTCCCAGAAAAGCCAGCTATCGCCAGGATGAGCCTTACTCCTCTTTGAGCTTGTAATCGCGACGCCCTGCAAGTTAATATGCATCCTTAAAGTTCCAGCTCTGTGGAGAACCCCCCCCAAAAAACTATTCTCCTCTGATGCTATTAATTAACTGTGCTCCATGCCTCTCAGCTTTTTGAAGGCTGGATGCCGTCTCCCTTTGTTTCTACTCTTCTGTTTTGCAGGGCTTCATTATTGACTTTTCAATTTTCCACTCGCATCCACCCCCTCCGCCAGTGGTAGCAACACTGTGTGTTTCTGTAGCAGGAGCAGCCGCGGTGCAGTACCTGCCCGACAGTACCCCCAAGCCCACTCACTGAGACACCGGCTGGGGAGCCCTTGGAGCAGGGGCAGCCCACAGCTCATCACCATCCCAGCGCTCACACCCCAGGAGGCCAAAATCAAAGAGAAAGGCCCTTAAAATGTAACCATGGGTAATGAGGGTGCTCCCCTCCTGAAACAATAAGCATATACAGCACTTGAGAGAGAGAAAGGAAGGGAGAGAGAAAGAGAGAGAGTAGGAGTGTGGGAGGGAGGAAGAAAGAGAGAAAACTGGAGATATAGGAAGAGCTCGGGCCAAGCTGGATAAGGTTGAATTAGGATTGAACTTCCAAATGCTGAGAGATGTGAGAAAGAGAAGTGAAGAAGAAGGTGAATGTGGGACACAGAAAAAGAGAGAAGGAGAAAAAGGGCAAAAGCCCCCAGCCAGTGGTGATGGTAGCCGGGGCCACGCATCCATCCAAGCACGTATCTGTGGTGGTGAAAACAACAAGGAGGTCTGAGGGCCGCATGCCTCAGGAGCCAAACGGAGCCAAGGAGAGCACGACTAATTTCTTCCCAACAATGGACCCTGGATGGGCGCCCACACAATGGCAGGTGCTTTGAATAGCAGCAGGACCCTTGCAGCAGAGGGCTTCTCTCCTCTCTCTCTCTCCCTCTCTCTCTCTCTTTCTGTCTTTGTACCAAGGGCCTCGATGCTGGTTGGCTTGCGTAACCTTTCATTTTCAACTGGGCTTCCTTTTGACTTATAAAGGATGAAAACGATCTCATGGGGGGCCAGAGGAGGAACAGGCAGCGAGGCCTGTGGGGCAGAATCCAGACCAAGTCCTACGCTCTGCTCTCTCTCTTTCTCTCCTCCTTGGCACATGCCTGGGCCCCTTCAGTCTTATTTTCATCTCTCTATCTCTGTTCTTTTTTTTTTGTTGCACTTCTCGTTTGTTTTTGTGTGTTGGTATGTTTTTAATAGTTGTGGAGTTTGTTCTCCAGTGGTGCTGGATGGGCTGTTCTTCGGGCCATTTAGGGGTAAAGGCAGGGGTAGTTCAACCCCACCTTAAGAGCATTCTTTCCGGGGTCATAAGGTCAGGCTTCACAGATGTCTAGTGCAGACAGTTGTCTAAGGACTGCATCCCAGGGAGTAAGCATTCGTTCCAAACAATGCAGCTTTTCCTCCTCACTTAGGAAATATTTGAAATGTGATTTTCTTCTCACAATTTGTATTCTTTCTTTTTTTGTAATAAAGTGTTTTATTTCCATGGTGGGCGTTTTTGTTTTTAGAAAATGTAAAGAAAGGACTGGCTATCGCAAGATAGCAATGTTTTCTTCTTTCTTTCATTCTTATAAACCCTCCCTTCTTCCTTAGCTTCCTCCAATTGTTCTAATGGGGCCTTAGTCATCGTTGCCTGATGGCAGACGGAAAGATGCTTTAAAAAAACGTTTTGTTTTTTTCTCAAAAACATCGTTGCCAGTGGAGAAAGACAAAAACATGCAAATACTACACAGCAACTGTCATAGTGCACGCACACGCACACACACACACACAAACCCTTGACTAGGCAGGGCAGAATACTAACAAAAAGCAACCATAAAATAGGAGAAAGACAATATTTGAAGTAGAGCATCGCTGGGTAGCCTCAATCACAACAAAATGGCAGAGAGAAGTAAATTCCCAAACCAAACGGCTTTCATTAAAGCAAAATCAAGCTTCTGCATTTCAAGGGGGTCGGGCAAGACACTGGAAAGAAGGAAAAATATGGCAGCATTTAACATGCATGTTCCGCCTCAGAACAGGGAAAACTGGGTAATTGGAACAGCACTTAAAAATACAGGCGCAGACCTCCCTCTCCTTTTATAGCTTGTTTCTTTTTTTATCTCTCTCTTTTGATATGATATTTTTCCTCACCCCCTTCCAAACATCTCCCCTGTATTCTGAAATTGATAACCTTCTAAATGAATTATGGTAAATGCATAATGAACGTTTTCTCACCCTGAGCCCTGAAGCCAGCCAAGACGGTTGCATCTTGCTTGGCATGTTGATTTGTTTTGTTGCGCATTTAGCCCTTCTCTTCCTTAAGAGTGCTGCTTGCTCACTGCTTGGGGCATGTAAATAAGACATTATCCTTGCTGACTAATACTCCTAATACCTCCTTGGGGTAATAAAACATTATTCGACGCCGGCTTCCAATAAACAGAGCTATTGGCACTAAAGCACTGTCAGATCTCTCTCTCAGTCTGCCCCCTGTCCCTTAAAATAGAGGAACAAAAGTGATCAAGTGTGGTAAAGACACACTGACTATGTGTAGTAAGTAGACTACCATGGGGACTTCCATTCTACCCTAAAACAAGCACCCTTTTGCTAGAAGACTCATTAAAGCATGTAGCAGAGTGGGAATCAGACTAGAAAATGAGCTTATCTCCTATAATGCCCTCCAAAGATTTGCATAAACGTAAAAGATGTGTGCGTGTAAAATCGGGAGAAGAACTCAGATTGTAACCAAATCATCTCTTTATCGTCCTCCCACTCTCTTGGCAGCAGGCTGCGTAGTTACAGCTACTACCTGTAGGGTATAGCTGCTCTAGTCAGCTCTAAATACTCAGGGTACACCCACCCTTACACTAGACTAGACCACAGCACACAGCTAGCGTGCTATAGCGAACATGCTAGCTAGCAATACACTTACCCTCAACTATGCTTTTTTTTTGAGTGGGACTCTAGCTCTGAGGTGGGGTTAGGAGATGGGGGTGGGGGGGGATTAGAGAGCCAAGGGAGACAGAAGAAAGGAGAAAGTAAAAGAGAGCAAGGCCCATTGGTCAAACACAAAGAAGGGAACGAGGGAGGAGACCCTGGGAGTCAGGGTTAAATCCCAAATAAGCACACCTTAAACAGGGCTGGCTGAGCAGCTACGCAGGGCACCGGAGTCCCCCCGCAGGTTTGCCTTTGACAGACGTGGCCTCCCTAACCTCTCTCTCAGCTAGAATGGGGACCGGGGTCAGGCCAGACATAGCCTGGTGCTGCCTATGGCACCTGCCTGTCTCTGGGACTCTCTCTCTTTCCACCTCACTCACATATAAACACACACACAGAGACACAGAGAGAGACACAGAGAGAGACACAGAGAGAGACACAGAGAGAGACACAGAGAGAGACACAGAGAGAGACACAGAGAGAGACACAGAGAGAGACACAGAGAGAGACACAGAGAGAGACACAGAGAGAGACACAGAGAGAGAGACAGAGAGAGAGAGAGAGAGAGAGAGAGAGAGCACCAGGCTATGTGTAGAAAGCCAATCTGGTGGAGACTAGAGCAATTGGATTATTATCACCTCTTAAGGGTGACTTCTTGGATGACCCCCTCAGGGGCGAACTGCCTGCTAAAACAAGACTGGGAAAACAGTATCCCTTTAAAGAGGTCGAGCAGCATTGTCATCCTTGTAAAAATACAGCAGCAGCGAGTAAGCGGAGGCATTAATGGACACGGCAGTGCCCTTGGGGGGGCGTGATCTCAAATCCCTTTTAGCCATATTACATCAGGCCCCGCCGCGGTGTTCCACATCGCCACGGTGACGGGAGTAATCAGCTAGGGGACCAGCAGTGTAAGCTCTCTGTGTTATTTCTCCTGTTATGCCTCTCACTCTCTGTTACTCTCTCTCTCTTTGTCCTTCTGTCGCTCTCTTACTGTATTTCTCTCTCTCTCTTTGTCCTTCTGTCGCTCTCTTACTGTATTTCTCTCTCTCTCTTTGTCCTTCTGTCGCTCTCTTACTGTATTTCTCTCTCTCTCTTTGTCCTTCTGTCGCTCTCTTACTGTATTTCTCTCTCTCTCCTTTGCTCTACCTCCTACTTACTCTATATCTCTATTTACATCTTACTGTATTTCTCTCTCTCTCCTGCCCATGAGGTGCAACAGAGAAAAAGTCACCAAGTTCCATATAGTTCAATCATGATTGCTTTCCTGTTTCCCCCCCATCGTTTCCTCTCTGTTTTTTAATTACACCCAACTCACGTCCAGAGAAGCTGGTCTTCATCTACTCAAAGAGAAGACAGAAAGAAAGAAAGACAGAAAGAAAGAAAGAAAGACAGAAAGGAAAAAGCGTATCCCCAAAGCTTTCCCCTAATAGCGCATAACATACATTCTCTTCAGCTGCTGTCAGAATAATTCTGGTAATTTTTTCCCTATGTCCAGCAAACATTAGTTTGCACATTAGCCTGACCCAGTTACTGTGGCTTTGCTGCTGCGGAGAGAGAAAGAGAGGGAGAGAGGACCCAGTCTCGGGTTGATCAGAGCCGGGCGGGCCAGGCTGAACTGGGCTGGCGGCCTGTTCATGATTATGGACCAGAGAGACCTAGCCTCAGCCAGAGAGGGAGAGACAGAGAGAGAAAGAGAGAGAGAGAGAGAGAGACTGAGGAACATCTGAGAACCAAAGGGAAAGGATGTGAGGAAGAGAGGAGAGGATTGGAGGGGAGAAAGAGGAGAGTGCTTGGGGTGCAAACTGGAGGGGGAAGCAGGGAAGAGGAGGAGAGGGGGGGAGGGGGGGGTGAGAAATGACGTTACTGGAAGTCCTCTGGTTGACTTACTGGAGGGCATTAACACAACTTTTTTTTTCTTTTGATGTGTGTTTTTTTCTTAATCCACAGATTTGAGCATGTTACGCAGTGAGAGAGGGGGAAGGGGGAGGGGGAAGGGGGAGGGAGGACTGGAGAAAGAGAGGGAGCTGATCATTCTGTTTAATCACCTTTTGGAAGAGGGCCAGATAGTCTGTGGTGCTGGAGTGAGTGAGTAAGTGAGTGAGCGAGAGTGAGAGAGGGAAAGAGAGAAAGAGAGAGAGACTAAAAGACAGAGGGGGATGAGCCTGAGAGCTGAGCCCTTTGAAACAGCTTGGAGCAAAGCAGCACGCACGCATGCGAGTGTGTGTGTGTGTGTGTGTGTGTGTGTGTGTCTGTGTGTGTGTGTGTGTGTGTGTGTGTGTGTGTGCGCATCTGTGTGTGTGCGCATCTGTGTGTGTGCGCATCTGTGTGTGTGAGAGAGAGAGTGAGGCCCTGTTCCCGTAAATGCCTGTGAATGCTGAATCCAGCAAGAATCTGGCCTCAGTGCAGAGTGGAGGGAGCTGAGGGAGCGGGAGGGATCCATTTTATAACTATGTGCATTAACTATACTTTTCCCCATAGATTAAGCACTCGGCATGAATAATTTAGTCACTCTTATGCTAATGGGATCATGAAAGTATCCCCTCTGTTCTGTGTTTTCTTCCCCCTCCAGAGCAACTATTCTCAGCTTTCAACAATAGCCCTGCCTCTTCCGAACAAACCCAGTGACACTGACAATGCTTTCACAACAACGCCACAGACACCTGACTAGCATGGCCTGGACATGTAGTGACACAGGTTACAACACCTTGGAGACCTCTTCATGTACTAACCTTATACATGTAGGAAAGTGATACGATGTAGTAAGGTCCTGCTGTAAAGTCTATTTTACGGCCAGGCCTGTGTAGGAAAGCTCTGGGTTTATCTGACGTCAGTCTCCTGCTTTGGCTAGGGTGTCACTAAGATGTGTGGACGCAGTGATTGATTGCCCAAATGCCAGTAAAAGCCACAGGCGGAAAGCACACCAGACACATCATGATAGCTCTTCATTTATTGTTAATGTGATCATTGTTGCCATTTAAGTGGTTTTGTAAGCAATCTACTGAGGGCAGGCTCCTCTTCCTAAACCTTTCATCCTGGTTGCTTCTGCCCTCACCCTGGCTGCCCTCACTTCATCCACTTTCTATCTCTCTCTCTCTCTCTCTCTTTCGCTCTATCCTTCTTTATTCTTTCCCGGGATAGCCTGCGTGTTTACACACACACACACACACACACACACACACACCCTTGTTGCTGTGGTGGTGGGTTGTGGTGAGGTAGGGCCAGTGTGTAAAAATGATCAGTCCTCCAACAGCTGGGAGTGATGGCAATGAAACAGCAGGTCCAGGCTCTGCTTTACTGTTTATCTGTTGTTTATGGGCCAGTATTCAGCTTTAATTACTACTCTAAATTAAATTTGAACAGGCACCCAGAGACAGCCAGCTATTTCACTCTGGGGCAGAAACAGCAGCCACAAAAACGCAACAAGGCTTCCATCTTGCGTTTTAGCTGAGTCCCTCGCTTCCTTTCTGTTGTGGTTTCATGATTATTTTCTCTCCTCCTCTCTTTTTCTTCCCTTACTTTTTTTTTGGCGGGGGGGCTCGTTCAAGCCCACAGAAAAGCTGTACCCAGGCCTTGAAAAGAGAGAAGAAGAAGCCAAAGGTCCCGGAAACTGCCAGATTCAGCAGGCCTTATTCGCACTGTGCTAGCTGGGGCTTTCTGGATTTGGCCAAGGAGTCCTGTCCCCACCAGGAATGATCCCCCTCTAGTTAGCTCAACCACAATGACCCTGCCTAGCGGGGCCCCTGGCCAGGGCTGGGTGAGCTGCACACACTCCAACACACACTGAAAACACACACACCACACCACCACCAAGGCTAGCACACTCCCGCCGAGCCTTTACCACTCTCTCTTTCTCTCCCTCAACCGCTCTCTCCCTCTCTCTTCCTCAACCCCTCTCTCTCTTTCTCTCCCTCAACCTCTCTCTCTCACTTTCTCTCCCTCAACCTCTCTCTCTCACTTTCTCTCCCTCAACCTCTCTCTCTCACTTTCTCTCCCTGCACCTCTCTGGGGAGTCTGTGTTTCTGCAGAACATGGGGGATTGTTCAATTGCTGAGAAAATGTACAAAACGTTTTATCTTTTTTTCTGCTGGGCCTTTTGATAGTAAAAGGGGCGAATAGTGTGGAGAGGCCTTTTACTCACCACTCAAGATGTCAAAATGGATTTGCTTTTCGTGCATAGCTAATAATTACAGGAGCGGTCTAAAGAGAGAGAGAGAGAGAGAGAGAGAAAGACAGAAAGAGAGAGAATGAGAGAAAGTTTCCCTACCTTGAAGTTGTATCAGTAGTGAGGATGTTTCTGATATCTCAAGATAAGCTCAGAAGAAATCAAAAGAGCTGCTAATCCACAGAACTGTAAGCCGAGCCAACGCTGATAGTCTGATGGTGGAGAGCAATGAGCTGCAATCTCTTCAGGAAAACTATTGAAACTTCTCCCATGTACCAGCGCTGTTTCTTAACCTAGTACACCGGAAGTCCTGCTCACAGTCAGAAAGTCAAAACGCTAAATTTGCTCTGAGGTGATAATACATATTTGAATTTGCGTTTTTTTGAAGTGTGTGAGGGAATGAGGTGGAGAAGGATGAGGCAGAGGGAGTTGGGGGTTAGCAGGCCTGTGTGCTGTACCCAAACCCTCTTTACAATGTGTCAAAACCTTAACTGGCAATCTCTACTGACAGCTATGAGCATGCTTCACCTTGCTTTACTGCTTCACAGTAAATTATTCCCTAAGAGGGGCTACACATATTTTCTCACTGGTTAAATAGTTTTCTGGCAGGGGTTCAGAGCACTGCTCAGTGCCGAGATACAAGCCAGAGATTACAAATGTACATTTTGCTCACAGCGACCATCTCGAGGCCTGTATCCACACACACACACACAGACACACAGACACACACAGACACACGCACGCACACACACAGACACACACACACGCACACACACTCTCTTTCTCTCTCTGTAAGGAGGGAGAGGTATGTGAGGTGTATACTGTAATGTACATCTACCAGCAACTCTAAACTGTCAAAGTGATGTCTTCGTTAACAGGAGGAGGAAAACAAGAGGAGAATTCACTCTCGCCAACGCATCCACTCAGCCAAGGTCAGAGACCCCCTGTGGAGATCTTATATAATCAGGAACATTTCAAACACACGCTGGGAAGCACAAGACCCAAAAGGGTGTCCTTAAGACTTCTCCTTTAAAAGAAAAGGAGGGGTTTTTAAGCCCCACACACCTTTTAAAAGTTTTTGCAGAAAAAGGTTGACTCTGTTCGTTCGTCTTTTTTGTCTCACAGAACCCAAAGAACTGAAGCTCTTGTCTTTCCTTCCGCCTCCCTGACTCTCTCTCTCTCTCTTTCTCTCTCTCCCTCCCCTCTTTCTTTTTACCTCAACTAACCTCCACCCCTTTTAATAGAGGCTAACCTGTTAAATACCTCATTAACCAAGTAAGGCACACATTTAGCTCTTTCACTGTGGGCTCAAGTGTTCCGACTAAGGAGTGTATTTTTCTAATGTGAAAATATGGTTGAGATGGGAAGCCTGTCCATGCGTGAAGTGGAGTGGATAGGAGAGGGGACTCTGTCAGAGTGGAAGGGTCAGAGTCGGGAGTCAGGGAGAGCTTCAAGCGTTAACGTAATTGCAAGAATGTGAAAAATGAGGCGGCTGGGCTCCTGAGCGGAGCGAAAGGTCAGAGCGCGCCTCACACAAAACAACTGGCTGGAGAACGGCCTCATTAGACCATTAAATCAGCGGCCCCCTCTCTCTCTCCTTTCTCTCTTCTTTTTTCTCATTCACACACTTTTTTTCTCTCTCTGTCTTGATTTCCTCTCTCTCCTCATTTTCCCAACTCTCTTTTTTTCTACACATTTCTCTTTCTTTTGCTCTCTCCCTCTCCTCCATCTTTTCCTTGTGTCTGTGGAGCTGTGTACAGTATTTAGGCTCTTTTGGTCTTGGGCAGGGAGGCCCAGGTCCTACTGGGTCCTCCTCGGCCTAGTGCTCTGCGTCGTACGGTAACTGTCTTTGCCTATATTGATCAGCTGTTACTGGATCCAGTGGAGAGGAGTCGATAAGTGCTCTGTGGATTACAGGTCACTTGTACTTATGTGTGTAAAATAATCAATAGGCAGTGCATTTCTCTACTCCCCTGTTCTCTCTACTCTCTCTGCTCTCTCTTCTCTCTACTCTCTCTGCTCTCTCTCTGCTCTCTCTCTGCTCTCTCTACTCTCTCTGCTCTCTCTACTCGCTCTACTCTCTCTGCTCTCTCTACTCTCTCTGCTCTCTCTCTGCTCTCTCTCTGCTCTCTCTACTCTCTCTACTCTCTCTGCTCTCTCTCTGCTCTCTCTGCTCTCTCTCTGCTCTCTCTACTCTCTCTACTCTCTCTGCTCTCTCTCTGCTCTCTCTCTGCTCTCTCTCTGCTCTCTCTACTCTCTCTACTCTCTCTGCTCTCTCTCTGCTTTCTCTGCTCTCTCTACTCTCTCTACTCTCTCTGCTCTCTCTACTCTCTCTACTCTCTCTGCTCTCTCTACTCTCTCTGCTCTCTCTGCTCTCTCTACTCTCTCTGCTCTCTCTACTCTCTCTACTCTCTCTGCTCTCTCTCTGCTCTCTCTACTCTCTCTACTCTCTCTGCTCTCTCTACTCTCTCTACTCTCTCTGCTCTCTCTGCTCTCTCTGCTCTCTCTGCTCTCTCTACTCTCTCTGCTCTCTCTACTCTCTCTACTCTCTCTACTCTCTCTACTCTCTCTGCTCTCTCTACTCTCTCTACTCTCTCTGCTCTCTCTGCTCCCCTACTCTCTCTGCTCTCTACTCTCTCTACTCTCTCTGCTCTCTACTCTCTCTACTCTCTCTGCTCTCTCTGCTCTCTACTCTCTCTACTCTCTCTGCTCTCTACTCTCTCTACTCTCTCTGCTCTCTCTGCTCTCTACTCTCTCTGCTCTCTCTGCTCTCTACTTTCTCTGCTCTCTCCCTTTCCCCCTTGTGCAAACCTCTTTTCTGCACTGCTTAGTCCCTTCTACTACTAGCTTTGCAGGAAGGACAAACAATGAATATAAAATAAACCTGAATATAACAGAAAAGTCATTTGACAGATGTACCTACACTTACTTCTATAAATGGGGTAAATGTGGGTTAAATCTTTGAGCTGAATCTTAGAGCTACTTTCCACCTTGCAAATTCGCAGTGCACCTCGTGAGCTGGAGTTACTGTCACCGTCAAGCCCCTTCCTCTCAGCCAGACAGCTGCCTGTAATGCAACTAGTCCTGACACGGGACCACCAGAGGCCCACCTCTAGGAGTGTCTCTGTGGTCAGTAATGGTTCAGCAGCACAGCCACTCCAACAGGCCCACAGACTCAGACAGACTCTATGATTAAACCAGCACAACCACAGAACAAAAACACACACACCATCGATACATTTTATTGCCTATTGGCAAAACGATAGCTGTGATTGGACATGACAAGCGTCTGGCGTCTTGTGGATATAGACTGTGAGAGAGAGAAGAGTGTGTGTGTGTGGTGTGATGAAACGCAATGTAAACCCCGAATGGAAATGGACACAAACAATAACACACACTCGTGCACACATACACACACACACTGCCACCGCCAGTGAAAGGAGATCTGACTGCAACAGAGAACACTGAAAACAAGGGCAGTACAAGAAAGGAAAGGCTAATGGCTAATCAACACTGTTGTCTTAGCAAAGACACTAGTAAGATAACAGAGTTGGATCACTTAAGTTTGTTCTGTTTTGGTGTTGATGCATTGTGTTGATGGCTTTGTTTCAATACTTCAGCAAATGTGAATAAAAGAAAATCTAAACAGTTTAACTATCCAAAATGCAGACTCACAGACATGACTTGCATTATTGGTTGGCCCTCGCTTCATATTCGTCGCCAAACCCACTGGCTCCAGGTCATCTATAAGTCTTTGCTAGGTAAAGCCCCGCCTTATCTCAGCTCACTGGTCACCATAGCAGCACCCACCCGTAGCACACGCTCCAGCAGGTATATTTCACTGGTCACCCCCAAAGCCAATTCCTCCTTTGGCCGCCTTTCCTTCCAGTTCTCTGCTGCCAATGACTGGAACGAATTGCAAAAATCACTTAAGCTGGAGACTCATATCTCCCTCACTAACTTTAAGCACCAGCTGTCAGAGCAGCTCACAGATCACTGCACCTGTAGATAGCCCATCTGTAAATAGCCCAAACAACTACCTCGTCACCATAAGGTTTTTTTTTTTTTTGCTCCTTTGTACGCCAGTATCTCTACTTGCACATTCATCTTCTGCACATCTATCACTCCAGTGTTTAATTACTAAATTGTAATTATTTCCCCACTATGGCCTATTTGTTGCCTTGCCTCCCTTATCCTACCTCATTTGAGGTACTTTCTCTATTGTATTATTGACTGTATGTTTGTTTAATCCATGTGTAACTCTGTGTTGTTGTTTTTGTCGCACTGCTTTGCTTTATCTTGGCCAGGTCGCAGTTGCAAATGAGAACTTGTTCTCAACTAGCCTACCTGGTTAAATAAAGGTGAAATAAAACAAATGATAACTGTAATAGAATGTATGCATTATGATAGGCAGGCAGGCTGGCAGTCCAGACTATAAAAAGCACAAGCTGTTCTGAGCTGTAATTGGGCTTGCAGAGCTAGCAAAGTTAATATGTTTTAAATGCTAGTGAGACCTGGCAGAAATATCCTATTAACCACCAGCTTTCTTAGCACTCTGTTCAACTCTACCTCTAAATAGCTACAGTTTACAGCAGTTAATAAGCTGCTCTGTGTGTAACGTGTGTGTGTGTGTGTGTGTGTGTGTGTGTGTGTGTGTGTGTGTGTGTGTGTGTGTGTGTGTGTGTGTGCAAGTGAGAGAATATTAACACTTTAACACTATTTCTAATGAGCAGTAATTGTAAATTTGATCGTCTCCAAAAGTAGTGTGTTGGCAAGTCTTTAAAATATTATGTTGCATGTGTGCTTGTATGAGTGTGTGTGCATGTGCATGCCTCTATGTGTGTGTGTGTGTGTGGGGGGGGGGTGTGTGTGTGCTAGCTCACCTAGTTCGCTGCTGTTGTCGCCGCTCTGTGAAGCGTGGCCCCCGCTGGAGGGCCCTGGCGTGCCGGCCGAGTGTGTGGAGGTGGCGTCATCGTGGTCTCTCCAGGAAGCTGGGTTCTGCATGGGTTTTACAAAAAGAGAGAGAGAGAAAGAGAGAAAGAGAGAAGGATCCATCCATCCGTCCGCATTCCCCATCCAAGCCGCAAACCAGGAGTGGAGAGCGTGGAGAGAGTTGGGAAAGAGAGAGAGAGAGAGAGAGAGAGAGAGAGAGAGAGAGAGAGAGAGAGAGAGAGAGAGAGAGAGAGAGAGAGAGAGAGAGAGAGAGAGAGAGAGAGAGAGAGAGAGAGAGAGAGAGAGAAAGAAAGGGAGACCACATGAGTATGTTGGAAACATGAGAGTGACATCTGTAAGAGTGTACAGTGCAGTGAGGATCTCTTAGACTGCTTACATTTCCTGGGCAAGCAAACAGTTCCACTCATTTTGCCCCTCGCACACAATCAATAATGCCACTACAATCAAAGGCCGAAAGAAAAAAGCCTAGCGCATTAAACCGTCTGGCACTAAAGTCTCAACTCTGCAATCAAACAGCTTCATTAATACATAAGAGCACACAACACAGCGACGACGGTTAATGTGCCGTCTGATTTTGAACGTTGCAGGCAGGGCGCTCGCTGAAGAATTGTCTAAACACATATGGCCGGGCCCCGTGGAGTTAGTTTATACCATAACCAATTGAGACTTCCGTGTCAAGTGAGAAATATCGAGGTAAGAAGCCTAAATACACCACAAGAGCTATTCATCATTAGCACTGTCAGAAATGAAAATAAGATATGACAGTGATTCTCCCTCTAATCTGCCAAAAATGCGCACACACACAGAGAGACATACACACATACACACATTCACACACACACACATTCAGAGAAAGTACAGAGCACTCCTACAGAGCAAACTGGCTCAAATACTGGTGCAGTAATAGTTTTCACAGAAAAATATATAGAGCTCATAAGTAGAGTTTTTCCTTCCTCTCTCTCCTTCCTCTCTCTCCTTCCTCTCTCTCCTGGTCTTTGCCAGGTCCCTGCAGGTCCGGACCGGGAAACAGGAATTCTACAGTACTGTACAGGAAAGGCTTTATCAGTGCCACACGAAGGCAGGCTAGAGGGGGAATTTCCTCTGCCATTCACACCACAGAGAGACGGACTGTGAGACACCCCTGTACACACACAGCACAAACAGACACATGAGTCACACACACACACCCACACAAACACACAGGATAGCCTATTCAAATATAACTCATCACCTGAACACGATGACAAAATGTTGGCAAATGTTGGCCCAACGTTGTCTGGGGGCCTGGAAAAGCAGCCCCTTGAAAGGAGCCCAAACCAAACAAACACAGGCCTGCACCAAGGCTTCCCACAAACCTCAGCCCACTTCTCCCCGCTTGCTTTTTTCAGTCTCAAACACACAAACACACATACATATATGAAAAGTGGGGGGGGAATACACGGCACAGAAATATTTCAAAAGAGCCCGTTTTTTACCATTCTGCTTCAGATCGGTAGCGTTGGCGCTGAACTTTCGCCTGCTAGTGAGGCTGTCCCAGTTTGAGTGAGCTGTTCTGGGGGAGGACAGACAGGAGAGGGCCTGGAGAGGAGTTCACGAGGAGAGGCTATGAGACAGCAGCACAGAGCGGTTCGCTGACTGGCTCGCTGGTTCCCTTGGGTGCCTGGTCCTTATGTGCTGCTGCTCCTGCTCCAGCTGTGCCTCAGCTCAGCAGCCCTCCTTTTATCTGCTACGTTTTCAGGGAGGAAGGCTGTGTTCTCAAACAGCTCAGAGCGGGGCGGCGAACAGCAGACAGACAGAGGCCCTTCAGCCACAGCCCCAGCGCTCCACTACAACCCCTCTCAGCGTCAGCTGTTCACCGGATGGCAATCAGATAAAGAACTGGGAGAATTACCCAGAAGAGGAGAGGAGGTGGGGGGAATAAGGCTGGCCGGACCGAACAATAGCCCGAACAAGGGTTTTAGCCCTTCTGAACAAGGGAATGGAAAAGAAGAACGTCTCCACTTAATTAAGAGGGGACGGATGATTGGGATCTACTGCTTACCTGGGCTATTGATCAGATACATGGGTTGAGATGGGCTTTGATGCGTCCAAGAGCCTTTGTTTACAAGTATCGCTATATTTTTTTACATAGAGCGTAACATCGCTAATGTTAGCCATCTCATAACCCTTCAATTAAGTCTCACGAGCAAATGTCATTAAAAAATGTAAGTGAACGAGAGAGAGAGAGAGAGAGAGAGAGAGAGAGAGAGAGAGAGAGAGAGAGAGAGAGGGAAAAAGGCGTCACGAATCCCAGGCAGTGTATGATGTATTTAGCCAGAGCCAGACTCCAAATGGCCTCTTGTTGTTCTAAGGGAAGAAAATGACTGGGTTCCACTTCCTGACACTGAAACACCCATTGCCGCCCAGACTGGCCTAGAAAGCTACTATATATTACAGTACGTTAACTAACTCTCTCTCTCTATCTTTCTCTTTCTCTCTTCACATCCACAACACTGCAGCCAGCCAGGACAGCTTCTGATCTGACGGCCAGCTAGGCCAGGGAACCACATGGATTTAATGCAACGGCTGAATCGATAGGACTTCATTTAGCTATCATTGCACAGTAATGTGTCATTTTTAATGGCTCGGGTACTAAATTAAAATCAGAGACACCTTAGCTAATGGTGTTAAAGGGAGTGATATTTGGCACTGAATTGCTAGCCAGAAGTACAGTAAATGGAAGCTTGGCCAGGGATCTAGGCCTGGACTAAACTAAGCCTAGTTGGTCACTGTAACATAAGCAAAGACCAAACAACGGTAAGATTATTATGTAGGGCCAAACATATGCTTTCATGTTTTCATTTGGTCAAACAGACGCCTCAGTGTGCATATCTGTCGCTCACCTCTCTTCAATAACCGCTCTCGCACAACATGACAAGATATATCACAACACCGGCATTAACTTTCCACACTCAACAAGGTTAACCTTTCTGAGCTAGGAAGGGTGTTAGAGTCCATTAAACTTCAAACAAGCTGGAGAAAAAAATCCCTACGTCACCGAAAAGGGTCTTCCTTCATCAATCTAAAGACCAAGAGCACTACAAAAACAGAAGAAGAAGAATACAACAACAAAAAAGCCTGCAGCACCACGTCATGTGACTACTCCCTGTAGCTTGGCATAATTACGAGTCAAAACATGGTTCACTCCATGCTCTTCTCTTCTCTTGTGTTAAAGAGCACTGTTACCAGGAGGAGAGACCAGAGCAGCAACGAGCAAACACAACATAACACAACACAACACAACACACAGCGCGCGCAGGCAGGCAGGCAGGCAGGCAGGCAGGCAGGCAGGCAGCACAATAGATAGACTAGATGGAAAATAAGATACAAGGCAAGCCTGGTCTCCCGGGACTGACTTTTCTATTTGCTGGGGTTAGCGTCTCACAGCTGATAATGCAAGTTGTAATTAATATAAAAGCAGGAGACAATATGGGGGAGAGGCTTGTAGTGCATCAGGGCCACAAGAGAACAACTCACTCCTCTCCTCCTGTTCTCCTCCTTTTCTCATGTACACACGTCTGCCATGCCCACCGCAGCAATTTCACCGGCTTTTTTCCCCTTGGAATTTCAAATAAAATTGATTTAGCACTGTCATTGAATTTTGTTCAAATTCCCAAGATACCTAGGGGGAGGGGGTCTGAAAAAGAAAAGAATGCAGAGTGATTCAGGGGACTACACTGGTGTATAGTGTAGTCTCTAACACCACTGCATTGAACGGCTCGGCCTGGGAGGCTCCTGTTCTGAACATGTCCCATATTGCTGACACACTAGAAACATACAGATTCATGAATCATAGCCGGCTGACATTCCAAGACGCATCTTGCTACCCCTCATAAGCAGTTAAAGTCCTCGGCCATTTTTGACGATTTTAACACGTAATTATAGAGACACGCCAAAGAAAGATGTTAAATGTGAAGGTACTCTTCTGCTGAACAACTGAGCATTTTACAACACCTACATTTATCCTCCGAGAATAGAAAGGAAACATGAATGAAGTATGTAATAATTCACTGTTGTGTGTTTTAAGAGAGGCCTGGGTGACTGCCAGAGTGTATGGTGGGGAATTTACTTCAGGGTGAAATAAGTCTCATTGCACTGAATGGCACATTACATGCGCAATCATTCTATCAGAATGCACAGATAAGAACGTGATTCCACTCCATTGAATGCTATGTGATTAACGACATCAACTCATACAAACATGAGAACATTACTCATCAGTCTGACAACTGATCGATTCAAAAAGACATCTAGACCACAGATAACAACATCTTAGAATACAACTCATATATTTCAAATGACAAAACAACAAGAAAAGGTATTGCGAATACACACCCCTGGGCAGTAGTCATTATGAATATGCATGGTGCAATAGGTGTAAAATGCAAATCATCTGGCGGCTAATAGAACTACACCTTTAGAAATGTTTTCTTCAGCTCAGTTGAAGGTTGCATCGGTGTCCATTGCATGGAGCTAGGAGGGAGGGACGGGTGAGTAGGGATTGTGTGTATTTCTCTCCCTACTACCCATAGTGATTAGACATGCCTGCCAACAGGCCCCTGCATCTGAACACAAATCAAATAGGAAACGTAGGCCCAGACCTTCTACCATCACAAAACAATTGTCTGGAACAGTGCCGTCAGGTCACTCAACTACATATTATTTTGATGGGGGATCCAAACAGAGACAGTTGGGTCGGCGAGAGCTAGTGCTACTTAAATTAGAACGTCTTCCAAAATGGAGAAATTCCATGGTTCAACAACAGCGGAAGCCCCGGGGGCTAGACGTAGGCCAACACAGGGAGGCAGAGTGTATGATTATGGAGCAAGGAGCGTGTAGTGCTAAGCATAGGAACATAAAGAAACAGGACATATATTACATGTCCAATGATAACAACGAACGTCATTGTACATTGTACAAGATGTCATATTATTGGTTTGAATCCTTGTCATCATCACTCCATCGGATCAATGGGTTTTTACGGCCCGAGCCTTTACCAGAGAACCAAATGTAAACACTAGTGTTTCCTCTCTGGCCGTGCAGCGCTAGGATAACCTGCATAACCTTTGTGTGAACTAGAACCAACAGCCCTCAAGCGTTGAGTGAAAAACCGAGAGTGGCAGAAAACTCAAATCCCACAATATTTCTTCATAACAAACTATGCACAAGTCGTAAAAATGATGTCAATAGCATGTGCATGTGTTGGAGGATAATTCAAATCTTGGCCAATATGTACAGCTTGGTGGAAAAGGGCTGTACAATAGACACGAGGAGGCACAAAGAACAAATTCATTAGAACAGATCATATTCAGCAACCATTCATTCTAGACTATTTGGCGCTTAATTGGATGTAGCACAGAGGAGACAGAAATATAATTTCATTAATTAAAAGACATGCGAGTACAGCAATAGTCATAGAAATCCAACGTAAGAAATCAACAGTGCCATAAAGGCCCCCTCTGACAATGGTATAATCCAATCAGCGCTGACAATACAGCATTGAAGTGTAAATAACAGAGCACTTATTAGGGTCTACTGTCAGGTAGAGAATTGAGGGGGCTAGAGAGGGAGAGCAGCCAGGTCACATCAGATCGACTTCAGTATTTGACGTTTGTCCTGGTCCCCAGGACGTTGGGAGATGCCTTCAATACCGTCCACTAGGGGCAACGTGAGCACCTATTACCATCTAGTAGGCTTGCGTGCTCTGGCTCCGAGGATCGCGGGTTCAATCCCAAACCTTAACTCTTACCATAACCCTATCCCAAACATTAACCCTTACCTTAACCAGTCGGAATTAATGCCTAAACTTAACTGTCAAAATTGTACATTTATCCCCTGGACAAACGTTGAATACTGAAGTCAGACCATGATACCTTGTTAGAGAGAGAGGGAAAGGGAGAGGGGGAAAAACAAGCTCAACGGGCTGTCTCCGTGAAGAGCCTCATCATCTCCAGCAAGCCCAACTTTCACCAAATGAGATGTAGCCCTGGGCTATATATTAAAAATGCATATCAAAGCAAAGAAAAATGGACGTGAGAGATTCTAACTAAATAAATTAGCATATCTAACTATCAAATTGCCTTCCCCTCTCCAACTAGAAGAGAGGATAGAAATGAATAATAAAACAGAAGCAAAATAAATAATAAAATAAATAAAACAAAACAAGTGTAGCTGCAACTCAGAAACCCAACAGTAGGCCTACACACACGTGTTGCTCTACACATTTTTTAAATATTGTGTTCACTCATTATATTCCTCATCGTATTTGAGGCATATACAACGCAAACTACTAAAATATGATATGGAAATGAGTGAGCATAATGTTGGGGACATAGTCATTAACTACCGGGTTTTAGGGCCTGGTTAAGCACAGGGCACTATAAAATAAACTCTTCTGTTGTATGCATCCTGTATTCTTCATGACCCTAGACCTATAGTTTGAGCCATACTGTTTTTACTTTTTTATCAGCAATTATATTTTGCACTGCATTTCACATTACTGTCAAAAAGTATAATAAAAAATCGATACATGTAAGTGCAACAATAAATATATGATCAGTACACATTACGTTTATAACAACGTAACGGTCAGTGTACGCTACACTGCACACCTTATTTTATACTGCACATATTATTTTATTAATTTTTTTACATTTGAATGGAGATCATCTGAGAGCATGTACATTACTAGCCTATATTCACACTACAGTTCAGCACTATAGCCGCTCAGTAAACAACATATAGAAACGCGACGCATCCTCCTTCCGCTTTCGTAAGGCTGAGCACAACAATTAGCTGCAGTAAAATGATCATTGCTGCCACAAGAAAGAAAGAAATCGCTCCAACCTAAATAAAACAACTAATGAAGTGGTCAGTGTAAACGACCCCAAGATAAATGACTTGTCGTGCACCTTCGCGTTTGTTTACTGCTGGTCCTGATTTTCTTTATTGGCATATTTAATTACCTAATTATCAAAATAATATTTCTCACAAGTGGACCCGATGACAATTGCATAGGTCTAAACATTGCGAGGGATAAACATTGCGAGGGAACATTGGAAATTGGCTTGAGTATCAACCATCTGCCACGAAACTAAACAGGCTAGTTTATCTAATCTCTTCAGTATAAACAACAGAATGCCTCATTTCTACACTTAGCCTATTCCGGAGAGGAGCTCCACCATATTGAGCTTTAACCGCTGCTCGGCCCCACTTTGCTAAGGGCGTTAATTGTGTTTTAATTCACTTTATGCGTTGCACTCTGACTGCGCAACTCTGAACAACGCGCCGGCTTTTCAAAGAGAATCAGCCGCTATTATAGCTAGACCCAACAGTTGCAGCGCAGTGACTTTGAATAATACTTAAATCTGCTTTCATTCCTAATAGGCTTGGGCTCGTGCTGCTCAGATATAAACCAGTCCCTCTGTCACGAAATACACACCTCGAATTCACCAAAACGTCACCCCTACAACATATTTAATAGGGATATTAGATCTGATCCCAGATATTAAATCAATAATGAATTATCAACGTTAGGCCTTAATACAATGCACCGATTATATGCAGCGTCCCGTTTTTACACCGAACAAGACGCTTTTAAGGCACGGGATAAATCTTGAAATTTAAAGGCACTGTACTTCAGGTGTATGTAATTGAATTCATTATTATGGAGCCTCACGGCCATAAAATGGGGGTGCAGAGGAGAGAGAGAGCCGCTGCAGAGCAGAACCACAGGGCGATCAATAAGAAACAATTAAACACATTAACATCAACAGCAAGTAACGCCATTACTGCACTGCCAAGCCGTGAGGTAGGCCTAATACCACATTATGAACTTGACATTGATGGTAGCCCATACTGAATATGCCTTTCCCACTTTCTGCAGCAAAATCTGAAAGCTTTTTTACGCACGCCCCAAATCATTATAGTCTCTTACACTGTCTCCCGAAATGATGCCCTTGCTTTTTTTAAATCATTAGTCCACTCCAACCAACGTGCTATTCTATTGTAATTTTGATCAACATTTAATCGCTTTCACATTCAATGTCCAACAATCCATATCCCCCCAAAAAACAATCCATATCCCCCCAAAAACATAACACACATGCACACACTCTCGCCTTCTGTCACACACACGCTCTCTATCACACACACACACACACACACACACACACACACACACACACACACACACACACACACACACACACACACACACACACACACACACACACACACACACACACACACACACACACAGTAATTATACACACATGAATGCCCCTAATCAAAAGACTAAAACAATAACTCACTGCATTGTATCACAAATGACTTTTGACCTAAAAATATCGATTTCCCAAATGCATCTGCAACATGCAACAGCACCAACAGGCCAACTGCTGAGGACATATACCACAACACAGGCTAAACGGTGACTATAATGACAGTTCACACCATGTAAAACAATCAACAAATTACACCGTTAGTAAAATACATTTGAAACAACTTCTAACGACAATAAATGTCACAAATTACTATTTGAAAACGTCTACTTCGATACGACAAACTACAAACAACACGCACTCACAACAACGACGCCGTAACAGGCCTCTATAACTTTCTGATAAAACTATTATAAAGATAGAAAAGCTTATTACTTACGTGATCGGCTAGGTTGGTCGAAGATCCTGAGAGCTCTTCGTGGTCTGACTTCGAGCTGCCATCCCGCTCGTCAATAACTAGATCTATTGGCATTTTTCCTTTCAAACAACTGATGTACCGGTGGCAAAAATTGTCGCAGAGCTCGTGCACCTAGAACAAGGAGAAAATAAAAAATTGTCAGGATGGGGAAACGGTGCAGACAGTCCAAGAATATCTAGCCTACAATTAAGGGACATTATCCGCGCAAGGAAACAATAGTGACATTGTTGCAGCGCTTATTATTCTCTTGAGACCAGGGCAACAAGTTGAACGGGAAAAAATAAACACCAGGCGTAAGCTCGACATATAATAACCAATTGAGGCCAAATCTCCAGCCTTCAACCCTGTGATATTACCATAACAATAATGCCAAAGCATTATCAATACGGTCAGTGTATTGTATAGGCCCAAGAGTGTGAATTCAATCCAATCACTCGGAATTATTTTATGAGTCTCTTTATGACAATTAAACAGTATAGTATTTTAATAGTTGAATATGAATATGTTTCTCTTAATAATGTATTACATCACATGCAATATAAACTCATTTTCAGCTAAATTCAAAAACTGTCTAACTTTCACATTTGTGCAACAAACTAGGTTACTTACAATACGAGTTATGTAAATACAGGGCCGCATGCAGAATCTAAAGCGGATCACGTGTCAAACACTATAAGCACACAATAAAAATATGATTTGTAAAAAAAAATACCTTTTCTAATTCCAAAAGGTGAAATCGTAATACTTGTATGGCTTGTATCATCTGAAAACAGGAATAAACAATAATAAAAATCAACATTTTTGGAGTCTTCAAATTATGAAAGTATAATGGAATTGTAAGCATAAGGCTCCACATTGTTATTTTCACTTCATATAACAAAAACACACTCCTGCATTTTCTTGAAGTTTAGACTATGGGGATCTCGAGCAAAGTTATGCGTCCCACATTTGTCGTGGTGTGCGACACTGTATTCGCTATTCATTTAACATTTGAAAAATAAAAATGTAAAGATTATCTAACAACTGAATTAGGCAAGACACATTTGGTCAACCGAGCCAATTGATCTGGGCTACATAGGCAGCGATTTAAACGGCAAAATCCTGCTCCATTGCTCCCAATGAGTGACCATGGCGCAGGATTCGCCTAGTGAGAGTCCCAGCGCTTTTTAGCCTAATCAGAGGCTTCCCTCTCGGCCTCCTGTAGGCAGCGTAATGCTGTGCCACTCGAGACCCCTCAGAGCTTCCCCTTGTTCACTTCAAAGAAATCTATCTAACATCTGGGTTGTGCTTTTGCATCAAATCCTTACATGTTTACATTGCGATGCTGAGAACACAAGAGCGTGGTTTAAGTCAAAAACAAGCTACGTAGGAGTAACAGTTACACCAAAAATGGAATTGAAAAGCAAACGGTCGTGCATAGTGCTTACCAAATTGTCCAACTCTGGATTTGATGAAAATAAAGGTTTTTCTGCTCGGACCTAGAATAACACCAAAGATGTGGGGTTAATTCGACTACTTCTTACAGGCGTTGAATGCATTTATAGTCATGAATCCATTCCAAAATATATATTTGACTTTAGTGCAACAATGTTGTATAATAAATAAAATACAATTCAGAGTTATATTATGTTTGCATTTCATGCTGTGTAGACATTAACGAGTCAATATTATCAGTGAATTTGCGTTTAAACTTCTAAATTATATAACCTAACAAACACACTTTTAATTTTCAAATGTTCAACTTTAACTTTAAAAATCAAAAAAGTGAAATGTGTAAAAAGTTAACAAGAAGATACGTGTGCTACGTGTGCCATGAGCACTTGGAAAATCCTATTAGGTGTTTAGAAAATATATAAAAAGTGACCTGTTTGGCAAAGACTGCGATGTCCTCATTGAAGGAGTCGGAGGAGCAGACATCGCCGCCTGCTACCCCAGGCTCCCTCGGAGTGCACGTCGCCAGCTCGCACTTCTCAAAAACCAACGCGAGCAGCGGGAATAATGGGTGACTGCAAGAGGGGAAACAGAGCCTGAGCACAACCTGGCAGCCAGCTCCTCCACACAGGCTTAACACAAGCTAATCACACGGCGACACAGCAAGTTAAAGTTGTGCGTAAAACTAAAGATCCCAAGGAGTGTAAATAGTGAATAATTTGTCCGGAATAATTTAAACTACTATAACTTTCCAAGGTTTTGACTGAGATAACATTTGAAACGTATCTCCAAATTCTTCCATAAAGTAGATTACTTTTTAAACATTGTATGAATAAGCTATGTGCACATCAATGGCAAAATGCATTGTTTACAAATGACATCATTTGTCTTACATTTTTCCAATGCATTTTACGCACGGACACTAAAGCATTAGTGTTGACTATTGTAATGTTTTGGCGATTATACCTAATATAAACTCGGACCTATCACCTTGTTTACAAGGAGCCATAACCATACGTTGCAGTGTGTGTTTATCTCCGTGTTACAACGTGTCAATAAGATGCATCCTTCTATTTAAAGCAGGTTTAGTTTTAATTGTATACTATAATGGTTAACCATATTCTTTTTAAAATGGAAGTGATAATATCAGATGACTGATAAACATAGACCTCTAGGTTTTGACAATATTTTATTTTTTAGCTAAACTACACTTCATTTTGTAAACTTGCTAATGCATATAGGCCTACGCTGAGTTAACTTTAGCAACAAGTAAAACGTCCATAAGTCAAAACACACTGAAAGCCGTAAAATAGATTAAAAATAAAGTATGTAATTATAGTCCACCTACCCATAGATTTGATCTTTATCCCTCTTTAAAACATCGTTGACAGCGGAGCCCATGCTGTTGGGCATAACGCTGGGATGGGGTGCATGAGCACCGTAGTGCTGGCCATGGAGCGGTGGTCCATGGTTCAAGTGATGGACTTGGGGTAGCGGCCGTGGAGCATGCGGGTCTCCGTACATAGACGCCGGGACCCCGACTCCGTCCATCCCACCATAATGGGCCAGCTCATCGTACTGGAATAAAACAACAACAAAGTCAGAGGATAGAAACTCACGCGTAACCTGGCCAAAATGTACATATAGGCTAGTTATTAGGTAACATGTTACTGAAGTCATAGTAGGCTATAGTCAAAGCGATATAGTAAAACGAGGCTACTACACCAGCATTTGAAAAAAGTAAGCAAATCCTTGTGCCATTCCTGTTGCTTCGGCAGAAAAGGCAATCGCCATGGCTAAACTACCAAGTGAATACATTGATAAGGTTTGTATTTGTAATTACCAAAAACATTTTAAAGTTCTGAATCCCCGAAGGTGGGTTACTTTGGCAAAACACCGAATTACTTAGGAGTCCCTTTAAAACTGCTCCACGAATGCTGCGGAGACCGTCGGTTAAGCAGAGGCTTTAACTCCGCTTGAAGAGTAAAGATAGCCTACTGCAAAAATGTCAAATAAAACGGCTTAGATATGAACAATTTATAAATAAGCCGCCACTGACAAGAGGATAGCGATATGGAGGCCATCCTAGAGTGGATTTGTATAGGTTAGTGTTGGATATTTAAAACCTACCCTTTGCGCCATCAGGCTGCGCTCCAATAAACTCCTGGATGTGTCGTATATTTAATATCCCAGTCAGGTTAGAAAGTGATTTAGTGGTAAGATTCCTTTTTCAACCAACTTTGCGAATTCTCCTATTCTCCAATGTGGTAGAGTGCAAGCAGAAGCATCAGGAGGAGTTTTGCAATTTTTCTTGTTTTCCTCTTTCCCCAAAAAATAAAAAAAAATGTCAAGCACCAAACTGAAGGTTACAATCGGCCCATCAACAACCTGCATGTAACTAAACTGTCGTGTCTCGTGGCTTTTTGCCACTCCAGCTGTCAATCAAAGCCAGGGGTTGTCAAGGTAATGAATGAATGATGGTTGGTGATGATGTTCAAGAGAGGATGAATCTTTTCAGCCCGTTTTCATCCAGCAAGTCCGCGTCCTCTTTATGCCTCCGGATTGCTATCTTGTTTTATTATTACTGTAAAAAGAAAAAGCAATAGAAATTAAGAGATTGCAATTCAGATCTTTCCTTTTCCCGTAGGTATTTCGTCTATCTCGCGGTCTGAGATGAGTGAGTGTCAGCGAGTGTTGGCAGGTTGGCTGCTAGCTTGCTTATAGAACAGAGTCAGTTTGCTGCGCTGATCGGCGGGAGAATGAAATGACGGAACCCGGAAGTAGCGGTGGCCATAGCCAGTCCTACAGCAGCTACAGAAAGAGAGGAGAGACCAAATCCTGTGATATGCAGAGTATGCACGAGGACGGCTTCAACTCCTCACGGGGGGAGCCAAACAACACAGATTCTACACTCCCAGGCAATTCCCTTCGCTGATAAGTGAGAGGCAAAAAGAAAAGCAAAAAAGTGAAGTAGCCTATTTGTGTTAATCTGCTATGCGTTTAGATCCGAAGCAGCGTTTTCCTATACATGCCAACGCGGACCTATAGCGCTGTATACTAAGAGTAGGAAAAGCCCGAGCTAAGGCGCACGACTAACTTGTTCTAGTTTCACTATTGCAAATAGTCTGAAAGAAATACGCGTGGCACCTCGTACCATTCACGAGTCCAAAAAGTTATCATAAATATGATAAATAATGAACAGTAGCCTATTGTTCACACATCACCACTAATACTTATTGTTTTCACTCAAAAATATTCTAAACTAAGACTCCGTCACGCAATCAAAACATGATATCTAGTCAAATCATCTATAATGACACTGTAAAGATACCTGATTCGTTTTGAGTTGAATTTATGAGCATGACGCTTACTTGTTAACGCTTACTTGTTATCTTGTGTTGTGGTTATAGCCGGTGTGCCTAGTATGAAATATCTCCGTAATACCTTTTAATCGTACTGCTAATTATGAACGGGGCTGTTTAGCAAATTAAACGATATGGCGCACCCCTTCTCAGTCCAGAATGAACTTTTCCAAAAAGAAAAAGCTTTTGTAGAGAAAGTAATTTTGTATGTTTCTCTCGTCCAATCCCCTCTCTAGATAGAAATCCGTGCCTTACCTCAGAGTAGTCAATTATCAAAGCTCCACAAGATCATCAATCATGTCTTGAGTTTGAAGTTTAGAGGAGGAGCAACGCTCCGGCCATCGATTGCGCTGAAGCTATAGACCTTTTTCCCTGAGCCCAAGCTTTTTTACGCACAAAACCGAAACAGGCCATCTATCCCTTTTAATATTTAGCTCCATCATTGATAATATACACTTTTGCGCAGATGGCATCATCGTTATATTGATATGTTTTCACATAAATTGATACATTTATGGCTCGGTGACATTTTGGGTGGTTGTCGAAATTAACCATTCATAGGTTGGATGAGCTAGTGGGTTTGATTCAGCTGTAAGGTCAATATACTCCCAACAAACAAACGCGCCATACGGTTGCTTGGGATGACAATAGAAATAGCAATTGAAAAATATTTAAAAAATGAAGGACTGTGACAACAATTCTGTTTGTTGGCATAAGGGGGTGGGAAGCCCTACAAGAAAAAGTAGGACTGCAGTGTTGACGAACGGCTGTGTGGACAGTTCAACGTGCAATAGCCCGAGAAGGAACTACAGTGTTATGCGCAGAGCGGCATGCATCGTCTCCAAATACCTCTGACCGATGTTACATTCTGTGAACAGAACCAGGGGCTGGATGCGTGAGCTTTTGAAGACATGGGTTTTTGATATTAGCCCGACTGCTATATAATGATATCGTGCACTATGACCTGTACACTAACCCTAGCGTTTTTTCTTCCGGACAAACATGGTAAGTGAATCATATTATGTCCTTTGTTGTGTCTCGTAAAACGGAAGGTTCTCCAACAGTGCAGTTGTGGAAAGTCAGGCTAAGTAGCTGATATGATTAGGCCTATTCTGTGAATGTATAAAATGATTCAGTCGCATTAGAGCTATCCAATCCCAAAAAATGTAAGTAACATTTTAAAGCGTTGGATAAGTAAAAAGTGGCACATTATTACGTTATATGGTCAAAAACGTATACACAGATTTTTTTGAAAAAATCTTTTATCTTATATATATTTTGGCCTAAAGGCGGGTGATGTACACATTCGAAGAGCTTGTGAAGCTTGAGGTGGTGGTTATATGAAATAGCCTTTTCCAAAATGCACCTCAACCTTTTCAACATTCAAAAGTTGTATATTTTATCAAATGTATATAACACAATATGTTAAATGTTTATGAAGTTTATTTGAGGCATTTTACTTTTAGTTCTTGGTACAAGTTAAGGACATGCTATTCATTACAATGCAATGCAATGCAATGGTGAATCCAAAATATAGCCACTATCAGCATTCAAATCTAACATAAATCTGAATAACATCAAATAAATCAGAATCCTGTTAGTGAGACATTATATTTTAGTTACGGCAATAAATACACTTTTATACACTCTAAATCCTCGTTCTGGATATTGTATTTCAATCCTAATACTTAATAGTCTTAATATAAATCTAATTCATATTTAATAATACGATTAAATTAGCCTTATAAAACCTAGAACATAGCCTAGATTAAACGGAGGATACCTAAAACATGTTCTCATGGTTTTGGAAACATGCAAGTGTTTGCAAACCAAGACCTTTCAAGTGTCCCATATCATGCCCAAGTACCCATTATGTTTAGCACTACATTTTCAATAAGTGGATTTCCCATTGTGTGACTTTTCAGGTTGAGGACTCATATGGATAAGGAAACATATGAACAAAATCTGTGTTCAAGTAGAAGTGCATCTCCGTCAACATGCGGATCCGTCTCTTCTGCAGAAGATGGCATTAACAGGCGGTAACATTTCATCTGGTGGTGTCAAATTGAGGTCAGTTTAGGGTTAAAGCTCTCGGTGTCCGTGTGGGACATGGCCAGCTGCGTTTGGATTCATTAGGGGGCAGCGGATCCATTTCAAGGAAAACACTACTGAGACGATCACGAGGCTAAAGATCCACTCGGTGTCACATCCTAAAAGTGCACCTACTGTAAAAAAGTAACCCCCAAACTCCCATTTCAAAACAGACACCAATATCTCCACTTTGCCATGGCTTCCTCTAAACTAGCCTGGTAGCTTATCTTGTTGCTAAATATGGAGAAATGTTTTGTTGATTTAATTCCTTCAAAAAGGTCACTGATACGAATCGGGGTTTAAATCCTCTTAGTGACCTTAAATGCTTCTTTAGAAACAATCGCTGCTTAACCACAGGAACAAATAACATCGGCCTAATCTTGTTTGTTACTTTGTTCTGAGTTGGCCCGCCTTAGTATTTGAGATTATGCAAATATGAAAAGCTAATGTTGGCTATAGAAAGCCCACAGATAAGAGTAGATCATAGACTTTTCTGAAGGGGACAGAAAACCAACACTTTCATTAACCTAAAGGTATATTTAATGTATGGTTATTTTCTGAAGTTTTATAGTAGGCTTTTGTTCAGTTGATGTTCAGACAATATCAATACTCGAATGTATATGTTCAAATCTAGTGATTAACTAACTATTCATTTATATAGGTTTGTTTATCTTAGTGTTTACATAATCTAGAGGGACGTTTTTTTTTGTTTATACGTAGCCCTGTCAATGTTTTCCTCATGCAACACATACGGCATTACCTCACCAGGCTGAACTCTTTCTGACCCCACGTGAAATGTGACTAGGGTCCCAGAAAGTGGAATGAGCAACTCAAATACTTGTCAAAGTTTCGCGGCTAACTGTAAATTCTTCAGTTCCAAAGCCGTATTTTCCCCTCTATCGATTCTCAGATTCTGGTGTCTGAGGAGGGTGAGAGAGAGGGGGTGGGGTGGGGAGCTACACAAAATGTAACTGTGGCGTTCTCCCTTGAAAATCCTTGGGATTTGTCTCAAAGACACTTAGCATGCCTAATGCGTAAAATATGCATTCCTCTAGCGACATCTGGCGGATTGAACAAACGCCAAACGTTGAATCGCGCCACTATTAAGAATTAAGAAAAAAATAGGTAATCTTTAGGAAAAATCTAATTTGCGTGACAACGAAAAATATGCATGATAAATTGTGATCATAATCAATTCATTATTATTTGAACCATATATGTTTTTAAAGTGCAATTGAATATATTTTTCAGTTGAAAATAGGCCTATTTGAAAAATATTTTGTGAGGAGAGAGAATGGATTCGAATGCCGATGTTATCAATATATCAAGCACAATTTGTATCCCAACAAACCATTTTTCTGTGTGAAATGTGAACCACGCAGGGTGCTGTGTAATATAAAAAATAACGCTAACCAAAATTGTACTATTCGTCCAAAGATTAGGAGTAAATAGAAAAACACAGTGAGGCAGTTGGGACCATCATTAGTTATGGTTTCTGGCTCAATTAATGTAAAGGAATTTACTGGCACACATGCCATTCATCCCTCAATGCAATTACTCAAAGGTGTTTTTCTGTACATGAAAGCTCCTGCGAAATAGATAACTGGTGTAATTAAAAATGACACATGAAGCTCTGATTATTATATTATTGTTATTATTATTATTTGCCTGTTATTATAACTGTTACAATCCGTTAATGTAGGCATAATATTTGACAGTGCTGTTAATTCAAATTAATAGCAAAATCACAAGCAATCAGTTTCAATCTTATTATAAATCATAAAAATATGTCTGATTTATTTGGACATAAACACGTTTGAATTAATGTCATATTTCGTGAAATAAAGATATTTTAGAATGTCTCAGCAATCTATTATTTATTCCCGGTCGATATCGTCCAAATAGATTCATGTTGCCCCACTCTATTATTTACATTATGATATAATAGAATCCCCCAAGGTCAATAGAAATTTGGTAATGTTTAAGGTCAATAGAAATTTGGTTATGTTTAAGGTCAATAGAAATTTGGTAATGTTTTGTCATACTGTTTTGAATTCTCCGAAACGAATTTCAAAACCAACCACAATTTATCATAAGGACACAGGTTTTCTTGCAAGAACATGCGATCATACTTTTTCCATAGAGGTAGTAGTTGTCTGGATCATTACCGAGAGCTGAATGAACATCCCTCCCGACGTAGCACGGTTTCCGTCAGGTATGGCGAGACTAGTGACCGTGACGAGGACTACGGTCATATGCATCAAATGCTGCTGAGGAGCTTGTATTGTGTGTTTATCCTGAAACACTGGGTGTGCAAGAGTAGCCTAACTATAGCCTAATAATTTGTCCTTGTCCCCTTCGTATCGAACTGTCTGAGCAAATATAAAGAAATGTGTAGCTAGACTATCAGTTTACCGAGCACTTTGGGGGAAAGGTATGCATTTTTATTTTGGGATTGAGGAGGTGGACACGTAAAGGGCCCATCTCGCCACATTACGACATGTAATAGAGAGAAGTTTAAGTGGAGCCCGAGAAACTGAGAAGTTAATAGCGCTGACCCTCTCGCGGTGCCTCTGTCGCTCATCATTTCTCAGACTTAAGGGGCTTAAAGAGGCAGTAGGCTATGGGCCCACCTTTATTACATATGAGACGCTCTCTTCCTTATCTACATAATAGGAAATACATGCATCGTTGCGTGTTATGCGGATTTGGAAATAGAAACATGTCCAATAAAGTCGCCCTCCCTAGCTGATCAAAGGGGAACAGGGCTTTAGGCACCAAAGAAACTACCCCGTCCATTTAAGCCGTTATTAAATTGTATTAATTCCCCTCTCCACTTTAAACTTAACATAAATTCCACCCTTGAGTTGTTTGTCCAGTACAGAGGGGAACAATTTAAGTGTTACATTTTCATGGTTGCATCATGCCCCGGAATTGAATTCAATTGGACAGAATAATCAAGAACGCAAATAGAATGTGTTCGGTTGCCCTCTGGACAATTGGAGATGTTTTTATGCCAGCCTTGATGGCAGACGTGTCGAGATTCATAATTAGGCATGCAGCTTTAAACCTCGGAATGTCTGTCAGACACACATCCAACTTAACAGATAACCATATCTTATCTTAACGCAAGCTTCTGACACTGCACGAAAACCCCACTATGTATTTAAAGCTACTTGCAGACCTACAATTGTTTTCAAATGTGAGAATAGGCCATCCACGTAATGCACCCTTGCGAGAAAAAAGTCGATGGTTAGCAAAGTTTCCTTCTTGAAATTGTTCAATGCTATTTTATATATACGCTTTTTACGAGTTACGAGTTATAGCCTTCAGAAAAGCTTTCATGTCTTTTACTTGGTTGAAAAGTCACTACTTTCAATATAATGCAACACTAATAATTATAGTTTTCCTACAGGAACATTTTGTGAAAGTGACATACTGTAGGCTTCTTTCAGATTGCTCTGCCTTCATGTGCGTGGTAATATTTTTGAACTCGCCAAATTGTCTTATCAAAAGGCAGGTGAATATAGCCCCCCATGTGTCTATACATCTTAACAATTATGGACCTGTTATGGGACTTTTGTGTAGCGGTAAATAAGAACAGTTAAATAAGAGGGAGTTTTCATTTGGATAAATGTGTATGTTCAGCTGTCATATACTAGCCTATTGCCCTGCTACTTTGTGAAATGTGTGAGATGCTTTATGTTGTACAATAGGAGTGTAGTTGAACTGAAATAGAGGCAGGAGTGGTTGTTTCCACCAGGGTGGGGAGTTCCAGTCATGTCGGTTACAGCTGCATTACATTTAGGCTAGGTAGGCTAAAGTGAAAGACTGACTAGAGATGAAAGTGAAATGATGAGAAACGCTACTCTGTTGTTCTATAAAACACTATTGAATAGGCTTTCATAATAAATATGAACATTTAATACATTTAGTTAACAAAATAATCTGTAATAATGTTCTTGGGTAATGTTAAATGCTAATTCTCCAGTTGAGCCACCTGTGCAATCATTGTTTACTCTCCCATGTGTGTAAACTTCAAGTGCCCTACATGCTGATAAATAAGTGTAGTATGGCAGGCTCAACAGTCAAGTGTTGTAAAGATTCTGAGGTATCTTTGTGTGTATTTGTATCTGTCCTTAAAGTTTTGATACAATTAATAAATAAGCGTGTTTTATAATTGATGATATGGTGTTGTGGTGTGATAACATTGAATGTATTCTTTATTGCATTCTAGATTGTTCTGTAGTTTATTTGAATTTCACATAAGCCGGGTGTAGACTTACAGATTCTACAGAGAAGCACGGCATTGTTAGAATTTTGATTAAAGGTATAATTTTGGAATAAAACCAATTGAAACAAACTATTGACAGTCCAGCTCACCTAATGACAACCTGAAGTGATTAAAACAGCTATTAAGAAATTCAAGAGGTTTCATGATGTAACTAGTGAAAGGTCACATATGAATCCAAGAGTTTGGTCTCTCAGTTTCTAACTACTCTGAATGCAGTGAGCGTCCTGTGTATTTCATATGATGTGCGGTTCCCAGGTGACATTCCCATTGGAAACCCTCACTGACTGACCTGATGGATACTCACCACACAACATAGGCCCGCTAGATTACAAACACATCTGAAAACACACACCAACCGACCGGTCTCAGTTAACCTAACTCACACACGTCTCAGCCGATTGTTAGAGAGAAAGAAAAAAATTAAAGATGCAAGTTAACAAATGCAGATGGCATGGTTGTTCCTGTTTTGTTTTCTTCCCGCTCCTTTCTGTTTATGTGTCCCCCCCCCCCACCTCTCGAAACCCCCCTCAGATCTGCAGGAGTTCACATGATCAAGCAATGTACCCAGGTAATTACCGCACATTGTCAAATAAAGCGACCACTGATTCAAATGAGGAGTGAAATATCAAAGAGCAGCGTTGCCTTTGCAGCCAGCCACTTATCCACATAGGAGACAGAGAGGAGATCTGAGGCGCAGGGGGACCTGCAGAGAGGAGAGGCACTGACAACAGTCAGACGCCAATTCTTTAGATAAATATCACCGTAACCAAACATGCTGGAGTTCACCTATTATATAATAATATAGCATGTACCACAAACATTCTAGACATCCATTATCAACACCTCATATCCTCAGGGTGACCGTGAGAGCAACCTTACCAAGAGATATTCAATATATTTCTGATTACACTTCTGGTTCACGATCCCATGAGTCAACTCAAAGGTCAAAGGTTGTCAATCTCACCAGTCAGTCTGGTTGTTGTGGTGAAGCAGTGCCTTCTGGGCAATCAATTACTGCTGTATCTGAACATGACAGGGTAGTCACACAACATTTTATGGCATCTTGTCACATACAAAGTTATACCCATGTAAATATATGATTTACTGGTACCTAGTTTTTAATAACTAAATTATAAACAAAAAAGAGAAAGTAGATAAATAATTGTACAAAAGCCCTGTATTACAGAGGGACATTTATGGCCTAGATTCTTTATATTTCAATTGAATGGTGTGACGGATGCAGGGAAAGCAAACAACCAAATAGTTGTTTACCAAGTTCTGTTGTCATGCTATCTTCCCCAGAAATGTTGCGTTTAGGAAGAGAATTGACGGCAACAACAAGGAAAAGGAGCAGCGAGACATTCCTGAATTGTAAGTCTCCATTCCATTCCATGTATCTCATGATATTACCTCAATTTCTGCACATCTAACACATTGATTTGCCCACATCTTTCAAGAAACCTCATGAACCACAAAATGAGTGGTAGGTAAATTCAATGATGAATGTAAATACTGAGTAAATAAAATCAGACAAGCATCTTTTCTTTTCCCTTCGAGTTACAACTAGACAAGCAGTGTCGTGGGATTTCAGAACTGCGTTCAACCAGAGTACCTGTAATTTGACTTGCCACGTCTATACGGAAGTTGAATGGGTTACATTGTGAAACAACAAATAAAATACTTGCAATGGTTTAGTGGGTGTTATCCATGGTTGCAGGCAAAATAGGGTCTGGAAGAATGTTTGAGTGTTTAATATTATAAACACACTTCCCTCCCTCTGGCTTACTGAGGGCTCATAGGGATACTTTACATGTAAATATTCATAAAGCGATAGGCTGGGTCCATTAATTATTAAGTACAGTAAAGAAGTGTAATACTTCAATGTTTAACATATGAATCTTGTATTTTATTAGATGAGCTTGAGGATGAACAAGGGGGGGAAAAGCCATATCTCACAAAATGCCTTGGAATAAGCCCGAGGAACACAAAATGGAGGGAATAGAGACATGCTCACTATATCTCTCACAGCTCCTGGCCATTTGTAATGTAATTCAAATGTAATAATATCTGCTTGGAGCCCTGGAACATGCAGATGTTCTGGAGGATGGGAAAATATAGCGTGTGTGTATACACATAACTACACTATATGACCAAAACTAAGTGGACACCTGCTCGTCAAACATCTCATTCAAACATCATGGGCATTAATATGGAGTTGGTCCCCACCTTGCTGCTATAACAGCCTCCACTCTTCTGGGAAGGCTTTCCACTAGATGTTGGAACATTGCTGCAGGGACTTGCTTCCATTCAGCTACAAGAGCATTAGTGAGGTCGGGCACTGATGTTGGGCGATTAGGCCTGGCTCGCAGTCGGCGTTCCAATTCATCCCAAAGGTGTTCGATGGGATTGAGGTCAAGGCTCTGTGCAGGCCAGTTAAGTTCTTCCACACTGATCTCGGCAAGCCATTTCTGTATGGACCTCTCTTTGTGCACGGGGGCATTGTCATGCTAAAACAGGAAAGGGCCTTCCCCGAACTGTTGCCACGAAGTTGGAAACACAGAATCTTCTATAATGTTATTGTAAGCTGTAACGTTAAGATTTCTTTTCACTGAAAAACAGCCCCAGGCCATTATTCCTCCTCCACCAAACTTTACAGTTGGCACTATGCATTGGGGTAGTTAGCATTCTCCTAGTTTCCGCCAAACCCAGATTTTCCCGTTGGACTGCCAGTTGGTGAAGCATGATTCATCACTCCAGAGAACGCGATTCCACTACTCTAGAGTCCAATGGCGGCGAGCTTTACACCATTCTAGCCGGCGCTTGACATTGCGCATGGTGCGCTTAGGCTTGTGTGCGGCTGCTCAGCCATGGAAACTCATTTTCACGAAGCTCCCGAAGAACAGTTCTTGTGCTGACGTTGTGTGACCTACCACTTCGTGGCTGTGCCATTGTTGCTTCTAGACGTTTCCACTTCACAGTAACAGCACTTACAGTTAACCGGGGCAGCTCTAGCAGGGCAGAAATGTGACGAACTGACTTGTTGGAAAGGTGGCATCATATGATGGTGCCATGTTGAAAGTCACTGAACTCTTCAGTAAGGCCATTCTACTGCCAATGTTTGTCTCTAGAGATTGCATGGCTGTGTGCTCGATTTTATACACCTGTCAGTAACGGTGTGGCTGAAATAGCCGAATCCACTAATTTGAAGGGCTGTCCACATACTTCTGTATATATAGTGTATATGAGGGCAGTTACACATACACACTCGTACACACACTTTTGAAACAGGCTATCATCAGGAACAGCAATGTAATAAATATGTTTTTCATAAATTCATATTGTGTCTATATTAGTGTGTACATAATGTAGCCCCCAACAAATATTTACTACAGTGTAACAACGCAATTGTGCACTAAATGCACAGATAACAAGGAAAACACTTTTTCTCTGAAAACAAACTTGTGGATTGTTTTATTTGTATAAGGTTTATATGTCACAGTTCATTCTAGTAGTGCTTGATGTACGTTTATACTTGTCTTAATGCTCTATGTAAGTTTCCAGGTGAACTGTGTCCGACCGCATTCCTCCGGCCCTGCTCCTCAGGGCAGCTCTGGAATCTGTGGCTCCACTCATGGCATATTGTCACAAGTTGATGAAACTCGAGCGGGGCCACTAGTGAGCAATAGTTAGAACAGAGTTTTGACATGTAAGAAGAATATTGAGACTGTCTGTAACCTTAGGTTCTACTAAAATAGTGTTAATGTCCTGAATACATAAACCTCAATGCAATGGTGATTTTGAGAAGCAGAGAAACAATGGCAAAGTGTACTTCTCTTGTCAATACGTTCTTGTAAATGGTATAGTATAGAAGCCCAATATTCTGTTTTATTCCCTTTGAGTCGCTTCATTAAAAGTTAAAATATTAAGTTAGAGAAAGTAAAATAATAAATGAGTAATTCAAAATGTCCATTTCTGTTATGATTTCATACACTTCTCTCCTCATACACTTCTCTCCTCATACACTTCTCTCCTCATACACTTCTCTCCTCATACACTTCTCTCCTCATACATTTTTCTCCTCATACACTTCTCTCATCATACACTTCTCTCATCATACACTTCTCTCCTCATACACTTCTCTCATCATACACTTCTCTCCTCATACACTTCTCTCATCATACACTTCTCTCCTCATACACTTCTCTCCTCATACACTTCTCTCATCATACACTTCTCTCCTCATACACTTCTATCATCATACACTTCTATCATCATACACTTCTCTCCTCATACACTTCTCTCCTCATACACTTCTCTCCTCATACACTTCTCTCCTCATACACTTCTCTCCTCATACACTTCTATCATCATACACTTCTCTCCTCATACACTTCTCTCCTCATACACTTCTCTCCTCATACACTTCTCTCATCATACACTTCTCTCCTCATACACTTCTCTCCTCATACACTTCTCTCATCATACACTTCTCCCCTAATACACTTCTCTCCTCATACAGTTCCCTCATCATACATTTCTCTCCTCATACTCTTCTCTCCTCATACTCTTCTCTCCTCATACACTTCTCTCCTCATACACTTCTCTCATCATACACTTCTCTCATCATACACTTCTCTCATCATACACTTCTCTCCTCATACACTTCTCTCCTCATACACTTCTCTCATCATACACTTCTCTCCTCATACACTTCTCTCCTCATACACTTCTCTCCTCATACACTTCTCTCCTCATACACTTCTCTCCTCATACACTTCTATCATCATACACTTCTCTCCTCATACACTTCTCTCCTCATACACTTCTCTCCTCATACACTTCTCTCATCATACACTTCTCTCCTCATACACTTCTCTCCTCATACACTTCTCTCATCATACACTTCTCTCCTAATACACTTCTCTCCTCATACAGTTCCCTCATCATACATTTCTCTCCTCATACACTTCTCTCCTCATACACTTCTCTCATCATACACTTCTCTCATCATACACTTCTCTCATCATACACTTCTCTCCTCATACACTTCTCTCCTAATACACTTCTATCATCATACACTTCTCTCCTCATACATTTCTCTCCTCATACACTTCTCTCCTCATACACTTCTCTCCTCATACACTTCTCTCCTCATACACTTCTATCATCATACACTTCTCTCCTCATACACTTCTCTCCTCATACACTTCTCTCCTCATACACTTCTCTCATCATACACTTCTCTCCTCATACACTTCTCTCCTCATACACTTCTCTCATCATACACTTCTCTCCTAATACACTTCTCTCCTCATACAGTTCCCTCATCATACATTTCTCTCCTCATACTCTTCTCTCCTCATACACTTCTCTCCTCATACACTTCTCTCATCATACACTTCTCTCATCATACATTTCTCTCATCATACACTTCTCTCCTCATACACTTCTCTCCTAATACACTTCTATCATCATACACTTCTCTCCTCATACATTTCTCTCCTCATACACTTCTCTCCTCATACACTTCTCTCCTCATACACTTCTCTCCTCATACACTTCTCTCATCATACACTTCTCTCATCCTACACTTCTCTCCTCATACACTTCTATCATCATACATTTCTCTCATCATACACTTCTCTCCTCATACATTTCTCTCATCATACACTTCTCTCCTCATACACTTCTCTCATCATACACTTCTCTCATCATACACTTCTCTCATCATACACTTCTCTCCTCATACTCTTCTATCATACACTTCTCTCATCATACACTTCTCTCCTCATACACTTCTCTCATCATACACTTCTCTCATCATACACTTCTCTCCTCATACACTTCTCTCCTCATACACTTCTCTCCTCATACACTTCTCTCCTCATACTCTTCTATCATCATACACTTCTCTCATCATACACTTCTCTCATCCTACACTTCTCTCATCATACACTTCTCTCATCATACACTTCTCTCCTCATACACTTCTCTCATCATACACTTCTCTCCTCATACACTTCTCTCATCATACACTTCTCTCCTCATACACTTCTCTCATCATACACTTCTCTCCTCATACACTTCTATCATCATACACTTCTCTCCTCATACACTTCTCTCATCCTACACTTCTCTCATCCTACACTTCTCTCATCCTACACTTCTCTCATCATACACTTCTCTCATCATACACTTCTCTCATCATACACTTCTCTCATCCTACACTTCTCTCATCCTACACTTCTCTCATCATACACTTCTCTCATCATACACTTCTCTCCATTCCCAGTGCCATAATCCTCCCATAAGCTTGTTTGAGAGCACAGATGATAATACATCAGGAAATATTACATTTTTGAAATGGAGATCAAATGTAATTCAATGCAAATGTAACTATTGACTTTCTCGATTGAGATTTTTTCTCAATCGAGAAAGCAGGGAGATGACAAAGTGGAGGGGAAGGCTTCTCCTGTATGCCGATGGATGTTCAAGGGTTTTAATTTAAACATGACATACTGTTATATAGTAACAGTATGGGAGAATCATGGAGTGTGAGTAGAATTCTGACTACTGATATCAGCTCAGTTTTCCCTTAATGGTTGCATGTTCCATTGTATCATTGTCTGAAATGAAGTAGTGATTTGTGTCACTTCTATAGAAGCAAAGAAGACGCTCTTGCCATTATGTAAAAGACCAACATCCCACTGGGCACAGATGCCAATTCAAAGTCTATTCTACGTTGGTTCAACGTAATTTCATTGAAGTGATTTGGAAACAACGTTGATTCAACCAGTGTGTGCCCAGTGGGATGTGTCAAAAAGTCAGTATTATGGGAGTGAAATTGAATTAAGAATTCCCCTAGCTAGCTGGTTTAGCCTCTTACCATTCTCATTATATGCCTGAGTATTGTATCTATTACCAAATCCCTTAGTGGAATGAGGATTCTATGTTCATCCTATCATTACCAAGTGGTAATATTGTAGTCAATTAGTATGAATGAGCTCATTTTCCCACTTACTAATTATCCCAGGAAAAAAACAAATAGGACAAAATCACATACAATTTTGAAGTGCGTGGTGCACAAATTGAGACCATGCTACATTATGGTTAACCAACTTGATTTCCACAGTGGATCGTCAATATGTATGAGCTACATCAAAGAACAGAATCAGAGATGAGGCCCTTCACCAAGGCACAACCCACTTCTTAATAAGAATATGTAAATGTATTGATTTTTGTTGTACTCTAGCATTTGCATAACAGGATTTTATGCTGCTTGTGTACAAAACACATCCTCGCTTTGGGATATTTTCCTCAAAGGCAGTTCAGTCACAATATACATTAAGTTTGCTGAAGTATATTGTAGTTACATTGTATTACAATGTATTTGGTAAATGCATGCGTATTAATAACTATGTAACTACATAGTACTTATCCACTGAGCGTATTCTTAAACGGTCAGCTGTTACATGTTACTGATTAGTAGTAATACACAAGGTAACACCATGCTGTGAGGTAAGTAATTTCCTGTGCCATGGCCATTAGGACTTGGTATTTGGACATCAGCACTCTATCTGCCCAACATTGTGACTATCACCACATGGAGTTGGATGAATGCTGCACAACATAGCTTCAAAATAATTAGAGAAAAGAGTCAAATTGCCGCAACAACCATATTAGCTTCCTTTTCCAATGAGACAGTTGAGGAGTGGCTGGTAACACGAAAACATGACAACCATACCGAATGTTTGCGAATTGCTTGTGTTACTTAAAAGTACGTTTCCAGGGATTTCCTGTCATGGCGATTCATGGATCAATGTCCTGGAAATATGAATACGCCTTTTTTACAAACAGCAATGACCTAATGTCTTCAGTCAAAATACTCAACTAATATATCAAAATATTTTGTTTATTAGATTAAATCTTAGTGACAGAAATGTAAGACACAGAAAAATTGTCTTGGCTATTCACAAACTCTCAAGTCAGACCTTGGGATGTAGAGCTGTCAGACATTCAAATGAAAAGTAAACTCTAGAATCATCATTTTTGGTTGTTAACCACCCAGTTTCAGGGTATAAGAAATGCCCCAAAATAGCAGGCAACTTTGGTACCACAGCTATATTCTTTGTTCCTTGCTGCAGTCAAATTTGAAATGTAATGCATTTTTCTGTACGTGATATCCTCCATTCTCCTTTACTTTCACTGGTGGTTAATTATTAAAGGTATGTATTTGAATTATAAATATACTAGTTATACAGAAGTAGGCAAAGCAGCCATATAGCCCCAGGCTAAACCCTTCCATTACCCATTATTTTCCAGCCTCCTGCCTCCATCTCCCTGCCTCCTCTCTCTATGTCATCTCCAAAAACAGCCAGGCATTCCTTTGTACTTGACTACCCCCTCCCCACTTTGGCCACCACACCAAAATAAAATAAAAACCACCCCCTCGATATGTATGGGTGCAGCCTGCTTGAAGTAGGATGTCACACTTGTCTTAAATATAATGAATCGCTACATCTTCAAGGCGTCCCGGCTCCCAACCTGCCTAGTCCTCCCCCGTTCCCAGCCCCTTCCCAACCATCCTACATGTCACAAATCATCCTGCAAGGAGGGATTTACAGTAAATCATTAACATTGTCAGAAATGACATGGCCAAGACAGGGAAGAGCCCAGAGATGCAGCCCAGAAATATGTGGAATAGGAATAAGGAATGGTAAACAAAGAAGCCATGCTGCCTAGTATGGCCCCTATCTCTCTCTCCCTTGCTCCATCTCTCATCATGCCTCTGTTTGCTACCCCATCTCTCTGGAATTTCTGAGTAGGAAGAAAGGTATGAAGGGAAGAAAGTCAAGAAACTGTCAAACAACAAGTTTAAAAATCTATTTTTATGGTTTGGTTGAATTTGTGGTGTGTTTGACGGTTGTATTTGTCTCTTGCAACCAAGTAGAAGCTGGTGAGATATGGTGATGTTTATTTTAATACAAATGATAAATCCAAAAATGTATATGACCCATTTACCCCACTAACACTTGACCTAATCACTTCAGATGTTTGTGCTTCATACAGTACAATGCTACTTATCCACTTGATATCCTTTAATTAACAGGTAGCACACATATCGTAAGGATATACTCTTACCTATGCTGTCATCCATCAAGCAGATTACTCATTTTCTCTCAATTTCTGCTGCTCTCTTAAGAATCTCAAGAATGATTGATAACAGAGGAAGGAGAAGCACAGTGGTACTGTTTTTAACCTTGCTACAGTCATTAATCCGCTTTATGCCCACGAAGGTAATAAAGGAGACAATGAATTAGTCATTAAAGCACAGGTCAGTTTATTAGAATCCCTGATTGAACTGTAAAATGACTTCTTCTCCCAGGCTGTTGCCAGGACCAGGATGGAAATCTTCAGCGAGAAGGAGAAAAAAGGACCTGAGACAGAAGAGGGACACAGTAGAAATCCTGCGTTAGAGCTTTTTTTCCCCTTCCAGTAGGTGATAGACAGAGAGACACCAGCAAACCGGGAACATTCCCAGAACATTAGCTAAGATTCCCATTAAGTTTTAGTTACGTTTTTATCTAACACCAGGATGATAATGTTTTTGATAACATAATTTTTTAAAATGTTTTAATTGACGTCTAAAAGAAACATTGTAGAATCATCCGCACAACTGGACAATTCTACAATGTTTCCCTGTAGTCTTGGATACCTTGTAAATATGAAGACGTATATAAAGAGAATGGGTGAAGTGATGGTGAATACCCCAGTTACCAGTATTTCCCTGGGTTTGTAATGTCTAAGATGGCTAAAAAGGAAATATGGAATTCCTGATTGACCATACTGCCATAGCTACATACTGAAAAAAGAAGATGTAAGAGAGGTTTTTAATTGAAATATCATTGGAATGTTCTCCTAACATTCACTAAAATGTTGTGCATAACATCTGTAACCACCACTACAGAACATTCCTCAAAAGTTCTCATTTGGTTTCCAGCTAATAACAAAATAATGTTTTCCCAGCAGGTTGCGGCAAATGTTAACAAAAACTGTCATACTCCTGATGTTGCAAAAACATTCCCAAAACACATTTTCTGTTCTTTAAAGGTTCCCAGAATGTTTCATTAGCTTGTGGGAACAGTCTGGTGGGAACAGTGTGGGGATATGTTCCCAAAACACAAAAGATTGTCCAGATGATTCAACAAATGTTTCTTTTAGGTGCAAAAAAACATTCACCTGAGATTGCAAGAACGTGCTTAAAACACATTTAATCTGTTCTTTAAAGGTTCACAGAATGTTTCTTAAGGTTGCAGAAAAATTGTGGGGATATGACAAGAGATAGGTTCCCAAAACATTAAAGCTGTCCAGTTGTGCTGGCATTCAGATAATGTTTGTATCAGGGTGCAAAAAAAGCATTCCTTTGATGTTGCAAGAATGTTGACAGAACAGCCTTTCTGAGTTCTTTAAAGGTTCCCAGAACATTTCATTAGGTTGTGGGAACAGTGTGGATACATTTCGAGAGATTCACAAAACACAAAATATGCTCAGTTGGGATGACATTCAAACAATGTGTAGATATGGAGAGAAGTATAATGGGGATGTATTCCAATCTGCTTAAACTAGCATGCCGAGAATGTTGTGGTAATACTAGGTAAAACTTAAATATACATTTTTTTAAATTATCTCAAAATGTTCTGAGGACCTCCAAGACAAGGTAAAATGTATATTGCATGAACATCAATGGGATATTATGTTCAACCTAAAACAAATAAACTATGAACGTCATACAAACGGACTTATTTGGAAATTGTGGAACATTCAACGTTGTGGGAATATCACAAGAATATTCTTGCAACATTAAGTTAGGTTGCGCAGGACACTCCCTTAATACCTTTTACGGCGGTGGGCTTAATCAGGGTCAACACAGAGTTTCTTGGTAGTCTTAAACAAATCTACTTTGAACACCTCACACACGGTTATTGGCTTTAAAAAAGAAGACATCTGTACCATGTCAAATATAGAGTTGAAATGTATAACATTTTGAGTTTTCATACCGATATTACACTTTATATACAACAGAGGAAACTGAAATATAACAAAACCGTTTGACATAGAAACACCGTATTTCCGGTGTTAAAAGTAAATACATGTTTATTAACTATGAAATTATGAAAAATATTAATAACATTCCACCCATGAGGCCACTGTCCTAGCCGTGTCTGAGTCCTGGCTTAGGAAGACCACCAAAAACTCTGAAATCTCCACCCGTAACTACAACATTTTCAGACAAGATAGAACGGCCAAAGGGGGCGGTGTTGCAATCTACTGCAGATATAGTCTGCAGAGTAATGTCCTACTATCCAGGTCTGTACCCAAACAATTTGAACTTCTACTTGTAAAAATCCACCTCTCTAAAAACAAGTCTCTCACCGTTGCCGCTTGCTATAGACCACCCTCTGCCCCCAGCTGTGCTCTGTACACCATATGTGAACTGATTGCCCCCCATCTATCTTCAGAGCTTGTGCTGCTAGGTGACCTAAACTGGGACATGCTTAACACCCCAGCCATCCTACAATCTAAACTTGATGCCCTCAATCTCACACAAATTATCAATGAACCTACCAGGTACAACTCCAAAGCCGTAAACACGGGCACCCTCATAGATATCATCCTAACCAACTTGCCCTCTAAATACACCTCTGCTGTTTTCAACCAAGATCTCAGCGATCACTGCCTCATTGCCTGCATCCGTAATGGGTCAGCGGTCAAACGACCTCCACTCATCACTGTCAAACGCTCCCTGAAACACTTCAGCGAGCAGGCCTTTCTAATCGACCTGGCCCGGGTATCCTGGAAGGATATTGACCTCATCCCTTCAGTAGAGGATGCCTGGTTATTTTTTTTAAATGCCTTCCTCACCATCTTAAATAAGCATGCCACATTCAAGAAATTTAGAACCAGGAACAGATATAGCCCTTGATTCTCTCCAGACCTGACTGCCCTTAACCAACACAAAAACATCCTGTGGCGTTCTGCATTAGCATCGAACAGCCTCCGTGATATGCAACTTTTCAGGGAAGTTAGAAACCAATATACACAAACAGTTAGAAAAGCCAAGGCTAGCTTTTTCAAGCAGATATTTGCTTCCTGCAACACAAACTCAAAAAAGTTCTGGGACACTGTAAAGTCCATGGAGAATAAGAGCACCTCCTCCCAACTGCCCACTGCTCTGAGGATAGGAAACTCTATCACCACCGATAAATCCACTATAATTGAGAATTTCAATAAGCATTTTTCTACGGCTGGCCATGCTTTCCACCTGGCTACCCCTACCCCGGTCAACAGCACTGCACCCCCTACAGCAACTCGCCCAAGCCTTCCCCATTTCTCCTTCTCCCAAATCCAGTCAGCTGATGTTCTGAAAGAGCTGCAAAATCTGGACCCCTACAAATCAGCCGGGCTAGACAATCTGGACCCTTTCTTTCTAAAATTATCTGCCGAAATTGTTGCAACCCCTATTACTAGCCTGTTCAACCTCTCTTTCATGTCACCTGAGATTCCCAAAGATTGGAAAGCATCTGCGGTCATCCCCCTCTTTAAAGGGGGACACACTCTTGACCCAAACTGCTACAGACCTACAGTGAGGGAAAAACGTATTTGATCCCCTGCTGATTTTGTACGTTTGCCCACTGACAAAGAAATTATCAGTCTATAATTTTAATGGTAGGTTTATTTGAACGGTAAGAGACAGAATAACAACAAAAAAATCAAGAAAAACGCATGTCAAAAATGTTATAAAATGAATTGCATTTTAACGAGGGAAATAAGTATCAGCAGGGGATCAAATACTTTTTTTCCCTCACTGTATATCTGTCCTACCCTGCCTTTCTAAGGTCTTCGAAAAAAACATGTACAAATTTACTGTTCAACTTTAAAAAAAGGTTGATATGCGCCCCCCTAGTCTTGGATACCTTATGGGCCCAGAAGTATGAGCACAGTATATAAAGAGAATGGGTGAAGTGATGGTGAATACCCCAGTTACCAGTATTTCCCTGGGTTTGTAATGTCTAAGACGGATAAAAAGGAAGTATGAAATTCCTGATTGACCATACTGCCATGGCTATATATTGAAAAAATAAGATGTAAGCGCCCTTCCCTAGTGGCGCAGATGATAACAGACCTGGCTTGGGAACCAAACTTTGCCGGGTTTAATCCCCACATGTGAAGCTTTTTAACATATGAATTATTTAAAAAAAAAATGGTGTATGATAAAATGCTGTTCTAATGTCCTATGAAATGTCATGTGTCTTTATATCACCTTCAAATGTGAATTTCCATTAAATATGGAGAGAAACATAATTGGGATGTATTTCAATCTGCTTAAGGAGCTACACATTTGCATGCTGAGAATGTTGTGGTAATATTAGGTAAAACTTAAATATAACATTTTCTAAATGTTATGTTGACCTCCAAGACAAGTTAAAATACAGTGGCTTGCGAAAGTATTCACCCCCCTTGGCATTTTTCCTATTTTGTTGCCTTACAACCTGGAATTAAAATTGATTTTTGGGGGGGTTTGTATCATTTGATTTACACAACATGCCTACCACTTTGAAGATGCAAAATATGTTTTATTGTGAAACAAACAAGAAATAAGACAAAAAAAACGGAAAACTTGAGCGTGCATAACTATTCACCCCCTCAAAGTCAATACTTTGTAGAGCCACCTTTGGCAGCAATTACAGCTGCAAGTCTCTTGGGGTATGTCTCTATAAGCTTGGCACATCTAGCCACTGGGATTTTTGCCAATTCTTCAAGGCAAAACTGCTCCAGCTCCTTCAAGTTGAATGGGTTATGCTGGTGTACAGAAATCTAAGTCATACCACAGATTTTCAATTGGACTGAGTTCTGGGCTTTGATTAGGCCATTCCAAGACATTTAAATCTTTCCCCTTAAACCACTCGAGTGTTGCTTTAGAAGTATGCTTAGGTTCATTATCCTGCTGGAAAGTGAGCCTCCGTCCCAGTCTCAAATCTCTGGAAAACTGAAACAGGTTTCCCTCAAGAATTTCGTTGTATTTAGCGCCATCCATCATTCTTTCAATTCTGACAAGTGTCCCAGTCCCTGCCGATGAAAAACATCCCCACAGCATGATGCTGCCACCACCATGGGGATGGTGTTCTCGGGGTGATGAGAGGTGTTGGGTTTGCACCAGACATAGCGTTTTCCTTGATGGCCAAAAAGCTCAATTTTAGTCTCATCTGACCAGAGTACCTTCTTCCATATGTTTGGGGAGTCTCCCACATGCTTTTTGGCGAAAACCAAACATTTGCATATTTTTTTCTTTAAGCAATGGCTTTTTTCTGGCCACTCTTCCGTAAAGCCTAGCTCTGTGGAGTGTATGGCTTAAAGTGGTCCTATGGACAGATACTCCAATCTCCGCTGTGGAGCTTTCCAGCTCCTTCAGGGTTATCTTTGGTCTCTTCGTTGCCTCTGATTAATGCCCTCCTTGCCTGGTCCGTGAGTTTTGGTGGACGGCCCTCTCTTGGCAGGTTTGTTGTGGTGCAATATTCTTTCCATTTTTTAATAATGGATTTAACAGTGCTTCGTGGGATATTCAAAGTTTCGGATATTTTTTTAGAACCCAACTCTGATCTGTACTTCTCCACAACTTTGTCCCTGACCTGTTTGGAGAGTTCCTTGGTCTTCATGGTCCTGCTTGATTGGTGGTGCCCCTTGCTTAGTGTGTTGCAGACCCTTTCAGGACAGGTGTATATATACTGAGATCATGTGACAGATCATGTGACACCTAGATTGCACACAGATGGACTTTATTTAACTAATTATGTGACTTCTGAAGGTAATTGTTTGCACCAGATCTCATTTAGGGGCTTCATAGCAAAGGGGGTGAATACATATGCATGCACATACACAAAATTGTCCAAATTGGTGAAGAGAAATGAAAAATAATAACTTGTTTTAAAAAAAGGGAGAAAACTGGTGCATTTATTAATATTTTTTATTTATTTCACCTTTATTTAACCAGGTAGGCCAGTTGAGAACAAGTTCTAATTTACAACTGCGACCTGGCCAAGATAAAGCAAAGCATTGCAACAAAAAACAACAACACAGAGTTACACGTGGGATAAACAAAAGTACAGTCAATAACACAATAGAAAAATCTATATACAGTGTGTGCAAATGGAGTAAAGAGGTAAGGCAATAAATAGGCCACGTCATTATGATTCGACCTTGTTTTTTTCCCAGTTCCCAGTTGTTTTGAAAGCACCATAAATCCACAGAATGCCAGAATGCATGTATATCGAAGAGCTTTCATTGTCTGCTTATATGCCCCCTTAATTTATCCTACGGTTCTGACTTGGTGTACAGGGAGAACACTGTAAGTACTGCCCATGTTCTGAATTCTATTGCTGTACATTTCAAATATTATATTATGGTAATATTATGAAATATTATTATATTATTATTATATTAATATTATGTTAAACCTGAACAGTGACGATTTTAGCATGTAAACCTTGGTGGGGCAAGGCTGGGATGCATGCCAGCAAAGCCACTACACAACACAACACTAAGCAATACATTAATTGCACAATAATGGTTACAAACGGTGCCCACAAACTGTTAGGGCCTACATAAAGCTGTCCCAACAGCAGTCCCAACATCTTACTACTGCTACACCTGGCTATCAGCGGAGCCTTGTCTGGCAGCGAAACAGTTCAATCAACCTCCTTTACTGTCTTTTAAAAAAACATAGCTGATATGGCCGACTTGCTTTAACAAATGTGGTTTCTACTGACAATTGAGTTATACAAACTATGGCATAACGGGACGGCAAGTGGATAAGAGGCAATCCGTAATTTCAATTAAGACATTAATGAGCGAGCTAGGACGAACGTAGGAAATATAACTATTTGTTTAGCATTTTTGAAATGTACAGGAATAGAACTCAGAACATGGGCAGTTCTTACAGTGTTCTCCCTGTACACCAAGTCAGAACCGTAGGATAAATTAAGGGGGCATATAAGCTGACAATGAAGGCTCTTACAAGTTTCGATTGATTTAAATTTCTCTAAAAAGGTTATATGCTACATGTGCACCACCAAGTCAGAACAGTAGGTGAAATTAATAGACCAAATTATTAGGGTGAGGCACATGGGCTACTAACATCTTACTACACAACATACACTTAGTATTACTTCCTTAGCTACAGTATACATATCTCCCTGGCATATTACATAATTTATGCAGCAACATACAAAATGTTTTTGGACTCACCTTGTTGTGCTGTGCTCACTTGAACAGGAAGGTGACGCGGCCGTCCTTCGTGGGCATATTTTGTCATCAAAGTCTGGCATTCTCTGGATTTATGGTGCTTTCAAAACAACTGGGACCTCAGAAAAAAACAAGGTTGAATCATGAGGACTTCATTGATCTTCAGGTCGTAGCTCTAGAAAGAGGCCGGATTTACAATTCTGAGTTGGATGACCATTCAAAACGTATTTTCCCAGTCGGAGCTAATTTATTTCCGACTTCCCAGTTGTCTTAAACTCACTCAAGTCAAGTTTTAGCAGTTCCGAGTTAACAATTGTTTTGAGCGCAGCACAAATCATGCTTCATTGACAGCATGGCCAATGTTGAATGTATATCATTTTAAACTTGGAAAAGACCCCTTAATCCCAGATTTCGGACCACGCAGCCACTGTCACTAATTCCTTCCAAACCACTCATTGTTGAATTTGCGATTTCCAACTTGTTGTGTATTGTTTATGTCCAATGGCCGATGAGCACCGATACATTTTATCTATAATTTATCTTCATTATTTCTCTTCATTTGACAAGGATTAAAAAGAATTTGCAGTAGATTGTCGACTTGATTCATGATGATGACTGCTAGCTAAGATTTTGAAAGTATGATGTTGACATTATCAGTCCAATCAAAGCTACTGCACATATAATGTGATTTAACATAATTTTATCTGTGGCCAATGACCTTGAGCCTTTTTGGATTGGCACTTCTAATGTAACTCTATGGCAGCACCCAAGGGGCTAGAATTTTTTAAGTCTCCCCTTAGACTTGGCGGTGACGTAGTGTCCCCATGAGTGACAGAACACTGATCCAACGCTCCGTATTTTCTGCTGGCTTGCCCCACCACCACAGAAAGCACTGAACTAGGCTGAAACACCTGCATTTTGGATCTGCCTTGCTGAAGAAAACAAAAAAGAGACCATGTTTGTATTCGGCTTTATTAACTCAATGATATATATTTGTTTACATTGTTTTCAAACTGATATGTGACACGTATTAATGCCAAAATAACATGCAAAACCGGCAAGCCCTGCTCTACGCCACCTGCCCTGAACGATGGGTTGCCACTGAACCTAAAACAAATATGCTATGACCGTCATAAAAACTGACTTATTTTGACATTTTGGAACATTGTGCAACATTGTGGGAATGTCTTTGCAAACATGAATATCACAAGAATATTCTTGCAAAATCCCAGAAAATTCTCATAACTTAATTAAATGTTCTGGGAACCTTTAATAAATGTATACCAGGTGTTCTGTCAACATTCTTACAACATAATAAGAATGTCCTGTGCAACCTTACTTAAACATTGTATGAATGTCATCACAACTGAGCATATTTTTGTTCTGGGAACCTATCTGTTGTCATATCCCCACAAAGTTCCCACAACCTAATGAAACATTCTGGGAACCTTTAAAGAACAGACTAAATGTGTTCTGGGAATGTTCTTGTAACATCAGGTAAATGTTTTTTGCACACTTAAAGAATCATTGCAGAATCATCCGCACAACTGGACAGTTTTGTGTTTTGGGAAGATATCTTTTGTGATGTTCCCACAATGCTCCCATCAGACTGTTCCCACAACCTAATGAAACACTCTGGGAACATTTAAAGAACATATTAAATATGTTCTAGGAATGTTATTGCAACAACAGGCGAATGTTTTATACAAACATTCTATAATCATCAGCACAACTGGACCGTTTTTGTGTTATGAGAACATTTGCAACGATCCAGCGAATGTTCTGGGACCTTTCATAGAACCAATATTGGTTTGCTGGGATGGACTATTAGGTCAACTGACAAATACAGACCTGTCTGGCCACATAATCTTTCCTCGGCACCTCCAAACAATCAGATGTACAGTAGCTTCATATGACTGAGATAATGTCACCATTACTGATCAAAGCTTCAGGCTTCAGTTTAATGTTGGACTGTAGCCTGAGTTGAGTTATCTGACTGTCACAGTGCTAACCTAGAGGGAGGATGAAAATATGGGGACCGTCTCTTTAACATTTTTTAAATAAATAAAAGCATGGATGGCTAAATGGTCAAACAGGCAATCAGCAACCCCCTACATAGAAGCCTAATAAATAATAGAAAGATCTGAGGTTGAAAGGCAGCGTATATTAATTTAAAGCAAGTCAGTTAAGAACTAATTCTTATTTACAATGACGGCCTACCTCGGCCAAATCCGGATGATGCTGGGCCAATTGTACGCCGCCCTATGGGACCCCCAATCACTGCTGGATGTGATACAGCCTGGATTTAAACCAGGGACTATAGTGACACCTCGCACTGAAATGCAGTGCCTAGACCTCTTCGTCACTCGGGAGCCCTGAGTAACCATAGACAGACAGTGAATAACACTTTATTTGGATATGGAAGGGTTAGGTAAAGGGACTAAGTGGAGGGTTATACCATAAAAATAGAATGGGTTATATGAGGTAGTCTGTATTGCCCACTCTCCCTCCCTCCTCCCCCTTCCATTCTCCCCTCCTCCCTCCTCCCCTACTGACCACTTACATGGCTAATCTTTGTGGCCTTCCCCCTGTTCCCATTGCCATGGGATGCTGCTGATGAGAGTGCTGACTTGTGTTTGTCACCATTTATTAAGCAATGTGGTTGTTGGCTCCACTTCAAGAGAAGTAACAGAGTGAGACCTTGGATGTCTGCTGGAGCCCCGAACAGAGTAATGACTGAGACTGGATAGGGGATTATGAAGTGGTTCAACCATCTCAGACGCACTGTTGGAAGAGGATCTACAGGAATTGGAAAAAATAGTGGCACTATGGGATACCACTATGTGAGTGAGTGAGGTAATTCAAATCTGCAAGCAAAAACATCCAAACGCAGATTCAGATTTGCCTCTAAAATAAAAAATATGCATGCAATTATACTATGATTTATACAAAAGATCTAGCTTATACATCTTAGTTGGGTCAGCTTTGTTTTGAAACTGATCCTGACCCAGAGTCCAATGATTAACTGATGGCATGTCAAGCACTATGGGAGGCCACCAATCACCACGCCAGACATCAGAGGGTCTGGAGAGATGGAGAGCGGGGTTTATGCCTATAAGGACCAAAACAATTCCTGTAAATGTTATGTCTACGTCTCAGGAATCCTGAGGAGCCAAATTAGAGGTCGCTGCAAAAGTTGAGCCCAGGTGTTATTTGGGGATATCGGGTTTGTGGGGACATTGGGGTTCGTGGGGACATCGAGTTTGGTGGGGACATTATGTTTCGTGGGCACATCAGGGTTTATGGGGATACGGGTGTTTATGGGTACCTTGAGCCTTGATTGATTCTTGTTTACAGACTTGTGTACAAGCTGTCATCTCACTCTCACCTATCCCTCAACTAAGTGGAACTTTCATTTCCTGCCTTGTAAATGAGTGTCTCCCTCTCTTTCGCCGGCTCTCTCCCTCCATTTCCCTCACTCCCTCTCTCTGTCTCACTGTGGGTAGCACCAATGAGCACCATGGCTCTAATGAGTGAAATTGCTTATGAAGGGAATCTGTTTCCGATGGTGGGCCATGATTAATGTGCTCTGACAACATGTCTTTCCTCGAGGTGCTTTGCTCAGTTACGGCAGCTGTGTGACGTAACCTCCTCAAAAACGCCCGTCTCTCGTAGGGAGAAAGGCCTCCCATGGGGAAGGTGATGTATTTTCAAGCAAGCTCAGTTTATTTCTGCTCAAGAAAATAAGGAAGTAAACACCGGCTCTAAATTCATTGTGCCAGCACAGCACTGGCACGGCATGGTGAAAGGTATCTAAGCTGTGATGAAGTTATTGTGAGTGTGAATGCTAGCCTGGGGACCCATCCAGTTCAGTTGAGTCCCTGCCTCAGCTGTTGGCTTGCGTCTGTCTCAGCACCGGTGTATGTTTCAGGAGAGTCCTGTTAATGATGAGAGATTGGCCACAACTAAAGGCCATTTATGAATGTCTTATTAATATTACATGGAAATAGGCCTTGTTTTAAACATACTTTAAAGCCAACGGCACTGACAATTTGCTTTAGACCCTGGCATAAACTGCTTATAGCTCGGTGCATTAAAAGTTACTTTCAGCCATACATCATTGTACCATTAAAGTGTCTACATGGAAACTGAAGTTCATGTACCCATTCATCCAGAGACTGTAGATTGATTATGATACGTGGATGTGGTTTAAGGTACTATTTGTCATATTTAGAGGTTTAATTCCCATAGCATAAAGGTATAATGAACACATTGTAATAGAGAAGTATAACATACTTATCCTTTTTTCCATCTCAATATAGTATGCACCATTGTCATCTCAATATTATGCACAATCAAGAGTATTTATGCACAATGATCCAACTAACCCTAACAATCTTTGCATTTATGGGATAGTATCCCGTTGTCGAGGAGATGAGACTTCACTAAGCCAATGAGCTTCAACAAAACGTATGTCATTGCCGGGGCTTTGCTAGCGTAAATGATCCTAGAATAACATGGAGCATATTGGGCCTTGAGCGGAAGCCTGGATGGCCATACCTGTTCCAGACAAGTGAGCTCTAAGACCCTGGCTTAATGAAGGAACTAATGACCAAGTTCATGAGCGGGGGACAGGTGACCAGATTACCATATGGACAGAGGGAGAGTGAGGAGGGGTAGTGGAGAGGTAGCGGACGATGGGGTGGAAGAACTGGATATATTGTCGCATGGACTACTAGAGAGCATGAAAGGGATATTATGAAAAAAAGATGGACAGAAGAGCAATGTGGAGGATACTTATTGGAGGATAACATAAGGTAGAATATAACAATGTAAGATGTATGGTCAGAAGCACCAACGGATCGGTCAGAAGGGCCATTATTATTGTCATAAAACCATTGATGCATTGCGAAAGACCTCAACCCATATTTTGGGCGGAGCCAGACACTTGATGCCCCCACACCCCTTCTGCTATGGTTTGACACAAACTATTATTTTGGTGACTTTTATCAAGCATCCTGAATCAATTCCTGGTAATTTCCGCCGTCAAGATGATTAGTCAGCCTGTTCCTGCCAGATGCTGAGCTATGAGGAGGGGAAGGAAAAAAATGGTTATATTCAATCTGTATCACTGAAGCATTGCAGATTGTGTGATAGAAATGTAAAGGTCATTTTCAATTAAATTTCAATCTCGCCGTGACGCGCAACTTCCACGATACGAGTTGAATAGAGCCCTTTGTTTAAGAATGCTCCATTTCAACATGAAGATAGAATTGTATCTTCCCTTCATGGCAAAACAAAGAGCAATCAAACTATGTGTTTATTTTTAATTTTCCACGCATGTTTTATCTTGACATATGCCGCTCGTCATGGGGTATGTGTGGGGATGGGGAGGGGCAGATGGAGAGATGGAGTAAGAAGGGGGGTGGCGGAGCTACGATGTTGGCAAGAACATTATCACAGTCTTCCATTTTTACATTCCAGTGTTAAACGTCTCGGGAATACAGATAATGTTCATTTTCTGGCAGAAGACAGAAGACAGGTTTACAGCTGACAGGGAGAGAGACAGAATAAATGATGGGGTTCCATCAGGGTGCCTCTGAGGCGTATTAGAACGGGGTGGCGAGGAGGGGGGACTCTGGATCCCAAACACGGGATGAGTAATCATTTTGTCACTGCAGTGCCGGGTCACCCATCACTGTCTAATCCATGCGGCTGATTAATTGTAAGAATGGATCAACATTATGTCCTTCTCCGGCGATGCTTAATGGTGTCCCCCCCTTCACTCCCCTCCACCCCCGCTCATTGCTCTTAATGTAATGACTGGGCGGCTGCTTGGAGCAGGACACATGATTGGGTATTTGGTTTATCCCAGGTCGTGGGACAGTAAACCCCTCCCCCCTGAAAACACCACCCACTTACCTGCTTCTCCCCCTCTGAACATTGAGAAACCAGCACTATATTACCCCCTTCTTCCCTCCTGACTCCCCCTCTAAACATTGATAAACTAGCTACCAGCAGCCCCATCTTCCTAGGCTCCATCGCCATGTTTTTGTCCACGCCACGGCAGACTGACTGTTAGTGTTAATGTATGTAGATTTCATTTCTGATGAGTGATTATTTGACTGCTCATTTTGCCTGAGATTTACGGTATGTGCCGCTCTCTATCTCCTGACTGCAGTGCCACTCTTATCTTTAATAAAAGAGATGAGGACATTAATCAGGTTTTGTCGGCGGCTCTGACTAAGACATTAAATGTATTGTATAGGGTAAGTAAACACGCTTCACGTCCCTCTCTACTTCACTAGATCACAGTGAAGAGAGAGAGAGAAGGAAGTGGAAAGAGAGAGAGAGAAAGAAGTGGAAAGAGAGAGGGAGAGAGAGAAAAGAGAACCCTCATTATATTTATCATAATTTCACATCTGCTGTTTTTGAAGCAGTGTACCATGAGGCCATAAAGTGTATTACAACTGTGCATAAATTCAACTGATTTGTGGCTGGAGTAACTAATTCCTTGAGTACATTTTAGAAAAACAAGCAGTGAGCCTTGAAATTGCAATTCCATAAAGGCTTTAAATTACTGAGTACAGAGTCAAGAACTTGCCTGATGTGCCTTGCACGGTGGTTGTGTTACAGAGAGCGACAGTGCTCCCTGAGATTGAGTCAATAAAAACGGAGATGAGTGAGCCATATACTCAAACAAAATTAAAGGAAGAGAGAGAGGAGAGAGAGGAGATGGGGATGGGCTGGCTACGTGACGAGGAGGAACGACGAGCCCAGCATCTCCCTTGCATCTCATTTCACCCTTTTAACTGTGAGCATGCCTTTGAGAGGATGCCAACTCTCTCTTTCTCCTTCTCTCTCTCCATCTCTCTTTCTCCTCTCTCTCGCTTCTCTTCTTTCTCCCTCTCTCCATCTTTCTCTCCATCTCTCTCTCTGTCTCTCTCTGAGCCGCTCATCCGTCCGTCCCAGTGGAGGAGTTAGTGGATGGATGCCAACGCTGTACGCTCCATGCCAAGCTTCCTCATTCAGACAAAGTTAAAGTGATATGAATCTCATCATTAGGGAGAAAAGGGGTGGATTTGTACTGGATTTGTACTGTCATTTTCTGGATGAGAGGCCAATCCAGCCCACCCCCACCCCCCCTCGTATCCCTCCACCCCCCATTGGGCTAAGATGGCACCGACAGAGGGCGCCTCTCATCGAGCTCTGATAAAACATTGTAGTTTTCGACCTTTTCTTGTGTTTTTTCTAGTGTTTTTTTCTAGTGTTTTTTTCTAGTGTTTTTCTTTAATATTCCTAATCAGTTTGTTTCGTGCATTACTACATACACCCGGGTAGAACTATTGGAATACGAATCACTGGTTACTCACCGTCCACCCAACCTCCCCAAATTTCCTGACACTGCGGAACAATGGACTAGCTTCTTCGGCGAGGCGCCGAGCTGCTCGGGAGTCTTACCGGAGAGTAGGAAGCGAAGACGCCGTCAGAGAGGTAGACGTGGCAGGGTCTTAGTAAGATTAAGACGCCGGGCCCCCCCGTCCAAAGGTGTAAAGTACTTAAGTAAAAATACTACTTAAGGAGTTTTTGTGGGTATCTGTACTTTACTTTACTACTTATGTTTTTGACAACTTTTACTTTTACTTCACTACATTACTGAAGAAAATAATGTACTTTTACACCATACATTTTCCTTGACACCCTTAAAGTACTTCTTACATTTTGAATGCTTAGCAGGACTGGAAAATTGTCAAATTCACGCACTTATCAAGAGACCATCCCAGGTCATCCCTACTGCCTCTGATCTGGCGGACTCACAAAACACAAATGCTTCCTTTGTAAATGATGTCTGAGTGCTGGAGTGTACCCCTGTCTCTCCGTAAATTAAAAAAACAACAAAATGGTGCCGTCTGGTATGCTTAATATAAGCAATTTCAAAGTATTTCTACTTTTATTTTTGATACTTAAGTATATTTTAGCAATTTACATTTACTTTTGATACTTCAGTATATTTTAAACCAAATACTTTTACTCAAGTAGTATTTTACTGGGTGACTTTCACTTTTACTTGAGTCATTTTCTATTAAGGTATCTTTACTTTTACTCAACTATGACAATTGGGTACTTTTTTCACCACTGCCCCCCATCCTCCTCGCCAATGTTCAATCATTAATGAACAAACTTGACCAACTCCTTCCAGAGGAACATCAGATTCTGCAACATACTCAGTTTTCTGAGAAATGGCTTTCCTCTGACATCCAAACAGATTATATACAACCAGCAGGTTTTACAGTTTTTAGATCAGCTAGGAAGCAGGCTCTCTCTGGCAAGACCAAAGGTGGAGGGCTCTGCTTTATGACCAACAACACATGATGCGACAGGAGAAACGTACAGGAACTTGTGAGCTTCTGCTCCCCTGACTTTGAATACTTGGTCATCAAATGTCACCCTTTTTACCTTCCGAGAGACTTACATTTACATCATTTAGCAGACACTCTTATCCAGAGCGACTTACAGTAGTGAATGCATATATTTCATACAATTTTCTCCGTACTGGTCCCCTGTGGGAATCAAACCCACAACCCTGGCGTTGCAAACACCATGCTCTACCAACTGAGCCACATGGGACTTCTCAGGGGTTATCGCCATGGCTCTGTACATCCCGCCACATGCCGACACCAAAAAAGCTGTCAAAGATCCTAAACAAACTGGAAACAGTATTCCCGGAGGCAGCGTTCATTTTTTAGGGGGACTTTAACAAAGGTAATTTGAGAACCGTACTCCCAAACTATTACCAACACATCGACTGTCTAACTCGCGGAAATTCTACTCTTGGCTACACGCCTTTTCAACATGGGTATAAGACCCTCTCCCGTCCTACTTTTTACTCTGCCCCCACCCTAACGACATTCATCACTGTTGCAGTTGTTAATATGTACAGTGAGGGAAAAAGTATTTGATCCCCTGCTGATTTTGTACATTTGCCCACTGACAAAGAAATGATCAGTCTATCATTTTAATGGTAGGTTTATTTGAACAGTGAGAGACAGAATAACAACAAAAAAATCCTGAAAAACGCATGTCAAAATGTTATAAAATTATTTGCATTTTAATGAGGGAAATAAGTGTTTGACCCCTCTGCAAAACATGACTTAGTACTTGGTGGCAAAACCCTTGTTGGCAATCACAGAGGTCAGACGTTTCTTGTAGTTGGCCACCAGGTTTGCACACATCTCAGGAGGGATTTTGTCCCACTCCTCTTTGCAGATCTTATTAAGGTTTCGAGGCTGACGTTTGGCAACTCGAACCTTCAGCTCCCTCCACAGATTTTCTATGGGATTAAGGTCTGGAGACTGGCTAGGCCACTCCAGGACCTTAATGTGCTTCTTCTTGATCCCCTCCTTTGTTGCCTTGGCCGTGTGTTTTGGGTCATTGTCATGCTGGAATACCAATCCACGACCCATTTTCAATGCCCTGGCTGAGGGAAGGAGGTTCTCACCCAAGATTTGACGGTCCATCGTCCCTTTGATGCGGTGAAGTTCTCCTGTCCCCCTAGCAGAAAAACACCCTCAAAGCATAATGTTTCCACCTCCATGTTTGACGGTGGGGATGGTGTTCTTGGGTCATAGGCAGCATTCCTCCTCCTCCAAACATGGCGAGTTGAGTTGATGCCAAAGAGCTCCATTTTGGTCTCATCTGACCACACCACTTTCACCCAGTTGTCCTCTGAATCATTCAGATGTTCATTGGCAAACTTCATGTATATGTATATGTGCTTTCTTGAGCAGGGGGACATTGCGGGCGCTGCAGGATTTCAGTCCTTCACGGCGTAGTGTGTTACCAATTGTTTTCTTGGTGACTATGGTCCCAGCTGCCTTGAGATCATTGACAAGATCCTCCCGTGTAGTTCTGGGCTGATTTCTCACCGTTCTCATGATCATTGCATCTCCATGAGGTGAGATCTTGCATGGAGCCCCAGGCCGAGGGAGATTGACAGTTCTTTTGTGTTTCTTCCATTTGCGAATAATCGCACCAACTGTTGTCACCTTCTCACCAAGCTGCTTGGCGATGGTCTTGTAGCCCATTCCAGCCTTGTGTAGGTCTACAATCTTGTCCCTGACATCCTTGGAGAGCTCTTTGGTCTCGGCCATGGTGGAGAGTTTGGAATCTGATTGATTGCTTCTGTGGACAGGTGTCTTTTATACAGGTAACAAGCTGAGATTAGGAGCACTCCCTTTAAGAGTGTGCTCCTAATCTCAGCTTGTTACCTGTATAAAAGACACCTGGGAGCCAGAAATCTTTTTGATTGAGAGGCGGTCAAATACTTATTTCCCTCATTAAAATGCAAATCAATTTATAACATTTTTGACATGCGTTTTTCTGGATTTTTTTGTTGTTATTCTGTCTCTCACTGTTCAAATGAACCTACCATTAAAATTATAGACTGATAATTTCTTTGTCAGTGGGCAAACGTACAAAATCAGCAGGGGATCATATACTTTTTTCCCTCTCTGTATAGTATTACTTTTTTTATTATATTTTTTATTGTTTTTATTTCACTTGGTCCCCACCCCCCCTCAATGGTCATGCTGCTCCCCTTATGGTCATTCCCCCCCTCCCCCCTTCAACAATCTTTACTCTGCCTCCAACCCAATGGACATTTATTTATTCATCAGTTGTTATGATGTATATAGAGCTATAGTGCTATTTTCTATTCATATTATTTTTTTATTACCATTTTCATTATTTTATTTCACTTAGTCCTAAGATTTTCACTGTACCCTGCAATCACACCTGCAACCCTGTACATGTGGCTATTAAACACTGAATCTGAATCTCTGAGCCCCTTCCTCTCAAAACACCAGCTATGAAGTCATTTGTATCGTGATAAGGAGGGACTGCATGGGAGCAGTGATCGCTCAACACAGAGTCAAGACTCTATCTTTCTTTTTTTATTTGCTACATCCCTTTATTTTGTTATTACACCACACAGGGTGTTTTACAGCATTTAGGACTAGATTCATATTTCATGTCATACTTTCCAGTCCCCCATCTCTCCTCTCTCTTCCTCTCTTCCCCCACCGCTCCTCCCCCTCTCTCTCCATCTCGGTCTCTCCAGAGTAATTTGGGAACAAGTTGAACAAGATTCTCATATCAGGTAAATGAATATCTTTATCACCGTGGCAGGAGGCTGGAGCAGGGCTGCTGAGAGAGCTGAGGAGAAAAATCACACAGAGCAAACAGGAATGAGGAAACAGAGAGTGAGAGGCGGTAATGTCAACCACCTCTCACTCTCACACAGAGAGCCAGAGATATGCTGGGTGTAGGGCTATCTGCATAGCCTGCTTACTGTCGGGATGCTTTAGGATCACTGGCCTCACTATGGATTTGCGATGACCTTTAACCCTAAGTGTGACTGTATGGTGTAAAGGCATAAGCAGATGTTGTTGGACTGACCTGATTTGGTAGACAGTCAATGAATAATCATTTTGTTGTAGAATTTCATTCACTTTCACGCCGACTCTTTCAATCTATCGCAATGGCGGCTTTACAAACAAGGCGGTGTATCTTCTTGGTTTGTATTTCGTGATAATATTTTAGGATTACACTTTTGTCCCAGCTGTGAACACACCTGAGATACACAGAGAGGTTGTGGTTTAAGTGAACTGACTGTCAGTTTGACCATGACACATTGATGACTACATGTATGTGTGGATTCCTAGAAAACCACAAGGAAGGGGACTTCGCCATCCTCTTTTTTCACTTTTGTCCATAACAATTAGAGACTGGAGGGTTTCTCTAGAATTAGACACAGACCAGAGAGCTAATTCCAATCATTTCTATTCATGCAGTGTGTAAAACAAAAGCACCCGATTCACTTTATTAAAATACCCAATAATATTTGATTTAATAGCTATAAAATGTGTTCATTAGAGGGTTATAGTTAAGAAATATTGAAAGTATACCTAAAAGTGTCACTTTTATTGTGAAGGAACAGGATAATATAATCTGAAAAGGGTGTGATTATATCCAAGATTTGTCCTCCAGCATTATCTAGGAGAGCTCATAAAGAGCTGAAATGTAATATGATGCTTTCAGTCAGTTTAATTGAATTTTAATTGCCACTTTGGGCAGAAGGTTTAGGTCGGATCAATAAAATATTAAAGATTTGGTGCTTTGGCGTGGAACAGTCTCCCGTTGCCTGGTGCAATGCATCCTGGGAATGGGTATAGACTCTAGAGTGTGTGTTTATGAGGTGGTGGGGGCCAGTATCTTTCTGTTTTCTCCCAGTGTTTCCAACATCTCTACGTGGATAAATAAGGAGAACAAGCAAGGCAAGCGCAGATTCCATTAATTACATTGGTGTGGAATAGAAGTGGAGACTGGTCGGTCACCTTCAGAGGAGAGAAGGACTTTAATGTGGCAGAGCTATAAATATTTTGAAATGTCACACCTCGGGAAGACAGCGTCAGGCCAGAGCCGCGCCGGTAAATCAGAGGTGAAGAAAGACCAGGAAAGAAAAGATAGCTCTTTGGTATTTTAGAAATAATTACTAATACAAAAAGGGTAATGAATGAAGCTATAAATTACATTAAAAGGACCATTAGGAGGGGATTAGTTTATAAAACTTGGTGCTGGTCCTTGAAAATTACCCTCCCAGAATATTGCCTATCTTTCTGCCTCCATAACTCATGGAAATAAAATACATATATGCATAATACTACTAAACCTGCTGATTAATGTTATATTAATTTATTTTGCTGTACCGCTTTGAAAGAGGAAATTCTCCTCTATAGCGACCATGTGTATACCAGAAATATGAATTATCTGACAGATAGATGCTCAATAAATAGAATAAATCAAATCAAATGTTATTGGTCTCATACACATGTTTAGCAGATGTTATTGTGCGTGCAGTGAAATTCTTGTAGAAGAATCGACGGCGTTAAGACAACATGCTACATGACCTAAACAGGCTGCATGGGACAGTTGCTACATCAGTTTTTTAAACTTATAAATGAATGCTATGCACCCTGTGATTATTGAAGAATACAACTTATAAATGCCTCATGAGCTTAGTTCACCTGTCGTACCCCATCAGAACCTAAAATGGAAGCTTGTTTTACTCCAATGTTTGTAAACAAAGTAAATGTAAACAAAGAGTGGTTACATTTCTCCAGCCCATTATTCAGCTTTTAACTGAACCAGGGGAGGACACTTTGTTATTGTTTCAACTGCTGATTGCCCCTTTAAAATATGATCTCAAAACAGGATTTCAAAAGACATCTGTTGAGACAAAAAAAACAACATTGAGGACGATACACAAAATCAAACCAACAAACAAAACCTTCCTCACACTCATGTCTGAGAGGAGCAGGTGCAACCAAGTCACATGGCCTTATGGGAACAGATCTGGGCCAGTGTCCACCACTATGCCCAGACAGCTGTAAATCTGTGGAGTCTTTGGTTCGACTGTGTTGCACGGATGAGAGGAATTTATACTCCTTCCCTTTGGAGAGCGAACCCTGGCTGCCAGTGAGAAATTACATGGCCCATCCTATAAGGCCAATAAAAGTCTAAATTAAATATCAAATGGAACCACTGATGGATGGCATCCCGCTACGAATCCCCCAGGCAGCTCCCTACACCCTCCTCCACCCCTCCCTCCACAGACAGGTGCTGCTCACATGACTGGAGCCCCGGACAACTTTGTTAGCAAGACCATTTCATGGTTCAAAGTACTATCAGCAAGTAGAGTAAAGTAGGTACAGAATTATAAAATCCTACATTTTGATGAGATGGTCTTATGCCACAAATGCAGGTATTAAAGGGGCAATCTGTAGTTGCTACATCCATTTCTGGACTTATACATTAATGCTATGTCCCATTGAGTCTTGAAGAATATAACTTGTAAATGCCTCATGAGCTTAGTTCAACTGTTGTTCCCCATCAGAACCCAAAATATAAGCATGTTCATTTTCAATATTTGTAAACAAAGGAAATGTCAACAAACACTATATAGCCTCAAAATATGGTTATACTATAATGTTGGTATATTGCAACCATAGCTCTGTCTATGAATTTGAGAGTGGTTAAATTTCTCCAGCCTCACCCCTCCAGCTTTTAACCGACAAAACAGGGGCAGGGATGTCATTGTTTGAACCCCTGATTGCAGCTTAAAGGGGAACTCAATTGTAACTCCTGCTACTACAACTTCTTGTACAATCTGGTATAGATCTTCGAACATACGGCTTTCCAAACTCATTGTGCATGTAGTGTTTATAAATTGAAATACAATGGCAAAGCTTTTGCTGTCACATCCCAAGACAGTGATGGTAGATAGCGCTAACACCATCTTCTCCACAACGGCCGCAACGGCTATCGCTAGGCTAAAACTGTACATTATGAATCATCAATTGTCCCCCTGCTTTGTATTATCCCCAAGAAAATCCCATTGTGGGCCTGAGCCGCTGGCTGATGGACACACCATTATTCACAAGGCAGCCCTCTAACTGTCAGACAGGAGGAGTGGATAGGCAGTAAAAAGACGGCCTTAAGATTAATCCTCTTCTTTTTCGCGCCTCTTCCGATTCCGAATGAAATAGAACACCCCTCCCTTCCCCCACCCTCGCCTTAATCAAAAACTTTGGATCATTCTTCCCAACTCTGTGAAATGGGATATTCTGCTTCTTCTCCTTGCTCTGTGAAATGACATTGGAGGGGGGAAACGGAATTGTTCTTCTTGCCTTTGTTCTGTAACAAGTGAGAACAATTTAGGAAAGTCAGTGGTAGCCTATCATTACATGTATTATCTTGTCCTACATGGAGAGCTGCAGTATCTTGATGCAGCACAAGGCCCTAGAATGGGTGATGTGCCCCTAAAAAACCCTATTCCCCCCACATCGCTTTGGCCTTTGAAAACAGGGATTATGGCAAAATGGACGAGTGAAAGTCAAACAAAACAAAGCTGGCAAAACGTGAGAGAGCTTTGTCTCCAACAAAGCTAAAAAGCAATCTCTTGTAAAACTTTCCAAGTAGTTTCACTTGCCTTAGATAACACCTTTTCCTCAACTCAAAGAGCAGGGAGATACAGACTGGATTGGAGGTGTGACGTGATTTGGTTCTCAGTGAGGTCACAGGTATAGCAGGTGATCTGTGATGGTTTGGAAGTGACCTGGGCCCAGTTTTCCTATAGTAATGGAACTTAGGATTTCAAGTATTTTAACCATGCATTCATCGTTCCTACAATGGCCGAAGATGTAACATACGTTTCCCAAAACACCACACAGAGAGAACATCCGCTAAGCGCGTATTTGAGGCATGTGACTATACTGATAGGATGGAAAGAAAGGCAGCGCTGCTCTCGGACCAGCTTTCTCCATTTACATCTTACCTTAACATTATAATTATTCCACAGTACTGAAGACGGATCAGATCCTAGAGATATTCAAGTTTTAATATCACATGCACTAGTACAGTTAAATGCCTTTCTTGCCAACTCTAACCCCAACAATGCAGTAATCAATAATGTAATACTAAAAATAACAAGATAGAACAAAAACACAATATATAAACATAAGAAATAAGAACATGATAAAGTAAGTAAGCATACTATATACAGGGTCAGTTCCAGTACCATATTTACAATGTGCAGGGGAGGTACTGGATCAATAGAGGTAGATACGTATGGGGTAAGGTGACTAGGCATCAGGATATATGATAAACAGAGTAGCAGCAGTGTATTTTTATTTATTTAACCAGGCAAGTCAGTTAAGAACAAATTCTTATTTACAATGAAGGCCTACCCCAGCCAAACCCAGATGACGCTGGGCCAATTGTCCACTGCCCTATGGGATTCCCAATCACAGCCAGATGTGATGCAGCCTGGATTCAAACCATGGACTGCAGTGACGCCTCTAGCACTGAGATGCAGTGCCTTAGACCCCTGCACCACTCAGGAGCCCATATGAGGATTGTATGTGAGTGGGTGTGTAGAGTCAGTATAAATGTATGTGCGTATTATGTGTGTATGAGGAAATGGAGTAAGTGTTTTGTATGTGTGTTGGAGTATCAGTGTGCTTAGTGTGTAGTGCCCTGTGACCGTGCATAGAGACATAAAAATACAAAGGTCAACTCAGATAGTCCCTGTAGCCATTTTGTTATGGCAAGGGGATAAAAAGCTGTTTAGGAGCCTGTTAGTGTCAGACTTGACTCACCAGTACCGCTTGCCATGTGGAAGCAGAGAGAACAGTCTATGGCTTGAGTGGTCGGAGTCTTTAACAGTTTTACAAACCTTCCTTTCACGCCACCTGATAGAGTTCCTGGATGGCAGGGAACTCGGACCAGTGATGTACTGGGCTGTCCTCACCACCCTCTTTATCGCCATGTGATTGAGGGCAGTGCTTTTGCCATACCAAGTAGTGATGCAGCCAGTCAAAATTCTCTCAATGGTACAGCTGTATAACTTTGAGGATTTGTGTCACGATCATCGTTGTAATCATACTCAGACCAAGGCGCAGCGTGAGTAGAGTTCCACATCTTTATTAAATGAAACTCACAAAAAACAATAAAGAGCAACGAACACGTGAAGCTACGGAGTGCTCACACGCAACTCCACATAAACAAGATCCCACAAAAACCAGTGGGGAAATGGCGGCCTAAATATGATCCCCAATCAGAGACAATGATAAACAGCTGCCTCTGATTGGGAACCATACCAGACCAACATAGAACTAGGCAACCTAGATAGGAACACCCCCCCTAGTCACACCCCGACCTAACCAAAATAGAGAATAAAAAAGGCTCTCTATGGTTGGAGCGGAACTGGACGCCGTGCCTGGACTGAGCACCGGCGCAGAGGAAGGCTCCTGCCATGGAGCTGGACTGGACGCCGTGCTTGGACTGGGCATTGGCGCAGGGGAAGGCTCCGGCCATGGAGCTGAGTTGGCCGCCGGGCCTGGACTGGGCACCGGCGCAGAGGAAGGCTCTGGCCTCGGAGCGGGACTGGACGCCGTGCTTGGACTGAGCACCTGCACAGAGGAAAGCTCCGGCCTCTGGACCGTCGCAGGAGGCTCCGGCCTCTGGACCGTCGCAGAAGGCTTCGGCCTCTGGACCGTCGCAGGAGGTTCCGGACTGGGGACCGTCGCTGGAGGCTCCGGACTGGGGACCGTCGCTGGAGGCTCCGGACTGGGAACCGTCGCCGGAAGCTCCGGACAGGGGACTGTCGCCGGAAGCTCTGGACTGGGGAGGCGCACTGGAGGCCTGATGCGTGGGGCCGGTACAGGTTGCACCGGACTGGTGACACGCTCTTCAGGGCGAGTGCGAGGAGCAGGCACTGGACGTACCGGACTGTGGAGGCGTACTGGAGGTCTGGTGCGTAGAGCCGGCACAACTTGTACTGGAACAATGACACACTTCGCACGGCGAGTGCGGGGAGCTAGCACAGGACGTACTGGGCTGTGGAGGCGTACATCAGGGCGAGTGCGGGGAGCAGGCACAGGACGTACCGGACTGGGGACACATACTTCAGGGCGAGTACGAGGAGGAGACACAGGACGTACCGGACTGCGAGGCGCACTGGAGGCCTGATGCGTGGGACCGGCACAGATTGCACCGGACTGGTGACACGCTCCTCCAAATGCCTGCGTTGCCGCATACTCTTAGCCAACTCCATTCTCCGGTATCCCTCCTCGCACTGTTCCATTGACTCCCAGGTGGGCTTTGGCACTCTCCCTGGGTCGACCAACCATCTCTCTACCTCCTCCCAGGTTGTCACTGGTTCACCCCTCGACTCCGCCGCCCACATTTGGGCTGTCTTTTGGGCTCTCTATGTGGCCGCGAACCCCGCGTCGCCGCTGTCCTCACTCCTCTCCTTGCGTCTGCTTCCACGGAAGGCTTTCGTGTCCTGACATGATTTTCTCCTCGATCTCCTCCAATGCCCAGGATGCCATCTCCTCCTGGGCATGCTGCTTGGTCCTGTTGTGGTGGGATCTTCTGTCACGATCGTCGTTGTAATCATACTCAGACCAAGGCGCAGCGTGAGTAGAGTTCCACATCTTTATTAAATGAAACTCACAAAAAAACAATAAAGAGCAACGAACACGTGAAGCTATGGAGTGCTCACAGGCAACTCCACATAAACAAGATCCCACAAAAACCAGTGGGGAAATGGCTGCCTAAATATAATCCCCAATCAGAGACAACGATAAACAGCTGCCTCTGATTGGGAACCATACCAGGCCAACATAGAACTAGACAACCTAGATAGGAACACCCCCCTAGTCACACCCGACCTAACCAAAATAGAGAATAAAAAAGTCTCTCTATGGTCAGGGCATGACAATTTGAGGGCCCATGCCAAACCTTTTCAACCTCCTGAGGGGGAAGAGGCGTTGTCATGCCTTCTTCATGACTCTCCGCGTGAAGAAGCCCCCCCCACCCACCTTTCCTATAGTCCACGATCAGCTCCTTATTCTTACTGACGTTGAGGGAGAGGTTGTTGTTCCGGTCCCACACTGCCAGGTCACTGACCTCCTCCCGGTAGGAGGAGCTTGGTGATGAGCTTGGAGGGGACAATGGTGTTGAACGTATCACATGGCTGCAAATATTGAGGCGGCTTATTCTAATGTTTAGCCTACCCTATAATGCACTAAATTGTAGATTTATTGTGCACATGTTGTTACACATCATGAAATATACTGAGGCATACATTTCAGACAGTAGTCTACAATTAGCAAAATAGAACTCAAGTGAAGAAACATGAAATTGATTTCAATATGATTGAAATATATAGGCATATGTAGCCATACTGCATTTATCATTTGAAGCATTGTTTTATCCTTTACCTGTTTGTAACAATTGCAAAGACATTGGCAACTTTGCATTTGAAGTCAACTTCGTTTTGAAGTTATTGGCGGTCACAGAGAGACAGAGAAACATCCTGATTCTATGTTTTGCGGAGATCTTGGTTACACGTATAAAGTGACTTGGAAGGGAAAAAAAAAAAGATTTAACGACGCACATAGCTGTTTGAGTGGTCTGAGGCAGTTGGTAAAATGAAGAGTGTTTTCACGTGCAACTTTATTAACAATGGTTTTGGAAAATAGCTCGGACATTTAATGATGCTGCGACAAAGGTTTTTACAATGAACTTAGCTTTTGGGAAACCGGGCCCTGAGTGTTAACACAGTGAGCCTGTTGAAGTGAGGCTACAGCTCTGCCCACAGCATCCCCAGTGCACTTAGCAGAGGGCTGTGAATGTGTTTTCGCTGAGGCGTTAATGAACGGAGGGCTTTGTGTGCTTAATGAGAGTGTGTGTCTATTGAGACCATCACCTGAGAGGATAATGAGAGTTCACAATTCAGAAGTTTCTCCGCCTGTGGTCGCGAAAGTGTGTGTGCATGTTCTTTTGTGAGGCGTATAGACACTTTAACACCACTCTAACAAGACCGTAAGGGATAACCATTCAGAAGTTGCATTCCCATTTTAATGATAGTGTAACTGGCACTGTCACTCCATCTCTACAGGCTGTATTCGACCCCCCAATCAGCTGGAACAGTGAAACAAGAGTCCAAATGTGTTCCTGCTAGATCTCCAACATACAGTGTCGAGGTACATACAGCACTGGCCTCCAGCCAAGTCCATAGCACTTCATTTGAAAGCAACCAAAAAGACAAAGCCCTTTGTGTGAGAGAGTGAGTGTGTGGAGGTGTGAGTGGTTACGCAGATCACTAATTGTGCGGTGTGCTGAGGGGATGAGAACGGCATGGCAGCTTCTCTCCGAGACATGCCGACGAAGGAAGTAGATGGGAAGTCTCTCTCTCTCGCTCTTTTTTTCCTCTCTCTCTCTCTCTCTCTCTCTCTCTCTCTCTCTCTCTCTCTCTCTCTCTCTCTCTCTCTCTCTCTCTCTCTCTCTCTCTCTCTCTCTCTCTCTCTCTCTCTCTCTCTCTCTCTCTCTCTCTCTCTCTCTCTCTCTCTCTCTCTCTCTCTCTCTCTCTCTCTCTCTCTCTCTCTCTCTCTCTCTTCTCTCTCTCTCTCTCTCTCTCTCTCTCTCTCTCTCTCTCTCTCTCTCTCTCTCTCTTCTCTCTCTCTCTCTCTCTCTCTCTCTTTCTCTCTCTCTCTCTCTCTCTCTCTTCTCTCTCTCTCTCTCTCTCTCTCTCTCTCTCTCTCTCTCTCTCTCTCTCTGTCTCTCTCTCTCTCTCTCTCTCTCTCTCTCTCTCTCTCTCTCTCTCTCTCTCTCTCTTTCTCTCTCTCTCTCTCTCTCTCTCTCTCTCTCTCTCTCTCTCTCTCTCTCTCTCTCTTTCTCTCTCTCTCTCTCTCTCTCTCTTTCTCTCTCTCTCTCTCTCTCTCTCTTTCTCTCTCTCTCTCTCTCTCTCTCTCCTCCCTAAATTGGCAGCTGGCAGGCAAATGAAGGCAGTGTGAAGAGAGCCCATAGAAGTGCAGGGTCCTGCTGTTCAGGCAACAAAGGAGCTCCATGCGAGACATCTGCTGTTCACTCATCAGAATACATTTAGTCACGTGCATCCTTCCCTCCATCTCTTTCTCTCTCTCTCTCTCTCTCTCTCTCGCTCTCCTTCCACTAATACCACCAACCCAGCACCACGCATTCTGTCAACTGGGAGCTATTGGGCTTTTTTCCATCTCATCTTTTTCTCTTTCCTTCAACGGCATTCTTACCACCCCCCCTTCATTCTCTCTCGTTTGCCACCATAATCCCTCCTTCTTTGCTTCCTTTATTTAAACAGTTTAGGTCTGGCAGATAACCCTAGAGTGCTCCCTATCTGGTCTGAAATGTGTGAACCCTGTGTGAATGATCACAAGAAGGCCCGAGGAAACGGCAGGCGGAATCTTAATGAGCGAGGCTCGACACTGGCAAAGTAAATTGAGCTTACCACCATGATAAATTAACCTAATGAATGCAATTGTTCTGTGGCACGCTAGCTTGGGTTGGAGCCAGATGGCCGATACTTAGCACTTGAATTTTGTTCCCCAGTTTAATACCGATAAGGGCAGCTAATGCATGTAGGAGGTGATTTCTTAAAATGAAATCGAGTTATTTATTCGTTTAGTCTTTAGAATGCAGAAAAACACTTTAAAATGTTTTTACATTACCCAAGGATGGAAAATCTACTCTCTTGCATACCCGTGTAAACAGCGTTCTATATATGTTTGTCCTGAGTTATGCCTATCCTCCCATTTCAAAACTTAAATAACAGGCCTCAATACATACCCCCAAGTATCCAAGACGAGCTTCACTGGTGAGTAAAATAAGCAACTGCTGAGAAACAATATGATAGAGGTGTGTAGAGACAGTCAAGTCTTGTTTCCTATTTCGAACTCAACGATATCCAGTGTTGACGCTAACGCCTAATCCCTGTAAAGTGTGTCATTTGGTTAGCCCGCTCTTCACGCTCCTCTCCATCATCTCCCTTCCCAGTGGTGCTGTCTGTCTGGCGTCAGGGCTAAACAGCCAGGGACATGGTGGGAACCCCCCGTGTTGGATGTAAACGAGATCACTTCCTCTTAGGGGGGGTTCACATCTCCAGATGTTCTCTAGTTTCCGCAAAGCAGCGAGCTAGCGCGGTGACACTCTTTCTGCCGTGACCCTTCTCCCCGGTCTCCCCATACAACCGCTGGAGCCGTTTACACCGTAATATCACCATAATGATTTGTCTCGCCTGGAGCTTTGAAACGTGTGTCACCCTCCCTCCATCTCTGTCATTCACCCTCTACAGTATCTCCTCTCTCAACCTCACTGTCTATCGCTCTCCTTCTCTCTCTTCCTCAACTGTCAACCTCTTGCTACCTCTCTCTCTAGGCCTTCCCCCTCCCTCTATCTCTACCTCCTGTCTCAGCATCTCTGTCTCTCTATCACCCCCCTCTTTCTACCTCTCGCTACTAGTGCTCCAGTGTGTTATATAGGTAAGCGATAAACGCCAACGTTCTGTACATTACCTTGGAAATAATGGCCGACTCAGACTCCGCCTCGTCCCTTTGCGGAGTTCATTTTTCCAAGGTAATGTACAGAACGGAGGCGTTTATCTCGCTTATACCACAGTTGGCAAAGAAAACAATATGGAGGCACACATTTACCGGTATAAATACTTTCATTTTTTTTAAGCAAATTCATACTTTCTCATCTTTTGGTTGCTAGGGACACGACCCAGTTGTTGGTTCTTTATGTTCCGTTGCCATGCTCAGTGGTAACTTTCTTATCCCTTGCTTGCTGCTAGCTAGCCAACTAGCTACGACTACACAGTCACAAACTCTGCAGCCAGAATAACAGCAAAGTTTGTTCCGTTGCGTTTGCTTAATCTGTTTATCCCGCTTATACCACAGTTATATATATTATATATATTATGTATTTTTTTTATTAAAATGTATATTTCCCTTGTGTAGTCTTAACGTTCTGTATACTCCCCTTGTCCTAAGGGTCAAAAATCACCTGCCTTCAGTAAACCCCTAAAATAAAGCATCTTAATTGAATTTTAAACCCCAAATTATTTAATTAGTGGACATCACTCGTTTTTATTACAACACACCTGTCATAATTGTTTTCTTTACTAAAGTAGAGGTTTATTATTGTTATTATTATTGCTAAAGGTACTGCATAGGTGTAATCATAAGCACTTATATAGCCTAAGAAAGTAGCAGAAATGTTGAGAAAGTAGGTTTGAATGCATTTTATTGAAGGGAAACAATAACAGTCTTGAATGTTTTGGCAACATAGTGATATATTCTTATATTTTTTTAACCATTGCCCCCACCCACAAGGTGTATAAACAACAACAGTAAATAAGAAGAAAATAAGATAATAGATACAAAACAAAAATGTGAAGAACATAAATCAATCAACTCTAATTAGCAAATGTGTGTGCATGGACTTTGCAGATGTATTTCTCACATGTGCAGCAGATAGTATTTGTTTTACAGTCCTTTGGGGGGCAGATTTGGTATCTCCTCCTCTTGCCTGCCCCAGCTGCAGCCTCAGGTGGATCAGGACAAGATTCAGCCCCCTGAACAGCTTTCACAAGTGCTGCAGAGGCTGCTGTGCGGGGGAGGTGCTCACTTCTTTGAATGTGTACTTCAGGCTCAGGGTTGTAGAGGTTTGGCAGACTCTCCACCCACTTCTCCCAGACCTCTCTTATGGCCGCCAGTTTGTCTCTTGCAGGTCTTGATTCATGGTTATCAAATCGTAGCATTCTTGAGAAAGTGTGAAAGACTTTCAGTGGCATCGTGGCAAGGAAAATCGCCCTTCCACTCTCTGCATCCCAGAGACTACATGTAGCCTCGACTCAGGACCTATACACACCCGCTAAGATTAGCAGCCCTATGTAGGGAGGTCAATCTCATCCATCCTTTTCCAGTAAATGTTTTCCTTTTCCAGTCCATATTTATGGAAACCCTCCAAATTTGTCATCTCCAGGATGATTTTTTTGATGGCTGGTGTGATGAACATGTAGAATGTTGAGGCGATGTCCTGGGCATGGGTAACTGCATGTCTTGTGGGCCCTGGGGTCATCCTTATGACATGTTGTGCTGCCATCCTGCCCTGGTTGTCATATGGTGACAAGGACCATGTTATTTTGCTGTTCTTTGACAACAATGTCTTTCAGCTTGGGGGATTTCTTCTTCATCTGAAGATGATGCATTGTGCTCTGGATTGTATTCTTCCCATATTCTTCTTCAGACACCTCCTCCTCTTCTAAATCATTGTTCTCTTGTTCTCCTGGACATCTGAAAAAATCTGATCTACGACCTGTTGGGCACTGAAACGTGAACTCATGGCTTCAGCAAAGAGAAAACTGGGGGGACTTTCATCTGCAGCACCTTTATAGCCTCTGACTGTGTTCCCCAATAGGAAACAATGCTTTCAGGGAAATGTTTATTTTGTCTGAAATGTTGTTTATTTTGTATGAAATGTTATTTATTTTGTCTGTGAACTTGAGTCATGTGTGGAGTCATGGAGGGGAGATGCTGCACATGCACAAGAAAGTTTTAGTTTTTTCTGAGTTCAATCAGTAGCACACATAATCTCAATTTCCCATTGTGTGTGTGAGTGTGTCTTTGTGGTTTTTGTGGTGCGTAAATGATTTTATAACTGCCGGGTCAAAAACGACCCTAAGACAATCTTTGTACCCTGGTGGTGTACAGCTTTCATGGAAATATGAACAAAGACGATGTTTCACTTTTTCTAATGTCGGGTTCACTCTAGGAAAAGGAATCAAATTTAAAGTTGAAAAAAATATCATTACTCTGCTGTTAAACACAGTGGCGGGTCATTTTTTACCCTGAAGACAACACATACTTTTTCATCTTTTAACTGCTAGAGATGCAACCCAGTCGTTTTTTCTTTATCTTCCTGTTCTTATCTCTTGCTAGCCAGCTAGCCAGCTAGCTACGGCTCATACAGTCACAACCTCTGCAGCCAGAATAACAGCAAAGTAGCTGTTTTCTATTGACAATTTGTGTACTTCCATAACAATGAGCTGATAATGGCAGATTTTGCCTGGCATAGCTAGAAAAGTTTGCCTTCTCGCCAGGACACTTGTCAACACTGACTGCTGATTGCGAGGAGATCGCATTGCATATCAAACACTAGGCTAGAAGCTAGCTAAATAGTTTGTTGCTAGCAAACCTGCCAATATGGCAACCAAATAAAAAAATATCAGTTGCTGAAAACAGCTTGTCAAACTAGAAACACATGGCAGGATTTGACAGCTTTAGCAGAGGAGGGGACAGGAAAAATTAATGTTCATCACTCACCACATTAGGTCAGCAGATGCTCCCCAAAAATACATCTCTGCCAAAACCAATCAATGCTAGCTAGCTATCTACGTTTTTTCCTCATTGGACCTGTGTTTACAATGTATCTAGCTTGTGTGGCTGTTGGTTTAGCTTTCTGTAACTTTGTAGCAAGTACAGTCTGCATGTGCAGGCACATATTGTGTCATGATTGCAAGGTAGCCCAATATCTTTACCAACTGTCCTGACATCTTTTCCAACTGTCTCGTTATCTGGTTTTAATGTCCCTTCTAGAATGCCCTTCTTGCCAATCAGAAACGAGTATTCAACAATGCTGTGGTGTAATGTGTAATATAGTAATATGTAGGTATGTGGTGGCAGTATTGTGGGATTTCTCTGTCACATGGGGTGATGCATGTTCAACCAGCTACTCTTCTCATTACCAGACCCCGAGAGGGAGGTGTGACTTACAGTAAGTGTGACCAAGTGCTGACTGGGCGCTCTGCTTCCCCTACAGCTGTATTCGGATACCATTGACCTCTCAGTCTGACTGTATGATGCACGATCGATCATATGTGACATTTGTGACATTGCATGCGGCATAGATATGCATCTCCAAGATGTCAACTTATCAGTCAAACTATGTCACAGCCAGTACATACATATCACATTGCATGTTAAGCAGCCCTACAATTTTTACATATAGGCCACGGCATGCATGTGGGTCACCTTAGATCCTTGCACTTGCACACAGTATGGGAAACTGTTGTGAATGTGAAGGGCTATCTGTGACTGGATTCACATTTACCTGTTACCTGGTTAGGGCTTGGGTAATATGCTCTCACATAAACATGGGCACACACACACACACACACACACACACACACACACACACACACACACACACACACACACACACACACACACACACACACACACACACACACACACACACACACACACACACACACACACACACACACACACACACACACACACACAGAGTACAGCCTTGTTTTGGAGTCCATTAAACCCAGTGCAGTGTTACCCAGTGTGTCTGACAGGATGAGGAACAGTGCAGAAATCTCCCCCTGCAGGTATCTACTCAGAATCTTATTGCGAGAAAGCTTCTCTCATGAATGCTCTTGTTACGGCTCCAGGGGGAACCACTAATTAGAACCACAAGAATGGCTGGAGAATGAGTCGATTACACCTGTGGACTTCTAGCCTTAAAATACCTGGCATTTCTGCCAAATCCCTGACAATGTCTCCAACCTAGCTTGACTCACTCACAATCTACGCAGTGGATCTCTTCAAGGAAAGGAAAATAAAGAAATGAAGGACAGAGAGTGTCAGCCATTTGAATGGCTTTATGAAAATGATCATCCAATTAGCAACTATGATCAAATCAGGCATGAACCCACTCTGGAAGCCTGGGTAATTTTCTCTCGCTCTCTGGCTGCCGTCGTGTGGTGGTGTAATTTCACTGAGCTCAAATGAACTCATGAGAGGAAATTCTGTTTTCTCATCACTGGTAATTATACTAATACATTGGAAAGGCCTCGTACAAAATGCATGAGCTCTCCAAGGCGCCTCATTAAGGTGATGTAATTTTTGGCAGAATATATATCAAACCTATTATCACCACGATTACTCCACTCTCAAACCCCCTCAATGGAAAAAGTCACTATCCTGTGGAAAATAAATGTAAAAATCATATCACTGTTTGACCTTTCTTCCATCAATACATAATTTTTTTGTTAATTTACTTTCTTATCGGTTAAAGAAAGCAACAACCAACGAACATAAACGTCTCTTTACCGCATCACCTAAAACCATCACTTCCTTGGCCGTGTCGTGCAAAGTAAAGAACAAAGGTCAGAAAGAGAAAGGAAAAAGCCAAACTGACAAAATAAAAACCCAAAGGAAAATCTTGAGAGTAGACCGCAGAATAACGAGATAGAGTTGCGACTACAACCTGCGAAACAAAACCAAGACAGATCTGATAATATTTATGTCCGTTAATTTAACTGCTGGATAGGGGTCTTTTGTTGAAACATGAGTTAGTTCCAGCATTTAACCCTACAGCACTCATGTATGCTCTGTGGCATCAGACACTCCATCATCCCCTCTTTGAGGAGACACTCATCTCATTAGCCAGGATTTAATGAAATGCAAGGATACAGTTCTTAATTTCAGAGATATACTAAAACAAAAATCAGGTGTAAATCTCAGGCTGGTCAGTGACTCCATAAATTTTTCCAGGGACAGGGAAGGATAGGGAGCAGAGTTGAGGAGCTAGAGAGAGGTAGAGAACTAGAAGGAATATATAGGGATGGGGGAATGAGTCAAATGCCCTCAGTTCTAGCACACAAAGTGTGTACAGTATGTTTCAGAACATCGAGTCCTGTGTGAATATTGCCAAAGTCTGTCAATCTTAAGCTCTTATTTTTGTTGTCTCAAAACCACCTTCATACATCCAATCATTTGTGTGGGTTACCTTCAGACTAGTCCCGTTACACCTGGGGGTGTCGTAGAGCAAAACGTGTTCGTGAGTCTCCCCTTTCCGCAGTGTGGTCATATTAGTTTGTAGCCCAAACAGTTTGAACGCTACAGACAGAAGTTGGCACATCAGTGTTGCCAACTTCAGACGAGTCACGGAGAACACCATCATATTCTTCCCTTTCTATAGAGGGGTCATAATAGTTTGTAGGCCAAACCGTTCAGATGCTACAGACGTTTTCGTGCGAAGACCGATTTTCAGGATGTCTCCTGGTCTGACAAACCGTGTTGTAGCTCTGCCACTTTCCACCGCAGATGCGGAAGGGCGAAAAAACAGATATCTCTAGCTTAAACTGACGGATTTTGATGGGGATTATTTTATTAGGTTTATTAGGTTGACGCACAAGTGCGCAGGTGCGTCAATAGACTCTTATGGATAGACTCTTATTTAAACCGTTCATACCAAGCAACGCACAGACAGCTGCATTTCTATAGAACATTGGTCTTAATGATCAATATAGTTATATAGTTTGCAGTCATTACAATATGGTGCCACTGCATGCTAGTTTGTCCCCTAAAAACAATAACAGCATAAACAAACCCCTAAGTACAGCGAGCAGTAAACTAGGAGGAGGGCTGCATGTGACTGTGTGTGTGTGTGTGTGTGTGTGTGTGTGTGTGTGTGTGTGTGTGTGTGTGTGTGTGTGTGTGTGTGTGTGTGTGTGTGTGTGTGTGTGTGTGTGCGCGCGCGCGCGAGCGTGTGTGGGGGGGGCTCCGAATATCACAACTCCACAATAATACCCTTCCTCAATCTGGAGATATCTGTGCTGACATCACTGTGCCCATGCATCTTAAATATCGTCTTGACTACTATTATAAACTTCAACAACTGCGCTAACCCTGAGCAAACAGTCCGATTTGGTGAATACTTATTCATGTATACAGGGGAGAGAGAATAGGGAGAAAGCAGGATAGATTTAAGTCTAGTCTTGGATAATGTTCATATTCATTACTGATTGTGACTGCTGCGATAGGGAAGGGGAGGAGAGGTGAACCCACCAGAAGAGAAAAACAGCCCATCATCGGAAGCACGACGCAGAACATTAAAACTATCATTTACATAAAATGACTTACATACTGCTGCAGTAATTTAATTTGTTTGACCAGTACAGTCCAACTGTGAGGAATAGATTGGCGGAGGCTTACGAGGGAGCCCTGCCTACTCTTCCACATGGCTTATTCTTTGACAGAATATTACGAGGAGAAAATTAACAATAGACACTCTATAAAAAAAATCTTGATTTCATTTATGAGCCATTTCCGTTATCTCCCACAGTCACTCTCTCTCACTCACTCACCGACACACACACACACTCTCTCACACTCACGCACGCTGACAAGTCTACAGTATAGGGTGTACTTTATGCGGTATTACTATATTTTGTGAATCATAATTATAAATCTATCATGAAGATGCTTCGTCTTATATGAATCATATTTGCCTAAATCGATTAAGATCCAGGAGTTGAACTGGATATGAGTTTTATCTGTCGTAAGACGATTGCTATTACTGGTTGATCTGATCAAATTGTTTCCTGGTGATTTTGCCACACAGCAGTTCCTCAGATCCTCTTTATTTATTCAGGACATTTGTTTAACCAGGTTCATGTCTGTTCCAGCAATCAACATCCTGTCAGACACTTGCTTTTGACAACAGGGAGGGCTCTCTCTTACTTTCTCCCTCTATCCCCTCTACTCTCTCTCTGCCTCTATCTTCATCTCTCTCTCCCTCCCTCCCCCTCTTTTTCTTTCTTTCTTTCTTTCTTTCTTTCTTTCTTTCTTTCTTTCTTTCTTTCTTTCTTTCTTTCTTTCTTTCTCTTCATCCTCTTCCCATCACTCCTTCTCTGCATTCCAGGCAAATGTGGGAGGCAAGACATATATGTAATAAATCTCAAGATGGAGGGTGAAAATAAAATACATCCCTACAAAATAAGGAAATAAATGTGAGGGTAAATGTTTGCACCTCTCCTTGGTTGGATCTTTGAATTTGCAGGAGAATTAGAGCAGGTCTTATTCAGCATGCAGGCAGGGCTGATAGCTGGTCTGACAGGTGAGCCGTCACCCTCCTGTCTCCCAGGCAGCGCTAGTCTTTAGCTTCCCTTCACTTCCCTGCTCTGCTCTCCCTCACAAGACCCCGACCGTCACACTGACAGAACAAATAGCCAACACCACCAGAGAAAATAACTGGATCTCCTATTCCCCCCCCGCTACTGACGCCATTAGGAAATTGCTCAATCTTTTTTATTTTTCTTTCTTGGCGTTTGACATATTATTATATATTGTTTCTGTGTAAAAAAAAATGCATTTTCTATCATAGCCATTAGCCAAATATGAAAGTTATAATTTTTTTTAAGGGGGAGACCGCGTAAATGCACCAGGACATTTGGGAGAGAGGAACGAGGGGAGAAAGCGATTGGAAGGATGTAATTATTTGAAATAGTCTGCTAATGTGTATTATCAAGTCATTAAATGTAAATGAGATGGAGCTAAAGGACCCGAAGTTGACACGCCTGTTAAAAAAAATCGAGCAAATCTAAAGGGAAACAATAAGGATTTTTCAGCCGGCCATGGCTTGAGACATATGGTAAAACACCTGCATTTCCAAACATGTACAGTACAACATTGTCACTTTGCCAAATATCATGCTAGTCGATTACGATGCTCATCTACAAAGTGATACAGAATTCTCATACAATTATTCACACCACAGAGATATCGGGACTGATCAAACCTATTGGCCCCATTTCATCTATTTGCTTTGAAACTGAGGGAGGGACAGGAGGAGAGAGCAACATGCCACAGGAACATTGTAAGGCAAAGGCCCGATGTTGCTTGAAGTCCCAATGAACAGAAAGCAGTGTGTGTGTGTGTGTGTGTGTGTGTGTAGTCTTGCATTTGATCCTGCACTAGGAGTGTTGAGTGAACATCCTTCCAATCCAGCTGCTTAATAAGGCTGTCTGGCCTGAGAGGAGAGCGCCTCATGGCCTCCAGCCCTGTTATCAGAAACATCAAGTTGAATATTAATGGTCTGGCTCTAGACGAATACCATTAAGCTTGGCTGCCCATTCCTCTCTGCCCTTCCTTCCCCACCACTGTACCAGAATTAATGAATCATGGGTAACTCAGGGAACAAAAAAAAAGATGATGAGAGATTTGGTTGGTGGTTATTTTTCAAAGGAGAAAGATAAATATGTGGAGAAATGTAGTGTAGTGGATAAAGAGGAATGAGAGTTATGTTTACTTGTAAAGACAGTATAAATAAACACTTTTTCTCCACTTTTTAAATGTATTTATTATCTCTCTTTTTCTTGATATTTTCTTATTATATTATTATGCCTCTATGACGGACCTTTGTGTCTAGCAAGAAGGTACAAAACAGAATAAAATTATTTTAAAAAGTAAAAAAAAAAACATCTCTCTGGGGTGGCAAAGAGATTTATGTCTGGAGAGTAAAGGAGATGGGGGAAAGCACTTATTACTCCCCTAAGTGCAGTGCTGATGCAGCCCAGGCAAAGTGAGCTGTTAACGGATATAATTTGCGGCGAATAGCCAGAGGAGGGCTTTTGATATGCAGAAGAGCTGACCCCCGGACCGCTCCTTTAATTGGGTTTTTAATTTTCCAGGCCATCTGACAATATCAAACATGATCCCTGAGCTTTGCCAAGCTGATTGTAACCACTGTCACAAGAGAGCCGCCTCGTACCGCAGCAACCGCCGCAGCTCGCTGCTTTTTAGAGAGGACAGCTCCGAGGTAGAAGAACGCAAGAAAGAGAAAAGAGAAAGAGAAGGGAAATTTAAAAGGGAGGCGAGAGGAGATTCAAGGGGCTGGGATGGAAATTTGTCGTAATAATCTTTTCGGCTTGCTGGGGCATTGTGCCTGACTGTATGTGGGAGAGATTACAGAGAGAGCCCAGAGTGGTGATGGGAGTACCACCCTCAAAGTGAGAAGGGGAGAGAAGCACAGGCTCCTGAAATCTAGGCTGTCACTGGTGAATAACAGCATGCCACACAAGACAAGGCCGGGCCCAGCCATTTAGAGAGGTGCATTCAGACACCTAATGAATGCAGGACAGGGTGATGCATCAGAATGAGAAAGGGACTAAGTAAAGGACATACGTTAGCAAAATTAGCATTATTGAACTGGATTAGCATTACAATGCGGTTTGATGTATTTTCAACCAATTATTTAGTAAACTCACAGTTATTATTCATGTAGAAATCAGATATGACTATTTGAGAGTGAAATGACTCATTATTTTAGATGACATCATGACACCGACAGACACAATGAGTCAGCATGTTTACAATCATGAACATAGTTGTCCAAATAATATGATTTTCCTCCATCTGGAGAAACACTTCATATTCCCATAGCTGGAGATCAGATGGAACCAGCACTGCACGGATTGTATGGGTTTGAAATGAGGTATGGGAAGGGAAAGGGGATACCTAGTCAGTTGTAGGATTGTATGGGTTTGAAATGAGGTAAGGGAAGGGAAAGGGGATACCTAGTCAGTTGCGCATTCAACCGAAATGTGTCTTTCACATTTAACCCAACCCCTCTGAGGGCGTGGTTGTCAAATCTTAACTAGCCCTCAACACTCAAGCTTCCACATCACCTGCATAAGTCCATCTGGTTCTGGCTCTCGCTAGCTATCGTCAAACAGAACGAGAAAGGCAGCTCAGCGAGCGTTACGGTTTTTGGACAAGGGTTCCTTACTGGCGCCTGTTTGTTCAATCTGTAAGACCACACAAAGAGTTTCAGCCCTCTAATCTCTTAACCAAACAAGACACCAATTATCCAGGCAGATAACAAGGGAAGCCTTCCATCCACACTGACAGACAGAGCTAGCTGGCTGAAGAGTGTCTCTTGTCTGTGAGGGTTAGAGGAAAGGACAAGAGGTTCGCCTGACAGTTCCAGTATGCAGACACAACAGTGACACTTACTCTGCTGGTTACAAATTAATAGGGTTATCTTGAAGCTTACTAAAAGGGCTGAGGAGTCCTTAAATGTGTCGAAAGGAGACAGAAAGTGTCAAGAAATTAGTTTGGAATTCATTTATGATAGTGTAGGCATTTGGTATATGTTTTGAGAATGTTACGGAAGCATCCTTAGTTAGATATTGCTATGTTTATGGTAGCCTGCAAGAAACAAAAAGGGAAATGGCATGTCTTTGGTTTAAAATAAGGTAAAAATGTGCGAGTGAAATAAGTGATCAGAGTCATCATGAGAGTTAAGTCAGTGTGCTGACATGTATTAGACAAATCTCTTTATTCCTCATAAACACTGGATTACCTTACAGGTGATATTGAGAGTAATGTACCCTTTCTGGCACCAAATATATTATTCAACCTCAAGCCATTAAAGGCGAGAACTTCTCCCATGCTTCTTAAAGTTCATGTTTCATTGAAGCTAAATTGCATAGTTCTTTTCTGAGACCATCACAAAAGCAATGCGTAATAAAAACCTTCAGGTACTGCGAAATACATGCATATGTTTTCATTTTTCACACACACACACACACACACACTGGTGTACACTTTCTCTCTCGCACACACATACACACGTGAGGAAACACACGTGTGCACACATACACACGGGCGCACTGCGCACACACACTCACTCACTCAGATATCTCATTAGAGCGATCGTTAATTGCAACAGACAAATGCTAATGGTTTCACCAACAAAGCAGCTGTGTGTATGAGAAATTTGAATCCACAAAGTAATTATTACATCCAATATTAATTAAATTATACAATTTGGTGTGATACAGTAATTTGGGAGGTTTTTTCTAATCACACACACTCTCGAAATAAATTAGGAGTTACAGAGGCACAGGGGAGCTGGAGAAAAGTGTGTGTGTGTGTGTGTGTGGGGGGGGGGGGGGGGGGGGGGGTGTTGTGTAGTGTAGCATAGGAGTACTGGGATTTTCACATTTAAATTAAAAAACCGTTCAACATCAAGGAGGGAAGAAAGGAGAGGACAACCAGGGAGTTTACTAGACTAGTGGCAGGAAAATATAGCCTTGTTTTTCCTCCGTGGGTCATGCCATTGCAATGCACCGGGCCAATGAGGAAATATATGGCTATGGCTCTATCGCTGTCAGTGTGTAGCTCTTCACAGACCAGCATCTACAAATGAATATTAATTGTCTCTCTCGGGCCTGTGTTTTGCCACATTCCCTCTCATGAGCAAAATGTAATTGCAGTGTTTTCTGTGTAAGAAGCAGCCAGAGACTTGAGAGTGGCTGTGGCTGAGCTATTACAGAACACCAACAAGGGAGCTTTGTTTTAATCTTTTGATTCCAGACTTTTTTTATTGCCATAGTTCCGCTGTGGAATACAACAAGCAATTTTGATTGGCAGAATGTTTGCATCTTTTCTTTTTTTTCTTTTTTATATAAAATGTTATTGTTGTCTTTTAACTCTAATTGTTCTGGAAGGTTGTCAGATGAATTGTTCTGTTTCTGTTCTACAGTAGCTAGCTAGCTCTGTGAATTCTGATAGTACAGAACATACAGTGCACAGTGGGCAGTCCTAATTCAAACAAACACACCTAACCAACTGCTACTCAGAGGCATTATGGTCCTGTGTGGCTCAGTTGGTAGAGCATGGTGTTTGCAATTCCAGGGTTGTGTGTTTGATTCCCATGGGGGACCAGAATGGGAAAAGAAAAATGTATGAAATGTATTTACTACTGTAAGTTGCTCTGGATAAGATTGTCTGCTAAATGACTAAAATGTAATGTATCTACTCATTGGCTGAATGTATGTTAACAGTCTTTCCTCCTCATCTCTTTCTTTATTCACACTTTTTAATAAAGCAGTACATCTCGCCTCCGGAACAAAAAGCTGGACGTCCGTGGTGGATGGACAGCTGTGTCTGTGGTCGAGGTGAAAATGAACCCCAGGACACGTCAAGGAGTGAGATATCCGACCTAAAATTAGACAAGAAAACCTGCCTGTGTGTCTGTGTGTGTGCGGGTGTCTGTGTGTGTACGTGCATGAGCGTGTGTGTGTGGAAAAGGAGAGAGAAAGGTGAGGAAAGAGAGAAAAAGAAAGGCGGCAGAGAAAAAACAAAGTGTCCACTCCTGGCCAGCCAGATACGGTAAATCAGGTCCCTGAATGACTCAAGCGTTCACCTCAGGAAGTAGCTTCCTGGAGTCAAAAGTGCACTGGTATTTATATAATAACAGTGTTTCATTCCAGCAACAGCATCCCCATGCCACAGTAACGGGGGCTCTGCCAGCACTGCCTTCCTTTAATGTTCTAACGCTGTAATTAAGAGCAGCGTATGGGAATGAGCGGACATAAATTAACAATGACCCCCCCACTCACACACACACACACCACTTAACCTTCTGTGTTCTCCTCCTAGCTGGAAGAGTATCTGAGAAGAAAGTTTACCATTGTTTTTAATATGGCTTTTAGGTTCTTGGGAAAAGTGGACAGTAGTCAAGTCTTCGCCCTTTTACTTATGAGAACATTGGATTAACACTGTAAATGAGATAATACAAAATAACAGCTTCTTGAATAATGTCAATCAAAAAGTATATTCTTTCTAAGAGCACTCGTATGACTCACTTCCTGATGCCTCTAGGTCGCCGTATTCTACATGTCCTCATTTCCCTCCTAGGCTTTATCATTATCTGCATGTATGTGATTTATGGAGGGGAGTTTTGCACTGGTAAAACACTCTTCACATAATGAAGTAGAACTGTTACTGTGATTAAAGGAAATACACAACACTCTGGGAATGTACCTTACTTTTCTTCGCTGAGGAGGCTTGTTCTCCTGTGGGCCAGGAAATGTTGACGGGATCAAGATAGTTCACACGTTACAGGTGGTTAAGATATATTTGCAGTTCAGCTGATCTTTCTCAGGGGAAACATCCCATAGTGTATTTGCAGTAACAATGGGCCTGGCATCAAGCCCATGTATTATTGCCACCGAGAATCAAGTGAGTGGGTGGAGGGATGGGCTGTCTTAAAAACAGCAGAAGAATAGAATAATATGTTACAAAGAAGCTGAAAACATACAGTGTTTTGTACTATATATGAAATATTCTGTAGTCTACTAAAATAAATCTAGACCTATAGTTGATTTCTCACACCATTTTCAGTAGCCCCTTCACATAATATCACGTAATATTGCGACATTATTCAACTATCTAACGAGAAATAATGATTCAACTATCTAACTAGATGTTCATTTAAGCTCAAATTCAATGGCTGCTCAAACCTTATGGGAGGAAGAACAGATCAGTCCCTGTCGTTTAGGATAATGATTCAAAATGTGTACGAGTGTTTAATGTCCCTGTAGTGTTGTCACTATGGGGGGCTCCTGGGATGAGGATGGCAGTTGTTCTGGGTCACTGGTGAAGACGGGGAGAGCTGAGTCGATTAGCCAACTCTTCCAGTCTCTGTGTCTTTAACTAGACCCGGCTGTGCCACACTGAGACTTTTTGTTGTCCTATTATTCTGCTCAATGATTGAGATAATAATCCAGTCTGTCTGTCTGTCTGTCTGCCGTCCCCATTTTCCCCCTATCTTCTGCTGCTTTTCTCCTTTAAATGTCCTCTAGTTACATCCCAACAGTCCACCCTTTTCCTCTATTTGCGTTTCATTGGCTTCGATTGTTTCTGGTTTTATTTGCTGTAATTCTTCACTCTCTCTTTTCAATAACACCATTGTCAATCAATCTTCACCACCGCTGCTTAGTTTCTAAGAGTGGGGTTAAATGGGTAAAAGAGTAGGACATCTAAGGGCTGGCATGGAGATAGAGGACCGGAAATGCAAAAAATATTCTGCATTGCTCTCCACTTCTTCAGGTTTTGTTAACATTCCTATCAAGGACTGATCCCTCAACAAGGGTTATCTAGGGTCAGCGTCTGGACTGCGTTAACCCATGGGTGGTATTTGGGTAATACTGCTATACTCTAAATTGGTTTAGTTGAAAGATCACAATACTAGTTAGTGGCTTGCTGGGTTTGGTGTTATAGATTCATGTAGCAAAATAACTCAAAGGGATAAACAGATATCACCATTGAGAGTGTATTTTGCCCTGTGGCTTTATTCAACACTGCTCTTAATGACTTCGGGTCAAAACCAACCTTAGACATTCACTGGACTGTAAAAACCCTACATCATGTTGATGAGTTGTCTTTCTTCCACCATGATCTCTGCACTTCCAGCAAGGTGCGGTGGCCCTGTGACATGTAAGTGATGTCCATGTAATCTCCCTGCCAGGGTCAGTGTTATAGGTTAGAGGCTGGGTAAGGGCAGTCCTGGCCTCTGGCAGCTTCCAGACCCTAGGGTACAGTAGACAGTCTACCCAGTGACAGAGTAAATCCTATCAGCTCCCTACAGCGCCTCAACTGACCGCACTAAAGCTAATCTAACCCTGGTCATACACACGCACGGATGCAGACATGGACACAGGCATATCTGCCATCACCCCCTAAAGACTTTCCTAAAGACTATATTTTCTCAGCTCAAACAGGGTGTAGATGTGTAAGGGTCTGGTTGGTAGAGGGGAGAAGGTGGAGGAGGTTGGGGTGTTGTGGGGTCAAAAGGCCAACCCCAGAAGAAGCCCACTGCCTGGCACTCGTTTTGCGTTGAAAACACAGTCAGACATTCCCCAACAAGATAGCCAGACTCTAGAAGGTGTTTGTTTTCCTTGCTGATGAGAGCCTGTTCATGGAAAAGTAATCTGTTTTTGGTTCTGTTTCTCTTTCTTCTTCACCCTTTGAGATCCATCCATCATTCAGAGATTTGGTCATGTAATTTAACTTCAGATAACCCCATGGAGAATGTAGCCCAAATGTCTTTAACTGTGCTAATGCTGAGCTAATTACATTAGAAAACAGTTCTAACTGTTAGAATTAATTCGCCCAAGTACTTGGCAACAAACTCTGAAACTAGAGTGGAGGACCAGACTACATATGTCTGGGGGTTTAAATGAAAGGCTCTTTAGGTGCAGGGGTGCTTGGTTTGGATCAACCCCCTCCACTCCCCCCTCCATGCTTATAACCATTAGCTTTTGTATAAAACCAAATAAGGAGATTTAAGGAGATAAAAGTAAATTGGACTTAATTCCACATGACACGTTGGCAATCTGGTAGAGTAGGCTATTCTGATTCAGTCTAATGACCATTCGTTCGAACGAGTCATCTGAATGGATTTTTTTTTGTGGTATTTATTTGATTGATTCAAGAGTTATATTACTCCATCAATCATCTGAAGTGAATAGTTAATGTGGGTTAATTTTTATACCGCACAGTGGGTCGTTGCTATAGTTGCATCCCAGTTGATATGTAGGTAGAATCTTTACAGTTGGACATAGTAGGAAACTTCGATCCATGTGACTCAATACTAATTCAGAGTCTAGGCCTTCATGAACATGTCCAGTCATGTCTGTAATGGCTCCAATACATGGATGTAGATAGTGTTAATAGACAGTGGGGTCATGTAGGGGTCAGCTGAGGGTCAGGGGGGATCAGAGGACAGGTGATGGGGAGGTAGTGAACCCAGAACTGGACACAGATATCATCACAGAGGAAGTGGGACCTCCACGTGACCCCATCCCACAATTAGGGTACACAAGCAGCTGCATGCCTTATCTCCCCCTGCAGGTCCCCCACAGCTCCCAGACATGACTGGAGTCTGTCAATCATCGCCGACATGTGACGTCTCACTTAGCCAAAAGATGGGATGGATGGATAGACGAGGAGGGATAAGTGACAAATCACTTCTGCTGTGATTTATCTCAGCAGAGATCTTAGCACTCTGATGTGTCTGTAGTAGAATCACAGAGATGTTTTTACTTCGGAAGGTAGGTACTCTATGAATGGTGTTTGAAGATCTTTTTAGGAATAATAGTACAACAAAGAAAGAGGGACAAATTAATTCCTTGCTATAGAATAATATTAATTGCATATAGCTCTTGTACCAAATCATTTCAGTTTTAGTGGTTTTTTTTATAAAAAATGATTTATCTAAAATACAGATTGGGGCAATAAAATACTCCAAAAGACAGGTTGAAAAAAAAAAAATTCTCCACAAAGATGATGATAATTACAAAGGAATCTTTTGTCCCTTCAACGTCTCCTCTCCAGAAAGTGACAGTCCCAGTGCCTTTGTCTCTTCCTCTCCCCGATTCACACTGTTTCCTTATAAGGCAGGGTCTAATGATACAGGTTGTAAACTCTATGTAAGCACTACCTTCATACGCCACAAAAAATGACCCTTTTTGACCATAATGGAGCTATATTGCTCCCTGTATCATGGAGAGGTGCAGAAAACAGTTTAGAACTGATGGTTCTGCTGTTTAATGCCTCTCAGCAATGTTTCATTTTCATGGAGAGAGGAAGACCTTGTAATTTTCAATGACGGTGAATCGGGAAAAAACAGGAACATCTTTGTAAGTCAGTGGCAGGTTCAGCTACTAGATGGAGGTTAGGTGTGTAAGGGTCTTCATTAGCTGCCCAGTGTATTTGTACACGTCAGAAGGTGACCTCAAGCCTAGTTCTGGTTTAGGCTGTAATGGCGGTAATGTTCACAGTCCACAAAAGCTTCACCTTGCTTTCTTCTTTCAGATGTATTAGAAATATTTCAACTGCAATCCTCAAGAACATACTAGAGGCCTCTAAAAGTGTCACTGAAACATTGTGCAAAATTGCATGCTTTATGTATTCCAATATTCCAGTAATATTTCATTTGACCATGTTTAGATGGGTTAGGGTTAGGGCTAGGGATGGACTTATGTTGCATCTGTATGCTACAGTATGATAGATCAGTTGATCATGCAGGGTCATGCAGGGTCATTTGAAATAGAATAATGAGTTTCCCGGTAATAGGACTCCATGGACTCAGCTTGATATGGCGGAGACTTATCTATAGATGATGAGTTAGACTCAGCTTGATATGGCGGAGACTTATCTATAGATGATGAGTTAGACTCAGCTTGATATGGCGGAGACTTATCTATAGATGATGAGTTAGACTCAGCTTGATATGGCGGAGACTTATCTATAGATGATGAGTTCGACTCAGCTTGATATGGCGGAGACTTATCTATAGATGATGAGTTAGACTCAGCTTGATATGGCGGAGACTTATCTATAGATGATGAGTTAGACTCAGCTTGATATGGCGGAGACTTATCTATAGATGATGAGTTCGACTCAGCTTGATATGGCAGAGACTTATCTATTGATGATGAGTTAGACTCAGCGTGTGGTTGAGTCAACCTGAGTAAGGATTTACGTTCTCTGTTAACTTTTTAAACTGTAAGTTCTACTGATGTTTTACACATGTGCATTTCTGTTTCTGTGCTCCACCAGACTTACTCATCTCCAAAGCAGCTTTAATTCTTCATCAAGCCATCACATTGGGAATTCCACTCCTGCTTTCGTACAAAGTAATGGCGAAGATTACTCGGGAAGAAAGAAACTGAGCAACTGTTGGCGTTAGAGGCCTGTGAAATTATAGCTTCTCCCTTCAATAAGTGCCTGGACTGTTAATCAACCGAAGTGTAATACTAGACCACGAGTGCGGCAGTGTGAAATAATTTTCCGGAACCATCCACTCATCTGTAAGAAAGAGAGAAGACGAGAATAAATGGCAACTTGTTTTAGAGAAAAGCTTCTTCCCTATCAGCCATGGTTCACATGCATGCGTTTCTACTAAATATATTTATTCAATTTCTGAACTCAGGGGATGGCAGATACTAATCCATTAAATGTCTGCACACAACTTGTTACTCGCGCCTTATTAAAATATGTAGATTAATTTGCGACTGGTTCTGCATTTGATTAGAGCGGGTGGATTGGGTGCTCCAGATTCAGCTCATATTTGTAATCTTCTAAATTTACCAGCGAATGAGAGTTTGTCAATTAAATGGAATGAAATGATGGGAGAGTAAGACTCATCTTCATCTTCTTGTTTTATGCTTGAGTGGCCGCAGAGTTATCATTAACAGGGCTTCAAATAATTGTCAGGAAAGTTTTGTTGAGGGCTTCAGATACAGAATTAATTTGTATTCTTCTGAGAGACAGTGCCTCAATACGCTCTGGTGAAGTGCACCTTGTCAATTACAGTGTGTGTCAGGAAAAAACGATCATGTCATTTGAGATGAGGGAAGGCATTAGGAGAAGACTGCTGTAAAGTAAGATCTTATGGAACGTAATGGAATTTACGTCAGCTTGTTTAAAGACGATTGATTTGTACTTTTCATATTTTATGTGTTTAGGCTTTTTCCATTTATTCAAGCTTCGATTTGAAATGTTTGGCAGTGAAATGAATATATGTCATGACAAAATATCATGACAATGTCCTGGGAGGTAATTTTTTTCTAAAACCGTCCCTCAGTCATTTGTAAGTCTATAGACAGATAAAGCAGAACATACATTCTCCTATGAGACCACTAGCTTATAGTTGCCCTATAACTCATCTATTACCAACTTATTACATCATAAATCTGCTAGTAAGTAGATGTTCTATTATTTTCTATTGAGTCTCTGCTCAGTCTCTGTGTCCAGGTATGTGCGACTCTGTCCTCCATTACCCTCCAGCCTCTCTGACCCTTATTGGCAGCTGTTCTCTTCTTCAGTTCAGACATTGACAGAGCTGAATGAACCAGCAGAACAATGATCTGATAATGAGCTCCCATACACAGAGCCTCTTTGTCATCAAACACAATAACGTGATTTAGGTTCATTAAATCACATCTAATAGGCAGTGATTGAGCCCAAGTCAAAATGTCTGTCCCTCACATTTTGCTTCAATCGAATTAGCTCCTTTGTTAGGCAATAACTGGGCACCGTGACTGAAGTGTACAGGGGTCATCCAGGATCCTAGAACAGGTTTGCATTGATCTGCCACCCCAAAATTCCTCCCTCGCTCAACCACAATGAATTTGGCTCGGTACCATACTTTGTAAACACTACAGCTAATACCTCAGGACCTCAGGGCAAATTCATCAGCATGGAACAGTCCCAAACATCAATTCATTCCTTTGTCTTGCCATTCAGAACTCAACATGCTAATATCAATTGTATTTCAGATATGTTCTAACTGTCTAATTGTGCTGTGCTCTGAGGACTTTGGGAAGTTGGAGGAGACCCGTACTGTGCTCTGAGGACTTTGGGAAGTTGGAGGAGACCCGTGCTGTGCTCTGAGGACTTTGGGAAGTTGGAGGAGACCCGTGCTGTGCTCTGAGGACTTTGGGAAGTTGGAGGAGACCCGTGCTGTGCTCTGAGGACTTTGGGAAGTTGGAGGAGACCCGTGCTGTGCTCTGAGGACTTTGGGAAGTTGGAGGAGACCCGTGCTGTGCTCTGAGGACTTTGGGAAGTTGGAGGAGACCCGTGCTGTGCTCTGAGGACTTTGGGAAGTTGGAGGAGACCCGTACTGTGCTCTGAGGACTTTGGGAAGTTGGAGGAGACCCGTGCTGTGCTCTGAGGACTTTGGGAAGTTGGAGGAGACTCATGCTGTGCTCTGAGGACTTTGGGAAGTTGGAGGAGACCTGTGTTGTGCTTTGAGGACTTTGGGAAGTTGGAGGAGACCCGTACTGTGCTCTGAGGACTTTGGGAAGTTGGAGGAGACCCGTGCTGTGCTCTGAGAACTGTGGGAAGTTGGAGGAGACCCGTTGTCTTCTATGACAAGTCTACCTATAGGGCTCTCCCTTTGACCAGACCTGATTCGTGAGGGAAGACCCTCAGGCTCAGGGCTGGCAGAGGTGAAACAGATAGAGAAAGCTGTCTTGACAGTGTCTTGTTTCACCTCCCCTCAGATATTTCACTTCCACTCAGCAGTATTCTGCAACCTGAGTTTTCCTAAGTTGAACAAGTTTCTACTGTAACAAACTAGCAGGCCAACTTGGAGCAGCCTTTTGTTGGTTTGATGAGAATACTAGAAGCTAGAAGCTTCCCTGAATATCCCTACCCTTCAGTGCAGTACAGTGTAGTAGGTGAGGTGGTCTCCTAGTGTTGTACCTAGACAGAGCCATAGTGAAGCTGAGCTGACACTGGTAGGTAGATTGGTCTGGACAGGGCAGGAGAGACACTCCAGTGCTGAGTGGCTGGCCAGACAGAGTAAGACAGGATTAGAGACAGCTCCTGACATTTGGCACAACACCCAACTGGGGGCAAATTTAATTTAGCAGTGAGGGGTCACAAGGTTGCTGGCCTAACCTCACTGCTACTGGCATCCAGACAGGTTGACGGTAGTCATACTGTGACAGAACAGCGCCACCATTCTGCAGACAGGGCTCACTAGAGGTGGAATTTGTTTTTATTTTCTTGAATGGTCGCCACTGCTTCCAACAAATCACTGGCACTATTGCTTACCAGTATGTTCCATTGTATTTGACAGTCAGCACAGGTCAGAATATCAAATAATGAGAGAAAATAAGAAAATAAATATTAATGTGTATGTGCATATATGGATACTGTTTACTGTGTGTGTGTGTGTGTGTGTGTGTGTGTGTGTGTGTGTGTGTGTGTGTGTGTGTGTGTGTGTGTGTGTGTGTGTGTGTGTGTGTGTGTGTGTGTGTGTGTGTGTCTGTGTGTGACTGTCTCTCAGTATTTGTGTGAGAGGTGTAAAGGCAGGGCTCCTCAGTCCTTCAGTCACTCATTTCCTCTTGCTTGACTGGGCTGCTTACCCAGGCTGAAAGCAGCACCGTTGTCATGTTGGAGTGTGCTAATTAGGCTCCAGTCTAATTTCCCAGGATGCTCTACTGCCCATTAAATAGCCATTTCAAATTCAAAGTGATTGTAATTGTACAAAGGCATGCTGATCTAGCAATCAACTGGGGTTTTGGCTTGGCTGTTCTTTCCCCCTCGTCTGTTTTTTTATTGTCTGGATCTTTTGCGCCGTATGAAGAGGTCTTAAGTGGTCGCGCAAACAATGCCCCCTGTGCTACCCGCGCTCCCATCCCTCTTGTTCTAATCCTGCCCCTCGACTGGGCCGGGAGAATGTGGGTCAGGACAACCAGGGGTTGGCAAGCGGTGGGGTCAAATTAGATGTCAAAATAAGTGCCTCCTTCTGGGGACCAAGTGGTGGGGAAATCGGTTTAAATCAAACCGGTCACATGTCGAATCAAACCGGTCACATGTCGAGGACCACGAAAGATAAGTAAAGTGAAGTCAATGACAACTCACTTCACATGGACCAAGGTGACATGTTTGAAAGCGTCATTAGGTTGTTTCACTGTAAGACCAGACGTAAAGAAACATTGACAGGATCTTAATGACGTCCTTGTTAACAATTGAACATATTTGGTTAAGATGGATTTACATGTGAGCAGAAGAAGAGGTCAAACCAATAACGGTTAAGGGCAAACTAAGACAAAAAGAAGAATATGGCCAAATGAACACTAGTCCAAGAATCAACTCAGAGTTATTAACCTAATGTAAAATGTCATTTGATTCGCTTTAATCCCAGATTTAGTTTCAATACAGAGACTAGCTGATCAAGAGTGCAGCTGGAATTTTGCAGACATTTCTATTTGAGAAAACACTTTGATCTCCCACTGTGAGAGTAATTGGGGTTATTAAACAAAATACAGTGTTAGAGAAGGAAATGATTGCACTGGTCAAATCCTGTTCAACTCATACACCAACAAACCACATGTAACTTAGTTCTAAATTCTTGACCAAAATTACACTTCCCCTTTGCAATTAATTTTCCAATAACAATCTTATCCTCCTATTGTTATTCATTCGAGCTTTTTTTTTTTTGAAAGGTGGAAATACCAATGCTGTTTGATGCTATTTACTCCTGTTATGGGCCTAGCTTTACTTTGTCAGGTGAGGTTTTATTTGTTCTTGAAAGGGATTCCTTGAAGTGACTGGGGTGTCAGGTCTGTGACGCTCCTCTTTTCAATTGTCTTTGCACTTGAAGGAGACGCGGGGACATGTGACTCCTCAGCCGTCACAATATTGATACTGTACGATGGCTGTCGAGGCACATCCCCAGCCTCTAATCCACCCTGACAGTCCACACAGCACATGACTGATAGCTGGTGTGTCATCCCAAATAAAGAAGGAGAAATCAAATGAAATAAAACATCCCAAAGTTGGTTGGGTTTTCTTTTCGAAGTATATAGAGTCAGATGGGAAAGAAGAAGACGAAAGTCCATTGTCACTAACGCAGTGGGATCTGTTTCTCTACTTTCTTTCTCACAGTGATGTATTAGCTATCTCTCTTCCTCCTTTCTGGGTTGGAAAGGGTGGTTGATGTGATGGTGGCCAGTCCCACTCTTTGCACTGCTGTGTCACCCGCGGTTTTATTGTCTCTTTAGTGAGCAGAGGGAGGCATTGGATGGGGACACAATAGACTTTCTCAAAGACACCTTGAAGTCACTGATTCATCAGTCAGACAAGGAGCCTGTAGGCAGGTGTCTGTTCACAATGGGTGACGCACACGCACGTGCACGCGCGCGCACACACACACACACATACATACATGCACACGCACACACACACACACACACACACACACACACACACACACACACACACACACACACACACACACACACACACACACACACACACACACATCAGCTATTTGCTTTTCTAAAAGGCCTCACGTGACAGATAGGTCCATTAGATTGCTCCTTGTCCACATTCAAGTAGCCCTGACTGCTGTAGCTCAGTGTCCTGTCAGTCCACTGTTGTTTGACCATGAGTTGTGAGCCTGTTAATGAGACATAAGGGAGCCAATATCTTTAGAGTCTTAAAGAATGGAGACGACTAGATTCAGATGGACAATGCACTCCCAAAGGCATTTTGAGTTGAATGATGAATGTCACAAGTGATCTTTGTTCTCATTGAATGCACGAACAACGACTTGTAATTATTTTTTACTCTCATGCACATACTATTGTCTTGTCATTTTCTACAGTCTAGATAAGTGATATTGCCAGGGTTGGAATGGAAAGTATTGGGGATTTTTCCCTTTGTTCATTCCTTGATCAGAAATAATTATATATAGAAATAACAAAACTCAATAGCTAGATTTCCATCTAATTGGCGACAGATTTTCATGTGACTATTAAAAACCATTTTTCCCACCAGAGATGTGTTTCCATCAAATGTACTTGTTGAGGATAAAAGTCTGTGTTAAATAGGTTAAATGGGTTTCCATTGCATTTTCATCTCTAGGCCTACTGATGGTTTTAACACAAAACATGTGGTATAGGTATAGTGAATGTGCCCCCTCTGGTATCAGCATGGGTGCTCTAGCCACCAGCTCGCAGATACAGTGCGGGTATAGCCTACATGATGAGATTATTATGGACAAAAGAGCCAGATCATTTTTAATTGTCAAACGGCAGCCAATCATAGATTATCATGTCACCAGAATAAGACCGTCGATATTTATTGGAAAGGAGCATCAAGCTCATCACCTTGCACTTTCACCACCCTGTGAAGTTCATCATTTAGTTAATCTGTATCCCAATAAACTGCACGCTTTCCCGACAAGTCGTAGTGGGAGGACCACACAACATATCATCGCGTGACTCCAAGTATACTTCAATATGATGGTTATTATATCAATATTTTAGAATATAAGAGTTTCCAACAACATTTCTCACATAATTCATTTTACAGACACAAAAAGATCCCACCTTGTTTAGTGTATTTTGTTTTGTCGACATTTGGAAAGTTTTTCCCGAAAAGTTTATGTTTCCAACAGGCCTCTCATCACATTTTCTATCCGACAAACTTTACTCGGATAAAAATATTGGATGGAAACCTGGTTAATAATACATTTCTAACTTTCTCTAAGACTTTGACTGAGTTTGCAATATCTTAAAGTTCAACATCGAGTTGCACCAGGCCTTTCTCAATATCTGCACACTGAAATGACTGTAGCTGGAAAACGATGTGTTTGTATGGTAAACACTCAGCAGATCATGTGGTGACGGGCGAGTGCTGTCAGACTTTGACATGACAATGAAACGTTTGCTTGGTCATATTGTGTGTATTGAAGGCTAGAGTGGGAACATGGAGTCATGGAAGTGAGTGACAAGGTGAGAATGGGGAGCAAACTAAACCTTTGCAGATGTCTGATCATGCACCATTTCAATTTCATTTCAGTATGGATGGACAAGTCGCCTACTCCATTTGCAAAAAAAATAATGACATTCCTCAGTTTCTCTCTTATAAAGGCTAGTTTTAAAGCTGTGAAAGTGTGGAGAATTGTAACGAAACTGTCACTGATAATACACAGTCTGTGATGTACTGTAAGCAGACCATGAACAAAGGACCTCCTGCAAAAAGCTTGACGTTTGCTTTGATATGTTTGATTTGAGTTTTGTGTACAGTATGTGGTATGAGTGTCAAAAGGCCGTGTTTGAAATGATATTTTTTTACATTTTTCTTTTGACTTGCTTTTTTAAATATTTTACTTATTTAGTGTAATAACTAGTTTATAAACACTGTATAAATCATTTCATTTATATCAGATATTTTAAGAGATTCTTTATGCACTGAACCTAACCCTTAAAGTTGAATGGCACATAGCCAGTGTTGTCTTAATGGTACCCACCCTTAGGTATTGGCTGTGAGCCTACAACCTTCCCTGAGAACATTATGTATTTTGTCTTTCTTTTTTGGTCTATTTGCCAAGGTTTTTTTTCTCCTCTTCTCCCACAGGAAAGACTCTTGAATTTGTTCATTTACCGAGAGGAACAAGTTGAAGGCCAGGACATTTTTTTTTTCTGTCAGATTTGCAAAGATTACTCCCATCATGATCCTATTAGGCACAGAGAAAATGTGACTACTTAAGATGGATTTATGGAAAATAGTTATCCCCAAAAACTTTAGTCTGTGGGTGAATTTGAACCCTCCGCTCCACAGAAGTTATTCCCACTGCAAATTCATCTCAAGGGGCTGCATTTGTGCTCTCAAGGCCAAAAAGTTTGAAAGTCATAATCCCAGACCACAAGTACCACTTCAAGTTCCCAGCAGGCTCTCCGTTCTTGGAACTTTGAAACTGTTGAGGCGGAGCTGATTTGGCATAGGATTAATCTGCCCCAGCACCTGCAGTCCCTCCTGAAGCCAAGTGTTCCCTGCCCCATGGAGATCAACTGGAGCTGGGGTTATGAAAGGTAAATGGGTGAATCAACTTCTCCCAAATGTAAAAAGGTTACTTTATTACAAGTAAAAAAAAAATGGGGGTAAATATTCATCTGTGTCTCTTTTCAGGTTCCAGATTTGATTCCCAAAGAAGCATAAATAAACTCAAATTCCTAATAAAGTTCACTCTCAGCACACACATCCTCACCAGTGGAGTGATCCCTGCAGTAACAGTACCGCCCTTCAGATTTGTCTTCTTCCCTCCACGGGTCATAGCCCAGAGCCCAGCTCAAGGCCCCATGGTGGCTGGCACCATCTGTGACGCGAGCAGGGGGTCGTGTAGTGGAAGCCTGGTGGTCATGCCACTGAGGCTCAGGTACATTCCCCGAGCCGGATCCCCCCCGCCTGGGCACCCGGGGGAGAGGAGGTGTTAAAACCTGAAGGGCCTTTGCCTGGTCCCCCTGAGCAGGCAACCATCTGCTCCCCCACCCCCACCCAGCTGGCCACCTTTGATCCCACCAAATTTGAGCTAAAATGAGGATGATGACTGAGGCCTTCCATTTGCTCAGTAGAAGGGAGTGCGGCAGGGAGCTAGTTCATGGAACTGGGTGAGAATGCTATAGGAGTTTTTGCCAGTGGATTGCAAAAGGAAAAAGGAATGCAAGATAAAATCATCTATGAAAGTGTAATACTATTTTGGTGCTGATTTGTAATCACTGAAGAGCTATTTCTCCATACAGTATGTGTAATCCTTTCATATATAATTCTGTAGTGGCTGCTGGAAAATTGCATGCGTAATATGAAACTATTGCAACACCTCATATCCCAAATTAAAGTATGTCTTTCAAACAGATGAAAAATGTGACTCCGGGTCAATTGAAATTGAAATTAAAATTATCAGAATTGCTCCAGTTCATAACTAATTTATGGATCGGTGCCAAATGGCTCATATTGCACAGAGATTAAAAGAGCATTCTGAACTGAATGACCAATTCAACAATGAATCAATGTGGGGGTAGACTACACATTCAGCATTTCCCCCTGCTTCTAACCCAGGGCCAAATTGATTCTGCAGAAAAATATCATGTGAATAATTAAAAGCATTGATTAAACAGTGAGATAATATTTAATTAAGGTGGCTCGTTAGAATTCCTCGTGCTACTGCCATTAATGGGTCATTAACACAACTAATTAATTAACCAAGCTGCGGAATACAGAAAGAAATTCAATCTATAATGAGTACATGTTTTTGAAGAAGTTAATTAGGTAATCCTCACTCCCACACAAAGCTCTGTGTTGAATCTTAGCTAGGACTTTAATGAATACACAGCCCTAATGCTTTGTACAAGTATTGGCCAAAAGTTTCTGAAGTCCAGGTCAAGGATGTGGACTTAAAAGAAGATGAGGAGTGCCCAAGTATGGGATTGAAAATGGGGAAGGGACTAATGTTCATCAATATTAAGGCAATTGTTTGTTGTAATTAGTCACGTGAAAATGTGTGTGTACGTGCGTGTGTACATCAGTGGCGGTCAGTGCTGTTTAAGATGAGGGAGGACAATTTATTTTTCATGAGCATGGCCTTATTTCTATTACTGCATATTGGATGACTGTCATTCATATTCCATTCACCCAGCTCAATGTAACATCGATAGGTTTAGGCTACTACATGATACTCTAATTTTCCCTATACCCATCATGAGGTTGCTACAACCTAGCCTATGAATGAACGTTTACAACGTAGGTGCAGACAGGTCGAGAGACAAATTTGAGGTGACGTAAACAGAGTTCACTATCATAACAGCCACGCTGTATTCCTTCTCTTCCCTTCGCTTGTGGACTTCAATGCACAACACATCAGCTGTATGTGACCAGGCGAAAAAAAATGTTTCCAAGCCAAACCGCTACACACAGCCTATTTTGTTGTCACCTTAGCTAAAGTAATGTCATAGTCAACATAGCTAATAGAACTAACGTGTTAGTAAACCCACTACAATCATGCAGTAACTTAAGGGCCCCGGTGGCAATAAATTAGTAATACCAAAAGCTTACCTTGAATTGGAAGAGTTGCAGTGTTGTGTTGGAAAGTCATAGCGAGCTAGCTAACCCTCTGTTTGTGCAGGGTGTTTCAGTAGCCTAAACTAGCTGCATTTGCTAGCCAAGTAAGTGAAACTGAAAGTGAAAAAAACCATGAAATTCCTCTCTCTCTATTTTGTCTTGCTTCTCCTTCATTTTTGGAGGAAATTAATTTGTTCAAAACTGTTCAACCATTGGCTTTCTCTCTCTTTGAGTCACCACATTTTATTCACTGCAGTGCTAGCTAGCTGTAGCTTATGCTTTCAGTACTATATTAATTCTCTGATCCTTTGATTGGGTGGACAACATGTCAGTTCATGATGTAAGAGCTCTGATAGGCTGGAACGACGTCCTCTGGAAGTTGTTATAGTTACTATGTAAGTCTGTGGAAGGGGGTGAGAACCATGAGCCTCCTAGGTTTTGTATTGAAGTCAATGTACCCAGAGGAGGACAGAAACTAGCTGTCATCCGGCTATACCATAGTGTTACCCTACAGAGTACTGTTGAGGCTACTGTAGACCATCTTTGCAAAATAGTGTGTTTTAATCCGTTTTTTGGTGACATGATTATATTTAGTATAGTTTTATCTAAAAAGCGCAACTTACTTAAAGGTTTTACAATTAACATTTTTATGAAACTTACTGAGGAGGATGGTCCTCCCCTTCCTCCTTTGAGGAGCCTCCATTGGTGTACATGTGGATTCTAGCCATGAAAGGACACCAGCCATTCACAGTCATTCCAGTACAGGCATTCGCTACAGTGTGGGTGGACATAGAGAAACTGGGAGGAAAACACGAAAAAGAGAAGAAGAGGAGAAGAGGTGGAAAAAACACAAGATAAAGCTGCCCTCTGTGTGATCAAGGGTGAGCTCCCCTGGTGCCATCGCTCACCTCTATAGCGTGAACAATCCCCACCCGCCATCCGCCAGCTAACCGGTTTGCATAAATAAAATGTGTTATCTCCCGTCCCCTCGGCCTCCCTATCCTCCCCATCCTGCTCGTCCTCCCCGTTCCTGTACAGCTCAGTGTGTATTTAATCATGCGGGGGTCGACGGGACGGGGCCATTTCTCTGCCGGCATAATCAGAGGGCCTCCATGGCCTGGTCATATGTTTTAATCCTGGCTTCCTATAACAGCCAGGCCTTATCAGCTCCCAAAGCCTCCCTCCCCTGGGATCTGAGCCGCTGTCTCAGCCACCGCTAATCTGGCCCTGGAAATTGTTAACAGGATGTAAATGCAACTAGGAATGATATATGGCTTCATGTATAACACACAGCGTTATTGCTAAGCGTTTTGCATGCCGCTTCTGAAATGATATACATACAGAATAAGAAGATGGTATTGATTGATGGAATAACAAATGTCGGATATCGTTTTAGATGCAAATGATCAAAGGCGGCTTGGGTGTATGGGACAGTGGGCTTTTTCTCCAGGATGGAGACTGGATGGGATGCTGCAACTGAGGGATTGGAAGGCTGATCACTCGTCAGCCATTTTAGTTCAGTGTAATATAAGCTTGGTGAAACTAACAATCCTATGGTTATTTCCAACCGTGGTCCGTTTCCTGTGGAACCATTTTGTGTTAGTGTGGCACCACGATTATACATCAGGTGTATTTAAATAGACCAAATTAATATTCAGCACGGCTAACAAGACTAGAAACCTTCACAAACCTGTCATCCCCAATTAGTGTAGTGGGAGAATAAGGAATACGTTGTGTTTGTTTAGTATTCATTTCTCAGATTCAGGGATTCCAATGCCTTCCTTTTTATATGTTACTGTATATTTTTTTCAAAAGACATCCTGTACTGTCATTTCGTGACAGAAGCAGATTTGTATCAAAGTCAAGTTTATCTCAGATTTGGATGCGTTTTTATTTTTTATGTTTCTGGTTTCATCAGTATTCCTGTCAGCTGAGACATCAGGAAAGGGTATCTAAGATAAGGATATGCAGAAGATATGCATTAAGAAGAAGCACAAATCATGTATTGCATGAAATCTGAGGGAAGTATAGTTAATTCTGTCTGTATAGCTATAATATATGCATCTTATATCACAAGTACGTTTGAGCTGAATGACAAAAAACGAAACAAATAGGTCAATAAATCAAATGATCTATTTCTGCTCATCGAGTCCTATTTAGGCATTTAGCTACAGAGAACTTCACACATCACAAATATTTTTGGCGGTTGTCAGTCACATTGATGTTGTTGTTTTTTGCCTCAATTTGTTGGTGTCCTGTCAGAATTGGGACCCGGTCTTTAGTGTGACTTCCTGTCAGGGCTGGTTAGGACTCAGCATCACTTCCACTGGACAGGAAGCTGTGTGATTTCTACTCTGGTGTTACGGTAATTAGAGCCCCCCTTTTTTCTTCTGCAAATAAGATGCAAAGCAGCTCAAAGTTCTGCCTCACATGGTTAGTCTCTGTATGACATCACCTTCTACACAGGGAATATGGAAAGCACACCTAATTGTCACTGTCACCCCAAAACATAATTTGCCGATGCTTATGACTGGTACCTCCCTCCCTCTCCCAGAATTGGATAGATGATTTCATTGCTCATTGTGGCCTCATAAATCCTATCTCCGTGGATTTGATATTCATGTAATAAAATGTAGTGTCACCCAACTAGTGAATTACAATTACTCATGGAATCCTGTGGGTGGAATGGTCAATGACGATTGCTTGTTTTGAGTGACCCCTCTTTAATGGCATGGCATGTATGTGTTTAATTTAGCTGGCATTAGAGGACAATAACTATAAAAAGCAAAGTAACCAACTTATCCACACAGCCCCAGGAAGAGCCAAATATCTTACTTTATATAGGCCTACTGCCTGTCAATTGTAATGGCTCTGCCTTTAAATTCCACAATTTAGGGAACAAACAACACCACAAAATGTGAGAAAGTTAAGTTAAATATTGAATGTGTCATTCAAGAAGTGCATTTGAGTGTAATTTATCGAGTACACAAGAAGGGTCCTGCCATCGGGGCCAAACCCCTGGCAGAGAAAACAAAGCTGATGACAGCAGAGGACAGTCTAACAACAGAAGCCTTCTGGCTCAGTCAGACCCTGTTGGGAGTAGACTGTAATTGGCTTGAAGAGACTGACCGACACATTCGTCCAACAAACTATAATTATAAAAAATCAAATGCTGGGCCTAGCCGCGTGGCAGCAAATTTGAATGGAAATGTTACAAAAGACGAGGCCCTCAAATGAGGAATAATTTTTGACCACACTCAGCGGTGCCTCCCAGCATGAGGGTGCCAGGCTGGGGAAAGTTTTCAAGCTGTGGGCTGATTAGGACGAGGATGGGACTCTGCTGGAGGACGGACATCGTAGAGCTTCCCAGAGGAATACATTTGCACCTGCCCCATCCGAAACAATGGGACCTCTCCCCTCACGCAGAGCACTGGGCTTAATTAAAAAAAAACATATCTAATTTGCACACTCTGCTCGGCTTCTAAATTGGAATCCAGTTCACCACTGAGTCTGTTAATTTGCACAGGAAACAGCAGACTGAGAAGGGATGGCACGGCGTTGGCACGGAGAAAGCTTGGACAGGAAGTGGACAAAGAGACAGCCGACATGCTCCTGCTGTACCATCCATGGGCAGGCATCTCAGTCCGATTCTTTTATACAAGGGTAATAAAAAAAACTAACGTAGATTCAACAAACCAGAGAAATAATCCCTGCTTCTTTATAGTTGCTCATAATCTCCATAAAGTCATATCGGCGGAATGGGAATTCTTTCATGTCTTCTATGACTGATGACCAGATTGATGATTCCCCTTGCAATGATTATTCCTGAAAAGGAGGGATGAATTATGACAGTTTTCATATTAAGCAGACTTATCTGCTGCAAAGAGCATTAAGAGCGCCAAGTACATCAGCCGATACTATCACAAATTGACCTGCCAATCACCCCGCCCTGGCTTCAAAGGTGCAGATAAGGTATTTGAGGTCATTGAAAGCAGACACCACTGTCTGTATGCCTTCCTCCTATTATCAGCACCGTGTTTCTCTCTGAACCCCAGCTTTCTGGTCTTGGGTGACATGAACAAGACCAGGGATAATTTACACTGGCTACAAAATGGTGGCTATTTCACAACTACAGTATAATAGTAGACATTTGACACATTTACTGGAATAGCCCCGTTAATACTTTCTCCATGTCTGAAGGGACTAGAGAGGGAGAGAAGATCTTCCCAAGGCTTATGAGGTAATCTCACTGATATTTATTCTTCTAATGACGACTAAGAATGTAAACTGATGGTCACATTTATTCCCAGATGACCCCAATGAGGCTTTCAGATTTAAGTAATGAAACGTACATAAAAGGAACTTTAAATCTTCCTGGTCACAGATAGAATAAGCTCTCTCATATGAAGCAATCCCAGCAAGGTATTAAAGTTGGCAAATGGTAGATAATACCACTAGATTCACAGATGTCCAACAATGGTTCCTTAAGGGTGAATTAAAGCTTGTGCCCAAATTGGATGTAACTAAGGCTTAGATAAAGACTATATTAATGTAGGCTGAAATTTGTATAGTTTATCTACAATAAACCATATGTGAAAATCTTCAAATAGACTTTGGATATACAATACGAACATGTTTTATCCTGAAATAATTCAGAGAATGTGTTCTGTGTCGTGAAAATTGCAATACTCACAGCACGAACAGAGTTATCCATTCTGAAAGATAGAGGGGTCAACGAGAGAACCAGGGAGAGGGTGAAGGAGAAAAAGAGAGAAGGAAAGGGAAAGAGAAAGAGAGAGTGTTACATTTGGGTAAGATCACTCCTCACGTTCAGCTGGAGCTGTCGTACCTGTCGCTGCGGCGATGACAGTTGGTTTGTTTGGACTGGGGGTCAGGAACGGCGCAGGGGAAGTGAAAGAATGCCGAGGACTCTCAAAGTTAGTGATAGCAGGGGGAACTTGGTGTGAGAGGTGACATCTTGATTTATTGACTCTTGAGGGGTAGAGGTCACTCACTGTTACAGCCAGGGAGAATAACTGGGAGGACTTCTACTTGCCCATATCTCTATCTTCTCTGGGAAGCGGGAACAAGATGTAGTACTTGGTGAAAATAGTATTGAAGGAAATAAATCAGAAAACTATCTGTATATCACTCTCCATTGCTCGGTGTTAACTTACTGAGCCCGAGTAACCTCAACAAGAACAACATGTCTTCAGTTTGACTTTGACTCACTAAAGTACATAACAATCACCTGTACTCTACTATGATACTCTAAATAAAAAAAGACTTTTCAGTATGGTTATCACAATAACGATTCTAATGACAATGTGAAAACTAAAATGACCCCTAATCATGCATCCATGTCTCTCAAGCTTTGATCCACCTCTCCTCAGCTGTTGTTTTTCTCCTGTTGACTTAGCATTCTGTGGCAGCCATCTTGTCATCACCACTGTAATGACTAAGCTTCCAGTATAAAGCCCTAATGAGAAAGCACACAAACACATTCATGTAGCATTGCAGCGACACACGCGGGCACACACAAAGATACAGTATGAAACAAATCCCCCCAGCTATCCAAACACTGCTTTTCATATTGGTCCCGTCGTTGCCAAGCGTTTGGCCTACGTGGCCGTGGGGGCAGCTGTTGACACTGTTACCATTGCGTTTCCTGTTCAGCCTGCCAGCTGCCTCTCTTCTATTCTCCTTGCCCCCCTCGACGGATGGGTGAAACAAGTGTTACCAGCCGGCCCGACGACAGACAGCTCCTTTCTGCCCGTGGCTGTTACGGTAGGCCTTTCATGGCACAAAGAAAACCAGTGAGCGTGGAGAACCACAACGGCCCCACAACGCATCTCACCGAGCCCCCATTCATCAGCACATACCTTTTGCCCAGCCGCGGGATCAACAGCGTGGGATTGTCTTAACACATATAAAAGACACATACATACAGTACACCAATCACCATTGGAGAGGGGCATCTGGAGGGTGTCTGTGCCCTCTCTACACAGAGGCAGGTGAGCCTGTGTGTACGCTTGTGTGTATGTGTGTGTGAGAGCTGACCGCAGATCTAAGGTTACTGAAGTTGATTTTGTAAAGCGAGACACATTCATTTTTGTCCACGTCATTGCAGGAGCATCAAAAAGGAGAAAGATGAAAATGTATTTCATGAAAGATGGTACCAAATGCAAGAAAAAAACCTATGTATCAAAGTCTATTATTGTTTTGGTTGTCTGACGTCTCACATTAGGCCGACAAATCATGGCCAAAAAAATTAAACATCTGTCAGTGTTAAAATACTCCTCGCTTTGAGTTATGTGACAGAAATGCATAATGTCTGTATAAGCAAACTAGAAAAGCAGACATCAGTGTGTATGTGTGTGTACAGTATGTGTTAGTAGTATGTATTAGTAGTATGTGTTAGTACAGTGGTTCCCAACAAGGGGTACTAGGACCCCTGGGGGTACATAGGCCTATTCAGGTGTACTTCGGGAAGAGCAAAATTCAGTTGATGGTACAATAACTGAAAAAGGTTGGGAACCACTGTGTTAGTAGTATCTGTTAGTAGTATGTGTTAGTAGTATGTGTGTGTATGTATGTGTTATTAGTATGTGCATCAAGACTATTCCAACCCTCACCCACTTCAAATATTGACTGTCAGTTAGTGTGTAGAGTATTCAGGTAACCACATCATATGCATGAGAAAGAAAAGACACAAGGCTTGTAATGTAAATGCATCATTACCATCTTAGGAAAATACGTATTCAAAGCACCAACCAAAACAATGATTTTCCTAATGCGCAAGAGATGTCATTTTATACCACATGATCGATAATGAAATATGACTTTTTGATGGGAGATGGTCTTTCAAGAGAGGACTTTGAAAAAGTTTTCCTCGTTATTGACAGAGGCAGTTTTCTCCTCTATATCTGTGTGTGTGAAAGGGGGGGTTGTGAGGAGGTGTCACATGATTAAAGTGGAGATTGGAGATAGTGGGATCTGTGCGGTATGGGGAGAGATAAGGGAAGAGTTAGCATGTTTAAAGTGTCCTGTGATCAGCCATTGCGCGAGGGAGAGCGGTGACAGGTGTACTCTACAGGCGTGCTGTGAAAAACAGATAGGTGACTACTCTAAAGTTGCATCGACTAAACTAAAATTAGAATGTTTTCAACTGTGTTATGGGACTGGAGGATGGTTGAACAAATATGAATACGCATATGAATTATTTTGTTGTTGTTGCAATTGAAATAAATAAATAGGTTTTATTTTTACATACATCGGATAGGTGCAGTGAAATGTGTTGTTTTACAGGGTCAGCCATAGTAGTACGGACCTCTGGGAGCAAATGAGGGTTAAGTGCCTTGGCACATCAACACATTTTTCACCTTGGCTTGGGTTTTTCCAACTAGCGACCTTCCGGTTATTGGCCGAACGGTTTAACCGCTAGGTTACCTATTCATACATTCTCAATTATTTAAAATATTTTATTTCATCCAATGAAACACAACTCATAAACTCAAAAAAGTCATCCTATTTGGTTGTTTGTTGTGAAGTGGTTGGAGGGTGAGTCAAGGAACAATGGAGAAAACATAGACAACAATGGCTGAATTTAAACATGCAGCCCAATTCAGATCTTTTTTTCATTAGTTGGTGTTTTGACCAATCAGATCAGCTCTAAAACAGATCTGACGTGAAAAGATCTGATGTGATTGGTCAAATAACCAATTAGTTGAAAAAATATCAGAATTGGGTTGCCTGTCTAAATGCAGGGCAGGAGACGCATAATAAATCCGAAAACTCACCCAGCTGAGACAAAAGCAGAACCTACGCAGTCAGCGTATTCTACCAGCCCAATGGCTCAACCACAGGGTATGGCGAGAAGAAGGCATGTCCACGCTTCAATATTCAATAAATATAATAAACATCTCGGTGAAACAAATTGTTCATAAGCTACCTGTTTAATTTTTCAGAGCTCCTTGAATCATATATTTCCTTATTAGTTTGGAAGTGTTGGGCCTGTGTTGGGTGGATGGATGACGCTGTCAGGGCCTGGGCATAATGGTTGGAGCTGTATGAGTGATTTCTACCAGGGAAAGCCTATTAGGGCTGACAGGGGGATGATGATATTAGGCCATCATCATTCAGAAGACACCGCCTCCACCAACCCCACACCCTCATCCATCAGACCAAAACACCCGGCCTCCCTCCCTCACTCTCTCTGTCCCTCCCTTTCTGTGTCTCTTTCATTCGCCCTCCTTTCCAGGCTTGCTGTCTCGCTTACTTTCTCCCTCACTGACACTCTCTCTCTCTCTCTCTCTCTCTCTCGCTCTGTATCTCTTTCTCTCATCCACCCTCTATCCTAGTCTCTCTGTCTCTTTCGCCCCCTCCTTCCTCTCGTCATTTTCCCTTGCTCCTCTCTCTCTCTCTGGTGGCAAATACAAAGACAAATTCTGCCCTTTTCTTAGCCCATGAAACATTTAACATTTCATTTCATATTCTGTCAGACGCAAGTAAAAAATGGCCTAATGAATCTTACTTATTGTCTACCCCGAGTGCAATCAGCGTCTAAATATGAGATCCCTGTCCCCTGGCCCGTATCCATTGTCTTCTTGGCTTCCCTTCGCTCTGCTCATCACCAGTTACAGTTCTAAGTCTTCCTCTTACAAGCCTGGAATAAAATCACTATAAACATAAATGCTCGTTTTCATTAAAGCACCCAGATGAGCACTTGCCTCCCTAATTTTACAAATGTGTCAAGGTGAATAAAGAAGGGTGTCAAATTGTTCTCTTCAAGTCCTCAAAATAGTTCACTTTTATATCTAAAAACGCACAAAGCGACACACCTCTAGTCTTCAAAGTAACACATTGTAAGGAGGAGGGTGGAGAGATGAGTTCTCCCACAGTGAGTGGAATGAACGAAAGGCAACACTGACCGTTTTCATGGATAATTAGAAGCTGAAATACAACAAGGAGAGGAGACCTCCTCAGTAATCCATGTGACCCTGTAAGTCCCTCTCAGTCCCTTTCTATGTGTCCTCTCACTTTATGGGGCCGTGAACCTGAGACTCGCTGCCTTAGCTTTTGGACCACGTTACCCTGGTTGCAACCTCGGTGACCTTTAACCCTGCAGTGAGCGAAGGACAGCCATTGATGAGAGAGGCTGGTGCTGGTGGGGCTCCTCTCTAAGCTGGTTTCACATGGTGATCAATACAGCCATAGCTAAGAACACCCGTTGGCCTTGACAATGGAGGGCTATTGTGGTCTGCAGTCAAACGGTGTCAAGAAGCCATCCCTCTCACTCAGAGTTTGCTTTTGGGTTTATTACAGATCAAACATGCTATCGGCTCATCATTCAATCCCTTCAACTTCATTCAATCTGTCTTTTTATTAGTCTTATTATGGTCTGTCTAAGGCACTTTTCCCACAAAGACAGAATTTTGGAACTGCCACTATCTTTATTGTTTGATTCCTCTCTCATTGATATAACAAAAGCGAGTGAAATCAGGCCTATGGCATGAAAACACTCTAATTGGTGCTCATTATGCATACTTATGCATGCATTTGAAAAGCTGACGATTCCTAAAAGAGTCTGGGCAATTTAAGTCCCTCAGAACAGTGTCAACGAGAAGGTATGTCTAAAACCCAACAGCCACGACAGCCAGCCTTCTCCCAGGAGAGCATAATGCGTCTTCAAACAGTGTTCATGGTTTACTGATTTCCATCATGTCTGCTTTGAATATTGTCAGAAACTTTATTTTGATGGGATGGGGTTTGCTATGCAGATACAGGTCAGCACCGTATTTTAAGACGTCGTCCCGCCCATTGGAATACCTATTTTTGTCATTCATTCTGAAACGAGGAGCTTGCAGGCTGTATCAGAGAGAGTATTAGTGAATACGGTTGGTGATGTCTTCATGAGCAGTCAGTCCGCCACCATGTCCCTCAGGCCATCACTAGGGGCCTGACATGACTTCCTCACTTTGACAGATTTCTGGATCTCCTTTAATGATCAATCTCAGTCTATATCTGTGGAAGGATATGGAGGACAAGGCTGTTATACGCTTTATGTGAACTGTCATAATGGCTACATAACAATGTCATAATAGTGACATACTGTAGCACACTGTCAACGCTAGCCGACTAGCTAACCTAGATTAGCTGTGATATAGGAATGTAGCATTCTTAAATGTTAAATAAGGATGCATTTGCATTAGGTCTTCATGTACAACTTGGTGCGTTCTGTACTTCTTTCATATGGCTCAGACTGCGTGCTATATCATTTTTTGCCAGCTGCTATATCGGCAATACAATAAACATGGTGTTAATATATTTTCACCATGAAACTCCATTCAAATGGAAAAGTGGTTTTGTACATGTTACATGCAGTAGCCTTCTCAGAGCCCCGGAATATATGATACGCCTTTGAAATAGATGCCGGATTATTTGGGATATGTGAATATGATCAAAATGAGAAAAGAGCGTGTTGCAAGGCCTGCATGGCTTTAAAGGTTTTATGCAAAACATGATATCTCTCCGCCTTTCCATTAACTTGCTGTATTGAATTACTTAATATGTTATAGACATTTTGCCATGAAGCAATTAAAGGATTACTCTAATACAAATCAGGCTGGCTGTTTGCTGTTGTGCACCCCCTGTCTGGCAGGTTCAAAGCTCTGACTGGGCATGTCACTGGAATTACACACACAGAGAGAGTGAAAAGGGAATAACATGCCAGAGAAATACCCACAATACACAAGGGTTTATGACGGTTTCAACCGACAACAAAGAAATACATGTCTGCTATCAGTTAAATGAATGTTATGTTGTAACACTTCCAGACGGAGTGACAACAGTGAGTTTGGCCGCAAACAACTTAATTTGATCAGCTTTATGTAAAGCAGCCAGTCGTCTGGGAGCCACCGGTGAGAAGATTAATTGTAAATGTTTACAATGGATTTTCGACTGTGTGTTAAACACGATAATCCAGCCAGCGACCCAAGGGATGAGAAATAACAAATTAATAACAAAGGATGCCTGCGCTTATCGTCAGGCTGTTGTCTACGCAGCGTGTCAAGACTCCAGACTGGTGCCAGTCGTCCTTCCCTCAACATATAACATGTTTATTAGACCTCCTGCAACTATGGCAACCCGCATCCATTTGGAAAATGCCCTTTTCGTAAATACCTATTTAAAAGGTGTCGTAGCATCATATTTTCATAACATTTTCTGAGGCTGTTGACAATAGGGTTATTATTATTATTTACTGATATGTTTTTCTTCTTTTTCACTTCACTGGCAGGGTCAACGTCATTAATTGGCTGAGGATAGTGGATAGCGAAGTAATTTCTTGAACACGACACACAATTACCCCTGGCCAAAGTCAGACAAAGGCGAGAGGCTTTCACACGTTTTCCTATTCTGAGAGGATGCTAATGATGAAAGAAGGGGTTTGATGATGAGAGAGGGGGTCTGGTCGACCCTCCCGCCACACTGCAGTCGCAGTCTAATCAGCTCTATCCCCCTTCAATCAGGAGAACTTAATTAGCTCGTGTTCACAAGGTAAACACAGCTCACCAAGGCTTTCAACAAACAATCACTATACAGTACACCATATACCAGGCCCAGCCCACACATGACCTAAAGTATGTGGACACCTGCTCATCAAACATCTCATTCCAAAATCATGGGCATTCATATGGAGTTGGTCCCCTCTGCTGCTATAACTCCACTCTTCTGGGAAGGCTTTCTTCTAGATGTTGGAACATTGCTGCGGGGACTTGCTTCCATTCAGCAACAAGAGCATAAGTGAGGTCAGGCACTGATGTTGGGCGATTAGGCCTGGCTCATAGTCGGCGTTCCAAATATCTAAAGGTGTTTGATGGGGTTGAGGTAAGGGCTCTGTGGAGGCCAGTCAAGTTTGTCCACACCGATCTCAACAAACTATTTCTGTATGGACCTTGCTCTGTGCATGGGGGCATTGTCATGCTGAAACAGGACAGGGCCTTCCCCAAACTGTTGCCACAAAGTGGAAGCACAGAATCATCTAGAATGCCATTGTATGCTGTATCATTAAGATTTCCCTTCATGGGCCTAGCCCAAACCATGAAAAACAGCTCCAGAACATTATTTCTCCTCCACCAAACTTTACAGTTGGCACTATGCATTGAGGCAGGTAGTGTTACACCACTCCTGCTGACGCTTGGCATTGCGCATGGTGATCTTAGGCTTCTGTGCGGCTGCTCGGCCATGAAAACCCATTTCATGAAGCTCCCGACTAACAGTTATTGTGCTGACATTGCTTCCAGAGGCAGTTTGGAACTCGGTAGTGAGTGTTGCAACCGACACAGACAAGTTTTACGTGCTTCAGCACTCGGCAGTCTCGTTCTGTGAGCTTGTGTGGCCTTCCACTTCGCGGCTGAGCCGTTGTTGCTCCTAGACGTTTCCACTTCACAATAACAGCGCTTACAGTTGACCGGGGCAGCTCTAGCAGGACAGAAATTGACAAACTGACTTGTTGGAAAGGTGGCATCCTATGACGATGCCCTGTTGAAAGTAACTGAGCTCTTCAGTAAGGCCATTCTGCTGCCAATGTTTGTCTATGGAGACTACATTGCTGTGTGCTCTATTTTGATACACTTGTCAGCAACGGTGTGGCTGAAATAGTAAAACCCACTAATTTGAATGGGTGTCCACATACTTTTGTATATATAATGTACATGTTTACTCACGGAATGTGAGAAAAGGCTTTATTTATTAACAGTTCATTAATTGTTATGTTTTAGGAATTTCTTCAGTATTCTTGTTGGTGGAATATATATCAAGATGTATTGCAAAATGTTCTACAAATGCTGTATTTCCTAGACTACTGTTTATTCATTTTACAGCATTATTTCACTGTCAACATTTTTTGTAATTTGCCAAAATGGTTTTAGGTTTACCATCGCAAACCATTGCAGCCAATGAGCCAATGTGAGAAAAGCGTTAAAACATAGAAAATAAAATGTCCAACGAGGGTCAATGTCCAGTAGGTTGAATAGTAGTGTGTTGTCCCCTGTGTCTAATGGGTCTATTCTCTCATGTGCTACAGGGAGAAGAGTGGAGATTGTCAGTCCCTCAGTAGCTACGCCCCCCCCTCCCCCCTCTCCCCCCTCTCCCCCCTAATGCTCCTTTTACCTTCCCATTTTCTCCAGCCTATTCAAGCCTTGTCACTCACTGCTCTGAATTCCATGAACTCTAACAGGCAGAGGGTATACTATCTTAAAGAAAACCAATTCTGTATCAGACTAGAAGGGGTCTTGTATAAAAGATGTATTGGTCTATTACAGTTGAACAAATGTAATATGTGTATATCCATATTGTTTACAGTTTGTCTCACCATGTCCATAATTATTTACAGAACACATCATTTTCCTTGTTTTATAATTTGTTGTCTTTAGTGTTAGCATCCTTATTTACATACCAAAAGTCACAAATATACAGCATTACCAATGTACATTACAGAACTGGAGAGTATCCTTACCCAGTGCAAAGTCAAAGCCCACTCTTCATTGTCAGTCCTCTTGCTTTTTCCCTCAACTAGTAAAATCTTAAAGTAAAGTCACATATTAAAAAATGGGGAGAAATGAAGAGTCAGCAGAGAGAGAGCTGGCTGGCGGAGAGAGAGAGAACATGTGTGTTGGGCCTGAATGTGCTGAATAAATATAGGTCATGATTTATCTGGCCCAGAGAGCCACTCTCAACCTGCTGAGTCCTGCCTGATGAGAAGAGCCTTTATATAAAACAAACCCTGCCTTTTTAATCTGCTTGCTGCATGTCTGTCTGTCTGTCTGTCTGTCTGTCTGGTTTGCTTAGCCTGCCTGCCTGTCTGTCTGTCTGCCTGTCTGCCTGTCTGGTCTGCCTGCATGTCTGTCTGTCTGTCTGTCTGTCTGTCTGTCTGTCTGTCTGTCTGTCTGTCTGGTTTGCTTAGCCTGCCTGTCTGTCTGTCTGTCTGTCTGTCTGTCTGTCTGCCTGCCTGTCTGGTCTGCCTGCATGTCTGTCTGTCTGTCTGTCTGTCTGTCTGTCTGTCTGTCTGTCTGTCTGTCTGTCTGTCTGTCTGGTTTGCTTAGCCTGCCTGCCTGTCTGTTTGACTGCTTGCCTGTCTGTCTGTCTGTCTGTCTGTCTGTCTGTCTGTCTGTCTGTCTGTCTGTCTGGTCTGCCTAGTCTGCCTGTCCGACTGCCTGGTCTGTCTGACTGCCTGCTTGCCTATCTGCCTGTCTGCCTGCCTGCTTGCCTATCTGCCTGTCTGACTGCCTGGTCTGCCTGGTCTGTCTGCCTGCCTGCTTGCCTCCAGCAGTATTCTGCTGAAGCCTAAACTATATAACTTTTAGATTTCCCATAGTGCCTGAACGGTTGCACACTGACCAGGGTACTGACTTTATTGAAGTAGCCAGGAATACAAATTGCACTGCAAACATGAGAAGGTTATTAGCTATACAGGGAAGCATACTTTGGGATATAGAGTAGGTCTTTGTATGTAGGGGGAGAAGTTCATTTAGAGTAGACTCTTAATGGTGGGTGAAAGATTAGCTGACTGTGCTGTCATTATGCAGTGACTAGATCACTGTTTATGACCAAATAAGCATTCTGCTTCCCCTAAAGCTTTTCAATAAAACATAGTGGTTAAGAGTTGAGCAAATTTAAGAGGTGAACAAACTAACGCAGAATATTTTCTTGCATGAATTATATAGATCATAGACTTCTAGCTGCAGTACATAACAAAAACACATTTTGCTTTAGCCATCAATCTCCCAACACAGACACGTTTATCAACCTTTTACTCAGCTCTCCTTTCCTTGGAGGACTAATCTAACCATGCGTGAAAAGGCCAAGGTCCCCCACTTCAACTTTAAGGGGTTCACAATTTGCACTGAAAATGACCCCTTTCAGTTTAATTACTGAAAATCTCACTGACCGGTCAAGTCCTCTTTTGTGAGTGAGGACCTTGATGACCAACATGGCCCAGAACTTGACGGATGACATTTCACGTAGAGTGTCACTAACCCCTCGTGTGTCCCACTTTGCCAGCAGGCCGGTGACTTGATTGACAAGTGACCAGGACAAAAGCTTTGGGTCAACAAGCCATTTAAGATCCATTATTATGGAGTGAACATTGTGTCCCCGGGCAGGTAAACACATCTCCATTGATCCGATGGAGAGATAGAAATATTTTGTTCACCTCCATCAAAAACCCTTTCACAAAGACGAAAGGCAAACAGTATTGAGAGGAGAAAAGCAGGGCTGGAATAAGCCTGACATTCTGGTCCATTGGTAAATAATGGTGTAAGCTAGCCGGGCTATCCATAACCCCTGAAACTGCTGCCTGCCAAGATAAAATGTGAAACCTGTTTCTCCAAAGCCCTGGAAAGATCAACAGGGCTGATGTGGTTTTATTCTCCTTAATGTCACATTGGGTCTGGGCCTGTAAAGGGTGGCTCAGGGTAAACACTAATGACAAGAATGCTCTTAGACGCTACAGATTGGAAATAAATGACACTGCTCCATGCTGCTGAAAACCCACTGCACGCCAGTCTGGATCACGCAGACAGAGTGCTCTGTTTTCTGTGACCTTAATAAGATGTGTACTATTTAAAAGACTAACTATATTTATTTTCTGTTCTTTAAGGTTATGTAGCATGTAAAAAAAAGTTGCGTGTAATGTTGTTCTGCACAGTATGTAGTAAGTAGACACTTTGACAATGCAACCATTAAATGCTATTCAAATTGAGCAAAAAAATAAATAACTCACATTCACTGTTGGCCCACATATATACTATATTTTAGTTTAACCCTATGTTTTACATTAGTGCACAGCATTAAGATAGCATCCCCACGCTGTGCATTAATCGCCAGGGTTTTACTGGGGAAGTTGCAGAGTGGAGGCGTATCCTTCTTCATGGACTCCTCATGAGCCTTTTCTTTGAAAAAGGGACACAAACAGTCAGCATGTTGTTATTTCTGAACTACTCCGCTTAAACTGAGAGCAGAGGGCACTGTCTCACAGCGGGGTAGTGGACAGCTCTTCCTGGTATAATGATGCATAACTAGTACACTTACATTCAGTCCTGGGGGATTCAATGAGGAAGGCCTCAAACGTACCCATTATACTTGAGATAATGTCAGAGAGTCACTCGCATTCAGTGTTATATTTTGGTCTCTTTCTGATCATACTTTCCTTTGCAAACATCCTCGCTAACAACCCTCCCTCCCCTCTCTTTCTCCTGCTCTCTCCCTCTATCTCTCTCTCAATTGCTCTTCCTCCTCTCGTTCTCTCTCCCCCCTCTCTCCCTCTTCCCTCTCCTCCCCTCTCCCTCTCCATCTCCCTCTCTGCCCATTACCTTTTTTACATTTCAACCTAGGTAGGCTGCGACTGATATCCATCCCTGATCGGGTGGTAAGAACAAGCACAGTGGGGAATTCACACTATATTAAAAACAACTGGTGCAACGAAGAACTCGAATCAGCAGAGACCTTCATGAGCAAATGATCAGCTGTAAATGAAAACCCATTGCTGAGCTACATGGTAATAACACTCCAGACCGCTCCGGCAATAATCACAATCTGTGTGCTTAGTGTAATCACCCATCTATGCAGTCGTCCCTCTCTGCATGCAATATAATGATCAAAAATGCGGTCTATTTCAAATACAAATACATTTCAGGTATTTCAGGCCTAGTGTTCATAGAACTTGTATAGTTAAGTATGACAATGAATTATAGAAAGGGTTTATGTTACATTGGGGAGGCTGGTGAAAATGCTATAATTCCAATAATACCCTGCAAGTTTTCTGTAGATCTAAGCATCCTCTCATATTGTATTATACTAAATGATTTCTCTGCAACATCAAAACACCATTACTGGGTGTCACTGTCTGTGGTTCACAGTAAAATATTTCAAGCCACTTCTTTGTTCTTTCATCAATCTGTCGATTTTTTTTCATTTGAAGTATTCATGCAATTCAATGTTCCTTATTTCCACGAGAGCTTTTAAAACTATACTTATCGCAAACTCTTTTCTGCTTTCCACTTTTCCTATCACCGCTTTATGTCACAGAATTAGGATTATTTCCTGTTTAAACTTGTGTTATCGCAAATACACAGAAACAGATTATTTGCATAAGTATCAACTAACTCCTGGCACATCATGATAGGGGTTCACAGCGTGGAGAAAATATAAAAATATAAGCTATACTCCCAGACTCGTATTCCAATGCTTTTTAGTATAAACTACTGTCTTGTTAAATGTTTCAGGCGGAGAATCCTTACGTGATGGGCTTCGGTGTTTCTCTGTATTTTTGGGGGTGGTCATGTTTTGGAATGTGTGGTGGTTGGTGATGTGTGTGTGTGTGTGTGTGTGTGTGTGTGTGTGTGTGTGTGTGTGTGTGTGTGTGTGTGTGCACGTGTGTGTGTGTGCGTGTGCGTGTGTGTGTGCGTGCGTGTGTGTGTGGTTAGTAATGTGTCTGTTTGTCGAATTGTTATGCACCGGAACCCATATTACTTCCTATACCTTGCATTCAGCTGGGCCCTCTTGAATACAAGCCGATTATGGATAACAACCACATTACAGCACGGTACATCAAAGACCTAGCTTACTGCACAGTGGGGAGCCACTCCGGCACGTTTCACAATTCCAACCATTCAAGGAGCTCTCACTGGAAACATGTTATGCACTAAATGTGTCACATAGAAAAGTGTTTTCTGATCCATTTCACTCCAGACCCTGCCGGTACCGTCTGTTTGTGCTGGTTTCATTAAAAAGCCGAGGGATGAGAGGGAGACAGAAGGAGAGAGAGATAAGAAAAGATTCAGAGATGGACTTGACTATTGAGTGTTATAGTCTGGTGTGTCGTGGGACTTGCACTGAAAATGGTTTATTAACTACGTATAAGAACCTTATAGATAATACCTTAATGACATAATGCTACTGAAGATTAATACAGCCATTATAAATCCGGTACTATAGTACTGCATTATAATTTGACTGGTAAGAATTCCAGGCAGTTCACCCTTGATACAAGGCAGTATTCAAAGTCCATCCATGCCTGAGGATGTCAGGAGATTACGTGGAAGCCAGCCACTAGGGGCAACAGTGAATGCTGTTTCCTTGAAGTAGGCTTTGGTTTTGCTAGGGCATCGTGGATGGGGATGGTGGATGGGCGTATGCATCTGCCTCTGGTTCCAAAGGTTTAGTGATAGAAAGTTGTTTTTGATATCTTAGTTTTAAACCTATCCCAAACCTTAACCATTACATTAACCATTCGGAGTTAATGCCTAACCTTATCAGGAATTCTGAGTTAATCCTTTGACAAGTACGAACACACGGTTGTGATCATTCTACAGTGGTCCCTGCAGCGCACTCTCAAACCGGTGGGATTAGAAAACGTATTTAGAACGTCCAGTTACGATTGACGCAACAGTCAGCGTTGAGCTGGCCACACTGTTTTTTCGTAGAAATATTTTGCACAAACAGTCTTCACAACGTTATGTCATCAATGTGAGCTGTTTATTTTTGGATACAATGTTCAGACATTCACAGAAGTGGCGACAGCATAACACAATTCTCATCCAAACTGGAAAACGTAAGCTACATTAGTCGTAGTGCTAACTGAGGAAAGAGTGACCTAATACAAGCGGTCATATTTAGCAGAAACCATGATATGAATTAGCTAAAAGCAATTACTATTTACAATTCATCACATCACGAGTGAGCTCACCAGTGATCAAAATAAGACAGGTGTGTCATCTACCATCATTCACTTCCAGAAGTTCACTTCCAGAAGTTCACTTCCAGAAGTTCACTTCCAGAAGTTCACTTCCAGAAGTTCACTTCCAGAAGTTCACTCGAAAGACGAGTGAACCATCCCCTCACCTCGTTTTGTTATAACATCTTTGATCTGACAGACATTTACTTGACAACCAGAATGCACTGTATGACGTCAACAAACACAGCGCCACACATACCGTAGCTGCAAATTAGCTTAGCATTAGCTCATCATAATCACTACAACCTTCAGAAAAGTATTGCATCCAAATCATGTGTCCATTACAATCTATGCAAGAATCAGAATGCATGATTTGTCACCAGGGAATTAAACAGTAAATGCATCATGCTCCATGGATACATACGGTGTGCTACAGTGGAAATAACAACACGATATACATCAACTATAATGATAACGTAATAAGGCACTTACTTTGATAGGAATGCACATGTCCAAAGTTATTATTAGTAAGGAAAACAATATTGAAGGCAATGCGGGTGCCAACTGGAAAATGTGCCAGGGGGGAAAAAGTTTGTGTAAGTTCTGTTCTGACTGCAGATGCGCAAATATCTGCATACTTGATCTGTGGAAATACTGGGGAAGTGCTTAGGCTCCCCTCGAAGAGAGAAGATTGTCCGGCTCAGTAAAGCCTCAAACATAAATTGTCCGCAACAGTGAAATGGGCTACTTCTATGTGAATTAATGAGGAGGCGGAACACACCTCAATTCAAACTTTTGTTCGAAAATAATTTGAAATTGAATAATTCAATAATTATAAACATAATAATTAGATAATTAGAAGGCAACGTGCCTTGGTTTGTGGGCAACTTGGGTTAATGGTCCTGTTGTGTAACAATCACATTTTGGAACAATGAGTGCATTCTCACCCACATGAAAATAACTCACGCTGAGGCAACCGTTAGAGATATTTGGAACTCATTGGTGAAAAGGCAAATACCTAACTTTAAGAATTCAGAGTAAATGCCTAAACTTAACCTTGAAACGATACAGAGAAGTAACTAAACACTTTGAAATAACGTTTGACAAACATGGATGAACGTCTAATTCTGACATGAGACTGTGAGAGCTTGTTGAAGAATTCAAGTAGTAAACACAATGGAGAAAATAGCTGCTTTTACCTCTTTGTGTCAATTTCTTTTAAATAAAATCATGCATACAAATCTGTCCTCCAGCGTGAGTTGTGAAGTGTGTTTACTTCATGTTTCTGTTAGAATGTTTTTGACAAGTCTGTGTGGTTTGTTGTCTATTTCTGGCTCAATTGTACTATAATGAAAGACGTTAAATGAGTCACGCATACATCAGTGAAAGGTGGACCTCGTGTATTTTTGGCTCAGGATATGCTTGCATGGGTCTGTCCTCATTCTATAAATGCAGGTCAAAATATAACATTCACAAACATGCATCCTTTACTATTTTTAGCCATTTCATCATCATATATCTGCACGCATGGTCCAAAAACGACTAAAGTAAGGCCAATCTTACTATTTTCTTCATCACAAAATCTAGATGGATCCAGCTCATTCTCACTCAGTCAAACTGAAAATGAAAGAAAACCCAGCCTGGTCTTAGAGGAGATGTGCTAGAAAATAATGGGTATGTGTTGTGACATGAAACATGGGGCTAGGATCACATCAAACTAGATCATCTTTTGGGGTCGCACCAAGATCATTTCCCGTTGCTCAAACCAATGAGAGATTGAATTTGATTGTTCTTCAATGCACATTACACCCACACAACCGCTTCACTTCCAAGGAAAGTCCTATGTGCGTATTGACTTCAATCGAGACTGAGACATCTGCCGAACTAATTACAGTAGCAGTGAGTAAATCTGGAAACAGTTATCGCTGCGTTAAGCAGCTGTTTTTCACTCACAGGTGTATGATAGCATGATGCTCAAGATGTGTTTATGTATTTGCATAGCACTGGCACCTGTTAATGAAAGCGTTTGTTTTCCACCTAGTCGCCATGCTCCTCTAATAAGCATGGCTTTTCTCCCACAGCCGTCCTAATGACTGTTATCACACCACTATCTCTGAGCCAAGACGAGGAGTTGTAATAACCTGCAGGTGACACAGGATGCAGGGAATGTGTGAGCAAAACCAACGTGCCATTGTGCCACGTTGGAAGCCATTGGGAGGAAAAGGGAGGAAATCCTCTCACAATGGCTCATTTTAAGGAAAATTGGGTAACCCTTCATTTTACAGCATTTAATTACTAAGTATTTACTGGGTAACATGGCCAAAGGTATGTGGACACCTGCTCGTCGAAAATTAATTTCCTAAATAATTGGCATTAATATGGAGTTGGTCCCTCCTTTACTGCTATAACAGCCTCCACTCTTCTGGGAAGGCTTTCAACTATATGTTGGAACATTGCTGCGGGTACTTGCTTCCATTCAGCCACAAGAGCATTAGTGACGTTGGGCACTGATGTTGGGCAATTAGGTCTGGACTCCAACTCCGAAAGTGTGCGATGGAGTTGAGGTCAGGGCTCTGTGGAGGCCAGTCAAGTTCGTCCACACCGATCTCGACAAATCCTTTCTATATGGACCTCACTTTGTGCACAGGGGCATTGTCATGCTGAACCAGGATAGGGCCTTCCCCAAACTGTTGCCACAAAGTTGGAAGTACAGAGTGACTGAGTCATTGTAGAATGAGAATGTCATTGTATGCTGTAGAATTAATATTTCCCTTCACTGGAACTAAGGGGCCTAGCCTGAACCATGAAAAACAGCCCCAGACCATTATTCCTCCATCTAACTTTACAGTTGGCACTATGCATTGGGGCAGGTAGTGTACTCCTGGCATCCGCCAAACCCAGATTAATCTGTCAGACTGCTAGATGGTGAAGCGTGATTCATCTCTCCAGTGAACACGTTTCCACTGCTCCAGAGTCCAATGGTGGCGAGCTTTACACCACTCCAGACGATGCTTGTGTGCAGCTGCTCGGCCATGAAAACCCATTTCATGAAGCTCCCGTTGCTTTCAGAGGCAGGAGGACGGGCTCCTTGTAATGGCTGGAATGGAATAAATGTAATGGCACCAAACACACCAAACGCATGGAAACAACGTGTCTGACTCCATTCATCTGATTCCATTCCAGCCATTACAATGAGCCGTCCTCCTATAGCTCATCCCACCAGCTTCCTCTAATGTACATGTAGGTAGTGGTAAAAGTGTAGGCAATCAGGATAGATAATACACAGAGTAGCAGCAGCGAATGTGAAGAGTGTGAAATTGTGTCTATGTGTGAGTGTGTGGCGTCAATATGTGTGTGTGTTTTGTGTGTGTGTGTGTTTTGTGTGTGTTTTGTGTGTGTGTGTGTTTTGTGTGTGTGTGTGTTTTGTGTGTGTGTGTGTTTTGTGTGTGTGTGTGTTTTGTGTGTGTGTGTGTTTTGTGTGTGTGAGCAACAGTGCATTCGGAAAAGATTCAGACCCCTTGACTTTTTCCACATTTTGTTACATTACAGCCTTATTCTAAAATGGATGAAATTGTTTTTTTCCCTCAACAATCTACACACAATACCCCATTATGACAAATATTTTTTTAAATGTTTGCAAATGTGTAAAAATGTCAAACTGAAATATCACATTTATATGTATTCAGATCCTTTACTCAGTACTTTGTTGAAGCACCTTTGGCAGCGATTACAGGCTCGAGTCTTCTTGGGTATGACGCTACAAGCTTGGCACACCTGTACTTGGGGAGTTTATCCCATTCTTCTATGTAGATCCTCTCAAGTTCTGTCAAGTTGGATGGGGAGCGTTTGTGCGTCTGTAACTTTCTCACTCAACATTATTCACAATTAATTTAGGATTATCCGTAATCATGGCAGCATCCACATTAATGTAGAAGTGTTTAGAAACATATTCTACATATTCAAAATAATCTGAAACACAATGCGTCCAATAAGTTTGTAGAGTCACAAGCTTGATGTAATCATTGCGTGATAGGAATATGGGACCAAATACTAAACTTTTGACTACTTTAATACACATATAAGTGAATTCATAGTTTTGGTCCCTAAAATGGGGGGATTATTTACAAAAAGTGCAGTAATTTCTAAATGGATCGCCCGATATGGATGAAAATACCTGACAGTCTGCACTTTAACCTCATAGTCATTGTATCCTTTCAAATCCAAAGACTTCAGAGCCAAAACAACAACAAATGGCACAGTCCCAATACTTTTGGAGCTCAATGTATTTACCTAGTAAATACATCGTAATTAACGGGTGTAAAATGAAGGTTTACCAACAATTGGCATAATTGGCACTGGCAGGTATTGGTGGCACCAACTGTTATAGGGTTGGTGGCCCTATAGTGGTAATAGTGCTGAATTTACCATTGCTAGCCCGACAGAGCTTTAACGTCACACTTCTTTCCCAATTTCTCTCATTTCTCAGATCTCTTCAGATTGAACTCAGCACTCAACCTCATGCTGTCGACACGCATCGCCAGTGAGAGCAGGTGAGAACCTGCCAAGCCATTGCCTAAACCCATGCCAGTCTAGGGAGGTGAGGAGCTGCCATCCTCCACAGCTAACGAGAACAAGATGCTGGGATATTCCTCTGGGCAGTACACAGCAACTGTCTCCATTAAAAAAAACTGACCCAGAAACTCCATGAAATAACATGAACAGTTAAGAAATGTTGGCTTACACTCTCAAAGCCCTCTCACCCAGTAGCGGCTGATCTGCCATGCCTGAAACGGTGGATATTTCCAGCGAGCTACTCCATTACGGGGAGTGCTTAATTAAGAGTATTTAAGTGTCTATTAAAAAACACCAATGCTTGCCTGCCTCTCCCTGACCTCGCCTTCCCTCTCTATCTCTACCACTGCTGCTCATTATAATTGTATAATTGCAGGTAAGCATCCGACAGTATCAACAGGTTTAATTACTAAAGTGAGAGGGGTTCACAGTGCCAACTCGCCACCGAATAAACCTGGGCTGCAGAGGGATAAATAACAATTATCGGAATCAGCGCCATTGTATTTTATTACACCGTTCGAGTGTCTTGATGACAAAGCAATATGTTCTTAATGACTGAACTACTAATCAAATGTGTTGTTTACACTTCTGCAGTGTGCAAATCTGCATGTGGACGTTGAACAGTTCAACCTATTTTTCAGGTTATCGTCCTATGACAGTAATATATATTGATGCAAAACAGCATATATTTTTGTTAAGGTCTACTGTTTTTGTAAATGATTATAAGCTTAATCAGTGTACTGGTTCAATACTACCACGTACAGTATTATATTTTCACATGTACTCCTCCCCTCCCTCCCACTTGCTTTACATTCAGACATGAAGGGCTCTCACTATTTTGTCTCACGCTGTTCTGTTAGAGATCTGGGGCACTCTCAAGCACTGGACAGCACTTGTCTTTTATCTCCCCCCTTCTCCTTTAAATCCTCTCTTTAAACTCTGTTAACTAGTCTAAAACGCTGGGCAAGTTTTTGTTCCAGGGGCTTCTTCTGGCTGGATTAAACAGCCTGTTTTAGAAAGTTGTGTATCTGTGTTAACCCTGTGGACAGCCCCTTACAAATGAAAACATACATGACTTACAGAGGTAACGCACACGTAGAGTGGGATGAAGCAGTTTTTTTTTCTCTCATGTGAAGGGGTTAAATATTGTACTAATCGGCTCTAAGATAGAATTTTTTTGTCATCCCTCGGCTGCTAATATGCCCTAACTGGATACTTATACTGTATGAGAATGCTCATATTTTTTTTTACATCTATCCTGTCTCTGAACCGTCAAATTAATCTTGCATTTGATCCGTCCATTTTCCACGTTTTAGGTCTTTTAAAACCCCTTAAAGCTTCTTAGTAACAGTTGGTCGATCAAAGCCACACAGCTCTCCAAGCCTCCCCTGAATTGGAGCACAAGTTTAGGATTGTCTGAAAGGAGGGTTGGACACAATAAAATGGTATTGTCTGACTCAATAAACCAAATGTGTTATTCTTGAACTGAAGCGCGAACACTGTGGGAGAATACAGAATTGCTTTCTTCAATCGTCTTATAGGTCTTTAAAGGATTCTGTTTAGAAGTTATGGACCAGATCCAAACCCTTCAGCATAATCTTTGGTTTAGAAGTACAAAGCCAGGTTACACAGTCTATGTGACCTTGAGTTACCAGTATTCTAACTACTATTACACTAGTAGATCTCCCTTCTTAGATCCTAAGGCTTATCTGTTGGAGGTAAACCAATTTCATCAAAGTCACCTTATGTGCTTTTAGATCCCACGTACCAATTCCAAGTACCAAGTTTCACTACACCTAGCTAAACCCTCTTCTTTCTAAAATTATTCATGTTTGAATGAAAACAGCTTAATATTATTTCAACAATTGAATTACACCCATAAGATGAAGCACGTTTGAGTGTACGTATGTCTGTGCAGTTTATGTACAGTTTATGTACAGTTTATGTACTCATGCACACATTGTGTGTGTGTGTGTGTGTGTGTGTGTGTGTGTGTGTGTGCGTGCGTGCGTGCGTGCGTGCGTGTGCGTGCGTGCGTGTGTGTGTGTGTGTGTGTGCGTGTGTGTGTGTGTGTGATTTGGTGGGCCAGGGGAGGGAAGGGCAAGGTATCAAAGATCACAAAAGTGTATGACAGCTGACAATTTCAGGCTTTTGATTAGGATTTGTTGATATGACCAGTCCCCAGGTCTTTCCAAACTCACTCCAGGGATTCTGGGCTGCCTGGCTATGCAACAGACGGAACAACCAGCCAGTTGACAGAATCATCAGGCAGTGCAGGCGCTATCTCCCCACTGCCTTCTCTACCTCCCCTCCCGCTGAAACCCGGGTAATTAGAGAGTCAGGGCAACATGCAGAAACAGCAGCCACCGTGTGCACCATGTCATGGACGGTACCAATTATTCTGCAGCCATTTTGCGTGTGGATGCATCTCCTTCCCTACAGTAGCCCTTGTTTTAACGACACACATACAGGCTACACACAGATGCCCACATACATAACGCGTATACACAACTTCACATTCACACACACGGGCACGTACTGTACACACACACAAACACACACACACACACACACAACATTACTGGACAATTACACGAGCAATTCTGTACACTATATTAAGTAGCAGACTTAATCCTTACTGCTTTGGTGCTTATTATTTCGTAGTATGCTACTTCAGTCGTAACACTGCGAGCATGAGACGACGCTACTCATTATTGCCATCTTGACCGTATAACTGCATCCAAGTGCTCACCTCTACACCTCTTGTATACCTCAGAGACATACATCACATCACCTGGTAGCTGCTGTCATTACTACAGACACTCTCACACACACTAGTAAGGTAAGACACAAGATTCATCTTAGACCTTTCCTTCTCTCTTTCTCTTTTTTATTGAACAATGAGAAGTTAGAACAAAAATCGTTGATGAAACCTCACTTGCATTATGTATACATTTCACATGATGACAGTAATAATGTCTAATGACCACTTTCCTCTTAGATCTTTCGGTTAAATCACCCTTGAGTAATCCAGCGTAAATGGGCTGTTATCTTCCGCTGTAATATTAAATACCGTGGACAAATTGTCCACTTGCATTTAGCAGTAGCCAGAAGAATCACTGTTGACGGCAGGCTAATGTCTTTAAAACACCTATTCTAGTACAAAAAACAGGCTTATTGCACCATTTGCTCACCCAGCAGACCGAGGGCCACTGTCCACTCGTTTTGTAAATCGGAAGCACACGTTTAGCTACTGGAATTGGAAAAGTGGTTTTAGACCAACTCATCATGAGCATAAAAAAATGCACTTAATTCAACGTATGCTCTTTTTTGTTCTTGATCAGAGTTCAGGAAATGGATTCCATTATTGAGGGTGTATGAGAAAATGTACCATTCAGTGAACATGTGATGCACTTTACATGAATAAAGCAATATGGATAGATGTTATCAGAGGCTCAAACTGTTTGTATTAGCATCGCTTTATGTTTACAAAAGCTTGGTTACTATGTTGATATTTAGGAGAGCAAACTAAAATGTGTTTGCAATATACATATCATTCATAAAACAGTACTATCACAGCTCCAATACATTGTATTTCCTAGACCATTGTGTTGTCAACATCTTATGTAAACTTGTAGAAGATGAAAACTACCATGCCTTATTGTTGACATTTTGATTCATTTAGAAATTTGATATGGTACATAAGACTGAAATTGGCCAGACACAACAAAAAGTGTGTTTTAACCATTATTTGTACCAGTAATACTAATATTGTATATTGTATGACATTGGCCCTTTAAACCAGAAAACCATATTTTTCAAGCCAGTGGACACCCTCCAATTCCGCTAGCACTGAAATTCACGGCTCTTCCATTTCAAAGAGTACTGTATAATCATACCCGGCAAAAATCTGCACCTAAACCTGTAAAACACTAATGTTTATTGCAAGTACAAATTGTATTAGCCTTGCCATAACTGAGATAGGCTCTTTCAAAGATCAGTCAATGGGGCTTATACCTCAATATTGCCTTCCGTTACAAAGCAGTACCACCAGAACTAAGTGGAACGTCATTTAGATGGTAAATCTCAAGTAGATTAGCCCTATACTTATAAACTGCTTAATACTTAGAAAAATTCCCCCTCAACCTATGACGGTAGAATCATAGTACTTCTCATTAAGGCTAGTGAGAGAGCAACGATTATGTTAGTTTTATCATTGGACAAAGTATAATTATGTTTTTATTCAATATGTTACTGAAACAACTTTCCCAGTTCATACTATGCCTTTGGAGAATTCTGAAAATACCATATTGATCATTATTTGCTCGTGAGTCCCTGAGTATTCCCAAATTGTAAACTTGACACATATTGTAAATGTAATAATTTGAAGAAAATACCCAGCAGACTATTGATATAAAAATATATTACTCTCACTAGTTTAGTGTATTGTGTCGCTATTCACATTGGATTGGCAACATGGTTAATATAGCCAGCATGCCTAAAGAGGTCTTAGGAACATACTAATTCATGTATTGTTGATCCAACTATTGTGAGTTAGGGGTGGAGCAGTGAAGATATATGTTAGATTTTGAAATTACATGTCTCATGAAACAGTGTTGTAAAGAAAATGGGTAAAGGAGGAGAAAAAGGGATTGACTTTGACATTGATCTTAAACATAACAATCTCTTCTCAGTGAAATGTGTATACTCAGGACTCAGGCAGAGCTGCATACACAGTGGAGAAACCCCTCTAATGAGAATATAGTGTAATTGATGTCACGCCAAGGCAAGATTGGGATCGTTTCTTAGTGTTCCTCTCTTTGTGTGCTGCCATTTCAGAAATACGCCCTGTGAACTTCACCAGTCATTTATTCTTTCATTTTCCTCTCTAAACAAAAGCTGTGCCCTCTTTCTGCTCATCACGCTGGCAATACCAGAGAAACGTGCAGCATTAAAGAGAGACGAGACGCAATTAGCCAAGAAATTACTCTGATCTTGGTGACATTTGGGAGAAATCTTAACACAATATACACGCCAGTTCTCTGATTGACAGCCTAATCCACATTTGATGGGCGCCGGTCCACGTTCATCGAGCAGAGTCGGACGCCAGCAGATAACGAGTACAGCTGCACAACCCTGATATGTCCGCCACAACTCGTCACCGGGCAAATTCCTCCGGTTTAAACGATGATGAAAGTATCGACCATTAATGACAGGATCATCTCCCTGCCTGAAATAAACGCTCTAATCCCTTTTGCCAGGTCCATGAATTCCTAATATGAGTTATATAAACTGGGGGTAATAAATCTGTGTTAGCTCAGTTGTGTTTTGAAAATTGTACCAGCTCTCTTTGTCCCTGCTTGAAATGCAAGACGAGACCAGGACATCTTCGCTTAAGCTGAAACATCAAGTGAGTTATTGCTTTGGATAGATTAAGAATTGCAAATGGGTGAAGAAAAGTGGATGGAATATCCCTGGTATTGTGGACTGAGATATGTATGTTTGAATACAGTCAGAGGCCAGTGATTAATATCACATAACCTTTCAGGGGATAGGCCCTCTATTGCTTTATGTGAGTGATGAGAGAACATCCTACTCATTGCATTATAATGACATTAATCTTGGGCATAGGAAGATGACAGAGATAGAGAGAGAATGTCAATGTTGGTCAGCAGAAATGTCTCTGATGAGCTGGTGTTTGTGAATTAGAAAGGAGATTCAAAAGGTGCAGGTTTCACTGTAGTCTCAGAAAAATGCAGTATGGCTGCATAGGACGGTAGCACAGTAATAGTGACTCTAGATTAATCATTCTGTTAGAATAACTGTGTGGCATCAAAAACAGATTCCCAAGTCTGAATACAGTATGTAAGGCTATTCATCAAATGACATTAAAATCCAGAAAATATTGACTAAGCCTGCAGTGTCCTTTCTCCAGGTGTCCATGCCCTATGCGTCTCTCCCTAAACTTCATACTGTGCAATGGCAATTTTCTCTGAGAAATAGCCTACTGTCATCAAGTACGTTTCCTTGAAGGGTATTCCTAATCATTGTAGGGGGGGGGGGGGGGGGGGTACAGTCAGTTTTATGTGGCTAAGCTCCTCAGGCCTTCATCTTCTCCTCACAAACTGTATAATCCACATGCTCTTCACATGTCAACTTAATTGGCTGTAATAATTTGCATTGAGGTTATTGAGTTCCTGAGCCATTGTTTCAGATACATACTGTACAGTGCATTCAGAAAGTATTCAGATCCCATGACTAACTCCACATTTTGTTACATTACAGTCTTATTCTAAAATCGATTGAAACAGATTTCTTACCTCATCAATGTACACACATTACCCCATAATGACAAATCCAAAACATTTTTTTACAAATTAAAAATTAAAAAATAAACATAAAGTGCAATATCACATTTACATAAGTATTCAGACCATTTACTCAGTACCTTGTTGAAGCACCTTTGGCAGCGATTACAGCCTTGAGTGTTCTTGGGTATGATGCTACAAGCTTGGCACACCTGTATTTGGGGAGTTTCTCTCATTTTTCTCTGCAGATCCTCTGAAGCTCTTTCAGGTTGGATGGGGAGCGTCGCTGCACAGCTAATTTCAGGTCTCTCTAGAGATGTTAGATCGGGTTCAAGTCCAGGCTCTGGCTGGGCTACTCAAGGACATTCAAAGACTTGTACCGAAGCCACTCCTGCGTTGCCTTGGCTGTGTGCTTAGGGTCATTGTCCTGTTGGAAGGTGAACCTTTGCCCTAGTCTGGGGTCCTGAGCGCTCAGGAGCATGTTTTCTTCAAGGATTTCTCTGTAATCTTGTTTCTCATGGTCTGAGTCCTTTAGTTGCCTTTTGGCAAACTCCAAGCAGGCCGTCATGTGCCTTTTACTGAGGAGAGGCTTCCATCTGGCCACTCTACCACAAAGGCCTGATGGTGGAGTGCTGCAGAGATGGTTGCCATTCTGGAAGTTTTTCCCTTCTCCACAGAGGAACTCTGGAGCTCTGTCAGAGTGACCATCGGGTTCTTGGTCACCTCCCTGACCAAGGCCCTTCTCCCCCAAATACTCAGTTTGGCAGAGCGGTCAGCTTTAGGAAGAGTCTTGGTGGTTCCAAACTTCTCCCATTTAAGAATGATGGAGGCCAATGTGTTTTTGGGGACCTTCAATGCTGCGGAAATGTTTTGGTACTTTTCCAGATCTGTGCCTTGACAAAATGCTGTCTCGGAGCTCTACAGACAATTCCTTAGACGTCATGGCTTGGTTTATGCTCTGACATGCACTTTCAATCTGTGGGACCTTATATAGACAGGTGTGTGCCTTTCCAAATCATGTCCAATTAATTGAATTTACCACAGTTATAGAAACATCTCAAGGAGGATCAATGGAAACAGGATGCACCTGAGCTCAATTTAGAGTATCATAGCAAAGGGTCTGAATACTTTTGTAATGTTTTGAAAAAACAGTTCCCCCTCGTCATTATGGGATATTGTGTGTAAATTGATGAGGACATTTAATTATTTAATCCATTTTAGAATAAGGCTGTAACATAACAAAATGTGGTAAAAGGGAAGGGTCTGAATACCTTCTGAATGCACTGTATAGCAAGGTGCACACATGATGATGCCACTGGTGTTAGTGGAGTAGCAGCAAGGGGCCTGTTGTTGGCTCATTTTGTGTCACAGTTCAGTCTTTTTACAGTCCCTCCCATTTGGTATGCATTAAAATGCATTCATTTAGCCATGGATTCAGATTGAAAAGGACATAACGCTATATCAATAATGACTTTTATCGTACAAGGTTCACTGTAAAGTGCTGCATGCTTCAAATCATTTCCCCCCACGTGCACACAGAGAAAGGCTCAAGCAGGAAGATTATGGGCTGGCCATGCAAAACGTATGGAAACATCACACGGAGAGGGAAGACCTTTGACGGTCCCTGGCTCTTTTTGTATTAGAACAAAACTGTCGATCTACGGGATGCCTGCCACACAAAGGGAGGGATGCATCCCGTAATTCACCTCCCCACACCGAGATGATTGTAGCTCTTTTTGAGGGAGTAGGGGGCTGTTGGAAAGAGGGGAGGCCTAAAAGTGATGATTAGGGTAGTGGAAAGCAGAAAGTGAATGCTTTATGAATATTTCATGTAAATGTAAGCGCCACTTACTGGACACAAGGTCTGATTGATGGCAGAGTGGCTCTAAATGCCTGGAGTTTGAAGGGCCTCAGCCTCCCTCGCTGCTTCAGAGCTTACTTCAAGCGCCCCAGTTAATAGCAGAATAAAGATGTATTTAGCTGGAGAGCTCTTCATTAATGGCTGAGTTAAACAAAAGTAGTGGCATAGGATTTGTGTCAGTGGAGCGAGATGGAAAGGACTGACAGAAAGGAGAAAAGGGGGTGATGAAAGGGACGTGAAGGGGAAAGTGCTGCTTTTAGCTGCGCCCACTCTGCCATTTTCTTGTCCCAATGTGTTTTTTTTCTTAAACTCCCATTTTATTTTTGAGCCTGAGTAGTAGACCAACAGGAGGCCCTCCTTAAAGATGTCAAGAGGACAAGCTGCCAGCGGTGGAGAGAGAGAGAGAGGGAGAGAGAGAGGGAGAGAGAAAGGTACAGAGAAGGGAGTTGGTGTTTTAGTGGAAAAACGCCCATCAGACCCCAACCACCCACCTCTTTCTCAGTCTCTGTTAGATGGATCGTACACATGTTACTATGGTATATCATTCAACCTCAGAGCCGAAAACTTAAATCTAGTAGGGTTTGACTGATAATGTAAGTGAACATTACTGTCAAGCCACAGAGTCACTGACGTGTGAGAATTTAAATAGACTCATCAACATATCCTTTGGGATGCTCGCCGATTCTAAATATACTCTGTACATTATACGGATATATGGTTTTTAGTACCTGGTCATATTTATCATTCCTTTTTTAAAATCTTCCTGTTCAGTTTTTTTTCTTTGTGTATGTGGAGGTTGAAGTAGTGCATGATGAACATTTCACTTTTTATATAATGTCATAAAAATGGGAATCTGGCAATCTGACTTCCATTATATCCATAGGACATGCCTGATATCTGACGATGCCGGCCTAGCTACGGAGAGACACCAAACCCACTCTTTGTCCAAGCCCTTAATTAAACCTGGTGCATTTTTCTATTACCGACAAGCCCATTTGCAGACAACCATCCATCATAATCTTCCCCCCTTTTATTAAAGCATGTAATGAATAGAACCAAAGTGATTTGTGTTGGTAATCCCTTGAAGAAATGGAATGAAGAGTTAGCATTACATGCATTTTTCACTCCTGTTCCTTTATTTCCTTTTGAAAGAATAGTGCCCGATAGGCATGTGGTATCATATAGACGGCGGAGAACATTACATTGAGTAAGGTTTGGTGCTGTTATCTAGCATTTCTATTAAAACGAAAGCTTTAGGATGACTCTTCCTCGTTATTAATTAGCATCAGTGCCCTTTCGCTGCAGTCCTACGCCAATTTTTCAGCTTCGCTAATAACTTTTGTCTCATCCAGAACATCTTTTAGAAGCTGAGAACTAATTCTATTCTAACAGTGGTATTAGTGCAAAGAGGGTTGGTGATGATTATTCTAATCAGGCCATCACAGTATTTCTTCAACAATGTTGAAGAGAATGATCTGGTCCGAGCTTTCACTTACATTTCTCTAAAAAGAGAGCTTTTCATTTTCTTTGTCTGTGAAACATGCTGTATTTGCTTCCTGTTTTGTTTGTGTCTCACAATACTGTCTATAGCAATTACGCAAACAGCTGGTCTCTCCCATCTCCTCATCTTCATCCTCCTCTTCCTCATCGAGGGCCTCACCTGTTACTCTGGAGAGTTTGGGTGTCTACCCCCTCACAAGGCAACCCCTAAAAATGCCCTGCCCCATCTCCAGAGCCCTTCCTGTTAGCTCAGAATGCCTGTGTCACTGTCAGAGTCCTCCTCTGTGTGCGTCTAGCCGCAGAACAAGACCCAATTTGATGTGCTCCATTGGCCTGTGAAGCCAGGCCGTGAGGCAGCACCTCTCTTTATTCCCCTAATGGTCTCCTGCTCCCTCTCTCTGTCCCCCTCTCCTTTCCCCAGACACCAGTTATGCATGCTCTTGTAAATATACACATTTTTGAAAGAGACAGAGAGAGAGAGAGAGAGAGAGAGAGAGAGAGAGAGAGAGAGACAGAGAGAGAGAGACAGTGCGCGAGAAGGATAGAGAAATGGGGGTTCTTTCCTCTGTCTGGTCCCTTTGGGAGGAAAAAAGTCCCTATTCCCTGTGAGGCTGACCTTGAGGGTGAAGTGTCTTTAATCTGGGGCATACTGGCAGGCCGGGGCTAGTGTGATGGGTCGAGGTGATGCTGAAGGGGTGGGACCTGCCCGTCAAGGCGGGAGGAAGTAATACCAGGAGCAGTCCATTTCCTAGTCCAGGGCATGAAGGAGGATTGTCATGGTGTCATTTCTGTCTCAATGGGGACTGGGTTCTGGGGAACTTGGGGTTAGTTGTCTTTTTCTGCTGCTGTTGCCGCCCACATGCTTCTTCTCCACTCTTACCAGCACCTTGGAGATGGCTTCTGCCTGCCTCCGAGTGATATAAATGGTAGATGCTATGAAGTGAACCAGGTAAGTGTGTGTGATGGAGAGACATGCAAATTGCATCTCATGTGCCGCCCGCCCTGTCGCAGCCAACAGCGTGGCTCACCTCAAATAAGCTATGTATGCGGCCATGTGTGACCCTCAGTTTAAAAGCGGTTTGCTTATCAATTAGTTTGCCAGGTAAACTTTGTAAATCATTTCTTGGCTTATGTACTGCATTGTGTGGATGTAGGTTTTGGAAAATTAAAAGCATTGTAATTCATTTGCATGGATGTTGTAGGAGGAGGGAGCACTATTTTAAGAGGCTTAATAATGACCCCCTACTCTTCTCTGCAGGAATTGCCTTCATTCGCCCATCACATCACATGCATGGCAAGACTGGGGAGCAGGGAGATGCATGTCATTCTTGACATGGCTTGGCACTTCCTACCTGCCTGGGAAAGCAGAAGATGAAGCCTACTGCAGTACGTGCACTCTTCCAAGACACAAACCACTGAGAAAGATGATTTCTGGTTGAATCAATCTTATATGCACGTCATTTCAACCAAAACATGTAATATGACGACATTGAATCAACGTAGAAAACAGATTGGATTTGACAATAGTAATCGATGTAGGTGAATTTTGTCTTTTTTTCACCCAACTTTGAACCTAAATCCAATTACTTGTCGACATTTTATAAATTTTTTAGGTTGAATTCACGTTAGTTGAAAACTCAACCAAATGTAAATCAAAACTAGACGTTGAACTGACATCTGTGCCCAGTGGGAAGCCTCATCAAAACATTTTAAGCATATACCTTGGCTATTGTTCGGTTAAATGACATGAGTGGTAATCAAATCAGCTTTGAAATCTTCAGTGCATCTCTAGAAATCTGACAACTGATTTCCCCCTTTGAAAAATAATGTTTAATTCATTGTACTGCCATATAGTCTACAAAAAAAGGCTAATTCACTTGAAGTATGAAATACTTGTCTCAAATGAACTGCAGGGAGTGTTTTTTCAGCATAAGAACTGTTCGTCAGGAGCTTAATGAAATGGGTTTCCGTGGCAGAGCAGCCGTATACAAGCCAAAGCTCGCTGCCATTAGACTCTGGAGCAGTGGAAACGCATTCACTGGAGTGATGAATCACGCTTCACCATCTGGCAGTCCGACGGACTAATCTGGGTTTGGCGGATGCCAGGAGAACGCTACCTGTCTCAATGCATAATCCCAACTGTAAAGTTTGGTGGAGGAGGAATAATAGTCTGGGGCTGTTTTTCATGGTTCGGGCTAGGCCTCTTAGTTCCAGTGAAGGGAAATCTTAACGCTACAGCATACAATGACATTCTAGACAATTCTGTGCTTGTGAATTTGTGGCAACAGTTTAGGAAAGGCCCTATCCTGTTTAAGCATGACAATGCCCCATACACAAAGCCGGATCCATACTAAAATGGTTTGTCAAGATCAGTGTGGAAGAACTTGACTGGCCTCCATATAGCCCTGACCTCAACCCCATCGAACACCTTTGGGATGAATTGGAACGCCGACTATGAGCCAGGCGTTATCGCCCAACATTAGTGCCCAACCTCACTAATGCTCTTGTGGCTGATTGGAAGCAACTCCACATAACAATGTTCCAACATCTAGTGGAAAGCCTTCCCAGAAGAGTGGAGGCTGTTATAGCAAGAAAGGGGAAACCAACTCCATATTAATGCCCATGATTTTAGAATGAGACGTTCGATGAGCAGGTGTCCACATACTTTTGACTATGTCGTGTATATGGTGGACTGAGCACGTGTATATATGAACAATTTAAATCTAGCCTGCTGTTCAAGCTCTTGTTAGACTAATTGATCCAATCTATGGCTGGATCAAACCAGCGTGAGGGCTGTTAGAGACGGAGAAGAGGTACACACCATGTTTGAGGTAAATATTGAGGGATTCCCAAAGCTCAAAAATCTAATTCCTTGACCTTTTATGCTTGGCTAACAAGCAGTCTCTAAACCATTCGTATGGCTCTGCCTGCATGGGATGGTGGGATTGGTAATATTACTGAATCTCAAGTGTGTAGTGGAAATGATTAAGGCCTAGTGCAAATACTCTATCATGATCAACAACTTAATTTTACATGTTCCCCTTTTTAATTATAACAATCATAATATATAAAAAAATCATACCATTTTCATGAAGTTTATATTGTAGTTATGTAATGTGTCTTCTTATTGAATATTTTGTGATTTTTAAAATGTATTTATTGTGATGAATTGTAACTTTAATTGTTTTTGCAAGTCTTGCAAATCCTGACTCTGATTTCATAACTGGAGTTAGCAGCTCAATCCTGGACCAAATAGGTTTCTTCTCACGGGGTTTTAGGCAAGACAAAAAATCCCGGGGAGCATTGGAAAACGGGGGCCCCTTGCACTGCCCCTTGATGCAACAGTCCCCATAATGCAAGTGGCATGGTGTGTCCGCTATTAAACCATTTGCATGAGAATCTCCCCCAGCCTCCCCCGTTTTATTTCAGCTCACTATTTTCCCTGTCTTTGACCGATGTAGAATCTGGCTTCCCATTTGGGCCTGCACATGTCCAGGCATTTCAATTTCACCTCATTCAAACCTGCCCAAATTGGACCTGAATGCTTGTCATTAGAGACTGCTGGGTATTATCTGTAGCGTGTCCACATACTTTATTCACATCTTCTTGTTTTTTGTGGGTTTTGGTTGGTTGCACCAGGGGGGCTTTCTCAGAAATGATCAATTTGAATGATTGGGTTCATGCTGTGAATGTGAGTCATAGCTCTGCTGAGGAGGACACGTTGGACCCGAACCCCAATTGGTGGAATTTGTTGTTCCATTACCAGTTGTTCCATGACCATTTCTTCTTGACCAGTGATATAGTTGTAAGAAATAGGTTGATATACGTTGTTAGCCGTTTGTGATGAGTAAAGTTACGCTTCCTGCATATATACTTTCAATGCATTTTTCCGCAAAAGGTGGGTAAAGGCTCACATAAAATAAACCCTCCACTACACCCCTGACAGAAACAAAAGTATAGCCTGCCACCATCTAAAGCCTCCACATCCTGTATCCTACTGACCCATCGCACATGAGCATGGGTATAAGTAGCCTATCCCATATGCAGTGGTTCACAAACGTTTTATAGTCCCGTACCCCTTCAAAAACTCAACCTCCACCTGCGTACCCCCCCTCTAGCACCAGGGTCAGCGCACTCTCAAATGTTGTTTTTTTGCCATCATTGTGAGACTGCCACACAAACACTATACAATACATTTATTAAACATAAGAATGAGTGTGAGTTTTTGTCACAACAAGGCTCGTGGGAAGTGACAAAGAGCTCTTATAGAAACAGGGCACAAATAATAACAATAATAATCAATCATTTTGCTCTTTATTTAACCATCTTACATATAAAACCTTATTTGTTCATTGAAAATTGTGAATAACTCACCACAGGTTAATGAGAAGGGTGTGCTTGAAAGGATGCACATAACTCTGCAATGTTGGGTTGTATTGGAGAGAGTCTCTGTCAACCTCTCTGGCGCATGTGGGACGAACTCGTCCCACCTACGTAACAGCCACTGAAATCCAGCGGCGTGATTTTTGAATCGTTAGAAATACTATTACTTCAATTTCTCAAACATATGACTATTTTACAGCTATTTAAAGACAAGAATCTCGTTAATCTAACCCCACTGTCCGATTTCAAAAAGGCTTTACAACGAAAGCAAAACATTAGATTATGTCAGCAGAGTGCCCAGCCAGAAATAATCAGACACCCATTTTTCAAGCTAGCATATCATGTCACATAAACCCAAACCACAGCTAAATGCAGCACTAACCTTTTATGATCTTCATCAGATGACACACCTAGGACATTGTGTTATACAATACATGCATGTCTGTTCAATCAAGTTCACATTTATATCAAAAAACAGCTTTTTACATTAGCATGTGACGTTCAGAAAAAGCATAACCCCCGCAAACTTCCGGGGGTTATGAGTAGTTTGCTAAATTACTCACGATAAACGTTCACAAAAAGCATAACAATTATTTTAAGAATTATAGATACATTACTCCTCTATGCACTCGATATGTCCGATTTTAAAATAGCTTTTCGGATGAAGCACATTTTGCAAGAATCTAAGTACATATCCCGGCATCACAGGGCTAGCTATTTAGACACCCACCCAGGTCAGCCTCCACCAAAATCACATTTCCTATAAGAAAAATGTTCTTACCTTGCTTGTTCTTCGTCAGAATACACTGCCAGGACTTCTACTTCAATAACAAATGTTGGTTTGGTCCCAAATAATCCATCGTTATATCCAAACAGCGACGTTTTGTTCGTGAGTTCTAGACACTATCAGAATGCAACATCACGGTCTCGCGCATGGCGCATTGGCGTGACAAAAAATGTCTAAATATTCCATTACCGTACTTCGAAGCATGTCAACCGCTGTTTAAAACCAATTTTTATGCCATTTATCTCGTAGAAAAGCGATAATATTCCGACCGGGAATATGCATTGAGCCTAAACAGCCGAATTAAATTTCTCCTCAGGAGCGAATTGTGCACGCGCCTCATTCAAAGGTCCTCTGATCCGCCACTTACCAAAGGCGATAATGTGTTTCAGCCTGAGGCTGCCTCGTCAACCTTCAGGTATTTCCCGGGTTCTGAGAGCCTATCGGAGCCCTGGGAATTGTCACGTTACAGCTAAGATCCTTACTTTTCAATAAACAGATGCAAGACGCACGACTCCTTGTCAGACAGGGTACTTCCTGCATGAAACCTTGTCAGGTTTTTGCCTGCCATAGGAGTTCTGTTATACTCACAGACACCATTCAAACAGTTTTAGAAAATTCAGAGTGTTTTCTATCTAAACCTGAACAATAATATGCATATTCTAGCTTCTGAGTTGGTGTAGGAGGCAGTTAAAAATGGGCACATATTTTTTCCAAAATTCTCAATACTGCCCCCTATCCCAAACAGGTTTAAATCATTTTCCAAACAGTCTGTGCATGTTTTTAGTTTTCATGCTAGTGAGGGCCGAGAATCCACTCTCACATAGGTAAGTGGTTGCAAAGGGCATCAGTGTCTTAACAGCACGATTTGCCAAGGCAGGATACTCTGAGCACAGCCCAATCCATAAATCTGGCAGTGGCTTCTGATTAAATAACATTTTTACAGAACCGCTTGTTGAAATTTCGATGAGGCTCTCTTGTTCAGATATCGGTAAGTGGACTGGAGGCAGGGCATGAAAGAGATAACGAATCCAGTTGTTTGTATCATCCGTTTCGGGAAAGTACCTGCGTAATTGTGCACCCTGCCACACTCAGACCTGCCACACTCAGGTGCTTCGCTATATAACATTTGACATTGTCCGTAAGCTTGAGTTCATTTGCACACAAAAAATCCTACAATGATGGAAAGACCTATGTGTTGTCCTTGTTAATGCAGACAGAGAAGAGTTCCAACTTCTTAATCATATCCTCAATTTTGTCCCGCACATTGAATATAGTTGCAGAGTCCCTGTAATCCTAGATTTAGATCATTCAGGCGAGAAAAAACATCACCCAGATAGGCCAGTTGTGTGAGAAACTCGTCATCATACAAGCGGTCAGACAGGTGAAAATTATGGTCAGTAAAGAAAACTTTAAGCTCTTCTCTCAATTCAAAAAAAGTGTCAATACTTTGCCCCTTGATAACCAGAGCACTTCTGTATGTTGTAAAAATGTTACATGGTCGCTGCCCATATCATTGCATAGTGCAGAAAATACACAAGAGTTCAGGGGCCTTGTTTTAACAAAGTTAACCATTTTCACTGTAGTGTCCAAAACGCCTTTCAAGCTGTCAGGCATTCCCTTGGCAGCAAGAGCCTCTGGGTGGATGCTGCAGTGTACCCAAGTGGCGTCGGGAGCAACTGCTTGCACGCGCATTACCACTCCACTATGTCTCCCTGTCATGGCTTTTGCGCCATCAGTACAGATACCAACATGAGCAGCAGCTACATTTGGCTACATACGGACAGTTAGTGGAATTCCCGTTATAGAGTAACGGTTAATGTGATTGGATGTTAATTATTTTATTTTTGGCAGTGAAACGAGGCTACTCAGGCGAAGAAAAAAAACTCACCCAAATGTATAGCCCCTTGGAAAATATAAATGGACTGTTTGAAAATGTGAAGAAATTTTTTTGAATCACATTTTTTGGGGGGCGTACCCACAACGGCATTGTTTGGGAATACCTGCCATAGAGCATAGGAGTACCCCAGTTTGGGAATACCTGCCATAGAGCATAGGAGTACCCCAGTTTGGGAAGACCTGCTATAGAGCATAGGAGTACCCCAGTTTGGGAATACCTGCCATAGAGCATAGGAGTACCCCAGTTTGGGAATACCTGCCATAGAGCATAGGAGTACCCCAGTTTTGGAATACCTGCCATAGTGCATAGGAGAACCCCAGTTTGGGAATACCTGCCATAGAGCATAGGAGTACCGCAGTTTGGGAATACCTGCTATAGAGCATAGGAGTACCCCAGTTTGGGAATTCCTGCCATAGAGCATAGGAGTACCCCAGTTTGGGAATACCTGCCATAGAGCATAGGATTACCCCAGTTTGGGAATACCTGCCATAGAGCATAGGAGTACCCCAGTTTGGGAATACCTGCCATAGAGCATAGGAGTACCCCAGTTTGGGAATACCTGCCATAGAGCATAGGAGACACATCAGTCATATTACTCTCTCATAATGGATTTAATCCTGCCAAAATCATTGGCGTCCATCCCTCCATTTCCCTCCATTACCTCCTGTGTTTTGTCTGGTCTGCTTGGACTGAACCCAGGGTTTGTCTGGGATCATCTGATCTGGGTCATTCTGATGCCTATTCCACATTTGCCACAGATGACGGATTGTAATTCCAACTATTAGACAACATTAATAAATATATCGAGACAGTGAAACAAATGGAGAGAGGGAGGGATAAAAAAACAACTGAATAAATAAAACATCCTTCCTTTCCAGCCAGCCAGACAGACAGGGAGGAGATCGAGGTGCCCTTGCTGAGCCAGACATCTTGATCAGACCTAATGAATACATTTCGCATAGCCAGACCTACCGAGAGGATACAAGACATTAATGATGAGTTTATTGCAAACACAGCCCATCAGTTTATATTTCATCAAGGGCATACTGTATGATATGTCAATCTTGATTTGATTTACTGAACCAAGAACTGAACGGCCTGAATGTTTTAACTACAGGTTTCATAGAGGTCATAAACCTTCAGCTCCTTATCGGAGTCCTCTCTTGTGAAAACAACAAAACACAACTCTCCTGAGCCAATGAGTGACCTCAGAGGAGAAACTATGAAACCCTTTCCCTTTGATGATACTCTAACGGTTCTCCTCTCTTTAATCATGAGGACCATGGCGTTCCTGTGTTGAAAAGTCTTTGTTTCCCCCTTTCTTCTGGAGGTTGTTGTTTGTTAACTCGCAGACAGAAAGAGAATTCCATGGATTACATTCGCATGCTGTCTCTGAAACCCTATAACTCTGTAATCCAACCAGGAAGCATGGCTCCTATTTATCAAGGAGGCGAATAGATAAATAGTAATACATTTCAACCCATTGGAACAAATGTGATGTATGGGGCTTAAGCCTAAGCCAAGCGTTCCCCCCCCACCGTCACCATTTGTTTAGGTCTGTTTGTTTTTAGGTGCCTGCTATTGTTGCGGTTATAATCCAGTAAAAATAAACTTATTTGAATGCCTTACGGATTAAAGAAACCATGCCTGTTTCCACACATCAAACACCAGCAGCACTCTAGCTCGGTGATAACGGGACTTTGGTTCAGCACCCGTTTTATTGTCCTCGATCCTCGCCCGCCAAATAGGTTTCACTGTTATTTCAACGGCTCGCTCTTTGTTTAAGTGTCGAAGTATTCCCATGTTTCAATCAAGATGACTTTCTTATTTTGTAAGGCATTATTTACCTTCTTAGAGTCTAAGCTGGTTTGTTCAATCCAAGAGCCCACCTGACATCCTTCAAAGTGTCCCAGAAACACGGGTACTAGGAAGGTTTGAATACTGTACATGTTTGTATTGTGCCACACAATGAGGCGTTCCTGTCTACCTCTGTTTTGGGGTAGAAGGAGGGAACACAGGCCTCTAGAGTTAATGGACACCTGCATGCTGAAGTCATATCACATCGATCTCTTATCTATCTTATACTGCCAGTCCTCTGTCGTTCCACATCTCCAATTAGTCCTCTCTTCCTCCTCCTCTCTTCCGCTGCATTTTCAGGAAGGCTGCATGGCCAGATGACCAAGGCTCCCAAGGAGGAAGCAGGACCAAGCAAGGCACAAGTGCAGGAAAGAGATGGTCGAAGAGGAAGTGTGTGTCTGCGCGTTCATCTGTGAGTGCGTGTAAGAATGAAAGAGAGGGAGGATAAGGGAGAGCTAGAAAGAGCATGAGTGTGTCAGCGTGTATAGTCTCTAAGTATAGTCCGTAACTATTGGTTAAAAAAAGAGTGCATAATTATAAACCAGTTGAGAGAATAGACAGACATTAAAAGAGAAAAGGAAGCAGCGAAATAGATGATGACAGAAATACAATGCACATCCAAGGTCCTTTAAGTCTGGTATTTTAGGAGACATTCTATCAACTATATAAGGTCAAAGGGTACCAGCTATACCTAAAATAATTAACTATTTGCATATTTACTGAATTCTGGCTTTTTTTTATTGCAGGGCGAAATTCTTGCTGTGGTCCAGGTTTGAAATTAGGACTAGCACTCGTATTGGACCCAAGACCTAATGTGTGTGTGTGTGTATGTGTGTGTGTGTGTGTGTGTGTGTGTGTGTGTGTGTGTGTGTGTGTGTGTGTGTGTGTGTGTGTGTGTGTGTGTGTGTGTGTGTGTGTGCGTGTGTGTGTGTGTGTGTGTGTGTGTGTGTGTGTGTGTGTGTGCATGCTACACACACACACCACTGCTTGTCTAAAAACTGCCAAGCGAGAACAGTGTGACATTCTGACAGTCAAGCGGGTGCACCCCCCCACCCCCACTTTCACCACCCCTCAGGGCCCAGGGCCAGTTTAATTGGCCCATTTCCGAACTGTAATTTGTTTTAATTGCTTGGAGACACTCTGCTCCCCTTTAAAAGAAATCAATGCAGATGTAATAATATCTGTAATTGTCTGCCACACTCCGGGGACGCCACAAAAGCCTCGGATCAATGGAGGGAGAGCCGGGCGAAGCTGCTAGGGTTAATTTTTCCCTTTCTCTCCATAATGACAGGGAGGCGATGGCAGTGCTGCTCCCGGTGTGGAGGCACAACTATTGTCTCTCTCCGCATCCTAATTGGGCCAAATGCAGTTAGTGGCCTGCTACTACCAACCAGAGGCTGCCCAACCAGTGATTAATGACGCTTCCAGTCAGCGTAACCTGATAAAAGGAAGAAATATCAACCTGCTTTGTGTCAGCCATTTCTTTTCCCTTTCTTGTCTCTTTCTTACTGCCTTTCTCAATTCCTTTTAACTTCCTTTTCAAGTAAACAGGTGTACATAGGTTGGTTAATATGTCTTTGAGCTCCAATCCTTCCCCAGGAGAGGGAGGAGAAGGGAGAGCCCATTACTGTATTATGGGAGTAATTGAAAACCAAGAAGGGGCTGAGTGTGGGTCCCAATTGCGTGGCGGCTTCTCGAAGCGAGATATCACACATTCTGTGGAAGCGGGTGAAAATTGGCTGGCCCTGGGGTGTTTGGTGGTAGTGGTGGTGGTGATGGTGATGGGGGGTGGAGGGGTAAACGGGGGGGAGGGGGAGGGGGGATGTTGGCCTTTGGAGCCTGCCTTCCTGTGCCTTCTCCAGAGACATGTGCCAGGAATCTGGGGTCAAAAGGTCACAGGTATTAGCCTCCTAGGATCAGCCTGGCCTTTGACTAATTACCTCATTAAGTTTCGCTCCAATACTTCCCAGGGCTGAGGTGACTAGGCCTGATGCTCAGGAGGGGAGTAGACACATTGGATAAGGGATCCACAGTGACCCCCCTGACATGAACTAAACGTGTTGTGCTGTGTAAAGATCAATGATCCTCAGTCTGTAAATATATTAGTTGCAATTACATCCTGCTGGACTTTACCTAACACGTTTATAGAGGTTTATAGAAGTGTTAGGTAAAGTCTTGCCTTATTACCCCCTCAGGCTGTAGGAGAACAGAGAAGTTCTTTCCACACGTGGAGGCTCTTGCTATGAAGGTACTAGAGCAAGGGAACAGGTGAAGGATGTGTAGCATGTTTTGATCATATGAGAGTGTCAACGCTACAACAGTCAGTGATATTAGGTCCCTGTCACCTTGTAGCCATCTAAGAGAGGGTCAATAACTACATGACACAGGGTCAATGTTACTAGAGGGCCTGGAGATTACTGTAGGTTAGGCTTCTATACAACGTATCTCATACCCATAGACTTTGAATAGCAAAGAGAAATAGGTCCCATGTCTTCTTTCCGCAACATAACCAAATAATTCAGATTTCCTGACTTTGACTTTTGGACCATAAAAAATAGCAATTTATTTCTAATGCTTGGCTATTTTCTGTTCCTCATCCTTCTTCTGACCACCACTTTAATGTGCCATAAAATCATACTTATATTGATTACCAACACAGCTTGTTCTTGCTTAAAAAGAAAAGACTGATATCTTCATATTTCAAAGCTTTCGTTTAAACTGAGACAATGTTATGAGATCACCAGCGGCTGATGCATATTTTTTGGAATGTGATTAATGTTGATATTTGGGGTGTGCTCATATTGCCTGGAACATTCCACAGACACCTTAATTCCTCTGTGTGAAAAATTCCCAATTACCATAAAACATATGAATGATAATTGTGGAACAATGAAATGTCAATAGTCTCCCTGATTAATCCCTCTGAGCACTGCCAAATGGTTGGCACGGTAACTTGCTAAGTGATAAGCAATTTCATTTGTTCCTAATTACTACTAGCCCATTTTCATGCTGTCACGATGAAATTTACAAAACTACTTAACCAGTCAAGCCTAATACATTTATGAAGGCATATTTTTCTTTTTTCCACCATCACTCTCTCTCTCTCTCTCTCCTTTTGAAAGGTATTGAACTCTAATTACTCACAAGAGGGCATGTGTGGTGTGCTTACAGAAGCATAAGGGGTGCTCAGCGACAAAGTTTTCAGCAGAGCAGCTAGGCTTTCTACTTTCAGGTACTTTTGGAGAGAAATTGGCCTTAATGAGACCAAGCTGTTTTTTGTGTGTGTGTGGGGGGGGGGGATAGGGTGTACACAATTGCGTGCGTTCCCAATGTTCAACAATACGTTTTCTTGCTGTTGATAACTGTTTTGGGGAAATACTGCAGGTTCGTGAGTCTCCTTTCATTGAATAGCCTTGAGCTTGCTCTCTCTATAAGGTTTTCAACCAGCTTCCTTTTTCTACCCTTACTCTCTTCTTTCTCTCGTTTGCTGTGGGTCTGTGGAGGAGTGTGAACAGAAGAGAAGAGAACAGGGGCCTGGCCATCTCTGTACAGACCAGGGGAGATGCTTTAGCTCAGAACTTCCTCACGGTCACCCCAGCACCCTCAAGCCCACTATTCTTCCTCTTATCCCAGACCTGAATTCTTCCTTTGGTCACACCGCTTGCTCCTGAATAGTCACCTTTGAGAAGATTAACCCTTTCATTAAAAATGCTTGACCGGGGTCAAACTACTGGCCGGCTCTGGAGTCCAGAGCTCCTCTTTGATCTATCAGCTATGGAGAAATGATTAGAAAATTCTAAGCCTTGCCATGTGATTTGTTTTTGTAAATTTGTCGAAATTATTCCTAATCCTATTATGTGGCCTTGGGACAAACCTGCAGTAAATATATGAGGCCTTTGTTACAGAAGGGGAGGGAAAAAAGAAGAATGCTGAATGTGGGAGCGTTGGCCGTTATGGGAATGGAGAGGGCCCTAGACACTAGCCTTAATCTTCTGACCAGGCTCTACACCTTTGATGAATGCCCCGCTCTGTGACCACCGATGCCACTCTTCATTTGGGCAAAGAAGCAGAGAATAATAATCTGTTTTTCCCCTAGTAAACCAGGGTGAGTATGGGGCGTTCTCCTTCTAATAATTGTGACATTATGAGCAGACGTCCCAGCATATATTGGGCTGTTTACCGAACATAACCAGGGGAAGAGGAAAAATCTACATTTTTACACCTTCCATCTCCCTTTCAGGGGCCGACACTCTGCAGAACAAAAGTCAGTGTCTCAGCCCAAATCTTGTCTGACAACGCGTAGCAGCCCTTGCTATTTTCAGCTCTTTGTGGTGCCAATCTCCTATCTCTCCCGTGACAGTTTTTTCAAAGAAAGAGTAGATTTCCTAGAGACTGCCCTTTACAACTTCCACAGTGTATTCTAGTTGATAGAACAGGGTCCCTCCTCCCCGCTCTCTGCTCTCTCTCAGTCAGAGACCTGAGAAAAGGAAATGAAGACAGCGTATCAGGCTAAGACCCCTATCCTTTGGTAGTCAACTGAAAATATGTTATACAGATGCTTAATTCGCAGTTGTTTCACACATTTTGAGAGAAAAAAGGTACTGAACCTGGGAAAGTTTACTCGTAGCACAATACTTAAAAAAGAACTAGGAATGTTCTTTAATTCTTTCATAAGTGTTCTAAATATGCATATTAGTCCAATATACAGATAAAACTATCAGGTGTAATATTATAAGATTTTACATTCAATATAAATATTGGTATAGTAATTCATGTGTTATTAATAATAATAATAATATCTAATAAAACATATAACTACTGTTCTCTGGTTATCGCAAAAAATAAAAAATAAATTGACGTCAATTTGGCAGGCAACCAACTTCACATGAATTTGTCATAGAGTGAAAGGATATGGGGTGTTAATATTCAGGGTGAAAAGAATGAGAAGTAGTTCTAAATAACACAGGTCTAATTGGCCCTGTTTTGCAGTTCATTTCCATAAAGAGTCTTAGGAGGCTGTCACCTCGCTGAGGGAAGATAGGGCGGTGTTGCGTACCTCGCCTTGCCGTTAATCAGGAAATACACGTTCGCCTGCATCTCACAGGTCATAGGTCAATTGGGAGGGGCTGACACCATATCTGTACCAGAGCAGTGTAATTAGAGGAGTGTAAATTGATGTAAAAAGGGCCTGGGGGGCGCGCAGTGTGCTAGTTCCAGAATTAAAATGAAGCACTCTGCGTTTTTCTTGGAATAAAAGATAAAGTTTAGTACATGAGGAACTTTTTTCACTCTTCCCATTGGCTAGGCGCCTAGTGGTTGGTTTGGTCGTGACATTGGTCTGTGACATCATATACACACAAATGTGTCATTTTTGCGCTGATCCACTGGCCTTGCCATGCTGTGTACTATTATCATAACCCCTAGCTTCTGGTGCCCCATCTACAGGTCCTCTGACTAAGGGCATCGCTAGGGCTCAGGAGGGCCTCAAGAGGTTTGACTATGCTGTGTCCAGCCCTGAGAGGATCTCCCTCCCCATTGTGTGCTCTGTATTCATGCTTTACTGTACCCCCTCTGAGGGCTGGGGCCGCACTCCTAATGCAGCCTGGGCTGATCCTGCAGGTCTGATTTTCCGGCTGCCACTTAGCGTCCTTGGTACTGGGACCCTGAATAGATCTGAACAGAGCTTGGCCCCTCTGCTCTGGAGTGACCCCTCTCTCTAACTGGGGTTCACTGTGGCCTGTACCCCATGCTGCCTCTGGATTACAGCCTTAGTTCTAAACTCGCAGACAACTGTTGTCGCTAGGTGGAAAACGGATCTTTCTTGTCGTTTGTATTTCCTTGATCTGTCAACAAACTCTCATGCCCTGCACAATTGGCTTGGGTTATTGCTGCTAAGGCGAGATCTATTCCCATTGACTGAAGTTAAATGCATTGTATTTCAAGCCATTACAGATTGCATTTTGTATCTCCTATTGAGTATTGCATTTACATTTACATTTTAGTCATTTAGCAGACGCTCTTATCCAGAGCGACTTACAGTAGTGAATGCATACATTTCATAATTTTTTTTCCCCCGTACTGGTCCCCCGTGAGTATGTACTGAAATACACTGTTTCTGTGTTATTGTTAGTCCCATCATATTGTAGTTTATCACGAGTTCTTAAATAAACACCAGTACTGTGAAAACAGCTTTATTTATTTACCCCATGGATCACTTCCATTTACTTCCATATTAGACTGGCTGGTGTGGATTCAACAGCAAGAAAAACAGCCCACTACATCAAGCACAAACACATACTAAAAGTATACCAACAAGCAAGCATTTATATCATCACCAATAGTAAACACAACAACAAACACATAATTGCTCCACCAGAAAGGGGGCAGAGCATGACCAAATGGGCCTTATTTCTATAGTAAAGTGGGCATATTGGGGCTATGGAATAGTTTAGCCCCCAGTGGTACACTTAAGTGGTTAACAGAGAGCTTCCAAGGATGGCGCTGCCAATTGCAGCTTTATGGGGACAATTTAACATAATGGTCAAATAAATACTGGTGTAAAAAAAACACATGTGAGCAGTGGCACCAGCGTTGAGCCCATTCCTATTTTGCAGAAATGGAGGTTCGCATTCACGGTGTATGTGGCGAATCTGAAAGACGATGCAAATGTGGATCGCTATATAGAAGAATAAAATGATGCAGCAAGCAGTCTGGTGAGTGAATTATGATGACAATCATTGTTTTTTTCCTTCACTGTGAGTTGGATACTTTTTTCATTGTCTCACAATTACATAGATTAAATGAAATAGATGCTGTAAGTAGAGGATAGATTTTCTATCCAAAACTCAAAAGCTTTCCATTTGCTGTTTTTGTATTTTAGGAAACAGGAAAAACCCACTACATCTTCAATAGACTAGCATTGCAGCCCTGTCATTGTTTCACCTGACATTGAAACTCAAAACTAAACCAGGCTTAACGAATTAACTAACAAGTACAACCTTAACACACACTGAATCACAAGCTCCAGCCTTAGTCAGTACACACTGGGCAAAAACTGGTTGAATCAACGTTGTTTCCCCGTCATTTCAACCCAAAAGATCTATGTGATGACATTGAATCAATGTAGAAAACCGATTGGATTTGCAAAAAGTCATCAACGTAAGCACATTTTATACTTGTTTCACCGATCTTGTAACCTAAATCCAATGACAGGGTGACATTTTTGGTTATATTTCATGTTGAATTCACGTTAGTTGACAACTCAACCAAATGTAAATCAAAACTAGACGTTTAACTGACATCTGTGCCCACTGGGAAACCATGGCCTCAACCGTGACACAAGCTAATATCCTTAGACCTACAGTAGCTAATAACCTAGCTAATATCCTTAGACCTACAGTAGCTAATAACCTAGCTAATATCCCTAGACCTACACTAGCTAATAACCTAGCTAATATCCCTAGACCTACACTAGCTAATAACCTAGCTAATATCCCTAGACCCACACTAGCTAATAACCTAGCTAATATCCTTAGACCTACAGTAGCTAATAACCTAGCTAATATCCCTAAACCTACACTAGCTAATAACCTAGCTAATATCCCTAGACCTACAGTAGCTAATAACCTAGCTAATATCCCTAGACCTACACTAGCTAATAACCTAGCTAATATCCCTACACCTACAGTAGCTAATAACCTAGCTAATATCCCTAGACCTACAGTAGCTAATATCCTAGCTAATATCCTTAGACCTAGGCCCTAGGACTCCAATCTTTCCTTTTCTCTCTTCTCAATCCCTCTCTCTCATACACCACAGTCTCCCTCAGCCTTTCCTCATCTCCTCTCCCATAATGCCATGCAGAGTTAACCCCTCTCTCACCCTTTGGTGCTGACTATGAGCTCAGCCTCAGCCGCCCAGTCAGACCTGTCCCACTGAATGCCTTATGACAGGTTGTTTGTGAAACCCTTGTGTTCTGTTTGTTCGCCCTCTCCATCCTCCTCTCCCGCTCCACCCTTCTCTCTAACAGAGTCTCCATTGTAGTGCTGACTGAGGGCTTTGTTTTGCCTCCCTCATTGGAGCCTGTGTTAGCCCAAAGAGAGCTCACACCTCTGGCCTCTATCTGAGGGTTGATCTGTTGACTTACCTGCCCATTATTTACATTCTCTCTCTCTCTCTCTCTCTCTCTCTCTCTCTCTCTCTCTCTCTCTCTCTCTCTCTCTCATCAACTGGAGCCATGGATATGTATTTGTCTTTTGAATGGCAGTGGGTTATTGCAGGAAAGGATACTCTAAACCGACACGAAATAGGAGAAGGGTAGTAAACAGCACACATAAAAGGGTTGAGGTCAGGGCTCTGTGCAGGCCAGTCAAGTTCTTCCACACCGATCTCAACAAACCATTTCTGTATGGACCTCACTTTGTGCACGGGAGTATTGTCGTGCTAAAACAGGAAAGCGCCTCCCCAACCTGTGCCACAACGTTGGAAGCACAGAATCGTCTGGAATGTTATTGTATGCTGTAGCGTTAAGATTTCCTTTCACTGGAACTAAGGGGCCTAGCCCGAACCATGAAAAACATCCCCAGACCATTATTCCTCTTCCACCAAACTTTACAGTTGGCACTATGCATTTGGGCAGGTAGCATTCTCCTGGCATCCGCCAAACAGAGATTCGTCCTTCGGACTGCCAGGTGAAGTGTGATTCATCACTCCAGAGAATGCATTTCCACTGAGTCCAACGGTGGTGAGCTTTACACCCCTCCAGCCGATGCTTGGCATTGCGTATGGTGATCTTAGGCTTGTGTGTGGCTGCTCTGCCATGGAAACCCATTTCATGAAGCTCCTGCCGAATAGTTATTGTGCTGGCATTGCTTCCAGAGGCAGTTTGGAAGTCGGTAGTGAGTGTTGCAACCGAGGACAGACGATTTTTACGCTCTTCAGCACTCAGTGGTCCCATTCTGTAAGCTTGTGTGGCCAACCACTTTGCAGCTGAGCCATTGTTGCTCCTAGATGTTTCCACTTCACAATACCAGCACTTACAGTTGACCGGGGCAGCTCTAGCAGGGCAGAAATTTGACAAACTGACTTGTTGAAAAGGTGGCTTCCTATGACAGTACCAAATTGAAAGTCACTGAGCTCTTCAGTTAGGCCATTCTACAAACAATGTTTGTCTATGGAGATTGCATGGCTGTGGCTCGATTTTATACACCTGTCAGCAATGGGTGTGGCTGAAATAACGAAATCCACTAATTTGAAGGGGTGTCCACATACTGTTCTATATATACTATATTGTCTGTTAAGGGTCACAGCACTAAATATGAAATTTGGCATTCCTAATTGAAAGACTACGTGATATCATACAAAATTCCTTTTCTGTTGACTTCATAATACAGTGTCTATTGTGACTATTATAGAATAGCGCTGCAGTGGAAAATGGCCATTTTACGGGGTCTCGACCAATTCTGCTACTTTGTGTTTTCTTGCACTGATCTTAACTTGTTTTGTACATAATGTCTCAGCAATAATTTCCTATGACCGAAAACACCTTCTGGAGATCAGAACTTCGATCACTAACCTCGATTTGGATGACAACCTCTACTTCAACGAGTCAGCTGCTGTGGATGTTCTCCTTACTCCGGACAAGGCCCTAATTCCCAGGACTAGGAAAAGGATGTGATGCCGCGAAAGGGGCAGACGGGCGGGTAAACATATTTTACATTTTAGATTCTTCAAAGTAATCATCAAATCAAATGTATTTATAAAGCCCTTCTTACATCAGCTGATATCTCAAAGTGCTGTACAGAAACCCAGCCTAAAACCCCAAACAGCAAGCAATGCAGGTGTAGAAGCACGGTGGCTAGGAAAAACTCCCTAGAAACGCCAAAACCTAGGAAGAAACCTAGAGAGGAACCAGGCTATGAGGGGTGGCCAGTCCTCTTCTGGCTGTGCCGGGTGGAAATTATAACAGAACATGGCCAAGATGTTCAAATGTTCATAAATGACCAGCATGGTCAAATAATAGTAATCACAGTCAACAGGTCAGGGTTCCATAGCCGCAGGCAGAACAGCTGAAACTGGAGCAGCAACACGGCCAGGTGGACTGGGGACAACAAGGAGTCATCATGCCAGGTAGTCCTGAGGCATGGACCTAGGGCTCAGGTCCTCCGAGAGAGAGAAAGAAAGAAAGAAAGAAAGAAAGAAAGAAAGAGAGAGAGAAAGAGAGAATTAGAGAGAGCATACTTAAATTCACACAGGACACCAGATAAGACAGGAGAAATACTCCAAATATAACAGACTAACACTAGCCCCCGACACATAAACTACTGCAGCATAAATACTGGAGGCTGACACAGGAGGGGTCAGGAGACACTGTGGCCCCCTCCGATGATACCCCCGGACACGGCCAAACAGGCAGGATATAAGCCCTCACACCATTAGAGGGATACCTTCAACCACCAACTTACCATCCTGAGACAAAGATTTCCGCCACGGCACAACCCAAGGGGGGGCGCCAACCCAGACAGGAAGACCACGTCAGTAACTCAACCCACTCAAGTGACGCACCCCTCCTAGGGACGGCATGGAAGAGCTCCAGTAAGCCAGTGACTCAGCCCCTGTAATAGGGTTAGAGGCAGAGAATCCCAGTGGAGAGAGGGAAACCGGCCAAGCAGAGACAGCAAGGGTGGTTCGTTGCTCCAGTGCCTTTCTGTTCACCTTCACACTCCTGGGCCAGACTACACTCAATCATAGGACCCACTGAAGAGATGAGTCTTCAATAAAGAGTTAAAGGTTGAGACCGAGTTAGCGTCTCTCACATGGGTAGGCAGACCATTCCATAAAATTGGAGCTCTATAGGAGAAAGCCCTGCCTCCAGCTGTTTGCTTAGAAATTCTAGGGACAATTAGGAGGCCTGCGTCTTGTGACCGTAGCGTACGTGTAGGTATGTACGGCAGGACCAAATCGGAAAGATAGGTAGGAGCAAGCCCATGTAATGCTATGTGGGTTAACAGTAAACCTTGAAATCAGCCCTTGCCTTAACAGGAAGCCAGTGTAGGGAGGCTAGCACTGGAGTAATATGATCACATTCTTTGGTTGTAGTCAGGATTCTAGCAGCTGTATTTAGCACTAACTGACATTTATTTTGTGCTTTATCCGGGTAGCCGGAAAGTAGAGCATTGCAGTAGTCTAACCTAGAAGTAACAAAAGCATGGATACATTTTTCTGCATCATTTTTGGACTGAAAATGTCTGATTTTTGCAATGTTACGTAAATGGAAAAAGCTGTCCTTGAAACAGACTTGATATGTTCGTCAAAAAAGAGATCAGGGTCCAGAGTAATGCCGAGGTCCTTCACAGTTTTATTTGAGACAACTGTACAACCATTAAGATTAATTGTCAGATTCAACAGAAGATCTCTTTGTTTCTTGGGACCTAGAACAAGGAAGTTGAAAGATTGCAGCCATCCACTTCCTTATGTCTGAAACACAGGCTTCCAGCAAGGGCAATTTTGGGGCTTCACCATGTTTCATTGAAATGTAAAGCTGTGTGTCATCCGCATAGCAGTGAAAGTTAACATTATGTTTTCGAATGACATCCCCAAGAGGTAAAATATATAGTGAAAACAATAGTGGTCCTAAAACAGAACCTTGAGGAACACCGAAATGTACAGTTGATTTGTCAGAGGACAAACCATTCACAGAAACAAACTGATATCTTTCCAACAGATCTAAACCAGGCCAGAATTTGTCCATGTAGACCAATTTGGGTTTCCAATCTCTCCAAAAGAATGTGGTGATCGATGGTATCAATAGCAGAACTAAGGACTAGGAGCACGAGGACAGATGCAGAGCCTCGGTCTGACGCCATTAAAAGGTAATTTACCACCTTCACAAGTGCAGTCTTGGTGCTATGATGGGGTCTAAAAACAGACTGAAGCATTTCGTATACATTGTTTGTCTCCAAGAAGGCAGTGAGTTGCTGCGCAACAGCTTTTTCAAAAATGTTTGAGAGGAATGGGAGATTCGATATAGGCCGAAAGTTTTTTATATTTTCTGGGTCAAGGTTTGGCTTTTTCAAGAGAGGCTTTATTACTGCCACTTTTAGTGAGTTTGGTACACATCCGGTGGATAGAGAGCCGTTTATTATGTTCAACATAGGAGGGCCAAGCACAGGAAGCAGCTCTTTCAGTAGTTTAGTTGGAATAGGGTCCAGTATGCAGCTTGAAGGTTTAGAGGCCATGATTATTTTCATCATTGTGTCAAGAGATATAGTACTAAAACACTTGAGTGTCTCCCTTGATCCTAGGTCCTGGCAGAGTTGTGCAGACTCAGGACAACTGAGCTTTGGAGGAATACGCAGATTTAAAGAGGAGTCCGTAATTTGCTTTCTAATGATCATGATCTTTTACTCAAAGAAGTTCATGAATTTATTACTGCTGAAGAGAAAGCCATCCTCTCTTGGGGAATGCTGCTTTTTAGTTAGCTTTGCGACAGTATCAAAAAGACATTTCGGATTGTTCTTATTTTCCCCAATTAAGTTGGAAAAATAGGATGATTGAGCAGCAGTGAGGGTTCTTCAATACTGCACGGTACTGTCTTTCCAAGCTAGTCGGAAGACTTCCAGTTTGGTGTGGCGCCATTTCCGTTCCAATTTTCTGTAAGCTTGCTGCAGAGCTCGGGTATTTTCTGTATACCAGGGAGCTAGTTTCTTATGACAAATGTTTTTAGTTTTTAGGGGTGCAACTGCATCTAGAGTGTTGTGCAAGGCTAAATTGAGTTCCTCAGTTAGGTGGTTAACAGATTTTTGTCCTCTGACGTCTTTGGGTAGGCAGAGGGAGTCTGGAAGGGCATCAAGGAATGTTTGGGTTGTCTGAGAATTTATAGCACAACTTTTGATGCTCCTTGGTTGGGGTCTAAGCAGATTATTTGTTGTGATTGCAAACGTAATAAAATGGTGGTCCGATAGTCCTGGATTATGAGGAAAAACATTAAGATCCACAAAATTTATTCCATGGGACAAAACTAGGTCCAGAGTATGACTGTGGCAGTGAGTAGGTCCGGAGACATGTTGGACAAACCCACTGAGTCGATGATGGCTCCAAAAGCCTTTTGAAGTGGTTCTGTGGACTTTTCCATGTGAATATTAAAGCCACCAAAAATTAGAATATTATCTGCTATGACTACAAGGTCCGATAGGAATTCAGGGAACTCAATGAGGAACGCTGTATATGGCCCAGGAGGCCTGTAAACAGTAGCTATAAAAAGTGATTGAGTAGGCTGCATAGATTTCAAAAGACGAAAACGTAAAAAAAAAAAATTGTACATTGAAATTTGCTATCGTAAATGTTAGCAACACCTCCGCCTTTGCGGGATATGCGGGGGATATGGTCACTAGTGTAACCAGGAGGTGAGGCCTCATTTATCACAGTAAATTCATCAGGCTTAAGCCATGTTTCAGTCAGGCCAATGACATCAAGATTATGATCAGTGATTAGTTCATTGACTATAACTGCCTTGGAAGTGAGGGATCTAACATTAAGTAGCCCTATTTTGAGATGTGAGGTATCACGATCTCTTTCAATAATGGCAGGAATGGAGGAGGTCTTTATTCTAGTGAGATTGCTAAGGCGAACACCGCCATGTTAAGTTTTGCCCAACCTAGGTCGAGGCACAGACACGGTCTCAATGGGGATAGCTGAGCTGACTACACTGACTGTGCTAGTGGCAGACTCCACTAAGCTAGTAGTAGCCACCCTTTGCCTTGATGACAGCTTTGCACCTTGGCATTCTCTCAACTAGCGTCATGAGGTAGTCACCTGGAATGCATTTCAATTAACAGGTGTGCCTTGGTAAATTTCTTTCCTTCTTAATGCGTTTGAGCCAATCAGTTGTGGGAATCACTGGAGGAGAGGTTATGGAATACCTGGAGGAAAGGTTAGGGAATCACTGGAGGAGGGGTTAGGGAATCACTGGAGGAGAGGTTAGGGAGTCACTGGAGGAGAGGTTAGGTAGGGTTGGTAGGGTTGGTATACAGAAGATATCCCTATTTAGTTAAAGACCAAGTCCATATTATGGCAAGAACAGCTCAAATAAGCAAAGAGAAACGACAGTCCATCATTACTTTAAGACATGAAGGTCAGTCAAATTGGAAAATTGTGAGGTTAGCATTCACAAGGCTGCGGGGCCAGACTGATTACCAGGACGCACAGTCAGAGCATGCGCTGACCAGTTGGCAAGTGTCTTCACTAACATTTTCAACCTCTCCTTCACCCAGCCTGTAATACCTACATGTTTCAAGCAAACCACCATAGTCCTTGTGCCCAAGAACGCCTGTCTGAACTACTATCACCCCGTAGCACTCACCTACTGGACCTACTCCAATTCACATACTATCCGAACAGATCCACAGATGACGCTATATCTATTGCACTCCACACTGCCTCTCCTACCTGGATAAGATGAGCACCTATGTGAGAATTCTGTTCATTGACTACAGCTCAGTGTTCAACACCATAGTGCCCTCCAAGCTCATCACTAAGCTCAGGACCCTGGAACTAAACGCTTCCCTCTGCCACGTTGACCCACAACACGGGGGCCCCTCAGAGGAGCATGCTTAGTCCCCTCCTGTACTCCCTGTTCACCCACAACTGTGTGGCCGCGCACACCTCCAACACCATCATTAAGTTTGCTGATGACAAGACGGTGGTAGGCCTGATCACCGACAATTATGAGACAGCCTATACTAGGTCAATGACCTGGCAGTGTGGTGCCAGGACAACCAGCTCTCCCTCAACGTCAGCAAGACAAAGGTGCTGATCGTGGACCACAGGGAACGGAGGGAGGGCTGAGCACACCCCCATCCACATCGATGGGGCTGTAGAGGAGCAGGTCAAGTGCTTCAAGTTCCTTGGTGTTCACATCACTAAGGAATTAATATGGTCCACACACACCAACACAGTTGTGAAGAAGGCACAACAACACCTCTTCCTCCTCAGGAGGCTGAAAAGATTTGGCATTGGCCCTCAAATCCTCAAAAGGATCTACTGCTGAACAATTGAGAGCATCTTAACTAGCTGCATCATCACTTGGTATGGCAACTGCTTGGCATCCGACCGCAAGGCGCTACAGAGGGTCATCCAGGACCTCTTTACCAGGCGGTGTCAGAGAAAGGGCTGGAAAATTATCAAAGGCCCCAGCCACCCAAGCCATAGACTGTTCACCAAGTCTGGGACCAAAAGGCTCCTGAACAGCTTCTACCCCCAAGCCATAAGACTGCTGAACAGTTATCAAATGGCTAACTGGATTATTTGCAATGACTCTACGCAAACTCACTGGTCTCTACTCACACACTCACTCACACATACTTACACTGACATTGCAACACATACATACACACACATACACACACACACACACACACACACACACACACACACACACACACACACACACACACGCACGCACGCACACACTCTTCACATATGCTGAAGCGACTCTGTTTAATTTCTATTCTGATTGCCTAGTCACTTTTACCCCTACCTACAAGTGCATATTACCTCAAGTACCTCATACCCCTGTACATTGACTCTGTACTAGTACTCCTTATATAGACTCGTTATCGGTATTTATTGTGTTACTATTTATTTATTTTTTTGCAATGTTCGTACTTTTTAACTCTGCATTGTTGGGAAAGGGCTCGTAAGTAAGCATTTCACGGTACAGTCTACACCTTTTGTATTCAGTGCATGTGACAAATACAATGTGATATGACCTACAGGGGGCATATATGAGGAGGCGTTGTGGTACCTAATTGGGTTATTGATGCAGTAGTGCTGCGCTGACCAAAACATGGCTACATTATGTGGTTGTCAACATAGACAACCTAAAATCTATGATTTGTATGAGGAAAAAATCCACCTCCAAACCCCCCCCCCCCCCCCCCCCGGTGGGGGAGCGTGGCTAATTTACAAGCGTAGGCAATGCCAACATACTCTCCTAGGAGGAGCCGTTTTAACACCTCCAAATGCTGTAATGCATCCCAGCTGACCTTAATTATAAAAACATGCCGCAGCTTCGCACTACCCCTCTCCCCCCTCCTCCCCCTTTGACGTGAGACGATGCGAGGCTGGGTTATGAGCCAGATCCCCTACCTGCAGGGAGCCTCCACAGCAACCACATGGCTCAATGTTAATAGTTGCATCCTGAGAAGAAATCAATAACCCTGTAAAGGGGTGATATCACTGTCTCTAGTCCTCTGTCCACATCCCACCTCTACACTCCCTCAGAGGGGCCTGTTTACGAGGGGCCTTGCGCCATGGCGGTTGGCGGTTGGCTGGTTGGTGGTGTAAGGAGCTGCTGAAAGGTCAGTGGGATATGATTTTGATCCAAGTCTGGGATTCCTTCCCTCCCACTGGTGGGAGTAGAGCAGAGAAAATGGGAGGGAATCAGAGGGAATGGGAGTGGGATCTCAAAGCTCATCTGGAGTGGATCTCTCTCTGCCTGCCCAGGGAATCCCATGAGTTAGAGCATGAGTAATGTTCCTGATGGAACATGGGAAATATTAACAGACTGACTTTCCTGTCCATGGCGCAAATTCCCTCCCCATAATATTGATATACGCACAGCACGGGTCCGTAGCATGGATGAGCTACATTGGGAGAACGTTGTGCTGAAAAACTGCCTACACAATAGATTATTTTTTATGTACCTCCCCATGCAGAGCACAAATATTATGACTATTAGTACATTAATTAACTCGCTGGCCTGGGGGTCCAGCGCCCAGCCAAGGTTAAGAGCTTCTTTAATTAAAGATCGATACAGTTTTGCAGTATATTTCACCCTGCACCGTAGGAGGCTGGCTCTTTATTATCTGAAGCATGTCGGGTTGATAAAGAAGTTCACTGAAGACAAATGTATAGAGTTAAGCTTGGGAAAATGTGCTAATAGAGTCAATATTAAAATTGTGAGGTATGAAAAATTAAATCTACATACTGTATGTACAGTGATAGCCTACTTAACCCTTGTGTAGTCTTAACACTCTGTATACTCCCCTTGTCCTAAGGGGAAAAAATGACCCGCCTTCACTAAACCCCTAAAATAAAGCAGCTTAATTGAATTTTAAAACCCAAATCTATTTTGCATAAAGAAACAACCTGTCATTCATCACAAACTTTGTGAATATCTGGGTTTTCCCTCTTCACAATGCAGAAAGATGCATTTAATCAGTGGACACCACTCGTTTTTATTACAACACACCTGTCATAATTGTTTTCTTTACTAAAGTAGAGGTTTATTATTATTATCATTACTAAAGGTACTGCACAGGTGTAAATATATATATTTTTAGCAAGAGATAGCACTTATATAGCCTAAGAAAGTAGCAGACATGTGCAGAAAGTAGTTTTGAATGCATTTTATTGAAGGGAAACAATAACAGTCTTGACATTTTTTGGCAACATAGTGATATATTCTTATATACTGTACAATAAGGAACTCAACTACAAAATACTAGTCTTCTCCCATTTTTTGAACCATTATACACTTTGTGGGTGGAGGCAAAAAACAACAATATATAAGAATAAAATAAGATAGATTTAAAAAAAAAATGTGAACATGAATCAATCAACTCTAATTAGCACATGCAGGACAGTATGCAAGTGTGTGTGCATGGACTTTCCAGATGTATTTTTCACATGTGCAGCACATAGTATTTGTTTTAAGTCCTTTGGGGGGCAGAATTGGCATCTCCTCCTCTTGCCTGCCCCAGCTGCAGCCTCAGGTGGATCAGGACAAGATTCAGCACCCTGAACAGCTTTCACAAGCGCTGCAGAGGCTGCTGTGCGGGAGAGGTGCTCCCTTCTTTGAATGTGTGGGGTTACAAGTGCCTTTCCCAACTGCTCCAGGAACACCCTTCTCTTGTTCTGCTTATCAGGCATCCATGTAGGGTTGATCTTGTTCCATATCACAAATGCATTGTATGAGGACACATCAATGATGTTAGGGAAGATGACCAGAGGCCAGCGGGCATCCTCCTGCAGCTGTAAGTTCCAATCACCTTGTCCAGGATGTCCACGTCTCCTTTGTTGTGGTTGCAGTCCAGAATGATGGCTGGCTTCCTGTCCTCACGATCACTGATCTCAGCCATTTTGTGCAGTGTGCTCAGGAGGACCATATTCTTGTTCCTCTTTGGGAGGTAAGAAACTAGAGTGGTGGTGGGGGTGAAGGCAAACTTTGATGAGGAGGCCTCTCTCCCCCTTGTTGAGAGGAGTGCAGGGGGGAGCTCAGGCTTGTTCTTTCTAACTGTGCCAACCATGGTGATCTTCCTCTTCAGGAGCTGCTGGCTGAGTTCAATCAGTACCACACATCATTTCAATTTCTCATTGTTTGTGTGTGTGTGTGTGTGTGTGTGTGTGTGTGTATGTGTGTGTGTGTGTGTGTGTGTGTGTGTGTGTGTGTGTGTGTGTGTGTGTGTGTGTGTGTGTGTGTGTGTGTGTGTGCGGTGTGTGTGTGTGTGTGTGTGTGCGGTGTGTGTTTTTGTGGTGTGTAAGTTATTTTATAACTGCCGGGTCAAAAATGACCCTAAGACAATCTTTGTACCCTGGTGGTGTACAGCTTTTATGGAAATATGAGCAAAGACGATGTTTCACTTTTTCTAATGTTGGGGTCTCTCTAGGAAAAGTCATCAATTTTGAAGTTGAAAAAATACCGTTTAGGGGATTTTCTCTGCTGTTAAACATAGTGGCAGGTCATTTTTGACGCTTAAGACAACACAAGGGTTAAGTATGTGCAATGAGTGTGCAATTCATCTGTATTTAGCATCAGTAGTAGTTTAAGTGTTGGTCACCAATAGTCAGCATTGTAGACAACAGCACACTTGTGTCGCTGACCCCAAACCTACAAACCCTCCACAATTTGCAACAACGTTATAGCTCCTACAAGATCCCAACAATGATGTCCAATCCCCCCATCTTTTTACACCTGACTTTTCCCCTGTTTTACACCACAACACTCTAGCATTGAACCTAGTCAGGAGGGGGCTGAGGTAAGGTGGGGCCTGAGTGGAGATCAAAGCTGAGCCACTCTCCACTCCGGCAGCAGCAGCAGCAGCAGCACACCTTAAAGCCTCCTTGTTTGTAGTGCTGGAGGTGACAGGCCCAAAAAACACACCTTCAGACTCTGGGCTGCTAAATTCTCCTCAGATCTCCATAATCCGCACGGATTGTGTTTGACAAGACAGGGATTTTCCCGCTGTTCCGAGCCCCCACTTATTCCGGAGCGCCAGCCAACAAAGGGTGGCTAGCCCAGCCCACACCGCTCTTCCTCCAGCTAAGCAGCTTTGGAACATGGCCGGTTCATTTGGTTCAGCACCCTCAAACCTGGTAAATCATGTCTGGTAATTGTCTCTCCACAGAGCCTCCACCACCTAGATCTGGTGTCACCAATCTAATTTTCATCAGTTTCGAGATGTTGTTCAGTGTGATGGTTGTTCTGAGACTGAGGCTACAGTAAGCATTACACAAGATTTGGTGAGAAAGGACCATTTCAGCCATTGTTGACCTATAGCTTGTGTTTCATATGTTTGTTTGTGTACATACGGCTATGTTGAATAGGTTATAATGCATTATATGAGTGTAAATGTACTGTGTCAATCGATGAGGTGGGCCTCAGGAAAACAAGTTTAATAATATTGGTTATTCACGGGCATTGTTATTGTAAGTATTATGGATGCTTGGGTTTATTTTGTTCTAGGCCCTAGGGAAGAGTCTCTCTTCTCTCTCCAATTCCTTAGTTTTCCATGTTATCAATGCAACACTAAACAATTTTCAGACATTCAAATAATGCTTTCACAGATTCAGATTTTTTTTACTGAAAAGGCATCACCTATATGATTCTGATGCATCGCTCAATGGTTGTCTGGGAGATGTGATGCACATAAACACACTCTCACAGACTCTCTCACACACTCTCTTTCTCACACAGACACACACACACACACACACACACACACACTGCACTCACACATGCACACACACACGCGTGACTAATGACTGTCCTGGAGGGAGCAGCAGCCTCTCTTATCAATGCTGGCCTGGCTCTGGCTTAGCCTCCCTGGGTCTCTGTGGGCACATTGACCGGTCTCTTTCCCCACCCCACCTCACTCCCTCTCCCAGACACCCACCCACCTTCCGCCCCCGGTCCTGCCAGCCCAGCCACACAACACTAAGACAGGTTAAACAGTTAAACGGCAGCAAATCCTGCACTCTGTGGGAAATGTACCTCTAATCCCGAATTTATAGGCACACAATCAAAGCCAAAAAGCCTGAGCAACAAATCTGATCCTCCCCCTAACAATCTGCAGCTGGCCTCCTGGGACGGAGGGCTGAGGAGGGAGAAGCTCCTCGGACAAGGCTGAGATGGATAAATACCTAAATGATGAGACAGTCTGGGGACGTGGGACCAGTGTCTGGCTATGGCCGTTCACCTCCAATTTGGCATCCACGCAATGAAAGGCAATTGGGCGCCAGCCCCCACACAGCAGCCAGTCCTTATTATTATACGTTGAAGTGCGGCTTGGCCAATGATTAATGACAGTGTCAGGGCGAAAACAAAGAGCAGTGCAAGTTATCTCCCGTCCACCTGCTCCTAGGAGGCTTTTTGAAGGGAATGGAAAAGGGCGCAAGCAAGCAGCACACCACAGACTGATAATAGAACAGGGAGAGAGAAAGAGAGAGGGAGAGCGAGGAAGAGAGAGAGTGATAGATAGAGGAAGAGGGAGAGATTGACCAGAGAGAGGTGAGAATCTGAATACCTGAGGATGTTTATTATGTGCCTACTACATACTACAAAGCTGCTGGTATGAAAACATATAGTACATATAAATACACTGCTTATTTTATCATTGCATGGAGATTTTTATACAAATAAATTAATTTAAATGTTATATTTATATACTCCGTAGATCTATTTTGGTGTGCATGTGTAGGCTACACGAAGCAGCCCACCACCACTTGCAGGTAATTGTGGTCGGATGTGTGAAAGTGCAGGAGGCCTGGCTGTGTGATTGATTTGACACACATAGTGGAATTTCATAGCGCCTGTGTTTGTTACGTCCAGGCCCACTGTCCCCTGCTGTAATGGTGTTGACATTTATGGGATGGTGTTGGAGGGGGCCCCCCAGCCCTCACTAATGAGGGAGAGAAGGCAGAGAGAGGGAAAAAGCAGCCAGACATTGCCATCCAGTGGTCAGCTGCTATAATACAGAATTTAGTTTTAGTTCTGCGGTTAACTCCCCATGTTAATTTTTTTTTACTTAACTAGGAAAGTCAGTTAAGAACAAATTCTTATTTACAATGACAGCCTACCCTGGCCAAACCGTGCACCACACTATGGGACTCCCAATCCAAGCCAGATGTGATACAGCCCGGATTTGAACCAGGGACTGTAGTGATGCCTCTTGCACTGAGATGCAGTGCCTTAGACTGCTGCGCCACTCGGGAGTCTTTCATATGGTTATCTGGTTGGTGAATATGTTGCTGAGAGGTTTGAATCTACTTTATTATTTTTTTAATGAATGACTCATTTGTTTTGTTATCATCATTTTTAACTGTAGCCATGGGGACACCCTTACATTTTTTTTAATCTACTGAATTGAAATCAAGTAAATCTTACTAACACTACATGAACACAGAGACATGGAACACACACAGCTTCACACACAACGTACACTGCATATCACATGCATTTTCCCCAATAGCGTGCATGTGTCTGTGTGTGTGTGTGTGGTAGCCATGTCCGTACAGCGCCTGTCCCCAAAAATCAGGTCAATGTGTGAAATGGAGTCGTGAGCGCCGCTGTGACAAATAGGGGACGTTGTTTGGAGAGCCTGGCTGACCTAGATAATGCCATGGTTACATGTTACCGTACTGTGTTTTATTTATGCACACTACTCATCCCGGAGTCCTAGCTGCCAGTCCACGCTCCCCCACTTATTTATGCATGCAGGGAGACCTTGAGATCAGCAACATGCCCTGACATAGGAAACCGGCCACCATGGCAGGGCTGATCGGGAACGATACTTAAAATTAAAACAATAAATATGTGACGTTAGCTGTGTCGTCTTCTAACGTACAGACGGGTCATGTCACTCTGATTGGCTGAAATTACTCCTTTAAGTTCTGAGGTAGAACACCATACCATCACATGGGATTGTACATAGAATTGGAATAGTAATAATTGAATAGCGTGTCAGAGGAGGTCAGAAACCTGGCAGTGTGGTGCCAGGACAAATCCTCTCCCTCAACGTGAGCAAGACAAAGGAGACGATAGTGGACTACAGGAACAGGAGGACCAAACACGCCCCCATTCACATCGATGGGACTGTAGTGGAGCGGGTTGAGAGTTTCAAGTTCCTTGGTGTCCACATCACCAACAAACTATCATGGTCCAAACACACCAACAAAGTCGTGAAGAGGGCACGACAATGCCTTTTCCCCCTCAGGAGACTGAAAAGATTTGGCATGGGTCCCCAGATCCTCAAAAAGTTCTACAGCTGCACCATCGAGAGCATCCTGACTGGTTGCATCTGCTCGGCATCCGACCCGTAAGGCACTACAGAGGGTAGTGCGTACAGCCCAGTACATCACTGGGGCCAAGGTTCCTGCCATCCAGGACCTATATACTAGGCAGTGTCAGAGGAAAGCCCAAAAAATTGTCAGAGACTCCAGTCACCCAAGTCATAGACTGTTCTCTCTGCTACCGCACGGCAAGCAGTACCGGAGTGCCAAGTCTAGGTCCAGGAGGCTCCTTAACAGCTTGTACCCCCAAGACATAAGACTGCTGAACAATTAATAAAATGGCCATGGCCACCCAGACTATTTGAATTGACCCCCCCCCCTTTGTTTTTACACAGCTGCAACTCGCTGTTTGTTGTCTATGCAAGGTCGCTTTACCCCTAACTACATGTACAATACAGGCTGCATCCTACTGGCCTGTGGCCCCACGCATTGGCTCGGTGCAGGTACCCCCTGTATACAGCCTCATTAATGTTATTTTATTATGTAATTATTTTTTTTATTTTTTTATTTTGTAAATATTTTCTTTACTCTGTTTTCTTAAAACTGCATTGTTGGTTATGGGCTTGTAAGTAAGCATTTCACGGTAAGGTCTACACCTGTTGTATTCGGCACATGTGATAAATAAAATTGGATTTGATCTCTATGGGATTGTATACTATATCAAACAATGGCAATGTTAGCAAATATTTCAGAAATGACAGACATTCTCATAGATAGAAATGACTAACATATGCTGCATAAGGCTCTCAGCCTCTTTAAAGTCTACAATTTTACAGAAAATCACAAACTACTGCAGCGTTGAAAAACATAAAAGTGGAAATCCAGTTGACTTTAATAAAGCCTCTAGTTGATCTTCTGCATGTCTTGTGCATCTCCACTGCTCTCCTCAGAGGTCCAGAGAACATATCAGAGATGAATGTGCATCTCCACTGCTCTCCTCAGAGGTCCAGAGAACATATCAGAGATGAATGTGCATCTCCACTGCTCTCCTCAGAGGTCCAGAGAACATATCAGAGATGAATGTGCATCTCCACTGCTCTCCTCAGAGGTCCAGAGAACATATCAGAGATGAATGTGCATCTCCACTGCTCTCCTCAGAGGTCCAGAGAACATATCAGAGATGAATGTGCATCTTGGCGGAGATGTAGAGACCCAGGCAGAAAGCCACTCCATTAAAACCAGAATATGTAGAGACCCAGGCAGAAAGCCACTCCATTAAAACCAGGAGATGTAGAGACCCAGGCAGAAAGCCACTCCATTAAAACCAGGAGATGTAGAGACCCAGGCAGAAAGCCACTCCATTAAAACCAGGAGATGTAGAGACCCAGGCAGAAAGCCACTCCATTAAAACCAGGAGATGAAACTCCACCACCCCTGGCTCCAGTAACAAAGGCCCCTTGACTTCCCCTAAAGCCACTCGCCTCTGTGGCGCAATATTATTAAACTCTGCTATCCTACCCCACTAAACAATTCCTCTCTAATGAATTCTATTTGAGGACACACACACACACACACCAAAAAAGAGTTTGTCAGATCAGATGAAGGAAAGTTGGAGGAAAGTCTCAAATCTAAAGTGGCTTCCTTATCTTGTCTTCGCTCCATAGTTTGCACTGATCTAAAAACATAGGATGGGGAAGAAATATGGAAGATGAATATAAAGTATTTGCCCTCACGGATACAACACTAGCCACATAATTTCAGATCAAGGAAAGAATACAAGGAGGGAAACCCCTTTATACTAACCATATCATTGGAGATGAATAAAACAATGATACAAGAAGAGGATACCACTTTAGACTCTATAGATGCACTTCCTGTATGCAGCGGGGCTTAGCTTTTCCTTTGTGGTTTTGACTGGGATCTGTAATGTATGTAAGCATTGTGCCCACTGAAGGGGGTCAAAGGTCAGCCCTTCTGTTGCAATGGCCTTCAACAACACGTCCAGTTCCGACAGGCTCAAGTGTGAGCGGGCAGATACACGCGCGTAGGAAATGTCCGTCTCACATTCAGGCGTGCATCGGAGGCCCTTGAGACAATCACAGAGTGTTCCAAAACAGAGGTCTCTCCTTCCAACGGTAGTCACAGCCAACCGCCCAAGCAGTTTTTCCTCACCTAGCTATAGGATGCCAGCTATGTGCATCTGATATGTACATGGTGTCTATACAAGGCTGTGGATTTGGCTTGCCTTTTAACACATTAGGACCTGTCAAGAAGGCTTGATGTGAACAAGACAAATGCTGCCTTACTGGAAACCTTGACTGGGTACACGATAAGCAACAAGAAGTTACCAAAGTCTACATTAAGCTACTTTTTAAAAAAAAAATCTAACATACAGCATTGGAGAGTGGGGTTAAGTTCAGTCAAAGGGGTAAGTTGAGCCACCCTTGTTTCTAGGAAACCATACACAAAATGTATAATTTAACCTAATATTTAGGAAGAGCCCCGCTAGCACCTAGCGTTCTGAGAACTACAGTATATGTTTCTGAGATTGTGGTTGTCCTATTGTTATTTTGCATAAAACCTTCCCACAACTTTCTGGGAATAGTCCAGGATAGTTGCTTGGCTTTGGAACATTCTCAGCACATTTAAATAACTTATTTCAATACTTTAATAGAACGTTTCCTAAAAGTTCAAACATGGTTACATTTGATTTAAATTTTGGTAGTGTTCTAGGAAAGTTATCCAACTGACATTGGGAATGTTCTCAAATAGTTCAGAGAATGTTAAGAAACAACCTTCTTCTGTGGGAACTTCAGTACTTCAGCATAACGTTTCCTACAGGTTTCCTCATGGTTCTATTTCAAGAGTGACTGCCAGTAAAAAACAACTAATTCCTTTGAAAATGGCCTATGTGGCTTCGATATGAGTCAGAAACATTTATTCTAGTGTCAAAATTTACTATAAAGTGTAAATAGGATCCTTTCGGCCATGAAGTCAGTCTTGCCTAAAATGGAGTTTGGAACCTCAGTGCGTCAGAACGAGGGTTGGATTTGGATTACAATTGTCAACAAATCATGCCCCCTTTGGCCAAGCTCCACGTGCAAATCGCCCCTCCGCCCACTTCACTTCCCTTCATTGAATGGCGCTACAGCCCCAACCAATAGTTCAAGGGATTTTATTTTTATTTAACCTTTATTTATCTAGGTAAGTCGGTTAAGAACAAATTCTTATTTACAATGACGGCCTACCGAAAGGTAAAAGGCCTCCTGCGGGAATGGGAACTGGGATTAAGAATAAAAATATAGGACAAAACACACATCAAGACAAGAGAGTCAACACAACACCACATAAAGAGAGACCTAAGACGACAACATAGCATGGCAGCAGCACGTGACAACACAGTAAATAGCTGGCTAATGTTAGCCTACCTCAATACAACTCTGATTTGGCTTGGAAACATGATAACATTTCAAAAGAAGGAAAATAATTTGTAGGAAAACCGTTTGTCATGATTGTGATGTCGCCAGATGAACTTTAGATACAGTGTAACTTTAGCCAGAAGACAAAGATTGGGGGGAACACCGTGTTGTAGCTAGCTAACATTAAAATTGCTAGCTATTTTTGATGAGCTTTGCTAGTAACAGTAATGGCAACATTGCCATCTCTATAAAGTACATTTGAAGACTTAATATGACAAAGTTGTTTCCTACTAATTATTTGCTTACTTTAAATCAAATCAAATTTATTTATATAGCCCTTCTTACATCAGCTGATATCTCAAAGTGCTGTACAGAAACCCAGCCTAAAACCCTAAACAGCAAGCAATGCAGGTGTAGAAGCACGGTGGCAAGGAAAAACTCCCTAGAAAGGCCAAAACCTAGGAAGAAACCTAGAGAGGAACCAGGCTATGAGGGGTGGTCAGTCCTCTTCTGGCTATGCCGGGTGGAGATTATAACAGAACATGGCCAAGATGATCAAATGTTCATAAATGACCAACATGGTCAAATAATAGTAATCTCAGTAGTTGTCGAAGGTGCAACAGGTCAGCACCTCAGGAGTAAATGTCAGTTGGCTTTTCATAGCCGATCATTCAGAGTATCTCTACCGCTCCTGCTGTCTCTAGAGAGTTGAAAACAGCAGGACTGGGACAGGTAGCACATCCGGTGAACAGGTCAGGGTTCCATAGCCGTAGGCAGAACAGTTGAAACTGGAGCAGCAGCACGGTCAGGTGGACTGGGGACAGCAAGGAGTCATCATGCCAGGTAGTCCTGAGGCATGGTCCTAGGGCTCAGGTCCTCCGAGAGAGAGAAAGAAAGAAAGAAAGAAAGAAAGAAAGAAAGAAAGAAAGAAAGAGAGAATTAGAGAGCATACTTAAATTCACACAGGACACCGGATAAGACAGGAGAAATACTCCAGATATAACAGACTGACCCCAGCCCCCCGACACATAAACTACTGCAGCATAAATACTGGAGGCTGAGACAGGAGGGGTCAAACAGACAGGGCCAAACAGGGCCAAACAGACAGGGCCAAATAGGCAGGATATAACCCCACCCACTTTGCCAAAGCACAGCCCCCACACCACTAGAGGGATACCTTCAACCACCAACTTACCATCCTGAGACAAGGCCGAGTATAGCCCACAAAGATCTCCGCCACGACACAACCCAAGGGGGGGCTCAACCCAGACAGGAAGACCACGTCAGTGATGTTATCGTATTTCCATGCCACTCTAAATTAGTGTAATTTAGATGAAACAGTCACATTTAGATGCAACCCATGTCTAGGGCACAAATACATTTTGGATGCAGCTAACTCATGTCTGACAACAACAGTGTTCTAACAAGCAGCAACAAACTCAAAACATGTAGCAGTTGGTTGCATAGTGTAACGGTGTCACCGGCCTGAATGTAATCCAATCTGTAGCCAGTCAGTCTACATCTGTAAAGCATAGAATTAACTTCCAAACGAGATTACGTTATTTCTCGAGCTACCGTATGTTTATAATTGAGGGATGATGACAATCATTGACCCTGTTTTTCTGTAAGATAAAGTGCACAGTTGGGTGCCAAACTGATCCCCTGCTCATGAAGGGATGCCGGGACCTACCAGAAGGAGCAAAGTTGGGTATCATAACATGTCCAGCAATATGATTGCAATGGTTTAGCAACCTCCAAAAATCTTTTCATTCACTGTTCACTTGCTATTTTCACAACTTGTCAGGCAAGACCTTAGAATAAAAGTGTGTTATGTGACACAAGTCCCTTGTGACACCTCCATTGTTGCTAGGGTCTCCCTCGACTACAATGAAAAGCACACACCATCATGAGGCCTCTGATAGGCCTCCAGCCATTACCACGAGTATGGTATCAAACACATGGTTTCCATGTGTTTGATGCCATTCCATTTGCTCTGTTCCAGCCATTATTATGAGCGGTCCTCCCCTAGCAGTCTCCACTGGTCTTCTTATTGTCTCGGCCTTAGGCTTGTGTATCACAGCGTCAAAGCACATGAACTAACAAGTTGTAGTGCAAACGATGCAATTATCACAACACATACAGTAGGTTGTAATGTCTTTTTTTCCTGGCTTGGCTTCCCCATTGATTTTACCCACGCACCACTACTGATACCCAGTTCATTATCACAGTGGCAAAGTGCCTCTCAAAAATGTCTGCCAAGTCACCTGACAAGTCAGCTGATGGCTCACCTGATGGGTCAGGTGGTCACCAGCTGACCATATTAAGATGGCCGACATACACACACGAGATCTTCAGTTTCTTGGCAATTTCTCGCATGGAATAGCCTTCATTTCTCAGAACAAGAATAGACTGACAAGTTTCAGAAGAAAGTTCTTTGTTTCTAGCCATTTTGAGAGTGTAATCGAACCCACAAATGCTGATGCTCCAGATACTCAACTAGTCTAAAGAAGGCCAGTTTTATTGCTTCTTTAATAATCAGAACAACAGTTTTCAGCTGTGCTAACATCATTGCAAAAGGGTTTTCTAATGATCAATTAGCATTTTAAAATGATAAACTTCGATTAGCTAACACAACGTGCCATTGGAACACAGGAGTTTTGCTGATAATGGGCCTCTGTACGCCTATGTAGATATTCCTTTAAAAATCAGCCGTTTCCAGCTACAATAGTCATTTACAACATTAACAATGTCCGCACTGTATTTCTGATCAATTTGATGTTATTTTAATGGACAAAAAAAAGTGATTTTCTTTCAAAAACAAGTACATTTCTAAGTGACCCCAAACTTTTAACCTTTATTGTATCAGACCACTGTCTCTTTTACAGATGAGCCCTAAATTCCATAAATTACAGAAAATATACAGATCAATATAAATACAAAATGCTGAAAGACAAATTCCAGATACAAATATTTTGGCATCATTATACAATAGATGGCCCGTAATCACCAGACACACCTGGCTAACTTGATGGGTCATGTAATCATCTGGCAAAGTGGAGTCTTTTGTTTAGACATGTAGCTAGCTAGGATACCATGGTTGCCCTTAGTTAGAAGATGTAATCCAGAGACAGGTGTTATACATAACAGCCTTCTCTGTTCACTTTTCGACTCCCTTTGCATTTACAATCAAATGCCAGAATTGTATTAATCTCCTTATCATACTCTGCTTCCACCGGGCATTCCACTGATTTCAAAAAGTAGTCCATCACAACTTTTTTCCACTGACCTTTCTCGGTAGTGCCTGAAAAATTCAGGGCAGCAATGTTATTGAGAGCAGTAGCAACACTTTTGCAGTACTCCATGTTATCTTTAAAACAAGCTGCATTAGAAAGGATTATCTACACATACCAAGCAGCTCATTTTATAGACAGAAGGTACATGGCACACCAATCCTAACTCCTCTCTCGGCATGTCCAGTCCATTCATTATCTCAGCCAATAATGGCTAGTGGGAAGGTTCCTGGCTTTTTCCGTGGCTTAACCAACTAGGCTCGTAATTTAACAATTTGATTTGTATTTACAGATGCCATACAAGTTTGCTATTAAGGCACATGAAAGTTAACAGGAATTTCTGCAATTTTTTTTACACATTCTTTAAATTCTTTTAAATGCCTTCAAATGCCTCTACTGTGAAGCAGTGACATGCAACATACTGTATGCATAATTTCCTGAAACAAGTCACAAATATTGAAGTGCCTTTGAACGGGGTATATTAATAGGTTCCAGACACTCTGGTTTGTGTCAAGAACTGCAACACTGCTGGGTTTTTCATGCTCAACAGTTTCCCGTGTGTATCAAGAATGGTCCACCACCCAAAGGACATCCAGCCACCTGACACAACTGTGTGAAGCATTGGAGTTAACATGGGCCAGCATCTCTGTGGAATGCTTTTGACACCTTGTAGAGTCCAAGCCCCGATGAATTGAGGCTGTTCTGATGATTAACTTGCCTAAATCTCTTCTGCAACAGCAGTGAACACTTCATCACTAGGTGCCCAAAAATCAAGGGAGAATCCAAGAACAAGATATGAGTGGATAAAAGATGGTAAACGTTGCTGGAGGTGTGGCCATGCCCACTTGCCTGAAGAGTGTTCCCTGAAGAAGCCTTGTTATGATTGTGATGGGATACATCTACAGGTGCTTCATCAGGTGGCCCAGCAAGAACCTTCAGCTTGCACCAATCAAACTCTCTAACGTGTACCTCGCTCACACCAACCAAATTGGTTGAGTTCTCCTGAAGGAGGTTCCAGTGCTCTTGAGGAATGGATCCAAGTCCCTCAAGGCTTATGCCATTCTGGACGATGGAGCAGAGAGAACAATGTTACTGCCTGACAACTGCAACTGTTAGGAGAGCAGGAGACCCTCATCCTCCATACTGTCAACACTGACGTCACCCATCTTAAGGGCGCAACAGTCAGCTTTGAGACAACCCCTCTCTCCAAACCTAAGGAAAAGTATGTGATCCATGGTGCCTTCACTGTTACAGCTTTAGATCTCAGGAATCTCCCTTTGCAGCCCTTCAGCAATGTACACCCTCTCCTGTTGATCAAATCAGATAATCCCACCTGATCAGCACCCACAAAGCAAATACACCTAGGCACCAGAGGAGGACCAGCAGTCGTCCATACAAGACTAGGCTGGCCCCTACAAGGCTATGAGGGCCTCCTTACCAGTTACACTCCAGTGCAACAGTACCTTCTGACTTCCCTGGTTATGCCCTCTGACACACTGTCCATCATTGTTCCTGTACCCAAGAAAGCAAAGGTAACTGAACTAAATTACTATCGCCCCGCAGCACTCACTTCTGTCGTCATGAAGTGCTTTGAGAGGCTAGTTAAGGATCATATCACCTCTACCTGACCTGACACCCTAGACCCACTTCAATTTCCTTACCGCCCCAATAGATCCACAGACGATCCAATCGCCATCACACTGCACACTGCCCTATCCCATCTGGACAAGAGGAAAACCTATGTAAGAATGCTGTTCATTGACTATAGCTCAGCATTCAACAGCTTAGTACCCTACAAGCTCACCATTAAGCTCGGGGCCCTGGGTCTGAACCCCACCCTGTGCAACTGGTTCCTGGACTTCCTGACGGGCCGCCCACAGGTGGTGAAGGTAGGAAACAACACCTCCACTTCGCTGATCCTCAACACAGGCCCCACAAGGGTGCATGCTCAGCCCCCTCCTGTACTCCCTGTTCACCCATGACTGCATGGCCACACACACCTCCAACTCAATCATAAAGTTTGCAGATGACACAACAGTAGTAGGCCTGACTACCAACAATTACGAGACAGCCTACAGGGAGGAGGTGAGGGCCTTGGGAAAGTGGTGCCAGGAAAATAACCTCTCACTCAACGTCAAAAAACAAAGGAGCTGATCGTTGAAACAGCAGAGGGAGCACACCACTATCCACATCAATGGGACTGCAGTGGAGAAGGTGGAAAGCTTCAAGTTCCTCGCCATACACATCACTGAAGATCTGAAATGGTCCACCCACACAGACAGTGTGGTGAAGAAGGTGCAACAGCGCATCTTCAACCTCAGGAGGCTGAAGAAATGTGGCTTTGCCCCTAAAACCCTCAAACTTTTACAGATGCACAATTGAGAGCATCCTGTCGGGCTGTACAGCAACTGCACAACCCGCAACCGCAGGGCTCTCCACAGGGTGGTACGATCTGCCCAATGCTTCATCGGGGGCAAAAAAAACAGCTTCCATCTCAAGGCCATCAGACTATTAAATAGCCATCACTAGCCGGCTTCCACCCGGTTACGCAACCCTGAACCTTAGAGCCTGCTGCCCTATATACAGTAGAAGTCGGAAGTTTACATACACCTTAGCCAAATACATTTAAACTCAGTTTTTCACAATTCCTGACATTTAATCCTAGTAAAAATTCCCTGTCTTAGCTCAGTTAGGATCACCACTTTGTTTTAAGAATGTGAAATGTCAGAATAATCGTAGAGAGAATGATTTATTTCAGCTTTTATTTCTTCCATCGCATTCCCAGTGGGTCAGAAGTTTACATACACTCAATTAGTATTTGGTAGCATTGCCTTTAAATTGTTTAACTTGGGTCAAACGTTTCGGGTAGCCATCCACAAGCTTCCCACAATAAGTTGGGTGAATTGTGGCCCATTCCTCCTGACAGATCTGGTGTAACGGAGTCAGGTTTGTTGGCCTCCTTGCTCGCACACGCTTTTTCAGTTCTGCCCACACATTTTCTATGGGATTGAGGTCAGGGCTTTGTGATGGCCACTCCAATACCTTGAATTTGTTCCTGTACCCAAGAAGGAAAGCCATTTTGCCACAACTTTGGAAGTATGTTTGGGGTCATTGTCCATTTGGCAGACCCAAAGCTTTAACTTCCTGACAGATGTCTTGAGATTCTGCTTCAATACATCCACATGATCTTCCATCCTCATCTATTTTGTGAAATGCACCAGTCCCTCCTGCAGCAAAGCACCCCCACAACATGATGCTGCCACCCCCATGCTTCACGGTTGGGATGGTGTTCTTTGGCTTGCAAAGCCTCCCCCTTTTTCCTCCAAACATAACGATTATCATTATGGCCGAACAGTTCTATTTTTGTTTCATCAGACCAGAAAACACTTCTCCAAAAAGTACGATCTTTGTTCCCATGTGCAGCTGCAAACCATAGTCTGGCTTTTTTATGACGGTTTTGGAGCAGTGGCTTCTTCCTTGCTGAGCGGCCTTTCAGGTTGTGTCGATATAGGACTCGTTTTACTGTGGTTATAGACATCTTTGTACCTGTTTCCTCCAGCATCTTCACAAGGTCCTTTGCTGTTGTTCTGGGATTGATTTGAACTTTTCGCACCAAAGTACGTTCATCTCTAGGAGACAGAACGTGTCTCCTTCCTGAGCGGTGTGACGGCTGCATGGTCCCATGGTGTTTATACTTGCGTACTATTGTTTTTATAGAGGAACGTGGTACCTTCAGGCATTTGGAAATTGCTCCCAAGGATGAACCAGACTTGTGGATGTCAACAAAAAAAACTGAGGTATTGGCAGATTTCTTTTGATTTACCCATGATGTCAAGCAAAGATTCACTGAGCTGCAGAATACCACTCTTCCCAAGCCTTCTCACAGAGATGCTGAAATGACCCTCCTCACCTCAGACACTACCAGGCTACTAGCTTCTCAAAAGAGATTATTGCTCCAAAGGCACAACAAACTGTCCCTCAGAGCAGCTTGCTCCGGAGCTGGACCACGCAATCTCTGACATTGCCAACCCCGACCCAGTAACCCCTAACCTGCTCTTGATGGGGCGACGGAATGCATCCCTGCCTCAAGTTGCCTATACCCCTGGCTCCATGGGGTGGCGGTGATGGTGCCACAGTCAAATGCTGGCAGATAGATTTGGACTTCATTCATCCATCAGTACCAACCCACACTGCACAGGCCCACCCACTTGGGAGCCATGCCCACCCACTGGGGATCCAGGCCCAACCAATCTGAATAAGTTTTTCCACACAAAAGGGCTTTATTACAGACAGAAATGCTCCTCAGATTCATCAGCTGTTCGGATGGCTGGTCTCAGACAATCCCACAGGTGAAGGAACTGGGTGTGGAGGTCCTGGGCTGGCGTTGTTACAAGTGGTCTGCGGTTGTGAGGCCGGTTGGACATACTGTGAAATTCTCTAAATTGACGTTTGAGGCGGCGGTAGAGAAATGAATGTTAAATTCTCTGGCAACACCTCTGATGGACATTCCTGCAGTCAGCATGCCAATTGCACACTCACTCAAAATTTGAGACATTTGTGGCGTTGTGTGACAAAACTGCATATTTTAGAGTGGCCATTTATTATCCCCAGCACAAGGTGCACCTGTTTAATGATCATGCTATTAAAAAATCAACTTCTTTATATGCCACATTTTTCAGGTGGATGGATTATCTTGCAAAGGAGAAATGCTCACTAACAGGGATGTAAACACATTTTTGCACAAAACTGGAAAGAAATACGTTTTTTGTGCGTATGGACAATTTCTGGGACCTTTTATTTCAGCTCATGAAACATGGGACCAACAATTTACATGTTGCGTTCTTATTTTTGTTTAGTATAGATTTCCCCTGATGGAGTGAATCGGGATGTAAAAAAATGCTATTTACCCAGCTCTCCTCTGTTTAAAACATGGCATCATCTGTAGGTGTCAAATGCTGTATCTTCATTATCACACAACCACAAGTTTGATATTTCTAGAACTGATGACAAATGTATGCTCTGTTTTGCTCCTCTAATCCTGTAAAAGTGTCTAATCTTGTAAAACTATATTTTTTAGCAGTGGATGAGCCTCGAGTGAGCCGGTAATGTTTCCCAGTGTAATCTGTAGAGGAAACAGTAGTGTCTTAATGAGAAGCCATGGCCTACTCTCGCAGAAGCCCTCGTCTGTAGCACACTACCACATAGCACAGCACAGCATGCTCCTCACATGTGGTCTGTATATATGGGATTGCAGGGGCTTCTTTGAAGTATGTAGTCGCGGCTGCTTCCTTTGTGTGTAACAACCCCGAAAAATCTAAACCCCAACCAAAACACCCATAAGAATACCTGAAAGGGAACAATATCAAGTGCCATATGTATATGCTGCTTTACACATCTTTCTCTCTTTTTCATCCCCCCTTTTCACCGATATTATGCATGTCTTCTGTGAAGCGTGGTGGCTTTGCATCTGGAGAGCTGTTTTAATGAAAACTGTGGGAGTACAGAAACAGTCAAAAGAGGCGTGCTAAAAATCTTCTAACGCTCTCAAACGAACAACCTAGGGACAAAACACGAATTCCGCCCGGTGTCTCTCCTTGTAGTGCCGTGCAGACAAGTGCGCGTTTAGCGGGGCTGCTGCTCTCAGACTAAGGGTCCGGTGGGATGTGTAGATATGTGTTTATCAGAAGAGGAAGCTCCTCTTTTCATGTGGCACTCTTTCTTTTCCCTCCTCCTCCTTCCTGCTGTTGAAGGTGAGATACAGAGTTCAGAGAGCAGCATGAGCAGGCTGTATCTCAGAGTCACAGAGAAAGAGCTTTTTCTGTTCTTTGTGGAAACTGGGGTTCATGTCCCTATGTAATTGCAGCACAGTTATTGAGGAAGGCTTAGGATATCAGTTATACATGTATCTGCTCTCTTGTTGATAACTGTCCTATATAGGCCTACATGTATACTCCTCTCTACTGTGTCACTTACAGGATTATGGAATATGCAGCCCTCTGATTTCACCTGGGTTATATTTTATTCACTTAACCAGTGGCAGAGAGCACAACTGATGTTTCATATAAAATCTTCCCTGAAGGTTAAAAGTTATGAATTGGATAACGTTTGATACTGACAACCAATGTTACTGAATTTGTCTAGATCTTATGTATTCTCATAGCTTTCCAAATATCCATCCCCACAGATTAGTATTCATATTCATCAGTTGAGAGAAGGACTGTCCGAAAATGTTCTCCATATAACTTAGTGATGAATAGTACCAGCTTTATGTACAACCCAAATAAGCGTTGTAAGCCCCTGGCCTGTCCAATGGCAGCCTCTAGTGGAGATTTGGCATTACTGCTGTCAAATGTCAGATGAGACAAAGATACATTTTGGGATTTGTATAAATAATCACACATCAGCTAGTAATACATAATTGTACTGCATCATACATTATGATGCAATATCTGCTAGTAAGAAAAGATAAATACTGTCATTAGAACACAAGAGATGAGGGGATGAAAGAAGAGGTGAGAAGTGATGATGAGAGAAGAGAAATAGCGAGAGATACAACAAATGCAAAATGAAAAGAGATAATGGAGAGAGAGACCTTATCCTTATCACAGATGCAAAGAGGGGAAAGCCCAGACGGTATGATACACCACCAGTAGAAGACAGAGGAGTTGTGGTGTCCAAGAGAGCAACAACCTCAGTTTTTATCTGCTCTCTGAACAGTCCTCTATTAAAGAGAACTTTAATAGAGGACTGGGGCGTGGAAACAGAAGGACATTAGAACATTGAGTCACACATCAAAGTCAAATCAGAAAAACACAACCAATACTTAACACTTCCAGCTGCACCTTCTCTATAAATAGGCCTTCTGCTTCGATTCTTTCCTTTTTTTGTCTTCCTGCTGAATGGCAACAATTGTCTGCACACTGCCTGCGAGTTGCTACAGGCCCTCCCAAATACAGAGATACATCAACCAGGTTCAGATCGGTTTAGCATTAATCAATCACCAAGGTTAACGGGTTAACATACAGATATGTTATGCAGACGTTTAGTGTCATTATGGGTGACGCCTACAGGTGTGTGTGTGTGAGTGTGTGCGTGTGTGTTTTATAACATGTCTTAGAACAGCGAGCTCAGCTCTCATTAACACCCATATTATCAGGGGGGGTGTGTTAAATGACGATGACACATGTTCCTTCTATTTATCCTAACAGGATGAAAAGATCAGAATGATCAAAGAAGAGAGACGGTGACAAGGAAACCTTGAGGAGACGCATGACAGTGAAGCAATAGCTTATGACTACTGTGAAGTTCATCACCATACTACCAGCCGCATGGTAGCGCCAGATAACAATCAAGGGTATCCTCCTCACGCATTATATCTGTCTCTGGCTCAATCAGAAAGCTGTGCCAATCATGTGTCGACTGTCAAAATGTACAGTATCTAGGCAGTGTGACTTAACGTTGAGGTTAATGTTGGAATTTTAAAATCTCTCTCATTCCATTGCACCATGTTTAGCCTACCTGGTTGACCTCAACCAGAGTTTAAAGACGGGAGCTCAGTGCTCTAATAGAATAAGTTCCAACCTTATTATGGTCTGAATATTCTAAACCAAATTTTTCCAAACCTCATAATAGAAATTCAGGAAAAGCATAATGAACCACCAGAGTTTAAAGCACATGACAACTATCCTACAAAAAGAGAAGGCTTCAGTCATGCTTATGAAACAAATTGACTTTAGCTTAGCTTCTGAGGCAGATTCTGCCACTTATCGAAGCTGAAGCGTAGAATTAGCCTACATATAGAATATTATCAGATTTGAGTGGCAGGCACAACATAACACAAATATGGTAGAATGGCTGAATATACATATGTAAGAAATTCAGTAACACTCCTGCTTTTCTAAGGTCAGCAAATGAGTAGGTGAATTTCTATTCAATAATACATTTAGCTACAGTCCATGTTTTTTGCATCTGTGGGTGATTTCTCATGAAACTAGAACAAAACGAGACCATGTTTGGGGGGATTTTCAAGAAATGTAATCTGTTGAAGGGTCCTTTGGAAGAAGGTTTGTTGAAATAAATGACATTTATATCTTAAAGCCTAATTGAGAAATAATTAATTCAAGTTGGAATATTTGTGACATTTTGGCCTTACCCAGGCTTCCTTTACGACTCCATAATGTTTCATCTGCATGGCGCTACCAAGCAAAGTTAGCGTCATATAAAGCTTTACCGCTTGCTTTGTAAAATGAGTAGTATTTTAATTTAAATAACATTTCTTACAAACATTTATAAATTATGAAAGCTATAAACATTAATATAGAAAATATTTTTAGAGAAATTGGCACATTTTTCAATATATTGTTGAACATAATATACTCTACAGGTATATCAAAGTTCCAGAGTGGGATCTTTGCTACTTTCAGTTATGATCCAGTTTGTAAGCATTACCAACAGACAATGTGAAAATGGAATTAAAATGGTTGCCCTCTGCTGGTGATTTGCAGGATGTGCAAAGTAAAAGTATGGTTAAATTGCCTACTATGGCAATTTCTCTGTATAAAATGGGCCATATGCACTTAGAGTACATTATGTTCAACAATATATAGAAACAAAAATTGTACATTTTCAATATTCTTGTTAATATTTTTCAATATTCATAAATGTGTACTAAAATCTAAATACTACAAAGCATCGTACAACACCAGCTCCGACGCTCGTCGGATGTGGCAGGGCTTGCAAACTATTACAGACTACAAAGGAAGCACAGCCTCGAGCTGCCCAGTGACACAAACCCACCAGACGAGCTAAATTACTTCTACGCTCGCTTCGAGGCAAGTAACACTGAAACATGCATGAGAGCACCAGCTGTTCCGGACGACTGTGGGATCACGCTCTCCGTTGCCGATGTGAGTAAGACCTTTAAACAGGTAAACATTCACAAGGCCACCGGGCCAGATGGATTACAAGGACGTGTACTCCGAGCATGCGCTGACCAACTGGCAAGTGTCTTCATTGACATTTTCAACCTGTCTCTGACTGAGTCTGTAATACATACATGTTTCAAGCAGACCACCATAGTCCCTGTGCCCAAGAACACTAAGGTAACCTGCCTAAATGACTACCAACCCGTAGCACTCACGTCTGTAGCCATGAAGTGCTTTGAAAGGCTGGTCATGGCTCACATCAACACCATTATCCCAGAAACCCTAGACCCACTCCAATTTGCAACAGATCCACAGATGATGCAATCTCTATTGCAGTCAACACTGCCCTTTCCCACCCGGACAAAAGGAACACCTATGTGAGAATGCTACTCATTGACTACAGCTCAGCGTTTAACACCATAGTGCCCTCATAGTTCATCACTAAGCTAAGGACTCTGGCACTAAATAACTCCCTCTGCAACTGGATCCTGGACTTCCTGATGGGCCGCCCCAGGTGGTAAGGGTAAGGAACAACACATCCGCCACGCTGATCCTCAACATGGGGGCCCCTCAGGGGTGCGTGCTCAGTCCCTTCCTGTACTCCCTGTTCACTCATGACTGTATGGCCAGGCACGACTCCAACACCATCATCAAGTTTGCCGATAACACAACAGTGGTAGGCCTGATCACAGACAACGATGAGACAGCCTATAGGGAGGAGGTCAGAGACCTGGTCGTGTGGTACCAGGACAACAACCTCTCCCTCAACGTGATCAAGACAAAGGAGATGATTGTGGACTACAGGAAAGGGAAGACCGAACACACCCCCATTCTCATCGACAGGGCTGTAATGTAACAGGTTGAGAGCTTCAAGTTCCTTGGTGTCCACATCACCAACAAACTAACATCGTCCAAACACACCAAGACAGTCGTGAAGAGGACATGACAAAACCTATTCCCCCTCAGGAGACTGAAAAGATTTGGCATGGGTCCTCAGATCCTCAAAAGGTTCTACAGCTGCACCATCGAGAGCAACCTGACTGGTTGCATCACTGCCTGATATGGCAACTGCTCGGCCTCCGACCGCAAGTCACTACAGAGGGTAGTGCGAACTGCCCAGTACATCACTGGGGCCAAGCTTCCTGCCATCCAGGACCTCTATACCAGGCGTGTCAGAGGAAGGCCCTACAAATTGTCAAAGACTCCAGCCACCCTAGTCATAGACTGTTCTCACTGCTATCGCATGGCAAGCATTACCGGAGTGCCAAGTCTAGGTCCAAGAGGCTTCTAAACAGCTTGTACCCCCAAGCCATAAGAGTCCTAAACATCTAATCAAATGCCCCACCCCGCCTTTACACCACTGCTACTCTCTGTTATCACCTATGCATAGTCACTTTAATAACTCTACCTACATGTACATATTACCTCAACTAACCGGTGCCCCTGCACATTGATTCTGTACCGGTACCCCCCTGTAAATAATCTCCCTATTGTTATTTTGCTGCTGCTCTTTAATTACTTGTTACTTTTATTTCTTATTCTTATCCGTATTTTTTAAAACTGCATTGGTGGTTAGGGGCTTGTAAGTAAGCATTTAATTGTAAGGTCTACACCTGCTGTATTCAGCGCATGTGACTAATACCATTTGAATATGCTTGTCAACAACGGACAGTTTTTTTGTTTTTTTTTACCTTTAGCCTAATTTGACTGACTGTTACTATCAATCTAATGCTTTCTAACAACAGCTAGCAACTGTGATAGAGCTGTGACCGTGATCAAAATTGATCCCTGACAATTTAATTAACATTTCCATTAATAATTGCATAATAAATATGTAACCTTTATTTAACTAGGCAAGTCAGTTAAGAACAAATTCTTATTTACAATGACGGCCTACCCCAGAAAAATCCGGACGACACTGGGACAATTGTGTGCTGCCCTATGGGACTACGGCCGGATGTGATGCAGCCTGGATTTGTACCAGGGACTGCAGTGACACCTTTTACACTGAGATGCAGTGCCTTAGACTGCTGTGCCACTCGGGAGCCCATAACACAAGGCTACAACAACAATAAACTGAAGTTATAGGCTATTTATTAAATATGTTTGCCATCTCCATGTAGGCTACACAACTGGCACAAATTGATTTGCAATGAATCCAGTGATATAATTTCAACATATTTATTGTATCAAATGGTAGCCTACAATGGCATAGAAATGAATAGACTAATTGATGACCAACAGATGCAAATGGGTCATTCACATCATGCCAGTTTCATTGTGGACTTTTCCCCATAATAGAAACATGTGAGGGAGTTCCAATTTCCATTTCAAATTTCCACCTGCTCAGCACTCGAGATCCAAGTACAGAGCATGCACAAAACCCATATAAAACCCATCACTTGATACGATTTTCCATAAGAAAGTTGACATTACAATGCAGTTTAAACCACCACCAAGCGAATGTATCTAATGTGCTCCAGTGTACCTAGTCGTTTTCCAGTGCTTTGTCGAGTTAATATGTTTTTTGGAAATAGGCAGGGTCAGTCCTGGCTATTCTTCTGCCATAGGTGAGACAAAAAAAACTAGAATAGTCCCAGTAAGCAAAATGACGTCTAAAATATGTTTTTTTCCAGACGTTATAAAAACCAATGTCCTGGACGTGGAAATCGAGGCCGGTCATCCAAAAAAAGACATCCAAAAGGCGTTGGCGTCGGACCGTGCTTACTGCAGTATGGCCTACAGTGGCACCTGAAATTGAATTTTAGGAAGGCCCACCTATGTGGCAGGCCGACTGTTTGTAAAACACACAAAAAAGACAGCCAGTCCGTGCTTACTGGGGTGTAGCCTACCATGGTGAGAATTTGTTCTTAACTGACTTGCCTAGTTAAATTAATGGTGGCCTGCAATGGAATTTGCCCACCATTTGTAAAACCGGCTGTTGCATTGTCTTTTTAATCCTGATTCCTGTGATTTGGCTATTTAAGCTCTGAATATCAGCTACCCAACTTTATCAGGAGGAGTTATCACAAGCCTATTAGCAATGTGTTTACATAGCGGGAAATGCAGAAGTATTTTCTTTTTTCGCTATAATCAGCTCGTCAAAAATGTACAGATTCAAACTTGAAACCACAGATCATTACAGTTTAGCCCACGGGATAAATCTCCTGGGCAGCAGTTGTGAGTAATCTGATTGTCCATTCCATATTGTTCATTTTACTTGACCTGTACTGTTTTTAGGATATGTTGTTTGTTAACCATGTCAGCTCGTTTGTTATTTGATTGGGAACCATTTAGCTCTGTCTCATTACATTGTCATACATTTTATCTCCAGCCTGTAGGCTACAGAAAAGGCTACCATTCTATATCTGCTACATTATGTTAGATGATTTTTTTGGAGGGAACGTTAGTGGAGCTCCGCAGCACTGAGTCTCTTCAACAGCACCCTGGAAAGGCGTACTGGGAATGGACAAGAAATATTTTGCTTCCCTGCCTTTGACAGAGTGGGCACTGCTTATCACAGGGCGGCATCACTGCTCACCTAAAAAGCCCATATGCCACTGGTTGAGAGAAATTGTCATTGTTTTGGGGCAGAATTATATGAGGTTTTATGTGTTGCTGGAGGTGCGTTTTGGTCAGTTTAGTTCAGAAAATGCCACCCTCGTCAATTTGTCATCACAGGCAGCCACCTAATCCTACCTAATGAGCGGGCCGGCCCTGGACATAGGTGTCTCCATAATGACAATTTAAATATCCTACCTACAACTGGTAAAAAGTTGTCATGAGGTGCGCACGTGCTTCTCTGTCTCCTCTCTCTCTCTCTCTCACGTGACTCAGCTGCCTTCTGCAGCGCTCTCTCAACACCACACCCCTCCGGACCTCTCCGGTCATGGCTAGAAGGCTTCAGTCCTCCCCCTTCCAACCACTCACTCATTCACTCACTCAGAAACAGCCTGCCTCACTGCCTGACAGTCAGCAGCAACAGATCACATTGAAATAGATTTTCTTAAATGCCATGGTGGCGCAATTTAGAAGTAGTTCAAAAACCCACGACAGATACGTTTTCACCCAGGAAAACCACAGACATGTCAACCCTGCGTGGCACAGGAGAACATTGCTGTGGTTGAAGACAATTTTGAAGTGAGTGACAATCAGCAGCCTATTGAGAAATGAAAAATGGCTCGAATTATTGTAAACACCAGGCAGTTCGATGAAAGTGCTGAGCAGTGGAGCTCATATACAGAAGGGGTATAAAAATAATGTTTTTGCAAATGAGGACAAATTGTGCCCAAATTTTGTGTAATGGGGCCAAATACATTTAATTTACTAATCAGCTTGCTACAGCTAGACAGGCCAGGTGATAAGAGGGATATTGTGGAAATACTGAAAGGACACTTTCCGTGAAAACCACTAGTTATTGCTGAAAGGTTCCACAGAAGAAATTGTTTACAATGTTTGTTGTTGCATTAAAGAGATTCTCTGGTAATTTTGTAAACTTTTTAGCCAGTAGTTTTGAAAGTAGTACTCACGAGCCAAAAGTGGTCCCCAAAAATGAGGCACTACGTCACATATGTGCAGAACTTTATTTATCCCTCTCTCTCAGCTGTGTGTTCATCTTGCTAGCTGTCACTCAAATGGCGAGGTGCTAAAGCACATTGGCTGGAATTTGAATTGCTAGGGGGCTGGCCCATGGGGAGAAAATGGCGCAGCACGGCTAATTGAGGGAAGACAGTAATTCTGCTCATAGATTGCGCATGTATGAACTACACATTGATACATCCAGCCAAAAGCTGCAGGTTTAAAAAAAAAAAAAAGACTTACTAGTCGCCAAAGTTCTGGAGCATGTCTTTAAAGAAATTATCAGAGCACTGTGTTTAATGATTAGAGACAGACTCGTATGTGAATACAGAGTGAAGCTACACAGAATTGACTGTTAATTGAAAGTATTCTGACCTTGGCAAAGGCTATTGAAATCAGTGTGTCTATGGAACTAACTGATAAAGAAGCTGAGCAGATGAGTTTCAGGAAGTGTGGCAACTGAAAATCAGAGACAGAAATCAAGGCAAATGCTTCTGCGTCTACATGCTGGAGTAAGGACATGGATTGCAGAGACTTTGGTTAAAAGGGGCATATTGCACAGCCTGCAGAAACAAAAAGAGCTCAAATTTCACTGAAAACAAGAACGAGACATTCCAACAAAAGAGACATGTTCACGCTGTTGAGCAAGCGAACACAGAGGTGAGTGACTCAGACAAAGTCACACTGAAAATACTGAAAATTGCTGGGGGGCCGCATGGCTACTATGTCTCTCCCTTGCGGAAGGGTCAGCCTGTGCAAATGGAGATTGACACAGAGGCAGCTGTATCTCGTGTCAGACATAGTCTACACAAAGACATTGAAATGCCTTCCACGTCAGCCAGCCCACATTATGTTTAAGACAGGTGAATTTGTCGCCATGACGAGAGTGTGAAGTAACACAAGCGTAGACCAAAACTGACCTTTCTCCAGGGAACCAACCCAGGACTTTTATTCAGGGAAAGAAACAGAATGCGCCACAGTGCTGGGTAACAATAAAACCAAACCAAAACCAAACTTGTCTTTGAGCCTTTCTACACGGGTCTTCCGGTCCCGCTCTGCTACCGGACAGCTAAGCTGTTTAGCGGCGTAGCCAACAAAATAAAACATAAATCCAACAGGCTTGTCCTTAATGGGGTCAGGTCTACGGCCAAATCGCGTCCGGTAGGTTCCTGTCTAGTTTGGTTCGAAATCCCTTCCAGCGTTGGAGGGCTCTGCATGTCAGCTCTTGCTGGCCAAAGCCAGGCTAAAACAGCCACCACCTAACCTCCAAGCTAATTATATTCAGGTGTGTTTAATTAGGCTCTTACCCTTCCGGGCCACCCTCTCTCCTGGCCAGCAGATGTAGCCAATGAGCAGTAATATACAGGCCTTCACACACCCACCCTCTCATTCCATCACACACACCCCTCCTCAGCTCCGGGCAGGGCGACCATCATCGACAGAGCATTGCGGGGGGACAAGGCATCTGCATTTCCATGTTTCAACCTGGACCTGTGGACAACAGAGAAAAAATACTGTTGGAGTGAGAGAAACCAGCATCACTCTATCGTTGGTCTCCTTGTTCCTGGACATCCAGACTAGAGGAGCATGGTCCGTGACCAGAGTGAAGTGTTGTCCCAGGAGGTAGTACTTTAATGTCTTCAATGCCCACTGCCTAGGTACTCTTTCTCCAATGTTGAGTTTTTGATTTCTCGGGGCAACAGCTTCCGGCTGATATATAGGATGGGATGCTCCTCCCCTTGTATTTCTGTGGACAAGACCGCTCCAACCCTTGTGTCAGAGGCATCAGTCTGGACCACCATCTCTCTCCCAAAGTCCGTCATCACCAAGACCTGTCCAGAGCACAGGGCCTCCTTCAGATTCTGGAAAGCTTCTTCCGCTTTGAACTCGTTTGGCTGGGTCTTTTTGGTCAGGTCTGTGAGAGGACAAGCTACAGTTGCATAGTTAGGAATGAACCTCTTTACCTGAGACTTGGCTTGAACTTTCTTCTCTTGCAGTTTGACATTGCTCCTCCCGATGGTAAGCCCAGGGACACTGCTTCCTCAAGTCTTAGTCTGCATTTTTTTGCATTTGTGTTTAGACCTGCTCTGTGAAGAGCCTCCAAGACATTGTTGAGCTGCTTCAGGTAAGATTCCCAGTTATGGTTGTACACAATCACATCATACAAATATGCTGCCATGTACTCACTGTGGAGTCTCAGGACCCTATCCATTAGCCTCTGAAAAGTAGGCGGAGCTCCATGCAGGCCAAAGGTTAGAACCTTGTAATGGTACAGCCCTGTAGGCGTGGCAAAGGCCATCTTCTCCCTCACCTCTGGAGCCAGGGGAACCTGCCAGTACCCCTTAGATCCAGGGTGCTGATATACCGGGCATTACCCAGATGGTCAATCAGCTCATCTACACGGGTCAAAGGATAAGTGTCAAATTAATAATCCCCATCTTCAGCATCTGGTCCTCCTTCATTTTGATGGGATCCTATAAGGCCGTAATGTTACATTATTTCCCGGGTTTTGTGTGGATATGGTGGTGCATTAAGGTTGTGCGACCTGGGAGGGCTAAAGAAGACGTCCCTGCTCTGGTCCGCTAGTTCCCCCGTCTCTTGCCGCTGTAGTTTTGTAAGCGGGGTGCTGATGGAAACCTCCTCGAGCCGCTTCTGTGGGAACAGGGGACAGAGCAACCTCACGCAACGCCTCTCGGACATGCCACTTTTTGAGAAGGTTAATGTGGTATATTTGCACCGGTTTCCGGCGCCCTGGCTGACAAACTTTGTAGTTCACTGGATTCACCTTCTTCAGGATCTTGTATGGCCCATTCCAAGTGACCAGGAGCATATTCTCTGTTGTGGGCACCTGTACCAGAACTATCTCCCCATTCTGGAATTCTCTGGGTTGAGCTCCCCAATTGTAGACCCTCCTCTGCTTTTCTTGGGCTTGGGCCATATGATCTCATACCATTGGCCACAACTTCTGCATCTGATCACCCATTTCAGCCACATGGTCAATGAGAATGGGATGTGGGCTTGGCTCAGTCTCCCAGGTCTCCTTTGCAATGTCCAGGAGGCCCCGGGGTTGTCGTCCATAAAGGAGCTTGAACGGGGAGAATCCAGTAGACGCCTGGGGTACCTCCCTTATGGAAAATAGAAAATATGGCAACAACTGGTCCCAGTTCCTTCCATCCTGGTCTACTAACTTACGGAGAATGCTATTTAAGGTTTTATTAAATCTTTCAACAGGCCCATCTGTCTGAGGGTTGTGGGGGGAAATGACAAAACTACTTATGTTACCCCGTGTTTTATTGCTTAAAGAATTGTCTCTTGTTATATGTTAGTGTTTTTTTCTAACCTGATACAAACTTGTCTTTGTGTGACTTAGTCGTAAGACTGGGCGTATAGCTAAGATCCGTTTGGGTGCAGGAAGTCAGCGGTATGGAAACTTGCAGGAAGGAGCACATTATAGTGTGAACTGTGATAAACGCAGTTATGGCGTTGAGCCCTCGTGCTATCAACCTTGGACTATCTTAATCTGCACAGACAAACCAATCTCCTTTTACACACTATGTTCCGCCCCTGTTTCCACACATCTGCGACCTAGACAAAAAACATTTGTACTTTTTCTATAAAAGCTGAGACCCAACTATGCTCATTGGGCTTTTAACCCTGCACTATGAGTGATTGTGATTTTTGCAATCTTATAATAAAATTGCTTTCTGAGGAATGTACAGTCTCTCTCTTCATTTTGGTTAGAATTTCCACTACAGGGGGTACACCAAGTTCTGCAGGCTCTAGTTTTGTTTAATCTTGATTATTGTCCAGTCGTGTGGTCCAGTGCTGCAAGGAAAGACCTGGATAAGCTGCAGCTGGCCCAGAAAAGAGTGGCACGTTTTGCTCTTAATTGTAATCAGAGGGCTAATATTAATACTCTGCATGCCAGTCTCTCTTGGCTAAGAGTTGAGGAGAGACTGACTGCATTACTTCTTCTTTTTATAAGAAACATTAATTGTTTGCATAGTCAACTTACACACAGCTCTGACACACACACTTATCCCAACAGACATGCCACCAGGGGTCTTTTCATAGTCCCCAAATCCAGAACAATAAAATTCAAGAAAATGTACAGTACTATATAGAGCCCTTATTGCATGGAACTTCCTTCCAGCTCATATTGCTCAAATAAACAGCAAATCTGGTTTCAAAAAACAGATAAAGCAACACCTCGCGGCACAACGCCTCTCCCTTATTTGACTAGATAGTTTGTGTGTATGCATTGATATGTAGGCTACGTGTGCCTTTTTAAAAATGTATGTAGTTCTGTCCTTGAGCTGTTCTTGTCTAATGATGTTCTGTATTATGTCATTCTGTATTATGTTTCATGTTTTGTGTGGACCCCAGGAAGAGTAGCTGCTGCTTTTGCAACAGCTAATGGGGATCATAGTGCCATCCGTTTTGTCACCAAAGCCCCATATACTACCCATCACTGCGACCTGTATGCTCTCGTTGGCTGGCCTTCGCCTCATATTCGTCGCCAAACCCACTGGCTCCAGGCCATCTATAAGTCTTTGCTAGGTAAAGCCCCACCTTATCTCAGCTCACTGGTCACCATAGCAGCACCCACCCATAGCACGCGCTCCAGCATGTATATTTCACTGGTCACCCCCAAAGCCAATTGCTCCTTCGGCCGCCTTTCCTTCCAGTTCTCTGCTGCCAATGACTGGAACGAATTGCAAAAATCACTGAAGCTGGAGACTCATATCTCCCTCAATGCTTTAAGCACCAGCTATCAGAGCAGCTCACAGATCCCTGCACCTGAACATAGCCCATCTGTAAATAGCCCATCCAACTACCTCATCCCCATACTGTTATTTTTTAATTATTTATTTTTTGTTCCTTTGCACCCCAGTATCTCTACATCTTCTGCACATCTATCACTCCAGTGTTTAATTGCTAAATTGTAATTATTTCGCCACTATGGCCTATTTATTGCCTTACCTCCCTTATCTTACCTCATTTGCACACACTGTATATAGACTTTTTCTATTGTGTTATTGACTGTATGTTTGTTTATTCCATGTGTAACTGTGTTGTTGTTTGTGTCGGACTGCTTTTCTTTATCTTGGCCAGGATGCAGTTGTAAATGAGAACTTGTTCTCAACTAGCCTACCTGGTTAAATAAAGGTGAAATAAAATAAATAAGAAAAATCCTAATAAAATACCAAACCCCAAGTGTAGATTTGTTTTACCTTCAGGAGGTGGGCTCCAAGGACATGTGATTGGGCTAACTCCAATACGGTGGGGTCATACCATTTTGGGACCAACAACAATTAGTTAACTATAGAATTTACTTCCTTAGCGTAATACAACAGCTGCCTTATAATCACAAAGCAAGGATATCTCAATTCACTCACCCCAGGGACCATCTTTCCATCTACTTCGGTGACCTGGCTCCTTGCTTGGGTGATATTGGGGTCCTCCAGCTGGGCCGTTCTGAACTGGCCTTTGAGGTTGAGAACGAGGGGGCACCTCCCCGAGATCTTCCTCTGACATCTCCCAGTCTGGGAATGGATCAAAGGGTCCTGCTAACTCTTCCTCTGATCCCGGCTCAGTGGAGGCCCCATCCGGGTTCCCCTGGGTAGTGCAAATATTGGGGTTTGTCTACTGTTGGAGGGGTTCTTGTATGGCCTGTTTGGTTTTCCTCCTTTTCCCCAGATAGGATTTTTTCTTACAGTTGCACCAGACCTCCTGCTTCCCCGACAGTTTAGAAAAGAGAGGACAAACACGACCCACAAGAAGGGGTCCTGGGATGTTGGGGACTAGGCCTACTTGAAGTTGACACTTCCCTTGAGGGGTTGTAAGATTCACCACCGCTGTGGGATATTCCTTAGTGTCCCCGTGAATGCAGGACACTGCCATGGGATTCTCTGAGGTACGATTTGGCTGTATCAATGACACCATACTGCCGGAGTCCAACAGGGCTTCCACATCTCTTCCATCTACTTTGGTTGGGATTGTGGGAGCTGTTGTCTCCTTAATTGCCCAACGGGAGGTCATTAAGTGACAGGGCCTCCCCCCAACTGGATCTGTGGAGTGTGCAGTGCACCAGGGTTCATCTCTACTGGGGAAGTTCCAGGCCATGTGTTCCACCTCACCACACTTATAACACCTTCTTCGGTCGGGGTCTAGTCCAAACTTATGTTGTCGGGGCGGTTCCACCTTGGGGAATTTGCTAGACCTCTCAGGTGGCAGGAGTTTCTCTGGTTGTTTCCTTCGCTTACTCTCCGTCTTGCCCATCTTAACAGACTTCAGCAGATCCATTGTAGTCTGGTGGCTCTCCACTAAGAGGACTAGTTGGTCCACGGACTGTGGATTGCACTGGCTGGTCACCTTCTTGCCATCATAGGGAAGGGGCCGTAGGAAGTGGTACATTTACCACTCTCTCCACCACGATGGGCCCTGCGGGGTCACTCTGCAACCAGGTCTTCGCCAGCCGGATAAGGTTGTGCATCTGGGCCCTAACTGACTGGGCGGGAACAAAGTCCATTCCTGGAACTTCAAGGACCAGGTCATTAACGTGTAGCCATACTGGGCCAGAACCGCTGCCTTAACCAGCTTGTAGTCTTTCGCCTGGTCATCTGATAGGTCATAAACTCAGCAAAAAAAGAAACGTCCTCTCACTGTCAACTGTGTTTATTTTCAGCAATCTTAACATGTGTAAATATTTGTATGAACATAATAAGATTCAACAACTGAGACATAAACTGAACAAGTTCCACAGACGTGACTAACATAAATTGAATAATGTGTCCCTGATCAAAGGGGGGGTCAAAATCAAAAGTAATAGTGTGGCCACCAGCTGCATTAAGTACTGCTGTGCATCTCCTCCTCATGGAGTGCACCAGATTTGCCAGTTCTTGCTGTGAGATGTTACCCCACTCTTCCACCAAGGCTCCTGCAAGTTCCCGGACATTTCTGGGGGGAATGGCCCTAGCCCTCACCCTCCGATCCAACAGGTCCCAGACGTGCTCAATGGGATTAAGATCCGGGCTCTTGGCTGGCCATGGTAGAACACTGACGTTCCTGTCTTGCAGGAAATCATGCACAGAACGAACAGTATGGCTGGTGGCAATGTCATGCTGGAGGGTCATGTCAGGATGAGCCTGCAGGAAGGGTACCACATGAGGGAGGAGGATGTCTTACCTGTAACGCACTGTGTTGAGATTGCCTGCAATAACAACAAACTCAGTCTGATGATGCAGTGACACACCACCCCAGACCATGACGGACCCTCCACCTCCAAATCGATCCCGCTACAGAGTACAGGCCTCGGTGTAACGCTCATTATTTCGACGATAAACGTGAATCCGACCATCACCCCTGGTGAGACAAAACCGCGACTCGTCAGTGAAGAGCACTTTATGCCAGTCCTATCTGGTCCAGCGACAGTGGGTTTGTGCCCATAGGCGACTGGTGATGGTGATGTCTGGTGAGGACCTGCCTTACAACAGGCCTACAAGCCCTCAGTCCAGCCTCTCTCAGCCTATTGCGGACAGTCTGAGCACTGATGGAGGGATTGTGCGTTCCTGGTGTAACTTGGGCAGTTGTTGTTGCCATCCTGTACCTGTCCCGCAGGTGTGATGTTCGGATGTACCGATCCTGTGCAGGTGCTGTTAAACGTGGTCTGCCACTGCGAGGACGATAACCTGTCTCCCTGTAGCGCTGTCTTAGGTGTCTCACAGTACGGACATTGCAATTTATTGCCCTGGCCACATCTGCAGTCCTCATGCCTCCTTGCAGCATGCGTTCACGCAGATGAGCAGGGACCCTGGGCATCTTTCTTTTGGTGTTTTTCAGAGTCAGTAGAAAGGCCTCTTTTGTGTCCTAAGTTTTCATAACTGTGACCTTAATTGCCTACTGTCCGTAAGCTGTTAGTGTCTTAACAATCGTTCCACGGGTGCATGTTCATTAATTGTTTATGGTTCATTGAACAAGCATGGGAAACAATGTTTAAACCCTTTACAATGAAGATCTGTGAAGTTATTTAGATTTTTACTAATTATCTTTGAAAGAAAGGTTCCTGAAAAAGGGCCGTTTCTTTTTTTGCTGAGTTTTGTAGACCCGTTGGGCTTCTAAAGCCAGGAAGGGTCCAAGCAGCCCAGCCCAGGTGCCCTCGGGCCAACCCTCCCGTATTGCAGTTCTCTCAAAGGTTACGAGGTAGGACTCCACGTCATCCGCCTCTGTCATTTTCAACAGGAACCTTTCCGGGTTGGGTCCACTGGCTGAGGGGGCTGGACAACAAGTGACGAGAGGTGTGAAGTAACACAAGAAAACAGAAATACAACAGGCTTGTCCTTACTGGAGTCAGGTCCATGGCCAAGTAACATCCGGTAGGTTCTTGTCCAGTTGGGTTCGATATCCCTCCCAGTGTTGAAGGGCTCTGCATGTCAACTCTTGCTGCTCCAGACCAAAAAACAGATCTGGCCAAAGCCAGGTTAAAACATCCACCACCCAACCTCCAAGCGAATTATATTCAGGTGTGTGTAATTAGGCTCTTACCATTCCGGGCCACCCGCTCTCCTGGCCAGCAGACGTAGCCACTCAATCACAATAAGTACTGGGGCGTTCATGGCTGGAGAAATTCACACTGGACTGGCCATTAGTGCGTACAATGACACATGGAGACACAGGCCTACCCGCCATCTTAAACAAACTAAGTATTTTGTTTAAGACTTTAATGGAGAGCTGGGTAGCATGAAATACACTAAGCCAGACAGCAAACTAAAGTTTCTGAAAGCACGACTCGTACCTTATGCTATCAGATCAAAAGTCAAGGTTGACTTGGACCCTCCAGTCAAGAACAAAGTACTGGAGCCGGTTAGAGTGAGTGAATGGGCAACACTCATTGTACCAGTCCTTAAGAAGGCTGACGAAAAGGACCTCCAGAACATGGACGCAACCTTACAGTGATTGAAGGACTACGGACTGCGAGTTCGTAAGGACAAATGTACATTCTTCCAATCATTGGTTCAATATCTCGGACACGTCATTGACGCCACAAAGCTCCGTCCAAGGTCAAGGCTATCTTGGATTCTCCAGCTCCTCTTTCCTGGGGTTACTGAATTACTACGGACGCTTTATGCTGAGTCTAGCAATGAAGCTGGAGCTACTACATTAGTTGCTTTGTCAGGACAAAACATTCAAATGACGAAGCAATCCAAGGAAGCATTCATAAAAACTAAGGAAACAGTCCTGAAATCTGAGGCACTGACACTGACTGATCATTGCTGATCCAACTAGCTTATGACGCTAGTCCCTATGGTCCCTATGGTGTGGGAGTAGTCGTGTCCTGTATGCCTTCCAGTGAAGATGAGCCGATCACTTTCACATCAAGTACATTGAACAAAGCAGGAAGTAACTATGCACGTATCGAGCGGGAAGCCTTAAGCCTAATTTTTGGAGTGCGTACGTTTCACCAGTATCTGTATGGAAGGAAATTCACCCTTCTTACTGGTCATCTTTGGACCGCATACTGGGATTCCGTCACTTGCTGCAATCAGAATGCAAAGGTGGGCTTTGTTGAATGCAAAGGTGGGCACACACCGATGACATCAAGTACCGCAACTCAGAACTGCACTGCAATGTAGGTGAAGCTTGGGGAAGTGTTTAGTCGGTTCGGATCGCCACTCCAAGTCATTAGCAACAACAGACCGCAGCTAGTGTTCCAAGAAATGGCCACCTTCCTACAGGTGAATGGCGTACAGCACATCAGGTCCACCCCGTATTATCCATCTACCAAAGAGCTGGTGGAGAGGTTCGTACAGACCATGAAACATGCCATAAAAGTGTCTTAGGGTCAAGGGACACTGCACCAGTTACTGTTGAGTAAAGCAACGCCTACAGAACCACCAATCGTGGGTTGTTCAGAACTGTTCCTGGCGCTCACCTAGGGGCTCACCTTCTCAGGATACTGTCTCAGTCGCATCCACTCAAGTGTGTGACTAGACACATCCCTCAAGAATGTGAGGCAACTCACATTTTTACACCTGTGTCAATACCACAGCCTAGAGACATTGTTGAGAGTCAAGTTGACCACCATTACCCTACGAGCGATAGGCGGACACCGAGGTGCTTGAACTTGTGAGTAAACAGACTAACCCTTTCATCTGGGGCAGAATAATCCCCATGGGTATAGTCCAGGTTTGAGATAGTCTACTATCATTCCCAAGGTTGAGTTATGGTTGAACATAAAAAGAAAGAAAATACATCTTGAAAAGTTAAACATTAAAATTTTGTTTATTTCATGTGGGTTATTGAAAAAGCTGTGAAAAGAACATGAAAAAAGTGTGTCCCCATTATGTCCATCACTGTTGTTTCATAATGGGGACAATTCATGTAAGAGTGGAGGAAATGTTATATATTAAGTTGGTACCTTTTGTACCTCCTCTTACCGTAGTTGTATGCACAGGGCATCATGGGTAATGTTGTGTATAAGACACCAACTTTCTAGATAAATGTTTGAACTGATTCCTGTCTCCCGTCTAATCATTATTGCATTTTTAAAACAACGTGGTTATGAGGAGACATAACACTTTTAATCTATAAAATGTCTTGCACAACTAGCTAATTTTGTTTTTATCACATTACACATTTATTTTGGGATTCCAAGCTTGTAAATGTCAATTGCCTGATGTCACGTGAATGTAGAAGTAGAGTCTCATTTCATGAAAGCCATTTTCATCCATGTTCCCTCTCATCGCCGCCTCTCCTCAATTACCTTTGGCCTTTTTCAAAAGGAGACAAGAGAGAACAGAGGAGAGAGGATGCAGGAGTTGAGCAAAACCACATTAGATTCTCCCAGAGTTTCATTTTCACAAATGGTTTGGGCCGATAGAAAGCAATTTCAGTATTTTAGGTAACGACGCAGCTAGCTAGCTTACTGTTGCTAGCAATGGCCATCATTTCTGAGCCTTGGATGATTAGGTAGATTACAAAACTCTGCGTTTCCGTGATAATCTTGATCTAAAACATTGTCTATCAATAGTTCTAAATAAAAAGATTGCATTTTTACAGGACAGAAATGTTTAAAGCCAACCTTTCATGTTATGGTTGTTTTGGTCGATGCTACTTAAAATTTCCCGCACAAAACAGTCAAACACGATCAATTTGTGCATGCTCAGTGTATATACCACCATATTTGACATGCTACATCACCATCACTACCCATGCCAAACCCTAATGTTTGACACGCTCTCCTAATTTGCATATTTTCAGGTGTGCTGGGAGACGAAACCACATGAAACTCAGAATTATATTCAGATTTATAGGATCTCTGTGCGCTGAGATCTGAGGAGCTATGTGTGAAACGTTGTAGTGTAATGTGGTTTGGTGGTTTCAGTGTGAAGAGTCAACGCCCTCACACCTCATCCTCTGAGGCTGGAGGGGAAGGAAACCTGACTGACTGACAGATCTACAAGGCAGGAGGAAACACATGCCAGGTGTCTTTGTCTGTTGATTGTGCAACGCCTTGTGTGTTGTTTGTGATGTAGCCTACCTAACCTAATTTTATAGGCTACATCTTTGAGGAGGATTATAGTGCCTGTATAATGCCAGGTCTCCCTTGTGAAAGTTGTCTTTTGACTTGGTTAAATAAAGGTTTAAATTAAAGTATTGTGTGCAAAAATAATGAATCACAAACACACACAGGCACACCTAACGTGTGTGTGTGCACTGTCCACTTCAAATTCAAGTATTGTGGGTAACACTACTTGACACCCACGGTCATAACCAGGTCATAACAGCTGACATAACATGTAATAACCTGTCATAATATGGTCATAACACTGTAATAACCCATATATTTACACCTGCTGTGACATATATTGCGTTATTTTATGGCTGGTTATGACACCTACAGAAGCGTGTCAAAACCCACATTTATTCAAATTAGTTTTTTCCCTTCCAAGAACTTTCCTTCAGTTTTAAAGTTTGTTTCTTAAAACCTTTGTTGTTGTTGTAATGAATTCGTTACAGTCATGTTTTTTTCCCCATCATTTTCAATAACTTGTAGAAAATACACTTTATTACACTCAAGAAGAATTATAACCATCTTATGACACATTCTATTTTGTAGGCTATGGTGTAGGCTATGGTGTAATGCAATGTTTTGCCTGGTGTGGTAGGTTTTGTGGGTTTTGGCACTCTTATGTAGGTGTCATAACCAGCCATATAATAACACAATTGATGTCACAACAGGTCTTAATATATGTCATGACAGTGTTATGACCATATTATAACAGGTTATGACAAGTTACGTGAGCTGTTATGATGCTGGGTGTCAAGTAAAGTGTTACTGTCATCATGTATGGCATTTGTGTGGAGATGCAGAGATGGTATGCCTGCCTCTTATTTCTGGTGAGATTTCTCCTAAATTGTGTGATATGATAAAAAAGGGTATCTTTGGCACCGTCTTCTGGCTAGACTGTGTCAGGATCATGTAGCTGCAGCAGGCTTTCTCTCTCTCGTGACGTACCTGTGATGTCTACAGGCATAGGGAAGTCAGAATGTCGTGTGTAACCCTAACCTCAACCCCAACAGCACGTGAGTGTGCCTGGATCGTCTGCTTGTCTGGGACATAAGCATGCCTGCTCCTGCTTGGTACCTCGCGCCTAGTCCTTCACACCCAAGGCCCAAAGCAGTGAGCAGTAACCGGAATGTATGCATGCACCGGACACACATACACACACTCATGCATGCACATGCATACATCTATCCACTCACTCTTAACACACACACACACACACACACACACACAGTTTTTTCACACACACCAAGTCAAAAGGTCTGGGGCAGACCCACAGTGCCAAGACAGAGGTACCCCCTGCACTCTGTGAAGTGGTATTCAGATTGATGATTAATGCTATGATAACCATTACATACAGTACATAGGATTCATACACAGAGCATGGTAGATCCCTATACACAGTCATGTGGTCAGGAAATACTCAAGGCCCTTATCATTGGTAGAACAATATTAACTTAATACAAGATAAAAGGATGATAACATAATAATCTGGTCAGTGGCTTCTCATGAAAAACAGTGAATGGTGCATTCAGATCAGGAAGTGGGTTTTAATGATCAGGGGATTAGAGTAAGGTTGCAAGAGCCAACTACGGTTCTCTTTATCACTGTAACATGTCTGGCACTGACTGGGTGAATTAGCGACCTCTATTGGATATTATATGCAGTGCAAGCCACTGCACGGTGACTCATCAAGGCCACGACTACTGCATGAATTTGGTATAGTTTACACACTCAATATTAAGCATTCAGTTTGATCATAAGCCTGTAGTATGGTCGTTGATAATATCTATACCTTCTTACACAATCAAATTGTTATGGAGATCCCGAGAACCCTCTTTAGGAACAATGTCCTCAGTATATCACCCCTCTGTACAATAATTAAAAGCCATCTTCCCAAATTCTAAGGATATTTTAAAAAGCAAATGGACAAAAGGTCATAAGTAACCTACATCATTCTTATTTTATACAGTCTATGGGCAAGGATTTTGACGATTCAAAAATGTTACTGTACTTACGTTCTCTGTACACTAGGTGACAGGAGAGACCATAAGTATACAACAAAATGGTTAATATTTAACCTAGCAATAGTGCTACTGGTTGTTCATCTACACACCTACCTATCTAGTCACTGTATCGGCACACGTGATCCCCTTTCACATGCAAAAGCAATTCATCAAAAGCACATACAAACAAGCACAGGCACACCTAACATGTGTGTAAATATCTCTGCCCACACTCACTACATTTGACTAAACAGCGAAATCTGCTATTTCCCTTCTGAAACCTGAATTGAGAGAATGAGCCCCACTAGGCTCCAGCACTGGGGGAGCTGGGGGCTGTGTTGGGTCTGAGCTGGTTCTGTGTGACACCAAGCTTCTGTCAGTCAGCCCAGCGCTACTGTCAGCCCACATAAAGCCACTTTAAATGTGAAAGGATATGCTTTGAGTTTGCTTTCTAGCCACGGTCAGAGTCATTGCAACAGGCCCAAGAATGGAGTTCCCCTCAGGTTGCCCCCCCCCTCACCCTTTCCTCCCCCTTCCTCCCTCTTTTGCCATCCCAAATAATCAGACAGCCCCTGCTTATTTGTCCCGTTTGAGAAAACAAATCCTGAAATCCTGATGCTGTGCAAGAGATCAAAAAGCAACACAAAAATCAATTGGCTCTGCAAGTCTCAAGACTGCCATGCAGCAAATTTCCCCTGAAAGACAGCACTATGCGAAGGCTTTCTTTTTATAGCTCCTCTCTTCAAAAAATAAAACTAATATTTTAGGAGGGAAGAACAGAGTTCAGAAGGTCTTTACTGAAATGCATTTGAATCATGTGGATGGATGGACTCTTCATTCGAAGCAGAATACTGTCTGGTGCTATTTGTGCTATCTTATTTGCCACATCCTATATCCACATCCTAAAATGACAAAACAAGTGTACATTTAGGTAGAATTTGTCCAAATACCACAGATCTAGGGTCAGATTACCCAACTCCCAAACCTAACCTTAACCATTACAAGTATGAATAAGAATCATATCCTTCATTTCTATATGTGCAACCAAACATATTCCCAGAGTTTTGGTCCCTGGAATCCAATGAGTTCTTCCAGGCAGAGCTGAACTTTTTTGGAGATAATCAAATTTGTCAGGACCCTGAAACTCCCTCTCCGCCCCTCCTCTCACCCCCTCCCTCCCCCATCCGCACTGAAGGAAACAGACAAATTACTCCTAATCAATTAAGAGGCCTATGTTTTTGTGCATGCTCGTGGGAGACAGCCACATAAACTAGTGAGGGACAACTTCCCCCAACTTTGATCCTGCTGCTGTGTTGTAAGCATGGACTGGAGGGGGCTCACAGGGGTGTGTTCACGCAGCCTCCCACCAGCACACCAGAGGAACAAAGGGGAAACTCTGACATCCTCAAAAAGTCTTCAAAATAGATCTTCGGCAAGGGGACTAGCCTCACACCCCGAATGCAGATATGGACAAAAATTACAAATGACAAAACACAGATACATTGATCTTTATGGTAAATTGTATCAAAATAAACTATGCTGGACAAAAATATAAATGCAACATGTAAAGTGTTGGTCCGATTTTTCATGAGCTGAAATAAAAGCTTATTTGTCTCAAATGTTGTGCACAAATGTGTTTTACATCCCTTTGTCTGCCGCCATCACCTCACCAGCATGATAATGCACAGCCCCATGTCACAAGGATCTGTACACAATTCCTGGAAGCTGAAAACGTCCCGGTTCTTCCATGGCCTGCATACACATCAGACATGTTATCCATTGAGCATGTTTGGGATGCTCTGTATCAACCTGTACAACAGCGTGTTCCAGTTCTGGCCAATATCCAGCAACTTCACACAGCCATTGAAGAGCAGAGGGACAACATTCCACAGGCCACAATCAACAGCCTGATCAACTATATGCGAAGGTGATGTGTCACACTATATGAGGCAAATGGTGGTCACACCAGATATTGACTGGTTTTCTGATCTACGCCCCTACCTTTTCTTTAAGGTATATGTGACCAACAGTATTCTGTATTCCAAGTCATGTGAAATCCATAGAGTAGGGCATAGTGAATTTATTTAAATTGACTGGTTTCCTTATATGAACTGTAACTCAGTAAAATCTTTCAAATTGTTCCATGTTGCGTTTGTATTTCTGTTCAGTGTACAAAGTACTTGTATTTTGTAATGTATTTTATTAAAATACATCTGCTAAATGTCCTAAATGTATATGTGAAAATGAACATTGGTTATTATTATTGGCCTTGTTATGGGCCAGAGCTCAATTGTTAATTTTTATATTAACGTTAGGTAGCTAGGTAAACAATGAACCATAATCACAACTCATGATGTTACTAACCTGATGAATTTGCAGGTAGCTAACCAACCAGGTTCAATGTTATCTCGCTAACATTAGGCTATAGCTAGCCAAGCAAATAGTTCTGAGATACAAACAATAAGGTCATACACATAACGTTAGCTAGTGAGCCAGCCAGTTAACGTTAGCTAGCTAGGTAAACAATTAACCATAATCACAGCTCATGACGTTACTACCCTGCATGAATCTGCAGGTAACTAACCAACCAGGTTCAATGTTAGCTAACTAACTTTAGGCTATAGCTAGCCAAGCAAATGGCTCTTTCTGTCAAAATAGAAACATGAAACATGTCATATTTGAAACTGTAGCTAGCTAGACTATCTTACCAGTGTACATTTTTCATGGTTGGACGTGTCTCCTGTCGGATGCCATGGTTTCCCTTAGTTTGAAGATGCAATCCGGAGACTGGTGTTTTCTCCATCTCCTCAGCTATCATACTCGAATTCCACTGATTTCAAAACTCAGTCCTCCAGAAAGTGGAGAGCAACACTTGTGCAGTTTTAATACACAATACATTTTTTTAAAGCTGCGTTAGACAGGATTACCCAGACATACTGACCAGTTCAAATAGACAGAAGCGTGCTATATGGCAGACCAATCCAAACTCATCTCTCGGCATGTCCAGGCCACTCATAATCTCAGCCAATCATGGCTAGCAGGAAGGTTGCTGACTTTTTTTAGGCTAAAACAGCTAGGCTCGTAAAATAACAATTTTATTCATATTTACAGATGGCATACAAGTTTGTTATTAAGGCACATGAAAGTTCACATGTTCGAGAAAGCATTTCTGCCCAAAACGCAATTTGATTTTTGTTTGTACAAAACGTCTCTCCTGCGACATACGCCTAGTTTCCTGAAACTGGTCACATTTAAGTTTTAGTCTTATCCAGAGCGATTTAGACAGCTAGGTGAGACCAAAATATCACAATTGTATCAAGTACATTTTCCCATCAACAAAGTATCAACATGTTTACATATACAGTTGAAGTCGGAAGTTTAAATACACTTGGAGTCATTAAAACATTTTTCTACCACTCAACAAATTTCTTGTTAACAAACTATAGTTTTGGCAAGTCGTTTAGGACATCTACTTTGTGCATGTCACAAGTAATTTTTCCAACAATTGTTTGCAGACAGATTATTTCACTTATAATTCACTGTATCACAATTCCAGTGGGTCAGAAGTTTACATACACTAAGTTGACTGTGCCTTTAAACAGCTTGGAAAATTCCAGAAAATGTCATGGCTTTAGAAGCCTCTGTTAAGCTAATTGACATAATTTGAGTCAATTGGAGATGTACCTGTGGATGTATTTCAAGGCCTACGTTCAAACTCAGTGCCTCTTTGCTTGACATCATGGGGAAATCAAAAGAAATCTGCCAAGACCTGTATAAACATCATGGGACCATGCAACCATCATACCGCTCAGGAAGGAGACGCGTTCTGTCTCCTAGAGGTGAACGTACTTTGGTGCGAAAAGTGCAAACCAATCCCAGAACAACTGCAAAGGACCTTGTGAAGATGCTGGAGGAAACAGATACAAAAGTATCTATATCCACAGTAAAACAAGTCCTATATTGACATAACCTGAATGGCCGCTCAGCAAGGAAGAAGCCACTGCTCCAAAACCGCCATAAAAAAGCCAGACTACAGTTTGCAACTGCACAGGGGGACAAAGATCGTACTTTTTGGAGAAATGTCCTCTGGTCTGATGGAACAAAAATAGAACTGTTTGGCCATAAGGACCATCGTTATGTTTGGAGGAAAAATGGGGAGGCTTGCAAGCCGAAGAACACAATCCCAACCGTGAAGCATAGGGGTGGCAGCATCATGTTGTGGGGGTGCTTTGCTGCAGGAGGGACTGGTGCACTTCACAAAATAGATGGCATCATGAGGAATGACAATTATGTGGATATGTTGATGGTATATTAAACTCTACCATGGGTATGGTTAAAGTACAACAGGGACTAAAACACACATCCAGGACATGAATAGATTTTACCATATGGTTGTAATGCTGGAATATGTTTACTAAGGTCATATGTTGTAGTACATTCACATATCAGTCACATTGAGTAGCCTATACACTTAGAAAAAAAGGGTTCTATGGCTAAGGGTTCTAAACTCAGCAAAAAAAGAAACGTCCTCTCACTGTCAACTGCTTTATTTTCAGCAAACTTAACATGTGTAAATATTTGTATGAACATAACAATATTCAACAACTGAGACATAAACTGAACAAGTTCCACAGACATGTGACTAAAAGAAATGGAATAAGGTGTCCCTAAACAAAGGGGGGGTGAAAATTAAAAGTAACAGTCAGTATCTGGTGTGGCCACCAGCTGCATTAAGTACTGCTGTGCATCTCCTCCTCATGGACTGCACGGTAAACAATTCAAGCTTCTGCAAAGGACCAAAGAAAATACACCTCTTTTAACAGGGACAGGGACACAATCATGAAATCATAAGACACACCCACCAGAGTCCAATAAAAGTCTATAGGGCAGAGTCTGCCGCCCTCTGGTGCCAGGAGGAACCATGACAGAAAGGCTTGAATCTGGTGCTGACGTTTGTCCCAGTGGAGGGTTGCTGGTAGTAACAGATGGTGACTGGGTAGCTGGGAGCTCGTCAGGGTCTCCCTCTGTTGTGGCGAGCCCTGGCGTTTCCCATCAGCTCTGGGCAGGAAGCACAGAGATGGCCGAGATCTCCGCCGTATAGGCAGCAGCCTTTGCGCATTCGCCTGTCACTCTCCTGCGGGCTCAGACGTGTCCAACCCAGCTGCATGGGATGCTCCATGCTGGGCTTGGTGGGCTTTGGATGCTCAGGAAACCGGAATGCTGGAGTGGTGTCAAAAGGGAGCTTTTTCACCCGTTTCCGGATGCGGTTGTCAAGCCTGATTGCCAGCGTTATCAGGGACTCAAGGTCCTCTCCCAGTTCCCGAGCGGCCACTTCATCTTTAATGGAGTTAGACAGACCCTGGTGGAAAGGAATAACCAGTACCTCCGTATTCCACCTACTCTCGGCGGTGAGGGTGCGGAACTCAATGGCAAAGTCAGCCACTGGTCTGGCCCCTCGGAGGAGGTTGAACAGTCGGCTGGTCGCTTCTCGTCCGCCGACTGGGTGGTCGAAGACTTGTCGCAGCAGCTACTATGGATCTGCAAGATGGTGGCTGCTGTTGCCACACCACCGTTGCCCACGCCAGGGCCTTGCCCGAGAGTCAAGATGATGTAGGTGATCATGGCCTGATTGGTGTGGAACGAGGACTGTAGATTGAACACCAGAGAACACAGAGTGAGGAACCCTTTGCATCCTCCCGGGTGGCCAGCAAACCACTCCCTGGAGGAACAACAACAATGTCTGTAGCACTGGGCGATGAGACCTGGGCATTGGCTCCTCCTGGGTTGGGGGTGTGTCGTGGTTGGAGGGACTCGGCAAGTGCCCAAAAGGTCCCGGAGATTTGGGAGTGCTGTTCTTGCTGCCGTCCTAACAGTGCTCCTTGGTGGGCTACTACATTCCGGATCTGGGTGATCTCTACTGGGTCCATGTTGTGGCAGAAGCTTGCTGTGACATGGTAAGGTTGGAACCAGGTGCAGAGAAGAGACCAGACGAGGAATCAGTGGCTAAGGATAAACATAATACTTTACTGAGAAACGGTAGTCGCAGGATCACAGTACACGTGAAAAAACAACAAACAAAACTAACTCAGGAACCAACAGCACACGGTAAACAATTCAAGCCTCTGCAAAGGACAACAGAAAATACACCTTTTTTTAACAGGGACACAATCATGAAATCATAAGACACACCTGAGTCCAATAAAAGTCTCTAGGGCGGAGTCTGCCGCCCTCTGGTGCCAGGAAGAACCATGACACTTTTAGGTTCTAGATAGCACCTTTTATTCTAAGAATGTATATTCTGTTACACTTAGTGCGTGCACGCACACAGACACACACACACAACTACCAGGACTAGAAAGTAGAGGCTGAGGGTAAGTGGAGTGGGGATTGAGGTTGAAGGACCAGGGAGAGAGATCTGGCAGTTTCTAAGAGAAACTGTAAGCTCACTTTGTTGGTTGGAATTTGCAGCACCATGGAACGATTTAATAACAATGCGTGAAGCAATAAAAATTACACAGCTTCTGCTCCAAAGGAAAAATTCATTGCTCTCAGGTTGCACTCCAGATACATTTGTTCATCCGAGCAAACACACGCACAGGCAGGCACGCACGCAGGCACATTCAATCAGACACACCCAGTTTCTTTCTCTCTCTCTCTCTCTCTCTCTCTCTCTCTCTCTCTCTCTCACACACACACACACACACACACACACACACACACACACACAGGTGCAGGTAGAGCCCTTGGCTGCAGGCTGACCCTGGCCTAAGGACTATGAGATCTGATAGAAGTGAGTGCAACCGTGTTTGTGTGTGTGCGGGTGTGGGTGGGTGTACCTCAACCTGGAGCTCTGTTCAGTGTAAAGAAAGAGAGAGGGCCTGGGCCACATTCCAGCCTAGCCTCCCTGGGTGAGAGACAGGCCAGCAGCATTCCACCGCCTGCCTGTCAGGCCAGGTGCATTCTGCTCTGAGGAGGGGGCCAGAACACACACATGCAAACACACATGCATGTATGCACAAGCACGCACGCACACATGCACACATGCACACGCACACACACACACACACACACACACACACACACAGAACATCCCCCAAACAAACACACACACACAGAGACCACCCCACAAACACACATGTTCACATTCATGCTCAATCACGCATAAAACATGACATACATGCTTATTCCCACCCCATGTGCAAACATCTATTGGTGAACATACACATATGACTCCAAAAACAAATAGTACATCCTTTTTTTCCAAACAGAAATATTATTGCACTTGGTCGGTATGACAATAGCCATGACCATTCAACTCTGTATTATACAGTATATACATCATACACACAATATCATGTAAAACACATTTAAGTACATCCACATACATACATACATACATACATACATACATACATACATACATACATACATACATACATACATACATACATACATACATACATACATACATACATACATACATACATACATACATACATACATACATACATACATACATGATTAGTTGCACACATACAGTCTGACTCATTCCCATGAATGAGTCATACACATATGGTATGTAGGCAAGGGAGAGACAAACTGCCATTGTCTGTGCAGCGCTCCTTTGAGAGCTGTGTGAAAAAGAATATTTAATTAATGTATGGTTCAGTCATTTCGAATGCATGGATTTTTCTGTTCAGAGGAGGCACAGCTATTTAGAGCAGGGTTTGAATACACTGTGAATGTACAGCCAGTTTCACGTTCTCACGGTGCTGCTGCCGTTGCGCTGTGAGTCACACATGGACAGTGCGGATGGGGGTGGAGTGTGTGTGTGTGTGTGTGTGTGTGTGTGTGTGTGTGTGTGTGTGTGTGTGTGTGTGTGTGTGTGTGTGGCACCATCATCCGGGTCCTTTTTTCATTTGCTCTCTCATCATCAGGTTTGCTCCCTCCATCTCTGAGCTCTGCAGCAATCATAAGGCAAAGGCCTGATATGTACTTCCTCTCCTCTCCTCCATATTTTCACAAATCCCTCCTTCTTTTCTCACTGGACAAACACAGCCGCACTCTGAAGAGCCCAATGACACTAGCCTCTTCTCAAGGGTGAGGGGGACAGGTAGAAAGGGTGAAGGGGAGAGAGGGGGGATGGACGTTTTATTGCTCCTCTCATGCAAAGACAGTTGTATCTGCAGTCTCGGTCGAATGTAAAAAAAAAACGCAACGACCCCGGAACAAAAGCGCTATTCAGCGTTAGCGAGCTGCTTCCCCTCCACACTACTCGACCATCACACACACACAGAGAAAGAAAAGCTGCTGGTTACATGCTATTTGACAGGCTTGGGACTCCATGCTTAAAAAGCCCTGAATCACACCCATTATTCCCTAGCATAGTGGACTATACCTTCCCCTTCGTGGTCCTGCTTGCTTCCCCCTATTCCTGCATCTCCCCACACCTTCCCCTCTTCTTCCACCCCTCCCCTCCTTCCATTCCTCCATCCCTGTTCACATCTGCTGGTAGAGCGGGCCAACACCCACCTCATCCCCAACCCTCACCTCTCACCCCTGCCTACTACTCATCCATTTCCATACGGCTACTTTTCATCTCTGAAGTGCTGCCCCCACCCAGCATCAAGCCTTTCTGAATGGATGTTGAAGAGAGCAGCCTGGAGGATTCCTTCCTTCGCTTTTCCCGTGCCACCCCTCTGGCTGCCTCGGCACTTGGTACGTTCCGAGCGAAGGGACTAGAAGAAGTTGTGTGAGAGCACATTGTGTGTAATCTTGCATCGCAGGGGTCACTTCCTGAGTCGTGTGTCCGCTCCCCTAGCCCGCCGCCGATCCCCCTGTGTCACCCCCACCATCCCCACCCCACCCACCCCTGGGGGCTAAGCAGCCCCGAGAGGCTTTTCTGGACAGGCCCCTGTTCTTCCTCTTTTGTGTAGGAAAAGCTCTGACATCTGAAAACAATCAAATAATCTGGGCACAATGCTCCTCTTTATGGAGGGGGTACTGGTGGTTCCCAGATAAAGCGGGAAGGATTAAGGGGAGGATGGGGGAGGAAGGGGGGGTCACACAGCTGAAGCCGAGAGGGAGTAGGGACCATATTGTCACTGGTTGTGTGGGTGGGTGTCTGGGTGAGTGTTGGGGGATGCTCAACGGGAGAAAAAATATTCAAATATTCTTGCAAAGAGTAAGATGGGGAGTCATGTGTGACTCAGAGCTTTCCATCAGTGATTCCTCCTCCGGGTTTAAGGGAGACTGGAAAAGTCTCCGGGCCTGGTTAGGCAATGGGGGACTGAAATTTAAAACAGTTTTCACAGAAACACACCACATTCATAACTCATTTCAGATTCATCTCTGCAGTGTTTGTCAATTCATTTGTCATATTGGCTGTCTGACTGTGTGAAAACCACATACACAGTGAGAGTTGTGAGACGACAATGGGTCAATCCGCTGAGTACATTGTAGGAGTATATACACTGAATATTCACATAGATAATCAATAAGGGGGCTTTATCAATACAATGAGGGTAACCTTTAAACCTCTATGTGCCTCTCTGTCTGTCTGTCTGTCTGTCTGTCTGTCTGTCTGTCTGTCTGTCTGTCTGTCTGTCTGTCTGTCTGTCTGTCTGTCTGTCTGTCTGTCTGTCTGTCTGTCTGTCTGTCTGTTCTTCTCGTTCTCTGCTCTTTGTAACATCCCCATGAGAATGGTAAACAGTCATCTGTAACTTCCTTTCCAACGTGTTCATTAATCCCTTTTATCCTGTGGGGTCGGATGATTACAGGGAAGCCAATTCAACTGACGCTGCCCAAATACACCGCCCCCCCACCCCAACACCCCCACCCCCAAGCAACAAAGGCCTGTCTACCTCACCCAAAACACAGTTCCCTGCTTTAACAGGATCAGGTTTAAATAACACTAACATACAACCACAGAAACTAGTCTGAAATTACTAGAAAAGGCCCATTGTAAGTTAAAACGAAAACAAACAGTCCAAGTATCAATTTTAAGCCCACAGTGCAGTATGTTATTGAACTAAACAGGAGCTATTTCAATCTGGTCAAGCACATCCCTCAACTCTCTAAGCATGACACACTTTACCCATCCATTTAGCCAGATTCTCTAACTGTCCAATGTCCTAGATAAGTACACTCTCCTTTGGTGGGTCAACAACAGGTCCAACACATGGACTCATAGTCACATGTCGCTACCTCAAAAGTACTTCACTATTACCATGCAGTGTTGTCTATGTCTACTCTAAACCAGTTTTAGTCACCTTCTGGTGAAGAAGTCCCACAGGAAGTCATAGGTCTACATACATATGCAGTAGTCAAATATGCCTGAAGGCCCTAACACTTCCTCTCCTTGGAGCAGCTACACCTTTTCCGCTCGACACCCAGCAATTAGTGTGCCTGACAGCCACAAGCTTCCGAGGCTGGACCCGCACTAATCATAGGTATGCATTGTTGTGTTCAGCTGGCAACCCTTTAAACAGTACCTCTTGTTCAAAGCCCCACCTCTGTTGAGTTGGGTCCCGGTCCGTAGACTAGGCTAGTACATTGTCTGGTTAGATGGCAAATTGAAGTCAACAAGAACATAAAGGGAACCCAACCCGCTGTGGTTTAAACCAAATAAACAAGAGAGAGAGGGACACAATGTATATAAAAAAGGTACAGGATCCTTAGATGATTGTCTTTAAGATTTGTCGTTTATCATCTACTCTCTACGGCCTCCAGGAGGTCTCCACAGACTGAACGTCTGATGATGTACACACATCCAGTTCTCTCCATAATGTTCATACAAAGAGGGACCTTTGTGACCAGAGGTTGTCTGTCTACTCTGCTGCTTATTCTAGCGATCACCTGTGATCACCTGAGTTTGAGGTCGTCACCTAATTGTGGTCATACATGAGAGCTAGAAACTGGTGCTGCTACTGCTTTGAATAGAACGCAGCTTTGTACATGTTTCGCCTTGAGCATCTTCCTTCAGTAGCCACGTTGTGTCCCTAGACTGTGATTCAATGTGTGTCATAACTCCCTTTCCTTGGAATGTTGAATTTTGGTGGGTATTTTTGCAGTGTGAGTGAATTATTTGTCTAACAGAGATCTACTGCACCTAAAATGTGTTGTTACATCTTGTTACATCTATGAAATGCATTGCCATGAGTTGTTACTCCCTTAACCCCATCAGTCCTGAGACACCAGAAAAAAATTGGCTTTTAATTTATCTGATTTTAATTTATCTGCATGTCCAGCCTTTATATTTAGACTCACAATGAAGTGGTTTACCATTTTCTTTTCAGAACAACCAGGGCTACAAGTAGAACACAAAACAATTTGACATAAACAGTTTTATTCATGAGTTTATTGAAATGTCAATAAGAAAAACAAGGTCCGCCAAAGCAAAAACCGGATAAAAATGAATTTATATGAATGCTGTACAGAAATCGTTTGCTCACTGGGAATTGGCAACTGTGTGGAGTTTGACATCAACTACGTGAGCTTATTACAGTAGTATAGGCACTATGTCCTGGGTGAGAGTCTTAGCTTTCAATAGTTTGTAGCTCAAACCATTCAGACTCTACAGACGTTTTGGGAAAAAGACCCGCCCCCACGGGCACCTTCGGGATCCACCCTTGTCTCACAAACACCACTCTAGCTCAACCCTTGTTAATAAACATACAGACTAATGGTATCTACGGATGCAGAAGAAATAGACAAATCCAAAGGTACAACCCAGAAGTCTGTAGCTCAAACACACAATGTTTAGAAAGACATTTCACTGTGATTGTGCATGTGACATTAAAACTTGAAACTTGAAACTTTTTAAAAGGGGTTAGAATCCTATAACGCACCGTTGTGGTGGGACTCATTGGGCTAAGACTTGAGTAGATAACCCTGTTATATATCTAATCTTCAGGTACTGTAAGTAGGTCACCATTGAACATCTTATTGATTCATTATGTTATATATCTCCTTCAACAGTTGACCCTTATTGCTCGTTGTGAGGGAAGTAGTGCACTAAGGCTTCTCTCTGTGAGCTAAACATCCTGTTGCCCTTTTGCTCAGTACACTGTGTTGAGTGAACAACACAGGAAATGCAATATAGGCAATTCATATTTGTGAGATGAGAAAACAAACTGACTTCCTGAACTCTGAACACTCCAAAGGATAGAGGCATGCTAGTGGGAAAATTCAAAGATGGTCATTGTTTTTCTTCTCAAATGACACTTTATTTGGGCATGTGGACGTAAGCCTGAGCATGAGGATGCTTGATTCTATTTAAGAACGGAGGGGTGAAAAGTGCACTACTGTAGCCGACTTTTTAAAATGAGTTCATTTTATGAATCCATTGCCACCGACATCTGTTAGATAACATCAACATGCGTATGAGACAGTAAATCATTTGCCCATCGAGACTGCACCATATTGTTGGAAAATTAACCTGAACAAAAAAACTCAACCTTTGTTCTAAGAATATCAGCAGCTACCCACCAAATCAGACCATTGTGTCACACTGATAAGCTCCACCCCCCACTGTCATGACAGATAGGAAATCTTTTCAAACACCTGAGAGCAGTTCAATATGCGTTAACTATGCATCTCATTAGATAGAGCAATGTACTGTATCTACTGATTGGGGCTGTTTTATACAGCTGCTACATAGGCCGTAGCACAAGCTGTATGGGAGCCAGTGAAATAAAAAGAAACTTCTCACACAACATACTGTCACTATGACAACCGGGTAGAATCATTTAGCCTGATCTCTTGCCATTCCACACAGCACAGAAATCCAATAGCATAAAGACTTATATAACCACCCCATTGGTTGCATATGACAAATCTTCAACTAGTCTAGCGAATAAGATGAATTCATACCATATGGATTTGCAGTTAACTTGTCAATTGGTATTGCATTTGTTTTCCAGCTGTCTTTATCTCACAAAATACATGAATGAAATCCAACAAGGAGAGCTCAGAGATATTTCCCAATTTCCAATGGTTGTCTGCGGAATGCCAATGTAATAGCACATTATGCTACATTCACACTATCTTTTGGAGAAACACGTAGCTAGAACAATACAATAACTATAATAAAGTTAAAGATCTGTAAACATGCTGAGTGGAGTAGGTTTTTTCAAAGGCCTGCACTTGCTGGTTAATGGAATTTCATTCAAGAATCTATTATTTTCTAAAGCTATTGCTGTGAAGGGCTTAAATACCTGGCTAACATTATTACCTGTCTCCAAGTATATTTTAGATAAAAAAATAATATTATTGTGTATTATTATCACCTTTTACATCCAAGAAAAAAGGTAACAGTTTTGAGAAAATTATATTCTGGTCCCAGTAAATATACTCATGATAATTTTCCTGGCCTGGCCATGAGGTCGCTGCAGATACAATGTTATTTGGGATTTCAACATAATACAATAATTGTATACAATTCAAAGTCAAACAAATTACACGAATCACCATTCACATATCGGGCCTCAGACCTAAACTTGAGATCAAGCCTACAGCCAATAAATGAGAAGCAGATTGAAGAATACAACTATAGCCTTCCTTCTCTGCTATTTGAAATCATGAAGGGAATCTGATGTAATTCCACGTGCTGCACCATGTATGCTCATACTGTATGTCTAAACTATCTCCTCCATTTTATAGCACTAGTCATCCAGTATGAAAGTGGTTGTTTTATGTGATATTAAATGCGCGAAATGCAACCCAAATGAACAGAATCTACACTTGATATTGGCGGTGCTATCACACAGTCACACACACAATCCTTCCTACATATTATTTTCTATTTTGCGTGCTATCACACAGACGCTTCCCTTTTCTGTGTATCAATGCGTGATTGAAAGGAAACTTCGTTCGGGAAGTGCAGGGACTACTTTAGGTCAACTTTGGATATAAATCATCAATGTATATGCCAAATGACACAGGCATATTTGAACATGAAAACGAGTGAAACATGGTTCGAGTAGATGTAAGCAATTGGATTGATAGTTGAGATTCCTTTGACATATATGTTTTTTGCGGCCACGCGGAAGGATTTCATTCTCGAGCTGGGTCGACGCTTCCGCCCAGTTTTCCGATGTTCATTGCCCGAGTTGAAAATGGAATTCGATTAAAGCAGATGTCCAACAACTTCTTCGAGAAATTTTTACTCGCCGTTTTTGCCTAATGTACTTCAATTTCATCATTGAAATTAGTTTGTAGACCTGTCTTTTCCCCCCCAGTTGTGGAGGTTATAATTCAACGTACACCGACACATTGACGGATCAACGCTGCAGCGCTTTTCAAGTGTTGTCCTGGACCCGAAGTTGGCGAGGGAACGCTCGATAGCTAAACACGAATAACGTGCCAAATGTCGGGTTTATTTTGGAAACATTTTAGCATCTGAACGCATTGGATTTCGTGTTGGCGAAGAGGATGACGAAGCTGTGTATTTTATTCTGGTTGGATTTTACTTCCAGGGAAGATAAAATGAATCATCGGTTGTCATTCCTCCTGACAATTTAGTTACAGCTAGCTAGGCTACTTGGTTTTCCGAAATAAAGCTCACTTATGCATGCACCACTGTAAGACCATTTACTTTTATCCAATATCTGGGTGTTTTATGCAAAAGAAAATGGTGATATTTGCGGTTTATTTCCCCGCCGTCACTGCGTCCTCGATGCTATTGCCAGGATTTGGATCCCCTTGAGAAAAGATGAGCGAAGATTCGACAAATCCAAACAACGAGTGAGTACATTTTACCCCACATTCTAGAATGCAACGATGTCCTTCATGTGTCTAATCTTCATTGCAATGATTTGCAGGATTTTAATGACTACTCTGTTCCACTAGGATCATTGCTTCTACACATTGGTTCTACACACTTTCATATTTAAATTAGATTACTATTGAAGTAATACAAAATACATAAACGTCTATTTAGTTTGTTGTGATAATATAAAATAAACCAATGTGTTTTGGGACTGGATTTAATAGAAATAGAGGCCAATATATTATATTATGGCAACGAGAGATGCTAAATGTAATTTTGACAACTGTACAGAAAATGGTATACAGTCCACTATATAACAATAGCCTCATAATTAATGCAATATATGGTAGTTGTTTCATCGATATTGTCTTTGAAGAATACCTTTATGATTTGACTGCAATTGGATAATATCTGTTGCTATTTCAGATTGTAATAAATTACACGATGTAGTCACACATAGTCACTGTGGCGAGATGATTTGTTTGTACGTAGGATTTAAGACCCTGTGCTTATCAGCTTTAAAATGATCTTGTCATAAGATTCAATATTATATACGATAGTGTTTTTTTGGCATTTGATAACATGTTAACGTTAGCTCCTCTACATGAACTAAGAGAGTATCATAAAATAGTAATGTGGTTTAAAAAAAATATTCCCTCAATATTATAATTATTCAATGTTAATGTGGCTGTAAACTGGTTGCTGCAATGTCAGAATCCAAAAGCAGAAGACGCCATATTTTTTTCTCAATCACACTCATTTGCATATTACAATCTCATTCATATATATATTTTTTTTAATGGACGTAATGCGTTCCAAATGCACTGGCCTGAACCCGGAAAGCAGTATTTATGTGATTGTGAACTTGAAATAAGGTAATTTGTGTACATAAAAATAATTTATCGCTGTAAATCCGTATTGTTTTAATGGACTGATCGCTTGCGTGCGCTTGTTGACAGTCAGTGAGAAATATCTGGTCGGGAGGTGGTGCGGTCATGTGACCACTTCCATTCATAAAGTACCTGGGTGCCCATTCACAGTACGATGTGCAGTACAGTGTCTTGCAACGCACTGGCGATTACACAAACATTTTATCTGCATTTGGGATCAGCTTAATCCAGATGTAGACATGACAGTCAGTAATTTAAAAACAAATAGATAATGCAAGAATGCTTCGCTCTTATTGCAGTCTTCCAATGCTCTCAAAAGCATGGCGTCCATATTTCTTATTCTAGACGGTTGAAATGCGTTCATACGCTGACATTTCCACAGTTTTGTGCCCCAAGACTCCATGTTCTCCATTCAATCCATCTGCTTCGCACACATCGGGTTGATTGATATATTGCAGGGAGGCTTTGTCCTTGAACTTGGCATATGTTGTTTCATATTCAATATATTACATAAGCAAAGACCATGATGTATGTGGTTCAGTGTGTGTTCTTCCTAGTGACATCATCAGCACAGCGCATAAGATGGCCAACATATGATCCAATGTATTTGGTAATTATTCATTGAACGTAAAGGAAGATGGTGGGAACGGAACAGTAAGCCCCGCCTGATCCCTTTTTATATTCATGCTGGCTGGAATTAGCCATCAGTCGAGCCCAACAATGGACTAAAGGGAAGGGGGATACCTAGTCAGTTGTACAACTGAATGCATTCAACTGAAATGTATCTTCCGCATTTAACCCAACCCCTCTGAATCAGAGAGGTGTGGCAGGCTGCCTTAATCATCATCCACGTCTTCGGCGCCCGGTGAACAGTGGGTTAACTGCCTCGCTCAGGGGCAGAACGACAGATTTTTTTTTACCTTGTCAGCTCAGGGATTCGATCCAGCAACCTTTCGGTTACTGGCCCAACGCTCCTACCCGCCAGGAGCCTAATGTTGTTCCTTATAGTCCATGTTCTGTGTAGAGGCGAACTGGCTCTGGCAGCTAAAACAGCCAAATACTCCATCAAACCGTGTATTGATTTTCAATTGCGGTACTACTTTCATATATTAAAAATAAAAACACAAATGCTTAATCTACACTTACTGTAAACTGTTTTAATTGCTTTTAACACAGTTGCAGCCGACCAGTATTTTTCAGTGGCAACACGTTTGTGGCGCCCGTCTTTTGTTTACGCACAGGTGTTCAGAGACACAGATGGCTAGTTAGCACAGGAACACCTCTGTCTAACGTCTGTTTTCCGCATGGGAACCCTAACCCTATATATTGTTTCCCATTGATGTGATCTGTTATGGATATGATCACTGTATTCACACATCTTCCCACAAACTGACAGTCCAATTTTGATATTTGTCCGCATTTTCATATTTTACAGTTTGTTTTCTATTAGTGGTGTTTTGTTTGAATTGAGAGGATGGGGAGAATTTTGGATGCAATCGCACCGTGAAAAGGAATTGCGCAACACGACCCTGTGTTTTTGTATCGGGATGGGTGGGTGGATTTTAGGTTATAAGCATGCATACCTTACTGTTCCTCCTCACAGTAGCATTATAGTAAACCATGTCAATGAGTCGGACAGGGATCGTCAACTGCATTCAGCCTCGGGACGATATATTTTCTTTAAAGGATGGTCAGGGGGCTAGAACATCATTTTCAAATAATTTGTGTACTGCAAATTGACAGCAAGAAGCCCAAACAGATATAACATTTGACTGAAACATAATAATTTCAAACATTGTTTACATTTGTATGCGATCACATATCTCAATTACATGTGGGACTACTTTGAAATAATAGATTTACAAAATGTAAATCACTTGGAGCTGATTTGCTGTTTTTTTTTGTCTTATGTCCAACAACAAAATATATATACATTTTTTTGCTGTGAAAAATTAGGGGGCCAAATAAAATCACCCGTAGGCCATTTTTGGCCCTAGAGCGGCCAGTTGGGGAACTGTGGAGTAGGACATTAAACCACAGATGTATTGTTGTATATGTATAAAAACAATGGGCTGCTCAATAGGTTACATTGTCGTTTTGTTGGAAGTTTCTGGACCCTTCTCTGTTAGCATCATGGGTCAAGTGTGATGAATATGCTTTTATTTCGCGTAGCAAATGTATAAAGTTCCACAGCTTTTTCCTTCATCAAAATTGCACAAAGCTGTCTGATGAAAAACATGTGGTTGAATAGGAATATGTGCGCTACTCACTGACACCTGCAAAGACTCACTCGTACAGGTTATTAATCCCTAAAGTCTAAACCGTTGGGGTTTAAGATGGTCATACCATGGATCATTTTAGTTATTTGATTTAGATTTTCAGGACCCTTGTAGGTATAAAAAGTATATTTAACAAAATGTGGGGATAAAATATTGAGTTTGGGCTTTACTACTGTAGCCCATAGAAACTCATTGAATAACTCATTCAGAAATGGCAGAACAGACCGTCAAGAAATGTATCTTAAGTAATAAGGTTTTAAAGTGTCTGTCGTATATCTAGAAGATATAAGAACACTCGGGAAATATATATACTGAACAAAATATAAATGCAACAATTTCAAAGATGTTGCTGAGTTACAGTTCATAAAAGGAAATAAATCAATTTAAATAAATTCATTAGGCCCTAATCTATGGATTTCACATGACTGTCCACCCACTGGGGATCTAGGCCTATCTAATCAGAATGAGTTTTTCCCCCACAAAAGGACTTTATTAGAGAGAAATACTCCTCAGCACCAACCCTCCCCCCTCAGACGATCCCACAGGTGAAGAAGCTTGACGTGGGGGTCCTTGACTGGCGTGGTCTGTGGTTGTGAGGCCAGTTGGACATACTGTCAAATTCTCTAAAACGACGTTGGAAGTTTATGGTAGACAAATTTAATTCCACTCTGGTGGACATTCCTGCAGTCATCATGACAATTGCACGCACCCTCAACTTGTGGCCTTTTATTGATCCCAGCACAAGGTGCGCCTGTGTAATGATCATGCTGTTTAATCAGCTTCTTGATATGTCACATCTGTCAGGTGGATGGATTATCTTGACAAAGGAGAAATGCTTACCATCAGGGAGGTAAACAAATTTGTGAGGAAAAATAAGCTTTTTTTTTCATACAGAACATTTCAGCTCATGAAACATGGGACCAGCACTTTACATGTTACGTTTATATTTTTGTTCAGTGTATATATGTTTTAGACACATTTAACCCCCTTTTTGTGGGTACAAAACTACTTCCATACTTACATTTTTTTTTAAATGGTACTGGGCTACCTTCAGTCCCGTGGGGGTCGTAGAGCAACATGGAAAAGGCCACTGTGTTCGCGGGAGTCTCATCTTTTACACCAAACCGTTCAGAGGCTTTTTGTGAGAAGACTGATTTTTGGGATGTCTCCTTGGTCTGACAAACAGCGCTATAACTGGGGTGTGTCAATCGACTCTTAAGGATTAATAGCTTTTTTTTTCTGAGCATGTGAAATACATACCACCGTGTTAAATATCCGGTCTGCATGTTATGCTGAAAAGAGGAAGGACTAGTTATAACGTGTGGTTGAAGAAGGTAGCCTAGTTATCCAAAAACGCAAAATTTAATCAAACAAAGAGAAGGACATGAATCAGGGTGTGTCTAGCTGTCTTGGACTTGATTATATTTCTTTGATTTTATTAGGATCCCATTAGCCGATGCAATGGCGACAGCTAGTCTTACTGGAGTCCAAGACATTACAGACAAGACTTTACAATTTACGTACATTTAAAAACCTTAACATGTAGTGTGTGTTTGCTTTTATCAGTTGCACAGACTTGTACATACACACAAAAAGTAGGTCGCATGTATGCCGTTGTCTCCTATAGAACTAGACACAACAACATTCATTCATATCCTTATGAGGGAGCATCTAGGTCTGTGTACTATTGTGCTGAACATTCATTCACTAAGTTATTTTCCTTTTTTTAACAACTAACTCAATAAATAGGCTTATAGGCTATACACCTACAAACTGTAAATTTACTGTTTAGTTAGCCAAAATATTTTACTAAGTTTAGCCATTTGATGCTATTTGTTTTATGTCTGGTATTGGTAAAGTCATTGAATGATTTGAGTTAGTCTAATATATTGATTGTTTAGTGTAGTTGTTTGCCAGTCAAGTGATTCCTCAGTCTTCTTTCTATCAGGTGATTTATTTGACAGCTCAGCGTTTGTCTGTCAATGTGTGTTGTTGTGATCTTATCACCTGGGGGTCTGTTCTGCCCCTCACTCTATTCCACTTTCAGGCTTTCCAAAACACATTCGACCCAAACAGCCACTGATTTGAATGTGAGCATCCTGCCTTGACAACAGCGCATAGCTACTTCAACTGTTTGGCAAGTAGTTTCTGGTTGTGTTAATTGCTCTGTGAAATAATGCTTATCTTTTTAGGCTAGTATTTAAGCAATATGTATTGCGATTCGATACTGCAATTTTAATGCTATTTGATGTTGCAAACACATTTCTCACTAGAGAGCATGAGAACGAGTTTAGATCAGTCAGGGAAATAAAAGTCCTGAAAATGTTTTCTCACTATTTAAAAAGAGCATAAAGAATTAAGCTATAGGATGAAGTTTTGGCGCAGGTACAGCCGACTAATGCTACCTACAGTAGCAAAAACAATATAATATCGTCCCAAAATAATATTGCGATATGTAACTACATTTTTGGGATAGCCTACATAACACCACCTTTAGTTCTATAGCCATGGTGTAGCAAGGCCTAATACCCATTGGTGTGTAGTGGTCAGGCTCAGTAGAGATTCTCAGTTGTTTGTAGTTTTGCTTCTGTAATCTTTTTGGGAAGTAGTCTTTAGAATGCTTCTAGCCACTGCCCTGTATTGACTGAATTGGAACTTATCTGTGCAAACAATGTCGAAAGGAAGTTTTGGTCTTACGTAACGACTTCACTTTGGATTCAGTCAGAGCGAATTGTTCTTTTGTAACATTGTCAGCTGGCTGACCTAGTAGATTGTCAAACGATCACTGATACTACCTAGGGCTGCACAATATCAGCAAAAAAATCTAATTGTGATTTTTGTACTATATATTGCGTTTTATTTTGCGATTTATAGATCAGAACACTTGGGTAAACTGATGGAATCATAAATAAAATGATCATTCTAATTTTATGGTTAGAATACAGTGGACACTTGGAATGTAGTTTTGTTTGGCGTGACAACGAATGGAATAGTAAGGGAGGAGATGTTTGTGACAGTATGAAGCAAAGTGTTGGTCAGTGTTTCCCATGGGACGCTAATTAGGTTTAAAGAAATTATTTAAATATATTTTAAATAGTACATTCATATTTTCCTCTCTGATTAAGAACAAGCTGTGGGACAAACAGTGCTGATATACTTCCACTGGTACCGGCCTGTATTAAAGCAAAGGTTTGCTAGCAATATTTGCCCTAGCTCAGTGGATTTAGATAGCTAGCAATTAGCTTTAGGGGCTAACAAGCTAACACTTTTTAGGCACATTTAGAGCTTAAGAGTGACTAACTAGCATTTTGCAGAGAGCAAGTTACACAAACAAATCGTATAATATAGAAAACGTGGATTTGTATTAACATGCAAAGTGGAAAGCTGTGTCGTTCTGTTGACTGCGTGCTGTTTGGTCCATGCATGCGGTAATCCCACTCTTCAAAGGGGGAGACACTCTAGATCCAAACTTTTACAGACTTATATCCATCCTGCCCTGCCTTTCTAAAGTCTTCGAAAGCCAAGTGAACAAACAGATCATCGACCATCTCGAATCCCACCATACCTTCTCCGCTATGCAATCTGGTTTCCGAGCTGGTCATGGGTGCATCTCAGCCACGCTCAAGATCCTAAACGATATCATAAATACTATTGATAAAAAAACAGTACTGTGCAGCCATCTTCATCGACCTGGCCAAGGCTTTCGACTCTGTCAATCACCGTATTCTTATCGGCAGACTCAACAGCCTTGGTTTCTCTAATGACTGCCTCGCCTGGTTCACTAACTACTTCTCAGATAGATTTCAGTGTGTCGAATTGGTGGGCCTATTGGCCGGACCTCTGGCAGTCTCTATGGGGGTGCCACAGGGTTCAATTCTCGGTCCAACTCTTTTCTCTGTATATATCAATGACGCAGACGACACCATTCTGTATACATCTAGCCCTTTTTTGGACACTGTTCTAACAAATCTCCAAACGAGCTTCAACTCCATACAACACTCCTTCCATGGCTTCCAACTGCTCTTAAACGCTAGTAAAACTAAGTGCATGCTCTTCAACCGATCGCTGCACCCGCCCGCCAAGCATCACTACTTTGGACGGTTCTGACTTAGACTATGTGGACTAGAGGTCCACAACGCCGATACCGATTTATTGGAGGGCCAAAAAAAGACGATACCGGTTAATCGGCCGACTTTTTAATTTTTTTTATTTATTTATTTATTTGTAATAATGACAATTACAACAATACTGAATGAACACTTATTTTCACTTAATATAATACATCAATAAAATCAACTTAGCCTCAAATAAATAATGAAACATGTTCAATTTGGTTTAAATAATGCAAAAACAAAGTGTTGGAGAAGAAAGTAAAAGTGCAATGTAAGAAAGCTAACGTTTAAGTTCCTTGCTCAGAACATGGGAACATATGAAAGCTGGTGGTTTCTTTTAACGTGAGTCTTCAATATTCCCAGGTAAGAAGTTGTAGTTATTATAGGAATTATAGGACTATTTCTCTATATGATTTGTATTTCATATACCTTTGACTATTGGATGTTCTTATAGGCACTTTAGTATTGCCAGTGTAACAGTATAGCTTCCGTCCCTCTCCTCGCTCCTACCTGGGCTCAAACCAGGAACACATCGACAACAGCCACCCTCGAAGCAGCGTTACCCATGCAGAGCAAGGGGAACAACCACTCCCAAGTCTCAGAGTGAGTGACGTTTGAAATGCTATTAGCGCGCACCCGCTAACTAGCTAACCATTTCACATCGGTTACACCAGCCTAATCTTGGGAGTTGACAGGCTTGAAGTCATAAACAGCACAATGCATTGCGAAAGCTGCTGGCAAAACGCACGAAAGTGCTGTTTGAATGAATGCTTACGAGCTGCTGGTGCCTACCACTGCTCAGTCAGACTGCTCTATCAAATATCAAATCATAGACTTAATTATAATATAATAAACACACAGAAATACGAGCCTTAGGTCATTAATATGGTCGAATCCGGAAACTATCATCTCGAAAACAATGTTTTTTTCTTTCAGTGAAATACGGAACCAGTCCGTATTTTATCTAACGGGTGGCATCCCTAAGTCTAAATATTCCTGTTACATTGCACAACCTTCAATGGTATGTCATAATTACGTAAAATTCTGGCAAATTAGTTCGCAACGAGCCAGGCAATGAACGCAAGAGCAAGTGACACAATTTCATGTTAGCAGGCAATAGTAACAAAATATGCAAGTTTAAAAATATATACTTGTGTATTGATTTTAAAGAAAGGCATTGGTGTTTATGGTTAGGTACATTGGTGCAATGACAGTGATTTTTTTTTTTTCCCCCGCAAATGTGCTTGTTAAATCATCACCCGTTTGTCGAAGTAGGCTGTGATTCGATGAGAAATTAACAGGCACCGCACCGATTATATGCAACGCAGGACACGTTAGATAAACTAGTAATATCATCAACCATGTGTAGTTAACTCGTGATTATGTTAAGATTGATAGTTTTTTATAAGATAAGTTGTTAGCTAGCAGTAAATTTATCTTGGCTCCTTGCTGCCCTCGCGTAACAGGTAGTCAGCCTGCCATGCAGGCTCCTCGTGGAGTGCAATGTAAGGCAGGTGGTTAGAGCGTTGGACTAGTAACGTGTGGCTCAGTTGGTAGAGCATGGCACTTGCAAGGCCAGGGTTGTGGGTTCGATTCCCACGGGGGACCAGTATGGACAAATATGAAATTGTATGCACACACTACTGTAAGTCGCTCTGGATAAGAGCGTCTACTAAATGACAAAAAAAAGAATGCAAAACCGAATCCCCGAATCTCCCTGAACAAGGCAGTTAACCCCCGTTCCTAGGCCTTCATTGAAAATAAGAATGTGTTCTTAATCTGACTTGCCTAGTTAAATAAAGGTAAAATAAAAATGCAAAGAGAATGTTGAGCACTAGGAACTGTCTGCTTGAGTGGCGGGGCTTGGTGTCTGTGTAGGACTACGAAGCGGACAAAAAGAAGATGGACTGAGAGAGAACTCTGTCAACTCGAGCAATAAATTAATAGTAAAAATCAAACAAAAAACAGGCTTTACAGACGGCTAAGGGGCATTTGAAAATGTCATTGCCTCTTGCGATATGGATATTGCGCATGTCAATATCGCAATTTAGATAAAAAATTTGATTAACCGTGCAGCCGTAAAACTAGCTCACACTTACAGTTGAAGTCGGAAGTATACATACACTTAGGTTGGAGTCCATTAAAACTCGTTTTTCAACCACTCCACAAATGTCTTGTTAACTTCTTCAGGCTAGGGGGCAGTATTCGTAAGTTTGGATGAATGAGGTGCCTAAAGTAAACTGCCTGTTACTCAGACCCAGAAGTTAGGATACGCATATATGCATATGGTAGTATTGGATAGAAAACACTCTAAAGTTTCCAAAACTGTTAAAATAATGTCTGAGTATAACAGAACTGATATGGCAGGTGAAAACCCGAGTACAATCCATCTAGAATTGTATTTTCCCAACTCAACATTGATTACAATGGCTGGGAATGGGAATATAAAAGGAAGACCACCCAGATTGCAGTTCCTAGGGCTTCCACTAGATGTCAACAGTCTTTAGAAAGAGTTTCAGGCTTGTACCTGAGGATTGATTAGGAACGTTGTTTGATATGTTTGGAAGAAGTTTATTGGTAACTTACGGGATTCATTTGTATGCATTTTGAACGAGGGAAATCGGTGGATTACTGGGTCAAGCGCGCTATTGAAACTTACTTTTTTGGGATATAAAGAAGGACTTTATCGAACAAAAGTACCATTTGTAATGTAGCTGGGACCCTTGTGATTACAACCAGATGAAGATCGTCAAAGTTAAGTGATTTATTTTATCGCTATTTCTGACTTTCGTGATGCCTCTGCTTGGTTGGAAAATGTATGTAATGCTTTTGTTTGCGGGGCGCTGTCCTCAGATAATCGCATGGTGTGCTTTCGCCGTAAAGCCTTTTTGAAATTTGTCAAAGCGGCTGGATTAACAAGAAGTTAAGGTTTTAAATGATGTATGACACTTGTATTTTCATGAATGTTTAATATTACGATTTCTGTGAATTTAATTTGGCGCTCTGCAATTTCACCGTATGTTGTCGAGATGGGACGCTTGCGTCCCATGAGCCGTAAGAAGTTAACCTGTTGGGGCTAGGGGGCAGTATTTTCACGGCCGGATTAAAAACGTACCCAATTTAAACTGGTTACTACTCTTACCCAGAAACGAGAATATGCATATAATTAGTAGATTTGGATAGAAAACACTCTAAAGTTTCTAAAACTGCTTGAATGGTGTCTGTGAGTATAACAGAGCTCATATGGGAGGCCAAAACCTGAGAAGATTCCATGCAGGAAGTGCCCTGTCTGACAATTTGTTGTCCTTCTAGGGCATCTCTATCAAAAATACAGCATCTCCGCTATAACGTGACATTTTCTAAGGCTTCCATTGGCTCTCAGAAGGCACCAGAAAGTGGAATGAGAGCTCTTCAGTCTCTGGGTGAAAAACAGCAGGAGATTTTGTGAGTGGTCAGGCAGGGAACACTGACACTGGAGCGCGCATGCACGAGAGGACTCCATGTTTTTCTTTCTCTCTTTGAACGAATACAACGTCGCCTGGTTGGAATATTATCGCTATTTTACGAGAAAAATCGCATAAAAATTTATTTTAAACAGCGTTTGACATGCTTCGAAGTACGGTAATGGAATATTTTGAATTTTTTTGTCATGATGCGCCCGCGCATCACCCTTCGGATACTGACCTCAACGCACAAACAAAACGGAGCTATTTCAATATAACTATGGATTATTTCGAACCAAAACAACATTTGTTGTAGAAGTCCTGGGAGTGCATTCTGACGAAGAACAGCAAAGGTAATCCAATTTTTCTTATAGTAAATCTGAGTTTAGTGAGTCCCAAACTTGGTGGGTGTCAAAATAGCTAGCCGTGATGGCGGAGCTATGTACTCAGAATATTGCAAAATGTGCTTTCGCCGAAAAGCTATTTTAAAATCTGACACCGCGATTGCATAAAGGAGTTCTGTATCTATAATTCTTAAAATAATTGTTATGTATTTTGTGAACGTTAATCGTGAGTAATTTAGTAAATTCACCGGAGGTTTGCGGTGGGTATGCTAGTTCTGAACATCACATGCTAATGTAAAAAGCTGTTTTTTGATATAAATATGAACTTGGTTGAACAAAACATGCATGTGTTGTATAACATAATATCCTAGAAGTGTCACTGATGAAGATCATCAAAGGTTAGTGCTGCATTTAGCTGTGGTTTTGTTTTTTGTGACATGTATGCATGCTTTGAAAATGGCTGTGTGATTATTTTTGGCAGGGTACTCTCCTGACATAATCTAATGTTTTGCTTTCGCTGTAAAGCCTTTTTGAAATCGGACAGTATGGTTAGATTAACGAGAGTCTTGTCTTTTAAAATGGTGTAAAATAGTCATGTTTGAGAAATTGAAGTTATAGCATTTATGAGGTATTTGTATTTCGCGCCACATGATTCCACTTGCTGACGTCCCACCTTGCCCAGGGAGGTTAACAAACTATAGTTTTGTCAAGTAGATTAGGACATCTACTGTGTGCATGACACAAGTAATTTTCCCAACAATTGTTTACAGATTATTTCACTTATAATTCACAGTATCACAATTCCAGTGGGTCAGAAGTTTACATACACTAAGTTGACTGTGCCTTTAAACAGCTTGGGAAATTCCAGAAAATGTCAAGGCTATAGAAGCTTCTGATAGGCTAATTGACATCATTTGAGTCAATTGGAGGTGTACCTGTGGATGTATTTCAAGGCCTACCTTCAAACTCAGTGCCTTTTTGCTTGACATTATGGAAAAATCTAAAGAAATCAGCCAAGGCGAAGAAGAAGCCACTGCTCCAAAACCGCCATAAAAAAAGCCAGACTACGGTTTGCAACTGCACATGGGGACAAAGATCGTACTTTTTGGAGAAATATTCTCTGGTCTGATGAAACAAAAATAGAGCTGTTTGGCCATAATGACCATCATTATGTTTGGAGGTAAAAGGGGGAGGCTTGAAAGTAAAAGAACACCATCCCAACCGTGAAGCATGGGGGTGGCAGCATCATGTTGTGGGGGTGCTTTGCTGCAGGAGGGACTGGTGCACTTCACAAAATAGATGGCTTCATTAGGAAGGTAATTATTACTTGGCTATATTGAAGCAACATCTCAAGACATCAGTCAGGAAGTTACAGCTTGGTCGCAAATGGGTCTTCCAAGTGGAAAATTACCCCAAGCATACTTCCAAAGTTGTGGCAAAATGGCTTAAGGACAACAAAGTCAAGCTATTGGAGTGGCCATCACTAAGCCCTAACCTCAATCCTATAGAAAATGTGTGAGCAGAACTGAAAAAGTGCGTGCGAGCAAGGAGGCCTGCGAACCTGACTCAGTTACACCAGCTCTGTCAGGAGGAATGGGCCAAAATTCACCCAACTTATTGTGGGAAGCTTGTGGAAGGCTACCCAAAACGTTTGACCCAAGTTAAACAATTTAAAGGCAATGCTACCAAGTGCTAATTAAGTTTATGTACATGTCTGACCCCCTGGGAACGTGATGAAAGAAATTCATGCTGAAATAAATCATTCTCTCTACTATTATTCTGACATTTCACATTCTTAAAATAAAGTGGTGATCCTAGCTGACCGAAGACAGGGAATTTTTTACAAGGATTAAATGTCAGGAATTGTGAAAAACGGAATTTAAATGTATTTGGTTAAGGTGTATGTAAACTTCCGACTTCAACTGTATCTCAAGATCTCTTTTGTCAAATGTCAACATTTTGTCAGTCTTTCCTACCACAGTATCATCCTTCGTTCTTTACCAATTCTTAACATATGGTAATTAGTTATGGAGGATGAGCAGTTTCATAATCTGTGAAATTAACCCATGTACAGGCCATTTATGGTTTAGTTTGTTCTTTTAGAGGATGTTGAATTGTTTGCATGATTAATGACAATTAATCTAACTCTTATCTGGCAAATGGGATGGTTTGTTACTGACCGTGTGTTACTGTGTAACTGAGCAGGCCCTGTACAGTATAAATGTAGTCTGGTCTGGCTGTTCTCTTCCGATGGCCAGAGTTGTAATGCAGTATATTTTAAACCTGAGCCACTTCCCTCTTGTAATTCTCATTTCCTCTTAAAATTATTTTAGCAGCAGACCTAATTCTAAACTTGTAAATGTCTTCCAGTGTATTTGGAGGATTTTTATTTTCTTAAAGCACAGTAAAACAAGTTTTCTTTCAAATAAAATTGTGCAGTGAAATGTTTTAGCCTATTTAGTTGAAGGTCACAACATTGAAGACAAATTATAGGCAACACATGAAATGCCCATTTTGCCTTTTGAAAATGCTACTGATTAGGCTATGTTGTGTCGTAGACTAAAAAATCCTCATTTTTTTTGTTGTTAGGCCTAGATCAGGGCTATTCAACTAGCGGCCTACTGGCCAGATCTGGGCCGTTATTAATTTAGACTGGCCCTTTCATCAATTCTGAACATTAATAAAATATCAGCAAAAAATCCTGCAAAAATCTTACGTTCAGTTCCAAAATGACACTTTCCTGGAATTTGGCATTAGATGATTTGACATATCATTGTTAATATTGAGGCGCTTAGTTTTCAGATTTTTAAGAAGCTTTTAATAGTTAAAATGGTGAATGAGGGTTGAGCCTTTTTCCTTTTCAATTAGCACATTTTTTTGTTTGCTCCTCAACTTTTGTTGGTTGAGTGCCCTCCACTTCTTTCCTAATTACTTTTAGCAAATTTTAAGTGCTTTATTGGTGTGTGTGTGTGTGTGTGTGTGTGTGTGTGTGTGTGCATTGCTTTTTTTTTATACAGTTATTCCAAAGAATAATCGCATGTGGAAAATGTCCCGTAAGAATATAGTTGAATATCCCTGGCCTACATTATGTATTTTTTCAAGGAGCCCGTCTCTCTCTAATATGCCCTGGCCATATCTCAGTGCTTCTAAGAATTGCTTTGAGCAGTATAATGTCTGAATTGTACATATTGTTTTCAGTTGTACTGCTGCATGCAGGAGCATGAAGGCTAAGCCTTGTTGGATGGTGCTGCAGCTGGGTTACGACGGTTCTTTCCTGCGAGGCCACAGACCTAAATCCCTGTCTTTGAGTTACCAAACTCTTTGAAACAGGAAGGGGTTGGGGCCTGTGTATGGGTTTGTGTAGGCCTGTGTTTGTGTGTGTGTTCAACTATGTATGTAAGTGTGTTTGTGTCTATAAAAGATAAGTAGGTATAGGCTAGATGAGGGCATTTAAGCAAACACAACTTCATCTTATAAAAGGAATCTTTTATGAACCAAACTCTTAACAGGGTATGTAGCCTATTAAAGGAAACGTTGACCCAAAATTCAGAAACTCCCAAGTGATTCCATACATTGAAACTAGTTCAGTGGAGTTTGCCCTCTCACCCTCTCTCTCTGTAGTGCTGTACTGAAACAGCTGCAAAAACTGGTCACGTGACTGGTGACGTTGCTGGACGCAGTCCTCGCTCTGCTCCGTTGCCAGTGAATCCATAATTCAGAAATCTGCGAAATGTGGACATTGGTTTTTATTGAAAGCATATGGCCGAATTAGCTATTTTGATCAAAGTAGGATCAGTTTTGAGTCAGGAAATGTGTACTCTTCCACCTAAAACATTTGCGATTACAGCAGCGAAGATGGTTAACAACTGCGCATGTGCGCTCTTGGGGTAATCCCTGCTACATAGAAACTGCACATTATGCCATTATTCATAGATGCTAGTTTTCTTCAGAGAAGTGAAGACAACTTTACACATTATTTTACAGTAAACAACAACCTACAACTATGTCTGACGACAAATTCAAGAGTCATGAAGAAAACAATGGGAGGGGAGCCCATTGTGTCATCAAACATATTTATTTGAGCCGGAGTATTCAAACAAAGAATTGAGGAAAATTAAGCTTTGGATCACCGACCGCAGCAGTAGCTAATAAACGCCTTCACGGGTCCAAAATGGACCTGGGGCTTTTCAACCTGTACCCGATATGCATAAATACATTTTCTTTTAATATAGAGACCCGTTCTGAACAGATCCGAGGACAACTAGACCCAATCCGAGTATTATCTACTACTTTATTAACCGTAGCTGATAAAGGGAGAGGTAGAGAGAAGTCCCGGATAACGTCTGAGGTATTCTGGTACAGGTAGATCCGTGCAGACCTCTAGTAGCTGGATAACAGCCCCAACCCATCGTCAGGATCAACACAGACTGGTGGTGCAGTTGTGGCAATTGCACTCCAATGCCATGAATGAGGGATGTTTTTGCTGCAGATCATTTGAGTACGTGACTACAGTTCTTACAGAAATGGAAGAACGTAATGATGAGCAGTTTTACAGAAATCCGTAAAACTTAAACTAATTGGAGATGCACCCCTCTTCTAGCTGGGCCAAATGGACACTTATCTAACGAGTAAGTTGCTAAACTTTACTTTATTTAATGATCGCTTATCATAAACCTCTATGAACGGGCCATTTTAGTTGGTTTATGCTTTCACATTAGCCCAAAACACTATATAGCCTATGTTTATATATCACAATGTTTTGGGGATATTCTATTCTGCAATGTTAGGTGACAAAATGTCTATTGTCGCTCAACTATGGCTGTGGTGGTCATGAAATGTTGTCAGCCGGTTAGTGTCATGCAAAAGACGGTCTCACGGTAATTGACCGTTAGTTAATATAAACACATTTAGTACAATATCTCTAGGCCTCCGCATACAAGCTGCTGATGCGTACCTTTACAACATCTACATTTTAAAGGTCTAATAAATCAATTAAATATACACCATCTGAATAAATCCATTATTTAGTCAGGTCTAAAGAAACATAATATGAAGAAAATGTATTTCTGAAGAATAGAATGAGTTGTGCTACTGTATGTTATCTTACTATGCTCCATGCCATAGGCTGTAGGCTAGTTCATTTAGCGGACAATATGGTTATAAATCCTGTGCCCTTGCATTATATGATTTTATAGTAAGAATAATAAAATTGAACTTAGCTGAATAAAATAGAAAACATATTTTTCCCATTCCTGAGTTAGTGTGCATATGAAGTGGCTATGTTGAGCGTAAAAGTGATCATTTCAAACAGGTCCTATAAGCTATATTTTGAGTTATTTGGCAACTTTAGTTGTGAATGATACGAACCGTAGAATGTCTTAGAAATCAAAACGTATATGGGCTGCATGATGCGACTATAAGCTATTGATTTGAGAAAGTAGAAAAAAAAGCTTGTGCTCTGGTAGTTGCCTCAGGCTGCACAGCTGTTCTCTCAAGTGATCATATTTTCACCCATCAGACTATTCTCAATTTAATCTCGTCTTTACTAATATGTCAAATTAGTTTCCATTTAGAATGGCACATTATCAAATTGGCAGGGGAAAAAAGACATGTCATCTGTATGCACTCCAATAGTGAATTGAATCTGCGCGCTTTCCCGCCAGTCCATTTTTCAATGATGCCAGTAGGCTACTTTGGTTTTATAGCAGAGTATGCACTTAATATAAGCAGCTGAAAAATAAATATCAGAATACTTATTTTACTCGACCCATCAACTACTGTTTGAGGAGCATTCTCTCGCTGAGCGACAGGTGATATTATGCCCAAGCTATGTATGCCATGGGCTCTCCAACCCTGTTCCTGCAGCTGCCTAGTGCTTAATTTGCGAAACCAAGTGAAATCTGTTAGGGAACATTGATAGTTAAAGGTTTTTGCAACGAAACATATTTCACTCAACTGTTGACAGCCCCTCTGCCAGCTCCAGAAAGGAATAAAGGATGTGTCACCCAATTTAATTATGAAAATATAAAACCTTCCCTATTACTAGGCTATTCAAAATCTTCCTGCACAACCAACTTCATCGCCTAGGGCTGTACATTTTCTCCCAGACTCCTGGATAGACATTTTGGAGCATAGCATAAGGTAACCAGTCCATACTCAAAATGCGATTACTTGAATTTGTTTAATTTGGAGTATAGGCTAGCTATGTTCATCAAGGCAAAAGGTGGCTACTTTTAAGAATCTCAAATATAAAATATATTTTGATTTAACACTTTTTTGGGTTACTACATGATTCCATATGTGTTATTTCATAGTTTTGATGTCTTCACTATTATTCTACAATGTAGAAATTAGGTAAAACCTTGAATGAGTAGGTGTGTCCAAACGTTTGACTGGTACTGCATACTGTTGGTCATGGAAGTTTGTGTATGAACCCTGTTTATTGAGAAACTGTGAAATCTAAAAGGTAACTAAATTACTATTGCCCTGTAGCACTCACTTCTGTCACCATGAAGTGCTTTGAGAGGCTAGTTAAGGATCATATCACCTCTACCTTACCCGACACCCTAGACCCACTTTAATTTGCTTACCACCCCAATAGATCCACAGACGATGCAATTGCCATCACACTGCCCTATCACATCTGGACAAGTGGAATACCTATGTCAGAATGCTGGTCATTGACCACAGCTCAGCCTTCAACACCATAGTACCCTCCATGCTCATCATTAAGCTCGGGGCCCTGAGTCTGAACCCCGCCCTGTGCAACTTGGTCCTGGACTTCCTGATGTGCCGCCCCAGGTGGTGAAGGTAGGAAACAACAGCTCCACTGCACTGATCCTCAACACAGGGGCCCCACAAGGGTGCGTGCTATACCCCCTCCAGTACTCCCCGTTCATCCATGACTCCAACTCAATCATCAAGTTTGCAGACGACAACAGTTGTAGGCCTGATTACTAGCAATGGCAAGACAACCTACAGGGAAGAGGTGAGGGCCCTGGCGGAGTGGTACCAGGAAAATAATGTCTCTCAATGTAAACAAAACGAAGGAGCTGATCGTGGACTTCAGGAGACAGCAGAGGGAGCATGCCCCCATCCACATTGACGTGGCCGCAGTGGATAAGGTGAAAAGCTTTAAGTTCCTCGGCATACATATCACTGACAATCTGAAATGGTCCACCCACACAGACAGTGTGGTGAAGATCGCGCAGCAGCGCCTCTTCAACATCAGGAGGCTGAAAAAATGTGGCTTTGCCCCCGGAGACCCTCACAAACTTTTACAGATGCGCTATTGAGAGCATCCTGGTATGGCAACTGCACCGACCGCAACCGCAGGGCTCTCCAGAGGGTGGTGCGGTCTGCACAAAGCATCACTGACGTCACTGCCTGCCCTCCAGGACACTTACAGCACCCGATGTCACAGGAAGGCCAAAAGGATAATCAAGGACATCAACCACCCGAGCCACGGCCTGTTCACCCCGCTATCATCCAGAAGGCGAGGTCAGTACAGGTGCATCAAAGCTGGGACTGAGAGACAGAAGCAGTTTTTCAATCTCAAGGCCATCAGACTGTTATATAGCCATCACTAGCCTGCCTCCACCCAGTACCCTGCCATGAACTTAGTCACCGTCACTAGCCGGCTACCACTCGGTTACTTAACCCCGCACTTTTGAGGTTGCTGCCCTATGTACATAGACATGGAATCACTGGTCACTTTAATAATATTACATACTGTTTTACTCATTCATATGTACAGTGCATTCGGAAAGTATTCAGACCCCATGACTCTTTCCACATTTTGTTACTTAACAGCCTTATTCTAAAATGTATTAAATCGTTTTTTTCCCCCCTCATCAATCTACACACAATAACCCATAATGACAAAGCAAAAAAGGGTTTTAGAAGTGTGTGTTATATATATATATATATATATATATATATATATATATATATATATATATATATATATATATATATATATATATATATATATATATATATATATATATATATATATATATGAGGAAATATCACATTTACATAAGTATTCAGACCCTTTACTCAGTACTTTGTTGAAGCACCTTTAGCAGCGACTACAACCTTGCGTCTTCTTGGGTGTGACACTACAAGCCTGGCACACCGGTATTTGGGCACACCGGTAATGTCAGAGCAAAAACCAAGCCATGATGTCGAAGGAATTGTCTATAAGGCTCCAGGACAGGATTGTGTCGAGGCACAGATCTGGGTAAGGGTACCAAAATATTTCTGCAGCATTGAAGGTCCCCAAGAACACAGCCTTCATCATTCTAAAATGGAAGAACTTTGGAACCACAAAGACACTTTTTAGAGCTGGTCGCACGGCCAAACCTAGCAATCAGGGTGAAGGGCCTTGGTCAGGGAGGTGACCTGACAGAGCTCCAGAGTTCCTCAGTGGAGAGGAGTGAACCTTCCAGAAGGACAACCATCTTTGCAGCACTCCACCAATCAGGCCTTTATGGTAGAGTGGCCAGACGTAAGCCACTCCTCAGTAAAAGGCACATGACATCCCGCTTGGAGTTTGCCAAAAGGCACCTAAAGGACTCTCAGACCATGGGAAACAAGATTCTCAGGTCTGATGAAACCAAGATTGAACTCTTTGGCCTCAATGCCTCACATCTGGAGGAAACCTGGCACCATCCCCACAGTGAAGCAAGCTGGTGGCTGCATCATGCTGTGGGGATGTTTTTCAACGGCAGGAACTGGGAGACTAGTCAAGATCGAGGGGAAAATGACCGGAGAAAAGTACAGTGAGATCCTTGATGAAAACATGCTCCAGAGCGCTCAGGACCTCGGACTGGGGTGAAGGTTCACCTTCCAACAGGACAACAACCCTAAGCACACAGCCAAAACAATGCCGGCGTGGCTTCAAGACGAGTCTCAATGTCCTTGAGTGGCCCAGCCAAAGCCTGGATTTGAACCCGATCGAACATCTCCGGAGAGACCTGAAAATAGCTGTGCAGGGACGCACCTCATCCAACCTGACAGAGCTTGAGAGGATCTGCAGAGAAGTATGGGAGAAACTCCCCAAATACAGGTGTGCCACACTTGTAGCATCATACCCAAAAATAAGCTGTAATCGCTGCCAATGTGTTTCAACAAAGTACTGAGTAAGGGATCTGAATACTTATGTACATTTCTAAAAACCTATTTTTTTCCTTGTCCATTATGTGGTATTGTGTGTAGATTGAGGAGAAAAAAAGCAATTTTAGAACAATGCTGTAACAAAATGTGGAAAAAGTCCAGGGGTCTGAATACTTTTTTGAATGCACTAATACATACATGCATACATGCATACATGCATACATGCATACATACATACATACATACATACATACATACATACATACATACATACATACATACATACATACATACATACATACATACTCTGACATTGGTCATCCTAATATTTATATATTTCTTAATTCCATTCTTTTACTTTTAGATTTGTGTATTGTTGTGAATTGTTCAATATTATTGCACTAGGAACACAAGCATGTCTCTACACCTGCAATAACATCTGACAAATGTGTATACGACCATTAAAATTGTATTTGATTATGACAAAAAAGAGAATTCGGCCGTACCTTTTCAATAAAACACAGAATTTGTCTACAATTTTACATCAGCAGATGTCACAAAATGCTATACCGAAACCAAGCCTAAAACCCCAAACAGCAAGCAATGCAGATGTAGAAGCATGGTGGCTAGGAAAAACTCCCTAGATAGACAGGAATCTAGGAAGAAACCTAGAGGGGAACCAGGCTCTGAGGGGTGGCCAGTCCTCTTCTGGCTGTGCTGGGTGGAGATTATAAGAGTACATGGCAATTTAAGGCTAGATTGAACATCTTGAAGAACAAACATTCATAGATGACCAGCAGGGTCAAATAATAATCACAGTGGTTGTAGATGGTGTAACAGGTCAGCACCTCAGGAGTAAATGTCAGTAGGCTTTTCAGTGGCGAAGCATTCAGAGGTCGAGACAGCAGGTGCATGAGGGAGAGCGAGTCAAAAACAGTAGGTCCGGGACAAGGTAGCACATCTGGTGAACAGGTCAGGGTTCTCTAGCCGCAGGCAGAACAGTTGAAACAGGAGCAGCAGCACGACCAGGTGGACTTGGGACAGCCAGGAGTCATCAGGCCAGGTAGTCCTGAGGCATGATCTGGGATGGGAGGGAGAAAGGGAATTAGAGGGAGCATACTTAAGTTTAAACAGGACACCAGATAAGACAGGAGATTTAAACCATATGTAACAGACTGACCCTAGCCCCCCGGCACATAGACTATTGCAGCATAGATACTGGAGACAGACGGGTGGGTCGGGGGACACTGTGGCCCCGTCTGACAATACCTCCGGACAGGGCCAACCAGGCAGGATATAACCCCACACACTTTGCCAAAGCACAGCCCTCACACCACTAGAGGGGTATCAACTGACCACCAACTTACTACCCTGAGACAAGACTGAGTATAGCCCACAAAGATCTCCTTCACTGCAAGAGCAGTCACTGAGGGGGCGCAAAACCGGACAGGAAGATCATGTCTGTGACTCAACCCACTCAAGTGATGCACCCCTCCTAGGGACGGCATGGAAGAGCACTAGTAAGCCAGTGACTTAGCCCCCGTCAGAGGCAGAGAATCCCAGTGGAGAGCCGGCCAGGCAGAGACAGCAAGGGCAGCTCGTCGCTCCAGTGCCTTTCACCTTCGCACCCCTGGGCCAGACTACACTCTATCGTAGGACCTACTAAAGAGATGAGTCTTCAGTAAAGACTTAAAGGTTGAGACCGAGGTTGCCTCTCTCACATGGATAGGCAGATCATTTCATCAAAATTGAGCTCTATAGGAGAAAGCCCTGCCTCCAGCTGTTTGCTTAGAAATTCTAGGGACAAGGAGGCCTGTGTCTTGTGAGCGTAGTGTAGGTATGTACGGCAGTACCAAATCGGAGAGATGGGTAGGATCAATCCCATGTAAAGCTTTGTAGGTTAGCAGTAAAACCTTGAAATCATACCTGGACTTAACAGGAAACTAATGTAGAGAGGCTAGCACTGGAGTAATATGATCACATTTTTTGGTTGTAGTCAGGAATCTAGCAGCCTTGTTTGGGACTAACTGAAGTTGACTTAGTGCTTTTATCCGGGTAGCCAGAGAGTAGGGCATTGCAGTAGTCTAATCTAGAAGTGACAAAAGCATGGATTAGCTTTTCTGCATCCATTTTTTTTTACAAAAATGTTCAGATTTTTGCAATGCTACCAAGATGGAAAAAAGCTGTCCTTGAAATATTCTTGATACTGTATGTTGGTCAAAAGAGATCAGGGTCCGGAGTAATGCAGAGGTCCTTCGCAGTTTATTTGAGACGACTGTACAGCCATCGAGATTAGTTGTCAGATTCAACACCAGATCTCTTTGTTTCTTGGGACTTAGAACTAGCATCTCTGTTTTGTCTGAGTTTAAAACATTTGCCGCCCTCCACTTCCTTAAACATTTAGATCCACAATATTTATTCCACTGGACAAAACTAGATCCAGGGTATGACTGTGGCAATGAGTAGGTCCGGAGACATGTTGGACAAAACCCACTGAGTCAATGATGGTTCCGAAAGCCTTTTGGAGTGGGTCTGTTGACTTTTCCAAGTGAATATTAAAGTCACAAAAAATGTGAATATTATCTTCCATGACTACAATGTCCTCAAAAAGAAAGGAGGACCAGGGCACTCTTCATATATTTAATCAAAATGCCTTTATTTGTATTTTAATGGAAACAAAGATTTAAAACTCTGACACGTTTCGGCTGCATGGCCTTCGTCAGGGAGTACAAAGATGTGATAATACAATATCCTCTTTTGAACAGATCTCTCATCAACCCTGATTTGAAGAGGGGGTGGTTACAGAATTCATTTGACAATACCTAGTCAGCAATACTATACACATTCAAAAGTGAAATACTGTAGATATGTTATAAAAATGCAACTCAAGGCTAGAAGCATCAGAATCCATAGAAAGGTAGTTCTAACCTTGAATATTTACTCCTGAGGTACTGACCTGTTGCACCCTCGACAACCACTGTGATTATTATTTGACCCTGCTGGTCATCTATGAACATTTGAATATCTTGGCCATGTTCTGTTCTAATCTCCACCTGCCACAGCCAGAAGAGGACTGGCCACCCCTCATAGCCTGGTTCCTCTCTAGGTTTCTTCCTAGGTTCTGGCCTTTCTAGGGAGTTTTTCCTAGCCACTGTGCTTCTACATCTGCATTGCTTGCTGTTTGGGGTTTTAGGCTGGGTTTCTGTACAGAAATTTGAGATATCAGCTGATGTAAGAAGGGCTTTATAAATACATTTGATTTGAATATGACTGGGCAAAGTGCTAAGAATAGGGGCGCCATCTCTTTTAATGTACACTAGAACACAGCAAACATGGACCCCAACTGTCTAAACATAGCTGAGGGCAATAGAGCAAGAAGTCCACAAGATGACAGCAAATGGACCTCTTGCGACCCTACAGGAAAGCTGAGAAATCCATATCTTCATTTAAACCAGGATATTTAGTGGCCTGTAGTTTGTACATCTCAAAACTTTCCCTTTGGTTTAGCTGTTTAAGACGGTCCTCTTTTCTAATTGAGGCCGGAACATGATCAATACCCATAGCTTGTAGGGAGGCAGGGTTGCCATGGTGTAAGGACTTGTAGTGCCTTGTTGTAAGGACAATTCCGATAGGAATTCAGGGAACTCGGTGAGGAACGCTGTATACGGCCCAGGAGGCCTGTAAACAGTAGCTATAAAAAGTGATTGAGTAGGCTACATAGAGTTCATGACTAGAAGCTCAAATTGTAAATACAAATTTGCTGTCATAAATGTTAGCAACACCTCCGTCTTTGCGAGATGCACGGGGGATATGGTCACTAGTGTAACCAGGAGGAGAGGCCTCATTTAACACAGTAAATTCATCAGGCTTGTTTGTCAGGCCAATCACATCAAGATTATGATCAGTAGTTAGTTCATTGACTCTGACTGCCTTGGAAGTGAATGACCTAACATCAAGTAACCCTATTTTATGATGCGATATCACAATCTCTTTAAATAATGACAGGAATGGAGGAGGTCTTTATTCCAGTGAGATTGCTAAGGCGAACACTGCCATGTTTTGCTCAACCCAGACATGGTCTCAATGGGGATAGCTGAGCTGACCACGCTAGTGGTAGACTCAACTAAGCTGGCAGGCTGGCTAACAGCCTGCTGCCTGGCCTGCACCCTATCATTGTGAGCTAGAAGAGTTAGAGCCCTGTCTATGTTCATAGATAAGATGAGAGTACCCCTCCAGCTAGGATGGAGTCTGTCACTCCTCAGCAGGCCAGGCTTGGTCCTGTTTGTGGGTGAGTCCCAGAAAGAGGGCCAATTATCTACAACTTCTATATTTTGGGAGGGGCAGAAAACAGTTTTCAACCAGCGATTGAGTTGTGAGTCTGCTGTAGAGCTCATCACTCCCCCTAACTGGGAGGGGGCCAGAGACAATTACTCAATGCCGACACATCTTTCTAGCTGATTTACATGCTGAAGCTATGTTGCGCTTGGTGACCTCTGACTGTTTCGTCCTAACATTGTTGGTGCCGACGTGGATAACAATATCTCTATACTCTCTACACTCGGCAGTTTTAGCCTTAGCCAGCACCATCTTCAGATTAGCCTTAACGTCGGTAGCCCTGCCCCCTGGTAAACAGTGTTTGATCGCTGGATGATTCGCCTTAAGTCCAATACTGCGGGTAACGGGAGGAGTAGAGACCAGAGAAGACACGGCCTCTGACTCCGACCCGCTGCTTAATGGGGAGAACCGGTTGAAAGTTTCTGTCGGCTGAATGAGCGACACCGGTTAAGCATTCCTACAGCATTTCCCTCCAGAAGCCATGAGAAAATTGTCCGGCTGCGGGGACTGTGCGGGGGGGATTTAAACTACTATCTGTACTTACAGGTGTCACAGACACGGTTTCATCCTTTCCTACACTTACATTACCCTTGCCTAACACTTGCGTCTGAAGCTGGGCTTGCAACACGGCTATCCTCACCATAAGGGGATAGTTCTCCTGTATATTATGAATACAGGGACTGCAATTAGAAGGCATAATGTTAATGTTACAACCTAGCTTTTTTGGCTGGTGGAGGTCCTGTAGAACCATGTCCAGATAAAGCGTCTGGGGTGAAAAAGTTGAATGAAATCGAGCGATGAAAAAACTAAAACGTTGGTAAATGTATTAAAAGTTAAATTAGAAAAGTTTGGCAGTTAGCCAAGTAGCAACAAACCGCACAACAGCACAGAGACAAGTCCGGAAGTTGAGGGTGGAGCGAATGGCTGGAACAGTCTGGATTACAGGGATAGTTTACAACCTAGATAGTTTAAATGCTACATTTCTGTGATTTTTACAGCCATGGTGGATGGTTGATGGCTTCTTTACAGCATGGTGGATTCCTTGTAATGATGGCTTCTTCTCAGCCTTGTCCTGGTACTCTTTCCCAGCAGTCCCCAGTCTTGAGTTTCAGACTGTAACTATGACGATTAGAAGCAGGGTCTCCAGAGACTACTTTCACATCAAAGCTGCCCTGGAGACGCCGCAGCAGTCCAAATTTGCGGTGCCTCTTTTTTTTGTAATGGTGAGTGCAAGGTTTTAATTTTCCAAATGCTTGCGGTTCGAATTAAGATCATCTCAATATGTGGGGCTTTGATTGATGTTTGACAAATAGTTTTGGGGCTTTTGATACACATGTGGGATTATTTTTGATTTATTACGCTACCCTGGCGCTGCGGTACCCAGAACATTGTTGTTGGGGTTACAGTCCCAATCCTGCAATGAAAGGTTGGTTAGCGTTGGCGCAAGGCAGAAAATCAATGTTACAAAAAAACGTTGCCTGTGTAGTTTAACGACGCTCTAGTTTCTTTTTAAATTCTTTAGCTGTTTTTCTGTGATTAGGGGTAAACAAAGGGTGGCCTTCAACCAGTCTCTCTTTCCTTGTTACTCTTCTAGCCTATTTATAGTCACCTTGATGGGTAGATTTTCTCTTGTGCGGAAGGCACGTTGTGTTTTTCTGTGTTTGCTAAGCAGAGTGTTGGAGTGACGGAGATGAGTCACCACTAGCACCATGTTGAGGTAGCTAGCTACCATGTTGAGAGAATATGTGGATAGGACACATCTTTCATTACCCTTTTTTAGGATATTTAGGCTCATTGCTAACTAACCTGATACTTGCTGTACATAGGTGTGTGTAGGCCTATTTGATATTAACGCTAAATAGAACCCTTAGTTTAAAAGGTCATGGTAGAATTCGGTAATTTGTCCAACATCCAAAGGGTTGTGTTTGTTTTGTTTTGGGTCTGCATGCCTGTTGTGTAGCCTATTTGTAAACAAAATGTAAACAGTAGGCTAGGTTTGTCTTTTGGAAGCATAAAGATGTGTGATATATATTTGTCCTTTTAACAGTTGCTCGGCTTGCGTGGAAGAAGGTAGACTATTCAGCCACAAAAAAATGAGTCACTGTTAGTGAAAAGCAAAAAAGAAAGTCTTTTTTTTTTCTTTTCTTTTGCTAGTGGTTCGTTTCCCACTCTGCAGAAGGATAATCTATAGAATCCGATTGGGGTAAGTAGCTTGTGTTTATTTTGCAAATTATTATTTTTATTTTACCCAAAGTGGACTGCTGGAGCTTGACGGCCTTCCTCCGGTTTGGGCACAAGGGAGGTAGAAAAGGGGCAATTTGGGGAGGGACCTCTCTCCCCTTTTCTGATGCTAATGAAAAGAGGAACGGTTTTCCGCCTTTAGCTTGCAGAGTGTGTCTCTCCTGCAGCATGCTCCACTGCCTGGACATTGTGAGAGTACAAAACTTCAGGCCCGGGATCCAATAACGTGAAATTTCAGCAGAGAAGCGGCCATTGTGTAGAGCGAGGCAGCCGGGGAGGGTGATGGATGGGGGTGGGAGGGGATGGTGACTTGGCGAGCACCCAGGGCTCAGGCCACATCATCCCTCTCCTCCTCCCCCACTCTTCCTCCACTCTCCCTCTCCTGTCTTTCTTCTCCCCTCAGGGGCTGGGAAGCCAGAGGGGCTGAGGCAGAAGCAAAGCATGATGGCATGCTGGAGCTCTGTGAGCCACGGGCCGGGGCCACAGACAAACGGACACTTTGTCAGGCCAGGAAATGGCTGTCCCAGGATCCCCCTTCTCCACCACACACTGAAGCAGCCAGGCCCTCTGGGCGCAGGCCTGGCCAGCACGTGCTCTCAAGTACAGCCCTAGCCTACAGACCTTCATGTTGCTGGTGCTGCTGTGTGCTGGCTGTGTGTTTGGATGGCTTGTACTGTGATGGTATATGTATAGCCTAGTTTGGGGAAGTTGTGCTGGTTTAGGTATGAAATCACAGTCAAGCAGTTGTGGTATCAAAATGTATGTGATTGAAAGTCTTTTATTCTGTTTATTTCACCAAAACGTATTAGGTCATTTAGACAGTTCTATAATTTAGTTATTTAGAAATATTTTTCTGTTGCTTCTCCAGTAATGCTGTATGTTGTCTACTTGCTCAGTTAGACACAGTCCTTAATTCAGTTTTTAGCCAAAGTGTAGTCCCACCACTTTGCTTTCAGCATCTCTCATTTTTATAGTAATGTTCCCTCAAATTTCTTTCAGCCCTGAGCAAATTTCAGGTCTGCTGAGCACACTTTTACATTGTGAAAGTTCAGTGCAACTTCTGGCACACATTTACTGTGGACACTGGCTGTACCCGCTTTAAGTTACAATTTTAACAGTGGCCAAGGTGGCTATTTTATCATAATGTAGGCCTACCTGAGTGGCCTACCACCAAAAACAATGGAGAAAATGCATACCATAACTTTTTAACATCGAAATAGCTATTGAAATGGCTGTTCTATGATACAGCCTACAGTAGCAGCCAATGTGTGGTGTTCAATGTGGGCCTACGTTCCATGAGATGTCTGAAAACATGCAGGTCTTGACATTAACCTGTTTAGCCACTTGTCCTTCAGACAAGGAGGTGACTGAAAATGTTGTTTGATGCAAGAAACCACTTTACAAAATTACATTAATTATTATTCCCATACCATTATTCAGTCCCTCCAGGATTCTGCGATCGCAATTTGTTTAGTAAAATCAACAATTCCCTGTATGTTATTTGAGTGCTTGCAAATTTCACCAATCACTTCACTATTTCCACATAAAACAGGCAAATCAAAGCAAAATTATTGCATAAAACTGACCCATCACCGCAGTACAAAAAGAGGGTTTGCAATTTCTACAAATCAATGCACATTTACCACTATGGTTAAATCAACCCACACAAAAAGAAAAATCCCTCGTCAGTGCATTTTCCCCACATATTTAACAAAATCATTGCATATTCCCATGCAAAATGTCAGATTTGCTGGAGCAAAATCAAGCATTTTTAGCCACAAATATCACAAAGAATCCCTGCGAAATCCTGAAGGGACTGATTTATAACAAAGAATCAGACAACTGTATGTTACCCTCAGCCTATTGGCCTCTTACTTTATTCAAGCCCGTCTCAAAATGCAACACTGCCTTTAAAACAAATAAAGCTATTTTCCTGACTCGCTTTTCAAAGATGGCTAGAAAAAGAAAAAGAAATTGTTCCCTTGTAGGAGGCAATCATTCCCTCATTACTGACCAGAAATTGTAGGGCTAATGACTCATTAACTAGCAAAGAATATGAAGAATTGAGCACACGCGGCTGCTCACCACTGCTCAATTGTGGCTGTCAATGCAAAAAAAGTATAAAAAAATACTTAACGGATTCAGTGTAAAATTAAATGACTAAAACCAAATATTAAAAAAAAATATATAGAAATATAATGGAACAATATATTTTTACATAAAAACATATTTGAGGCCTACCAAGTGGCGCAGTGGTCTAAGGCACTGCATCGGTGCTAGAAGCGTCACTACAGACCCGGGGAGAGATCCCAGGCTGTGTCGCAGCCGGTCGCGACCGGGAGACCAATGAGGCGGCGCACAATTGGCACAGCATCGTCTGGGTTAGAGGAGGGTTTTCCGTCTGGGATGTTCTTGTCCCATCGCACTCTAGCGACTCCTTGTGGTGGGCCGGGCACATGCACTCAGACTTCGGTCGCCAGTTATGCGGTGTTTCCTCCGACACGTTAGTGGAGGACGCATGGCTCTTGGCCTCTCCCGAGTCCATACGGGAGTTGCAGACTGTAACTACCAATTTGGATATCACAAAATTGGGGAGAAAAAGGGGTAAAAAATATAATAATACAAAAATCACAAATAAAAACTAGACAGTCAGGGAGAATCTAAAATTCAAAAAATGTCATATCATTGATTTTATGTTTGAGTCACTCAGATCGCATAAGAACACAGCATAAGCCATGGCAAAACATGTAGAATTGCAGGAAACTGGTTTTAAATCTGCAAATATGCTCTCAGCCACATGGCAAAATGTGTAGAATTTCAGGAAATTGGCTTTAAAATGTTCTCTTTAGACCGATGGCAAAATGCGAGGAATTGCAGAAAATAATCTTTAAAGCAAATGGTCTCTGTGGCTTCTGATACCGAGTCATTGGCTACCACCCCCCTGCGCTATCTTTGCCACCACTGCTAAAAAAAATCCTAGTGCAAACACTCCTGACCGCTTGTGCCTGTCAATAGAATAGAGGGAACATTGGCTGAGAGACTCAAGAAATGTAACCACTCAAATTCAGAAATTGACCTATGGATGTAAGGCCTTACTGACAGTACATGAGATCAGCATATTTTGAAGTTATACATTTTTTTGTTGACAAATAAATAGTTTCCAAGCCTTGGTGTAAAAGAACCTTATTTTGGGTTTCAAATCTCACATCCAACAAGATTGTTTTGAGAGAGGTGTTTGAGCGGACGTTCTCAATGACCTGACTCCACAAACCTGTTTGGCTGGCCTATATTGAGGAAGATGATATAATCCTGAAATGCACATGTATGCTCTCACATGAGAAGAGGAGTCCCATGTCCTAGTTTGGCGATGAACTTGAGGGGTTTTAAATCCGGAAAAGAGCTGAAGACTCTCTCCCTATCCACACCCTCTTTCTACCCCGAGCTCACTCACTCCCTCTGTTTTGTTCTTCTCCTTTTTGTCGGAAATGAAGTCAGTCATCCAGCAGAAAATTTGGAATGGGGGGCTCCTCTGTCTCTCTCTCTCTCCTTGCGGGCCTGAGCCAGCTGATCTGCTTCCGCTCTCATTGTATGTCCAGTGGACTGTGTGCACCCAGCGAGGAGCACGGAGCCCAACCTTTGTCTCCACAGACCGTCCCGCTCTGGACAGGAGGGGGGTGGGTGGGTGGGTGTGTGTGTGAGGACAGTGGAGCAGTTGGTGTCTAGGCTTAGCACGCGCTTTTTAGCAGATTGTGGGTTTCTCTTTTGGTGGAGGAGTTGTTGCATGAGAGGAGAAATATGAATTGAATTGGAATGAAAGGAAGTGAATCAATTTGTAGATCTTTTAATGTCTGGATAGTGCAAGGCCTATTTTTCCAGGCAAATGCTGCTCATTGTGATGTTGATGTGGGTTGCTTTAGGGCCGTTCCATTTGATTTCAATCACTTTTTGACCACACCCCTTTTGCTTTGAACAAAACTTTCTATACATATTTGCCCATGATAGTGGTCAGAGAGTCACCTTTTGGACCTGAATGCCCAAACATTTAAAGGGGAGAGGTGCCCGTTACCCATTTTTACATACCCTATCATCACTTGTAAAACAGGACCCACTTTTGCAGGCCCACGAATCAGTCAGTCTCAACTTACTGTTGCAAAATAGTAGAATACAGAAGGTGAAATTTTGAAATGTGGTTGTGTATCAGCAGTTGTTCTCTAATATCAGTCACTGACATTCACTCAATTAGCCCATGCCAGCAAAAAAAAGTTAGTCTAGCGTCCAGCTATTTAAACGTTTAGTAATCATGGTCGAGGGGGCCCCCATTGATTTTTGTTAGCCAGTCTGACTCAGATCTCATATTAAAAACTGCAAATATTTCTCTCCACCCTATGGCAAAATGTGTAGAATTGCAGGAAATTAATTCTAAAACTTTCTCTCAGCTGTCAAGAGGGGGTCCGCTAAAATGTTTTGCTCACAAGGTATGAGAGGGGTGGCAACACATTTTTGCCTAGGGCCCCCAGAACGCTAGAGCCGGCTCTGACTGCATGTGTGGGTATTGATGTGGGTACGCAGACCCGTGAGCCACTGCGGCCCCTCCATGATCATTTCAGATTTTGTGGCCCCCACCCCCATCAAAGTTGCCCATCTCTGCTGTAAAAGATAAACAGTTGAGTTTGATATCATCGACAAACAGTGTTGTAAAACTATTTAAAAATACAATTAAAAATAAGGGGATTCAAAATAATATCATTTTTAAACCTTTAACATCAATTATCAAGAAAAACGTTAAACATAGATATTTTTCATTTTCGCATATGTTGTAGCTTAGAGCCTGTTTAACATCATCTGAGGTGTTTGCATTATGCTGGCCATCAGTTGAGACACAGCATGCTCTTAAATACAGGGTGGGTGTCATGTTTTGGCTGATAAATACAATTTGAAATGTCAACTTTGAAATGGTAGCATAAAGGTGGTTGGCGGTCCACACATCAGAGAATGTTGACTTGGATGAGAATATCAGCTGTTTTAAATGATCATGTCAATCTTCCATAGGAAGCCTATTGAAGTCATAGAAAAATATATAATAGAATAGGCAGTCCCCTTTTAAGTTGACATTTGACGGTAGGTGGACTGGTAGTAATTGGAAGTGGTAGTAATTGGAAGTAAACATTTCAATTCAATGCACATTTCAATGATGTACCAGCTAAATTGCAGTGGTCTGAAGTAGAGTTGGGCGCTATCCTGATTTTTCATATTGTAATACAGTCCTTCTCACATCCTGGGATTTACAGTATTATTGGCTTAGTACACAAGGGGGCACCAAAAAATATATATAATTTATGTTTGAGGCTTTACTGAGCCGGACAAACGTTTCTCTTCAATGAGAGCCCAAGCACTTAACCGGTGTTTCCCCAGATCAAGTATGCAGATATTTGCTCAGTCTTGTACAAACTTTTTACACGGCACATTTTCTTTGCCAGCGCTCGCATTGCATTCATTGTTGTTTTCCTTACAAATAATAACTTTGGACATATTTGCCAGCTATGTGTGGCGCCATGTTTGTTGACATTATACAATGTATTCTGGGTGTCACGTAAATGTCTGTCAGACCAAAGATGTTTATAACAAATTGAGGTTATGCTTTCTGTCAGCCGAGAATTAGCTAAATATGATCGCTTGTGTTACATCAATCTTTCCTCAATTACCGCTAGGTCTAATGTAACCTACATTTTCTGGTTTGGATGATTGTGTTATGCTGTTGCTACTTCTGTGAATGTCTGAACATTGCATCCAAAAATAAACTGGTCACATTCAGGACATAGCGTTGTAAAGACTGTGTTTGTGCAAAATGTTTCTGTGAAAAAACAGGGTACCAGCTCAAATGCTGACTGTTGGGTCAATCGAAACTGGAAGTTCTGAATAAGCATTCTAATCACATTGGTTTGAGCGTACGCTGCAGGGACCATTGTAGAATAACCGTACCAACAAATTGGTGTGGTTATTCTACATGTCAAAGGGTTAATACAGGCACTTGCTCAGATGCAGTGCATTCGGAAATTATGCAAACCCCTTGACTTTTTCCACATTTTCTTACATTACAACTAGAGGTCGACCGATTTAATCAGCATGGCTGATTTTAATTAGGGCCGATTTGAAGTTTTCATAACAATCGGTAATCTGCATTTTTGGTCACCGATTACATTGCACTCCACGAGGAGACTGTTACGCGAAGTGCAGCAAGGAGCCACGGTAAGTTGCTAGCTAGCTTAAACTTATTTTATAAAAAACAAATCTTAACATAATCCCGAGTTAACTACACATGGCTGATGATATTACTAGTTTAACCTCTCTAGGGTAGGTGGCACCAAATCGTCCCACCTACGTAACAGCCAGTGGAATCCTGTGGCGCGTTATTCAAATACCTTAGAAATGCTATTACTTCAATTTCTCAAACATATGACTATTTTACAGCATTTTAAAGACAAGACTCTCGTTAATCTAACCACACTGTCCGATTTCAAAAAGGCTTTACAACGAAAGCAAAACATTAGATTGTCAGCAGAGTACCCAGCCAGAAATAATCAGACACCCATTTTTCAAGCTAGCATATAATGTCACAAAAACCCAGTAGACAGCTAAATGCAGCACTAACCTTTGATGATCTTCATCAGATGACACACCTAGGACATTATGTTATACAATACATGCATGTTTTGTTCAATCAAGTTCATATTTATATCAAAAACCAGCTTTTTACATTAGCATGTGACGTTCAGAACTAGCATACCCCCCGCAAACTTCCGGCGAATTTACTAACAATTTACTAAATTACTCACGATAAACGTTCACAAAAAGCATAACAATTATTTTAAGAATTATAGATACAGAACTCCTCTCCGATTTTAAAATAGCTTTTTGGTGAAAGCACATTTTGCAATATTCTGAGTACATAGCCCGGCCATCACGGCTAGCAATTTTGACACCCACCAAGTTTGGCACTCACCAAACTCAGATTTACTATAAGAAAAATTGGATTACCTTTGCTGTTCTTCGTCAGAATGCACTCCCAGGACTTCTACTTCAACAACAAATGTTGTTTTGGTTCAAAATAATCCATAGTTATATTCCAATAGCTCCGTTTTGTTCATGCGTTCAGGTAACTATCCGAAGGGGGACGCGCCGGCGCGTTTCGTGACAAAAAATTCAAAATATTCCATTACCGTACTTCGAAGCATGTCAAACGCTGTTTAAAATACATTTTTATTTGATTTTTCTCGTAAAATAGCGATAATATTCCAACCGGGAGACGTTGTATTCGTTCAAACAGTGAAAGAAAAAAATGGAGTCGTCTTGTGCACGCTCGCACCAGTGTCATTGTCCTCAGAAGGACCACTCACAAAAACCCCTGCTGTTTTTCGCCCAGAGACTGAAGAGCTATCATTCCACTTCTGGCGCCTTCCTAGAGCCAATGGAAGCCTTAGAAAATGTCACGTTACAGCAGAGATGCTGTATTTTTGATAGAGATGCCCTAGTAGGAGAACAAATTGTCAGACAGGGAACTTCCTGTATAGAATCTTCTCAGGTTTTGGCCTGCCATATGAGTTCTGTTATACTCACAGACACCATTCAAGCAGTTTTAGAATGACACTTGGTGTCATCTAAAATAACCTTAATTTATAGGACAGTTCTTATTTGATTAATGGTTGTCGGACCCATCTGTGAAGCTAGCCACAATAGTGGAATTTGTGGTTAGTCTTCAAAATAATAATTCTACTATTTGTATTCATTTGCATCACTGTCAATGACATACCTTTATTTTGAAGGCAAACCTGCAAATTCCACTATTGTACCTAATCCTTACTGTGGCTAGCTTCACAACACATATCCCGGTCCGATTGAGCCTCACTAGCCACATGAAGCTAGCTGGCTGCTTATAATGTTAGTATTTTCATGAACTGTAGTTCAATTTCAATAGGCAAACAACAAGAGGCAACCAAGGTAATACTCACAAGAATTCCTAAATCATTGCTAAGAATAATGAAAATAACTGCAGTTAATACTGGTCATTGTTTTCAGGTTGATTGTATTGGTGTTAGCTAGGTACCAAGCTAAAGCTAGCTACCCCAGAAGTTGCGGTCAAACAAATTATGCTTTATTATCAACGCGGTATTGAAAACACAACGTTCGTGGCCGGTGTTTGCTTGGTTGCAGACTTTTTTGTACAGCTTTGACAGTGCTACTGTATCTTTTTTGACACGCAACGACCCAAACGGCGTTCCATAGTATGTATGTCGTGACGCTAATAGCAGTGACGCGATTACTGTGTAACTCCGGTAGGGCAACATCTGAAAAGTAGCGCACTTGGTAGTGTGTACTGTTGCTCGACCAGTCGGGGAAAGCCAACATCACCCACGACAGAACGGTTGTCAAGGGCAATGAATTCCATTTTATTGGCTTTAATAGTTTTCGCCTTTCAGTTGTCTCGCTGAAACTTTCTTACTCTTTTTCAAATGACTCCTCGACTTGTTGACTGCTCGATCCACACAGCAGACATTGTGGGCTAAGTTAGGAATGCTATGTAGTGCAACATTTTACGTTGCGTTATTTCGTTATGTACCTACCTTATATAGGTATGCATGTCAGCTTTCCACATCGGCGTTAAACTAGACATCAGGACGGCGTTGGCATTTTTAGCTAATATCAGCCAATTCCGATATGTTCACCGATATATCGTGCATCCCTAATTGATGCCCAACTGAGCATTCTACTCGATGCATTGTCAATGAGCGCTGAAGATTTCATCAAAAGTGCGTTACATTGGTTTGGAAATACAATGCCAGTGTGTAAATGATTTCAAATGAGTGCAGGAAATGCAGAAATTTATATTTTTGTTTTATACTGTTCAATTCAACATGAACCAATCAGAATGGAGAAAGACCCATTGAAATCACTTTGTTTCCACCCTATGGTCACGCACTAATCAAAGCAAATTTATTCCAAAACATAAAATACTGTCATACTGTCAAAAGTTTGAAAAATGCAGTGATATGTTTTGTCCATATCGTCTAGCCCTACTCAATCTCCTAAAATGTTTTGGCATTCATGTCCAAACAGTAACTTTCTGACTACTTCTACCAAGGGCAAATATGTACGGCAAGTTTCGTTCAAATCAAAAAGGCTGCGGTCAAGAAGTGATTGAAATTAAATGGAACGACACTTTAGTAAGCTGTTGAAGGGCAGAGCGAGTGCATGTGTAGCACCTGATTGTGATACCTCCAGAAATATGGACGTTCTTCGGTTTATGAAACCGTCTGCATTATTCAATGATATTGAGTTACCAGGTTTCTGGCGTAACTCAAAAGGTAATTTGTGAGCTGCAAAAATGTGACTGGACAATTTTTTATTTTTTTTACGTTGGATAGAAGTAAAGACTCAGCTACAAAATGGTATATCATAGACTGCAGTTGAGGAACAATGGGAAAGTAATTCTGCTTTCATAGTTGATAAACTTGTAACCCCACTTTTGAGAAAATGGAACACCTACTGGAGAGCTCTTTGTCTACACCCATTCAGCATCATTCACACCCTCTTAAGCCTTAGACCCACCCATGTCTTTTAGGATTCACATTTGAGGCCATGTGCTAAACAGAGTGAAAAGTGTAGTAAACAACCAAAGATTAAGACTAAAAGTGGTAAAAGTAGTAGCCTGCAAAAAGGAAAAACTCCAGGTAAAAATAAACTATCTAGTACTTGGCCTATATCCTAATCTAACTTTGGTGCTGGTCATGTTGTTGTTCACATTACTGTCTCTGGTATTTAAAAAAGAAGCACAAATCAAAGTATTTGTCACATGCACAGGATACAGAAAGTGTCAACTGTACAGTTGAATGGTTGCTTGCATATTTGCATAGTAGCAATATCAAAAAGTGATATTAGATGACGGTTACCCAGACACACTTGTCTAAATTGATGGGTCATGTGAAAGAAATTATGTGATATTAGATGACGCTTACCCAGACACACTTGTCTAAATTGATGGGTCATGTGAAAGAAATGATGTAACCCCCAGCCACATCTTGTTCAGGGAAATGGGTCACTACAGAAGGTTTAAATGGTACAGTGAAATGGTTACTAGCAATATCAAGAATAGAAAGTGTCAATATAAAAAAAAAAGTTTCAATCCCAGTAGAGAGAGAACAAAATAACATACAGTATGTACAATATCAATAATGATATCAGAGATACTGGTGAGACAAGTTAAGTTATATGCTTACATTAAGAGGTAAAGTGGCTGAGCAGCAGGATATTACAAATATTATCAGCAACGTATGACTTTTATGTGTGTTAGGAGAGATTCATGTTCGTTTGCATAGAGGCACTGCAGATAGTCCGGATGACTGGAAACTTGCCTCCAGTGATGAACCCGTCCGTTCACACCACGTATGAACAAGGGAATCTATATTCAGAGAGCCTGTTTCTGTTCTGCCCTTGACTTTGGTGCAGGGCATGTGATGTCCATGGTCTCTTTGTCGCAAAACTCCCCGATCTTCTCAAAAAGATAAGTTTGTCTAGTTGTGTCCAGTCCAGGTGGTGCTTGTACAGGCAGATCATCTATGGGAGGAAAGACATCAGCTATACGCAGCAGCTGAAACCTGGTACCGACTGAGTCCGAACGCTCCTTGGCAACAACAGGAAATAGACAAAAAATAATAAAGACATTACAACCTTGCATAACATCAATTGACCTCCCAAGTTTAGATAATAAGAATAACCTTATACAATGCAATGAAAATGATATTAACCTGAAGTGCTGGTACTGCTTGTTCTGTGGCAGAGTCAGGTGTTGTTGCCAGCCAAAGGTTTCCACCAGCACTGTATCATCCTCCAGTCCAACCAGCTGTGGCATGTTGACCCCTGTCACAGTGCTGTCCTTCACTACACCAGCAATCTCTTCACAGATTCCTGAAGGAAGACAGCCTGACTACACAAATAATTTGAGATCAGTAAAAGTATTGCCAATCATGTTGGAGGTAAAATAATAATCAAAAGATTTGTTTATGCTTTACATACCACGTGTTGTCATCAATCCCTTGTAGACGCCTCACCGCTGAATTTGTCACATGAGATAGCAGCAGCTTTCCACCAAAGTGTTTGTCTGGGTGGTATCCTGGTAATACTATTGCATTATCTTCTGCATAGTTGTTGAAGTTCACAACTCGCTGCAAGTCCTCATGCTTCAGGTATAACCTGTGCTTGCTTGGGCCAGCTCTCTTGATGGGAGGCATTAGACCGTTCTCCTTGTATGAATTATGGAGGAGAGTCAGGCGTGTTCTATTGATGCTGACAGACAAATTCCAGTTACAAATATATTAGCATTATTATACAATAAATGGCCGTAATCACCGCCAGACACTCCTGGCTAATTTGATGGGATATGTCATCATCTGGCGAAGTGGAGTCTTTTGTTTAGACATGTAGCTAGCTAGCTAGCTAGCTAGCGAGCGAGCTAAACAATGAACCATAATCCCAACCCATGGAGTACGAGCAATACAAACCGATTGTCATAGCTAGCTAAAGCTACCCAACTAGGTTCAATGTTAGTTAGCTAGCTAACATTAGGATATAACTAGCAATGCAAATAGTTTCCTGAGATACAAATAATATTACTTCACAGATCACACATGTAATATTAGCTAGTGAGCCAGCCAGCTAATATTAGCTAGATAGCTAACAGTCCGCTTTAAGTTGGAGTCTTTTTTTTAGACAGCTAGCTAACTAAATAATGAACTATAATCCCAATCCATGGAGTACTAGCAATACAAACCAATTTGTATAGCTTTCTGACAAAATTAGAAACTTATATCTGAAAATGTAGCTAGACTTACCTGTATACATGGATGAACGCTTCACGGCAGACTGCAACCATTTCATTAAATATCACGTACTTTGTCATTTCCGTTTTGTTTGTACAGCTTTCTTGTACAAGTCACTCTGGTTCACACTGACCGTGTGCAATGCCAATGTCATCTGATCTTTCTCCCTCTTTGTCACGGATGCCATGGTTGCCTTTAGTTTGAAGATGTAATCCAGAGAAACACTTTTGCAGTTCTCCATGATATCGTTCAAGAAAGCTGCAGTAGAAAGGATTATCTACATGTACAGAGCAGATCATGTTATAAACAGAAGGTGCTACAAGGCAGACCAATCCGAACTCATCTCTCGGCATGTCCAGTCCATCCATTAGCGGGAAGTTTTCTGTTTTACTAAAATCGTAATTTAACGATTCTAGTAATGGCATACATGTTTGTTAAGGCACATGAAAGTTCACATGTTCCAGAAGGCATTTCTGCCCAAAAACACATTTTGATCAACAGCAAAAAAAAGTTCATGTTCAAATGGCTCTCCTGTGAAGTAGTAACCTGCGACATCAAATCACATTTTATTTGTCACGTGCCGAATACAACACCTTACAGTGAAATGCTTACTTACATGCCCTTATGCAGTTTTAAGAAAAATACTAACAAAAAAAATATTTTAAAGTAACAAATAATTAAAGAGCAGGAGTGAAATAATAGCGAGGCTATATACAGGGGGTACTAGTACAGTCAATGTGTAGGGGCACCGGTTAGTCGAGGTAATATATAGGTGGAGTTATTAAAGTGACTATGCATAGATACTAACAGAGAGTAGCAGCAGCATAAAGGGGGGGACTACTTGTTTCAATATTTTTATAAAATAATTGCCTGCACGTTTGGTTAGATTTTGGCTTGGCTACTTTGAAGCTAGGTAAGACATGCATCATAATATGTAGTAAAACATTCAGGTTTTAAACAATTTCGTATATGTTTTCAAAATGCATACTGCCTCCAGCTCATTGCAAAGCAGTGTGCGACACGCTGAAGCCTGCCTAGTTGTCTATGCACTTGAATGGCGAATGGGAAGCGTGCTTCAATTACCAGTTTAAAAAAAAAAAAATAGTACCTCCTTTTAATCGTGGCCATTAGTTTTTTTTATTTTGTTTTACACACGCAATTGCCTTTTATAATGGTTTTACTCAATGATTGGGCTTATTAAAGCACGTTTTACTCCAGCAGTAACAAACAGCTGTTTTGAGCTGTATCAGCAGCTCTCGTGCTATGTCGAAATATTTCAGTCAATGAACAGGCTAAAGTGCCATATATCGCACGTCTTTTGTTCTTCTCCCGGACAATTGGCCGGGGGCAATTTTATTACCAGCTAATGGAAACACTGGTATACAAATATTACTGTATTGTAAAGAAGCAAATCTTGATTCATATCTCACGTCACGTACACTACCTCGGGAGGTAGTGTACGACTCTACCCCTAGATTTGAACCCTCTCCGAGCATGTAAAGAGAATTGTCTCTTCAAGCCAAATGCTCGCACAGGAAAGAATGTTAGCTCACATCTCTCCTGTTTGTGTTTCAAGCCCTAATGTTCGTATGAATCCATCTTCCTAGGAAGGAAGGCTACTTTTGATTAGCATGACCAGGAGTGTGTTACGACATTATGTGCACAAGGGATGTAATACAGTAGGCCTTCTCCTGTCCCTCATCCCTCCTTCCACCCCCACCGGGACCAGAATTGACTATGTGGCGTCAAGGCTGCTTAAACCAACTTTCCTACTTTGTTAGTTAATTTATTTTGGAGTTATTAACTTTGGTCATCGATCCTGGAAGGAACTTTGGTCAACTATTACCAGGGCTGGCTAGCATTTGTATGTTGGTCTACCTAAGTTTGGATGCGAGGAAAAAATATGTTTAAGCTCGATTGCTATAATGGATTAATTGATAACTAATAACCTTGGCATAAAGGTTTTCCAAGTGTGGCTGCAGAGCAAAGGGCACCTGTTTGAGTTGTTGCTGCAGTGGAGAGACTTTACACTGGTATGAGTGGAGAAAACGGAACTGACAGGAACTGTCTTGTGACGGAGACCATTAGCCTATTTGACACCACTTGAATAGGCAATCTCGTTGTAAACGTTTTGTAAATGTTCAGTCATCAAGCGTCATTTGGCATTTCCTCTCTCATTCCTAGCTCACTGACTACTACAATTGATCACAGTTAACAGGAGGGGGTAAATACATGTTCGCAACCAAACCCAGTGGCGCTCGCCTATGGAGGATCAAACCTGCCATAATTATAAATAAATAAATGCACACAAATAGATAAATACATGGATGAGTAAATGCACACCAATAGATCAATAATAAAAAATAATAATAATCGTCCCACTAATTAATTGTATTAATTGATATGATTTATTGCTGTATTTCTTCTTCCAATATGATAATAAGAGGCTATCAAGAAAACAGACTACATGACCAAAAGTGTGTGGGCACCTGCTTGTTGGCCAGCTCATTTCAAAATCATGGGCGTTAACATGGAGTTGGTCCCCTCTTTGTTGCTAACAGCCTTAACTCTTCTGGCAAGGCTTTCCACTAGATGTTGGAACATTGCTGCAGGGATTTGCTTTCATTCAGCCACAATCTGAAGTCCTCGGGCAACTTCCTTCAAGTTGTTAAGAACTAACGCGTTCACTTTTGTGTCTGTTGTAGCAGCTAGCTGACCCAATTTTTTTTAATGCATGCCTCCACACTGAAAAGCAGTTAATCTGGAGAGGCAATGTTTTCAGCAGCGTTAGCCAGCACCGCCAAGTCTCTGGCTACCGCTCGTCTGATTGCAGCCATACTACATGCCAGAAGAACTGGGCTACTGTAGCTATCTACTGGTTGGTCTCTCAAGTATGTGTAGTTTTACTTTTTGGACCATCAGAGCAAGGCAAATGCAATCTAGCAACACGCCGTGACAACCAATGGTGTGTTCGATACCACCCACAGACATTTGACACCCCGTCATTATCATACAGAAATGAAAAGTGTAAATAATTAGATAATAGATCAAGAATTGAATACATACAGGTATGTAGAGAGAAATACATTTAATTTTGGTCAGTTTTCGTATTTCCTTGCTCTTTGTGTCCATTTTTTCATTCATCTTTATTTCTTATTATGGCAGGTTTGGTCCTCCATACTGGCCGCGTCATCATTTAATAAACTCACCCCTGTGAGGGTGCGACGTGCCACTGAGAAAGACGTCTCGCGGTCAAACTCCCTCCTTTCTCTCTTCCTCCCAGCCTTTAATATGTTACTAGTAGGATCTGTAAAGTGCTACCCTCAGCACACTTTGACCTTTGTCATTTCCGGTGGCCCAGTGGAATGTTCTTATCTAATCAGAGAGCCATCAGACTGCAGCCAGAGCAGAGCACAGGGAGAGGGCTGGATACATTTACTACACTACAGTAGCCGTAACAGTCCCTACAGTAGCTACCTGCCTGGCCTGCTGTAGGGGAAAGGTGAGGCCACAGCATGAGCCTGGTACTGTAGCCTGGCCACGTGGTCACTCACCCACTGTTTGACCTGAAAGAGGCAGGACACATCATATGCACTGACTGACCCCCCCACACACACACATACCGCACACCACACACAAAAGACTGACTTTCTGCCTCTGTCATATGTAGGGGCCTTTTTAATGTGGTGCTTGTTAGTTATAGCGATAGTGCGTTTTAGTTTATGGTAACCTGGGATTGAGTTTTCAGTTAGAATCTTTATAGACTCTAACAGATTTGCATTTTATGCTTCTATTCAGGCTCCAATACCTATTGATAGTGGTTGGGTATCCTTGGATATTACCATTTGTTCAACTCTAACCAGTAGGATAAGTCCTGTCAAAATCATCTGTCAGTGAAGCCCATGGGATCCGGAGGTTGTAAATGGTTATTCAAGAGTTTAATATCCTGTTGATTTTGGGGTGTGTTGGGTTCCCAGGCCCTCCTGCCGTTGTCTTTTATCAATCAAATGTATTTATAAAGCCCTGTCACAAAGTGCTAAACAGAAACCCAGCCTAAAACCCCAAACAGCAAGCAATGCAGATGTAGAAGCACAGGGGCTAGGAAAAACTCCCTAGAAAGGCATGAAGCTAGGATGAAACCTAGAGGTGGAACCAGGTTCTGAGGCGTGGCCAGTCCTCTTCTGTCTGTGCCGGGTGGAGATTATAACAGTACATGGCCAAGATGTTCAAACGTTTGTTTTTATGACCCGTCTTTCTCTGACACCTCAAACTCTCTCTCTGTCTTCCTCTCTCTGGTTCTCTCTCTTTCTCTCCCTCTCTAACTTACTGACAGTTGTGAAAGAGTCACATCGCGGTCGGTTATAAAGTGTGTGTTCAAGCAGTGGTCATGGAATGTGTTGCAGTCATCATGTCTAACCATGTTCTGTCTGTGTGCAATGGCACCCCATATTCATGACGCAACATGGTTGTGGTGTTCAATTTCTCTCTATATGCGGAGGTAGTTGATGCCATGGTCTTGTTGCAGTCCCACCCTAACTATGTCTCTCTCGCTCTCTCTCTCCAGTGACAGTTATGCGCGTGTGAGAGCAGTGGTCATGACTCGGGATGACTCCAGCGGTGGGTGGCTGCCTCTGGGAGGCGGGGGCCTCAGCTGCGTTACCGTCTACAAAGTCAGCCAGACAGCGGGCACCACCACAGACCCAAACACCAGCACCACAGCAGACTTCCTCATCAAGGGGGAGCGGCTGAAAGACAAATCGGTAAAGGTTCAACTGGCTTTCTAAACACACACAACGAGCACAATTCTCCCCATTTTAAGATATATGACATGTAGCCTACGATTCATATAAAACTATACCAACCTCCACTCAAGGGGTTACGCACTCTTTATACACACCTCACACTCCTCACCTTCCAACTCTCACTCACCCTGAGGACCTCACCCACACCTCACACTCCTCACCTTCCAACTCTCACTCACCCTGAGGACCTCACCCACACCTCACACTCCTCACCTTCCAACTCTCACTCACCCTGAGGACCTCACCCACACCTCACACTCCTCACCTTCCAACTCTCACTCACCCTGAGGACCTCACCCACACCTCACACTCCTCACCTTCCAACTCTCACTCACCCTGAGGACCTCACCCACACCTCACACTCCTCACCTTCCAACTCTCACTCACCCTGAGGACCTCACCCACACCTCACACTCCTCACCTTCCAACTCTCACTCACCCTGAGGACCTCACCCACACCTCACACTCCTCACCTTCCAACTCTCACTCACCCTGAGGACCTCACCCACACCTCACACTCCTCACCTTCCAACTCTCACTCACCCTGAGGACCTCACCCACACCTCACACTCCTCACCTTCCAACTCTCACTCACCCTGAGGACCTCACCCACACCTCACACTCCTCACCTTCCAACTCTCACTCACCCTGAGGACCTCACCCACACCTCACACTCCTCACCTTCCAACTCTCACTCACCCTGAGGACCTCACCCACACCTCACACTCCTCACCTTCCAACTCTCACTCACCCTGAGGACCTCACCCACACCTCACACTCCTCACCTTCCAACTCTCACTCACCCTGAGGACCTCACCCACACCTAACACTCGCCTCTCACAATGGAGTGCAAGTATGTTTGCTGTGTACTATGCACAGACTCAGCCTGTGACGCAACGACCACTGAGGGGGTCGTGGGATGAGATCAACACACACACAGAGGAAGTGGTTGTTTGGCTTTCTTCCACTGTGCAAGGCAGGTATCTGTAAATAGGAGCAGGGCTGACTGAGTGTGTGATGCATGCTGACATCATCAGAGAGAAGAGAAGGACACACTGCTCAGGAGAAGAGAATGAGGGATGTAGGAAATAAAACTATAAACTATATCGGAAGGGAAAGAAATGAATGGATGGATAGTTATGAGCACTGCTTCAATTCATGCTCTTATCCTAAAACTCTGATACCCTTCCTGTCTCTTTTTTCATGTTAAACAAATATATTTCCCTTGGCAAGAATTAAGAGATGACTGTATTAATTCAGTGTTGTGGATACGTGGCTCCTCCCTGCCGCGTAACTGTCTATTCTGAGCCTGGGCCACTGTGCACCATGGAGAGGGATTCTGGTGGCCACCCATCCCAGTGGCTTGTTAAAGCGGGAGGTCCAAACCGCCGTTTTACTAGAGACAATCCTTCCTCAGACTGACACTCATAGTTCCCACACCGTGTGTGTTTACGTGGTGGGACAGGGCGTGCTCTCGGCATGTTGTACAGTCAGACCTACAGCACGCCGTCTTCAGTTCAGATGTTTGGGTGGCTCATGTAGTAAAACATGGCTTCCCCGGCTACCACAACAAACACCCCACCATATGTAGGCTGTTTGGGGCATCCCACCCAGTGCCAGGGTGTCAGCTGGCATTACCCACTGTGCCACCAGCAGATTGAGGACACCAGAGAGAGAGGGGCACAGAGAAACACATCGAGGGAAGGAAGAGGGTGAAACATGGGAAGAGTTGGAGCCAGAGAATAAGAGAAAGAAGGGAGCTGTGAAAGAGATGGAGAGGAAGGAAAAAGAGAGAAGGATGAGAGAGCGAAATGGCCAGTCAAATTGGAAGAGGTAGTGGGACAAAACATTTGACGGAAAGAGAGGGAGTGGGAAAGAGGGAGACGAGGTGGTGACTGCAATGTTGGAGGGGGATCTGGCTATCAGTGCAGTGATGCGGCACAGAGTGTACTGATGACTCAGCTGGCTCCTGATATAGCCACCAATGGGCCTTCTCTCTCTGTTCTCTCTCTCTTTGTGTGTGTGTTAAAGAACACAGCTTTAATTGGCTGCTGAATTACCAGGTCTCAGATTATAACAGCTCTCTCTTTTTAACTCTTTACATTCTGAGCCATATACGGGTTGAAAATGGCAGATTTGGCTACTAATAAGTGCCTAAATTGGAACAAAGTGGCTGTAAAGTAACATGATATGCATGGCGTCAGAGCTCTGGCTGTGCGCTTCTCAGCGCTGTATGGGTTCTGAACTTGAGGACCATGTGCGACAAGAAGTTGTCACCTTCCCTCCCTGTAATTGGGCAACTTTTGCCATTTTTTTGTTTAAGTTCGGTGAATACTGTGAATAAGATGACCATGTGGTTTTGAAAGATGAGACGCTGCGGATTATAATAAATACCGTTTTGATGTCATACGAGCAAGCCAGACTCCCGTGAGTCCAAATGGGCTCTTCACATTTCCAAATCATAAAACCCATGTCATATACAGTGTCAACCTTTATGATCACTGTGTTTGTACAGTTACAAGATGACGTGTTGTCAAACCCTGGGTTGTTCTGAACAGAGTGAGCCTATGTTTGTTTATTATGAAGAAAATTTGGCGCGGCATACGCACCTGAATACACTCATGACCCCTTTCTATATACGCATCAACATTACGGTCTGTTTCTCTGAACTGCCTTGTGCAAGCCTAAAAGCTGTGAAATCATGCCCACCTCACCCAGATTGACATTTTTACTTGACCATTTCTGGATTGCATAAACTACAAAAGTAATTCGGTGATGCAGGGATGTGTTTTTAAATGAAACAATTACAAGTGTGCTTGCTCTGCTTCCTCAGCGGCACAGCTAGGAGAGCTCAAAAAAGTACCTTTATAGTTGAAGACTTCTTGTGAGTCATAAGTGCATTGTAATTGCTTAGGAACTGTGCGCATTTTGGAGAGGTGTGTGCCACTTGGAGACTCCAGTTAGCCCTCTCACTCAAACCCACATTTTCCATGAATAGTCTTATCATGTTATCCAGAGTATTTTCAGATTTCGTTATCAACAAATGTTGCAAGAAGTACAATAACTAAAATCAACAGAGTAATGTTTTGATTCAAGTGAACTGTTGTGTACTCACCTTTTGGTCTAATCATTTTCCCATTATCTCCAAACTGTTCCCTTTCAATTGCTACCATGGTTATGCATATGCTTTTCATATTTCTTCTGTAAGAAATACTTCAATTTAGCCCTACCCATGTAGGCCAATTCCCACGAATGTAAAGGGTTTTAAGCTTTTTGACTCTTTAATACAGCGTTTCTTTCTCCACTGCTAGATTTAACCTAACTTCCTATTTCTGTCTACTATTTGTGTAGCCTGCCTAATAGGCTACTTTTGTATTGGAGTGTTTTAAGAAAGATAAAAAGTCAATCTTCCTTAACCAACGTATTTCTTAAAGCTAGAATACTTAGTTAATACTTAGACTTCTAAATGAATGTTATTGGGTGTATAGTTCTATTCTCCAAGAATCAATGGGTGTACATATACACCACTGCCCCCATATATACACTACCGTTCAAAAGTTTGGGGTCACTTAGAAATGTCCTTGTTTTTGAAAGAAAAGCACTTTTTTTGGGGTCCGTTTAAAATAACATAAAATTGATCAGAAATACAGTGTAGACATTGTTAATGTTGTAAATGACTAGTGTAGCTGGAAACGGCTGATTATTAATATTTTTTTAAATCTTTTTTTTTAATGGAATATATACATAGGCGTACAGAGGTCCATTATCAGCAACCATCACTCACTGCTTTATTATTGTTTCAATTAAGGACTCTAGCTTTAACTGATAAATGAATAAATATAATAGATCATACGAGCTAAGAGGACTCAGCCCCAGGTACTCTGTGCATCGGAAGTTGTTTTTGGAATTGGTTTTTAGATAGCATTGCTGCTTGGTAGATTACCAAAGGGATAACTGAATGGATGGATGTGGTATCTATCCATCTCTGTGTGGTGTGTCTCTGCTGTTTGGTGTCTGTTTGTCCTCTGCTCTCACACAGAGAAACAGTCCTGTCCTTTTGATAACATCCCAGAGTGGAATCAGTCCCCCTCCTCCTGTCACAAAAGCCAGAGTGCAACTCTAAACTCCCCAAATCTGTTTAGACTATCTTAATTCCATTAATCTTCTCTCTCCTTACCTATCTCTGTCTTTCCTGATCCTGCTCTCTCTCGCTTCCTGTCTCCTATTTTTTTCTCTCTCTAGCTCTCGCTCTATCTCCCTGTGTAGAATGCGTTGTCGTCCTTCCTCCTAGCGGAGATACTTCCTCCTCCTCCCGGGCCCACCGCTCACCTTACCCACTCCGGCTCCGCTCAGTCTCGCCTCCCACAATCAGCCCCAGAGGCAGACACCCCTGCCCCCCTCTTCTCTCTCTCCCTCCCTCTATCCCTCAGCAGGCTCTGTGAACACAAGGGCTTAACCCTTACTCCTCTCTTTCTCTGGGAGAGAGACTCACACACCTTGTCTGTTAACACACCTGCTAGGCCTGTTGTGAATGTGTTCATGCACTAATGTCATACTCCCTCACAAACCAAATATGTTTCCTAGCCTTCTCATGTGACCACAGTCACACACCAGGTATATTACATATCCACACGCCCTCACATACAGCTGCCACGCCACGTATGCACTCTGATCAAACATAGACAAAGGTGCACACGTTGACAGTGATTTAGATGGCGGCTGTCATGGTGCAATTGGGGCTTGACTTTCTTTGAATGTTGATTTGTTTTAGGGGGTTCTTTGTATTGTTCTTGCATTGGTAAGAACATTTAATTTTACCTATTTGTTTTATTGATTAATCTCATTTACTAAATACCATCAACACAGATTACCATGTTATAGACAGCCCCCAAATAAGGGTTTCAAACATGCACATCAAACAGAATGCACAAGTTACCAAGTGTCCTCCCTCCCTTCCCTCCCTGATCCAACCCCAGGTGCGCGCGCCCCGTCTCACTCACTCGGCCCTCTTCGTTGTGCACGCTCACACACAACCTCAGACTAATGGCCACCTCTCATTTCATTTAATCTGCCTAGGGTAGCGGTCACCAACCTTTTCTGTGTCAAGATCACTTTCCCAGCAAGCCGAGATCAACCGCTCAGATTATTTCTTTTGAACAATACTTAAGAGATATGTTACATTAACCTAAAAAAAACATTTCTGTAGGAATGAGGTTTGTGCAGTAGGCCTAATACATTATCACAGGATATTGGCTGTATGCCTGGCCTGCCAATATTGTTCTTCTCAGACCAGATTATATATAAAAATCAGTTGGTGTAGCACTTGCGAGGCACTGTGGAGCATAAATGTAAATAATTAGCGTTCTTATTTTACTGTACTGATGGTACCTTCATCTGATGCCACATGGGGCTTTCAAGACAACTGGGAACTTGGGGGGGACTAGGTCTAATCATGACGTCAGTGATCTTCAGGTCTGAAAGTTGGCGCTCTAGAAAGATGACTGAGTTTCCTACGTGAAATTCCAAGTTGGATGATTGTTAAAAAAAAAAAGTGCAGTCTGATCTCGTTTTTTTTACGAGTTCCCAGTTGTCGGAGATTTCAGAGTTTCCAGTTTGTTTTGAACACTGCATTAGTCTCAACGCAGGGAGGGCGTGAGCAACAGAGTCTGTCACGGTCCCTGCACTCTACTTCCTTTCCTCCGGTGAGACTGACCAGAGAGAAGGAACACCGTCTTTCACCTAATGGCGAATCTCGAGTCGCACCGCATCTGCCTCATGCACAAATTCATGTTGTTCCTATGACCAGAGAACGTGAAATATTCTTTGATATTAAAATAGACACGACAAGCTGCTAATAATAATAACGCAGGGCTATCTACACTTGGCTACTTGTTTTATGTTTTGTAATAGTGTTGAATTAAAACTTAAAGTAACTTGTAAAAACAGCAGCTCTTTTCTGTATTCTTTGTCAGTCTCTCTGTGATCATGGTTTTAAAATTAATTCAATCTTACATGGGCTAGTATCAAACTTTGCTGTGGCCAGGTTGTGGAAGCTCTGTATGCATGGAGATTTGAGCTATCCGATTTGGCCAGCGCAGTATGCGCACTCGTTTTAGCCACAGATATCCCAGTCCGCCGGGTAGGCGGAGTTTGTATATTCAGACAAATGAAATGGTTCAAAATGGGAACACCTTTCTTACCCGGTGCGCAGGACTTCTGAATCAAATGCACCTACCGCCAACAGAGCAAGCCTTTATCGTTCGCGTTTCTACAGAAATGTTTGGTGATCGACTAGGAATGCCTTCAAGATCGACCAGTCGATTGGTGAGAACTGACCCAGGGGAAGGGCTGGAGGCCGTCCAGCACGCCTGATTAATAATGGGCTTTTGGAAGCACCCGACTTTCTGCAACACAATTGCAGTCCCTTCAGAAAGTTTTCATACCCCTTGACTTATTCCACATTATGTTGTGGTAGACTGAATTCTGAATGGATTTTTTTTTTATTTTTTTTTAATCTCTTACCCGATAATGACAGTGAAAACATGTTTAGAAATGTTGTATTGAAAAGTTAAATACAGAAATATCTCATTTACACCCCTGTATTCACACCCCTGAGTCAACACATGCTAGAATCACCTTTGGCAGTGATTCCAGCAGTGAGTTTTTCTGGGTAAGTCTCTAAGATCTTTGCACGCCTGGATTGTACAATATTTGCACATTAGTCTTTTTAAAATTCTTCAACCTCTGTCAAGTTGGTTGTTGATCATTGCTAGACAGCCATTTTCAAGTCTTGCCATAGATTTTCCAGACAATTTATGTCAAAACTGTAACTAGGCAATGTTCTTGGTACGCAACTCCAGTATATATTTGGCCTTGTGTTTTAGGTTATTGTCAGTGTTGTGTTCGAGACCACCTAAAGCGGGACCAATTCAAGACCGAGAATGGAGCAAATCAAGTCCGAGTCAAGACCAAGAGGGGGGGGGGGGGGGGCGCGAGACCAAGTCGAGACCGGGAGGGGGACAAGTGATCAGAGAAAAGTCAAGACCGAGACCAGAAAAATGCGAGTCCAATTCAAGACTATGATTGTAATTTTGTCAAATCACCACCATAATAAGAGTTAAAAGTGTCCACTAGTTCTGTGCTCATATTTCAGAACAGCAAAAAATGCAGAGAAAATAGAGCCACTCTACAAATTATTACTAACCCAAACACAGTGGGGAACCAATGGGCCTTCGACACCTTCAGAGAAGGGCTAAGAATTTATAAAATAATAATTATAATACTATAGCAATGATAATTATATTATTTTCAATTATGTTCTGAATTAATCTCTTCAGTTTTTATTGGAAAGGAAATGGTTAACACTGAAGAGGAGAAAAAAATATCAGATTTAAAGATTTTTCTTTGCTGGTGTCTGGGGAGATAAATCTAGCTAGCGAAGTCAGCCATTGGCTAGGCCATCAGAAGTTAGATAAAGGCATCTGCCATTCAACTGTATTAGGGCAACATTTTGGAGTGACAGTTGAATCAACCAATCACATTTTGACTTAATGGATGGGACCATTTTTACAAAAACGTATGGAAACTTCTGCCTTCTTGAAGGCCAACATAGTCACTGCTCCAAAGATGAGCAGTAGTCTTCCCACGGTTTAGCCAATCAGAGCTACAGTAGACCTTTTGTACAACAAGCCATTTGTGTTTACAGGCAGTTGCAACAGTGTGACTTTAGATCACTTGAAACCACAAAACACAATATATGTAAACACCACCAGAGTCCTCTTCCATTTTGGAACTTTAGAGTCCTATTGATCTAACAAGCATGAAAAGGTAGGCTCTCTCCCTCAGTTATGCAAATAAACAACAACAAGATCAACAACTAATGCTAGCCAGAGCAAGCTAAAATCTAGCAAAGGAACATTATATAAACCCTCAAACTTTTTCAGATAGTTGGCCGTCAAAATTGCACTGATAAACAATGGGGAATTGTAGCCTCCTCATTCTTCTGCAGCATGCCTGCCAATGCATGCTTGTCCCAACCAAGCGAACTGGCTAAAGTTGGCTAGCTTGCTAGCTAGCTACTTCCAGACGCAAATGAGCGTTTTACAACTAACTATATATATTATTTTTTTGTCTACGTTTACTGACACTGGTCATATTCAGCAAGTGTTGCGCGTTTGTAAATTCATCAATTGTTTTCCGCTCTGGCACACTCAGACGAGAGTGCTCTGAAATCGGAGTAGATAGCCAGAGTGAATTAGCGAACGCAGGAGATGCTACATGAATAACAGTTGGCTCTGTTTTTAGCTTGCTACATAAATAGAAACGCTAGCCTATTAGCCACGTTATGACTGACGTGTGATCATTGCCCTTGCTAGTTTGATTGTATTGGCATTCCCAGACTTAGTTATATTCTTCCGTTTTTGTCCAGAATATTGAGTCACTAAAAACAGTGCATCGCATCCCGAATGGAGGCAGCAAACAATGCCAGCTGTGATTTACAACCTGATAGCAATATGTGTTGGACTACCAAGAAATGTATTGGTGAATTATATTAATCATGAATTGAACTAGATACATCTATTCTGCCAACAATGCCTTAGTGTACGTCATGGAACTTTGAGTCAAATAGAACCCATTTTTAAAACCCTATAAAGTTGGTATTGTAGCGGAAACTGGGGATTTTATATTTTTTTACTGATATTATGATTGTCTGTTTGTTTCATATCTGCAAACTCTGAACTCTGTCAGTTCCACTTTAAACTTTACATCACTGGTTACTTTGTGTGCTAAACATGAAATGTTTTTTCCATTGGGAAGTAATAGTTGTACATTTCGATTAGGAAATGCTTAATGTTTGTGTTTTTGTATTCTTATGATTTGGACCTACTGGCTTATTATGTCAGAGTTCATGGACTGCTTATCCTTTAACATCATGCTGTGTGTGACTGCTGTCTTTCCATCAGCCCTATGCAGTGATGCCTGGAGAAGTGGGTATACTCAAATATTTCCAAAAGGTTTCCCTAACCGCCCGCCCAGGAAAGGCACCCTGTGTGAAAAATCCTATGTTTCCTATGTTTTTTAAAATTAGTTTTCCTATAGATGTTTCAGATTTTTACTCTCAAAAAAAGACAAACATTTGAAGTCCACAACAATGCTTAAACAACATAAATCTGATTGGGTGGGCCTGGCCCCCCAATGGGTGGGCCTCTGTCCATGTCTACGCATCTGATGCAAACAGCACATGATGACAACGACAACCCCTCATCACTGTCAAACGCTCTCTAAAACACTTCTGCGAGCAGGCCTTTCTAATCGACCTGGCCGGCGTATCCTGGAATGACATTGACCTTATCCCGTCAGAAGATGATGCCTGGCTATTCTTTAAAAGTGCCTTCCTCACCATCTTAAATAAGCATGCCCCATTAAAAAAAAAAAATGGAACTATAGATATAGTCCTTGGTTCACTCCAGACCTGTCTGCCCTTGACCAGCACAAAAACATCCTGTGGCGTTCTGCATTAGCATCGAATAGCCCCCGTGATATGCAACTTTTCAGGGAAGTTAGGAACAAATATACACAGGCAGTTAGGAAAGCTAAGGCTAGCTTTTTCAAACAGAAATTTGCATCCTGTAGCACTAACTCAAAAAAGTTCTGGGACACTGTAAAGTCCATGGAGAATAAGAGCACCTCCTCCCAGCTGCCCACTGCTCTGAGGCTATGAAACACTGTTACCACCGATAAATCCACTATAATTGAGAATTTCAATAAGCATTTCTCTACGGCTGGCCATGCTTTCCACCTGGTTACCCCTACCCCGGTCAACTGCCCGGCACCCTCCACAGCAACCCGCCAAAGCCCCCACCATTTCTCCTTCGCCCAAATCCAGATAGCTGATGTTCTGAAAGAGTTGCAAAATCTGGACCCCTACAAATTAGCCGGGCTAGACAATCTGGACCCTCTCTTTCTAAAATTATCTGCCGAAATTGTTGCAACCCCTATTAATAGCCTGTTCAACCTCTTTCGTATCGTCTGAGATTCCCTAAGATTGGAAAGCTGCTGCGGTCATCCTCCTCTTCAAAGGGGGAGACACTCTAGACCCAAACTGCTACAGACCTATATCTATCCTTACCTGTCTTTCTAAGGTCTTCGAAAGCCAAGTCAACAAACAGATTACCGACCATTTCGAATCCCACCGTACCTTCTCCGCTATGCAATCTGGTTTCAGAGCTGGTCATGGGTGCACCTCAGCCACGCAGAAGGTCCTAAACGACATCATAACCGCCATCAATAAGAGACATTACTGTGCAGCCGTATTCATCGACCTGGCCAAGGCTTTCGACTTGTCAATCACCACATTCTTATTGGCAGACTCGACAGCCTTGGTTTCTCAAATGATTGCCTCGCGTGGTTTACCAACTCCTTCTCTGATAGAGTTCAGTGTGTCAAATCGGAAGGCCTGTTGTCCGGACCTCTGGCAGTATCTATGGGGGTGCCACAGGGTTCAATTCTCGGGCTGACTCTCTTCTCTGTATACATCAATGATGTTGCTCTTGCTGCTGGTGATTCTCTGATCCACCTCTACGCAGACGACACCATTCTGTATACTTCTGGCCCCTCTTTGGACACTGTGTTAACTAACCTGCAGACGAGCTTCAATGCCATACAACTCTCCTTCTGTGGCCTCCAACTGCTCTTAAACGCAAGTAAAACGAAATGCATGCTATTCAATCGATCATTGCCCGCACCTGCTCGCCCGTCCAGCATCACTACTCTGGACGGCTCTGACTTAGAATACGTGGACAACTACAAATACCTAGGTGTCTGGTTAGACTGTAAACTCTCCTTCCAGACTCACATTAAGCATCTCCAATCCAAAATTAAATCTAGAATCGGCTTCCTATATCGCTACAAAGCATCTTTCACTCATGCTGCCAAACATACCCTCGTAAAACTGACCATCCTACCGATCCTCGACTTCGGTGATGTCATCTATAAAATAGCCTCAAACACTCTACTCAACAAATTGGATGCAGTCTATCACAGTGCCATCCGTTTTGTCACCAAAGCCCCATACACTGGCCCTTGCTTCATACTCGTCGCCAAACCCACTGGCTACAGGTTATCTACAAGTCTCTGCTAGGTAAAGCCCCACCTTCTCAGCTCACTGGTCACCATAGCAGCACCCACTCGTAGCATGCGCTCCAGCAGGTATATCTCACTGGTCACCCCCAAAGCCAATTCCTCATTTGGTCGTCTTTCCTTCTAGTTCTCTGCTGCCAATGACTGGAACTAACTGCAATAATCTCTGAAGTTGGAGACTCATGTATCCCTCACTAGCTTTTAAGCATCAGCTGTCAGAGCACCTGACAGATCACTGCACCTGTACATAGGCTGTTTACAGATGGACTATCTATCTACCTACATCATCCCCATACTGTATTTATTTATTTATCTTGCTCCTTTGCACCCCAGTATCCCTACTTGCACATTCATCTTCTGCACTTCTACCATTCCAGTGTTTAATTGCTATATTGCAATTACTTCGCCACAATGGCCTATTTAAATAAAGGTGAAATAAATGTAAAAAAAACAAAAAATAATTGCACATCACAAATAGCTTACTAACCAACACTTCGGACTAAACTTTTTCAGTACCTGGTTTGCAGATGATATTCCGCTGAATCTAGGCCATTTGTGCGGCACTCGTGAATATATTTCACATGCTTTGGGATTGTGTAGGCTACTTTGTGTAAGATTTCTCTCTTGTACTACATCATTAATAAGTGGTATACCTCCACTACACTACTTTGATACGCACCAGTAGGAATTAAGAAGTGAAAATACACAATACCCACTGAAAAACAAGTGAGTATACGGCCTATACCTGCGTATATACCCTCCACTACACCACTGGCCCTTTGTGTTTTACAAAAAGTGCATTCTCCTACATGAGTGTGCTGGTATTATGGTTGCTGTCCTTTCAGAATCACCAACCTGTCACATACTGAAGGTCATAGGTACGCCACTGTACTAACCTGTCACATACTGAAGGTCATAGGTACGCCACTGTACTAACCTGTCACACACTGAAGGTCATAGGTACGCCACTGTACTAACCTGTCACACACTGAAGGTCATAGGTACGCCACTGTACTAACCTGTCACACACTGAAGGTCATAGGTACGCCACTGTACTAACCTGTCACACACTGAAGGTCATAGGTACGCCACTGTACTAACCTGTCACACACTGAAGGTCATAGGTACGCCACTGTACTAACCTGTCACACACTGAAGGTCATAGGTACGCCACTGTACTAACCTGTCACACACTGAAGGTCATAGGTACGCCACTGTACTAACCTGTCACACACTGAAGGTCATAGGTACGCCACTGTACTAACCTGTCACACACTGAAGGCCAATAGGTTCACCACTGTGCAAACATGTTTACAATAGATATGAAGGCTGTTAAGAATACTTTATTAATGTTTCAAGAAAGGAGTGTATATATTTGGCCTCGCAAAGTGATTTTATGTGCTTTCTGAATGGAAGCTGATCATTTTTTTTTTTTTTTACTCCTCTGGTCTCTGGAAGAAATGACGAGTCCTCACTGTCTGAAACAGAGTACAAGTGTATCTGACACAGAGACAAGACTGAGACACGTCTCAAGTACTACAACACTGGTTATTGTCCTGCTGGAAGGTGAATTTGTCTCCCAGTGTCTGTTGGAAAGCAGACTGAACCAGGTTTTGCTCTACGATTTTGCCCCTGCTTAGCTCTATTCTGAAAGAAATTAAAAATGTAACTCCCTAGGCTTCCGGATGACAAGTATACGCATACCATGCTGCAGCCACCACTATGCTTGAAAATATGAGGAGTGGTACTCAGTGATGTATTGTGTTGGATTTGCCCCCCAAAAAACATTTTTTATTCAGGACATAAAGTACATTTCTTTCACACATTTTTGTACTTTAGTGACTTATTGTAAACAGGATGTATGTTTTATTCTGTACAGGCTTCTTTTCACTCTGTCATTTAGGTTAGTATTGTGGAGTAACTACAATGTTGATCCATCTTCAGTTTTCTCCTATCACATTAAACTCTAACTGCTTTAAAGTCAACATTGGCCTCATGGTGAAATCCCTGAGCGGTTTCTTTCCTCTCTAGCAACTGAGTTAGGAAGGACGCCTACATCTTTGTAGTGACTGGGTGTATTGATACACCATCCGAAGTGTAATTAGTAACTGCAGCATGCTCAAAGGAGTATTCAATGTCTGCTTTTTTATTTTTACCCATCTACAATAGGTGCCGCCCTTTGTGAGGCGTTGGAAAACCTCCCTGATCTTTGTGGTTGAATCTGTGTTTGAAATTCAATGCTCGACTGAGGGACCTTACAACTATCTGTATGTGTGGGATACAGAGATGAGGTAGTCATAAAAAAAAATGTTAAACAAAAATGTCAAGATTTGTGAATACTTTCTGAAGGCTCTGTAGTTTCTGTGGCTGCCTCCAAAACTTACCCCACTCTACTGCTTTATCATAATTTGTAATTAAACCCCACTATGTTATGTGTTTCACACATTTATGAGGAGGGGGGGGGAAATAGCTAAAATGATTGTATTGGACTTGTTTATATTTTTCCGAGGTTTCATATCCAGGGTTTGGGCTTTTCTTTCTCCACTCGTTTTGTTTTTCGGTGTTGTATTTGAACGAGACAATTAAACATATTAGGGTGAGGAGTAATATGGAGGATAGATGTCTGTTCCTCAAAGGCTCCCTTGGACAGGGATAAATAACGAAGTTTCCACTTAGTGATTTTACACTCATCTCAAGATGGATTTCTACTTGAAGAGATACTGCAAGATTCTGGCAATTCAGATATTTCTCTACTAACCCAGAGTCAGGTGAACTTGTGGATACTGTTTTCTTTGCCTATGTGTGCAGTGTGATGGTAGAGGTAGTTTTGTGAGCCAATGCTAATTAGCGTTAGCGCAATGACAAAGTCTACAGGTACCTACACGTACAGTAGCATAAAACCTTAGAATCTCGCAGTATCCCTTTAACCATGAATGGCTTTGCTTATTGGGTGAATAAATTCTTTTGGGGTTTTCTTCTGCTTCTGGAGAGAGCTAGACTAGATTGTGATCTGTGTGTTTCTGTATCATATTATTTTGCATTAAAGTAGTGGGACCAACGTTTTAGTATCTGGGAACTTCAAGTCACTAACGGAGATTTTCATCTCTCGCTCTGTGTCTGTTTGGTCAGGTTGTTCTGGAGTGTATTCTAAAGAAGGACCTGGTCTACAACAAGGTCAACCCCATATTCCACCATTGGAGGATCAACGACAAGAAGTTTGGCCTGACCTTCCAGAGTCCTGCCGATGCCAGGGCCTTTGATAGAGGGATCCGCAGGGCCATCGAGGACATCAACCAAGGTGGGTTAGGAAGAACCCCTGAGCTTTTGTTCACCTCAGTAAAGTACAGTTATACCTCACAGAACTCGTGCTTTTGTAGACTCCTTTCCTCTGACATTATGCATGTCTGTTTGTATGAATTTGTGTGTGTGTGTGTGCGTGAGTCTGTGTGTGCAAGCGTACATTTCTGCGTGTGATTGATTGTATGTTGGTTTATATCTGTGGCGTGTAATGGTTGACCTGTTCTCCAGGTGGTTGATGCATAGAAGTGATTAGCTCTGACAACTTCCCCTGCTCCCTGCTCACTCACCCATGATTGGCCCTCCTATCTTATCTTTGCCAGCTGTGGAGGAGATAAGGGTCCAACTTCCTGTACAGACTGGCAGCCTAGACAGTTGAGTTGGAGGATAGGGGCTCAGGGACGCATTTGTCAAAATAAGGGCAGTCTGTGTCTGGTGAAATTTGGAGTTTAGGCTTTAAGATAGGTGGAGTTTGGAATAGGCTAGGTGGAGTTTGGAATAGGCTAGGTGGAGTTTGGGCTAGTGGAGTCCCCACTTCCAGAAGTTAGGTTGAAAATACTGTATCCCTAAAAAATGGTAACATCCACTTTCTACCGACTCCGCTGAGAGTCAGGCTTGCATTGTTAGAGATGGGCTGAGGATAGGCTAGGTTACCATGGTTGTTGATGTGCTGAACCTGGGCTAGGCTAGATTAACCTGGTTGTTAATGGGCAGGAGCTGGACTAGGCTAACCTGGTTGTTGGTGGGCAGAAGCTGGGCTAGGCTAACCTGGTTACAGATGGGCTAAGGCTAGTGTAGGCCGGGCTAAGTGTTTGGAGATGGGCTGAGGTTAATACAGCAGCTTGGGGCTCTGATAAGAGTTTCCAGCAGAGGTAGTGCCAGAGGTAGCAAAGGCATCCAATTAGCAGGAGAGGCGCCAGCTCAGCAATCTGCCATCCAGCCTCCTGGCCTGTGTTACTCAAGATTAAAACCTGGCTTGGGCGCTATGGATACCTCCTCCACCTCCTGGCCCTGTAGACCTGGGGAGGAAACTGATGGGGTCTAACAACATGAAAAGGGGGCACTAGCCTATACCAAAATGTGCATGTAACTCTAGCTCAGAATGTCTTAGGTACTGATAAAACAGTAAAAGTAACAGTCAATACTAGCGTATTTGCAGAATTATCATTGCTGTAAATTAGCACACATGCCTATGCCTTTGGTCTTGTCAGGAATGGCTGTGTAATAAGAGTGCTGCCTGGCTCCCAGTGCCTGTTCTACTCTGCTCCTCTCCTCCCTGTATCCTCTGTTGTGTTCTTTCTTCCTCTGTATTCCTCCAGTGTTGTGTAATGCCTCTCCTCCACACAGGCAGGTTCCTCTGTATTCCTGTTGCATCGCTCTGCTGTCGGACTGCAGTGTGTGTGCTTCGAAGTCTGTGTGTGTGTGTGCGTTCTTAGTGTGTGTGTTCTTAGTGTGTGTTTGAGTGTGTGTGTGTCAACCTTGCAGTCCTCTGTTGCCATGGCAACGGTGGGCACATGGTTCAGGCAGCTCCATGGCCCAGCACTGGCAGAGTCGTGCTGCAGAAAGTCTCTGTCTCAATGTGCTACAGACAGACGTTTGGCCAAGCCATCAATGTAAATAAGAATTTGTTCTTCATTGACGCGCCTGGAAAAATAAAGGTTAGGAAAAAAATAACATTATCAATGAACACAGAGACCGACACAGAAAGATACACGCACACTGTTGAATGCTCCCGCAGTTTTATTCTGCAACGTTTCCACCCGACAGTCTTCTTCTCTAAACCAGAGACGGAGAGACAGACCGAGACAGACAGATGCCTGGTTTCTCCTGCTGCTTGCCTGGCTTGTTTTAAATGAGGTCTTGGTGATCCTAATTAAGTGAACTGGGAGTCTTAAAAGAGCCTCTTGATGCCGTAGGTACAAACAGTTTCCTCTTCGGCCGTCCCAGTGGAAAGGAGCTAATCTCTGTTTTCTACACTACTGCCAACATTTAACTTTGGACAAATGTTCTTTCCCCCAACATTTCAATAAAAGCTTGTTTTTAGACATGTTGTTAAGAGTTGGGTACAAGTTCAACAGTACTATTACTTACACTGAATAAATATATAAACGCAACAAGTAAAGTGTTTCATGAGCTAAAATAAAAGATCCCAGAAATGTTCCATATACACAAAAAGCTTATTTCCCTCAAATGTTGTGCACAAATTTGTTTACATCCCTGTTATTGTCCATTTATCTTTTTCCAAGATAATTCATCCACCTGAAAGGTGTGGCATATCAAGAAGCTGATTAAACAGCATGATCATTACACAGGTGTATCTTGTGCTGGGGACAATAAAAGGCCACTCTAAAATGTGCAGTTTTTTCACAACACAATGCCACAAATGTCTTAAGTTTCGAGTGACTGTGCAATTGACATACTGACTGCAGGTATGTCCACCAGAACTGTTGCCTGAGAATTGAATGTTAATTTCTCTACCATAAGCCGCCTCCAACATCACTTTAGAGAATTTGGCAGTACATCCAACTGGCATCAAAACTGCAGACCACATACAACCAAGCCAGCCCAGGACCTCCACATTTGGCTTCTTCACCTGCAGGATCTTGTGAGACCAGTCAACCTGACAGCTGATGAAACTGTGGGGCTTGCACAACCAAGTAATTTCTGCACAAACTGTCAAACTGTCTCAGGGAAGCTCATCTGCATGCTCAGTGTCCTCACCAGGGTCTTGACCTGACTGCAGTTAGGCGTTGTAACTGACTTCAGTGGACAAATTCTCACCTTCGATGGCCACTGGCACGCTGTAGAAGTGTACTCTTCACGGATGAATCCCGGTATCATCTGTACCGGGCAGATGGCAGACCATGTGTATGGCGTTGTGTGGGCGAGTGGTTTTCTGATGTCAACGTTGTGAACCAAGTGCCCATGATGGCGGTGGGGTATGGTATGGGCATGCATAAAACAATTGCATCTTATCGATGGCAATTTGAATGCACAGAGAGACAGTGACGAGATCCTAAGGCACATTGTCATGCCATTCATCCACCACCATCACCTCATGTTTCAGCATGATAATGCACGGCCCCATGTCACAAGGATCTGTACACAATTCCTGGAAGCTGAAAATGTCCCAGTTCTTCCATGGCCTGCATAGTCACCAGACATGTCACCCATTGAGCATGTTTGGGATGTTCTGGGTTGACGTGTTCGACAGCGTTCCAGTTCCCGCCAATATCCAGCAACTTTGCACAGCCATTGAAGAGGAGTGGGACAACATTCCACACGCCACAATCGACAGCCTGATCAACTCTATGTGAAGGAGATGTGTTGCGCTGCATGAGGCAAATGGTGGTCCCACCAGACACTGACTGGTTTTCTGATATACGCCCCTACCTTTTTTGAAGGGATCTGTGACCAACAGATGCATATCTGTATTCCCAGTCGTGAAATCCATAGATTATGAATGAATTTATTTCAATTGAAATTGTTGCATGTTGCAATTTATATTTTTGTTTAATGTAGTATTCTTAACATAAGTCTACTTTCTTCAGACTCGTCATGGCTTTTTATCCCCGACCCGAGTTGTACTTATATAAGCAGAGAGCAGATTTCATTAGGCCATGTGCCTTACTAACACAGAGTAGCTTTTCATTTCCCCATTTAGCTGTGATGGTGAATGTAAGTCTGGGCCTACCATACTTCCCTCAATGGCTTCCCTCTTCCCATCTATCACCAGTGGCATGCTTGTGGGGGATGTGTGACGTCTGGGCACTTGTAACATTTTAGGGACTTTTGATATAAAGGGACTTGGGGATGTATGTTATGTGAACTGTCTGTCATATCTGTGTCTGTGTAGCTACATGCTGGAATTCTTATTGAATTTCTGACTTTAATCAATCTTCTCTTTTCCAGGCTCTCCTGCATTTGGTGACTCGGACTCCCTGGATGGGTTACAGGTGAGTCCAGGGACTAGGGTCCCCGTATATTCTCAATGTCTTTATTTGGTGGCACTACGGTTTTCTGTCGCACTAACCTGACTTCTCACCAGTCTAGTTTAATTCAGTTCTGTTTCCTGTGCTTGAATCAAGGACGCAGGGCCGAGGTAAAGCTGAGCAGTGGCTCAACACGACACTCTATCCAAGTACTGCTTCAGGCCCTTTGTCTTCTCCTCTGACAGTTGTCTTTAGGATATGGGTCTGTTGTAGCAGCCAGGGTCTTGCCTTACCTTTCATTGCTGGGGAGTTGTCGAGTGTGCCCACGGCTTAGGTGTACATATCTGTCACCGGGTCAAAACTGATACCTGGGAACCAAGTTTCGTAAAAAAAAGTCAACATGGTACATTTCTCCAATTTGTCTTTGTGGGTTATCTGAAACCACTCGTATTTCCTCATCTATTGATAGATTGAACTGTGCTCAGGTGTAGTGTGTTGGTAAGTTGATAAAGGAGTTGGTTCTCTTTGTCCTCCTTAGTATGAACTTTTACAAGCTACTTGTACTGTTCGGCAGTGTATATAGCAAAGTTTTCTCAATCTCATCAACAGGGAGTGAAGGTAAAGGCCTGCACACCCAAGCTGATTTTGCTTTAGATATGGAGTGTGCTGTAGAAACACAACACTGCTCCTTGCTCAAGTTTTGCTTATGAAACACCACAAGTAGACAAACCTATCAGATTTGTGACACGAAGGGCAAATGCGTTGTATTTGTGAAAGTATTACATGGCAAACTGAACCTCTTTACTAAAGGCATTGTTTCAGATGACCTGCTAAGCTAATGATTTCGTATCCCCTGCTGCTCTTTAATTCCCAGTATCTGGGGGTTTTGTGTCCACCAGTGACCTGGTGGATGGGCTGCAATCACCTTTGAGCCCACAGTATCTGACCTGATTCACAGAGTGGAGTAGAGAAGGTCAGAGGGCGTGAGAGGAACGAGAGGATCTGTTCCTGTTCCTGTGGAGAGCAGCTTCCTCTTTAAGAAATCAGCCGTACAGGAAGTCCAATGACAGCTGTTGCCAGGCAGCAAAGGAGCCGGCGGGTGGCCGGTGGGTGGGTGGGTGGGAGGAGCAGGGGGGTTCAGTAAGTGAGCAACCGAGGGTGTCGCCATGGTAATTTGGCATCAGAGTGTTGCGGTCTGAGACCTGGGAGTGGGCTACACAGGCGAGAAACTGTGAGGCTAGTCACACTCTCACACCAAGCCACGCAGCCAAAGAGATGGAGCTAACTAACGCTCGACTCAAATGCCACCACACACTAGGCAAGTTTCCATTAACCCAGGTTTATTTGACAAAAGCAATGTAAAAAATAAAATAGTTTTGCAGTATGTGTAATGGAAACGGCAGATACAGGAGAAACGTTCGAAAGATCTACAACATTTTTATCCTTGCCGAATCATTTTGAAGGTACGCACGAGATGTCACCGCATAACTATAAAGCTCCACTCCACGTTTAATTCTGTCTACTGCTTGCAATAAAAACATTTTGTATAAAAATAAAGTTTCTTTGCAGGACAAGGATTGTCCTGACTTTCAAGAATACTTGAATTGCTTCTCCTTGCTTTTCTGGTTGGCTGGAAAGTTTCACCATCCAAGTATTTCAGCTCTACAGGAGTGCAAGTTTCACCATGACATCGACCGTGGCGGCACATTAGAATTATTAGAATATGTCAAATATTAGTAAATTATTGCATTCTATCCATGCTGGCTGTCTCGGGCTACCTGAGACGTGAAACAGATAGGTGGAAGGGCATATACAGGCTCTCAACAATTTATTAATGCGCAATTTGCCTAAATGGATAATGGAAACACTTCAACCACTACATTTTTATTTGGCACTAGTTTTGTCATTTTTTTTCCGAAAATGTTTTTTTGTAGGTGTGATGTCATGACGTCCAGCTGTTTTCATCGACACAAGATGGTTGAATGGAAACGCACCCTAGCAGGCAATTGTCACATCTATTTTCTACGCAAACTTTTTAAAAGTTGAAAATAAATCACTGGACTAGTTAATGGAAACATATCTACTGTGTGATGTTAGCCTGCACCTCTTCATAACTGTACACGTTGCAGCCATCACTATGTGCTGTGCTCCATCCCAGAATTTAACTCGGACGGCGAGAACTGTGTGTACGCAGACTAAAACGGCCATAGAAATAAGTTTGGGTTTTGTTCAGTTTCATTTCTTCGTCGAAACTCTGACATGAATTGATTTAGCTGAAAGTGACCTTGTGCTGTAGCCCAGCCAAGATCCATGAGATGAGTCACTTTGACACGGGAGGTAAGGCACTTTGACACGGGAGGTAAGGCACTTTGACACGGGAGGTAGGGCACTTTGACACGGGAGGTGGGACACTTTGACACGGGAGGTGGGGCACTTTGACACGGGAGGTGGGGCACTTTGACACGGGAGGTGGGGCACTTTGACACGGGAGGTGGGGCACTTTGACACGGGAGGTGGGGCACTTTGACACGGGAGGTGGGGCACTTTGACACGGGAGGTGAGGCACTTTGACACGGGAGGTGAGGCACTTTGACACGGGAGGTGGGGGCACTTTGACACGGAAGGTGGGGGCACTTTGACACGGGAGGTGGGGGCACTTTGACACGGGAGGTGGGGGCACTTTGACACGGGAGGTGGGGGCACTTTGACACGGGAGGTGGGGGCACTTTGACACGGGAGGTGGGGGCACTTTGACACGGGAGGTGGGGGCACTTTGACACGGGAGGTGGGGGCACTTTGACACGGGAGGTGGGGGCACTTTGACACGGGAGGTGGGGGCACTTTGACACGGGAGGTAGGGGCACTTTGACACGGGAGGTAGGGGCACTTTGGAGGCTTGTTTGGCCTTTTATTGGATTTAGCCTAGTCACTCTGTATGAGCTTGACTGGACTTGTAACATGTCTGCCATGTAGAGTGTTTTAGGATGTCTGGATTTCCCCTGATACTCTGAAACTCTGAGCATATGCAGACATCAATGGCCAACCAGGTCTCTTGGTATCTGGAACCTCTTAACCCCCAGTCCAGGTGTGTGTGTGTGTGTGTGTGTGTGTGTGTGTGTGTGTGTGTGTGTAATGCGCGGCTCTGTATCTTGTGTGTGCCTGTGTGTGGTGTAGGGCCCTCATCAGCCCACATCCTGCCCTCCCTCACCCCGACACCTCACACACACCGCCAGTCTCTCTCTCACACACGCATACGCAGTCAACACTGTCAAAAGCTGACATACTGCGAAAATGCCCCCCCCCCCCCCGCCCACACACACTCTCATAGCCATTCACACACTTCATTGACAAGATGCTGCTGTCCTTGACTTAGCCTTTGCAGAATCTTGTTTAGATGCAACATTTGACAGATTTCTGAAAAAGAAAAACCACATCTACTGCATGACCTCAGCTGAGGGGGATGGATGAGCCTTTCCTTATCTCAAATGGATGTAGAAGAGAGGACTTGTGGGAGATGTAGTTTGTGTTTGCAGAGATTTTGATGCAGCCAAGTATTTGAGAGGAGGTGGGGTGATATAGTTCAAGAGAGATTAAAGAAGCAAACCCCAGTGGTGGGTGGTCAAACGGTGCATGTTTTAGTCAAGTAAGGTAGTTTGGTTGAGGAGAAAGCGTACTGAAGAGAAGCCCCTATAGAATCAGTGTAGAGCAGGGCTGAGCAGCGTTTACGAGGATTCATACTAGGAATGAGTCATGGTCTGTGACACTGAAGAACTCGTCATACACAATCCCACTCTCTCCCCCTCTGCTTCTCTCTCTAACACACATCTGAATGCTTTTTGCTCGGGATGTTTCACAATGAAATACTGTGAACCGAGGACCCAGATATTTCAGAGGTCGTCATGCAGATGCCTGGACCTGTGACTCCTTATGAGTCGCTGGTTCAACACACCCACAACATGGGCTACACACACCTGTGCCTTATGGGGTTTCCAGAATGCGGAGCAGCCCAGCCCCTTCCCCCGTGTGTGCCTGGGAGGGTGGAAGCGCTTGAAGCTCTGATGTTGGTCCTGCGCCAGGTTGCTCCCCGCCATCTCCCCCTCGACATCTCTGGGGTCAGATCAGAACCAGATTGCCCCCCACGCATGCCTTTGAATGGTGGGGCTCAGCCCAGTGCTTTAAAAGGAAGCCCAAATCTGGTTCCCATTTCACTCCCCTAACACACACACACACACACACAGCTGTCATCTGTCTTTTTAAGTTATGGGCTGCATTTCTCCAGCTGGAGCTGGTTTATGACATTCTCTCGGCAGACTCGTTGGCCGTGCTCTCTGTCTCACACGCATGCATGCGCGCGCACACACCACACACACACACGTATACATATGCTCTCGTACACACACTTATTTTATCCTGTTCTGTTCTTTCTATTCTTTCCACTCCTCTTCTTAGTCTGTCCTTCCTGCTCAGACGGCTAACACACTGGGTGTGTGACAGTGTTTTAGCATTCAGAGAAGCAGAGAGGAAACAAGACGCACACACTTTGTTGAGAGAGAGAGGCATCTCTTAGCAACCACAGGACAGTAATTACTGTAACAGCAGCTGGGCGCAAACCAGATTTCCGCTGTGCGTTAAAACACTGGCGTGGGCTACTTTACACAGTGCACTGACTAACCAACAGCCTCCTCCACACGCAGAGAGAGAGAAAGAGGGAGGGAGAGATGAAGCCAGGGAGTGTATGCTTATGTGTGTGAGAATATGTATCTTTGTGTGACTGCGTGTAAGGTTGCGTACTATATGTGTGTGAGAATTTGTGTGTGCGTGCGTGTACTGGCATGTGCACAGATGGGAGCACCATGCTTGTGTGAGTGCTGAAATGTGCTGGCCATAAGGCCTCTCTCAGTCATGGCTGCCTATCTCCTCTCCTCCATACCTTTCTTCCTCTCCTGCTGGGGTTGGGCTCATACTCCATTGTCACCTAACAAGTGTGTGTCAATGTATTTGCTCTCTATATGTATGAATGTATTTGGTCTATATATGTATGAATGTATTTGGTCTGTGTGTGTGTGTGTGTGTGTGTGTGTGTGTGTGTGTGTGTGTGTGTGTTACATAGTTATTAACAGTATTTGTCATTTTCAGTTGACTAGTAGTTGTCTGTGGATGATGCCGTTAATACCTTGAAACAATGTTTTTTAAATAAAAAAACCGACTCCTTTGAGGACACATTTAGCCTTAAAGAGGAGGGAATGTTTTACATTTTCATTTAGCAGACGCACTTATCCACAGTGACTTACAGTAATGAGTGCATATATTTTGGTACTGGTCCCCGGTGGAAGTTGAACCCATAGCCCTGGCGTTGCAAGCGCCATGCTCTACCTACTGAGCCACACGGGACTGCGAAACTGGCTATGTGTTTATCAGGCCCATGTTTGTAGATCTCACAGCAATAAAAATGCCTGTGGGAACACATGGGAGGCTGATAGGAACTCGGAGTTCTCAACAGACGGGGCTTGAGTCATCTCAGGCAGAAGCACAGGGAGAAATGTGAGCTCTGGCTGCCACCTGGTGGACACATGTGGAAATCATAAAGTTAGGATATCAGTGGCATCTAGCTAATGTGAGTCAGTGTTATGCTTCTTAGTTGGAAGTATAATAAAGATGCCTTGTATAAGTTAGAATGTATGATGTGTTGAATAAAAACTCAGCAAAAAAAGAAACGTCCTCTCACTGTTAACTGTTTATTTTCAGCAAACTTAACATGTGTAAATATTTGTATGAACATAAAATTCAACAACTGAGACATAAACTGAACAAGTTCCACAGACATGTGACTAACAGAAATTGAATAATGTGTCCCTGAACAAAGGGGGGGGTCAAAATCAAAAGTAACAGTCAGTATCTGGTGTGGCCACCAGCTGCATTAAGTACTGCAGTGCATCTCCTCCTCGTGGACTGCACCAGATTTGCCCATTCTTGCTGTGAGATGTTTCCCCATTCTTCCACCATGGCACCTGCAAGTTCCCGGACATTTCTGGGGGGAATGGCTCTAGCCCTCACCCTCCGATCCAACAGGTCCCAGACGTGCTCAATAGGTTTGAGATCCGGGCTCTTTGCTGGTCATTGCAGAACACTGACATTCCTGTCTTGCAGGAAATCACGCACAGAACGAGCAGTATGGCTGGTGGCATTGTCATGCTGGTGGGTCATGTCAGGATGAGCCTGCAGGAAGGGTACCACATGAGGGAGGAGGATGTCTTCCCTGGAACGCACAGCATTGAGATTGCCTGCAATGACAACAAGCTCAGTCCCATGATGCTGTGACACACCGCCCCAGACCATGACGGACCCTCCACCTCCAAATCGATCCCGCTCCAGAGTACAGGCCTCGGTGTAGCGCTCATTCCTTCGATGATAAACGCGAATCCGACCATCACCCCGGTGAGACAAAACTGTGACTCGTCAGTGAAGAGCACTTTTTGCCAGTCCTGTCTGGTCCAGGGACGGTGGGGTTGTGCCCATAGGCATCATTGTTGCCGGTGATGTCTGGTGAGGACCTGCCTTACAACAGGCCTACAAGCCCTCAGTCCAGCCTCTCTCAGCCTATTGCGGACAGTTTGAGCACTGATGAAGGTTTTGTGCATTCCTGGTGTAACTTGGGCAGTTGTTGTTGCCATCCTGTACCTGTCCCACAGGTGATGTTCGGATGTACCGATCCTGTGCAGGTGTTGTTACACGTGGTCTGCCACTGCGAGGACGATCAGCTGTCCGTCCTGTCTCCCTGTAGCACTGTCTTAGGTGTCTCACAGTACGGACATTGCAATTTATTGCCCTGGCCATATCTGCAGTCCTCATGCCTCCTTGCAGCATGCCTAAGGCACGTTCACGCAGATGAGCAGGGACCCTGGGCATCCTTCTTTTGGTGTTTTTCAGAGTTAGTAGAAAGGCTTCTTCAGTGTCCCAAGTTTTCTTAACTGTGACCTTAATTGCCTACTGTCTGTAAGCTGTTAGTGTCTTAACGACTGTTCCACAGCTACATGTTCATGAATTGTTTATGATTCCTTGAACAAGCATGGGAATCAGTGTTTAAACCCATTACAATGAAGATCTGTGAAGTTTATTTGGATTTTTACGAATTATTTTTGAAAGACAGGGTCCTGAAAAAGGGACGTTTCTTTTTTCGCTGAGTTTAGAAGTTGATAGATGTGGCCAATGTCTGACATTTGTGTGTGGTTGTGTTGCAGCCCCTGTGTGAGGAGCCACCCTCCATCTGTACACCAATGAAGGAGCCCTTCTCCCCCCTGAATGTCCACAGTGTGGTGTCCACTGAGCCCTGCCGAGGCTGCTATGTCCGCGCTCAGCCTTTTGACGAGTTCCCCTCCAGCAACCGACGCTACCTGCCTCCTCAGGTCAGTATCAAACATCTCTAGACCCACTCTATATTATTGTATATCATTAGCCCTTTATCGCTGTTGGAGATTAAACCTAGTTAAGTATACTAATTCTGAAGAATTTCTTATTACATGACATGGAAAAACAGTAAAGATCAGTCAAGATGCATACTAAAATAAACTTAAGTATATGCTGACAACATGCTAAAATGTCTGTTGTGCGCCCTCCTGAACTGAATAAACAATACTATAATAACTGTCTCAACTAGGTCTCCTTCAAGTCAACGCGCCACGTGCGCTTTCACATGGACGAAGAGGAGATCGTTAGGATCAACCCTCGTAAGGACGTTCTGATCCGCGGTTACGAGGACTACCGCCACCCCGTCATGTGGAAGCATGATGTGGAGCGAGAGGACACTGACTTCCCCGCCTCCTTCCACAAACTGGACACCAAGAAGTGTGAGTACCTCTTCCCCGAGGGGCCGGGCATGGAGTCCCACTCGGGCCCTGGGAGTATGGGTATGGGCACAGGGCTAGGGCTGGGTAAAGACTCCTCCATCAAGACCCAGCCCTCGCCGCTGCTCAAGTCCAAAAAAGGGCGGCGGCGGCGGGAGGATGGTGAGCGTTCACGCTGTATCTACTGCCGGGAAATGTTTAACCATGAGGACAACCGGCGGGGGCAGTGCCAGGACGCTCCAGACCCCATCAAGCAGTGCATCTATAAAGTCAGCTGCATGCTGTGTGCCGAGAGCATGCTCTACCACTGCATGTCCGACTCTGAGGGAGACTTCTCGGACCCGTGCTCGTGTGACACGGCAGACGAGCAGTTCTGCCTGCGCTGGCTGGCCCTGGTGGCGCTGTCCTTCATCGCTCCCTGTATGTGCTGCTACCTGCCGCTGAGAGCCTGCCACCACTGTGGGGAGGCCTGCCAATGCTGCGGGGGCAAGCACAAGGCCGCCGGGTGACCTGACTGAACTCTGACCCCCCTCACCCGGGACGACCTACCCACAACACAGCTAGCTAACACAGGAAAGCGGAAGCTTGTTTTTCCATTCACCTCTCAAAGGGGGGTGACATGTTGTTATAGACCCCTGGCTCTGGATGTCTTTTGGAGATGTTTGTGTCCTCCGACGCAGAGGGCAACGGAAGACCAACCTCGTGCTTTACGGGCTCTGAGTGTGAAGTTAAGTTCAGGAGCTGAACGCGAGGAGAAGGCGTTGTGATTAACAGACATGGTGATATTACTAAACACACACTCACACTCGTACATAATATAGACAGGCAGGCCACCATGTCAGACTCTCTCTAGAAGTAATGTGTAACTTTATGAAGGAATAACAAAGAACAACAAAAAGAAAACAACAATTGTGCGGAAAGAAAACATACTTAGTATTCCAGTATGCTAAAAGGGATATTTTCTTGCTTTTTTGTGAATTTGCGATTGGTTAACAGTGGCCTTCCCTTTGGCTCGAGCATTGGCCGACAGTGTAATTATTAGACAGAGAAAGTGCACTAGAAATGTTTTATCCCCCCCTTAAAGGTAACCTTCACACAATTCTAATGGTACATTAACCTTAAGACCATTCTTAGTCATTTAACAGTTCAGAGATGTTGCTGTGGTGGATGTGTACGTCTTTCCTTATTTTTCCTATTAGTCGAATGTTGAACAAAAAAAGAACGTAACACCTTTATCTTTTGACGGGTACAGTATGACATAGCTTTTGACATTCACCATAGATAATGTTAGAATTATTTCCTTGTTTTGGTAAGGCGATTTGGACCACTTATTTGCATTCCAACATAAAGGGATCGATTCCATGAGCAGAAGGGAAAACATGGTAATGTATTTTGCCATCCTCCATCCCCCCCCAAAACGTTTCTTCTAAGTCAAGAGTTAATGTTAACACTCCTTGAATCACCTTACACGAATGAGACCAATACTTCACAATTCCATGTACTTTACCAGATTTTCAATTTTGACTCAATCAAATGTTTGCTTCATGGTGAAACTGGTGTTTGTCTTTGTGTCTTGCTCATTTTATGTTTTGAATTTATAAAGCTGAAATTTTACTCAACCAGCAAGTTTTTACATGTAATTTTGGCAACTAAGGGGTATTGAGTGCCCCTTTGTTGAACAAGTTACTTACATTAGGCTAGTTTGGGGAAAACTAAAAGTTTTGAATTAGTCGGCAACAAGAAATCACCAATTTAAAACTAAACTTTTGTGTGAGAAAAACCCACCTTGAAAGCACTGGTCTCCAAGCTTTGGTTACAGCACCATCTCCAAGTTTCAAAAGTACTGTATGTCTGTCCCCTTGTGATTTAAAGCATTTGTAAGAATGAGTCAAATGTACTGCTGTTATTAGGTCATTTTGCAGCTTGTCCACGGTAACTCCTAGAATACATAGTTTAACATTTGCCCAGTCGTGAATTAATGGATGCATCGTTTTAAAGGTCACAGAAAGAAAGTACATTTGGCTATAGGTTATTATAGCATATGAGTATGATTGTTGCACAAGCACAGTGATCGTAGAAACTGATCTGTTTTGACTAGTTGTAACAAAACAGACTGTTGAAGCCTGATTGGTAGATATGAAGGTCCTTGTTCAAATCCATATTTCACACAGAAGAACAATGGCCACGATAACAACCAATGAATGACTGTAGACAGACCCCCAGTTGTATTAATTTGATACTGCATCTCAAAAAGACAGTATGTTATTGCTAATTCCACACAACAGCATCAACTGTTGATTTTAGACTGTGTGCCTGTGCACCTGAATAATGTGTGAGAACAGTCTTCTTTGATCATTTAGACAAAACTATCAAACTGATAGAAAATCGCCCTTCCCAATTTGAAAAGCTTGTCATTACAGCCCTGTACCTTGGCCAGTAGATATGAACCCCATCCCTCGGCCCGCCACTCCTCGAGAAAAGGAAGTGGCAACTCGGTCTTGTCTCCAGACTGGACGGGGACAGTCAACTTCTTCCAAATCCCACCCTTATGCCCCATGCTGGGCACTCTTTACTTTCTATGCAAACTGTTGACCATGGGAAACACATAGACCTCTCTCCACACTGAGTCAGTGACAGGACACTTTAATAATGCTATATAGATGTTACCCAGGTACCAAAATCCAAATGCCTGTAAATAAGTAACACTATATTTAAATACCTGATAATAATCCCATTTAGTTTTTTGGAAATGAAGATAGAGCTGTATTTATCACTGCTGTCAGCATATACTGTAGCTTCAATTGACAGCATTATGTACATAGGTCACCTTTTTAGTATTATTTCACATTGAAAAGTAGAGGGCGTTGATGATTCAAATGACTATTGTGCGTTGAATAGAGTTTCTTTCTAGTTTTGTACCGAGGAAGGAAGGCTAGAGTGCTAACATGTCAAAGTAGTGACAGTCCACTTATTTTTAAAAAGTTTATATATAAAGCTGCTAGATACAATCACTAATTTTATTGTGTTGGGAGGGAGAGAAAAATCTGCTCTGAAAGACTGTTAAAACAATATCTAGTTCTCTGACAGCATATAACCATGACCACGAGTGTTTGTTATGTGTGTGCGTGTGTTCACCCGTTTTGGTTTGTTTGTCCATTTTATTTTATTTTTGTTCTCATCCCATATTGTAATTTGGATTGCCCTGCATATTGCAAGCTGAACCAAGGTTTGATGAACCTGATTTAAAAACTTGCTGGCTGAGAAGCAAAATGTAGGATGTACATTTATACAAGTTTAGCTGAGAGATACTGAAATAACGTGTTTCATTCTGCATTAACCAGCACAGTGCAACTCGCTATCATGTACTGTATTATATATGCAACATGTCTGTCTGCTTTAATATATTTTTTTTACCTGTTGGTTAACTTTGCATATGAAAGACTTCAGTTTTTAACCACTGCTGCTAGTCTTATTATTCTTTCTTTCAATCTTAAAGTTTGGATATCTTTGGAATGCATACAAATGTACATTCTCGACTTTGTCTAGGTTAAAATGAAATGCCTATATAAACTTGTTTCTTCGGTGTATTGCTTAAAAAGGTTACTTTTCACAGCAGTTGAGTGGTTACTTTTACATTTTCCAATGCTTTGGTGCACTGATGTATGTAGGCTTCTTACGGCGCTTGATGATGTAACATTTCTGTGATTAGTTCTAAATAGTGGAAAACATTTGTGTTTTGAAAATTGCAGTAAAAATGGTACTCTAATTCCTCTGTAAACACTGCCTGTTTATTTTCTTTCTCGTGCATCTTTTCTTTCATTTTCTTAGTGCCATTGGCGTCACACCCTGACAACCTTGAAAAAGTGCCTCACGTCCATCATAGTTTCCATCTAAAACTTAACAGCTCTTGTTCTGGTTATATTGGTTTATATATGTCTAGGTATTTCTATCATGGTTTGAAAATTCCAAGTATATGATGTAAAATGTATAGTTCAATAACTCATGTCATAGTTGTATTTTCTTCATACAGATGTAGCTTGTTACTTTTCATAAATATATAATGTAAATATGCATACATATGTTTGTAACTGTTTTTATGTTACATCATACACTTGTAATTTGACATATCAAATAACATTATCATAATAAAATGGTGAGTTTTAATCTTGTTGTTGTCTTGTGGGATTCTTTTAAAGACTTCTATCATTATCTTGCCACCTCAGGTAATGTAATTATATTTCTATGGTGGAGACGCCACCTTGCATATCTACATCCAAATTCTACGTAAAGTTGCAAAAACTTTCCAGGAATATTTCTCACGTATTATCTCAGGCTAGTGGTATCTAGTAATAATGTTATTTTTTCATTGAGCAAATATCAAGACGCTCATCAGCAGGATGACTTTATTACAGCACCTTCCATTTGAGCTTCTCCAGGACCAAGTGAAATTCATCCCAGAATGTTTTCCCCATGTGAATGTCACATAGACTATAATAGTATTCTGTTGAATCACTTGACATATAATTATGGTTAGACTATATAGAAGATTAATAACATTATCCGTAGGTCATGGCTGTTCACAAATTACACATTTCATTCACATAATTGAATGGTAAAGAATAACATTTCAGAATGGGGTTTTTATTATGCTTTTTCAGTCCACGGAAGATATGAAGATAACCCGGGAGGCAGTGGAGGCTCCTGAGGGGAAGACAGCTCATAATAATGGCCGGAACAGAGTAAATGGAATGGCATCAAACACATGGAAACCATGTATTTGATACCATTCCGCTCCAGCCATTACCACTAACCCGTCCTCCCCAGTTAAGGTGCCACCAACCTCCTGTGCCGGGAGGTTATTAGCGGGAACCATACTTAGACATCACATCATTATATATTTTCCATTATGGCGTCTGAGGACATGAGCAACGCCATTGAGGCATCTCCATTTTGAAGTAGGCAATTTTCTACTACTAAATTTCATCAATAACTATGACAAAATACTCGTCAACAACCTATTTAAAACTATGACGATAATGAGACGAGAAGCCCTGGAAAAAAATAACCATTACAATTGACTTTTCATTTTAGTCTATGAAAATGTGAGGTGAGAATTTCACAAGACTAATGGACATTTCATTTGACATGAAGCTTCTTTTCACCAGTTTTTTTCCTAATCATAAGAATGAATGCATGCAGAATATCGCATGCAATCCTCTCATTGGCAGAATTGACATATTTCAGTTGCAAGGTCTGATTGAACCATAGTGAATGATAAAGGCCTCTAGTGGCCAAAAGGCGGTTTTAGCATGGCAGCCATTGAGGGCTTCCACCATCCTTCCACCTTTTTAAAGTAGTCAACTGGGTGGGGATTCCTATGGGTTGTAGCCTCAAGGGCGCTGCCCATGCTGTCACAGATGTTATAATGGCACAGACAAAAAGATGAGTCCTCTATCTATCTCTATGGATTGATCTGCCTGGCTCTCCCACACAGCTCCCAGGCGGTCACTTCAGTCACTCGACAATCTTTTGAACTGATGCTAAGCCAGGCCGCTTCACTTGTAAGCCTAAGTAACCTCAACTAGAAATAATAATAATACTCTCTCTCTTACTTTCATGTATAGGCTATTTTTGCTTTGATCACATCAGAAGCTCTATTTTCCCATATGCGCTGTGTTGCTGCTCTCGCACTGCGTTCGCAAATGCGAGTTGAAGTTGCTTTTTGCCTATGTGAAAAACGTATGCTATTTGTTGCACATTATGAGTAAAGTGATACTTCTGGCATTTTTTGTTAAGCTCAAATTCTCCCCTTTTCAAAGAAACCACTTATTTACCCCCATTGATGGTTATGATCGGGAGAAAATCAGAGCTGTAAATTGTTCAACCTGTGGCCAAGGCTTTATGGCCTGTATGGTTAATTTTGGCTGGCATTGGTTACAATTTGCCACGATATCAATGTTGCCAGCTAAGGTATACGAGGGGTTAGTAGGCCTAGTTGGACAAAGCTATCTGAATGTGCACATGATGGAAGTTAGAGGTAGTCTAAATATGAATTATTTAATTTAAAAAAATGCACTGACTATGTCACTAAAATGTCTGGGACTAAAACTAGACAAAAACTGTCCAGAGTTTTACTGGACTGATAATTAACTAACTAAGGATGAAATGACTTAAATGTGACTAAAACTAAATTATATTTTAAGACTAAAACTAGGACGAAAACTAAATCTAAAATAGCTGCCATTATTAACAATGGTAGTGTTGTTTGAACAGGTATAAAGCCAAGGTTGGTAATTTACTGCCACCTGCAGTTCTGGAATGTTTGCTCACCAGTATAATTAATCTGCTAATCGTTCTTGATAACCCGGATGGAATCATGTGATTCTTCCTTATGGAGAGAAATGTACACAACTGTAACCCAGAGAGGGTCATGCTTTCTCAATTTCAGGCATGGGGAGAGTAGTATTATATATATTTTTTCGTCTAGGGGAGGGTCATGTAATTTGTAATCGATTAAATGTCATATTCCTCAGGGTTTAAGAATGAGTTGCTTATTATAGTATTTCATGTGTTCCCGATGATACCCCTCATCCCTGATTCTCTGCTGGGCTCGCAGTATAATGCGCCTAGTGTAGTCTCAATAAAATTACCCTGTAGGCTATAGGCCTAGGCTATATGAAGAGCATGAGCATGCTCAGAGAAGCACAGGGCAAAGTTATATTTCTAAGAAAATGTACTTTCAGAGTTTTTGCGCTGGTGGGATGGTGTATTTAAACTAGGCTAAACTGCATTACACAGCGCAATGGATAGGCGTTCCCAATCATGAGCCCCAGCCTGCCCTGCTCTTGCTGATGTAAATATACCCCTTTGTACTGCCTAACCAATGACACTGCTGTATACGGTGGCACTTCACGAGGCAAGTCGATTTGTTCAACAATGCTATATCTATGTGCGTGGACTGGGCCTACTGATGTCTTGTTCAGTTTAAAAAGGAAAGCATGAAGATGGTATTTTATTCCGGATCCCCATTAGTTCTTCCTGGGGTTGTAAACTTCCTACTGCTATAATTACTTTTAATAAAAACAATATGTTTCGTTGCCCATAATGAAGCTATTTGTCAGAGTTATTGACCTCACAATAAGCCATACTCGAGTAATTTACATAACTTGCATTACTATGACACAGCAAACATGGAGATGGACAGCGCATGGGTGCTGAAAGTAGGCTAATTCCAGAAGGCCTAATTCATTTAAACAGACGTCGTTTTAATTTGACTTTAGGCTACTAACAACAAGAGTGCTTTGTGTTGGAGCCTATTTCTTCCTATTCAAGAAATAAAAGATAGGCCTATCTGTTTGACAGACAGAACTATAGTCTACTGTCAGCCTTTAATTTCAGCCTTTAATTTCCTTGCACTTTACCTGTGGAATGATCTACTTTAAAATTGGAGGAATTGGTGCCTCTAGGACATTTTAGATGGTTGTTAGGGAAACTTTTTACGAGTATTGTATTGTCGTGTATAATAGCGTGTATTGTATTGTGTAGTTTAATGTGTTTATTGTATTTTGATCTATTCAACGGATGGGTTAATTCTGGACGCTGATTCGTTAAAACCGCATTCCAGTCGATGTCTATTCCACAATTTACCACCGGCGAACACTATGACATTGAAATGCCTATTGACTCTGTTCCATCTCACAGCGCTATCCACTATCTCATCAACCCAGCCAGACAATTGATTTCCACTGTAAAAAGCATCTAGACATTATCTAACATTTATTTTAGACTAGCAATGAGTTTTCAAGAGTGGAGATTTGTATGGAGATTCTGTAAAATTGTTTCAGTATTGAAATTCGATCTCCAGCTGATCCATAGTAATGAATGTGTAGGGGTTGGAAGTCTGGATAAGACAGACAGCCAGGCAGCTTTTCTCAGCCAGTCGAAATCATGAATCAGCATGATTTTTCTGGATATAGACAAAGAAATGTTAATAGAAAACAGGTCAAACGAAACGAAGTGCAGCTAGTTTGGAGTCTTTCCAACTTCAGTTTGACGTGATTGTGTTAGTTGTGTTGTTGGCTAGCGTCTCTGAACAACAGTGTTCTGACAAGAGAGCACATTTTCTATGCCAAGTGAATTTGCGCATCATTAGCACAATGTTATGGATGTAACCAAAGAAATGTCACTAGAAAACAAAATACTTTGTTGTTATTATGGCTGCACTGTTTGACGTGACTGTAAATTAGCCGTAGTTGGCTAGCTAGTGAGCAAGGAATAAGAACATTGCCAGACAATATTTAGAAAGAACGACTGGGTCGTGTCAATAGATACAGAACAAAAATACTTAACGACTGGGTCGAGTCTCTGGCAACCGAATAATAGAACGACCGACCAGCTGGCTTGGGAAGCAACCCTAGATTTGTGCCAGGACTATATATTGTGGAAGGATGAAATATGAATACATTAATCAAAATAACGTTTTTAATGAAAATATGTAAAACATTATTTGAATATGATGGTAACCCATTGTATAAAAGTGATAATGCCCTCGAAGCCGGTGTTTGGTGGATATATTGGCACGGTTTGCCGACCCTCGACTTCATCTTGGGCCTAACAACACCCGTGCTAATATATCCTCCAAACTAAAGTGTATTGTGGTGCTATACAGGGCTCATCTGGAGAAGAGACAGCAATAACCCCCTGTCAAAATAAAGGTTAAACAAAAAAATTAAATTAACGAGCACCATTGTGTGACGTGATAATCTTCTATTTGTAATAATAACAACAATAATAATAATAAGTGACGCGTTGGACTAATTAGACATAGGCAACACCTTAAAACGGTTATTTTGAGTGACGTGAGCGCCCTTCGAATTGTGGTGCTGAAAGGACAGCAGTGGTCACGTATCGTTCTGGGTTCCACTGCGTAACGGGGTCCGTGGAGTTTTATGAACATCATGGCAGACACGAGTGCATTTGGAGTCTAGATCTCGTTGGTGTGATGGTAAGGTCAATGCAGTGGATCAGATAGTCTGCATGTACAATAGAGGTGGTACGTTTCTGTAAGCTAAGCACTCGGACAGTAGGGCAAATTCAAGTTCGTCGCACAAGACTGTTTTGAGGACAGCCGTTTTAGCCACCCCTGGTAGTGTTTTCTGTCTGTGGCGCCACCGACCGACGCGCCTCTGCACACACTCCTACAGTTAGTTCATCATTCATGCCACCGCCATAGAGAAAGAATAAAGAGAATAAAGCACCATTTCCTACCTACCTCTAGGCTGCTATAGCCTACATATTCATTTAGTTTGTCATTCTATCGTTTTCATGGAATTTTAGTGGTAATTAGCCCTAAATATAATTTATTTCGAATTTACCAGAATTAATTTTGCAGAAATCATTTGACCATTCACCCAGGTCTCGGCTATTCTCATATTGAAGAAAAGTGCGGGAGCGTCGCAACAGGCTACTAAACAACATACTAAGTCTAAATCAATCAGGACCAAGCCAGGTAACCTAAGAAGGAAATTATTATTATTATTTTAAGGATATAGTCTGCCATTTAAGCCATTTAAGAAACCAATTGTGAAGCATTTGTGACAGTACAGGCGCTTAGTATTTCAACAACTCATTAAGAACAGCACTTCAACAACATGCCTATGCATTTAGCATTTAGGCTGTATAACATTAAATACTTAGAATGACATAATAATGAAATGAAAATGCCTTATTAGGCTATACAGTCATTCTACAGTGCCTTTGAAGTCACTTTTAGAAACACGATTTTGACCAGTCTTTGCTTTGAGGATCATGCAGTGAGCTATGCATTCCTAGTTTGTTAATTTAGCCTTGCAGATGCTCATATATTCACATGACCTAATCACAGTCAACACAAATCTCTTTTGTTACAACAATATCATGAAATAAAATAGAATAAATTAGAAAATTAACCTGTTTGGGATAGGGGGCAGTATTTTCACGGCCGGATAAAAAACGTACCCGATTTAATCTGGTTACGACTCCTGCCCAGAAACTAGAATATGCATATAATTAGTAGATTTGGATAGAAAACACTCTAAAGTTTCTAAAACTGTTTGAATGGTGTCTGTGAGTATAACAGAACTCATATGGCAGGCCAAAACCTGAGAAGATTCCATACAGGAAGTGCCCTGTCTGACAATTTGTTCTCCTTCTAGGGCATCTCTATCAAAAATACAGCATCTCTGCTGTAACGGGACATTTTCTAAGGCTTCCATTGGCTCTCAGAAGGCGCCAGAAAGCGGAATGACGTCTCTGCAGTCTCTGGGCGAAAAAAAGCAGGAGTTTTTGTGAGTGGTCAGGCAGGGAACAATGACAATGGAGTGCGCGTGCACGAGACGACTCCATGTTTTTCTTTCAGTCTATGAATGAATATAAAGTCGCCCGGTTGGAATATTACCGCTATTTTACGAGAAAAATAGCATAAAAATAGATTTTAAACAGCGTTTGACATGCTTCGAAGTACGGTAATGGAATATTTTGAATTTTTTTGTCACGAAATGCGCCCGTGCGTCACCCTTCGGATACTGACCTGAATGCACAAACAAAACGGAGCTATTTGGATATAACTATGGATTATTTCGAACCAAAACAACATTTGTTGTTGAAGTAGAAGTTGTTGAAGTGGGAGTGCATTCTGACGAAGAACAGCAAAAGTAATCCAATTTTTCTTATAGTAAATCTGAGTTTGGTGAGAGTCAAACTTGGTGGGTGTCAAATTAGCTAGCCATGATGGCCGGGCTATGTACTCAGAATATTGCAAAATGTGCTTTCACCGATAAGCTATTTTAAAATCTGACACCGCAATTGCATAAAGGAGTTCTGTATCTATAATTCTTAAAATAATTGTTATGTTTTTTGTCAACGTTTATCGTGAGTAATTTAGTAAATTCACCGGAAGTTTGCGGTGGGTATGTTAGTTCTGAACATCACATGCTAATGTAAAAAGCTGTTTTTTGATATAAATATGAACTTGATTGAACAAAACATGCATGTATTGTATAACATAATGTCCTAGGAGTGTCATCTGATGAAGATCATCAAAGGTTAGTGCTGCATTTAGCTGTGGTTTTGGTTTTTGTGACATATATGCTTGCTTTGAAAATGGCTGTGTGATTATTTTTGGGAGGGTACTCTCCTGACATAATCTAATGTTTTGCTTTCGCTGTAAAGCCTTTTGAAATCGGACAATGTGGTTAGATAAAGGAAAGTCTTGTCTTTAAAATTGTGTAAAATAGTCATATGTTTGAGAAATTTAAGTTTTTGCATTTTTGAGGTATTTGTATTTCGCGCCACGCTATACCATTGGATATTGGTGAGGCGTTCCGCTAGCGGAACGTCTGTCCCTAGGTTTCCCAAATGTTTTTTTTCCCCCCACAAGTGCATGTAGGCCTATCTGATTATATGTGGCTGCTGTGTTAAACAATGAATGTATTTTTCTTGAATTCATTGATGATCAGATACCTCAGTTGTAACTGGTTCTGTTGCCTTGTCACGTCTTGACCAGGTAAAGAGGTCATTTGCCATAGTAATATGGTCAGGGCCTGGCAGGGGGTTGTTTTGTGTGGGTTTTGGGGGTTTTCTGTTTCTATGTGGGAGTGTTCTAGTTTTCTATTTCTATGTGTTGGGCCGGGTATGGTTTCCAATCTTTCGTTGTCTCTGATTGGAAGCCATACTTAGGCAGCCTGTTTTCCTTTGGGTTTTGTGGGTGGTTGTTTTCCGTATTAGTCTTTGTACCTTACGGAACTGTTGGTCGTTGTTATTTTTCTGTTTAAGTGTTCTCCTATAATAAATGAAGAATGAGCACTCTGCACGCTGCGCCTTGGTCTGTTGTCTACGACGGCTGTGACATGCCTACATTTTTACAGTTGATACACAACTTTAGCACTGTTAAGACTATCCTCTTTTTTAACAATAGCCAATGGCCATCCATTTTCATTTCAGAGAGATCCGATTTTCTCCAAGTATCCCTCATTATAAATAATGCACAGTCCCTTAGACTATAAAGTATTTTTTAAACCTCCCCTATGGGCTTGATGTGTCAATGTGTAGTTCATACATGCATAATCTATGAGCAGATTTACTGTGTTACCTTTAATTAGCCAAGAAATCCCAAGTTTGAAAGCGACTGTTTTTCTGAAAGCTGTGCTGCATGATTTCCCCTACATTTTACCCCACTTGGGCCAGCCCCCAATTCGAGAGCAATGACACGGTGCACATATCTGCACATATGTGATGTAGTATGCAATTTTCAGGCACCACTTTTGGCTTGTCAGGCTACTTTCAGAACTACTGGCTAAAAAGTATACAAAAGTATCAGAGAATCTCTTTAACCCATAGGAAGTTCAACCCAGATGAACATGTGTTGTGAACTACATTTAGCATGAGCAACAATAGTGGAACCGGCAGTTCGCCTTCCAAATAAAAGCCCCTGTTAAAACTGAAGTAAACTGATAAAAATAGTGAAAACATGCCACAATTGGATTAGATCATGTTCTAAACAAGGTTGGGATGTTGCTATATAAATTCAACAAAAGACAATTAGGCCTATTAGGGACAGATCAAGGGTAGTGTGTTTTTTCTCTGGTTTACATTCGCTCTTCTGCTCATATTTTTCCTATAAACAATTGCTGGACTTACTTTTGATATTACCCTAATAAAGTTTAGAAACGTTTGTGAAGGTTTGGTCTGGTGTGGCTTTTATTAAGCTTTAGCTACTGCAGGCCTATGATATGTTAAGTTGACAGTTGAAATTGATGTGAGGAAGTCTGTTTCAGGCCTACCAGAGTTACTCCTATAATCTAACAATGTAATGTTTATCTTTATATGAAATGTTCTGATCGAAAATGCCTCCTTCTGTATGTCTACATCTGTATAGCAGATGCAGTAGCCATCTGACATAAACAAATGCATGCCACGGGCATATCTATATCTCTCTCTATCTCTATACATTTAGTGCTCAAATCTCAGACAGGTGAACCATGAGGTGGACAATTATTATTTTAGAAAAGTAGCCCCCCCCCCTCAAAAAAGGCAATAAAGTTTTGCACATGCTACACATCGAAACACAAGGAACATTGTTTTTGTAGTTTGTTATAGCTGTTTTTAAGGACATGTAATTGTGCCTCATTAGGGAAAGGGAAAGATGGATACCTAGTCAGTTGTACAACTGAATGGAAATGTGTCTTCCGCATTTAACCCAACCTCTCTGAATCAGAGAGTTGCGGGGGGCTGCCTTAATCGACATCCATTTGGCCAACATCCCTCATTTATTGATGGTGCTGGCTGCGACAGGTCAGATCGGAATCCACATGGATGTCCAGTAAATTTCTCAAATGTCCAGTAAATTAAAATCTTCCCTGTCATGTCGTCCGTTGCCAAATTTTCCTAAAGGAAACTGAAATGGCATATTGTCTTTATGAAGATTTTAGAATATTTGCATGAAAATCTGTCTTCAATTGGATGGAAACCTAGCTATAAACACCCTAAAGACTGGCAAGTGTGCTAATCCAGTGTCTTTTTGATTATGCCTGCACATCATGGTTCACCAGCAGCCAGAAACATCTAAAGAATTAGCTACCAGCCAAACAAGCTTGTAAGAATTGTACTTAAATTCACCTTTCCCCACTTTTTTCCTCTCTATTTCTGTAATGTGTTTGTATATATGTAATTGTGTATGTATTTATGTAAATAGGGACCACAATGGAAATAACTCCCCGACTTTATTGTGCAATCCCGGTCACTTACATTTTTTTAAATCACAAATAAAATCAATCAATCAATCCAAACTGTGCAGCGGCCAATTGATGAATGTAAAGAGACATCTGTTACAAAACACCAACAAGTTTAATGACGAGGAGATTGTCATGCCTTGCCTGCGATACTTAGTAAGCCTACAAGGTATAGAGGGATGTATATTATTATAATCATTTTTTTATATCTTTTTTTTGGGGGGGGGTATTTCGGTTTGTCGAGATTTACATAGTCTATTTATTGTTGTGTTGAAAACGCAAAACATGACATTGAAGTGCCCAAAGTTGGCATGCTTTGTTTATTGGTTGTGTGGTGCATTGGCACAGAAATCTGTTGTTGGAAAATTCATTGCATATATTTTATATAATTATAAATATGGCATCAAAATATTGAAAATCTGATTTCCCCCTAGCTGATCAATGCCTGCAGCTGGCTATGATCGAAGCGTAAGGAAAGAGGCAGGGAGCGTGAGCTCGTCTGTGGTGGCCGTGAACCCTGAACCTTCTGGCCTGTATCCCTGTGTAGCATCAACTGTGCCACCAAAGCATGCTGAAGAATTCCATGTTTATAAACACAGGGTTGCTACAGTTATTGCTATTTTCGGTCATTAACATTATTTTGAGTTAATTATATGAGGGGGGAGGGTGTTCAATTTATGTTACAGTACAAGGGGGAGGGTCATTTTAAAGTACAAGGAGAGTTGGACCAGTAGGCTGATATCCCATTTCATGGGTGCACAATCCATAGGTTGCGCTGTACAGTGCATACAAGTAAGCCTCCAATGCAATTCTGAAGCCAAATACATCCACAGTGCGATTTAAACAGATTTTCTTTGGTCAGATTAAGTTATAATTGTATTTTCTTTAATTTATATAACAACATTCCAATCTTGTTAAGCGTTATCTTGTCCAATTGTGGCATGTTGCCATTATTTGTATCAGTTTGCGTCAGTTTCAATGGGGGACTTTTCTTTTAACGGCGAATCAGCGATTCCACTATTGTTGCTCATGCTCACGCTAATGTTGTTCATAACACACCGGTCCCACTTGACTACTTCAAACCCCTTCCCATGCTACAGCAAGCTTTTGGGCCGTAGAGTCCTCTATCTATATCTATGAAGGGAACAAACTGAGCGGAACAAAAGTAACCAACATGAATGTTCCACTACGGATTTAATTTTCGTTACTCCTGACTCTCGGGATGGTTTTAGCTAGCCGATGAATTAAGCTAATAATGTATGTTTGTGTCTCACAATGTCAACACACTCACATCTATAACTTTGAAGGAATCTGCTGATATTGTTGTCTGCCACAATGGAACGTGATATTTTAGATGTTCTGGAACAAATCGGGTAAGCAAACCACACTCCGCCATCTGACGGCATCACGGATTACGCTGCTCAATCAGCGATTAACCGCTAGCTAGCAAATGTACATGGGTGTTGTCAATATAGTGTAGTCGTTCTAGACAGTGGTATTAAAAGTATATGCTCATTAGTTCGCAAATGCTATCATGATTCGATGCTAACTTTCCCATCCATGCATGTTCGGTATGCTAATACTAGCGCATTACGACGTGAATTACGTATGTATGCCGCCCTGAGTTCTCGAGTTAAATTTGTCTTTTGGTGCGCAGGTATGACGGACCTCTGCAGGATGAGGAGACGCTTGTCAAAGCATGTGAAGGTGGACTGTCATCACATGAGTATGTCAACCTATGCATGTGGTTAAAGTCCCGTCTGAAACCGTTATGTGACCTGGAAGAGAGCAGTACATCAGGTTCTGGTGAGCCAAAATACCATCAGACATCATCACCTCTCACTGCCTCTCACTGTTTTGTTAAATCACATACTACCTAGCTAATGTAACCAAGGGGCCAGGGTTACGGTCTAGAAGCATGGTTTCAACTGCCCATACGGGTTTTGCTCAGTACTGCAGTTGAACTGAAGTTCGATCCAGAAAGACAATTTCAATAGACGACCACATAGAGAAATCAGATTAGAAAATTCCAAATAAGACACTTTAGTCATTACCTTTGTGCACTAAACATCTATTGAATAAAACATTCTCAGCTATGCTGCCCTATGGAGTCCCTTGGGAAACCCAACTACCAAACCATCCAATGATGGGATTTATAACTAAAGTATCTGGGCTCCCAAAAGGACTGATCTCTATAATATATAAACAACTTTTGAAAATCTCATATTCTGACCAAAAGTATGGTCCACAGATCTAAGTGAATCTGAACAACCCTTTAACTGGACCAGAATATCAGAAAATATGACCTTGGCATCCCGTAATCCGAACCATCAACTCACAGCTCCCAACTGTTCACTGCATCTGCTATGTTACTTAACAATGACAGTTTATTGAACCTCTCACGATTACTGCTGGCAGGCAGCACTGCAGCAAAAAATATATACGGGAGGGTTGGACGGAGACATGTTGGGCTTGGGGAAATGTGATGGGGAGTTTACATACCAATTTTATTATTACAAAATCCTGTGTGGTCAATATGATGATTTCTCTGTGTGTACAATACCAGTCAAAAGTTTGTACACACCTACTCATTCAAGGGTTTTAATTTATTTTGACTATTTTCTACTTTGTAGAATAATGGAGAAGACTTCAAAGCTATGAAATAACACATGGAGTCATGTAGTAACCAAAAAAGTGTTACATCTAAATAGATTTTATGTTTGAGCCACACTTTGCCTTCTCTGGAGAGACCTGAAAATAGCTGTGCAGCGACGATAACCAAGCTAACTTTTCTTGTTGGCTTACAGCTGAAGCAATCATCAATTCACTACCCTGGTACTTTGTGTAAAACATAATGCAAAATACGCTACTTTCAAAGCTGATTGCCACCAAAACTTTATTAATTCACTTAATCAGTCTCTCTCTGACGTCTCTCCCAAAGATTATCTATTGCCTCAGGAAACTGACTCCGTGCCGCCCCCCCCCCTCTCGCCCCATGAATGAATTAGGATCACCACTTTATTTTAAGAATGTGAAATGTCAGAATAATAGTAGAGTGATTTATTTCAGCTTGTATTTATTTCATCACATTCCCAGTGGGTCAGAAGTTTACATACACTCAATTAGTATTTGGTAGGATTGCCTTTAAATTGTTTAACTTGGGTCAAATCTTTCGGGTAGCCTTCCACAAGCTTCCCACAATAAGTTGGGTGAATTTTGGCCCATTCCTCCTGACAGAGCTGGTGTAACTGAGTCAGGTTTGTAGGCCTCCTTGCTCGCACACTATTTTTCAGTTCTGTCCACAAATGTTCTATAGGATTGAGGTCATGGCTTTGTGATGGCCACTCTAATACCTTGACTTTGTTGTCCTTCAGCCATTTTGTCACAACTTTGGAAGTATGCTTGGTGTCATTGTCCATTTGCGACCAAGCTTTAGCTTCCTGACTGATATCTTGAGATGTTGCTTCAATATATCCACATCATTTTCCGTCATCATGATGTCATCTATTTTGTGAAGTGCACCAGTCCCTCCTGCAGCAAAGCACCCCCACAACATGATGCTGCCACCCCCGTGCTTCATGGTTGGGATGGTGTTCTTCAGCTTGCAAGTCACCCCCATTTTCCTCCAAACATAACGATGGTCATTATGGCCAAACAGTTCTATTTTTGTTTCATAAGAACAGAGGACATTTCTGAAAAAAGTACGATCTTTGTCCCCATGTGCAGTTGCAAACTGTAGTCTGGCTTTTTATAGGGGTTTTGGGGCAGTGGCTTCTTCCTTGCTGAGCGGCCTTTCAGGTTATGTCGATATAGGACTTGTTCTACTGTGGATATCGATACTTTTGTACGTGTTTCCTCCAGCATCTTCACAAGGTCCTTTGCTGTTGTTCTGGGATTGATTTGCACTTTTCGCACCAAAGTACGTTCATCTCTAGGAGACGGAACGCGTCTCCTTCCTGAGCGGTATGACGGCTGCGTGGCCCCATGATGTTTATACTTGCGTACTATTGTTTATACAGATGAACATGCTACCTTCAGGCATTTGGAAATTTCTCCCAAGGATGAACCAGACTTGTGGAAGTCTGCAATTATTTTCTGAGGTCTTGGCTGATTTCTTTTGATTTTCCCATGATGTCAAGCACAGAGGCACTGAGTTTGAAGGTAGGCCTTGAAATACATCCACAGGTACATCTCCAATTGACTCAAATTATGTCAATTAGCTTAAAAGAGGCTTCTAAAGCCATGACATTTTCTGGAATTTTCCAAGCTGTTTAAAGGCACAGTCAACTTAGTGTATGTTATCTTCTGACCCACTGGAATGGTCATACAGTGAATTATAAGTGAAATAATCTGTCTGTAAACAATTGTTGGAAAAGTTACTTGTCATGCGCAAAGTAGATGTCCTAACCGACTTGATAAAACTATAGTTTGGTAACAAGAAATTTGTGGAGTTGTTGAAAAACGAGTTTTAATGACTCCAACCTAAGTGTATGTAAACTTCCGACTTCAACTCTAAATGTTGTTGATCAGCTCAATAAAATGAGTCCCAAATGGATTCAATGTATGCACACACTCCTATTAAATATGCAATCATGTGTGAATAGGCCTAGGTTACAACTTGATTTACCCAGTTTATCAATAGAGATTTACCATGTAAATAAATTATTACCATGTTATGTAGTTCGTTTGGTAAGTACTATGAATACACGATATATTGGAATCGTACGATGTTAGCTAAAAATGGCAACATCGGTATCGCACCCGATGTCTAGTTTAACGCCGATGTTAAAAACCTTTGTCAAAGCTACCGTGCATACCTATATAACGTAGGTACATGACGTAATGACGCCACACAAAATGTTGCCCTACACATGCAACACAGCATTCCTAACCTAGCCCACAATGTCTGCTGTGTGGATAGAGCAGTCATTTTAAAGATTAAGAACATTTCAGCGAGACAACTGAAAGGCGAAATCCATTAAAGCCAAGATAATGGAATTCATTGCCCTTGACAATCAACCGTTCTTTGTCGTGGGTGATGTTGGCTTTCGCTGACTGGTCGGGCACTGGTACACACTACCAAGTGCGCTATTTTTCAGATGTTGCCCTACTGCAGTTACACAGTAATAGCGTCACTGCTATTAGCTTCACGACATGCATACTGTGGAACGCCGTTTGGGTCTATGTGTGTCAAAAAAGATACAGTAGCACTGTCAAAGCTGTACAAAAGTCTGCAAACACCGGCCACGAATGATGTGTTTACAATACCGCTTTGGTAATAAAGCATCATTTGTTTGACCGCAACTTCTGGGGTAGCTAGCTTTAGCTTGGTACCTAGCTAGCACCAATACAACCAGCCCGAAAACAATGACCAGTAGAAACTGCAGTCATTTTCATTATTCTTAGCAATGATTTAGGAATTCTTGTGAGTATTACCTAGGTTGCCGCTTGTTGTTTGCCTATTGAAATTGAACTACAGTTCATGAAAATAAATACCTAGCCAGCTACTTAACCCTGTTGCCCAAAACTAACGTTATAAGCAGCCAGCTAGCTTCATCTGGCTAGTGAGGCTCGACCGGACCGGGTTATGTGTTGTGAATCTAGCCACAATAAGGATTAGGCACAATAGTGGAATTTGCGGTTTGCCTTCAAAATAAAAGTATGTAATTGACAGTGATGCAAATGAATACAAATAGTATAATTATTATTTTGAAGACTAACCACAAATTCCACTATTGTGACTAGCTTCACAGATGGGTCCGACCACCATTAATCAAATAAGAACTGTCCTATAAATTAAGGTTATTTTAGATGATGACACCAAGCCATATAAACTCAGCAAAAAAATAAAAGTCCTCTCACTGTCAACTGCGTATATATTCAGCAAACTGAAAATATTTGTATGAACATAAGATTTAACAACTGAGACACAAACTGAACAAGTTCCACAGACATGCGACTAACAAATGGAATAATGTGTCCCTGAACAAAGGAGGGGTCAAAATCAAAAGTGACAGTCAGTATCTGGTGTGACCACCAGCTGCATTAAGTACTGCAATGCATCTCTTCCTCATGGACTGCACCAGATTTGCCAGTTCTTGCTGTGAGATGTTACCCCACTCTTCCACCAAGGCACCTGCAAGTTCCCAGACATTTCTGGGGGGAATGGCCCTAGCCCTCACCCTCCGATCCAACAGGTCCCAGACGTGCTCAATGGGATTGAGATCCGGGCTCTTTGCTGGCCATGGCAGAACAATGACATTCCTGTCTTCGCGGAAATCACACACAGAACGAGCAGTATGGCTGGTGTCATTGTCATGCTGGAGGGTCATGTCAGGATGAGCCTGCAGGAAGGGTACCACATGAAGGGTACCACATGTTATTTGACACTCAAATACCCAAACGGCGTTCCATAGAAATCCTGGTTGAGAAAGAAACGACTGACTAAATGAGCAACGAAACAGCAAGTAAGTAAAATAAATAGTTTTTTTATTATGTTTTACTAGTAATGGGAACATACGTAAATTCCAACAAAATATGTTTTTGGTATGTGTGTGTGTGTGTAACCTTTTATTTAAGTAGGCAAGTCGGTTAAGAACAAATTCTTATTTACAATGACGGTCCGAATGACGTTTGTCAATTGTGCACTGCCCTATAGGACTCCCAATCACAGCCGGATGTGATACAGCCTGGATTCGAACCAGGGACTGTAGTAACGCCTCTTGCACTGAGATGCAGTGCCTTAGACCGCTGTGTGTGTTAACTATTTAACTGTACTAGAATGCTTAAGAGGCCGCTAAAGTGTTAAATATCGGTATCAGGTTTTTTTTGGGCTAGGATAATATTGGATATCTGTGTCGGCCAAAAATGTAATATCAGTGCAGCACTAGTAAAAACAAAGTACAATTCATATAATTTATAACAATGGGTATGCAAGCCAGTTTTTTTGCTTCCCCATAGACCTCAAAAATGGTCTCCTGAGGTGGTTTAAGCATTGTTGTGGACTTAACATGTGTTTTTTTTTCAATAAAAGTGAAAATCTTTAAGAAAACAACACATTTTTTTAAAAGCATGGGAAAACATCTGATTTTTCCTTTGCCAGGTGGGCCATTTGGGAGATTTATGTCAAAGATTTGAGTATACCCACTTCTCCAGGCACCAATGCATAAGCATTTCCCAATTGAAATGTATAGCTATTACTTATCATTGCAAAAACACATTTCAAGTTTAGCACACAAAGTAACCTCTGATCTAAAGTTTAAACGCAACACACAAGTTATTTTCAAAGAGATGGCTAACAGCAAGCAAGCTGCATTAAAAACCACAGTTCCACTCACCAACTTCTTGTGAAATTATTCTTGAAAAGGGAGAAGCTAACAAATCAGCAACAACATCCTCTTCCAAAACACCCGCTGCAGCCACTGCAAACTAGCCTTCAACAAAAGGAAAACTATTGTTTGCTATTGCGCAGTGACCCGTTGACCTTCAAGAAGGCAGAAGTTTCCATATGTTTTAGTACGGTTCCACCCATTACAAGTCAAAGTGATTGGTTGATTCCACTATCACTCCAAAATGTTGCCCTAATACAGATGAATGGCAGATGCCTTCTATCTAGTTTCTGATGTCCTAGCCAATGGCTGACTTAGCTAGCTAGATTTATCTCCCCAGAGACCAGTAAAGAGATCTTGGTTGGATCTTTTTTCGCTTCAGTGTTTCCTTTCCAACAAAAACTGAAGAGATTAAATCAGAACATGATTGAAAATAATAATATAATTACAATGTTATTATTTATTATTGTTTTATAAATCCTTACTTCTTTTCTGAAGGCGTAGAAAGCCTTCGTTGTTCCCCACTGTGTTTGGGCTATCTTCCCTCTATTTGCCCCCATTCTGAATGTCTAAACAATCCATATGTTCTGAAATATGAACAGAAATACTGGACATTTTGAACTCTTATTATGGTGGCGATTTGACAAAATTACAATCATGGTCTTGAATTAGTCTCGGACCACACCCGGTCTCGGTCTTAAATCGGTCTCGCTCTCGGCTCCCCCCTCCGTTCTTGGTCTTGGCTCGGACTCGATTTGCTCCGGTCTTGGTCTGGAATCGGTCTCGATTTAGGTGGTCTCCAACACAACACTGCTGATTGGCTCATCTCAGTCGCAAAGAGGAATAACTTTACAGCTGTTTCTTATTATTAAACAATGCCATGCTGGTGGGTGGTAACATTAATAAAATAAAACCCAGCCCTGAAATGAAATGTAGGCTGAAAATAATTTCTATGTGATATCATAGGAAAAGACACCACATTCACGGATGTGCACGAAGTGGGCAGTTCAGATTTGTCACTTCAAACTGAAATATATCATACTTTTGACTACAACTCGGACTTATTGACTTAAATTGTTGTGCAACATCATGGGTAAGCTCTGGCCATCGTCTTTCAGCTCGAAAAAGTGGATTTCTACTGGTGTGGGCATTTCATGCTGAAACGTTGTGTTTAGGTGATACTGATGGCCTTCAGTTTGAGATGAGTGATATGCTGAAGGAGTTGGAGTGCCCCTATCGAGGCCTTGTCTCCGGGATTCTACAGGGAGGACTGCAGAATAAAAAAGACCATCTAAAACTAGTATGTAAGTACTGAAGTGACCATTTGTTCAGAGAACTGGTCTTAGTACCATCATGTTATGATACCCTTTTGGTGTGTTGCTGATCTGCCATGGTTCTGACATATATTTTACATTAATGCGATTTTTACCTGTGGCTCATATCTTTGTTCTGCAGTGTTTTTAAGCTCAGAGGTACAAGCTGCACAGATAGTGAAGAGCCGACTTGTTGAGGACAAACAACACAAAGACCGAAACGATCTCCAGGCAATCTGTGAAACACTGAAGCTCCCACAGCCAAGAGAGCAGGAAGTAGTAGAGCTGTTCTCCGGGATAGAACAAAAGGTGTGTCTAAGTTAGTCTTGCACACCCGATACTTCCTCCCTAGGCTCAGGTCTGGTATACCAAAGCTGCAAAAATGGCCTTCATTAACCCAATAGAAAGTCTGTGAGAAAGTGCCGATTATCTTTGTATTCAACAAATGCATTGTATATCTGTATTTCCAGATAAACGCAGTGCTTCAAGAGCTTCCAAAGGATCACATTGGAAAGCCAGTACTGAAGAACACTCTCGACAGTGAACAGTGGGTAAGCAGACTGTATTCAGACTTTCACCCATTTTTGTGGAGGCAAAATTCATAATTCCTGCTAAAGCATGAGGGGATGTCAAGTGTGTCCATTGACTCTGGGCCTTGTCTGTATCCACAGGAAAGGCTGGAGCAGATCAACACGGTCCTGTCCTCACAGTATGAGTGTCGGCGGAGGCTGCTGATCAAACGTCTGGACGTCACTGTGCAGTCTTTCGGCTGGTCAGACAGAGCCAAGGCAGGTGGAGTCTTTGGGTGCATCTCAATAGTCTAAAGCAGGCATGGGCAACTTTGATGGGGGTGGGGGCCACAAAATCTGAAGTCATACCCACACATGCAGTCAGAGCCAGCCCTAGCCTATTGGGGGCCCTAGGCAAAATTGTTGCTACCCCCCTCCTGCCTTGTGAGCAAAGCATTTTTACCAGCCCCCCACTTGACAGCAGCAAGAAACAAAAACAAAGCATGTTTGCCACTTCATTTCCTGTAATTTTACACATTTTGCCATGGTGTGTAGAGAAAATGTTAGATTTATACGCATGATGGAAGGTTCACTTTCCATCAGGACAACGACCCTAAGTACACAGCCAAGACAACGCAGGAGTGGCTTCGGGACAAGTCTCTGAATGTCCTTGAGTGGCCCAGCCAAAGCCCGGACTTGAAACCGATTGAACACCTCTGGAGAGACCTGAAAATAGCTGTGCAGCGACACTGCCTTTCCAACATGACAGAGCTTAAGAGGATCTGCAGAGAAAAATGGGAGAAACTCCCCAAATACAGGTGTGTCAAGCTTGTAGGGTCATACCCAAGAAGACTCAAGGCTGCAATCACTGCCAAAGGTGCTTCAACAAAGTACTGAGTAAAGGGTCTGAATACTTGCACTACCAGTCAACAGTTTGGACACACCTACTCACTTTATTTGTACTATTTTCTACATTGTAGAATAATAGTGAAGACATCAAAACTATGAAATAACACACACGGAATCATGTAGTAACCAAAAAAGTGTTCAACAACTCAAAATATATTTTAGATTCTTCAAAGTAGCCATCCTTTGCCTTGATGACAGCTTTGCACACTCTTAGCATTCTCTCAACCAGCTTCACCTGGAATGCTTTTGAAAGTTTCTTCAAGTGCAATCGCAAAAACCATCAAGTGCTATGATGAAACTGGTTCTCATGAGGACCGCCACAGGAAAGAAAGACCCTGCGTTACCTCTGCTGCAAAGGATAAGTTCATTAGAGTTAACTGCACTTTAGATTGCAGCCGAAATAAATTCATGTAGCAGACATTTCAACATCAACTGTTCAGACGATACTGCGTGAATCAGGCCTTCATGATTGAATTGCTGCAAAGAAACCACTACTAAAAGACACCAATAATAAGATACTTTCTTGGACCAACAAACATGAGCAATGGACGTTAGACCGGGGGAAATCTGTCCTTTGGTCTCGTGAGTCCAATTTGAGATTTTTCGTTCCAACCGCTGTGTCTTTGTGAGACGCAGAGTAGGTGAACGGATGATCTCCGCGTCTTCACTATTATTGTACAATGTAGACATTAGTAAAAATAAAGAAAAACCCTTGAATGAGTAGGTGTGTCCAAACTTTTGAGGGTGTGGGGGGGGATTGATCTTCAGGCCAACAAAAGGGGGTGTGACGCCATCTGCACATCCCTGGTCTAAAGTGACACCCTTTTCTCATCAGGGCACAGTGCTACTAGTGATACTGTCCTTAATCGGCAGGCTACACCCTTTCTGCTCTCTATGAAGAATCTCATTGTGCATGTCCTACAAACTACCCATCTGTCTTTTCTGTTAGGAGAGAGTTGACTGTATGGCCAGGGCCTACCAGCCTAAGAGACACTCCCTGGCCCAGATGTCGTCTGTGGGCATGGCTCACCTGCTGGCAGCCAGGGAGGACATCTGCAATGTGGTGAAGACCAGCAGTGGGTCAAGCAGAGAGAATACTGCCTGTGCCGTCAATAAGGTACTGTGGAATGTGACCCAATGTTCATTGTGTGCAAATGTCTGAGTGTACAAAAGTGTCGAGTCTTTAGGACAAAGCACTATAACTGACAAAATGAGGGTCCATGGTCCTCAGCCATTGTCCTGTCATTGACCTACCATTGTATTTCACTTCTATAGATCCTGATGGGGAGGGTGCCAGATCGCGGTGGTCGGCCCTCTGAGATAGATGCCCCCCTCCCTGAGATGCCAGCCTGGCAGAAGAGACAAGACGGAGGTTTTGGCGGTCGTGGTGGTGGTGGTCGAGGAGGTGGTGGTAGTTGGGGAGGGGGTAAGGGTGGCTGGCGAGGAGGGGGTGGAGTAGGAGGTGGCTTTGGTTGGGGTCATGGAGGAAAGAGAGGACGTTACCAATACTAACAACAATTATTTATTTTTGACTGAAAAGCCAAACAGTGTTAACTGAAACCTACTCATGTGTATCTGCTTTGCTAAGGGCAACACTAAGGCATTGTTTATTTGGAGTGATGTGGACTTGACTGAAATTTTACAGAATGCTACTGTAGGAACTCTCCAAAATATTTGTCGCCCATTTTTGTGTTAATTTTCAATGCTGTTATGAACTGTGCTGCTGAGGATCATTGTAGAAGCAACGAGTCAAACTCACTGACCATTTTTTATAGATTTTCTTTTATTTTGGTAACACTTTACTTGACACCCAGTGTTAACACATTATGACACGGTCATAACCTGTTATAATACAGTCATGACGCATATATTTACACCGGTTGTGACATATTGCGTTATTTTATTGCTGGTTATGACACCTACATAAGAGTGTCAAAACCCACATTTATTCAAATTCGTTTTTTCCCTGCCAAGAAATGTCCTTTCTCTTAAATCCTTTGTTTTTGTTTAGTCATGTATTTTTTAATAAATGTTTTAAGAACTTGTAGAAAATACTCTATGACAGTCATGAAGCATTAGGACCATCCTGTTTTATTTTACTTGGACTAAGAAAATACACTTTATGACTCTGTCAAGAAGCATTATGACCATATTATCATACAAGCTAGATAGGCCTATCACGTACATGCCCGTATATCAGTCAAAAGAAGGGTGTCTTTTCCTGCTCCTGATTCCTGCTCCTGATTCCTGCTCCTGATTCCTGCTCCTGCAGTCATCAGCAACCGAGCATGGGGGTAGGTGCATGTCTGACGTCAATGTGTGCACAATTACAATGATAATTTAACATGGTAAATATATATACATCATAAACATGCTGTTACATACAGTACCAGTCAAAAGTCTGGACACGCCTACTCATTCAAGGGTTTTTATTTTTTACTATTTTCTACATTGTACAATAATAGTGAAGACAGACTATGAAATGATACATACGGAATCATGTAGTAATGAAATAAATGGTGTATATTTTAGATTCTTCAAAGAAGCCACCCTTTGCCTTGATGACAGCTTTGCACACTCTTGGCAATCTCTCAACCAGCTTCACCTGTAATGCTTTTCCAATGGTCTTGAAGTAGTTTCCACATATGCTGAGCACATGTTGGCTGCTTTTTCTTCACTCTGTGGTCCAACTCATCCCAAACCATCTCAATTGGGATGAAGGTCAGGTGATTGTGGTAGCCAGGTCATCTGATGCAGCACTCCATCACTCTCCTCCTTGGTCAAATAGCCCTTACACAGCCTGGAGGTGTGTTGGGTCATTGTCCTATTGAAAAACTAATTATAGTCCCGCTAAGCGCAAACCAGATGGGATGGTGTATCGCTGCAGAATGTTGTGGTAGCCATGCTGGTTAAGTGTGCCTTGAATTCTAAATAAATCACAGACAGTATCACCAGCAAAGCACCATCACACCTCCTCCATGCTTCAAGGTGGGAACCACACATGCAGAGATCATCCGTTCACCTACTCTGCGTTTCACAAAGACACAGTGGTTGGAACGGAAATCTCAAATTTGGACTCATCAGACCAAAGGACAGATTTCCACCAGTCTAATGTCCATTGCTCATGTTTCTTTGCCCAAGCAAGTCTCTTATAGGTGTCCTTTAGTAGTGGTTTCTTTGCAGCAATTTGACCATGAAGGCCTGATTCACGCAGTGTCCTCTGAACAGTTTATGTTGAGATGTCTGTTACTTGGACTGTGAAGCATTTATTTGGGCAGAAATCGGAGGTGCAGTTAACTAATGAAGCAGAGGTAACTCGGTCTTCCTTTCCTGTGGCGGTCCTCATGAGAGCCAGTTTCATTACAGTGCCCATTTTTGCGACTGCACTTGAAGAAACTTCTTGTTCTGTATTGACTGACATTCATGTCTTAAAGTAATGATGGACTGTCGTTTCTCTTTGTTTATTTGAGCTGTTCTTGCTATAATATGGACTTGGTCTTTTACCAAATAGGGCTATCTTCTGTATACCACCCCTACCTTGTCACAACACAACTGATTAGCTCGAACACATTAAGAAGGAAAGAAATTCCACATATGAACTTTTAACAAGGCACACCTGTTAATTGAAATGCATTCCAGATGACTACCTCATGAAGCTGGTTGAGAGAATGCCAAGAGTGTGCAAAGCTGTCGTCAAGGCAAATGGTGGCTACTTTGAACAATCTCAAATATAAAATATATTTTAATTTGTTTAACCTCTCTGGGGTATGTGGGACGCTAGCGTCCCACCTGCGGGACACACTATTCAACAGCCAGTGAAATAGCAGGGCGCCAAATTCAAAACAACAGAAATCTCATAATTCTAATTTCTCAAACATACAACTATTATATCCCATTTGAAAGATACACTTCTCGTTAATCCAACCACATTGTCCGATTTCAAAAAAGGCTTTACGACGAAAGTATAACATTAGATTATGTTAGGACAGCGCCTAGACAAGAAAAAACAGCCATTTTCCAAGCAAGGAGAGGCGTCACAAAAACCAGAAATGCAGCTAAAATTAATCACTAACCTTTGATGATCTTCATCAGATGGCACTCATAGGACTTCATGTTACACAATACATGTATGTTTTGCTCGATAAAGTTCATATTTATATCCAAAAACCCCATTTTACATTGGCGTGTAATGTTCAGAAATGTTTTGCCTCCCAAAACCTCCGGTGAATGAGCACATCAATTTACAAAAATACTCATCATAAACGTTGATAAAATATTCAACTGTTATTCAAAGAATTAGAGATACACTTCTCCTTAATGCAATCGCTGTGTCAGATTTCAAAAAAGCTTTACGGCGAAAGCAAACTTTGCAATAATCTGAGTACAGCGCTCAGATATCAAAACAAGCCATACAGATACCCGTCATTTTGGAGTCAACAGAAATTATAGAAATTACATTATAAATATTCACTTACCTTTGATGATCTTCATCGGAATGCACTCCCAGGGATCCCAGTTCCAGAATAAATGTTTGTTTTGTTCGATAAAGTTCATCTTTATGTCCAAATACCTCCATTTTGTTTGCGCGTTCAGTCGAGTAATCCAAATCCACTGTGCTCGTGCAGTGAGTTCAGATGAAAAGTCAAAAAAGTTATATTACAGTTCGTAGAAACATGTCAAACGATGTATAGAATCAATCTTTAGGATGTTTTTATCATAAATCTTCCATAATATTCCAACCGGACGATTCCTTTGTCTTCAGAAATGAAAAGGAACACAGCTAACTCTCACATGAGTGCGCGCGATTGAGCTCATGTCATTTTCTCAGTCATCTGATTCCAATGGCTCTTATTCTCTCCCCATTCACAGTAGAAGCATGAAACAACGTTCTAAAGACTGCTTACATCTAGTGGAAGCCTTAGGAAGTGCAAAATGACCCCACAGACACTGTATATTGGATAGGGAATCACTTGAAAAACTACGAACCTCAGATTTCCACACTTCCTGGTTGGATTTTTTCTCAGGTTTTTGCATGCCATATGAGTTCTGTTATACTCACAGACATCATTCAAAAACAGTTTTAGAAACTTCAGAGTGTTTTCTATCCAAATCTACTAATAATATGCATATCTTAGCTTCTGGGACTGAGTAGCAGGCAGTTTACTCTGGGCACCTTCTTCATCCGGATGTCAAAATACTGCCCCCTACCCAAGAGAGGTTAAAAAGTTTTTGGTTACTAGGTGATTCCATATGTGTTATTTCATAGTTTTGTTGTCTTCACTACTATTCTACAATGTAGAAAATTGTAAAAAAAAAAAAGAAAAAGAAAAGAAAAACCGTGGAATGTGTAGGTGTGTCCAAACTTTTGACTGGTACTTTGAGAGATTACATACATACATACATACATACATACACACATATATGGGAGGAGTGAAGGCAGGGATGAGTACAAAAGTATAAACACTAAACAGAACAGGCTGTTGTGATGGGCACGGAAACAATGGAAGTCTACAAAGCACTCTGTTTGGTGAATCTACTAGTTGCATTCCTTTCAAAAGGTAAGAGACACGATTCCCATTATTCCACTGCTTTACTTCTATGGACCGTTCTACAGGTGACTGGAGTTAAAGGGATAGTGTGATTATGCTAGTTGTAGGGGAGAGCATGCTTGCTGTTCAGCATCACTCCATCATGGAAAAAATAGTAGGCCTATTTTTTCTAAAAACGATATCTACTTATATTTCAGGATGTTGTGTATCCCTGGAAATAATTGGAATGAATGTAACCTCGAACACAATACATTGATTTGACTTGTTGAAAATCAGTTTTCTTTTTACCTAATTTGCTTACCACTTTTTCCATGTGGTTTCTTCCTTCACAGACTTTTAGAAACAAAGGTGGCTGAACTTACCGCTTTGGCTCAATTTACCCCACTCTCCCCTACCTGTAGATTTCCAGTCATTGTGCTAACGTAGTGGCTTGCAAAACGACCTACAACTTCTTTCAAACTGCACGCAGAGACATAAAAACGGTATCCATGAGTTCATCTGACGCTTGGTAAAATCTTGCACTATCCCTTTAAGGAGTTGGTCAGGTTATGGAATGGTGCTGGTGGTGAGCATAGCCAAAAAAGACAGTCAAAGTCAATACAATGTCATGTGCCTTGTGACACAGGAGAGAGACCTGTTAGACTGTTTTGGGCCTTGAGGGTGCTGCTGTGCATGCAATGAGGCAGAACGTTTACATTTGTAATGTATGTTGTGTGAGCATCATAGCACCACAACAGAAATTGTTTTGAACATGACTGAATTACACTGCAAAAGGTTGTGTGTATAGTGTGAAGTGGACCAGCTGAAGTCTTCTTTCAAAGCAGTTAAAGGGACAGATTTAGATATTTAATGAGATGAAAGTTGAATCGTACAAGGAACTTAAGTTAGTGACATAAAAAAATACAAACCGGTGAGTAACAGAGTAACTCTTGGCCAGGTCTTCCTCGTAAAAGAAGACTGACTTCAATGGGACTTCTTGGATTAAAAAAAAGGTAAAAAAACAAAAAGACCACCAGTAAAACATTTTAAAAGCATCCAAGTTCCTCATTCTTGCTCATACAGGCTTTTTCAGTTCTGCCCACAAATGTTCTGTTGGATTTAGGTCAGGGTTTGTGATGGCCACTCTAATACCTTGACTTTGTTGTCCTTAAGCCATTTTGCCACAACTTTGGAAGTATGCTTGGGGTCATTGTCTATTTGGAAGACCCATTTGCGACCAAGCTTTAGCTTCCTGACTGATGTCTTGAGATGTTGCTTCAATATATCCATGTACATTTTATTTTATCATGATGCCATCTATTTTGTGAAGTGCACCAGTCCCTCCTGCAGCAAAGCACCCCCACAACATGATGCTGTCACCCCCGTGCTTCACGGTTGGGATGGTGTTCTTCGGCTTGCAAGCCTCCCCCTTTTTCCTCCAAACATAAAGATGGTCATTATGGCCAAACAGTTCTATTTTTGTTTCTTCAGACCAGAGGACATTTCTACAAAAAGTACGATCTTTGTCCTCATGTGCAGTTGCAAACTGTAGTCTGGCTTTTTATGCCGTTTTTTGACCAGTGGCTTCTTCCTTGCCGAGCGGCCCTCGGGTTGTCACTATAGGACTTGTTTTACTGTGGATATAGATATTTTTGTACGTGTTTCCTCCAGCATCTTCACAAGGTCCTTTGCTGTTGTTCTGGGATTGATTTGTATGACGGCTACATGGTCCCATGGTGTTCATACTTGCGTACTATTGTTTGTACAGATGAACGGGGTATCTTCAAGCATTTTGGAAATTGCTCCCAAGGATGAACCAGACTTGTGGAGGTCTACAATTTTTTTTCTGAGGTCTTGGTTGATTTCTTTTGATTTTCCCATGATGTCAAGCAAAGAGGCACTGAGTTTGAAGGTAGGCCTTGAAATACATCCACAGGTACATCTCCAACTGACTCAAATGATGTCAATTAGCCTATCAGAAGCTTCTAAAGCCATGACATAATTTTCTGGAATTTTCCAAGCTGTTTAAAGGCACAGTTAACTTAGTGTATGTAAACTTCTGACTCACCGAAATTGTGATACAGTGAATTATAAGTGAAATAATCTGTCTGTAAACAATTGTTGGAAAAATTACTTTGTCATGCACAAAGTAGATGTCCTAACCGACTTGCCAAAACTATAGTTTGGTAACAAGACATTTTTGGAGTGGTTGAAAAACGAGTTTTAATGATTCCAACCTAAGTGTATGTAAACTTCCGACTTCAACTGTACATTCTAAATAAATACATATATGTATATTGACACTTGCACCACATATGTGGCCTGTATAACTGTGGTTAGTTCTTCGATCTAATACAGCTGTAAAGCCAGTGTCGATAGATCTGTGCCTCCACACAAGCCTGTTTCAGAGCTCTACGGACAATCCTTTCGACCTCATGTCTTGGTTTATGCTCTGACTTGCACTGTCAACTGTGGGACCTTATATGGACAGGTGTGTGACTTTCCAAATCACGTCCAATCAATTGAATTTACCACAGGTGGACTCCAATCAAGTTGTAGAAATATCTCAAGGATGACCAATGGAAACAGGATGGACCTGAGCTCAATTTCGAGTCTCATAGCAAAGGGTCTGAATACTTATGTAAATAAAGTATTTAAAAAAAAATGTTTTATATACATTTGCAAACATTTCTTGAAACCTGTTTTCGCTTTGTCATTATGGTGTATTGTGTGTATATTGATGAAGGAAACAGATGTTTAAAACAATTTTAGAATGAGGCTGTAACGTAACAAAATGTAGAAAAAGTCAAGGGGTCTGAATACTTTCCGAATGCACTGTATATTTCCTCATCTTCTTCAATTTATTCATAAAGGTTTGGTCCAAAACGAATGTCTACGTATTTCTTTAGTATTATTTAATTAGTATTTGTTAATTCAGAACTATACTAAATGTCATAGTAATTCTGAGAGTAATCTATTCTCATACGTTGTTTTAATAATAGCTAATGTGCTCATTAGTATTAAACACTGTCACGCCTACTTCCGCTCTCCCTCTCCAGCGCGCGACGTCGCCGGTTTACTAACCACCGGTCCTGGCAACAATCTTTACTTTACATACATTTGGTCATCATTATCTCCTTGATTACCCCCCCCCCCCCCACGTTATGTACGCTTCTCATATCTTCTTCTGCATTGACTTATTATTAAGCATATCTTCTGCACATGCTTCCCGACTCCCGGTGCATTACGTTACAAACGCACATTCGGGATAATGTTAAGTGTACAGTAATGTTCGGTAACATACGCAGTAATGAAACTAGTTTTGACAGATGGCGTTTTGTCAAACAATCCACAGACTCATGACAAGCATCCAGCATACAAAGTTCGCTCACATGGAAACTATGGAGCAACACTAAATACACTGACTGACTGGCTTGCTGGCTGTGCTCTAAGACTATATGTTACTACCATAGAGATCCTATTCAATTATTCTAATTCCTTATTATGTTGTTGCTATTGTAAAACCAGTAGGGTGCAAAGAGTTATAAGTTGCATGTTTGCCCACAGTGTGCCAAAACCAAACTGTTCAACTGTATTTCTGCTCTCCTGTTTTTAGGGTCTCACTCTCAGTTGGATGGTAAGTATTTTCCTCAATGAATGACATTGCCATGCACCTATTCACTAACTAGTGAGATTTCAATCTCTTCACTTCCTTTGTGTGCTCCATTTCGTAAACCTTTGTGTCTCTGTTAGTATGCGGAACCCCTCTCAACACTAGGATTGTGGGGGGTCAGGATGCTCTTGCAGGGAGTTGGCCATGGCAGGCCAGTCTGCACAGATTTGGCAGGCATTTTTGTGGGGGATCCCTCATCAACAAAGAGTGGGTGCTGACTGCTGCTCACTGCTTCTCCAGGTGAGGAATTGCAGGATTGCTAGAATCCTAACATTTAACTCTTACACCAAACCTAATCATAACTCAACTGAGCCTCCTTTTACAGCATTACCTTTATATTTATATATATATATATATATATATATATATATATATATTTTTTTTTTTTTCTCAGCCCCAGTACATCAAATTTGGTGGTCTACGTTGGTCGTCAGAACCAGAAGGGCTCTAACCCCAACGAGGTGAACCGGGCGGTCACTCAGATCATGTCCCACCCCAACTACACCAGAAGAACTAATGACAACGACATGTGTCTTCTCAAGCTCTCCTCCCCTGTGACTTTTACCAACTACATCCGGCCGGTCTGCCTAGCTGCACCAGGCAGCTCCTTTCATGCCGGCACTACTAGCTGGGTCACTGGCTGGGGCACCATCCGCAGTGGAGGTGAGATCTGATGGGAGAGATTCAGTCTAATGCATGGGCAATAGTCAATATGTAAAATGTATCCGTAATATAATAGGAGTGATCAATTGTAACAAAATACATTTTCCTCAAATAAACCTTCAAAATGAATCGATCAAGTAATGCATTTCAAATCATGTCGTACTAACTTTACTTGTCTGAATGTGTTTCCCATCTCCTCAGTGTCCCTGCCCTCACCAAAGACCCTACAGGAGGTGGATGTGCCAGTAGTGGGAAACAGGCAGTGTAACTTTAACTATGGAGTAGGTTCAATCACAGACAACATGATCTGTGCTGGTCTAGCAGCAGGAGGAAAGGATTCCTGTCAGGTAAAATCTCTTGGTTATCCTTTTTGTTTATTAGTGTGGGTCAATTACATATTGGTCCGATTCCCCGGACAGAGGTTATACCTAATCCTAGTCTAAAAAGCGTTTTCACATTGAAAATGGTTCTTCATCTGAGACTGTGCTTCATCTGGGAAACCGACCCATTGTTTCATAATCCTGTGAAAATGCAATCTCAGTGACACTGTAAATCTGTCTATGCATAGGGGGACTCCGGAGGTCCGATGGTAATCAAACAGGGTACTCGCTGGATCCAATCTGGTGTTGTGAGTTTCGGCCAAGGCTGTGCCCTGGCAAAACTCCCAGGAGTGTACGCCAGAGTGTCCCAGTACCAGACCTGGATCAACAGCCAGATCAGCAGTGACCAGCCAGGCTTTATCACCTTCTCCTCCAGTGGGACTGACTCTGACCTCAGTGTGTTCTGTACTGGTCTTTCAGCCCCTACAACCACCACTACAACCACCACTACAACCGCCACTACAACCGCCACTATAACTGCCCCTACAACAACCACTACAACTGCCCCTACAACCACCACTACAACTGCCCCTACAACCGCCCCTACAACCGCCCCTACAACCGCCACTACAACCGCCACTACAACCGCCCCTACAACCACCACTACAACTGCCCCTACAACCGCCCCTACAACCGCCCTACAACCTCCCCTACAACCGCCACTACAACCGCCACTACAACCACCACTACAACCGCCCCTACATCCACCACTACAACCGCCACTACAACTGCCCCTACAACCACCACTACAACCGCCCCTACAACCGCCCCTACAACCACCCCTACAACCGCCCCTACAACCACCACTACAACCGCCACTACAACCGCCCCTACAACCACCACTACAACCACCACTACAACCACCACTACAACTGCCCCTACAACCACTACTACAACCGCCCCTACAACTGCCCCTACAACCACCACTACCACCACCACAACTGCCGCTACAACCACCACTACCACCACAACTGCCCCTACAACCACCACTACCACCCCAACTGCCCCTACAACCACCACAACTGCCCCTACAACCACCACTACAACTGCCCCTACAACCACCACTACCACCACAACTGCCGCTACAACCACTACCACCACAACTGCCCCTACAACCACCACTACAACTGCCCCTACAACCACCACTACCACCACAACTGCCGCTACAACCACTACCACCACAACTGCCCCTACAACCACCACTACCACCACAACTGCCCCTACAACCACAACCGCATGTACATACCTACAGTGCCTTTGGAAAGTATTCAGACCCTTTGACATTTTCCACATTTTGTTACGTTACAGCCTTATTCTAAAATATATTACATTGTTTTTTCCCTCAATCGACCCCATAATGACAAAGCAAAAACAGGTTTTTAGACATTTTTAAATAAAAAACGGAAATATCATATTTACATACGTATTCAAACCCTTAGTACTTTGTTGAAGCACCTTTGGCAGTAATTACAACCTTGAGTCTTCTTTGTTATGACGCTACAAGCTTGGCACACCTGTATTTGGGGAGTTTCTCCCATTCTTTGCAGATCCTCTCAAGCTCTGTCAGGTTGGATGGGGAGCGTTGCTGCTATTTTTAGGTTTCTCCAGAGATGTTCGATCAGGTTCAAGTCCGGGCTCGGCTGGGTCACTCAAGGGTATTCAGAGTCTTGTCCCGAAGCCACTCCTACGTTGTCTTGGCTGTGTGCTTAGGGTCATTGTTCTGTTGGAAGGTGAACCTTTGCCCCAGTCTAAGGTCCTGAGCGCTCTGGAGCAGGTTTTCATCAAGGATCTCTCTGTACTTTGCTCCGTTCATCTTTCCCTCGATCCTGACAAGTCTCCGAGTCCCTGCCGCTGAAAAACATCCCCACAGCATGATGCTGCCACCACCATGCTTCACCGTAGGGGTGGTGCCAGGTTTCCTCCAGACATGATGCTTGGCATTCAGGCCAAATAGTTCAGTCTTGGTTTCATCAGAGCAGAGAATCTTGTTTCTCATGATCTGAAAGTCTTTAGGTGCCTTTTGGCAAACTCCAAGAGGGTTGTCATATACCCTTTACTAAGGAGTGGCTTACGTCTGGCCACTCCACCATAAAGGCCTGATTGATGGAGTGCTGCAGAGATGGTTGTCCTTCTGGAAGTTTCTCCCGTTCCACAGAGGAACTCTGGAGCTCTGTCAGAGTGACCATCCGGTTCTTGGTCACCTCCCTGATCAAGGCCCTTCTCCCCCGATAGCTCAATTTGGCCGGGCGGCCGGCTCTAGGAAGAGTATTGGTGGTTCCAAACTTCTTCCATTTAAGAATGATGGAGGCCACGGTGTTCTTGGGGACCTTCAATGCTGCTGAAATGTTTTGGCACCCATCCCCAGATCTCTGCCTCGACACAATCCTGTCTCGGAGCTATAAGGACAATTCCTTCAACCTCATGGCTTGGTTTTTGCTCTTACATGCACTGTCAACTGTGGAACCTTATATAGACTGGTGTGTACCTTTCCAAATCATGTCCAATCAATTGAATTGACCACAAGTTGGCTCCAATCAAGTTGTAGAAACATCTCAAGGATGATCATTGGAAACAGGATGCACCTGAGCTCAATTTCGAGTCTCATAGCAAAGGGTCTGAATACTTTTTTTTGAAAACCTGTTTTCACTTTGTCATTATGGGGTATTGTGTGTAGATTGCTGATGAAAAACATGTATTTAATCAATTTTGAATAAGGCTGTAACATAAAATGTGGAAAAAATCAAGGGTTCTGAATACTTTCCGAAGGCACTGTATAGCCTAACTTGTGCTTATGGCTACACCTTAATGTGAATCTTTACTTTTGTAACAAATCTGACTACTGGATTACTCCCTTTTATTTGTCTCTCAAATGTTTATCTGTCTCTCCCTCCCTCTGCAGCTGTGGTGTGTGGCAGCGCTAGCGCCTCTTTGAAGTCCCATGTTGGTGGCGGAAGCTCGTTGGCGACAGCAGGTTTGTGGCCCTGGATAGCCAGCATACAGACTAACGGAGCGCACGTCTGCGGGGGCACGTTAGTGGCGGTAGACTCTGTCATGAGTGATGCAAGCTGCTTTTCTAGGTAAGTTAACTCTACCTGTATGTCAAAGGGGGATAGTATGTAGCTGGATTGAAATGTCACTCCTTACATGATTCTAAGGAAATCTCGTCATAGAACCTACATTTTGATTGGATTTAGATTTTTTACAGTGCCATTACATTAACAGTTAGTGACGCATAGAAAAGTTTCCTTTTCAACCCTAATGCAAAGGTTAACCAAGATGAATATGCCTGACGTATGACATTTGTACAATCATTGTGCTACTGAAAATTCTAGGAGGGATAGCTGTCTATAAACAACACCCATGTTTTACACAACCTTGGCTGCAGAAAGCATGGTTATGGTGTCATTATCATGTCAACCAGTGTCTGGGTGTGACTCCATGGTATCAACAGGCACTTACTGTAGTAGTTACTGTAGTGTGCCAGAGGGGGGAGCCACCAGCCAACATCTCTCCCACACTACTGTTTTACCATCCTGATCAGCTGGACAGTTTAACGTTTTGGTACCTTCACAAGGAATTTAGTGGCCCATTCAGACTTAGGAAATCTATGCCTTTTTACGTGTTTTGATTTAAGCACTTCTCAGTAGTTGGTATTCAGACTTACACTACATGTCCAAAAGTATGTGGATTCGACTGACAGGTGTATAACAGATCACACAGCAATGCAATATCCATAGACAGTAGAATGGCCTGTACTGAAGAGCTCAGTGACTTTCAACGTGGCACCGTCATAGGATGCCACCTTTCCAACAAGTCAGTTCATAAAATTTCTGCCCTGCTAGAACTGCCCCGGTCAACTGTAAGTGCTGTTATTGTGAAATGTCTAGGAGCAACAACGGCTCAGCCACAGAGTAGTAGGCCACACAAGCTCCCAGAACGGGACCTCCGACTGCTGAAGTGCATAAAGATCATCTGTCCTCAGTTGCGACACTCACTACCAAGTTCCAAACTGCTTCTGGAAGCAACATCAGTGCAATAACTGTTCGTCGGGAGCGTCAAGAAATGGGTTTCCATGGCCGAGCAGAAGCCTAAGATCACCACGCTCAATGCCAAGCGTCGGCTGGAGTGGTGTTCGATGCCAGGAGAACGCTACCTGCCCGAATGCATAGTGCCAACTGTAAAGTTTCGTGGAGGAGGAATAATGGTCTTGGGCTGTTTTTCATGGTTCGGGCTAGGACTGAAGGGAAAATCTTAATGCTACAGCATAAAATTACATTCAAGGAGATTCTGTACTTACAACTTTGTGACAACAGTTTGGGCAAGGCCCTTTCCTGTTTCAGCATTACAATGCCCCCGTGCAGAAAGCGAGTTCCATACAGAAATGGTTTGTCAAGATCTGTATGGAAGAACTTGACTGACCTGCACAGAGACCTGACCTCAACCCCATTGAACAGCTTTGGGATGAATTGGAAAGTCGACTGGGAGCCAGGCCTAATCACCTAACATTAGTGCTCGACCTCAATAATGCCCTGGTTGCTGAATGGTAGCAAGTCCCCGCAGCAATGTTCCAACATCTAGTGGTAAGCCTTACCAGAAGAGTGGAGGCTGTTATAGCAGCAAAGGGGGGACCAACTCCATGTTAATGCCCATGATTTTTTTGAACGAGGTGTTCGACGAGCAGGTGTCCACATACTTGTGCAGGTGCGTAGCGAGCTCTGCTGGTGTGGCTCCCTTGTTCGCACTGAATAAATGTAATTAAATTAAAACGTTTTGGTTCAATTAGTTTTTCTGTTTATCTCAAGCAATCCCTTTAAATATTGTGCAGCTTTAATTTAAATTAGATCAGCACAAGACTAATTCAGGTCTGAATTTCCCCTTAATGAATAATTACGTCAACAACTTCAAGACAGAAAATATCAACTTAATCAATAATTAATTGTATGTCAAATGATGATAACATGAAGAGTTGAGTATGAAGGGTGCCTACCTAGGGCATAACACATTCACAACCCATACATATTACATTCATAAGCATTACATAAACATTTCAGAAGACAATAATCGGAATGAAGACTTTAGTATCCCTCAGTAAAGTAGCCTGGTTCTATTATGACAACTTCAGGAGGACGTCCTCCAGCCTATCAGAGCTCTTGCAGCATGAACTGACATGTTGTCCACCCAATCAAAGGATCAGATAATTAATCTAGTACTGAAACCATAATCTACAGCTTGCTAACACTGCAGTGTATAAAATGTGGTGAGTAGTTAACTCAAAGAGCGAGAAAGACAATAGTTGAACAGTTATTTTAACAAATGAATTTCTTCCTAAATGAAGGAGAAGCAAGAGAGAGAGAGATTTTGTCTTTTATTCACATTCAGTTTCACTTACTTAGCTAGCAAATGCAGCTAGCTAGTTTAGCCTACTGAAACACCCTGCTCAAACAGAGGGAGGCTATGTTAGCTGGCTATGACTATCCAACACAACACTGGAACTCTTCATTTTTTACATTTTAGTCATTTAGCAGACACTCTTATCCAGAGCGACTTACAGTAGTGAATGCATACATTTCAATTTATTTCATACATTTAAATTTTGTTTTTATAATTCTCGTACTGGCCCCCCGTGGGAATCGAACCCACAACCCTGGTGTTGCAAACACCATTGCAAACACCATGCTCTACCAACTGAGCCACAGGGAGGCTTCCAAGTCAAGGTAAGCTTTTGGTATTACAAATTTATTGTCACCGGGGCCTGTCGGTGTAACTGCTTACTGACTGTACACTAACTTCACTGCATGATAGTATCAGGTTTACTAACGCATTAGTTCTATTAACTATGATGTTACTTTAGCTAATATGGTGACAACGATGTAGGCTGTGTGTAGTGTTTTGGCTTGTAAACTTTCGTTTGCAACTGTTGGAACCTCTTTGGGCTAGGGGGCAGTATTTTCACATCTGGATGAAAAGCGTGCCCAAAGTAAACTGCCTGGTACTCAGGCCCAGAAGCTAGGATATGCATATAATTGGTAGATTTGGATAGAAAACACTCTAACGTTTCTAGAACTGTTAACACAATGTCTGTGAGTATTACAGAACTGATATGGCAGGTGAAAACCCGAGGACAAACCATCCAGAAAAAAAACATTTTCTGCCCACCACTGTTTCCAATGGCTGTCATGTTTAATATGAACTGCCAGATTGCAGTTCCTAGGGCTTCCACTAGATGTCAACAGTCTTTAGAAAGAGTTTCAGGCTTGTTTTTGGAAAAAGTAGCTAGAATTTGTAGTTTTTCTAAGTGGCTCCCATTTTGGCTGTAGTGTTTTAATGCTCATGGATGAGAACTCGTTCAATGTTGTTTATCTCCGGGAAAGACAATAACAATTCTCCGTCTTAAATTTTATCGTTTATTTACGTATTAGGGTACCTGAGGTTTGATTATAAACGTTGTTTGACTTGTTGGAGAAGTTTATTGGTAACGTTTGGGATTCATTTTGTATGCATTTTGAAGGAGGGAAACTGGTGGATTATTGAATGAAGCGCGCCAGCTAAACTGAGTTTTTGGGGATATAAAGAAGGACTTTATCGAACAGAAGGACCATTTGTGATGTAGCTGGGACCTTTTGGAGTACCAAAGGGATCTTCAAAGGTAAGGCATTTATTTTATCGCTATTTCTGACTTTCGTGGCGCACCTGCCTGGTTGAAACATTTTTTTAATGCTTTTGTGTGCGGGGCGCTGTCCTCAGATAATCGCATGGTGTGCTTTCGCCGTAAAGCCTCTTTGAAATCTGACACAGCGGCTGGATTAACAAGAAGTTAAGCTTTTTTCTGATATATGACACTTGTATTTTCATGAATGTTAAATATGTCTATTTCTGTAATTTGAATTTCGTGCTCTGCAATTTCACCGGATGTTGTCGAGGTGGGTCGCTAGCGCCACGTCTAGCCATAACAGGTTTTTATGATTGCACCGAATATCAGCTAGATGCAGGCAAGAGTGTGAAAGGCGGTATTGAATGTCACTGTCTGTCACCTCAAATTTGTCTCTCGACCTGTGTGCACCTAAATTGTAAACTTTCATTCATAAACTAGGTTGTAGCAACCTCATGATGGGTATAGGGAAAATTCCAGTATCATGTGCAGTTGAAGTCGGAAGTTTAAATACACCTTTGCCAAATACATTTAAACTCAGTTTTTCACAATTCCCTGTCTTAGGTCAGTTAGGATCACCACTTTATTTTAAGAATGTGAAATGTCAGAATAATAGTAGAGATAATGATTTATTTCAGCTTTTATTTCTTTCATCGCATTCCCAGTGGGTCAGAAGTTTACATACACTCAATTAGTATTTGGTAGCATTGTTTTTAAATTGTTTAACTTGGGTCAAACATTTCGGGTAGCCTTCCACAACAAGTTGGGTGAATTTTGGCCCATTCCTCCTGACAGAGCTGGTGTAACTGAGTCAGGTTTGTAGGCCTCCTTGCTCGCACATGCTTTTTCAGTTCTGCCCACAAATGTTCTATAGAGTTGAGGTCAGGGCTTTGTGATGGCCACTCCAATCCCTTGACTTTGTTGTCCGTAAGCCATTTTGCCACAACTTTGGAAGTATGCTTGGGGTCATTGTTCATTTGGAAGACCCATTTGCGACAAAGCTTTAACTTCCTGACTGATGTCTTGAGATGTTGCTTCAATATATCCACATAACTTTCCTACCTCATGATGCCATCTATTTTCTGAAGTGCACCAGTCCCTCCTGCAGCAAAGCACCCCCACAACATGATGCTGCCACCCCCATGCTTCACGGTTGGGATGGTGTTCTTCGGCTTGCAAGCCTCCCCCTTTTTCCTCCAAATATTAGGATGGTCATTATGGCCAAACAATTCTATTTTTGTTTCATCAGACCAGAGGACATTTCTACAAAAAGTATCTTTGTCCCCATGTGTAGTTGCAAACCGTGGTCTGGCTTTTTTTATGGCGGTTTTTGAGCAGTGGTTTCTTCCTTGCTGAGCGGCCTTTCAGGTTATGTCAATATAGGACTATTTTTACTGTGGATATAGATACTTTTTTACCTGTTTCCTCCAGCATCTTCACAAGGTCCTATGCTGTTCTGGTATTGATTTGCACTTTTCGCACCAAAGTACGTTCATCTCTAGGAGACAGAACGCGTCTCCTTCCTGAGCGGTATGATGGCTGCGTGGTCCCAAGGTTTTTATACTTGCTTACTATTGTTTGTACAGATGTACGTGGTACCTTCAGGTGTTTGGAAATTGCTCCCAAGGATGAACCAGACTTATGGAGGTCTACAATTATTTTTCTGAGGTCGTGGCTGATTTTCTTTTGATTTTCCAATGATGTCAAGCAAAGAGGCACTGAGTTTGAAGGTAGGCCTTTAAATACATCCACAGGTACACCTCCAATTGACTCAAATGATGTAAATTAGCCTATCAGAAGCTTCTAAAGCCATGACATCATTTTCTGCAATTTTCCAAGCTGTTTAAAGGCACAGTCAATTTAGTGCATGTAAACTTCTGACCCACTGGAATTGTGATACAGTGAATTATAAGTGGAGTGGTTGAAAAACAAGTTAATGACTCCAACCTGTGTATGTAAACTTCTGACTTCAACTGTAGTAGCCTAAACCTGTCGCTGTTACATTGAACTGGGTGAATGGAATATGAATGAGTCATCCAATATGCTGTAATAGAAAAATAAGGCCATGCTCATGAAAAGAAAATAGCCCTCCCTCATTTTAAATAGCACTGACCGCCAATGATCACAGGACCTCACTAAACAGAGATGCAACTCATTATATCTCTCCAGCCAGGCCAACGCCTCTGAGTGGACCGTGATTCTGGGTCGTCTGAAGCAGAGCGGCTCCAATCCCCATGAGGTAACCCAGAACGTCATCAACATCACCATGAGCAATGTGACAGGCAAAAACGTGGCCATCCTCCGACTGGCCAGCCAACCCACATTGTCTGACTACATCCAGCCTATCTGTGTGGACAAGGGAACCAGAACCTTCAGCACAGGGACTCTGTGTTGGGTAGCTGGCTGGGCAACAGGTCAGGGTGGGGGTGAGTGGAAGGACAACTGTCTTTGTGTGTTAGTGAGAAATGTTCCCTGTTCAGAAACAAACCCTATAGCACCAAGGCATTTGTGTAGATTTGAAAGAATTGGGTAAGCAATAGTAGTAGGTCCACCTGTCTTCTGATAGGATAGGTGAGATTTTCACCATATTGCTTACAACCTATCCAGGCGTCTCAGATCTTCACAAATGCCTAGGGTAGGGGCTGGCTGTCCTGTAAGACGTTTCTGTAATTTCAACAGTAAATCACTGTAGAATAATACACAGTAATTATCGTGCATTGTGGGAAACTTGTTGGCAGGGAAAGTGTCTTTGGCTCCTAAATATATTTGAAGGTGTGCCTTGTAAGAGGCTATATTTGTTGCACCTGTGAGTGAGAATGCTGTACACAGAATCAAATCAAATCAAATTTATTTATATAGCCCTTCGTACATCAGCTGAAATCGCAAAGTGCTGTACAGAAACCCAGCCTAAAACCCCAAACAGCAAGCAATGCATGTGAAAGAGGCACGGTGGCTAGGAAAAACTCCCTAGAAAGGCCAAAAACCTAGGAAGAAACCTAGAGAGGAACCAGGCTATGAGGGGTGGCCAGTCCTCTTCTGGCTGTGCCGGGTGGATATTATAACAGAACATGATCAAGATGTTAAAATGTTCATAAATGACCAGCATGGTCAAATAATAATAATCATTGTAGTTGTCGAGGGTGCAACAAGCACGTCCGGTGAACAGGTCAGGGTTCCGTAGCCGCAGGCAGAACAGTTGAAACTGGAGCAGCAGCATGGCCAGGTGGACTGGGGACAGCAAGGAGTCATCATGCCAGGTAGTCCCGAGGCATGGTCCTAGGGCTCAGGTCCTCCGAGAGAAAGAAAGAAAGAGAGAAAGAAAGAGAAAATTAGAGAGAGCATATTTAAATTCACACAGGACACCGGATAAGACAAGAGAATACTCCAGATGAAACAGACTGACCCTAGCCCCCCGGCACATAAACTACTGCAGCATAAATACTGGAGGCTGAGACAGGAGGGATCAGAAGACACTGTGGCCCCATCCGATGATACCCCCGGACAGGACCAAACAAGCAGGATATAACCCCACCCACTTTGCCAAAGCACAGCCCCCACACCACTAGAGGGATGTCTACAACCACCAACTTACCGTCCGAAGACAAGGTTGAGTATAGCCCACAAAAATCTCCGCCATGGCACAACCCAAGGGGGGGCGCCAACCCAGACAGGAAGACCACGTCAGTGACTCAACCCACTCAAGTGACGCACCCCTCCCATGGACGGCATGGAAGAACACCAGTAAGTCAGTGACTCAGCCCCTGTAATAGGGTTAGAGGCAGAGAATCCCAGTGGAAAGAGGGGAACCGGCAAGGCAGAGACAGCAAGGGCGGTTCGTTGCTCCAGCCTTTCCGTTCACCTTCACACTCCTGGGCCAGACTACACTTAATCATAGGACCTACTGAAGAGATAAGTCTTCAGTAAAGACTTAAAGGTTGAGACTGAGTCTGCGTCTCTCACATGGGTAGGCAGACCATTCCATAAAAATGGAGCTCTATAGGAGAAAGCCCTACCTCCAGCCGTTTGCTTAGAAATTCTAGGGACAATTAGGAGGCCTGCGTCTTGTGACCGTAGCGTACGTGTAGGTATGTACGGCAGGACCAAATCGGAAAGATAGGTAGGAGCAAGCCCATGTAATGCTTTGTAGGTTAGCAGTAAAACCTTGAAATCAGCCCTTGCCTTAACAGGAAGCCAGTGTAGGGAGGCTAGCACTGGAGTAATATGATCACATTTTTTGGTTCTAGTCAGGATTCTAGCAGCCGTATTTAGCACTAACTGAAGTTTGTTTAGTGCTTTATCCGGGTAGCCGGAAAGTAGAGCATTGCAGTAGTCCAGCCTAGAAGTAACAAAAGCATGGATTAATTTTTCTGCGTCATTTTTGGACATAAAGTTCCTGATTTTTGCAATGTTACGTAGATGGAAAAAAGCTGTCCTTGAAACAGTCTTGATATGTTCTTCAAAAGAGAGATCAGGGTCCAGGGTAACACCGAGGTCCTTCACAGTTTTATCTGAGACGACTGTACAACCATCCAGATTAATTGTCAGATTGAACAGAAGATCTCTTTGTTTCTTGGGACCTAGAACAAGCATCTCTGTTTTGTCCGAGTTTAAAAGTAGAAAGTTTGCAGCCATCCACTTCCTTATGTCTGAAACACAGGCTTCTAGCGAGGGAAATTTTGGAGCTTCGCCATGTTTCATTGAAATGTACAGCTGTGTGTCGTCCGCATAGCAGTGAAATTTAACATTATGTTTTCGAATGACATCCCCAAGAGGTAAAATATATAGTGAAAACAATAGTGATCCTACAACGGAACCTTGAGGAACACCGAAATTTACAATTGATTTGTCAGAGGACAAACCATTCACAGAGACAAACTGATATCTTTCCGACAGATAAGATCTAAACCAGGCCAGAATCCTGTACCATACCGCATTTTTGGAGCGCCAAAAACCTTTTGAACAATAGTGGGTGGATGGTATTGTGTTTCTGACTAACATATTTTTAGGCATCTCTTGTAAGAGCTATATTTTTGCACCCATTAGGGAGAATCCTGTACGAATTTAACTGTATGTGTTAGTGGTCCCCTAACAATTTAATTTATATAGGGGACAAATCAGAGTGGCAGAAAGTCTCAAACCTTTAATAGTTGAATGGCTAGCCATGTCCTTTTGATCTGTTTTGCCCTGTAGTCACTGTCAGCATAGAAGCCTTTGTTAAGGCATAAAGTGCAAGTGATGTAAAACACCAAATATATAGAGTAGACAGTTTATTAGGTATACCAATCCAGTACTGGGTCAGACCCCTCTTTGCCTCCAGAACAGCCTGGGTAATTTGGGGAATGGATTCTACAAGGTGGGGAGTTCAAACGTTGCTCAATTGGCATCAAGGAACCTAACGTGCCAGGAAAACATTCCCCACACCAGAGCCATCAGCATGTAATGTTGACACCAGGCAGGATGTGGCCATGGACTTATGCTGCTTACGCTAAATCCTGACTCTGCCATCAGCATGACGCAACAGGAACTGGGATTTGTCAGACCAGGCAATGTTTTTCCACTCCTCAATTGTCCAGTGTTGGTGATCATGTGCCTACTGGAGGCACTTCTTGTTTTTAGCTGGTAGGAGTGAAACCCGGTATGGTCGTCTGCTGCAATCGCCCATCCATGACAAGGACAGACGCGTTGTGCGTTCCGAGATGCCGTTCTGCACATTACTGTTGTACTGCGCTGTTATATGCCTGTTTGTTTGTTATATGGCCTGCCTGTTTGCTTACAAGATTCTTGCCATTCTCCTTCGACCTCTCTCATCCACAAGCTGTTTTCGCCCACAGGACTGCCGCTGACTGGATGTTTTTCGTTTGTCGCACCATTCTTGATAAACCCTAGACACTGTCATGTGTGAAAAGCCCAGGAGGCCGGCCATTTCTGATATATTGGAACCGGCGCACCTAGCACCAACAATCATACCACACTCAAAGTTGCTTAGGTCACTCGTTTTGCCCATTCTAACGTTGAATTGAACAGTAGCACTGCCTCTGCCTGTCTGCCTTCTTTAAATAGTAAGCCACGGCAATGTGACTACTGTCTGAAGGAGCAAAACATTTTTGTGAATGGGGTGTACCTAATATACTGGCCACTGAGTGTACAGTAAGTTCATATGCTGTAATATCACTGGATTCACTATTAGCAATTGCAGTTTTTCAATACAGTTCAACAATAAATTACTGTATTGCTGTATATTTAATGCAGCATACTGTTGCATCCAGGCCTTGGACCCTCCACGTCACTTGCGGTGTCCCACAAGGATCTATTCTTGGACCCATGCTGCTCATCCTGTACATGGTCGTGTCATTAGCCGGAATGGAATCTCATTCCACTGCTACGCTGATGACACCCAGCTGTATGTAAAAACTACCCCAAGTCCGTCTGATGCATATGCCTGTCAGAACACCTGCGTTGAGGAGATAAGGGCATGGATGAAGCAAAACTTCCTTCAACTGAACAGCAGAAAAACCGAGGCCCTGCTTGTTGGCACCCCCCACCAGGTCCACCATTCATCAATAGCAGGACAGAACCTCCCCTTCAGTTTCCAATCTGGGTGCAAAGCTTGATTCCTCCATGACCTTTGGCAGCTACGTCAAAGAACTGTGTAAAGTGTCATTCTATCACTTCAAGAACATTGCCAAACTCCGTCCCATCCTGACTCAGTCTGATGCAGAAAAGCTCATCAATGCCTTTATCTCCTCAAGCCTGGACTACTGCAACACACTCTTCATTGTGATCCCTGGCAGGAGTCTCCAGAAGCGCCAATACATCCAGAACAGCACTGTCAGTATGCTGGTGAGAGTGCGGAAACATCACCCCCATCGTGGCACCTCTGCACTGGCTCCCAGTCTCATTACGGATTTAATTAAAAACCCTCTTGCTGACTTTCCAGCGTAGTCATGGATATCCCACTTCTTATCTCAAATACCATAACCCCACCTGCACCCTCAGGTCAAGCGATGGCCTACTCCTCCACGCCCCTAGGACCAAGCTCTGCTCCTTGGGGGAATCGGGCTTTCAGCTCGACCATCCCGAGCCTCTAGAATACCCTCCTGGACCACCTGAAGGCACCACAGACTCTGAGCTCCTTTGAAAGGGGTCCAAAGACTTTTGTTAAGGAAGGTCATTCTGTTGATAGCTGAAGCTCCTTGGTGTCCTTGTCCCTTGTAGCGTCAGCTGGGTTCTTTGTTCCTGTTTCCCTGTGATTTTGTTTTTTGTTTTAAGGCAATTTGAGATTATTCTGTATAATGAAAAGCGCTTTACAAAGGTAATACATTATTATTCATTGCTGGGGGGGAATGCATCACTGTCTCATGAACATATTTTAAGCCGTGCCTTGTAAGTGGCTATAATTGCTTCACCCATTAGTGAGAGTCCTGTACTAATTTAAGTGATATGTGGTAGTAGTTCCCTAACAATTTAAATGTATATAGAGGACAGATCAGAGTGACAGCAGGTCACCTTTAATGGTTGAATATTTAATATTTGTCCATTTGATCGGTTTTGCCCTGTAATCACAGCCAGTTTGGAAGCCTTTGTTTAGGCCTCTGGGCCTCATTTAATATGCTGTAATATACAAATGCCTAGCAGCCAATCTGCTTACTCTAATCCCTTGTAATTACAGTAAAATACTGTAAAAAGGACTTTCCTACAGTTGATTTACAGTGCCTTGAGCATTGTACTGTGTTTCATTACTTTGACATTTTAGTAATTTACAGGAAGCTGGCATCAAGTTACCGTGAATATCTCAGTAATGTATTGGTACTATCCAGAGATATCATCATAAGATATCTTGTTGTAATTACAATTATTTTAAAGACCAGTATATCCTTAACTACGACAACATTTTCAGTAATGGTTATAGAAATGTTTACATGCTATGACTGTGATGTTTTTTTTATCAACCTTGGTTGACTGCACCGACTGTAAGTTGATAAGGACAAGAGCGCCGCTAAATGACCAAAATGAAAACTTGCAAATAACACTGGGTAATATGCAGTAATTATAATTGGTACTGTAAATTAGTAACTGACTTGGTACTGTAAATTAGATTTTAGTAACGTTTTTGGTACCGTTAAATGGATTACAGTAGCTGTACTGTAAAATAAAGTACAGTACCTTTCTGGCCAATTGCTGCCACTAAGTTTCTGTTAATTTTACAGGAAATGTTTTACAGTGTAGGTATTGTTTCCGGACGGGACCGTGTGTGTAGGTATGATAAGTAATAAACCCATCTCTCGTTCTCCTTAGCTGAGGAAGTTCTGCAGGAGTTCCAGACCTCTGTGGTGGAATGTGTGAATGTTTCGTCTACGGACAACATTTGCACCAGAGCTGTGACACTACTGCGGGTTTAGTACACATCTGTCTTACTATTTAGCTTGCAACATGTTGTTATAAGCACATAACATTATAACCATATTAACCCTAGTGTACTTCTCCCCACAGGGTAATGCCGGTGGTCCTTTGATGTGTAAGCATGGCAACTCATGGTTCCAGACTGCTGTGTTGACTGTCGACAGCAGTAGCAACACCACTAGCAATAACAGCACCAACAAAGCACGTTGGAGCGGGGGTCCCCACACCTCCCCTATCCAAGTCTTCACCAAAACCTCCCACTTCCAAAACTTCCTGGCTGCCAATTTGGGAACCTTCCTATCCCCTGCCGCCTCAGCTGGTGGCAGCAGTGGAGCTTCCCTGACCCACTCCTCTCTCCTCTTCTCCCTCTCCACTGTCCTACTGTTGGGTTGGTACTAGGAAACTCCACGGCTACCATTGACAAGCCCTCAGCCAATCAACCAATCACAAGTATATTTTTCGAGCCATTAATCAATTTGTGTCAGTGACTGGCAGTGTCAAAGCCAGGATTCTAGTTTTGAACTCAGGGAGCCTTAATTTCCAGTCATTTGAATGATGAATGTTTCCAACTTCCTTTGTCTTTCTTTACTATTTTTGCCATCACAATGTTTTCGTATCAGTAGCATTTTCTGGATACTATGTTATTTTGTTATGACACTTACAGCATTGGTGTTTGAGACACAATATGCAAGATTTTCTGTTAACTGCCTGGGTATGTGTAACATTGTTATATGAAAAAATCCAGATACCATGTAAGACAATGGAACATAATGTTTTCAGAGTTGACCCTTTCTAGCCTGAGCGAAATGTTCCATTTCTTGCTGGATCAAGACCTCTGCGTTCATTAATGGGTATACTTTGCTGGTGGAAAACCATATATAAAAACATATGCTTTTTGAAAGCTGAGAAACAGCCCCTTGAAATTATATGGCATCCCATCAATTGTAATCAGTCAAGAAATAACCTGTGAAAATAAGCTTCTTATACAAAAATCTATGCTTTTCCCAAACTGCCATTCCCACAATTTTTAATGAAGATGAGGAAAGAGAGCATATTGAGTCTTTGTTTTATAAGTGTTGAACATTTGAAATCAGAATAGAAATACCTTTTACTGTGACCGATGTTATTTTTCTAAAATTCTATGGAATATTCCTTGATCAGACTTTCTTATCTGGATAGTAAATACAAAAATATCTGCATCAAAACAAATAGCATTTAATCTTACATATGATAAGGAAACAAGTAATATAATATTAATAAAACAATAACTTTATTGAAAGAATAAGGTTATGGGGAATACATTGTCTGTCATAGCCATAACATTAATCTCAGTGATTTTATCAAAAAAATGGATCTGGAATTACAGTGCCTATAAAAAGTCGACACCCCTTGAACTTTTTCAACATTTTGTTGTGAGAAAATAAGTATATGTTAAAAATATCCAGTTCTGATATTTCAGTTTTGTAAGTCTCCATCCCCCTGATTTAATACTTGGTGGAAGCACCTTTGGCAGCAATTTCATCTGTGATTGCTGAAATACAGTGAGGGGAAAAAAGTATTTAAATAGAAATGATCAGTCTATAATTTTAAATGGTAGGTTTATTTGAAGTGAGAAACAGATTAACAACAAAAAAATCCAGAAAAACATGTCAAAAATGTTATAAAATGATTTGCATTTTAATGACAGAAATAAGTATTTGACCGCTCTGCAAAACATGACTTAGTACTTGGTGGCAAAACCCTTGATGGCAATCAGAGGTCAGACATTTCTTGTGTGTGCAAACCTGGTGGCCAACTACCTCAGGAGGGATTTTGTCCCACTCCTCTTTGCAGATCTTCTCCAAGTCATTAAGGTTTCGAGGCTGACGTTTGGCAACTCAGCTCCCTCCACACATTTTCTATGGGATTAAGGTCTGGAGACTGGCTAGGCCACTCCAGGACCTTAATGTGCTTCTTCTTGAGCCACTCCTTTGTTGCCTTGGCTGAGTGTTTTGGGTCCTTGTCATGCTGGAATACCCAAGATTTGACGGTACATGGCCCCGTCCATCGTCCCTTTGATGTGGTGAAGTTGTCCTGTCCCCTTAGCAGAAAAACACCCCCAAAGCATGCTGCTTCCACCTCCATGTTTGATGGTGGGGATGGTGTTCTTGGGGTCATAGGCAGCATTCCTCCTCCTCCAAACACGGCAAGTTGAGTTGATGCCAAAGAGCTCCATTTTGGTCTCATCTGACCACAACACTTTCACCCAGTTGTCCTCTGAATCATTCAGATGTTCATTGGCAAATTTCAGACGGGCATGTATATGTGCTTTCTTGAGCAGGGGGACCTTGTGGGCGCTGCAGGATTTCAGTCCTTCACGGCGTAGCGTGTTACCAATTGTTTTCTTGGTGACTGTGGTCCCAGCTGCCTTGAGATCATTGACAAGATCCTCCCATGTAGTTCTGGGCTGATTCCTCACCGTTCTCATGATCATTGCAACTCCACGAGGTGAGATCTTCCATGGAGCCCCAGGCCAAGGGAGATTGACAGTTATTTTGTTTCTTCCATTTGCGAATAATCGCACCAACTGTTGTCACCTTCTCACCAAGCTGCTTGGCGATGGTCTTGTAGCCCATTCCAGCCTTGTGTAGGTCTACAATCTTGTCCCTGACATCCTTGGAGAGCTCTTTGGTCTTGGCCATGGTGGAGAGTTCAGAATCTGATTGATTGATTGCTTCTGTGGACATGTGTCTTTTTTTACAGGTAACAAGCTGTGGTTCGGAGCACTCCCTTTAAGAGTGTGCTCCTAATCTCAGCTCGTTACCTGTATAAAAGATACCTGGGAGCCAGAAATCTTTCTGATTGAGAGGGAGTCAAATACTTATTTCCCTCATTAAAATGCAAATCAATTTATAACATTTATGACATGCGTTTTTCTGGATTTTTTGTTGTTATTCTGTCTCTCATGGTTCAAATAAACCTACCATTAAAATCATAGACTGATCATTTCTTTGTCAGTGGGCAAACATACAAAATCAGCAGGGGATCAAATACTTTTTTCCTCACTGTAAGACTCTACCAGCTTTGCACACCTACAGTGCATTCGCGGAATTAGAAGACTTTTTCCACATTTTGTTACATTACAGCCTTATTGTAAAATTCATTAAATAATTCATTAAAATCCTCAATCTACACACAATAACCTATAATCACAAAGTGAAAATAGAATTTTAGAAATTCTTGTAAATGTATTAAATATATAAAAAACAGAAATTCCTTATTTAAGTAAGTATTCAGACCCTTTGCTATGAGATGCAAAATTGAGCTCAGGTGCATCCTGTTTCCATTGATCATCCTTGATGTTTCTACAACTGGATTGGAGTCCATCTGTGGTAAATTTAATGGATTGGACATGATTTGTAAAGGCACACATCTGTCTATATAAGGTTCCACAGATTGACAGTGCATGTCAGAGCAGAAACCAGGCCATGAGGTTGAAGGAATTGTCCATAGAGCTCCGACACAGCATTGTGTCGAGGCACAGATCTGGGGAAGGGTACCAACACATTTCAGCAGCATTGAAGGTCCCCAAGAACCCAGTGGTCTCTACCATTCTTAAATGGAAGAAGTTTGGAACCACCAAGACTCTTCCAAGAGCTGGCCGCCCGGCCAAACTGAACAGGGACCAAGAACCCGACGGTCACTCTGACAGAGCTCCAGAGTTCTTCTATGGAGATGGGAGAACCTTCCAGAAGGACAACCATGTCTCCAGCACTCCACCAATCAGGCCTTTATGGTAGAGTGGCCAGACGGAAGCCACTCCTCAGTAAAAGGCACGACAGCCCGCTTGGAGTTTGCCAAAAGGAACCTAAAGTACTCAGACCATGAGAAACAAGATTCTCTGGTCTGATGAAACCAAGATTGAACTCTTTGGCCTGAATACCAAGCGTCACATCTGGAGGAAACCAGGCACCATCTCTACGGTGAAGCATGGTGGCGGCAGCATCATGTGGGGATTTTTTTCAGCGGCAGGAACTCAGACTAGTCAGGATCGAGGGAAAGATGAACAGAGCAAAGTACAGAGAGATCCTTGATGAAGTCCTGCGTGCTCTGGAGCAGGTTCTCAGAATGGGGTGAAGGTTCACCTTCCAACAGGACAACGCAGGAGTGGCTTTGGGACAAGTCTCCGAATGTGCTTGAGTGGCCCAGCCAGAGTCCGGACTTGAACCCAATTGAACATCTCTGAATAGACCTGAAAATAGCTGTGGAGCGACGCTCCCCATTCAACCTGACAGAGCTTGAGAGAATCTGCAGAGAAGAATGGGAGGAACTCCACAAATACAGGTGTGCCAAGATTGTTGCGTCATACCCAAGAAGACTCAAGGCTGTAATCGCTGCCAAAGGTGCTTCAACAAAGTACTGAGTAAAGGGTCTGAATACTTATGATATACATTTGTGATATTTCAGTATTTTTTTTCTTCACATTTGCAAAAATGTCTAAAAACCTGTTTTTGCCTTGTCATTATGTGGTAGTGTGTAGATTGATGAGGAAAAACAATTGAATCCATTTTAGAATTAGGCTGTAACATAACAAAATGTGGAAAAAGTCAAGAGGTCTGAATACTTTCCGAATGCACTGCAGATTTGATAATATATGAACATTCTTCTTTACAAAACCGTTCAAGCTGCTTGGGGAGCGTTGGACAGCAATCTTCAAGAAATGCCAGAAATTTTCAATTGGACATTTATCTTTTAATTATTTAGCCATTCCACTGTAGCTTTGGCTGTGTGCTTCATTGTCATGCTGAAAGGTAAACTTCCTTCCCAGTTTCAGCTTTCTTGCAGAGGGCAGCAGGTTTTCCTCAAGAACTTTCCTGTACATTGCTTTTTTCATTTTCTCTTCTATCCTGATTAGTTCCCCATTCCCTGACAATGAGAAACATCCCCAGACCATTATTCCTCCTCCACCAAACTTAACAGTTGGCACTATGCATTGGGGCAGGTAGCATTCTCCTGGCATCCGCCAAACCCAGATTTGTCCGTCGGACTGCTAGATAGTTTAGTGTGATTCATTACTCCAGAGAAGGCGTTTCCACTGCTCCAGAGTCCAATGGCCGCGAGCATTACACCACTCGAGCCGACGCTTGGCATTGCACATGGTGATCTTACTCGGCCATGGAAACCCATTTCATGAAGCTCCAGACGAACAGTTCTTGTGATGTTGCTTCCAGAGGCAGTTTGGAACTCCCTATGTGCTTCAGCACTCCGCGGTTCTGTTTTGTGAGCTTGTGCGGCCTACCACTGAGTTGTTACTCCTAGATGTTTCCACTTCACAATAGCAGCACATAGTTGACCGGGGCAGCTCTAGCAGGGCAGAAATTTGACGAACTTACTCGTTGGAAGGATGCCATGTTTAAAGTCACTGAGCTCTTCAGTAAGGCCGTTCTACCAATGTTTGTCTATGGATATTGCATGGCTGTGTGCTCGATTTTATACACCTGTCCGCAACGGGTGTGGCTGAAATAGCAAAATACACAAATTTGAAGGGGTGTCCACATACTTTTGTATTGTATGGCGTAGTCCAGGAAGGGACGTTGCAGGCCAGCTCAGTGCTGGAATTGGTGGAGCTGTGCTTCAGGATACTGTGCTCACCCAAGGATTAAACAAACAATTAGAGCTAAACTGTTTACTCTGGTATACATAGTTCTTCCTAGATTTACCAGTATATAGCCTTTTATGTATTTCATTGTTCTGAGTTTTTGATAATCGCCAGTGTGCCTGCTAATGTGTTTTTTTATACAACGTATTTTAAGCACCAATGCATATACTGTATTTTCTGCACGCAGCTCTGATAGCTTTATGCACGTCCTTTGTATAGACAACATTCCTGTGCCGTTTTTTTTGTTTTTAAATATGTACTTTTCATTTTGCCTCTACACTGACGTGATGTATATAGATTTTGTATATAGCCTAGTTATTTAGGTCTACCTGTCATGTGACATTTACTTGTCGGGTTGTCCCCACCTCTATTTCTAGAGACATGTCCACAAAGCTGCCTGAGCAAGATTAGTTGTCGAAACGCGTTGCAGTTATGCGTCCTGATGTACTATGATGACTGCTCCTATGTATTATGTAATTATTATTGTTGTGTTAATAGTTAAGTTAATTGCAACGTACTAGCGGCTTACTCGTCTGAGCGCAAAGGGTGGCTGCCGTGCCGAAGTAGTCAAAAGTCCGACAATGAGCATTTAATGGTTTCAGATGGCACTCTATCCCCGCTCTTTCAAAGAGAAAGAAACATCTTTTAAGTTCGATGCAGCGATAGAGCGGTATTTGAACTAGGGCTAACTCTATTCAATCTATAAAGCTGAAGCGTTACAAATTCTGTGATTGAAATGTAACGGTCATTTCTGATTGAGCCAATATGCAGCGTTGACCGTGAATGCAGTATCAATTCATTTCACTAGGCCTGTTCCTCCCTCTCTTCCCTAAATGTTCAATCAATAGCTGTTTTAATCTAAGAAAACGGTGATTTATTTACTTAGGCTATTCATATACGGGGCGGCAGCGTAGCCGCCCCATATAAGGTTGCAAGTTCGAATCCCCAAGCTGACAAGGTAAAGATCTGTCGTTCTGCCCCTGAGCAAGGCAGTTAACCCACTGTTCCTTGGCCGTCATTGAAAATAAGAATTTGTTTTTAACTGACTTGCCTAGTTAAATAAAGGTAAAATAAATTATAATTTGGAATAACAGAGTAGCTATATTTCCATGTATTGGATATGGCATAAATGTAAATGGTGTGTAGTGTAAATGACGGTAGTCTTCAATCTGGTGCTGATGTGACCATGATGAAAAAAATGCACTTTCCTATATGTCCAGCAGTTGGCAGGATGTACATCGTCTGAGTTCCAGAGAACACAAAAACAAAATATCGTATGAGTGCAGCTGTTTCTTACAAAAGTCTCAATACTTTCAAATACTTAATCTCAGCAGAAATGACTCCTTTAAATATATATATTTTTTACAATGGAATAATTCATTTTTGTCCTTCATTTTATACAGGTAATAGGTCTAAATTGGTTACAACAACATGGTGCTTTAAAGCTGAGGATTTCACAATGTGTACAGCATAGCAAACCGGTATATAACATCCTTAGATCAGATATGGGCAAAACTGTAGCCTCAGTCACAAATGAGTTACATTCTGTAACAACTTCCACAACATAAGACTCAAATCAATAATCAGCATGATCTTAAAAAAAAAAACTTTAAAAAAAACTTGAAGCAGCATGTACAAGGGCCTTTAAAATCCAGTTCTGTTCTAAGCCAACCAATGTCCACTCAGTTTCAGGGTTATGAGTTTTTTCCAGTTCAACCTAATAAATAACGTTTAAACAGTTTCACACCTAAACAAATTCCATTCTCATTCTAAAGCAAGCCTTATCAAACCCACCTTTCTGGAAGAGAATACTACTCTTTTGTTAAAATCTTCTAGTTGCAATGTTGGAACCTGCTTTTGAATCATCATTCCTGATAGACTGCTTTGACCAGATGATCCGCTTAAGAATATACATGTCAGTCAAAATACTTTCTGAAATTCTGACAGCAATTAATATATATATATTTTTTAAACTATCCCTTTACGGTTACTTTACAGGTACTGTGGCTATAGGCTAGCAAAAAGCTCACGGTCCAAAAATGGCACCCTACTCCCTAGTGCACTACTTTTCAAAAGAGCGTCTATCTATGCGCCCCTGCCAATAGGGTGCCATTTGGGAACCAATTTGACCTGATATATAGGATAGGGTCTTAACTCTGGTCCAGCATTTATTGGTTGTCATTGAGGTTAGGCCTGTTTTAACTACAGGATGTGTCTCTCTCTGTAGCAGAGGTGGTGTAAATGTCTCACTGGGGTGAAAACAAGCCCTGTGCCCAGGATAACTGCTGCCAGTGATACTCTGAACCAATCAGAGTCCACTAAACACATCTGTAATACAGCCCTGACACATACCTCCTCACACTAATGAGCATGGTACTTAGTTCTACATACCAAGCACAACTAGTGAACAGGATGACAAAATATGATTAGTGCTTCCCAATGAATGTGTAGGTCTGAATTCTCATCAAATACTTGCTTTTCCTTGTCTCTTATTGATCATGGCCGTGAACATAGGTGACATTAAAAATATCTAACCCAATCAAGATCTAACCCAATCAAGTTCTTTCAATTTTAGAACTCATAGGAAATGAGACAAGGAAAGGAAGCAATTTGTTACTATTGGGATGTTGCCGTCGTGAAGAGGGCCATAGAACACGTCACAGATGTATTTCTCCATAAGATGAGTAGAACAGACTACTTCATGGTACTATGTCAAAAGAAACTGATACGAACGATGCAAGAAAAAAAAACATGGCAATTTAAAGATTGTCATTCACAACACAAATTCCATCAGTGTTGTTTCCTTCATATATGCAATACATAAAGCCCTTTCAATGCAGATTTCTACAGTTAAAAAATATATATGTAGGCACTTTTTTTCCAGATATAAAAGAAAGCTCGCTGTAAAGGGGTATTTCCTCAACAATAGTTATGGCACTCATTTTAAAACACATTCTGTGTGTTTAAATTAGCATGGATCAGCAGCGTTCAGTCTCTGAACGGCTAAATATGTAAATCATCCACTACAAACCAAACCTTTCCGCCTCATTTCTCAAACCTTTTTCCATCTCATACACATGAATATGACTGAAGTAATCAAATCAATGGCCATGTCTCAATACCTACCTCCTTACAAACCGCTTTCTGACCTATAGTGCATTCAGAAAGTATTCAGAACCCCCTTTGTTGCAGCCTTATTCGAAAATTGATTAAATCATTTTTTCCTCTCTCAATCTACACACAATAACCCATAATGACAAAGCGAAAAAGTGTTTTAAAAATGTTTGCAAATGTATTAAAAATAAACAGAAATACGTAATTTAAATAAGTATTCAGACCCTTTGATATGAGACTCGAAATTAAGCTCTGTTTCCATTGTTCAACCTTGAGATGGTTCTACAACTTGGAGTCCACCGGTAGCAAATTCAATTAATTGGACATGATTTGGAAAGGCACACACCTGTCTATATAAGGTCCCACAGTTGACAGTGCATGTCAGAGCAAAAACCAAGCCATGGTCAAAGGAATTGTCCGTAGGGAGGTGACCAAGAACCTGATGGTCACTCTGCCAAGCTTGTAGCGTCACATCCAAGAAGACTCGAGGATGTAATCGCTGCCAAAGCTGCTTCAACAAAGTACTGAGTAAAGTGTCTGACTAAATAGTTACACTACCGTTCAAAAGTTTGGGGTCACTTAGAAATTTCCTTGTTTTTGAAAGAAAATATATATTTTTTTGTCCATTAAACTAACATCAAATTGATCAGAAATACAGTGTAGACATTGTTAATGTTGTAAATTACTATTGTAGCTGGAAACGGCAGATTTTTAATGGGTGTACAGAGGCCCATTATCAGCAACTATCACTCCTCTGTTCCAATGGCACGTTGTGTTAGCTAATCCAAGTTTATCATTTTAAAAGGCTAATTGATCATTAGAAAACCCTTTTGCAATTATGTTAACACAACTGAAAACTGATGTTCTGCTTAAAGAAGCAATAAAACTGGCCTTTAGACTAGTTGTATCTGGAGCATCAGCATTTGTGGGTTCAATTACATGCTCAAAATGGCCAGAAACAAAGAACTTTCTTCTGAAACTCGTCAGTCTATTCTTGTTCTGAGAAATGAATGCTATTCCATGCAAGAAATTGCCAAGAACCTGAAGATCTCTTACAATGCTGTGTACTACTCCCTTCACAGAACAGCACAAACTGGCACTAACTAGAATAGAAAGAGGAGTGGGAGGCCCCGGTGTACAACTGAGCAAGAGGACAAGTACACTTGAGTGTCTAGTTTGAGAAACAGACGCATCACAAGTCCTCAACTGGCAGCTTCATTAAATAGTACCCTCGAAACATCAGTCTCAACATCAACAGTGAAGAGGCGACTCCAGGATGCTGGCCTTCTAGGCAGAGTTCCTCTGTCCAATGTCTGTTCTTTTGACCATCTTAATATTTTCTTAGTGTATGTAAATGTGATTACATTTTTTTTATAACTTTGCAAAAATGTCAACCTGTTTTTGCTTTGTCATTATGGAGTATTGTATGTAGATTGAGGGGGAAAATATATTTAATCAATTTTAGAAAAAGGCTGTAACGTAACAAAATGTGGAAAAAGTCAAGGGGTCTGAATACTTTCCGAATGCACCGCATGTCCCTTTTCAATTGAAACTGTCTTATCCCACCAACCATTTAGGCACACATCAGTTAGAATGGAATGTACTTAAGGGTTAATCTGCAGTTACTACATCCATTTTTTTTTTTACTTACAAATGAATATGTGCCCATTGATTCTTGAAGAATATAAAACGTATAAATGCATTATGAGCTTGGTTCAACTGTCGTATCCCATCAGAACTTAAAATATAAGCTTGTTTTACTCCAATGTTTGTAAACAAAGTAAATGTAAAAGCCAATGTAAACAAACACTGTATAGCCTCAAAACATGGTTCCAACTATAATTTTGATATCATGGATGGTCAGTCCTTGCACACATAGCTCTGTCTATGAATTTGAGAGTGGCTACATTTCTCCAGCCCCATTCCTCAGCTTTTTACCAAAACAGTGTCGGGAAAAACCCTTATTATTTCAACTGCGGATTGCACATTACGTCTGGTATAGTGCTATATGGGAGAGACAGATGGGGGGGGCTAATGTTCAGTCTAACATCTTGGATAAGCAATGGTAGGTGGACAATTCCATGCATGTCCAAATACCTCAATGTGTGTTTGTGTTTAACAGTAAAGATTCTTTGGTAGACACCTGAATAACTCAACATGATGTGTGTAGCTATTGAATGACTTTAGCGCTTTGGTTACAAATACCCAGTTTTCCCCAAAGTGAGGTTTGTGCTACCAACATAAAATGAAACCCTCTAATAAATCAATACATAGTGTTAGTGTCAGGCCTATTGCTATGTCAAATAAGATCAAAGGAGAAATCCTAAACCACCACAGTAGAGACATGGTAACACATCTATACTCCTTAGATACAAGTGCAGTTCACCAAAGATGCCCTTCATTTTAAAAAAGTGGCCATTCTCATCTTCCATAATCAAGCAGACAACAAACAGTAGTCCAACGTAATCAAAGTGTGATTTTAACTTCCTCCAGGAATTCTCAATCAAAACATTAGTCAAGTCCTTCTTTATAAAGACCATCATCCAGCACAGCACACAAATCGTCAAAACTAAAATCTGTGATAAACAAATATCTGTAATTAATGATATTGATATACAATAATCAGAGTGCTGGGTTTCAAGTGCTGGGTTTCATGTCAGTAATTGTGTAGTGTAAAAAAATCCTACAGTGAAATCTCAATAATACTCTTCAAGAGGGGGACACGCACAGAGTCATGCGATCCTTTCATTGTCAGGTTTTATCGCAGTCTCGCCTCCATTAACACTTCGAAAAAGGACCATCCACCAGCACCACCATTTTGGAGCTAAAGGCCACAGATTCTTCCTCGTGGCCGACACAAACCTTTGGGGGGGGGGGGGGGGGGGCTGCTGAGGTTTGCGCTTAGATTAGCCTGGAGTTGCGAAGGAACTGGATAAGGACTTTGTAAATGAAGGTGTATTGTGAGATGGTCTGCACCATCATCATGCGTTGCTGCCGGAGCATGTTCAGGACGGTCGGGACGTCCAGCATCTGGAGGAAAGAGGGGGAAACAGGACACAGACACTTTAAAAAAGGAGTATGTTATTGGATTTGTTCAGGGGCATATTGAGCTAAACCAGGGATAGGCAACTTTGATGTGGGTGGGAACCACAAAAAATCTGAACTCATGAGGTGCCGCAGTTGCGCCCCATTGCAAGCAAAACATTTTAATGTCCCCCCTCTTGACAGTGGAGAGAAATGTTTTACATTTTAATTTTGTACATTTCTATTTTGCCATGGGTTGTAGAGAACACGTACTAGTTTTAAGGCAAGTTCGCGGCAATTCTATACATTTTGCCATGGGGGGAGAGATTTAGCAAATTTATAGCTAACAATGCAATTCTACTCATTTTTCCATGGGTCGGAGAGGAAAATGAGCTGTTTTACAGCTAAATTCCTGTAATTCTATCAATTTTGCCATAGTTTTTAATAGATCTAATTGAGACTAACAAAATCAAATGGGGGGCCCCCCGGCCGGTAATTCGACCATGATAACAATGTTTAGATAGCTGGCCCTAAACTAACTACTACTATCAGTGACTGCTGACATAATAAGAGAGATCAATGACTGCTGACATAATAAGAGAGATCACTGACTGCTGACATAAGAGAAACTGCTGACGCACAACCAAATTTCAAAATTGCACTTCGTGTATTTTACTAGTCTAACTCGCAACAGTAAGTTAATGAAATCAAATTATTATTTGTTTTTGGGGGAAATAGATCCAAGGGCCTTAAAAAGGGGGGCCCGTGGGCCAGCAGTTGCTCATCCCTGATCTAAACTGACCAATGCCTGCATTACTGATGGAATAGACTAGGGTTCAAGCCTGGCGACATGATTCACGCTGTCCTAACATAAAACAAAGAGAAGCATGAACCTTTACAGAATGTTTTAGGCGTTCTACATAGCCCAGCAATGTAATGGCAATATGCAGATCTCACTATATAGCCCAGTAGACCACTACTGTAATGGTAATATACATGTAGACGTTCGCTTGTTTTTTTTACCTCGTTGTGTTCCAGACAGGCGATCATAATCTCAGTGAGTATGACCACCCCGGTGCGGCCCACTCCAGCACTACAGTGGACCAGCACGGGTAGGTTGGTGTTCTTTGGGTCGCTGGTGCTATTGGTGTGTCTCCTCACTGACTGGATCTCCTCCAGGTACGCTGGGTAAAAAAAAAATAGATAAATGATTTATTATATTAACCAAACTCTTAATGAAAAAAGAGGATTTTACAACAACGTGCCAATTAATCACCCCTTCAAATTAGACAGGAACTGCCTTCTCGACCTCTCCCTTGGAATATAGATTTACAATCGTAAAGCGAATTCCTGGTTTGAATACATGTTACATCTGCATTTCAACCGATCCACTCACAGAGGAAGCCCTTGAAGTCCTCGGGGCAGCCGTGGTCGGGCCAGTCTGTGTACTGCAGGTGCCATACGGTGCGTTCCTGGCCTGTCAGCAGGTGTTTGATCTTCAGGCCCGTGGTGGCATAGCAGCCCGAGTCCGTCCTGAAGCGCGTGGTGATCTTAAAGCGTCCGTATGTCACCGTGTTGTGGCGAGAGCCCAGCCGTGGCCAGTAGCGGAAACTCTTCTCCCTGCCACCCTCCTGCAAAGGGGGTTAGAGGAAAAGGTTAAAGGTTAGCCGGAAGGATAGAGCTGAGAAACCTGCTACAGAAAGGTCCAAGGGTCATGTTACTGCTAGATCTGAGTGAAGGAAAAACGAAACCGCACACTGCTCTTGATAGTATCACTGATATTTAATAAGCTTACGTATCGGCCTCACGGCCTTCGTCAGAGCTTGCTAGATCTGAGGACATTCAATAACAACTTAAACTGATCTTTATTATGTCTGTCAGAAGTGTAACACACACACACACACACACACCTCTTCAGCTGTAACCATGGCGATTATGGCCACACCCTGCTCCCACACCATTTGCCAGAAGTCCAGACAGGTGTTAGAAAGAGGGCCCTGGGAGGCGATGTAGCTCCACTCGTCTCCGCCCACCGTAATCTAGGAAAAGCCAGAGGAGAGATATGGTTAGTGACCTCATTAAGCAATAAAGGCACTATCTGTGTTCTCCATCTAAAGCCACAGCAGGTATGCATGCATGCCATGCTGCTCATTACCCTACCCAGCCCTGGGGAAGGAATGATTATCAAGGAGACAATGTCTGCACAGATGCCCGAGCCATCAGCAGTAATCTGGAATGAAGAGCATTTAAAGGAATGTTGTTTTTTAGGATGTGACAGTCAACAGTTGGAGGTAGTGACTTAACATCCAGCACTTATTACTGTGCTGAGGACTATTTCTGTCTGTAATAAAGCCCTTCTGTGGGGAAAACCGTATTCTGATTGGCTGGCTCCCCAGTGGGTGGGTCTAGCTGCCAAGTGGGTGGGTCTATGCCCTCCCAGGCCCACCCAAGACTGCACCCCTGCCCGGTCATGTAAAAGCCATAGATTAGGGCATCATTCATTTATTTCAATTGGCTGATTTCCTTATATGAAATGTACCTCAGTCTTTGAAGTTGTTGCACGTTGCATTTATATTTTTGTTCAGTATATTTTGGCAACTGATGTGTCAATCCTACACCACATAACCTCGTTGTTCCCATGCACGGTCAGTAAGTTAACATACAAGACCATGAAAATACCTTACATTCTGACTAAGTATGATTGATTACATCTGAAATTATTGACTTAAATTACTTGGTGCAGTAATGCTATTCAATGTAATGCTCTTTTACGTTGTGTTTTGTGCTGCTATAACAAAGTAGAAAAATTGGGGCAAAAGGATAAAATATACTTTTCTTTAAATATCAATGTTTTGGCTACAAGGTCCTTTTCAAATGAAGTTCCAAATGGGACAATGCACTGTTGAAAACAGTTGATTAACCTCTTTGGGCTAGGGGGCAGTATTTTGACATCTGGATGAAAAGCGTGCCCAAAGTAAACTGCTTGTTACTCAGGCCCAGAAGCTTGGATATGCATATAATTGGTAGATTTGGATAGAAAACACTAACGTTTCTAAAACTGTTAAAATAATGTCTGTGAGTATAACAGAACTGATATGGCAGGCAAAACCCCGAGGACAAACCATCCCCCCCCAAAATATTCCGCCTAACACTGTTTTCAATGGCTGTCACTTATTATAAGGCGAAAACCTCCCAGATTGCAGTTCTCCTAGGGCTTCCACTAGATGTCAGTCTTTAGAAAGAGTTTCAGGCTGGTTTTTGGAAAAATGAGCTAGAATTTGAAGTTTTTCTAAGTGGCTCCCATTTTGGCTGTAGTGTTTCCATGCGCGTGGATGAGAGCGCGTTCTTTGTTGTTTGTCTCTGGTAAAGACTAACGATTTTCCCTCTTAAATTTGATCGTTTATTTACGTATGGGTACCTGAGGTTTGATTACAAACGTTGTTTGACTTGTTTGGAGAAGTTTATTGGTAACATTTGGGATTTATGTTGTATGCATTTTAAAGTTTGGAAACCGGTGGATTATTGAATGAGGTGCGCCAGCTAAACTGAGTTTTTGGGGATATAAAGAAGGATTTTATTGAACAAAAGGACCATTTGTGATGTAGCTGGGACCTTTTGGAGTGCCAACAGAAGAAGATCTTCAAAGGTAAGGCATTTATTATATCGCTATTTCTGACTTTAGTGGCGCACCTGCCTGGTTGAAAAATGTTTTTCATGCTTTTGTATGCCGGGCACTGTCCTCAGATAATCGCATGGTGTGCTTTCGCTGTAAAGCCTTTTTGAAATCTGACACAGCGGCTGGATTAACAAGAAGTTAAGCTTTATTTTGATGTATGACACTTGTATTTTCATGAATGTTAAATATTTCTATAATTTGAATTTTGCGCTCTGCAATTTCACCGGATGTTGTCGAGGTGGGTCGCTAGCGGAACGCCTGCGTCAGAAAGGTTATTAAGGGACTTGATTAAGAGGCTATATCCTTTGGTTGGACTCATAAGTCAGCATGAAATAAAGTAATGAATCCAGAAGTGATACTGTTTTTGTTGTCCAACTTTGTTTCTAAAACTACAGGGTGGGAGATGCAACATGGCCTTGAGAACAGCAGGAACTGTGTTGGTCATCTTTCATCTCTTGCAGGTAGCCTATGGTCTCATTTTTAGCTTTGCAGTAGCCCTTGTTGAATAACAATTATAGACTGGGTGGTTTGAGCCCTGAATACTGATTGGCTGACAGCCGTAGTATGCCCTGGATTTGACAAAACATGTATTTTTACTGCTCTAATTACATTGGTAACCAGTTTATAATAGCAATCAGGCACCTCGGGGGTTTGTGGCATATGGCCAATATACCACGGCTAAAGGCTGTATCCAGGCACTCCGCTTTACATCGTTCCTAAGAACAGCCCTTAGCCATGGTATAGTGGCCATATACACCACACCCCCTCATGCATTATTGCTTTAGTAGCTTGTTGTTATTCAACCTATTCTACAGACATTAAAACGGCATAAAATAAAGATTACTCTAAATCTTCTTCTGGTCTGACGTATTCAGTGTCTGTTAAACTGCCTTGTCATTTTAGTCGTCATCTTTCACACCTCACAGTGATGCTTATCTGTGGTTGTCATTCACACTCAGCAACTACTAATAAATGTGTGGATAAAAAAAGCCAAATGTCAGTATGAGCCAATAGGTCTTACAATACTAAATTCAATGTTGTTATAATCTGTGTGTGTGTTGCAGTGATATACAAGGTCAGAGCGACTGGAGTGTGACAATCATGAGCATACAGTATGCGCCTTGAAGGGCTCAACAGGGGACCTGACTTGGACGTACACATACAGTGCGCATTCGTCAAGTATTCAGACCCCTTGACTTTTCCCACTGTTACGTTACAGCCTTATTCTAAAATGGATTAAATAAAAACATTTCCTCAATCTACACACAACACCCCATAATGACAAAGCAAAGACAGGTTTTTAGATTTTTTTGCAAATGTATAAAAAATAAAAACAGAAATACCTTATTTACATAAGTATTCAGACCCTTTGCTATGAGACTCGAAATTGAGCTCAGGTAAATCCTGTTTCCATTGATCATCCTTGAGATGTTTCTACAACTTGATTGGAGTCCACCTGAGTTAAATTTCATTGATTGGACATGATTTGTAAAAGGCACACACCTGCCTATATAAGGTCCCACAGTTGACAGTGCATGTCAGAGCTGAAACCGAAGGAATTGTCCATAGAGCTCCGACACAGCATTGTGTCGAGGCACAGATCTGGGGAAGGGTACCAAAACATTTCAGCAGCATTGAAGGTCCCCAAGAACCCAGTGGTCTCTATCATTCTTAAATGGAAGAAGTTTGGAACCACCAAGACTCTTCCTAGAGCTGGCCGCCCGGCCAAACTGAGCAATCGGGGGAGTAGGGCTGTGGTCAGGGAGGTGACCAAGAACCCAATGGTCACTCTGACAGAGCTCCAGAGTTCTTCTATGGAGATGGGAGAACCTTCCAGAAGGACAACCATGTCTCCAGCACTCCACCAATCAGGCCTTTACGGTAGAGTGGCCAGACGGAAGCCACTCCTCAGTAAAAAGGCACCTAAAGGACTCTCAGACCATGAGAAAGATTCTCTGTCTGATGAAACCAAGATTGAACTCTTTGGCCTGAATGCCAAGCGTCACATCTGGAGGAAGCATGTTGGTGGCAGCATCATGCTGTGGGGATGTTTTTCAGCAACAGGGACTGGGAGACTGGTCAGGATCAAGGGAAAGATGAATGGCACAAAGTAGAGAGATCCTTGACGAAAACCTGCTCCAGAGCGCTCAGGACCTCAGACGGGGACGGGGGGGCGAAGGTTCAATTTCCAATAGGACAACGACCTTAAGCACACAGCCAAGACAACGCAGGAGTGGCTTCGGGACAATTCTCTGAATGTCCTTGATTGGCCCAGCCAGAGCCCAGACTTGAACCCGATCTAAAATCTATGGAGAGACCTGTAGCAATGCTCCCCATCCAACCTGAGAGACTGAGAGGATCTGCAGAGAAAAATGTGAGAAACTCTCCAAATACTGGTGTGCCAAGCTTGTACCGTCACACCCAAGAGGACTCGAGGCTGTAATCGCTGCCAGAGGTGCTTCAACAAAGTACTGAGTAAAGGGTCTGAATACTTATGTAAATGTGATTTTTTTAATTTTATTTACATTTGCAAAAATGCCTAAACCTGTTTCTGTGTCGTCATTATGGGGTAGTGTGTGTAGATTGATGTGGGACAAAAACACAGTTGAATCCATTTTAGAATAAGGCTGTAACGTAACAAAATTTGGAAAAAGTCAAGGGGTCTGAATACTTTCCGAATGCACTTTATCCGAGTGGTCTTAAGGTCACCAGAGTATTCTGGTTTAATAGATTGGAGGGTTTGAGCAAGGACTCAGGATATGCAGGTCACGTGGAGAACCATAGGGATAACAAGAGTGACTGCACCCTGATAATCCCAGAGCTGAGAGAAAAAGTGACACTCATGAGTTCAGACTAATAACAGATCAACCTGGATTCAGTGTGTCCATCACAGACCAACCTGGATTCAGTGTGTCCATCACAGACCTGCAGGTGAAGCTGACTCCTGCCACAGAGGGAGGGAAGGTGACACTGACCTGTAGCAGCACCCTGACTGACATTACCACCTATACCTGGTTCAAGAACGGACAACCTCTAGATCAGGCCACACTCTAGTTACTGCTGTGCTATAAAACACCAGAGATCTCTACTCTCCTGAAGTGGCTGTAATGCGTTCTCTTTGTCAGAGCGTTTTTCATTCATTTCTGCTGGGGAGCGGAGCTCCTGCCAAAGTGAACAAGAGTCAGATAGTGACACTGACCTGTAGCACCACCTGCACTCTGACTGACATTACCAATGCCACCTACACCTGGTACAAGAACGGATAATAAGAAGAGAATTACCCCAGAGCCAAGACTGAAGGGCTATGGCACAAAACCAACCGTAGGCCTCACACCTCTACTTTCATATTGACCTATGTGGGATGTTTTCTACATTCTACTTTAGCCTAAATTCATCATTTTCTTTCTGGATGTTAATAACAAAAACTCTATATTGATTCATTTATTACAGTAAATGGGATAATGTTTTCATAGTTCAAGATTATGCTTCTGTTCTTTCTCCATGGGATTCACTATTTCCAGATTTAAAACTGAGTAATGTACTCTACATGGAAAATACTGACGACATTAAAAAGCTATTTTTGCTTTTCGACCAAGTTGCTCTTAATTTATATGGTTTAGGTTTGTGCGTTCACATTTGTTTTTATGAGATAAATAATCATTTTAGAGAATATATTTAAGCATATGGTGTACGTAGTCTAACATTACCCTGATGTGCGAGGCGTTGATGTAGCCCGTGTTGTTCTCCTTGGTGGGCACCAGCTCCACACGCGTGTCGTCATAGGGCAGCACGTCCTGGAAGCGGTTCCTCTCGCCGCTCTCCGGCAGCTGGGCGATGCTGCAGTCGCCTGCCGGACGCCGCTTGGCCACCTGCTCGTACTCTGTGAACACCATGCCCTGCTCCATACGCTGCTCCAGCACCTTACACTGAGAGAAACAGTAAGACACATTGGATTGATCAGCTTCTAGATAGGAAACGGGTATGGAGTTGGAAAGCTATAGTTTTCTGAGTAAGTATGCAAGAAGAAAGTACATTTTCCTGATGGTTAGAAACATGTAGTAGCCGTATCTGTTGTGCATGAGACGGAAGCATATCAGTCACTGGTGAAATGTGATTAAGACTTAAAAAGCCCTACAGTACATATTACTTAAGATACACTAACACATGCAGGAGTTTCTACTAAAACAGATAAACATCAAGATTTACTTGGTAGACCTGCTCTCCTATTTATTTACGTCACCAGTATCATTCAACACCTTTGTTCTGTTTAAACTACGGTACTGTTTGGATCTCCTTAAATAAAGTCTTATATAATGCATGATGTAAAACACACCCCTTTGAATACCGCTGACCTGGATGTTCAATAGATGTTAGAAAACTCCCAACAGCAATTCTTTTAGACAACATTTACTCTGCCTGCTCGATCACCTGGTAATCGAAACCACTTACACGTCCCAAGTAAACTACGCAAATGTAGAGCCATGTCTGTTTCTTTAAGGGCTGGGTTTCATTTCTAATGTTCCCACCTACAAGCATGGCATTGTTTATTAAATCAGAAACACCAGCAAAGTTCAGAGTTGCGACTGAGCCAAACACCTTTCCGTCTTAGCCTACACTGAGCTAAAGGGGGTAAAAACTTGTTATCCATTGGATAATTAGTCATTTTCACTTATTTCTGCGCAGGTCTGTATTAAATATATTGACAGAGTACAAAACATTAGGAACACCTGCTCTTTCCACAACAGACTGACCAGGTGAAAGCTATGATCCCTTATTGATGTCACGTGTTAAATCCACTTCAATCAGTGTAGATGATGGGGAGGAGACAGGCTAAAGAAGGATAAGCCTAGAGACAATTGAGACATGGATTGTGTGTGTGAGCCATTCAGCGTGTGAATGGGCAAGACAAAAGATTGAAGTGCCTTTGAACAGGGTATGGCAGTAGGGGTCAAGAACCGCAATGCTTTTGACACCATGCCCCAACAAATTAAGTCTGTTCGGAGGGCAAATGAAGGTGTTCCTAATGTTTTGTACTCATGACTATTTTATAAATGGTATAATAATAGCTTGATATGATTGCATTTTGCAACCCTGTTTCCCCCCCCGTCGGCCCAAGATGAATGGCTTTGACCATTAAAGTCTTGCTTCACTACATGTTCACTGCTTTAAATTGGTGCAGCTAAACCACAAGTATCTATCCTATAATGAAAAGGCACCCGCAAAAGAAAATTAAAGGAACTTGTTTACCTATTTTGTTGTGCTGTTATTATATTTGTATTTTGTGTCTGATGCGCTCAGGGTGTTACATGTCATTTGCAATGAGCATCATGATCAAAGTCATTGTAGCCCAGCTGTCACCAACCTTTGCTGAGTCAAGATCACTTTCTGTGTCAAAATGCAAGCCGAGATCTACTGCTCTGATTTTCTAAAGCCTATGCAAGATTAACCTATTAAAAACAATACTGTAGCAATGAGGTTTGTGCAGTAGGCTATAGACCCAATACATTATCACTGCATATCGGCTTTGCTTGTTGTTCAGACCATTTTCAGTTTTTTTTATTACTTGAGGCACAGCTGAGTGAGCATACATTTAAATAATTTGCTTTTTATTTTTATTTTACTGGGCTGATGGTCCCTGCATCTGATGGTCAGTGTCAGCGGAGGGGGAGAGAGTAGCAGACTGAGGGTCCGCCTCTCACTGTCCGTCCTTTTCTCTACTGACACTGACCAAAAAGGGACACCGTCTTCCTGCTGATGGTGAAACTCGAGTCGCACCGCATTATTTCTGCCTCATGCACAAATTCATGTTGCTACTCCTATGAACAGAGAAAGTGAAATATTTCTAGGTATTAAAAAGACCCAAGCCGCTAATAATAAACGCAAACCTATCGATACACTTTCCTACTCATTCATTACAGCTGCAGTGCTGGTTGTAGCGCCGATGGAAGTAGGAAGAACACACATTTTATGGCTTATAAAAGTGTTGAGTAAAGTGTTGACAGTGCTGAGTAAGAACTTAAACATGAACTCACTCATAGAAACAGCAGATCTTTGCTTTATTCATTGACAGTTTCAGTCTAGTCAACTATGCCTTAACTTTCTTTTACACCTCCTATGTTACTGCAGACATTGTAATCTGAGCCATCCGATTGGCCAGTGGTAGGCCTATAGTGCACCTGATTTGCTCTCCAGGCCCTCTGGGAAGGCAGAGGTTGTACCTTCAGACACATGAAATGGGAACTTTTAGCCTACCCGGCGTGTCTGGCAGCTGAATCGGGTGCACCTACCGCCAACAGCGCAAAACAAATAAATAAAAAAACGAACGCAAGGCTTTATCGTTGGGTGTTTATGGAAATGTTTGGCGATCGACTAGGATTGCCTAGGAGATCGACCATACGACCGAGATCGACCGGTTGGTGACCACTGCTGTAGCCTATCATTTCACTTCCCCTGTGAGGACCATGAGCACGGGCTGACTGGCTTTGCTGTACCGCAGCCGAAGCCTGCCAGCAGCCTACCTACCAAAAGGTTGCACCGTGCCCATTACAATGTAGAAAAATACATGGCTCTTATTGAAGATGCAAAAACTTGAGATAACAATAGACGGCAAAGTCAAACATACTGATTTCCATCTGTGGCAAAGTTTTCCCTAACTGCTTATGACAAATCCAGCTCCAGAACCAGCCATAGCCTAGCCAGCTGGCTAATCTTTTTAATACGGTGTAGCAAAAAACAAACGGCAACAACAGATAACATTAGCTAGCTAGATAAGGTTAGCATACTAGCTAGCTACACTGACAGCTGTCAGTTCCCCATTTGTTGATGTTTCTCCACTCAATGTGGAATTCACCACAACGTTCTATCCCACCCTTAATTCGTAAATATGTATAAGTAGCCTGCGTCATTGTTCTGAGGTGGAAACGTAACTATTTATCTCTAGTGCAGGAATTACGCCGAACTAGGGGACGCATTACTCCTTGGTGGGCACCTTTAAACTAGTCTAGAGCATTGCCCACTGCCAGTGCCTACCCTCTCGTCGTTGGAGGCCTTCTCAGGTTGGTCCTTGCCCCCCTCGTGCATGGGCAGCCTGGACAGGGTCAGGCCGTTGAGGGCCGCCACCTTCAGAGGACCCATCTTCTTCAGCTCAGCCCGCTTCTTCATGCCCTGTTGTGACGGAGGACAGAGAGAGAGGTAGAGGGGAGAGAGAAAGTGAGTATGGCTCAAGTTGACCGAATGTCTAAGGAAGTTAGGGGAGGGGCAGTTATGGCTCAGTCTGGTTTGGTGGCGTGTTTTCCCATGGAATGCGACCGAACCAGCTACTGAGGTCGTCTTGCAACATTCCTTTCAGCTGCAGGTGCACAAGGTGTCATCATGAATCGGTCCCCCAACCACCATGAAACTACCCAGAATACCCCTGCATTGGTGGGTCAGTGAGTTTAGGAGTGATTGTGATGTCACAGGTTTAGTCACCTGACCAGCGAGTTTGTTTTTTACATTTATTTAACAAATCAGTTGAGCAAATCAGTTAAGAACAAATTCTTATTTACAATGACGGCCTACCCCAGCCAAACCCTAATCTGGACGACGCTGGGCCAATTGTGCGCCGCCCTATGGGACTCCCAATCACAGCCGGTTGTGATACAGCCTGGAATCGAACCAAGGTCTGTAGTGACGCCTCTAGCACTGAGATGCAGAGCCTTAGACCGCTGCGCCACTCGGGAGGTTGAAATGAACATGGCCCACTTCTGGCCTTCGGTATATTCCACTATTGTGTTGTGTGACAGTTTGTGATGTGAATGACAATCATTCAAATGTGAGACATTTTAGCTGAGAGGAAAAATGTATCTTAACTGACAGAAATTAAAAATAGTCTCCATGAAGATTGGGTAACAGCTGTTCCTTGAACAATGAAAGACACACTGACATGTGTCAAACATAGTAGTCAAATGTGCTTTTAAAAAACAATGCTAAATACACAGGCATGTTTGGGCAGCGAGTAAGGCAGTAGAGACTGGGGCTACTATGGCAGAGGAAACGGTGTATGACTCACGGCAGGAGGCAGGCCATCAATGGGTTTCTTCCCAGCAGGAACGTCTGACACAGGCCTCTTCTTGATGAAATCCTTCTTGGTCTTCGGTTTGTTCTGCCCACTGATGTCACTATCCGACATCGAGGGCACCATCCTGCCAGTCTGCCCACCCTCAAACAGGTACAGTGACTCAGCCTCCTGGATCAGTGGGTGCACCTGATAGGCCGGGAGGCCAGACAGGACAGGGTCAAGGAAGGAGCCAATGGGATATGCGGGCAGGGGCTCCAGGGGAATCTGGCCCAGATTGGTTAGAAGCTGCTGAGGGTCAGGCCCGGACAATAGTGCATCGTGGGATTGGGGGGTGTGGCGTCCGCTCTCATCCTCAAACTCCTCTTCCTCGCTGCTGTGCACCAGCATGGTGGCGTCTGACAGGGACTTCTTGTGGCCGTAGCGAACGTCCTCTTTCCCCTCCCCCCCGTCCTCTGACTTGGTCCGCTCCAGGAACACGTTGAGCTGGGAGCCTGAGGAGGGGCCATGTGGGGCCAGAGGGGGGGTGTCTGCGGCCGAGGCAGATACAGTCCTTTCCTTGACCCTCATACCCTCCAGGCTGTAAGCCAGGCCGGCAATCTCGATGGAGTTACGTTTGTGTGCGTTGTGTTGGTGGGGGTGGTGTTGTGGGGGTCCAGCCAGGAACAGGGGCTCGGATACCTCCTGCAGGGAATGGGCTACAGGCAAACTGTCCTCCTGGAAGGTCTGGACCGAGTGGTGAACGCGCCGCGTAATGATCAGGTCCGGGTTGCTGCTGCTCACATACAGGTGGCGAGACAGGTCCGGCGTGCTGTTGGCGGGCCGTGGGTGGGCGCCGTATGGGTAGGGGGGTGGAGGGCGGTACACTTGGGTCCTCATGATATTGGCCGCAGGATACTCCTGCGCCTGCTGCAGCTGGACGTTGGTCAGCTCGGGCACACTGACCGCCCCCACCACCGGCCTCCTCTCCGTGGGGTAGGGGTATGGCGAGGGGCTGTGGAAGCTGGAGTTGAGGTGAAAGGGGTAGTGGTGGTGCGCTCCTCCTCCACCATGCTCTCCTCTGATCTCCGGCTGGCTGTAGACCAGGGGATCCGGCCTGCTGTAGGCGTACGAGTTCCCAATGTTCAGGTTCCTCATGGAGTGGCTCTGGCGGTGCTCGTGGCTATGCACCATCCCCCCTCCACCTCCCCGGTTCTTCTGCCTCATGACTGTCTCGTAGTCCGGGGTGGCACGGTAGGAGGGGGGGATGAGTGCGCTGTGGCGGTGCGAGGGCACGTAGTCGGGCCGGGTGATGTCACTTCCTGTGATGGAGGGGTTGGAGGACATGGGCGAGGGCTGCATGTAGTGCTGGGGGTTGGTGAGGGAGCTGGTGCTGTGGGCGCTGTACACGCTGCCGTTACGCAGCCGCCCGTTCCCACCGCCGCTGTTGCCGTATTCGAGTGGTGAGCGGTCCAGGCTGGTCTGGGAGTGGTAGTAGTAGCCGTGCTGACTGTTCATGTACAGGTTGTCTGAGAGAAAGGACAAAGACGTATTTTAGAACTACAGGCATAGGAAGGACATACCCATTTTAATAACCCATTTTAATAACCCTTTAATCTAAGCATTGTTGCATGACTAAGCAGCGAGCGGACATTCACCTTCTCTTTGTTCATTAGGGCTCAGATAGATGCATGGTGCAGGTTGAAATTAGAGACAAAACACCAGTGATCTTGGTAAGGTCAGGCCTAACTCTATAGGTACCTTGTGAGGATGTGTAAGGCTCAGTGAAGTGACCATTGTAGTGCATCTGTGGCGGGGGCAACATGTAGGGCGGGGGCTTTGGCTGCACAGAGAGAGAGAGGGAGATCAACCAACAACACGATTTAGTTACTGCACACTTGATCTTCATGCAGCCCAACAGCATGGAATTACACACAAATCTAATAGCGTGCTGAAGCACTGGCCAGAGTCTGACGTTTGTCATGTGCTGCACTCCACCGGCCATAGCTTAGAGGGAAAGTGTGTGTGTTTGAGAGAAAAATTGTGTTTTTGTGTGTGTGCAGTTCACTGGCAGCGTACCAGAGACATCCTGGTGGAGGATCGGCGTCTCACCGGGTTCACAGCAGTAGGCTGGGTTTGGCTGAGAACAGGAACATAAAAACGAAACACAGGTAGTAAAAACAAAAAGGCTTTCTTTCAAGTTGAAAGGAACTCGGGGAAGTAGTTTTAAGGAGGCTGAATAGCTCAGATCATCTCTGTAAAATTAAATCTCCCCTTATCGCAGTGAAAGATACAAGCAATATCCAGGAGAGAAGTCCTTTTCTTAAGATTTGTTTTATTTGTATACGTCTTTCTTCGCCCAAACATTGAAAACCTAAAAAGGTGGTGATGAGAGGATTGGTGTCATTTGAATGTAGCTAGGGTGTTTTGTAGGCCTCTGGTTGGTTTTTAGGGGAGGCTCTCTGAAGAGACCTGTACTGTGGGCGGTGGCTGCGGACAGCGTTGCTCACCCCTTGTTAGAAGGCAGAAAAGGAAAGCGAGGAAAGGAAAGAGTGAGAATGGACTTCTGGGAGCCCTCAGAAGGCGAAGGGGGGTCAGACTCCTCTCTGGAGAGAGGAGGAGAGGGGACAGGAATGAGAGAACACACACACAGGAACAGGGCTAGATTTGTTAAGAGTGACACTTACAGGCTGCTCTTGTTGATCTTATAAAACTTGTGCCTGGCCAGACACATCCGGCACACATATTTGGAGGTTTCCAGGTCTTCCTGTAGAGGGGAAAGAAAACATTCACAGTGTTATACATTCAGTATACTGGACTAGTGGTGGTGTTCTACTCATTCACCGACCCAAATACAACTGAATGGGGCTTTAGCCAGCGGGTGTTGACCCTATACGCACGTGGCATAGTTACCGCCATACAAGATCACATGTTTATCTAGAAAGGTCAATACACATTCACACAGCATGCACTGTGAGAGCATAGAACTCCAGTGCATGTGTGGAGACAATGTGTATAATGGGAAGAGGATAATTGCGGTGTGTGGTGGTGGTGGTGGTTTGAGACTCACGGTCTGGAACTGCACGCTCTCCTCTTTGTTGGTCAGCTCCAGGGCAAAGAAGGACTTATTGTGAGTCATGTTGTTAATTTCATTCCACCTACACAGTTCATTAAAACACAGGAGGGGGGGGGGAGCATGAGGCAGTGGTCACAAAACCTCAATTTCTGCAGCCTGCTGTAGGAGGGGAGTGACGTTAACAGAAACCATATGAGTCAATAGTTAGAGAAGTGTTTACATTAAACACTCTCAGTAGCATTTAGACTGGGATATTCTACACAAAATGAATCTTCCTCTGGGTAAAATTGAAGGTTTTTAGTAAATTGAAGTCATGTAACCTGATCTGAGGCCTTGAGTTTCCCCTTGCCAGGTCACATGGCCAGAAAAAAACCCTGACCCCAACTATAGAACATCCCATCTGATCCAAAATAGCCAGAGACGACCATGCCATCTAAGAATAGTAGCTAGCTGTGGACTGAACCAGACTCAATATGCTGAGTCATTGGATCTAATACAATTACTGCTTCATGTACACAAATAGCAGACAGACTTTTATTCCGACAGCTCATATTTAGAAGCAGAACATATTGCAGGCCTCGGGGATTACTGTAAAAATTGTATATAAAAATAAACTAAATTCTTTCCTGTCTTACTTGAATACAAGGGGTGGCCTGCCGTTTTTGTGCTTGACAAAAATGCCATCCAGACAGGCCCCAAGGAGGATATCAGTGCCTTGGCTGTCCTGTGGGGATGGGAAGAGACAAGAGGATTAAATGGAAGAACTATAACTAATGAAAAATGTGGACCTCACTGAGCTTTTTTGTCCTCTGTGTGCTGGGGGGGGTGGGGGGGGGGGGGGTGTCTCTATATTTATGAATATATTCCAGAAGATCAGCACCTGCATCTACTGCATTTTGAACTGAAAAACCATCTGTCCCTTGATTAATGTCTTCACACATACATAATGTTGAAAGTAGGTATTGACCGAAAGTCAATAGGACTGGATAGCAATGTAGTAGTGCAGTAAGGCTTTGGTGGAGAAGGTTATGTAGGTTGGTGTAGCTGTGTTACCTTGGCTGGGGTACTCTCCTGGCCATAGCCCTCCATCTTCTCCACCTCCTGCATGTACAACATCTCAGCCTCTGGGGCAGGCAACCCCCTGAGAGAAACACACACAGCAATGGAAGTTAACAAACAATACACATGTCCAAAGCAGACAGACTCAAATGGAGACACCAACATCCATTAACCAGCACAGACAGGGTACACAGACAAACCCACACATACTTAGGTCACATTCCGAAACAGGATTCATGAGATCACACCCAGAGCTCCAGACTAACAGTTTCCCGTTGGCACTGGTGCCACTAACTCTTTCAGTTGGTGGCACCAACCCATGATATCGCTCCGTGACACAATAGAAGAAATAAGGAATCATATTATAAAGTAATTCAAAGTGCTTTATTAAAAAGGTGTACTAGACTACTGTTTGAGATTGTATTCAAGAAATAAGTTGTTTCATCTAACATGTCTATGCAGGAATAATGCATGATTCCAGCGAATTTTGGGCTGATAATTAGGTTATCGTTATATTACTGTTAAAATAGGGCCCCATCATTTTGAGGGTTCAGCATCGTAGCTGGTGAAACACTATTGTATTTATTGCAGTCGATTATTATTTTCCTTCTTCTGCCGATTGATGATAAAAATGCATTTTCCTGTGAGATGGTAAGACCGAGGTCAGGTTACAACTTTGCATGATGGTAAAGGAGCGAAGGCCACACCCTATCATGCAATGCAATATGGTGGCACTAACAAGTGATTGAATATGCAAACTTACATTTCACACCCCTCACCCTGTTTGAGCTAGAGTCCTGAAATTCAGTAGATCGGTCCCTCTCCTCACAAGGAACAAGTGTGCCTCAAGGACCCATAAGGTACACCATGATGGATTTTCTACCATTTAGAATTTTGTGAAAAACAGTTACTTAAAAACACTACTTCCCTGGCACCAAATGACTGATCTGTACAAAACATGGCATCGATGGAGCAAGCTCTCACAAATTACTTTTTTCCAGGATAGCATCTCAAGCATTGGCTACTGACCAATAAACAATCACGTGGGTGTGGTCTGGCACAAACGCATTTAATTCCGACACAGATATTAGCATTGTAACAACATTTGGTACACGTCACAAACACTGTCAAGACTCAACATATCTAAGCACATTCAGCTCAACCACACAGTAGTGCTATAATGGGCACGTTTATAATGGCTTGATCGGATTGACTCAGAGTGATGAAATTTGGCACACATGCTCAGGGATATGAGCCTGGTTAACCTGTTAAGTACGATTCAGTTTGGCTCCATGGTGGTGCCGTTGGACAGTAAAAATCTAAAATTCATGCACGCTCATTGGCTAATAGCAAAAGTCTTGGGGGAAAAATAAAAAAAATAAAAAAAAAAAAAAAAAAAAAAAAAAAAAATCGATCGGACTAGTGGTGCTGTAGAAGAATACATTTGAAAGTTGTAAACATCCTTCAAAATGGTCCAAAATACAAACGGATATTACACTGCATGATCAGTTTGATTTTGAGTTCTGATATTTGGCAAGTGTGGTAAACAGTACAGAAGTAACTCATCTTAGGGAAATGTGCCCAATTATTCCTGATGGTGACACAGTGAGCCCATTGCTGAACCATGTATTTTGTTCAATAAAGATACATTTGTCTAATATCACTTTTTTGGGGCTTATTCACTACCTGAATAAGTGGAAACTCCAAAACACATTAGCTAGATCGCTAACTCTAAACATAATACCCACTGACGGTAGCCACGTATTAATCTAAAAGTAAAAAATAAAATAAAAACATTGCTGTGGTAGCCTACTACTCAATGGAGTCCCATGCACTTGCAGTGGACAATGCACATTTCTTGTGCGCCATATCTCAAAGTCATATCAAATATCTTGGTTGTAAAATAGTTTCTATAGAGCTCCATTAGCAGAAGAAGAAAACATGCCTACAGAAAGCTGATAAACTCTTCTCTTCAACAGTGACGACAGTAGTTGCCTCCAAGGCTGTATTTTTCCCGCAATTTAGTTAAATGATTTTGCCTACAATCTGAGCACGGCGGAGAGGGAGTGAGTCGCTCGCTCTACACAGCATCAAAGCAAGCTCCATCGGAACAGGCACAGGGCAGAGACTTCCATTACAGGAACCACAAGGATTAGGGCCGTCCCGGACAAAAAACAATATTGTTTGACCAAGAGTCGTCTGTTCTTTCGACCAATCGGTTGGTGGCTGACTTAGTTGCTGAAGTGGCAACATAAATTACAGCAACTTCTGACTGAAAAGTTGTTTAGGAAATACATTCCCATTTCCCTCAACTCTTGCTCTATTTATGTGACACATGTACGCATTGCATGCGACCAATACGGCCTGACCTATTGCATATCATAATCACATCAATAAATAAAACTCTGATATGTAACACGTGACAAACACGAAACGGGGAAAGTTTACTGGTTAATCCGGAAGTAAATGTGGGGAAGTCAGATGTGTGGAATAAATTTCTCAAATTGTGGAAAATATTGCCGTTCAAGAAAAAAAAGAAAAAAAAAAAGAGGTAAGGCGCAAGCTCTGCGTGCATATTGTGTGTGCCAAACAGGTGCTGTTAGATTACAATATCCTTTTTTCTGACCGTTTGGAACAAATGTAAACACAATACATTACAAGCTTACCAACGAGTCCGTTGTAACACTTTTTTTGTAAAGCCTTTATTACAGCAAAGACTAAAAACAGTTGCATTCATTACTGAATGCAATTCCCGAAATGGAATAGTTTAGACCTATTTATTGTTTACGGTAATTATTCAATGGTCGCTTTGTTATTTTAAAACTAAAATGCTTGATTGTATTTCAAATGATGAAATCATGAATTTCCCTTCTAGGCAGAGTTGAAGAAAAAGCCATATCTCAGACTTGCCAATAAAAAGAAAATATTAAGATGGACAAAAGAACAGACACTGGACAGAGGAACTCTTCACTGTTGACGTTGAGACTTGACCTTGAGACTGGTGTTTTGCGGGTCCTATTTAATGAAGCTGCCAGTTGAGGACTTGTGAGGCGTCTGTTTCTCAAACTAAAACACTCTAATGTACTTGTCCTCTTAGTTGTGCACCGGGGCCTGCCACTCCTCGGTAGGCCTTTGTAGATTTTCCATAAAAATAAAAAATAACTGCCGTTTCCAGCTACAATAGTCATTTACAACATTAACTATGTCTACACTGTATTTCGGATCAATTTGATGTCATTTTAAAATAAACAAAAATGTTGCTTTCCTTTCAAAAACAAGGACATTTCTAAGTGACCCCAAACTTTTGAACGGTAGTGTATATGGATGATTTATAAAGCCAGGCACATTGAACAGTTAGGCTATTGATTATAGACCTAATTAAATTGGGGTTTCCTCTCGCCTCACTTGTTTAGACAAACCGGTGTCTAAAAAAAGTTAAGGGCTGTTTTCTTGCCTTCTAACGCCGTTGCTGCCTCCGCCGCATTGTTCAACACCAATATGCTGGTTAACTTTGCTATTATGCACATAGCAACATGGTCTAGGAAAAGGCACTAATTAAATGCGTTTCAAAACCGCGGAAAATGACCACTATCCGCAGGAGAAAACGCATTGGTGATAAAATAATATTTTTTACTTGTTTTGCACTATTGTCCTTACATAATATAACTATATACAATTTCAGATGCACATGTCTTAGACTGATGGACTGTGCCATCCCCACGGCCTCCACAATGGATCAGTCAACTCAGACAGCCTCCTGGGGGGGGGGGGGGGAAGCATTGCATGTGATACATTTTTCACTAAACCTCAACTAAATCTTGTAATGAATAATGTGGAAATTGAACAAGTTGAGGAGACTAAACTGCTTGGAGTAACCCTGGACTGTAAACTGTCATGGTCAAAACATATTGATGCAACATTAGCTAAGTTCGGGAGAGGTCTGTCCATAATAAAGCTAACAATAATATGCATGTCAATCTCTCCTGGCTCAAAGTAAAGGAGAGATTGACTTCACTACTTGTACTTGTGAGATGTATAGACATGTTGAATGCATTGTCTGTTTAAACTACTAGCACACAGCTCGGACACCCATGCAAAAACAGATGAAAAGACATCTTATGGAGCATGTGAAGAGACACCCACACAGACATGCATGATGATATACGCGCAATACACACATGTACACATAGATTTTGTGCCTGAGGGCACACAATGTGTTGTGAAAACTATTGTAATGTTTTTAAAATTGCTTTAGTTTTGCTAGACCCCAGGAAGAGAAGCTGCTGCCTTGGCAGGAAATACTGGGGACGTATAATAAATACAAATGTAGAATGTGCAGCTCGTACCCATGCAACCAATTAAAACATTTACTCGCACAGCCAAGTCAAAGGGTAGCAAAATGCAACGAAATGGGTCGCAGTCTGGAGCCCTGACAACCCTTATCTCAACAAACTGAAAGTGTCAGTCTAGTTCAACCACCAGCAAGATCAGCTGCTGCTATGTGCTATCCCCCATCACCTCCATCTTCTGTTCATCTGTGTCACTGCACTTCATTTGGCACACACAAAGCAGTGAAACCATTTCATACACAACAACATCGAGGCAAGCATCAACTCCTCACCTCAACTACAAAACCCACCCCCCAACCTGACACCTCCCTCCCCTGTAGCTGGGGCCCAAAACAGCTTTTTCCATCCATCTATCCAGTTCATATGGGGGGTGAGCAGAAGGCTGGAATACTGCAGGTTGGGATGGACGGAATGGAAACCAGCTGGCCTTGGAGGTGGCTTGGTGCCAGGCCAGCTTGGGGCTTTTCATCCATCTGCCTGACTGTAAATTAGAGCTGAGGACCCCTGGTCAGATGGGTTTATTTTCGGCCTGCTGAGGCCAGATGAGAAAGAAGCACCATGGACTGGCCCACTGCATGGATCGAACCTGGACTCAATTAAAAGGCACTGCGAATGCCAGCCTTAGGAGATGTTCAGGGGGTTCCTGTGGAGAATATAAAGCATGTCTTCTTTTCCACAGATGGAAAATCTGATGTTGTAACATCTGAAGATTTCTCACCTGTAGTTCTGGTAAAGCACAGCCACTTTCTGAGTGGCCTCTTCCAGTACTCTCTCATCCTGGATCCAGCCCTATGAATAGATGGGGAAACCTAGATTACATTGTGCACATTCATGAAAAGATGACTATAGATCGTAAAACAAGAACTTTGAGACGCAAAGCCATAGAGAAAAGAAAGAAACTGCTTACGATAGGAAAGAGCACAAACTTCTGAAGAAACTCCTGTGAATCGTAACGATTGAAGTCTCCGAAGTCAGCTGAAACAGAAAATACAATCTTAATTTTAGTACACTGGGTGAATACATAACACTACAGTAATATTTTTCCTAGCAGTGAATACAAGTGAAAACCTGACAAACATTTATTTAAATAGGTAAAAGTCTAATGTGTCTATTTCTGCAGTTAGTGCGAGGCAGACAAAGCGTCCATGGATTTTCAGAATGGTATGATGCTTATTTTAGAAAAGCAGGGGACCCGTGTGTTATGACACGGGATTGCTTTAATGCCTGAAACTGTAGTGGTCCAACGTTAACAGCAATCTCTGTCTGCACGCCAGCTATGTTCACAGCTATGTTCAGTATCCCAGGCATTGGCCATGCTAGCTACGGCTCTACCGGCCAGGCCCCTACAAGCCCTAACCTCAGCAGCTAGGTAAAAATAGACAATGTCCAACATCTTCCAAGCAAAAACCAAAAGCAAACTTAGCAGGGCTTTTTTTTTTTAAGTGAACAAACACTTGAGGTTTCTTAAAGCTTTTAGTATTACTGGGATGCTATTTTGATCTAGCTTGCTATGCAGTTTGGGCAGCAATAGTTTGGACCTGGGTTGCACCAGTAAGTGATCTCAGTTGCTGTGCAATGTTAACACCTAGGCCAGTAACTTGCACTGCCTGATATAACTTTGCCAGTAATGTTTGAGATTCTTCTGGCTGGGCAAAAGTAGGAGTCCAGAAATGTCAAGCTGGAGACTCATGCAAAGGAAGTTTACAGGTTGGTTTGGGCTTGATGGTGCTTGTTAAGTGTCCTACATTAACAGACTTGTGAAAAGGTCAATTAACCCAAAATAAAGGGCTCGACTCAGCTTTTATACAAACAAGGTTCCTTAGGATAGTAGAAAATGGCCTTACGTTGTACAATGAGACATCAATGATGCTCTCTTGAATAGCAACTGTAAATATTCAAGTTTAAAATTCACATTTTCCCTAGGTATGCTTTGAAATCATATGAGACTGCTGACGAGTCCCGAGCTGAGATTCAGTAATGATCCTCAAAACCTTACTCTAACAACTTCACTCCTGTTGCATTCGTGTACCGTCATCAGCTTTAGGTTCAATAAAGCATGAGCTGTGGAATTTACAACAGGTCATGACAGCAGTGTGTGAGTGTGGTGCAAAACACTTGCTGTGGCCACCTATGGCAGGACCTGACCTGTCACCACAGTTTGAACAGGTGGCAATCCTCAGTCACCCCATCAGTAGATAAGTGTGTACTGAGTTTAATTTCCCTTTGTCACATTCAGAGCCAGTGTTCAGTATTCACATTACCTTGCACTGCCAAGCCAGCCAGGCGGATGGCCTGTTCTATGGAGCAAGGGATTCGGCCTTCGAGAACATCCTTCTTCAACTGGAGATAATACTGATATCTGTAGGGAGGTAGAGGAAGTTGGTTAATCTCAAGGTGTGGACAGAAGAAAAACATGACTTGGTTTGACACCTCCATTCAAATCGGTCAGTGAGAGATGTGATGTCATACTGTAGTAGGTGCCAACACAGGGGGAAAAAAGTGGTTACTGGACTGAGTTGCTCAATGCTCAGTAAGTGTTATGGCATACGGAGTATGGCAAATCCTCTGGCATGTAGGACACACATGCATTACATTCCACTACTTTTGACTGATCCAATAGGAATGGATAGATTAAATCAATATGGTGGGAACTGTGTGGCTTAGAGTTACCCAAGAAATACATGGAGACAACATTTTGGCATGAGAAGCAACATGTGTCTAGTGTCCCTCTGTGTTAAGCGGATATCTGACCTAGTGATCTCCTGCTGCAGCTGGCCCACGGTGGGCACGTAGAAGACCACTCCGAAGTAGACGGTGGGCTCCAGGCCGTACTTGTCCAGCTGCTTCTTCAGGGGCTTCTCCAGATCGATCCATCGCTGCTGGTTCTGCTTGTTGAAGTACCATAGGCTGAAGTACGTTATCTGGTGGGGGGAGGAAAGGAAATATGGGGCTTTAAAAAAAAAAAAAAAAAAAAAAAAAAAAAAAAAAAAAAAAAAATCGGGGAAACTGGAAGCAGACTATTGAAAGATGAGGCGATTGTGAAATCGTTACTTGTTAATGAAATAACAGTAATATGGTATTTTGGTTTACAATGACAATAGCTTAGGTTAAATTTCCTATGCTAAATTATAGAATAGTTCATATGTTTGTGCTTCCTTCATTACCATGGCGATACTACTACACAAAGCTTGTATTCATCTGAAACATTAATCTTGACCCACAAGCCCAAAATAAAGTTAAAGGCTGCTGTGCTGCTGCCACTCCCTGTCCAGTCTTGTGACTGTCTGCTGGGGTGGAGCAGTGTGTATCACACAATGAACAGTGGTTCTGGAGTTGACCTGTATTGTTTATGATGAAGGGAGTCACAGCGTGATTGCTCTGACTACAATTATACCATTGCTAACCCATTTACAACGTCTGAATTATGTCTCTTTGAAGTGTTGGAATTTATATCAGAAATCACCGCTAGGCAATTTAAACCCTCCCCTATTGCTAACAATTCACAAAGTTCATGGTAAAGATCATCAACGTCTGTGAGAGAATCAAGACATTCCAACAAAGAGCATATTCTAGAGATTCTCTGATGGCAAAATAGTCAGACCAAAACATAGACTACTAGCCTACAGATTTTGAAAGCATTTCTATCTTCCTTTTATATATTGCATGGTAACAGATCCTTCAACCATGTGACCATAGATTTATTTCAGTGTCCTTTCCTATATAGGGCCCTATAAAAATCAAAAAAATGTTGGCCTGATTCCATTTAGTTTTTCCCTAAATTCAGTTCTCTGTTTTGTTTTCCAGGTTTCTGTTTTTTCTTCTCAGGTTTAAGCTCTAAAAAATAAATCACACTTTTAGAATAGAAAAACAAAATTGGATGTTCAAAGTCCACAACAATGCTTAAACAACAAGACCACTTTTGAGGTTTGGGAAAAATCTATAGAAATGTAGACTTTTTGGTTGTAGTTGCCGAGAGAAGTTTCTGTAGCGCTCATGTGATTGCAAAGTCGTCTATTCTTCCAATCAATCGACTGGTCTACATTTTTTTGTGTATTTTCCATTTAAAAGACACACCCTGTGTTTTAATAAAATCAATTATATGCACTGAGCAATGCTTTAAGGGCATTGTTTGATGAAATAATTAAGACAAATGACTCAAGGAGGGAGCCAGAGATCAAGACAACCAGAAGAACAAAAACCTGTACCCGACCATCCTCCTCCCGCTCCTACTGGCCTTTGCAGATTCTGCCTTTACGCTCCTGAAGTTGCAGGTAGGCTACACAAACCTGTTTCATGTCGAGTGCCAATTTATCTTACCATTTCTACCAATCTGCGTGCCAGTTCTGGTTTTCATATGCACATTCTCAAACAGTTTCATTTTTAATAACGTCTTCGCATCTCAAAACCATTGTCGTGTTGTTAATGAAAATTTGAACTAAATGAAAATGATTCAAATCTAAAAGTAACTTCTATTGCCAACTATGTAAAAATATCCTATATAAAGCCAACAAATAAAAACATTGCAGACTGCAGGTAGAAAATATCCTATGAATCACATTGGCTAAGCATGGCCTGTCTGCAAGGAACTTGAAACATTTTATCAACTTGGTCTGGTGCTAGAAAACTAGCAACACTGTATAAATATTCTGGGCCCTCAGAGTTTCCGGGTCAGACACAGCTGTAGGCTATTTGAGCAAGGGATAAGAAGTAATCAGGTAGGCCTATTTTCTGAAGTTTCCACTGGATCAGAGCATTGTTTTATTTTGCAGAGTGGTTATTGAGCTGTAAAGATTTTTCAAATGGTCTACACTGAGGAACTATTGTCAATGGATGTAAAAACAGAGTTTATTTGCTGTTTGAGATGAATTAAAAATTACTTTGAGATGCTCCACAGCTCATTAGTTGTGGTGGGTTAAGACAATCAGAAATACTATCAGATCCCAAATGGGCACATTTATAGCCCTACATTTGCACGCAGTCCAAGTAGCCTATGCCTACTTCTATGCGTAATCAGGTGCCTGTCCTTACTCAACATTGACAGGAGAACTCCAAACAAAAGACAATGAATAAATTGGCAAAACTCGTAAATGGAATGACATAAACCAAAACCTTGTTTTTCACAAGTATAGCATAGGTTTTTGAGCTCTGCAAACAATGTGTCCACTGACAATGAGAACAGTAAAAGACTGTCAAAATAATAATATATTGAATACATTAACAGAAATGACCATAACCAAACAAACATTGTAGATTACAAATTCTGAGAATTAACGGTAAATGTACTGGTGATAGTGGTGTGCCATCCCCGCGGCCTCCACAATGGATTAGTCCACTGAGCCTATCGACCAAACAATTTACCAGTCGACTAAATGGGATCAGCCATAAACCAATGGCCACTGGATTTATGTAAATAATCATGATATAACTTCTGCCAGGTATGCTTAGGCTACTTTATAGCTAACATTTAATTGAGTTTTTTTGGAAAGCCTTTCCATCTTACCAGAAGATGAGTATCATTAGCATCATTGTTAATGGCTACACAAAGTACAGACATACGCAAGCACACAATATTTTCTTTATGCGGATTCGAGAATATTCACATGAAACTCTGTTGCCAATTAAAGTGAAACCTAGCTACCGAGTCTGATTCAGATGCATACTGAATCACATCACAGGTGTGTCCACTGTGTCCACAGCAGAGGTGGGTCCACTTGAGCGGTGCATGCATGGCCTACGTGATTGAAGAATGACTAGGTCAATGTGGAATGCCTTTGGCTGAATCTAATTATTCTTTCCATACCCTCAAGACAATAGGATAGGTCCTAGGTTTCTGATTGTTTTATAATGACAGGACTATCAGGTAGGCTGTTGGAGAACAGATCATAGGCCATGATAACTTTAGCCTAAACAGCCACCCACTTGAGAAGAGTAATCACGAACAAAACGACAACCATCAGTGTTTCAGTCATCTTGAGCATACATACCTCTCGTAACTCAAGTCTCTGTGCAACTGCCTCCAAACATTCCTGGCCGGTGCTCTCGACAGAAAGAGTAAACTCAACAAATTCACCATTGAGCAGCTGAATGCGGGTGACCAGACAGCTCTTGCTTGAGACAGTATACCTTCGAGTTCTTTTGAGTTTTAAGCCGAATGGCAAGGGCATGTTTCAAAGTCCTTTGGCAAGGAGTACTTCCTTGATCCAGAAATATATGTCCCGTTGTCTCTAAACTTTGCCCATCAAAAATGTAGTGGATAAGAGGCCATCCATGAGTTGGATACATGTATCCCTGTGAAAACAGAGAGACAAATTGTTATGAGAGAATATAAATTATTTGATCATTCCAGATAACATTTTCATGACAAACAACATAGCAAGCAGTATTATACTATATGACATGTTATTCGGAATCACCAACTTTGGTTCTGGAGAGCAACAGTGGGTGCAGGCTTTTGTTCCAACCCAGCACTAACACCTGATTTTAATGTTCATCATTGATAAGTTGATTCAGTTATGTGGTGTGCGTGGCTGGAACAAAAGCCTGCAATCCCTGACCACCAGTGACCACTGGCAGAGGTAACCAATCTCAGAACATAAAACAGATGCCCTTTATGAAACAACCCATTTTATTGGTAATCCACTTAGCTAGTTAGACAGGGAGCATCTAATTTCTTGGTGCAAATCAGACAGTCGAGTGATTATTGAATGAGCTGCAAATAACTCTGTACCAGTAGCTTGCTAATGGTTCTCCATCCCAAAGTTATCTGTAGGACACTTCCATTACACTGGAATAACAGATCAACATTGAATGTTGACAGACAGTGCAGTGATCTCCAGTCCAGATTTAACTAGTAAACTAAAGTTGTTTGTTACAAAAGACAACGACTTTTACTAGCTAATAGCCAATATACTAGATGACAATGTTCAATACATTATATATTATAGAGACGGACAGTCTTCATCAGATATGAGCATTTTTTTTACGTTAGTTAACTAGTCCAGCTAGCAAAGTCAAATTAACCGTGTTAATTTAGTTAGCTAACGTTAGCTCATTAACGCCATCAAGTTGAAGCAACAAATTACTTCGGGTTACATAAAAAAGAAACACTATTTTAAACAAAGCTAGCTATACGGTTATAAAACAGATATGCTCCCCAAAAAGCCTAAACATAGAACCAAAGACAGTTTTTAAACGTACTGTACTATCCAGTAAGTTACTTCATGGTTTCCCAAGCTCGGTCCTGCCACCCTCCCCCGACTGCACTTTTTGTGTTTTGTCCTAGAGCCACACAGCTGATCCAAATAACCAACTCATCAAACTTTGATTATTTCAATCAGCTGTGTAGTGCTAGGGCAAACGTTTGGGAAAGCATGCAGTACACTAACTTTAGCTAATTAACTTGCAGGTTAGCATAGCTAACGTCGTCAGCGTCAAAATGGGATCTCCATCACCATAACAAAATCCCTGCAAATAGCCAGATAGTTGACATTAGCATCTTTACCTTATTGATGTCCGCCAAAAGGAAATTAGTCCATTTGTAAATTGTGCATATCCAAAGCTGCCGCCAGTCATTATAGGTGATAGTTATGTCAAATATCGAAAAGGTTTAGTTTGGAAGCTGCATCCAGAAAACCAACTCAGCTAACGACGTGCTTCACTTCCTGCGGAAAGAGCAACAAGTGTGTATGAATCTCTACATCCGCGGACCTATATTCTACTCTTTTTTTACGCAACCGTTTTCCTATTATTTTGATTTACATAGACAAACAAAACTATGAACATTTACATGAAATATAATATTTTCTTGAGGTCCTGTATGAGTTTCAACGGCTGTATTTCTTTATAAAGGTTTGAGTAGTTCTTCAACAGCGGCGTGATACACGGCAGATTTAGAGGCAATGACATCAGACAGCTGGAATGCCAGGCAGGGAAAATGCCAAGAATGAGACAGCTGCCACCCTGCCTACGACGTACGTTATTCAGCCCCGTACACTGAAAACCTAGATTTCTGCTCATGTTATACTCATTTGTGAACTGTCCGTTTACTTTACTATTTTATTAATGCCAGCTGAGGTTGCTGTAAAATAGTGTGATACTGCTGGATGAAAATAGACGCACACACACCCCTCCCACTAGGACAAAACTGAGACAAGTTGACTTTTGTGCAGAGTGCATGATGAAAGAGGAGGCGGTTCATAACAACATAACAAAACATTTTATTGTAAACATGAACAACACTGTTAGGCAGTCACAGCAAAGGTCACAGTTAACTAGGCTACATTTCTGGTCTAGTTCATTCTCATCATTGTGTAAGAATAATCGAAATACATATTGGTCAACACTTTGTACCGTAAATCTCCATGGCAATACAGTGTCCAGAACAGGAATGGGCATTTACAAAAAGTATGAAATATACAGCTTCCATTTATAAAACACATTCAAGATTCAAAAACCTCAATATCAAATTGCTCGTAGCGAAAATAGCACCCCTTGACTTCAAAGCTCATTAAACTAATCCTTAAAATACAAATAAAATCAGAACTCATCATCACTGAAAGAGGCTAGAGTGTTTATATTCTCCGTGACTCCTGGCGCTGGGAAATCAGTTGCATTGGACACGTAGAAAGACTCTTCCAGCTCTTTGGACAGTCCACCACGATTGTCTTCTAGGTTGATTGTGATCCTCAAGAGGCAGATGGGTATTTTCACCAAGTGAAAGACAACAGCCGTTTTCCCTGCCATGATCCTGCTCATCAAGGCCCTCTGTACCTTCATCAGCATCAGATGAACTAACAGACAGACAGAGTCAGTCCTCTCAGGAGGAGGGCTACCATGTAACGGTGTGGGCACTGACAATGGAACGACATTCTCCAGCCCACCACTGTCCTTGTTACTAAACTATGCATAGGGAAAAAGGTAATTGTCCTCTTTGGTTTCTGATGGTAATCCTCTGTCTAGAGACTCCATACACTGCAGATGACTATGAAGAAGGGCAGTCTCTGTCTCTTCACCAGTCTCAGGCTCTGCACCACAGGTAGGTGTGTTCGCTGGACTTTACAAGTCATTGCGCAGAGTCTCCAGAAGATGGCGCATTTTGTCCTTAAAAATAACAAATCCAAACTTATTGAAAAAAGTTCAGACCCTTTGCTATGAGACTCGGAATTGAGATTGGGTGCATCCTGTTTCCGTTGATCATCCTTGAGATGTTTCTACAACTTCATTTGAGTCCACCTGTGGTAAATACTATTGATTGGACATGATTTGGAAAGGCACACAACTGTCTATATAAGGTCCCACAGTTGGCATTGCATGTCAGAGCAAAAACCAAGCCATGAGGTTGAAGGAATTGTCCGTATAGCTCTGAGACAGGATTGTGTCGAGGCTCAGATCTGGTGAAGGGTACCAAAATATTTCTGTAGCACTGAAGGTCCCCAAGAACAGTGGCCTCCATTATTCCTAAATGGAAGAAGCTTGGAACCACAAAGACTCTTCCTAGAGCTTGCCGCCCAGCTAAACTGAGCAATCTGTGAAGAAGGGCCTTGGTCAAGGAGGTGACCATTTTCTGTGGAGATGGGAGAATCTTCCAGAAGGACAACCGTCTCTGCAGCACTCCACCAATCAGGCCATTATGGTAGAGTGGCCAGACGAAAGCCACTCCTCAGTAAAAGGCACATGACAGCCTGCTTGTAGTTTGCCCAAAGGCACCTAAAGGACTCTCAGACCATGAGAAACAAGATTCTCTGGTACCAAGATTGAACTCTTTGGCCTGAATGCCAAGCGTCACGGCTGGAGGAAACCTGGTGGCAGCATCATGCTGTGGCAGGGACTGGGAGACTAGTCAGGATCGAGGGAAAGATGAACGGAGAAAAGTACATAGAGATCCTTGATGAAAACCTGCTCCAGAGGGCTCAGGACCACAGACTGGGGCGAAGCACACAGCCAAGACAATGCAAGAGTGGCTTCAGGACAAATCTCTGTATGTCCTTGAATGGCCCAGCCAGAGCTTGGACTTGAACCCGATCGAACATCTCTGGAGAGTCCTGAAAATAGCCGTGCATCGACGCTCCCCATCCAACCTGACAGAGCTTGAGAGGATCTGCAGAAAAGGACGGGAGAAACTCCCCAAATACAGGTGTGCCAAGCTTGTAGCATCATACCCAAGAAGACTCGAGGCTGTAATCACTGCCAAAAGTGCTTCAGCAAAGTACTGAGTAAAGGGTCTGAATACTTATGATATATATTGTTTTTAAGTGATATTTCAGTATTGTTTTTCTTCACATTTGCAAACATTTCTAAAAAACAGTTTTTGCTTTGTCATTTTGGGGTATTGTGTGTTGATTGATGAATCCATTTTGGAATAAGGCTGTAATATAACAAAATATGGAAAAAGTCAAGGGGTCTGAACACTTTCCGAATGCACTGTACATACAAAAGTACGTGGACACCACTTCAAATTAGTGGATTCGGCTATTTCAGTCACACCCGTTTCTGACAGGTGTATAACATAGCGCACACAGCTATGCAATCTCCATAGTCGGGGCGGCCGGTAGCCTAGTGGTTAGCGCATTGGACCAGTAACCGAAAGGTTGCTAGCTCAAATCCCAGAGCTGACAAGGTAAAAACCTGTCGTTCTGCCCCTGAACAAGGCAGTTAACCCACTGTTCCTAGGCTGTCATTGTAAATAAGAATTTGTTCTTAACTGACTTGCCTAGTTAAATAAAGGTTAAATAATTTTTTAAATAAAAATAAAATAGACAAACACTGGCAGTAAAATGGCCTTACTGAAGAGCTCAGTGACTTTCAATGTGGCCCCGTGACATGATGCCACCTTTCCAACAAGTCAGTTCGTAACATTTCTGCTCTGCTAAACCTACCCCGGTCAACTGTCAGTGCTATTATTGTGAAGTGGAAACATCTAGGAGCAACAATGGCTCAGCCGCAAAGTGGTAGACCACACAAGCTCACAGAACGGGACCGCAGTGTGTAAAAATGCAACACTCACTACCGAGTTCAAAACTGCCTCTGGAAGCAACGTCAGCACATGAAATGGGTTTTCATGGCCGAGCAGCCACACACAATGCCAAGCATCGGCTGGAGTGGTGTAAAGCTCGCCGCTGTTGGACTCTGGAGCAGCGGATGCCAGGAGAACGCTACCTGCCCCAATGCATAGTGCCAACTGTAAAGTTTGGTGGAGGAGGAATAATGGTTTGGGGCTGTTTTACATGGTTCGGACTAGGCCCCTTAGTTCCAGTGAAGGGAAATCTTAACGCTATAGCATATAATGACATTCTAGACTATTCTGTGCTTCCAACTTTGTGGCAACAGTTTGGGGAAGGCCCTTTCCTGTTTCAGCATGACAATGCCCCCATGCACAAAGTAAGGTCCATAGAGAAATGGTTTGTCGAGATCGGTGTGGAATAACTTGACTGGCCTGCACAGAGACCTGCCCTAAACCCCATCGAACACCTTTGGGAAGAATTGGAACACCGACTGCGTGCCAGGCCTAATCGCTCCACAACATCAGTGCCCAACCTCACTAATGCTCTTGTGGCTGAATGGAATCAAGTCCCCGCAGCAATGTTCCAACATCTAGGGGAAAGCCCAGACGAGAGGAGGCTGTTATAGCAGCAAAGGGGGGACCAACTCCATATTAATGCCCATGATTTTGGAATGCGATTTCTTCGATGAGCAGCTGTCCACATACTTTTCGTCATGTAGTGTACCTGTCAGAGTACAGGCCCCTGGACAATATCTAATTTGTTACATTAGCAATACATTCAAGGTTAATTATTTCTACCTGTAGAGAAAATAATTGTAAGCCGGAATGGTTACTTTACAGGGAAACTATGTACTGTAGGTGAGACTGCTAGGAGTTGCTAGGGCTCTGAAGTGATCATGAATTTATTATATCTAGCTGCCTATTTCACACTTTACCATCTTCTCCTATATTTATAAAAGCTTTTAAAGCAGTAATTAAAAGTTTAAAAAATCATTCTTACTCTGCAAAAAAACCCTCTTCATGATAGGAGATTTCATTATTTCTGGTGAAACCCTGCAAGAAGACAACAATCAAGACAAAATACATACTTCTTCACAGAAAGCACAGCATTAAAAACAAAACAAATACAGTCTGAAACCAGAATAAACAGTACCTGTATGAGGAACTGAAGTGATCACTGCTTCTGCTCCTGTTTCCCTTGCTTCGTTGTCCAAATGCTGACAGATTCAGTGTATGGGACTCATCGTCTGTGTCCGAGCACTCATGCCCTATAATAACAGAGTGAACAATTCATTCCGCTTTAATTAGTCTCCATGTGTTTAATTAAGCTTTCTAAACATTTACAAGTATAATTTGCTCAAGACTTGTTCGTTGTTAATGAGTTTGGTGTTTGTTTCCTTATTTAGACCAGAGTTGTTTACTCTGCGTCTGAAATATTAGTCACTTCAATAATATTGACCTTGCAGCACAGCTAGTGTAATTCACCTCTCTCAATTTGAAAGAGTATTTTTATTGGATGCTGTTTCTTGCTACTCTAAGACAAACCAGGCTGTCAATATGATGGATGCTGCCTTAGTCCTCTCCCCCTTTACTATTACCTTATGGCAAGAACTTGGCACTGCGTCCAGATCAATCACATTTGTCTCTATTCTAGCCAATCCTACTTCTTGTCTATCATATTCTTAGCATGCCATACACCACTTCAACCTTCTAATTCTAATGGATGCTGATCTTGCATTGTCTTTCATTTGTGCTAGTTGCTCTTGAATTATTTATTTTTTGATTTCCTCTATTCATACTCTATTTAACAGCAACAAAATTCAATGAATTCTACCACACTTTTTTCCTAACTATATTGTATAATACTGCAATATGTGCCTCCAGGATTGAAGGGTTTAATCCAACCTCTGTGAATGTGAGTGGGCTGACTGAGGACTTCTCTCAAAGCTGGCATCTTTCCTCAACTGTTCCCGCCGTAACTGGTCATTGTCTGTGAATGTACACAACGATGATTAACTAAATCAGGTCATATAGCCTATGTGCGATTTTTTTCTTATTGAATTTTGTGATCGATTTCAGGCCACTCTGGTAGGCCTACATTATGATCAAATAGCCACAGTAGCCTACTTGGCCACTGATAAAACTGTAACTTATAGCGGGTACAGCCTCAGTGTTCACAGTAAACGTGCGTTGGAAGTTACACAGAATTTCCATAACATTCAAGTTTGCGCTCAGCAGACCTGAAATTTGCTCAGTGCCAAACAAAATTAGAGGGAACATTGGCCAGTACATCTCCATGCCATCCAGGACCTCTATACCAGGCGGTGTCAGAGGAAGGCCCTAAAAATTGTCAAAGACTCCAGACACGCAAGTCATAGACTGTTCTCTCTGCTACCTCACGGCAAGCGGTACCGATGCACCAAGTATGGAAACAACAGGACCCTAAACAGCTTCTACACCCAAGCCATAAGACAGCTAAATAGTTAGTTAAATAGTTAACCAAATAGCTACCGGACTCTGCATTGACCCTTTTTGCACAAATCTTTTGATTCATCACATACGCTGCTACTGTTTATTATCTGTCACTTTATTCCTAGTTATATGTACATATCTACCTCATTTACCTCATAGCCCTGCACATCCACTCAGTACTGGTACCTCTTGTATATAGCTAAGTTATCATTACTCATTGTGTATCTATTATTACTTTTATTATTACGTGTTTTACTTTTCTTTCTCTCTGCATTGTTGGGAAGTAAGCATTTCAAGTAAGCATTAGTCCACACCTGTTGTTTACGAAGGATGTGACCAATAAAATTGGATTTTGATCAGATTTTGAAAAGCCCACTCCTGGTCCCTCTGATTGACTTAACTTTTCCCAACAACCAATTTACCCTCTTCGAGACCCTAAATGGATTTCCCAGATAAACATCCTCATCCAAAAAATCGCATCCCAACAAGAAACAAATCCTTGTCCAATATACTATAATCTATAAACCTTCAAGTATCGTAGCTTTTTAACTTTTTCATTGCATTCTTCGACACTACTGTTGTCCATTCCTCTTCTCCAACTCCACTCGATGCACTTCTCCTTTCAAACTCTGCATTCACTTCTGACATCTTTTTCCTGTCCCTGTCTGACATTGTCAAAGTGGATTGGACAACATGAACATTGTGGAGGAGCCTCAGTGAATTACTGTAATCATGTGATTTGGAACTGGTCCGGTTGAATTAATTATTTGTGTGCTCTGATTGGTTGTAGCAGTTATGACCCTGGAGAATGCACCTCCACCTGTTTCCTACAAGATGATGGTGCTTTACTGCGTTTCCTGCCACAGGACAGAGAGGGAAAGACATGGCAGCGCTGCAATTGTCTCCAGACAGCTAGCAAGGTAATTCGTGTGAAGTGAAAATTGCATGTAAGTTGTAACCACTGAATTATTGTAGCAGCCCTGTTGTACTGAGTACTTTGAGACTAAACCTTTCATCAGGAAAATAACCTAAAACACAAGGCCAAATCGACACTGGAGTTGCTTACCAAGAAGACAGTGAATGTTCCTGAGTGTCTGAGTTACAGTTTTGACTTAAATGTACTTGAAAATCTATGGCAAGTGTCATGGGCGTCAAGGAACGGTGACCAAAATGCAGCGGGTATAGTGCTCATCTTTCTTCTTTATTTGAAAGAACACTCAAAACAAAATAAACAGACGACGAAACAGTTCCATAAGGCACACAGGCTATACAGAAAATAACCACACACAAAAACACAGGAAAAAACAGGCTGCCTAAGGATGGCTTCCAATCAGAGACAACGAAAGACACCTGCCTCTGATTGGAAGCCATACTTGGCCACACATAGAAAAAGAAACATAGAAATAGAAACTAGAATCAAAATCCCCTAGAACCAAAAACCCCAAAACACACAAAACAAACACCCCCTGCCACGCCCTGACCCCTTACTGGTCAGGACGTGACAGCAAGACCTGAAAATGGTTGTCTAGCAATGATCAACAACCAATTTGACAGAGCTTGAAGAATTTAGAAAACAATTATGGGCAAATGTTGCACAATCCAAGTGTGGAAAGCTCTTGGAGACTTACCCAGAAAAACTCACAGCTGTAATCGCTGCCAGAGGTGCTTCTACAAAGTATTGACTCAGGGGTGTGAATACTTATGTAAATGAGATATTTCTGTATTTAATTTTCAATAAATAAGCGAACATTTCTAAAAGCACGTTTTATTTTGAGTTCAGGATGTAACACAACAAAATGTGGAATAAGTCAAGGGGTATGAATACTTTCTGAATGCACTGAAGCAATTATCCCATACCATTAACAGTATAGGCCTATACCAGTAGTCAATAGATGGGGTCATGCCAGACATGACATCACACACTTACAATAAATGGTCTCTCTCAACAGCAATGGCCAATCAAAGATAAGGTGATAAATACCCCTTTTCCAAACACAAAGAAAAAAAGAGAATCTGATGAACACTATTTTGAGTACTCTTTGGTCAAAGGAACATGCTGTCAACAGCATATTGCTATTGCTGCCATGTTCCTTGTTTTGTTTAAGGGACCTTTTGACCCAGTACCGCCCATTATGAGCAAAGTATTATGATTTATTTTACAGCTGTGTGGTGAAGTACACAAGTGGGACAGATAACTCTCCCTCAAGGCTGGAGTGTTGGCAGTGTTGGGCAGCCCACTTACATCATAAAGCAATGTTCTCTACTTTTACCAATTTGCTCGATATTTCCTCTCAGACTCCTGAGTAGCGATCATTTATGAGCCTCAAGCTTGAAATATCTCTCTTGAAGTGTTTAAAGGCAAAACTCTTCATTTGTGCAACTCAATATTAGGAAGGTGATCTTAATGTTTTGTACTCTCAGTGTAGATACTTGTGTAAAACATACATATTTAAATGTTAAGTACACGAACCATAGGGACAAGTGTCATGTCAGCCATACTTTTGTATTAATGACAACTTTGTGTACAACAATCTATCCTCAATGTGTACATGTCATTGACATATGGTAGGCTATTTGCAGGCAGAAACCCTCCTGTTAACCTCTTAAATGCAGATGTGTTCATTCTGAGTAATGTCCTCTGACATGCTCTAGTAGTTGTTCACCTCTAATTTTGCAATGGGGTTGTGTACTGTGTATTTGAATATTGTTTTCTTTCACATACTGTATTTCTACTACTGTACATTGCTTTTTAGTTAGGCTTAGGCCTACACTGTTTATACACACCACATTTGATGTATTTACTGGATTCTTGACATAGCTCACTGTAATATATCTACTGCTGTACATATCATTCTTCCTTTATCTTGTGTAAATTCATCCTGTCTGTATACGTGTAGATTGCATTTAGATTACTGTTAGTGCTATTTGGGTTGTTAATTGGATTCGTTACGACATTTCTTGATTTATTTTTATGTATAAAAAAATGTGTATTTGTGCACTTTGACATTTTACTGCTTTGTTGAGAGCTAGTAACATACGCATTTCGCTGCACCCGCACTAACATCTGCTAAACTGTATGACCGACCAATACACTTTGATTTGATTTATTCACAAATCTATGCCCACAATAGGCTGACTACGATAGTATATCACCAACAAATGGCTTGCTTTCCTTGCAGACAGTTTTTACACTTGGTATGCCAATTCTATTTCAGCTGAAAGTCAGACAGCTGTCTATCATAAGAACTGGTTGAAGGTTCTTGGGGAAAGCATAGTCTATAGCAGCTACAGCCGCCGAGTGTTTCTGGAGGTGCACTTTTCTCATTGTGGAATACCATTGTAATGGTTTCTCTGGATAATTATGCATTTGTTAACAACAGTGAGATGTTCAATGAACTGTATCAGAATTAAATGAAATTAGGATTTATCCATTTGTTTGTTTAATTCCTTTAAAAAAGTGTCCACTAGTGGTTGAATGATATGCAATTATACTACTCAAATGCACAATTCAATACATAACATAATATGCAAATCATAGGACATGTTGATGTTATTAACATACCAGTGGCACAGTGCTTTGTTCTGCAAGGCCGATCCACTGCAAAAATAACAATCATTTGATTTAATTTTTTTGTAAACAAAATGTAGCCTACTGACTGAAAGTGCGTTTTGTATCTTAAATGCATTTCAAGCATCCCTATAAAATAAGTGCTGTTTATCTAGAACCTCAAAATAACACATCACAAGATTTAATGGCATCTTTTTAAGGGGCACAGTGACAGTATTGCAGAGATTACTGGTCTCGAGGTAGGCTATTCATTTTGATACATTATGTATGATTTCTCCAACATCGGATGATGTCATGTTTTTTTAGTTGTCTATGCTTGAATTTATTAATTCATTTATGACTTTTACTCCGCGCCATGTGCCTACACGCCGGTACCCAATCGTGATTGGAGTGGAGTGGGGATTTAACTGAAAAAGGCGGATAGGCGATATCCCTCCCTGGCACAAAATAGTAAGTAAACCATTTAGACATTTGTTAATTAGCATGAATATAATGAGCCTACAGTATTAGTGGTAATATCATTAATACTTTTAGAAAAGCGTCCATTGATGGAGAGATGGACTATTATCCAAGAAACGTCGTTCTTCCTTTGTTGGGGTTACATCCACATCCTTGTGTGAAGTTCGTTGTTCTAAGTGCGTTCGTTGTCCACTTCTGTTCCGAGCCTTCTTCAAGTGGACTGGCGTGTGAAATGTGTTGTAGCCCATAGGGTGGTCCTGAGTGGTGCGAGAGACAGAACACATACATAAACCTCATTACGATCAACCGCTGGCGTGCACCCGCCCATGTCAAGCTGAGAAGGATAGGCTACATCTATGGCTTCAGACCCTGTCATTGCTCCAGACACATTTTCGCCTTACTTTTCGGGTATATTTTATCATGCCATTCTAAGCAACACTAACACATATTTGTGACAAAGGTGCTGGCACATTTGTTTTATTTTTTCTACATTTTCTCAAGCGCTATTGAGCAGATCTATGGTCTTTGTGTTTATTGAGAAGAACAATAGCTATGAAATTTCCACTGGAAAACCCTAGAAAACAAGTCAATTTGGACCCCGAACAACAAGGTTAGTAAATGTACATTTTACTCTAAAAGTGGAGCTTGATAATGATGGCTTTGTGCAAGGATGTTCTATGTTGACTGAAGAACCTGAGTATACAGTTGTCTCAGCATCCTTACTGTGTGACTTGGACAAAATTAGTTACATTGTGAATATGTGCTATAGCCTTTCTTTCAAATGATTTATTTTGTGTTTATTTCATCTAAAATAGGAGCATTAATGCCATTTACAATCATGCAATGTGCTTTTTATGACGCCAGGTGGTTGGGAGTGGATCTCTTTCTTCTCCATCCCTTACGTGCTCAGCTGTGTGGTAGGCTACAGTGTGCTCTTCGTTAGGGATAGATAGAGGCGGGGATAGGACAGCTGCTGGGGAGATGTCGTTCAGGCCAATTGGGAATTACTGGGCAAAGAGAGAGCCTTTCTACTGACATTCCGCATGCTATTATCTGATTCAGTATTTGAATGTGATCCTCCACTCTTAATCTCCATACTGAACCCACACAGACAGACTCCTTTCATGTGATGTTTCCCCATCTACAGCTGCTAGGCTGGATAAATCAATATTCTGGCCTCCCACTGTGCCACTTGCCTGGCTTCCCAGACTCCTTGTTCCAGCCAAGCGCTACGCCACGCCCACGGACGTTAGCTTCTTCTCCACAATGAGTCTGGATCATAGACTTATGTTAGACATCGCATCATTGTATCTGTCCCAGTGTGGCATATGTGAGAGCATGGGCGGTGCCATTGAGGCCATCTCAATTTTGAAGTAGTACATTTTCTTCTACTACTTCAATGACTTCGCAAAGAAACTGAAAGGGTGCACACTGCCACCTGTATATTGTGTTGTTTGAACAGGTATAAAGCCAAGGTTGGTGATTTACTGCCACCTGCAGTTCTGGAATGTTTGCTCACGAGTGTAATTAATTGGCTGATCCAAAGACAGTACAGTATGAAGATAGGCATGAACTGCTTCTCCAATAGAACTGCCCAATCACGCTTGTAGGCGATGCCATGGCAACGCTGGCTAGCTAAGCTCATGCGCAGAAACACAAATCGGATCTAACAGTAGTCTCGTGCTGAACTGCACATGTACAGGCCATCAAATCAAAGGGAATCCGTCAATATAAAGTTGGTTTTGACAAAAATTAAAACTTGTCAGTTTTTCACTTTCCCAAAGGTTGGGGTAATAACACATTCAACTACCATTATCCCAGAAAATCTAGACCCACTCCAATTTGGATACCGCCTCAACAGATCCACAGATGATGTAATCTCTAATGCACTCCACACTGCCCTTTCCCACCAGGACAAAAGGAACAACTACGTGAGAATGCTATTCATTGACAACAGCTGAGCTTTCAACACAATAGTGCCCTCAAAGCTCATCACTAAGCTAAGGACCCTGGGACTAAACACCTCCCTCTGCAACTGGATCCTGGACTTCCTGATGGGCCGCCCCCAGGTGGTAAGGGTAGGTAACACATCTGCCACGCTGATTCTCAACACAGGGGCCCCTCAGAAGTGTGTGCTCAGTCCCCTCCTGTACTCCCTGTTCACCCATGACTGCATGGCCAAGCACGACTCCAACACCATCATTACGTTTGCTGACGACACAACAGTGGTAGGCCTGATCACTGACAATGATGAGACAGCCTATAGGGAGGATGTCAGAGGCCTGGTAGTGTGGTGCCAGGATAACAACCTCTCCCTCAACATGATCAAGACAAAGGAGATGATTGTGGACTACAGAAATAGAGGACCGAGCACGCCCCCATTCTCATTGACGGGGCTGTAATGTAGTGGAGCAGGTTGAGAGCTTCAAGTTCCTTAGGGTCCACATCACCAACAAACTATCATGGTTCAAACACACCAAGGCATGACAACGGCTATTTCTCCTCAGGAGACGGAAAAGATTTGGCATGGGTCCTCAGATCCTCAAAAAGTTATACAGCTGCACCATCAAGAGCATCCTGACTGGTTGCATCACTGCCTGGTATGGCAACTGCTCAGCCTCCGCAAGGCACTACAGAGGGTAGTGCGTACGGTCCAGTACATCACTGGGGCCAAGCTTCCTGCAATCCAGGACCTCTATACCAGGCGGTGTCAGAGGAAGGCCCAAAAAATTGCCAAAGACTCCAGTCACCCTAGTCATAGACTGTTCTCTCTGCTATCGCACGGCAAGCGGTACTGTAGCGCCAAGTCTAGGTCAAAAAGACTTCTTAACAGCTTCTATCCCCAAGCCATAAGACTCTTGAAAAGTTAATCAAATGGCTACCTGGACTATTTGGATTGTCCCCACCCCCCATTTTTACGCTGCTGATACTCACTGTTTATTATCCATGCATAGTCACTTTACCTCTACCTTATTTGTTATATATATTTATTTTTTCTTAAAACTGCATTGTTGGTTAAGGGCGTGTAAGTAATCATTTCACTGTCTACACCTTTTGTATTCAGCGCATGTGATGAATACAGTTTTATTTTAAAGGGATACTTCAGGATTTTGGCAATGAGGTCTTTTATCTACTCCCCCAAAATCAGATGAACTTGTTCGTACCATTTTTATGACTCCGTATCCAGTATTAAGGAAGTTAGAGGTAGGATTTGGGATCCGAATGTTAACTAATAATTGGAAGTCTATGGGTATCTGCTAGCATGCAATCAGATACCCATAGACTCCCAGTTATTACGCTAACGCAAATTAGCAATTGCGCTAGTGCAACTTTCTTCTAACTGCACGCAGAGTCATAAAAATGGTATCCACGAGTTCATCTGACTCTGGGTAGGTAGATAAAAGGCCTCATTGCCAAAATCCCGAAGTATCCCTTTAAGACATTGACTCGAACATAGGTTGAGCATCTGGTTTTCAGGGGAAATGGAAGGAGAACCTGTGACACGACTTCCACTTTTGGGCATTAATAAAGCTACACTCCGTCATAACTCCTCCTCCACATTTACTGGATTGGTTCGTCAAGATCAGAAGTAATTAAATGCCGCTCAGGCGTTTCTTTTACACCTGCTATGTTAGGTTACCGAACGAATGCGAACACATTCGGGGATGTCTGATTGGTCCAGAAACCGATGTATTCGGCCAGAGCAAGAACACGTGGGTAAAGCGCTGGTTTGAAAATTCGTCATTGGCTTTGATTTTCTGATGGTTTAGGCACAATCCAATTGCTGATGACTTTGTTTTGTATAACGCCTCTCGTCACCACAAATGACTTCAGTGATGGCAGTCTCAGACTAAAGTATGTAACGCATAGAGATTGATAGAGGCCTCTAGTGGCCAAAAGGCCAATTTAGCATGGGCAACGCCATTGAGGGCTTACACCATTTTAATGTAGTCAACTGGGTACAACTTCCAACTTTATTGGCTGATCCCTCTTAATGACCCCGTTGGAGTCATGTCCAACTGGGTCATCAGGAGGAATCAGCCAATCGGGAAGAAGAAAATCGACTACTTCAAAATGGAGTTTGCCTCAATGGAGCTGCCCCCTGTGCTCACAGACGCCATAATGGAAACTATATAGGGATGCTCTACTATTCTTTGAGCTAACGACAGAGCAGCGGAATAATTGAGTTTGAGTCGTCAGGCTACTGTGCCACAACAGTATACAAAAAGTTTAGGTGTCAGATTTAACACTTGCAATTTGTGTGGCTCGGCATAAGATATTTATTTTGTAAACATGGATAGGAGGTATGAAATTATCATATCATGATCACCAATCATCATCATCATAATGGCCTGTGGATGGCATCATCATATCCAGGATTTACCAACATGAGCACAAGAAAAAAAATAATCTTTATCATCCATGCAGTTTAATATAGCTTTTCTTTGAAGATCCTCCAGTGCATCACATCACACTTATTTTTGTCCTGTCAGCTTTGTATTCCTCTGGTAACGTCTGGATGAGAGACAGAGAGAGGTGTGGAAGATGGGGAGGAGGAATGTATTGAATAAAAGCTTTAGCCTACTCTCCTGCATAATCAAATCTTGTGAAACTATGGAACTCAACAGGAGGCAGATTCAGTGCTTTGAATACTATTATATATTTTGTGAAAGCTGAACTTGGAGCACAATATTCATTTCAAAGCCACGGTAGGTTTCAAATCTAGATCGCCATTACAACCATGAGTTATGCTAATAATGATGGAACCATTTGTGATTGGAATTGAATGGCTATTTTTAGACGGATGCAGATTTAGTGGTAGAGAAATAGCTCAACCCCTTTCATAAAGTACTCGTCCAAGTATGATAAACTGTAGTGCCCATTTATTCCATTCCACTCATTTATCACAAACGATGCAAACCAATTCATGGTTTTGTCAGAGGAGTCAGACACTTGAATGGGTGGGCTGTAGAGTTGGAGGTTCTATAATGTCCATCAGCAAGCCCCTCTCTGTAGCTTGCAGGTCTGAAAATATTACACCAAATGTCTTCCTAAAAATAATCCCACCCTAAGAAGTTCATTGTGAATTCCTTAATTGTGAAGTTAGTATTCTTGAGCCGGCTTCCCGAACTCCTAGTCTTGGACTAAAAAGCAAGCTCAATGGGGAATCTTCATCGAAAGTAGTTTTATATCCAGGACCACGCTTCATCTGTGTCTGGCAAACTGCCCTTAATATCCTAAAAATAGCTCGAAAATGTTTTCCTAGGCACCGGTAATGTGGTAACTCAATGTGGCCATGTTGGTGTTGATGTTGGTGAATCTCCGGCTGTGTCTTCCCATCCTGATGACAGTTTGTTTTGATCAATTTAAGCTGTGATCCATGTCAAAGGATGGACTAACATGATTTCGATCCCTGTAAGTGAGTGAAACTTCCTTGATGTTCTTGAGTCTTCATGACGGGTTGTGTTGGTGTTCATACTGAAGGATGCTAGACAGTTGTTCCAGGAACATATTATGTGGTAGTGTAGTAAATGTATAATACAGTAAAATACACAAAAAGTCTACAGTTTAAATAGAAAAATACAATTCTTCACAAATTACGCATATTCTCCCAGATATGTATTAAATGAATACATTACATATAGTATGCAAAGTATGACATATCTTGCAAACAAGGCTTCTTGTTTCAATTACACAAACATATCTTTAGTACAATAAGAGATTTGCTTCTAGAATACTGACAGGGGCTTTTTAGATTGTGTCACTTTAAAAATAAATAAAAAATGGGCTAGCACGTTACATGGCCATATAGCCAGTCAATCTCTCAAATTAAACAAAGAAGCACCTCCCTATGAACAATGAGCTCTTTTTAAAAACAGTGTTAGGTATTGCATCATGGTGAAACCCAGCCAGGCCCCTCCCACCCCCCCTGGGGCTCAGTCAGAACAATCTCCTATAGGAGGAGATCTAAATATGGATGCCTCCTTGACACAATCCCCCACCTTGAGTGACCCCACCCCCCTCCCCATTCACATGCATTTATTGCACACCCCATTCGCAAAGCAATGACCCAGTGGCAGTTATCCCCCTTTTACGGGCCACGCTTGTCTATTAGAGAGATTGAATCCTGCTTTTGGAGAGGAAGGCGTGTACATTTTTTAAGCACACTCTCGTCAATGTTCTTAGTGTCTCTGTGTGTCAACAACAACTTGTCCTTCCCTTGATATCAAAACACCCACCGCATAATGCCATTTAGATACGGCTGTGGAAATTAGAATCGAGGGTTGAATACAAAACTATTCTCACTGTGGTAACATTATAACATATCGCAATGGCCTGCTGGGATCTCAGAGAGAGAGCGATGAAACGCTATTCTACCCTAGGGTGGAATGGGGCATCAGTCCAGGGCTGCAGGCTGAGTACTACACTAATGGCTTCAATCATAAGTCTGCTCTGATAGATGAATACAGTTATCCCATCTGCCTCTCCGTTAATGTCTAGAACTGCAGAGGACAATGCACCATACTTGAACTTTGACTGTTTTTGAGTATTATTCAGGGCAGGTAAGGTCAATGACAACATTGTCAAAATGCCCTGTAATAACAAACTAAAAAGCTAAATTCCTGGAGGTTAATTAAAACAATAGTTTGCTAACACTTTAACTCTCTCTCCTCCTGTTAGTGGCAGTCCAAACCAACTTGGTCCCTCCCAAGAAGGTCCAGTCAGGGATGGTCCAATCCAGCCCTGTCCAGGCCAGTGTGGCGGCCATGCAGAACCCAATGGGCTGTGATCCCAAGGGAGCCAACGTCCACTGTCCCTTACCCCGGCTCTCCGTCTCCTCCCGTTCCGCCAGCGTGGTGGCCAGCATGGACACCACCGGTGACCTCTTGGCCCTCCACTCTGTGATGAAGTGGAAGACGGTGGTGGCGGTGTTTGTGGTGGTGGTGGCCTACTTGGTGGGAGGCGGCTTGGCCTTCCGGGCCCTGGAGCAGCCTTTCGAGAGCAACCAGAAGGACAGCATCACTCTGGAGAAGGCTTTGTTCCTGCAGAGGCATCGCTGTGTAATGCCTGCTGAACTGGAGGCACTCATCAAGGTGAGTGTTGGTGGTAGTGATGGTTCACTACATGTGGACACCTTCTTGTCAAAAATCAAATTCCAAAATCATGGGCATAAATATGGAGTTGGTCCCCCCTTTGCTGCTATAACAGCCTCCACTCTTCTAGGAAGGCTTTCCACTAGATGTTGGTACATTGCTGCGGGGACTTACATACATTCAGCCACAAGAGCATTTTTGAGGTCGGGCACTGATGTTGGGCGTTTAGGCCTGGCTTGCAGTCTGTGTTCCAATTCAACCCAAAGGTGTTTGATGGGGTTGAGGTCAGGGCTCTGTGCAGGCCAGTCAAGGTCTTCCACACCGATCTCGACAAACCATTTCTGTATGGACCTCGCTTTGTGCACGGGGGCATTGCCATGCTGAAACAGGAAAGGACCTTCTCCAAACTGTTGCCACAAAGCTGGAAGCACAGAATCGTCTATAATGTCATTGTATGCTGTAGGGTTAAGATTTCCCTTCACTGGAACTAAGGGGCCTAACCCGAACCATGAAAAACAGCCCCAGACCATTATTCCTTCTCCACTAAACTTTACACTTGGCACTATGCATTCGGGCAGGTAGTGTTCTCCTGGCATCCGCCAAACCCAGATTTGTCCGTCGGACTGCTAGATGGTGAAGTGTGATTCATCACTCCAGAGAACGCGTTTCCACTGCTCCAGAGTCCAATGACAGTGAGCTTTTCACCACTCCAGCCAACGCTTGGCATTGCGCATGATGATCTTAGGCTTGCGTGCGGCTGCTCGTCCATGGAAAGCCATTTCATGAAGCTACCGATGAACAGTTATTGTGCAGATGTTGCTTCCAGAGGCAGTTTGGAACTCTGTAGTGAGTGTTGCAACCAAGGACAGACAATTTTTATGCCCTACGCGCTTCAGCACTCGGCAGTCCAGTTCTGTGAGCTTTTGTGGCCTAACACTTCACGGTTGAGCCATTGTTGCTCCTAGACGTTTCCACTATAACAGCACTTTCATTTGACCGGGGCAGCTCTAGCAGGGCAGAAATTTGACAAAGACTTGTTGGAAAGGTGGCATCCTATGACAGTGCCACGTTGAAAGTCCCCGAGCTCCTCAGTATGGGCCATTCTTCTGACAATGTCTGTCTATGGAGATTGCATGGCCGGGTGCTCGATTTTATACACCTGTCAGCAATGAGTGCGGTTGAAATAGCCAAATCTACATACTTTTGGCCATGTAGTGTATGTGCGTGCGTGTGTGGCTGACTTTCATAAGGGGTCATTGGGACGTTGAATAGTGATGGTTATGGTGAATTAATAATTTATGTGATCTGGCAGATAATGGGATCTGTTTATGATAGATGATCATGGGATCCTCAAAGAATTCTTAGGGTCAACATGTGCTTACAATAAGTATTGGTCTGTTCATATGAACACTAATCTTTTCCAATTATATTCTATGTTCTGGAGCAATTCTGTTATAGTGAATGGACTTGGGTATTGTCATATCTACAAAGTTCTGGGTGTGCAGCATTAGTGCAAAGGTACATATATGTATGATGAGTTACGTAGATGCCCAGCTAGAGAAATGTAAAAAAGGGTTGTTTGTATCCATATTACATTTGCAATCCTGCTTTAGTAGCTCATTATAATTCCTCCAGCTGTGTCCATGAGTCATGAGATATGAGTTAGGAACTAGCTAGCTAGTCAGGGTTGTTATCAGTAGCTAGCTTAGCCAGCTAACTTTCTTAGCTAACTAGCTTGGAAATGAAACAACTCCCTGATGAACAATAACGTTTGACTCCTAGCTAGCTAACATTAGCTAACAACAACTCTTACCCCTAAACTCCTGCTTGCTTCACACAAAGTAGCTAGCTAGCTTGATAAAATATGTTTATTAATATCTGGTACTTCATTCAGCTGACTAACATTAGCTAGCTAGTAAATAATTGAAAGAACAGCTAATATTGCAGAGAGGCTTGACATTTATTTTGAATTATGCTAAGACAGTGAGTGGATCTCTCTAGCTAACTGACACTGAAATTCAAATATTCCCGCCCCAACGTGAGTGGTACTAGCCAGTTGGTCGGGTGTGTACTTACGTGACGCTATGACGTCTCCTCTTTCCAAGGGTTATCACTAGTTACCACAGCCACAAATGGTTAAACCCTGCCTTTTTCTACAAGTTTTCTTAAAATATGACTTTAAACAACCTTAATCACACGGCTAACCTTATGTCTAAATCTAACCTTAAATTAAGACTAAAAAGCAGAACATGTTCATTAATTTTTACAATATAGGTAATTTTGACTTTGTGGCTGTGGTACTAGTGACAACCCTTTGCAAGCGCGAGTGTCATGCAGTTTACACACCCGAAAATGTCATTACGTTAATGCCCAATAATGAGTATATGATCCCAGAAATCCTTGTTAATGTGTAATCAAGAATGTACGATCCTGGAAATACTTGTCAGTGCGTGGTCAGGAGTGTGCAGCGATCTGCACACAAATTTGAGAAATTACCGCTCACGTCAAATTTCACTGAATGTGTACAGGTAATAAAATACCCGTAAACACTTATTTTCATGCAGTGCATGGGAACACACCCTGCTGACTAGAGGTCGACCGATTATGATTTTTCAACGCCGATACCGATACCGATTATTGGAGGATAAAAAAAAAGCCAATGCTGATTAATCTGCCGATTTTTTTATTTATTTGTAATAATGACAATTCCAACAATACTGAATGAACACTTATTTTAACTTAATATAATACATAAATACTATCAATTTAGCCTCAAATAAATAATGAAACATGTTCAATTTGGTTTAAATAATGCGAAAACAAAGTGTTGGAGAAGAAAGTAAAAGTGCAATATGTGCCATGTAAAAAAGCTAACGTTTAAGTTCCTTGCTCAGAACATGAGAACATATGAAAGCTGGTGGTTCCTTTTAACCTGAGTCTTCCATATTCCCAGGTAAGAAGTTTTAGGTTGTAGTTATTATAGGAATTATAGGACTATTTCTCTCTATACGATTTGTATTTCATGTACCTTTGACTATTGGATGTTCTTATAGGCACTTTAGTATTGCCAGTGTAACAGTATAGCTTCCGTCCCTCTCCTCGCTCCTACCTGGGCTCAAACCAGAAACAAATCGACAACAGCCACCCTCGAAGCAGCGTTACCCATGCAGAGCAAGGGGAACAACTACTCCAAGTCTCAGAGCGAGTGACGTTTGAAACGCTATTAGCGCGCACCCGCAACTAGCTAGCCATTTCACATCGGTTACACCAGCCTAATCTTGGGAGTTGATAGGCTTGAAGTCATAAACAGCGCAATGCTTGAAGAATTGCGAAGGGCTGCTGGCAAAATGCACGAAAGTGCTGTTTGAATGAATGCTTACGAGCCTGCTGGTGCCTACCACCACTCAGTCAGACTGCTCTATCAAATATCAAATCATAGACTTAATTATAATATAATAAACACACAGAAATACGAGCCTTAGGTCATTAATATGGTCGAATCCGGAAACTATCATCTCGAAAACAAAACGTTTATTTTTTCAGTGAAATACTGAACCGTTCCGTATTTTATCTAACGGGTGGCATCCCTAAGTCTAAATATTCCTGTTACATTGCACAACCTTCAATGTTATGTCATAATTACGTACAATTCTGTCAAATTAGTTCGCAATGAGCCAGGCGGCCCAAACTGTTGCATATACCCTGACTCTGCGTGCAATGAACGCAAGAGAACTGACACAATTTCACCTGGTTAATATTGCCTGCTAACCTGGATTTCTTTTAGCTAAATATGCAGGTTTAAAAATATATACTTCTGTGTATTGATTTTAAGAAAGGCATTGATGTTTATGGTTAGGTACAGTCGTGCAACGATTGTGCTTTTTTCGCAAATGCGCTTTTGTTAAATCATCCCCTGTTTGGCGAAGTTGGCTGTCTTTGTTAGGAAGAAATAGTATTCACACAGTTTGCAACGAGCCAGGTGGCCCAAACTGCTGCATATACCCTGACTCTGTTGCAGAGGTGACACATTTTCCCTAGTTAAAAGAAATTCATGTTAGCAGGCAATATTAACTAAATATGCAGGTTTAAAAATATATACTTGTGTATTGATTTTAAGAAAGACATTGATGTTTATGGTTTGGTACACGTTGGAGCAACAACAGTCGTTTTTCGCGAATGCGCACCGCATTGATTATATGCAACGCAGGACAGGCTAGATAAACTAGTAATATCATCAACCATGTGTAGTTAACTAGTGATTATGATTGATTGATTGATTGATTGTTTTTTATAAGATAAGTTTAATGCTAGCTAGCAACTTACCTTGGCTTCTTACTGCATTCGCGTAACAGGCAGGCTCCTTGTGGAGTGCAATGTAAAGCAGGTGGTTAGAGCGTTGGACAAGTTAACCGTAAGGTTGCAAGATCGAATCCCCAAGCTGACAAGGTAAAAATCTGTCGTTCTGCCCCTGAACAAGGCAGTTAACCCACCGTTCCTAGGCCGTCATTGAAAATAAGAATGTGTTCTTAACTGACTTGCTTAATTAAAAAATATTATAAATGTAAAAAAATAAATACAAAAAAAAATACAAAAAAATCGGCAAATCGGTGGAGCACAGAGGAAGAATTCGGCAGACTGAATGAGAGGGTCGTCACACCCCCTCCCATAAAACTGGAGACCACGAAGGACCTCGGAACACCACACCAACCAAACAAACTACTGCCCTGGTTAACACTACCCCAGCCAGCCTGATCCTCCCCAGACCTCAGCAACCTTTGCGTACAGGAAGCAACCTTTTAGAGGAAAGAAAACGAGGACAGCAGGGAACAGATGACAGGAGCGACAGAACAGGCCAATACGAAACACAAAATAAACAGTGCTCAGTCACGTGGACGAAACGCATATACTCGGGGACAATGCGCTCATCCACCTCTGGCCTGCTGGCCCCCCTACCTCTGAGGAAGCACAGTTCCCGCTCAGCCCAGTCAAAACTGTTCGCTGCTCTGCCACCCCTATGGTGGAACAAGCTCCCTCACGACGCCAGGACAGCGGAGTCAATCACCACCTTCCGGAGACACCTGAAACCCCACCTCTTTAAGGAATACCTGGGATAGGACAAAGTAATCCTTCTAACCCCCCCCCCTAAAAGATTTAGATGCACTATTGTAAAGTGGTTGTTCCACTGGATATCATAAGGTGAATGCACCAATTTGTAAGTCGCTCTGGATAAGAGCGTCTGCTAAATGACTTAAATGTAAATGTAAATATGTGTCCACCGATCAATAGGACCGGACGCGTTCAAGACCGGGCGCACGAGAGGACGCGTCAGGAACGACATTATCAGTCCTCCTGACGTCAGACCTCAAGAAGGTAAGAGGGTTATGGTTACACCCGACCCGACGTACACCTCAAAGTGTTGTAGTGCCCATATGAGTGCTAGCACTTCTTTTTCCACCACAGAGTAGTTCAACTGATAATGGTTCTTGGAAAATAAGTTAACAGGCCTCTCAACACCGGACACATCTGCTTGCAGCAGGACTGCACCTGCCCCCACGTGACTGCGTCCACCCGCAAGTTGAATGACAAATTCACGCGAGCAGCAGCCAACACCGGAGTTGAGGTAAGCAACCTCTTTGCATCCCCAAAAGCCTGTTGACAGAGGAGACCAGACGTAAACCACCTTAGCTTTCAGCAAATCTGTCATTAGAGTGATTACGGTAGAGAAATTCCTACAGAAGCTACAGTAATAACCAATCATTCCCAAGAAACCCATCAGTTCCGTTTTAGTAGTTGGTGGTGGGAAAGCATCAATAGCTACTACTTTAGACCAAACAGGATGCACTTCACCCTGCCCAACCACTGTACCAAGGTATGTAAGAGTCACCTGAGCAAACTAACATTTATCCAGATTGATAGTGAGGCAACCCACAGCCAGGCGGTCGAACAAGGGTTGTATAAGGGACAGATGCTCCTCCCAGGTATCTGCATAAACTACTACATCATCCAGATAAACAGTGCACCCGACCAGACCGGAGACAACCCTGTTCACAAGGCGCTGAAAAGTGGCAGGTTCATTGCGCAGGCCGAAACTCATAACCAAATAAAAGTACAGACCGGAGGGTGTAATAAAGGCAGAGATTTCACATGCCCTACTAGTCAGTGGCACCTGGCAATAGCCCTTTAACAGGTCAAACTTGCTCACAAACTTAGGTGCTCCGACCTGATCAATGCAGTCCTCCAACCGAGGAAGAGGAAATTAATCTGGCTTAGTGACACGGTTTACCTTACGATAGTCCGTATAAAATCTGTTTGTCCCATCCAGTTTACTGACCAAGATACAGGGAGAAGCCCAGCTGAAGAAAGAATACTCTGCAATATCAATCTCAGCATCCAGACAATGCCATTTCTCTGAAGAAACTACAGAACTGCTGACAGATGGGGTCAGCATCCCCAACGTCAATATCATGTTCTATTAAGTTTGTACGTGTAGGTGTATCAGAAAACAACTGGAAAACTCAATCAGACCGACCAACTCGTCCTGCCTATCAGCTGGTAGATGAACGAGAAGGCTATCCAAAACATCCAGTGACTGAATTTTTCAATCTACCCTGCAGTACGCAATCGTCAGGACCAGGGATATCCTCACCATGCACGGATCTAGCATGACAAAAAGAAGAACCCAGCAATGTAACAGTACCGGCCAAAAGAACAGGTTTACCGTCCTCTGCGGACTCCCAGTTCGGCCCCAGAGGAATGTGCATAATAGGGTTTTAGCAGATTTACATGGCACAGTTGGTGCGCTTTCCTCCATTCCGGAGTGACAACTAGATAGTTTTGCTCAGTGCACTGGTGCACAACCGTATATGGACCTTGAAATATGGCTTGAAAAGGACAACCAACAATTGGCAGCAGAGCAAGACCTTGGTCACCGGGACTAAAGTGACGATGCTCAGCTCGCTGATCAAATATGCCTTTCATCCTCCCCTGTAAAGATGACAGCTTCTCTTTAGCCATCTCACCAGTGGTGTACAGGCGTCGCCAGAAATCACACACAAGATAACGAGGACTGAGGTGGCTCAGGAGACTTCTAGTCATCCTGGAGCACCGCTAGAAGCCCACGCACACTATGTCCAAACACTAGGTCATTTGGACTGAAACCTGTGCTCTTCTGTGAAACCTCCCTGGTGGCTAACAGTAAGCAAGGCAACCCCTCCTCCATCTCCGTACAATAAGCTCTCAACAAAGACTTGAGTGTTTGATGGAAACATTCCAGCGGTCCTTGACTCTGCGCCAAATTGTGTTTAATATGGAGCTGTTGGAGAACCTGACCAAACAGATTAGAGGTGAAATTACAATCTTGGTCACTCGGAATAACCTTAGGGATTCCAAACAGCGAGAAACTGAGTCAAAGCTTTTAGCACAGACTTAGTCGTCATAGACCAGAGAGGATAGGCAGCAGGAAACCTAGTGGTCTGACACATCACAGTGAACAAGTAACTACTACCATTCTTAGAACGAGGCAGAGGACCAACACAGTCAATAATCAGATACTCAAAAGGCTGGCTGAGTACGGGAATAGGAAACAGCAGTACCTGCTTAATAGCTTGATTAAGTTTACCCGTGTATTGACTGGTGTTACAGGTTGATGAAGGCAGAAACATCCCTCTTTAACCTAGGCCAAAAGCATGTCTCAGTATGCAACTGTAGGTTTTCCTCACACCCAGATGTCAAACAACATCGTCATGGGAAGTTAACGCCAACTCAGGAAGCTTAACTGGAACAACAACCAAACTAATAACCTCCCCCACAAAACTACTATGAGGCACCCACATTCTCATCAGAACATCAGCCTGGAGAAAATAGCCATGTGACATCTCCCAACTGTTCCACAGCAACAGTTTGGTAATGAACTCTTCTAATGTAGAGTCAGCCCGTTGCTCCTTGTTTAGATCAGAGCGGGGCACAGATAACGGAATAACAGGGAAAGTAGTGTCAGATTTCTTTGTAACATCATCATTAGCCGGCGCAGTGACCAAGTCGCCACGGCTCATGGAACCCGTCACGCGTACGCAGAGAACACCTCTGCGTGGCTTAGTGGAAACCATCAGAGATGAAGACACGACAGGCGACACAAGTTATTCCCAAGGATAACGTCGATACCCTCAACAGGCAACGAAGGACGCACCCCTACAACAACCTCACCTTTCACCAGTTAAGAATCCAACATCAGTTTATGCAAGGGAATTGACAGCGTGTTCAAACCGATTCCCCTAATTAAAACACTATTCCCCGAATTAAAACACTATTCCCCGAATCAGTCTCAGCAGATTGTACTAACCTCCTCGGACCAATGTCCCAACAGCAAGTAGAGGAAAAGTTTCCAGCCTTGGCAGGGGCCTGGAAACTAACGAATGTTACTCTCTCCAATGCAGCACACAACCAACTAGCCACCGCAGTGGCACATTTATCAAACAAACAAAGGCAACCAACACTGGGCCTACCAAACAGTACAATTTTTTTTTTTTTTAAGTTTAAATAAAAAATATTCAAATAAAGCACCTAACGCCACATTTCCTCCCAAACAAAATACTCATACCAGTTAGCTCAACACTAGTAGTAGGCCTACTGGCATACTTTTCCATTCAATGCACCGTTTAATGACATCACCGGACAACCAAAAATCACTGATGCGTCTCTAAGGCACTATACCGAACACTTATAAGACTATGCAGTGAATACCTACCCAAGCACATCCCAATTAGCATTACCCATTAATAAAATACCATCCACCAAAATATCTAGGAACAAACCTTATAATCCTGGACGAGCCCCCACTTGTCACAAACCGGCTTGTAGCCTGTAACAAAAAGACAACGCAGAGATCAAGGAATAACAAAAACATATTTATTAACTATATACAGTTAACAATGGTGTATGTAGTCAGTAATGTAAGTGAGTGGTTGTGTGCATAGATGGTGATAATGAGGGGTGTTGAGATGTGCTGAGACAAACAAGCCACAAAATGCCACAACTAAAAAATACAGAGTGACAGCATCGAGAGAGTCTCCTCAATGAATGGGGAGGTGTCCCATTTAGCTGACGACCCTCCTGGCTCCGCCCACTGGCATCCTATTAAGGAAAAGAAGATCAAAGAGAAATAATTCGGCAGACAGAGTGGAAGGGTTGTCACAGTTCTAATTGATAAGGAAATGTAATGTGCAGACTGACAGGTCAGGTCCACAGAGATCCTATTGAATTAATATTTTTGTACTATAATTCCTAATTCTATGGTCAAGCCATCCTTCCTACAGTAAGCACAATTAAGACCCCCAGGGCCTGAGTCAGTACACTCTTAAAAATAAAGATGTTATCTAGAACCTAAAAGGGTTATTCAGCTGTCCCTATGTAGGAGAACCCATTGGAGAACCCTTTTTGGTTGCAGGTAAAAAATGGAGAAGACCTTCCACAGAGGATTCAACAGGGAACCCAAAAGGGTTCTACAGGAAACCAAAAAGGGTTCTCCGCTGGGGAAAGTTGAAGAACCCTTTTATTTTAATTTTTTTAAGTCTAAGAGTGTAACCATAATATTAGCCAGTATAATGCACAATTACACATCATGTACATTCACTTCAGGCATCATGGTAAGTGACACAATCGACCAGCAGTCGTCTGTTACAAAACTGTCAGCAGAGAAACAATAAGGACTTGGGGGAATAACTGGATAGGTGATCATCTGGGTAAGAAATTCAGCCTTACCTAAAAAGTTGTAACAGCTGGACCTCTAGAAAATCTCCTTTTATGCCTGATCCTGTGAAAAATTAAGGCTGTGTATTGATTTTTTGCTATTTAACGGCGCCTACACGTCGCTAAATCAGGAAAACAAGCTGGTGGTCACTGGTCATAGCAGAGTTCATATTTCTTTAAACACAACAACAAGCTGTAGAAAGAGAGCGTTGTTTATGTATCAGACATCAGTTAATTGTGTAAAACATTCATCTGTGTCTTCAAGCGACTTTAGTTTGGCTAGGTAGGAATGTAGTCTCAGTATATTCACCTAATATGAAAGATGTACTGAAACTGATACCTACCAATTGAACCCGAAATTGAACCGAAATTCTGAATGTAGTGTTGCTGGCTATACAGTGCCTTCGGAAAGTATTCAGACCCCTTGACTTTTTCCACATTTTGTTACGTTACAACCTTATTCTAAAATTGATTAAATACATTGTTTTCCTCATCAATCTGTACACAATACTCCATAATGACAAAGCAAAAACAGGTTTTCAGAAATACCTTATTTACATAAGTATTCAGACCCTTTGCTATGAGACTCGAAGTTCAGCTCAGGTGCATCCTGTTTCCATTGATCATCCTTGACTGGAGTCCACCTGTGGTAAATTCAATTGATTGGACATGATTTAGAAAGGCACGCACCTGTCTGTAGAAGGTCCCACAGTTGATAGTGCATGTCAGAGCAAAAACCAAACCATGAGGTCGAAGGAATTGTCCGTAGAGCTCCGAGACAGATCTGGGGAAGGGTACCAAACATTTTCTGGAGCATTGAATGTCCCCAAGACCACAGTGGCCTCCATCATTCTGAAATGGAAGAAGTTTGGAACTACCAAAACTCTTCCTAGAGCTTGCTGCCCGGCCAAACTGAGCAATCGGGGGAGAAGGGCCTTGGTCAGGGAGGTGGCCAAGAACCCGATGGTCACTCTGACAGAGCTCCAGAGTTTCTCTTTGGAGATGGGAGAACCTTCCAGAAGGACAACCATCGCTGCAGCACTCTAACAATCAGGCCGTTATGGTAGAGTAAAACTAGGCCTTCAAAGTAAGGCCTTATAGCTTTTTTGTTTTACCTGGTTCCTGATCTTGAGCTAGGCTACTCATGATGATGGACCTGTATTGCTTGTTTGTTTTCTGCTTTTGGGATTGAGATTGTTCCACATAAATGTTATAAATTATTATTGTAATGTCATAAAGTTGTATATTTTTAATGATAATATTCACCTAGGTACTCAATTGGTGAAGTCACAGGCCTTTAAAATTAAAGAATGTCTCTGTCACTAACAAATACAGTCATGGGTGGTAACTCTACAATGCGCTCAAAAAGGAAAGGCACCATGGGAAATATGCAAATGAGGCTTAACCCATATAGTGTTCAAACAAACCATTTACTCTTAAGTCTTTTTCCATAACACTAATGGGAGTTAACTCTAGATTAGTGCTCTCCAACCCTGTTCCTGGAGAGCTACCATCCTGTAGGTTTTCACTCCAACCCTAATCTAGTGCACATGATTCTAATAATTAGCTGGTTGATAACTGAATCAGGTTAGTTACAACTGGTGTTGCAAAAACCTACAGGATGGGAGCTCTCTAGGAACAGGGTTGGAGAGCCCTGCTCAAGATGAATGCTAGTGTTGAGTAGAAATAACACTGGGAATGTTAATTATCCCATAGTGTTAAATTTGAGCAACATTGGCATGTGTGCTATTTTTGTGTTACATTAACATCAGAGTACTTTTTACATGCCATAGAGTGGGACCATATGTTATCTGAGGTAACTCTTTAAGTATTGATTTAACACTGCACAATTTGCTCTGTAGGGTCATGAACCTTCCAAAACCGCCAATTCCTGAGCCAGAACTGAATCAAATAACAAGCAGAAAATCCCATAGTATTTTTTTTATCCTACCAGTAAACCAGTTCACACCATTACAGTGCTCTCATGATGTCTGTACTATAAAATCACACCTAAAAATAGGCCTACTGAGGCCAAGAATGAATCCCTACATCTGACAAGCAAAGAACCGGGATTAGAAAATTGTTTGAGATCTATTGCTGCAGTTAACTGAGCTAAATGGTGAAGTATGAAGGAGTCAGATAATGGAAAGAGCTGACTGGAGATCAGTGCTGTTGTAGTGGTTGTTGATTCAGCTGGCAGTACACTCCTAGAAAAAAGGGTTCCAAAAGGGTTATTCGGCTGTCCTCATAGGATAACCCTTTTTGGTTCCGGGTAGAACCCTTTTTGGTTTCCGGTAGAACCCTTTTGGGTTCCATGTAGAACCCTCTGTGGAAAGGGATTTATATGGAACCCAAAAGGGTTCTACCTGGAACCAAAACAGTTCTACCTGGAACCAAAAAGGGTTCTCCTATGGGGACAGCTGAAGAACCCTTTTAGGTTCAAGATAGTGCCTTTTTGGATCATACAGCTGTAACACAGAAAATGTAACAGAAACATAATGGGGATATCGTATGTCAGATCATGTCAGGTTATTTGTCTTAGACAGCTCTTTTTCACTTTCAACTGATGAAACTGCAAATGTCACACTGTTTTAGTGAGTGTCTGCTGAGATCTTTGTTATTATCCTGGAAACAGACAGTCGTTACGGTAATTTGAGACAGAGTCAAGGGTCTATGTGTGTTGACCCTACCCTCAACACAAGCTATGGCTGCATGTTTATGTGAATCCAACCAAACCCCAACATACAGTTGAAGTCAGAAGTTTACATACACTTAGGTTGGAGTCATTAAAACTCGTTTTCAACCACTCCACAAATTTCTTGTTAACACACTATAGTTTTGGCAAGTCGGTTAGGACATCTACTTTGTGCATGACACAGGTCGTTTTTCCAACAATTGTTTACAGACAGATTATTTCACTTATAATTCACTGTATCACAAATCCAGTGGGTCAGAAGTTTACATACACTAAGTTGACTGTGCCTTTAAACAGCTTGGAAAATTCCAGAAAATGATGTCATGGCTTTAGAAGCATCTGATAGGCTAATTTACATAATTTGAGTCAATTGGAAGTGTAACTGTGGATGTATTTCAAGGCCTAACTTCAAACTCAGTGCCTCTTTGCTTGACATCATAGGGAAATCAAAAGAAATCAGCCAAGACCTCAGACTTTTTTTTTAGATATCTACAAGTGTGGTTCATCCTTGGGAGCAATTTCCAAACGCCTGATGGTACCATGTTCATCTGTACAAACAATAGTACGCATGTATAAACACTATGGGACCAGGCAGCCTACCGCTCAGGAAGGAGATGCGTCCTGTCTCCTAGAGATTAACGTACTTTGGTGAGAAAAGTGCAAATCAATCCCAGAACAACAGCATAGGACCTTGTGAAGATGCTGGAGGAAACAGGTACAAAAGTATCTATATCCACAGTATAACGAGTCCTATATCGACATAACCTGAAAGGCCGCTCTGCAAGGAAGAAGCCACTGCTCCAAAACTGCCATAAAAAAGCCAAACTACGGTTTGTAACTGCACATGGGGACAAAGATCATACTTTTTGGAGAAATGTCCTCTGGTCTGATGAAACAAAAATAGAACTGTTTGGCCATAATGACCATCGTTATGTTTGGAGGAAAAAGGGGGATGCTTGCAAGCCGAAGAACACCATCCCAACCGTGAAGCATGGGGGTGGCAGCATCATGTTGTGGGGGTGCTTTGCTGCAGGAGGGACTGGTGCACTTCACAAAATAGATGGCATCATGAGGTATGAAAATTATGTGGATATATTGAAGCAACATCTCAAGACATCAGTCAGGAAGTTAAAGCTTGGTCGCAAATGGGTCTTCCAAATGGACAATGACCCCAAGCATACTTCCAAAGTTGTGGCAAAATGGCTTAAGGACAACAAAGTCAAGGTATTGGAGTGGCCATCACAAAGTCAATTCTATAGAACTACAAACCTGACTCAGTGACACCAGCTCTGTCAGGAGGAATGGGCCAAAATTCACCCAACTTGTGGGAAGGTTGTGGAAGGCTACCCGAAATGTTTGACACAAGTTAAACAATTGAAAGGAAATGCTACCAAATACTAATTGAGTGTATGTAAACGTCTGACCCACTGGGAATGTGATGAAAGAAATAAAAGCTGAAATAAATAATTCTCTCTTCTATTGTTCTGACGTTTCACATTCTTACAATAAAGTGGTGATCCTAACTGACCTAAGACAGGGAATTTTTAAATGTCAGGAACTGTGAAAAACTGAGTTTAAATGTATTTGGCTAAGGTGTATGTAAACTTCCAACTTCAATTGTACATATGACATAGCCACCAAGCAAGCCCAGGAGCCATGCTAGGTAATTCACGTGATGAATGAGAATAGCAGAGGCAAGCTTCACTTTTCTCTTCCTGAATAGGTTCTTCATTAGTCTCAGCTTTTAGGTAGTAAATGACCCCAAAGACAGAATCAACGCTGCTCCAGTGAATATCGGAGTGCCCGTCTTTCTTTTGCCCGCTTTATTTATATTATTTCCACACCCAGTTACATTCAGATTAGTGGAGTATCATCTTTTTCATTATTTCTGCAGTGGCTGATTTTCTTAAGAGGAATGAAAACAGGCTAACTAACCAACTGCTGTGTTAGTATTTCCTGAAGGAGGTGTTGACATAAAAAAACATTTAGCATGGTGTTCCTAGATTCCTCCATTGGGAATCTATTATTCATTGTATGGTCTGCCAGTGACAGACCTTCCCCATAAGCAGCAGCAGCATCAGCCAGCTGCATCCACATCTGACCCAGCGGAGAGCATTGGGAATCTATTATTCATTGCATGGGCCGCCAGTCACAGACTTTCCCAATAAGCAGCAGCATCAGCCAGCAGCATCTACAGCTGACCCAGCGGAGAGCATTTCTACAGCATTACCTGTGGTTTATAATGGTATTGAGCAACTATAAAGATTATTTGTGAATGCCATAGTATCCAAATGATTTCAAGGATTTGGAAGAAATGCTATTTTGCTTTTGTTGCTTCAGTATAAAGGAATACATTGGAAATATGAGGTTGAGTCAGGGCTGTTGCGGTGACCATATTTTTTATTGTTATTTATTTCACCTTTATTTAACCAGGTAGGCCAGTTGAGAACAAGTTCTCATTTACAACTGCGATCTGGCCAAGATAAAGCAAAGCAGTGCGACAAAAACAACAGAGAGTTACACATGGGATAAACAAACATACAGTCAATAACACAATTGAAAATCTGTATACAGTGTGTGCAAATTAAGTAAGGAGGTAAGGCAATAAATAGGCCATAGTGGCGAAGTAATTACAATTTAGCAATTAACACTGGAGTGATAAATGTGCAGATGAGGATGTGCAAGTAGAAATACTGGTGTGCAAAAGAGCAGAAAAAACAAAAAACAAATATGGGGATGAGGTAGGTAGTAGGTTGGATGGGCTATTTACACATGGGCTGTGTACAGCTGCAGCGATTGGTAAGCTGCTCTGACAGCCGATGCTTGAAGTTAATGAGGGAGATATAAGTCTCCAACTTCAGTGATTTTTGCAAATCGTTCCAGTCATTGGCAGCAGAGAACTGGAAGGAAAGGCGGCCAAAGGGTGTTGGCTTTGGGGATGACCAGTGAAATATACAGTGAGGGAAAAAAGTATTTGATCAAATCAAATCAAATCAAATGTATTTATATAGCCCTTCGTACATCAGCTGATATCTCAAAGTGCTGTACAGAAACCCAGCCTAAAACCCCAAACAGCAAGCAATGCATGTGAAAGAAGCACGGTGGCTAGGAAAAACTCCCTAGGAAAAACTCCCTAGAAAGGCCAAAAACCTAGGAAGAAACCTAGAGAGGAACCAGGCTATGAGGGGTGGCCAGTCCTCTTCTGGCTGTGCTGGGTGGATATTATAACAGAACATGGTCAAGATGTTAAAATGTTCATAAATGACCAGCCAGCATGGTCAAATAATAATAATCACAGTAGTTGTCGAGGGTGCAACAAGCACGTCCGGTGAACAGGTCAGGGTTCCATAGCCGCAGGCAGAACAGTTGAAACTGGAGCAGCAGCATGGCCAGGTGGACTGGGGACAGCAAGGAGTCATCATGCCAGGTAGTCCTGAGGCATGGTCCTAGGGCTCAGGTCCTCAGAGAAAGAAAGAAAGAGAGAAAGAGAGAATTAGAGAGAGCATATTTAAATTCACACAGGCCACCGGATAAGACAAGAGAAATACTCCAGATGTAACAGACTGACCCTAGCCCCCCGACACATAAACTACTGCAGCATAAATACTGGAGGCTGAGACAGGAGGGATTAGAAGACACTGTGGCCCCATCCGATGATACCCCCGGACAGGGCCAAACAGGCAGGATATAACCCCACCCACTTTGCCAAAGCACAGCCCCCACACCACTAGAGGGATGTCTCCAACCACCAACTTACCGTCCTAAGACAAGGCCGAGTATAGCCCACAAAGATCTCCGCCACGGCACAACCCAAGGGGGGGGCGCCAACCCAGACAGGAAGACCACGTCAGTGACTCAACCCACTCAAGTGACGCACCCCTCCCATGGACGGCATGGAAGAACACCAGTAAGCCAGTGACTCAGCCCCTGTAATAGGGTTAGAGGCAGAGATGCCCAGTGGAGAGAGGGGAACCGGCAAGGCAGAGACAGCAAGGGCGGTTCGTTGCTCCAGCCTTTCCGTTCACCTTCACACTCCTGGGCCAGACTACACTTAATCATAGGACCTACTGAAGAGATAAGTCTTCAGTAAAGACTTAAAGGTTGAGACTGAGTCTGCGTCTCTCACATGGGTAGGCAGACCATTCCATAAAAATGGAGCTCTATAGGAGAAAGCCCTACCTCCAGCCGTTTGCTTAGAAATTCTAGGGACAATTAGGAGGCCTGCGTCTTGTGACCGTAGCGTACGTGTAGGTATGTACGGCAGGACCAAATCGGAAAGATAGAAAGATATTTTGTATGTTTGCCCACTGACAAAGAAATGATCAGTCAATAATTTTAATGGTAGGTTTATTTGAACAAAAAAATCCAGAAAAACGCATGTCAAAACTGTTATAAATTGATTTGCATTTTAATGAGGGAAATAAGTATTTGACCCCCTCTCAGTCAGAAAGATTTCTGGCTTCCAGGTGTCTTTTATACAGGTAACTCAGCACTCTATTGTCCCTCTAATCCCTCTGACATTAATGTAAATGATATGTGGATCGTGTATCAAAGCAAAAACACAACAAAATGGCCAATTATTTCTAAGGTGATGATTAATTCAAAGCATTTAAGATGTCGCATGTAGGACACGCATTCACATTTTAGAACTTATGCATACTGTATGCATAGGCCTATGAGCCCAAGGCTGAAAAAAAGCCTGAATTAAAATAATTATTGTGCCGTTATACAACACATAGCCTAATAGCCTACCACTTATGCCTATAGGCCTTGGTGATGCTGTTGGTTCAGTGATTGTGCAGGCCGGCATACAGAGTTAGCCTACAACTATAGTGAATTTGTATTTGATTTTGAATGGACTAGTAATATTTTCAAAAGTAATAGGCTGACATTTAGCTACAGAATATCTCACCGCCGTGCATTTCCATCTCCTCCTCTCTCTTCTTCATTCCTTTATCGTGCGCGCAGAGAGAGGGGCTGTAAAGAGTTTAATGAAATATGTTTTGTTGTAAAAAATGTTATACTATCCATGTTCCTGAACTGAGTTCACTTGGTTAACCAAATTAAGCACTGGGTAGCTGAATGAACAAGGTTGGCGAGCCCATGGCATACAGAGTTTGGGCGAAATATCACCTGTCATGCAGCAAAGGCTACTACTCAAACAGTGGTTGATGCATGGTGTGAAATAAGGGTTCTTATAAGCCCAGACATTTCTATATGCAATCCCGTGTGAACGTTTTGATGGTTGCCACTAAAAAGAGGAGGATCCCAGCTGCTACTATATTTATTTCTCAGCTGCTAATATTAAGCACATTGCCTACCCGGCATGATTGAAAAAGGAAGAATGGGAAAGCGCGGCCTCCATTCGCTATTCCAGTGCATATGGATGACATGTCTTTTTCCCCTGCCCGTTGTCCTCTCCAGTTGATAATGGCCCATTATAAATCCAAACTAATTTCACATATTAGTAAAGACAAGATTAAATTGAGAATAGTCTCATGGGTGAGTATTATCACTTGATGAGAGAACAGCGTGTGCAGCCTGACGCAAGGAACAGAGCGCAAGCTTTTTTTGTGACTTTTTAAATTAATCAATATAGGCACATCATGCAACCCATATGTGTTTTGATTTTTAAGACATTCTAAGGTTTGTGTCATTCACAACTAAAGTTGCCAAATAGACTAATTGTAAAAAGGACCTGTTTCAAATTTTCACCTTTATGTGAAAAATATCCTTTCTGTTTTATTCATCCAAGTTGAATTATATTCTTCTCACTATAAAAATATCTTGTCTGCTAAATGAACTAGCCTACAGCCTAGGCTGCCAATGGCATGGCAAATAGCCAGATAACATACATGTACTCACTGACTCAAAAGATGCTATTTTGTTCTTCTGAAATACATTTTCTTCATATCATAATGTTTCTTTATACCTGCCTAAAATAAATAATGAATTTATTGTGATGGTGTGTATTAAAAATACCTTTTAAAAAAAAATCAAAATGCGCACATCAGTGGCTTGTATGTGTGGAGGCCTGGGGATGCTAAATGTTAATTAACGGTCAATTAACGTGAGACCGGCAGTCATTTGCATGACAGTTACCGGCTGACAACATTTGAAGACCGCCACAGCCCTAGGTTGAGTCACTCCTTAATTGATGACAGAGCAAACAAAATGCATTGATTTCCAGTACATGTTGTCATGACGTGCCTCGTGAGGAGCATAGCCCCCCCCTCTCTCCCACCACAGGTTTATGACTGTCGTAAATACCGAAAATCCTTTCCCCACTCTGCCGAAATGAAAGTTGAGAATCCCTTTGTTAACACAGAGAGACACTTGGACATCAAAAGGTTGAATAATTGAACAGTATTTCTGTATTCCAAGCAGTTGGAGTGGTCCGTGGACACTTAAGGAACAGTTATGTCGAGTTTGTTTCATTTGGTGACCTCATGAAGGACAGGAGACACACATTACTGTTTCTTTTTTTGTATACACTTCTCAATTATGGGGTTTGCATCTGAATGTTGTATAAAATAAATTATTGAGTATAGGAATACATTTGGAAAGATGTAATGTGATGTTAGTCTTCTAAATGAGAATTGTTTTTCATAGTAACTTATGATCAGTCAGAGGCCACGCCCCCATGAGAACAGACATTTACATGGGTGTCATGGAACGCCCCCTTTTCTTCTCCAGTATAAAAACCATTTCTGACAAAATTTGACAAGAAAACACGGAGCTGTCGCTACATGTTCAAATGGTTGGCAACTCTACCAATGGACAAGATCAGAGAACGTGGAGATCATTCCCACTTTGAAATGGGTAAGAAATCGACAAACTACAGAACAATTATTCAGGCTGCAGCTGTTTAAGTACTTTAGTCTGGTAAACGCAACCAGTTGAACGGCTTAATGATACTTAATGGTATAATGACGTATCCATTATAACAAGCTACAACTCCGAAAGACTTTGATCTCTGGTGGACAAACCAGAGATTTCGGTCAACAGTCTATCCAGCAGACGGACCGGCAATCGCAGAGAGGGATAACAAAGGCATACACTCGTAAATATGTAAATTGCCATTTATTTTAGAATGAGCGGTTGTTCATGTTCAAAGTATAAGCATTTCCATGACTGTAGTGTATGTACGGGGTTCCACTCTGAGTTTTCCGCTCCTGAGCTGGCCCCACCCCTTTCCTTTGTCTACCAAGCTGTCATAATGGCTTAGCCCACTAGGGACTTTTCAGTGTATCATGTCAGTAACCAATGTATAAGTATTGTGTGTGTTTATGTATTTCTGTGATTGATTAGTTAGTAAATAAATAATTAAGCCAATTTGTATATCGCTGATTCATGATTTGATGCTAGGGTTCGTGCAGATATCCAATGGTTTGCAACATTCAGGAATGAGATTGATGAGGTAATAATACATTGATAGAAGATTGTAATTGATAAGATATGATAATATCTGAAGAGTTAATTCAGGAAATAGAGACTCTATAAACATTTTCCTGTGGTGCCCCGACATCCTAATTAATTAAAGTTACATGATTAGTTTAATCACATAAGGAATAATTACACATACAGTGAGGGAAAAAAGTATTTGATCACCTGCTGATTTTGTACGTTTGCCCACTGACAAAGAAATTATCAGTCTATAATTTTAATGGAAGGTTTATTTGAACAGTGAGAGACAGAATAACAACAAAAAAATACAGAAAAACTCATGTCAAAAATGTTATAAAATTATTTGCATTTTAATGAGGGAAATAAGTATTTGACCTCTCTGCAAAACATGACTTAGTACTTGGTGGCAAAACCCTTGTTGGCAGTCACAGAGGTCAGACGTTTCTTGTAGTTGGCCACCAGGTTTGCACACATCTCAGGAGGGATTTTGTCCCACTCCTCTTTGCAGATCTTCTCCAAGTCATTAAGGTTTCGAGGCTGACGTTTGGTAACTGGAACCTTCAGCTCCCTCCGCAGATTTTCTATGGGATTAAGGTCTGGAGACTGGCTAGGCCACTCCAGGACCTTAATGTGCTTCTTCTTGAGCCACTCCTTTGTTGCCTTGGCCGTGTGTTTTGGGTCATTGTCATGCTGGAATACCCATCCACGACCCATTTTCAATGCCCTGGCTGAGCGAAGGAGTACTCACCCAAGATTTGACGGTACATGGCCCCGTCCATCGTCCCTTTGATGCGGTGAAGTTGTCCTGTCCCCTTAGCAGAAAAACACCCCCAAAGCATAATGTTTCCACCTCCATGTTTGACGGTGGGGATGGTGTCTTGGGGTCATAGGCAGCATTCCTCCTCCTCCAAACACGGCGAGTTGAGTTTATGCCAAAGAGCTCCATTTTGGTCTCATCTGACCACAACACTTTCACCCAGTTGTCCTCTGAATCATTCAGATGTTCATTGGCAAACTTCAGAGGGGCATGTACATGTGCTTTCTTGAGCAGGGGGACCTTGCGGGCGCTGCAGGATTTCAGTCCTTCACGGCGTAGTGTGTTACTAATTGCTTTCTTGGTGACTATGGTCCCAGCTGCCTTGAGATCATTGACAAGATTCTCCCGTGTAGTTCTGGGCTGATTCCTCACCATTCTCATGATCATTGCAACTCCACGAGGTGAGATCTTGCATGGAGCCCCAGGCCGAGGGAGATTGACAGTTCTTTTGTGTTTCTTCCATTTGCGAATAATCATACCAATTGTTGTCACCTTCTCACCAAGCTGCTTGGCAATGGTCTTGTAGCCCATTCCAGCCTTATGTACGTCTACAATCTTGTCCCTGACATCCTTGGAGAGCTCTTTGGTCTTGGCCATGGTGGAGAGTTTGGAATCTGATTGATTGATTGCTTCTGTGGACAGGTGTCTTTTATACAGGTAATAAACTGAGATTAGGAGCACTCCCTTTAAGAGTGTGCTCCTAATCTCAGCTCGTTACCTGTATAAAAGACACCTGGGAGCCAGAAATCTTTCTGATTTCGAGGGGGTCAAATACTTATTTCCCTCATTAAAATGCAAATCAATTTATTACATTTTTGACATGCGTTTTTCTGTATTTTTTTGTTGTTATTCTGTCTCTCACTGTTTAGATAAACCTTCCATTAAAATGATAGACTAATAATTTCTTTGTCAGTGGGCAAACGTACAAAATCAGCAGGGGATCAAATACTTTTTTCCCTCACTGTAGAGAATTGATTTGATAATACAACAGTCTTGACATTTAATGATAGTCAACGCTACGACAATGTCCATCTTCTATAACAAGTCACATCTAGTCATTAGCCTTCATTTGACAGATACATCCATGTCTGAAGCTCAGCAAAAGGAGGTTACAGTAAAAGTAGTAACTGTGCCCACTTGAGAGATGTCCTGTGGGGCGTGCATCCTAAAACAAGCACTACATCAATATGACTGGGATTTATCTGTTCCCCTAACAGGTTCTATAGCCCGGCCATTAGTGCTGTGTCAAGCCTATCATTCAGCCATCATTCATCCTGATGGCCATGGGCAGTAGCCCAGCTTTCGGTGTCTCACTGTTGTCATGCTGTTTGACAGGGGCGTCGGTTGCGAGATGGCAATTTCGAGAAGAGTGTGTGTGCATGCGTGCATGCATCAAATCAAATCAAATTGTATTTGCTGTTTGTGTCCTCACCCCAGATTGGCCATCCCTGTAGCTCAGTTGGTAGAGCATGGTGTTTGCAACGCATGGTGTTTGCAACGCCAGGGTTGTGGGTTCGATTCCCACGGGGGGCCAGCACAGGGAAAAAAAAAATGTATGAAATTAAATGTATGCATTCACTACTGTAAGTTGCTTTGGATAAGAGCGTCTGCTAAATGACTAAATTGTAAAATGTAAATGTATTTATCACATACACGTAATTAGGAGATGTTATTGTGGGTGTAGCGAAATGCTTCTGCTTCTAGCTCTGACAGTGCAGTAATATCTAACAAATTACACAACATATTCCCAATACACACAAATCTAAGTAGGAATGAATTAAGACTATATACATGTGGATGACTGATGTCAGAACGGACTAAGATACAGTAGAATAGTATAGAATACAGTATATACATATGAAATGAGTAATGCAAGCTATGTAAACATTATTAAGTGAATGAGATACTGTAGAATAGTTTAGAAAACAGTATATACATATGAGATGAGTAATGCCAGATATGTAAACATGAAGTGACTAAGATCCCGTGGAATAGTATAGTGTGTGTGTGTGTGTGTGTGTGTGTGTGTGTGTGTGTGTGTGTGTGTGTGTGTGTGTGTGTGTGTGTGTGTGTGTGTGTGTGTGTGTGTGTGTGTGTGTGTGTGTTTGTATGTGTGTCTGCTGCCCACCCACTGTGTGCCCACCGGGACGTTGGGCCTAATTGGCAGTGCCTGGCAGGGTTGGTATGACTCAGTGTGTTTGGCACAATGGGAGTTCATGGTGTCATCCACTCCAATCAAGACCTGTTGTTTTTCTTATCTAAGAGCTTTAGCTCTGAAATAGAGCTTTTTAATGTTATACTGTCCACAGGCCGTTGTTTTTTATAGTAAATATATTATTTGTCTTTATCGGGTAGAAAAGCTGAAATTTACAGCCCAGTTATAATGGGTTGTTCTATTACCAGTTACTCAAGCGTTTCCTCCTGCAGGCATACACAAACACACTCCTGCAACATTACAATGCCCTTGGTATAGTTGCAGTCACTACTTTTTTGTGGCACTAGTCACTGATTAATTTGATTAGCAATAGACAATTGATTAAACCGAGGTTCAAGGTTAAATCCAGGTGGAATGATTGGATAATAATATCTCTAATGATATGTAGGTTTAATGTAGGGTTAAAACCAGTGCTAACTAAGCATGCAGAGAATCAAATGTCCACCAGTACGGATATTCTTTTGTCACATTAATGTATTCCTTTCATCATACAGACATCAAACCATACAGCTTGAATGATGTAGCTAGCGGGTTGATTAATCCAGGTGAGGTTTTGTGAGAACTAAAATTAATCAGGAAGACAAAGAGGAAAAGTGAATAATTTATATAGTGATTGTATGTGTTAACTGATTGTATGTGTCACTGTGTTAACTAACCTCCAGATGAGCTTCAATGCCATACAACTCTCCTTCCGTGGCCTCCAACTGCTCTTAAATGCAAGTAAAACTAAATGCATGCTCTTCAACCGATCGCTGCCCACACCTGCCCACACGTCCAGCATCACTACTCTGGACGGTTCTGACTTAGAATATGTGGACAACTACAAATACCTAAGTGTCTGGTTAGACTGTAAACTCTCCTTCCAGACTCACATTAAGCATCTCCAATCCAAAATTAAATCTAGAATCGGCTTCCTATTTCACAACAAAGCATCCTTCACTCATGCTGCCAAACATACCTTCGTAAAACTGACTATCCTACCGATCCTAGACTTCAGCAATGTAATTTACAAAATAGCCTCCAACACTCTACTCAGCAAATTGGATGCAGTCTATCACAGTGCCATCCATTTTGTCACCAAAGCCCCATATACTACCCACCACTGCGACCTGTATGCTCTCGTTGGCTGGCCCTCTCTTCATATTCGTTGCCACACTCACCGGCTCCAGGTCATCTATAAGTCTTTGCTAGATAAAGCCCCGCCTTATCTCAGCTCACTGGTCACCATAGCAGCACCCACCCGTAGCACACGCTCCAGCAGGTATATTTCACTGGTCACCCCCAAAGCCAATTCCTCATTTGGCCGCCTTTCCTTCCAGTTCTCTGCTGCCAATGACTGGAACGAACTGCAAAAATCACTGAAGCTGGAGACTCATATCTCCCTCACTAACTTTAAGCACCAGCTATCAGAGCAGCTCACAGATCACTGCACCTGTACATAGCCCATCTGTAAATAGCCCATCCAACTATCTCATCCCCATGCTGTTATTTATTTATTTTATTTTGCTCCTTTGCACCCCAGTATCTCTACTTGCACACTCATCTTCTGCACATCTATCACTCCAGTGTTTAATTGCTATATTGTAATTATTTCGCCACCATGGCCTATTTATTGCCTTACCTCCCTTATCCTACCTCATTTGCACACACTGTATATAGACGTTTTCTATTGTATTATTGACGGTATATTTGTTTATTCCATGTGTAACTCTGTGTTGTTTTTTGTGTCGCACTGCTTTGCTTTATCTTGGCCAGGTTGCAGTTGTAAATGAGAACTTGTTCTCAACTAGCCTACCTGGTTAAATAAAGGTGAAATAAAAAAATTAAATGGAATAAAAATTTTTTTATCCTGATGTACTCAGGCTGCGCTGACAGAGCTAAAACCAGACATTTCATGTCTAACCTTTTGAGCCTCTATAATATAGAGTGCCTCTCACTGATGCACTACCCTAAATTCAATGATGTGGAGATTGTAATGCACGTTTAAGGAGAGGGGGAACTCATCTTTCCGTCTGTGGTTCCACCTATAGATCCAGAATTCCTTTGGTGGAAGGCTTGCTTGAGGAACATGTAGTTATGGACAATCTATTTCTGCCAGGCACAGTGGACCTATGGAAACCTTTTAAATCTTACTTCAATGACCACATCATTCCTAATACTGTTAGAATTAAACTGAGAATGGAATTAGTATAAGGATTTAGTCTGAGGGGAACAATAATATCTGTTAGTAAAACCTGGACAGAGATAATATTCCAGACTGTGCCTCTAACAACAAGGGAAATGCTCTCAAGGAATCCATTTCCTCTACGCTTCCTCTGTCTATGGTCAGTTCTTTTGTTGCACATATCTTTTCTTTTTTTCTTCATACCTCTATTTATCCATGATAGGTGATTGAGAATACATTCTCCTTTACAATAACCTGGTGTATATATTCAACTGCTCAAGTGTGAAGTTGATCTTGGCTTAGTCAAGATAAGCAGGGAAATAGACAACTAGACTTACCTGGGCAGTGGAGCCTACTGCTGTTTTACCCTGGACAGCACCGGTATCATTAGTCACACTGAGAGTCTAAACCTCAGCGTTAGTGTTGCCTTATGCTTTATCCCTAATAAGGCAGCATTGCGTAAATCTGAACATGACATATTCAGACATACTGGGAGAAAATGTAGTTGTCGCGTTTGGTCTTGAAACGTATGAATTTCTATCCTATATTATGATGTATGGGGTGATGTCCAGATTCATTGGAGTACAGTACAAGTTATCCTAAAAACGGCATGTTCAATCATATGCTATCAAAACCTACGGCCCTATGCAACCAATCCAAGTTTCAACGTTTATTCAACACGTGCACAGGATACAACAGGTGTAAAACAGTACACTGAAATTCTTACCTTGAGAGCTCTTTCCGACAATGCAGTGATAATAACAATATAGATAATAATAATAATTTTATTTAACTAGGCTAGTCAGTTAAGAACAAATTCTTATTTACAATGACGGCCTAGGAACAGTGGGTTAACTGCCTTGTCCAGGGGCAGAACGACAGATCTTTACCTTGTCAGCTCGGGGATTCGATCTAGCAACCTTTCAGTTACTGGCCCAACGCTTTAACCCCTAGGCTACCTGCCACCCCATAATAATATAGATAATAATAGAAAATAGAATACAAATAAAACTAAGAATAAAAACCACACAAGAACTACAATGAGAGTAAAAGAAACTTAAGAATGCAAGTATATACAGGTCGGTGCCAGTACCTTATTCAGTGTGCAGGGATACTGGAGTGGCATGGACTGACCAGGTGAATCCAGGTGACAGCTATAATCCCTTATTGATGTCACTTGTTAAATCCACTTCGATCAATGTAGATAAAGGGGAGTAGACAGGTTAAATAAGGATTTTTAAGCGTTGAGACAATTGAGACATTGATTGTGTATGTGTGCCATTCAGAAGGTGAATAGACAAGACAAAATATTTAAGTGCCTTTGATATGGTAGTAGGTGCCAGGCGCACCGGGTTTGAGTGTGTCAAGAACTGAAATGCTGCTAGATTTTTCACGCTCAACAGTTTCCCATGTGTATCGAGAATGGTCCACCACCCAAAGGACATCCACCCAACTTGACACAACTGTGGGAAGCATTGGAGTAAACTTTGTTCAGTCAACAGTAGTAATAGTAATAATCAATGGACAGCAGCCTAATGGAGTAATACATCTAATCAATAATCATATTAGCAGCAGCGTAGGTTGTGCCTGAGCAGGTAGAGAGAGACCTGTGGATGGGCATAGTGTCAGTGTGGATAGCCTTTGGGAGAGAAAGAGCAGTAGTTGTTAGTGATTTAACAGTCGTATGTCCATGGGGATAGAAGCTGTTTAGGAGTCTGTTTGTCTGAGTCTTGATGCACTGGTACCGCCTGCCGGACAGGTGCATGGAGAACAGTCCATGTCTCGGGTGTCTGGAGTCTTTGGCAGTTCTTCGGGCCTTTCTCAGACACCGTCTGGCATGTATGTCCTGGATGACTGGGAGCTCTCTCCCAGTGATGCGCTGGGCCGTCTGCACGACCCTCTGTAGCAGTGGCGGTCGGTGACGTTTAAAATGAGGGAGGATGATTATAGTTTTTTATGAGCATGGCTTTATTTCTATTACAGCATATTGGATGACTGTCATTCATACCCAGCTCAATGTAATATCAATAGGTTTAGGCTATTACATGATATTGCTACAACCTAGCCTGACTGAAAATGCACAACGTAGGTACACAGGCTGAGAGAAAGTTTTGAGTACTCAAGGTGACAGACAGTGACATATTCAATAACGCCTTGCACACTCTTGTCTGCATCTAGCTGATCTAGGGTGTAATCTTTAGTCCAACAGTTGCAAACGAAAGTTTCTATTCAACAAACTTCTGTTAAAGAAATTTTTTTCAACAGAATTGGCGGAATTAATACACCCCTGATCACACGCAAACACAGTGAACTTTCACAGGAGCCACATACAAACAGCATGATCATTTTTTTATCATTGTACTATTCATTCTTACATCTACGTGCTCTCCTCCTCTAAACCTTTTCCCTTTGCTTGTGGACTTCAGTGCACAACATATCAGCTTTCTGTGACCAGGCGAAAAAAACTTTCCAAGCCAAATATATCATAACCAATAACGTGCTACACACAGCCTACCTACATCGTCGTAGCTACTAGAACTAATGCGTTAGTAAACCCGCTACAATCATGCAGTACAGTGTAGGCAGCAAGCAGTTACACCAATGGGCCCCGGTGCCAATAAATTAATAAAACCAAAAAGCTTACCTTGACTTGGAAGAGTTCCAGTGTTGGATAGCCATAGCCATCTACAATAGCTAACATAGCATTCCTTTTTGTTTGAGCCGGGTGTTTGAGAAGGCTAAACTAGCTTGCTGAATTCACTAGCTAAGTTAAAGTGAACAAAAAATACAACGAAATATAGCTATAGCTTGCTTCTCCTTCAATTTTAAAGATATTAATTTGTTCAAAACTGTTCAACTATTGTCTCTCTTTGAGTCAACTACTCACTACATGTGTGCACTTAAATAGTGAATGGAGGACGCTTTTTCTGTGGTTCATTTTCATGCCAGCCAGGTAGGCTATACTCCTGTTGTAAAGATAAGCAATCTGCTTAATTTTAGGAAAGTTGAGAAATAAATATAGTAGGCCTAGCCTATAGAAAGCTGATGGGATCCTCCTCTTTTTAATAGAGGCCATCACTCTGTTTTGTCGCGCAATTGCATAGCTATAGAAATGTTGCACATCATGAGCTCATGGGCTCTCGTGAAGTGTTTGATTCGATTTTCGATTACATTTGCATTGATATCAGAGTGATTAGAGGGACAATAGAGTGGGAAATGGGGATACCTAGTCAGTTCTACAACTGAATTCCTTCATCTGAAATGTATCTTCTGCATTTAACCCAACCCCTCTGAATCAGAGAGGTACGAGGGGATGCCATAATCGACATCCACGTCTTCGGTGCCTGGGGAACAGTGGGTTAACTGCCTTGCTCAGGGGCAGAATGACAGATTTTTACCTTGTCAGCTTGGGGATTCGATCCAGAAATCTTTTGGTTACTGGCCCAACACTCTAACCACTAGAGTGCTGAGTACCAGGCCGTTAGCAAGTATGGTAGGCTGCTAATGACTATCAGCAGCATCAGAGCTTGAAAAAGCCTAATTACCGTGACTAAATGGTAACGTGGAATTTGACTGCCTTCATGACTCGTAACCGCCTGTGTGGCGGTAATACGGTCACCGCAACAGCCCTAGTCATAATTACTGTGTAAGTCTATGGAAGGGGTGGAGAACCATGAGCCTCCTAGGTTTTCTATTGAAGAGGAGGACTGAAGCTAGCTGTCCTCCGGCTACACCATGGTTGTCACGGGTGTCATAATGTAAAGACCAAGGCGCAGCGGGTTGCGTGCTCATCATTATTATTTATTCAAGAGAACACGAAAAAAACTAGAAAAACACGACAGTAACAGTTTTGCAGGCTATACACAAAGCAATGCAAAAACAACCACCCACAATACGACAGGTGAAAACAAGCTCCCTAAATATGACTCTCAATCAGGAACAATGATGTACAGCTGTTCCTGACTGAGAGCCACACCAGGCCAACAAAGAATACAAAAACTAGAACAGCCCCTAGAAATACAAAACACAAGAACATACCCAACACCCCGGAACACATAAATCAAATAACCCCTCTACAATACACACACACCAATAATCCCCAAAAACACTCTACACAAATTATCCCTCTTATCTAAACATATACACAAAACCATGAAAACAAATACCCTCTGCCACGTCCTGACCAAGCAACAATAACAAATAGACCCCTATACTGGTCAGGATGTGACATTACCCCCCCCACCCCCAAAAGGTGCAGACCCCGTATGCACCTTAAAAATATTTTAAACAATAAACCCCTAACTAAAGGGAGGGAAGGGAGGGTGGCTGCCGTCAACGATGGCTCCTGTGCAACACAACCCCTCCCCAAACCTCCTACAGTGGAGGTGGCTTAGGCTCGGGCCTAAGACCACCCCCTGACCAGTCCACTCCTCCCAAATACCTAGGCCTGACACGTGTCACTATAGACCCTGGACTGTCTTCTCGGAGCTCCGGACTATAGGGCGATTCTAGGAGCTCCGGACCATAGGGCGACTCACTCGGCTCCGGACTGCAGGCAGACTCACTCGGTGCCGGACTGTAGGCCGTCTCACTCAGTGCAGGACTGTAGGCCGTCTCACTCGGTGCCGGACAGTAGGCCGTCTCACTCGGTGCCGGACTGTAGGCCGTCTCCCTCGGTGCCGGACAGTAGGCCGTCTCCCTCGGTTCCGGACTAGACACTGTTGCCGGATACTCTGGACGAGGTACTGTTGCCGGACACTCTGGACGAGGTACTGTTACCGGACACTCGGAACTGGGCTGACGCACTGGAAGCCTGATGCGTGGGGCTGGTAGTGGAGGTACCAGCCTGGGGAGACGCACCTCAGTGCTAGTGCGGGGAGCAGGAACCGGCCGAGTTGGACTGGGCTGACGCACTGGAAGCCTGATGCGTGGTGCTGGTACTGGATGTGCCAGTTTGGGGACACGCACCTCAGGGCTAGTGCGAGGAGCGGGAACAGGACATCCTGGACTGGACTGATGCACTGGAAGCCTAGTGCGTGGTGCTGGTACTGGAGGTATCAGACTGGAGGCACGCACTTCAAGGCTAGTGCGAGGAGCGGGAACAGGACATACTGGACTGGGCTGATGCACTGGAAGCCTAGTGCGTGGTGCTGGTACTGGAGGTATCAGACTGGAGGCACGCACTTCAAGGCTAGTGCGAGGAGCGGGAACAGGCTGAATAGGACTGGGCTGACGCACTGGAGGCCTGGTGCGTGGTGCTGGTACTGGATATACCGGGCCGTGGAGATGCACTGGCGGTCTCGATCGCACCTCCTGCACAACCAGTCCTGGCTGGATGGAACTAGTAGCCCTGCACAAGCGAAGTGCTGGCACAGGGCGAACTGGGCTGTGCAGGGGCCTGATGGTTGCCGTGCGTAGAGCGGGCGTAGGGTAGCCTGGACCTAGGAGGCGCACCGGTGACCAGATGAGCTGCGCAGGCATCCTCCTTCCAGGCTGGATGCCCACTCTAGCACGGCACTTGCGAGGGGCTGGGATCACTCGCACTGGACTGTGCGTGCGTATGGGCGAGATTGTGCGCACTTCCGCATACTCCGGCGCTCTCTTCTCCACCTGTTCCCCATAAAAAGCACGGGGAGCTGGCTTAGGTCCACTGCCTGGCTTAGCCAACCTACCCATGTGCCTCCCCCAAAAAAATTATTGGGGCTGCCTCTCCGGCTTCCTAGCCAGCCGTGTTCCCCGGTAGCGTTCCCGGTCCTCACCAGACTTCCTCCATGGGCCCTCTCCGGCCAGAATCTGCTCCCAAGTCCATGACTCGCGACAGTCCACGCGTCGCTCCTTCGCTGCTTGGTCCGTGTTTGGTGGGTAGTTCTGTCACGGGTGTCGTAATGTAAAGACCAAGGCGCAGCGGGTTGCGTGCTCATCATTATTATTTATTCAAGAGAACACGAAAAAATCACGACAGTAACAGTTTTGCAGGCTATACACAAAGCAATGCAAAAACAACTACCCACAATACGACAGGTGAAAACAAGCTCCCTAAATATGACTCTCAATCAGGAACAACGATGTACAGCTGTTCCTGATTGAGAGCCATACCAGGCCAACAAAGAATACAAAAACTAGAACAGCCCCTAGAAATACAAAACACAAGAACATACCCAACACCCAGAACACATAAATCAAATAACCACAATACAATACACACACACCAATAATCCCCAAAAACACTCTACACAAAATATCCCTCTTATCTAAACATATACACAAAACCATGAAAACAAATACCCTCTGCCACGTCCTGACCAAGCTACAATAGCAAATAGACCCCTATACTGGTCAGGACGAGACAATGGTGCTACCCTACAGAGTGCTGTTAAGGCTACTGTAGACCGTAATTGCAAAACATTGTGTTTTAATAAATTATTTGGTGATGTGAATATATTTAGTATAGTTTTAGTATGGTGCTCCCTTTCCTCCTCTGAGGAGCCGCCACTGCTCTGTAGGGCCTTCCGGTTGCGGGCGGTGCAGTTGCCATACCAGACGGTGATACAACCAGTCAGGATGCTCTCAATGATGCAGCTGTAAAAGTTCCTGAGGATCTGAGGGGCCATGCCAAATTGTTTCAACTTCCTGAGGGAGAAGAGGCACCGCCGTGCCTTTTTTTGGCCCCCTCAATGTGGATGTGGGTGTGCACCCCCCTGGTTTCCTGTAGTCCACGATCAGCTCCTTCTTCTTGCTGACGTTGAGGGAGAGGTTGTTGTCCTGGCACCACACTGCCAATTTTATTACCTCCCCCTTGTAGGCTGTCTCATCACCGGCTGTTTCATCGTGTCGTCAGCAAACTTGATGAGGGAGTTGGAGTCGTGTGTGGCCAACAGTCGTGGGTAAACAGGAGGGGGCTGAGCACACTCCCCTGGGGGCCCCCCGTGTTGAGGGTCAGCATGGTAGAGGTGTTGTTGCCTACTCTCACCACCTGGGGTCGGCCCATCAGGAAGTCCAGGATCCAATTGCAGAGGGAGGTTTTTCAGTCCCAGGGTCTCAGCGTTGTTGAACGCTGAGTTGTAGTCGATGAGCAGCATTATCACACAGGTATTCCTCTTGTCCAGGTGGGAGAGGGCAGTGTGGAGTGCAATTGAGATTGCGTTGTCTGTAGATCTGTTTGGGCGGTATGTCAATTGGAGAGGGTTTAGGGTGTCTGGGATGATGGAGGTGATGTGTGCCTTTTAAAGCACTTCATGATTACAGATGTTAGTGCCAAAGGGCAGTAGTAGCAATCCAGATAATCAGGTTTATAGAATAAACTGGCTATTTATGTTTTTAATACTGAAAGCAGCCCAATTAGATACACACACCGTACATAATGTTCTGTTTCTTACTTCCAACACATGCATATATATTAGAGGGCATGTGCAATGATGTGTAGAAAGTCGTGCTCCTCTGCTGAAGATGTGCTGTTTACTCCGTCTCTCTCTGTATATGTGACAGCAGGGTAGATGGATCCATATTCATGAGGGAGTGCTCATCACTACCACCTGACAGCATGGAAGTGAGGAGGTGTGAGGAGGTGTTTACTAGGCAGGCATGGGTTGGTCTTGTATTTGTATATTCCCATCAAGAAGGCTACAAGTGCTGAGGCAATTTCATTCTATTGTTCATTCTAATCTACGATTCCCTCTTCTGAAATAGCTCTACTTCAGCAGAAGTGCAGTTTATTCTAAGGCAATTTGAAGTTCCTTAGGGAAATATAAAAAGATTTTAAATTTCTACAATAAGTCCTTATTGTTTAACGCACATAAACATTGTGATTATATAATGGAGAAAATGGAGATAATGTACTACTACGGGCGGCCGTTTACGCCATGATGAGTTTATAGTGGCAATTAAATGCAGCCAAGACACATGTTAGGCCTATGGTTTTGTCTTTCCATCAGATGAGGGCTTAGTGTGGCATGGTACTGTCCTCTGTACTGTATGTAGCATGTGTTGAAAGACCAAAGACAACACAGGTTATTCCATTGGTGCCAAGATATCAAAGAGCTTGACTGTGGTTGGTTCTGGGTTCATTTTGTTCATCATTTGTATGTTTAAGCAGATTAACTACACATTGAACTGTATGGAATTGCTGTGTAGCCTACCAGTTAAAATAACCAACCCTATTCTCTGTCTGTTTCTCTCTTTGTTAGCATTCCATAGACGCTGTCAGTGCAGGAGTCAGTCCGATCGGAGACACGTCTTACAACTCCAGTCACTGGGATCTGGGCAGTGCTTTCTTCTTCGCTGGAACCGTGATCACAACGATAGGTAATCTCCATCACCAACCTACTAACTCATTACTTCCTCCTCTTAACTGAGTAGAATAAAGCAATATCACTTTGACGTGAACGTTATGAGGTAACCTACGGGTGCCGTGACTCGCTAATTCAAGTGCAGTTCTGTCAGCATTACACTACTGTATTGCAATGTGTGCTATTTATCATGAGCTTGCTGGGAAATGGATAAAACAAACGTCATTCACAGGATGTACTTTATGCTAATGTCTGTGTGTGTGTCTTCACAGTATATGATTTACTGATGATAATAGCATCCTGTCGGGAGGTGGGAAGGAACAGTGGCACCAGGTTGTCTTTTTAGCAGAACATATGAATACCATTTCATCTGTTTACACAATTACACTGCTTCTCTCACTTTGGAGAGGGACACACATCCCACCGTGCTGGTTTAGATGAAGCTGTGCCTTAGTCATCCCTGCCCTGTTTTGTCTCTCCATTCACTGCAGGTTGTAATTCATGTCATGTTCTCTGAGCCCAACCTGATTATTTCCTCTCTTAGTGCTTATTTACCTCTGACCTCCACCTGCAGGAATATAACACAGGCTTCACATAACAAAACACCACTGTGACAGGTTACGGGAACATAGCACCCAGCACGGAGGGAGGGAAGATCTTCTGCATCCTGTACGCCATATTTGGCATCCCGCTGTTTGGGTTCCTCCTGGCTGGCATCGGAGACCAGCTAGGAACCATATTTGTCAAGAGCGTCTTGAGGGTGGAGAAGATATACAGGGTAAATTGGATTACTTGAGAACGTTGGGTTTTGTTATGTACAGGGGATTTACTGGAACTGCATAAGCACATGATGCTTTCAGAGATAAATTGGTTATAGTTAACTTTCAATAAGTTTATTCAAATTAATTTAGACACACCATGTTTGATTACTTATTTTGTGAAGAAAGGGGTCTTTGAAAATGAGTATTTGGGGCATGTTATATACAGATGTAGGATCTTGATTTGAGCCTGTTTGCTACAGCAGGAACATAATCCTGCAGCAACAGGACATTTTAAAATATTCTATTATAATTAATAGACATTTTTGTAGGGCTTGATGCATTTTTCGTAAACCAATATGCTACCCACAGTGAAAACCAGGGATATTACTTCCAACCTATAATCCCCCCATTCACTGTGAACAGCACAGTGAATAGGGTGATTACAGGGTGACAGAGTCATCCCTGTAAAAGCCATATCTGTTATCCAGGTATTATACCAGGTTCAGTGAATGGTTTTGGACTCTTGTCCCCCCCTAGCTGAGGCTGAGATTACGATGTGGTCCTTGTAGTGAGGGCAGAGGTGTTTGATAGAGTGTGGGGGCAGGGGAGGTAGAGGGCCAGGACCTGATTGAGATTATGTGAGCAGGCTGTATGTATCAAGCATCTCAGAGTAGGAGTGCTGATCCCTGTCCATGTAATCTTGTTTATTGGGATCTAAAAGCCAAAATGTAGAGCGAAGCCCCTCCTCTGACTACTGAAAGCCCCTGGGCACTTGAGTTTCTGTGACATAAGGGGAGTTTGGGAATTAGGATTTTCCTGCTGGATCAATGGAAGGGTGGTTTTGTATGGTTTTCTTTCTTGGTGCCTGGGGTGCTTTGGAGTGTTTTGGCTAATGGGTATTGATACATGAAGCAATTGATGAAACAGCATCTCTTGAAGCCTTTTGTCTTTTAGCTAGAAATGTACTGTGTATAGCTAACTTTGTTCTATTTTTTTTGACAACTTTGTAATTGTTGTCTTACTGTCGTCCTCTGACCATGTCTTGTTTGTACTGCAGCAAAAACACAAACAGATCAGCCAGACCAAAATCAGAGTCACCTCCACCATACTCTTCATCATAGCCGGGTGCATAGTCTTCGTTGGCATCCCGGCAGTCATTTTCAAACACATCGAGGGATGGACGACTCTGGATGCGATCTACTTTGTCATCATCACGCTATCAACGATTGGCATAGGGGACTATGTGGCAGGTATGATAGTGTTACGGTAAAACAGGTTTATGTACTGTGACTTTAGTCTGAAATTATCCATTGGATTCTCCATCAACTCAAGGTTTTATTTGCTTGTGTTTTGTTGTGTCTGCATTACATTGATAATCCCTTGAATAATGATGCTAAAAGTGACTGCCGGTAATTATATCTCAGGAAGACTTATCTTGGGGAATATTATGGCAAAAATAATGCAAAAATAATGCTGATATAACATAAAGTCTCTTCAAAACCCAATTACAAAAGTTGTGTTTGTCAAACTGAACCTTTCCACCTCCCTTGTCCTACTAATCTGTCTGTAATGAAAATATTTTTGGGGTGGTAAATGTTTTATTGTTGACAATAACTTGATGGTAACAGGCACATACATACATACATACATACATACATACATACATACATACATACATACATACATACATACATACATACATACATACATACATACATACATACATACATACATACATAATCCAATAGTTGGCATGCAATGTAACAACTCTTCCTCTGTTGTTCCAGGTGGGGATCGGAAGATCGAGTACATGAAGTGGTACAAGCCTCTGGTCTGGTTCTGGATCCTGGTGGGCCTGGCCTACTTCGCAGCTGTCCTGAGCATGATTGGAGACTGGCTCAGAGTGCTGTCCAAAAAGACCAAAGAGGAGGTGGGTGCTGCTCATTAAATTACACTGCCTGTCATTACATTATCTAAAGCAGTGGAAACTAAAAGGTCACTCCTTACTAGACTCATCTCCTACCCTACCCACCTTTCTTCCGTGTCTGTTTTGCTATTATGCCTTGTTGATGCCCCTGTCTGGAGCCCTTGAGACACTCCCGAGAGACAGCTGTGTGTGAGAAGTGGTTAGAGATGCAGTCATTAGTGTTCAGGCTGACATGTTAATAGTGAGCTTACTAAGCTATTTATCTGTACATACAATATGGATGGATACTGTGGTATTGGCTTTCCATGGAAGGAGCTAGGCTTTTGTCTGAAGGGGAATTTGTAGAAGATCCAACAACTGATGTAATGCACCCCTTCCACCCTCCTGTCTCTAATGACTCTCCATCTTTGTGTACTTGCAGGTGGGGGAGTTCAAGGTCCATGCGGCTGAGTGGAAGGCCAACGTGCGGGCCGAGTTCCGGGAGACGCGGCGGCGGCTGAGTGTGGAGATCCACGACAAGTTGCAGCGGGCTGCCACCATCCGCAGCATGGAGCGCAGGCAGCTGGGCCTGGAACAGAGGGCCCACTCCCTGGACATGCTCTCCCTAGAGAAGAGGGCTGTGTTTGCCAGCCTGGACCAGGGCCGCTTCAAAACCTCCTCCCAGGAGAGCATCGACACCAAGCTGAATAACTTGAGGTCGAAAGGGGCAGGGGATCTTTGTTATGACCAGCGGAGAGGCAGCGAGCAGACACAGCAGGCCTCGTCAGAGGATAATCTCTTCAACCTCCGCTTCCGCTCCCTCACCAAGCTGGCCAAGAGACACAAGAACCGCGACCTGAAGAGGAACATTCCTGAGGACGTGCGGAGGGCCTGTGAGGCGATGGAGAGGAGGAGGGAGGAGGGAGTGGAGAAGGAGGAAGAGGTGGAGGAGATGGAGGTGGAGGAGGAAGGGGGCGAGAGGAAGGAGGGCAATACCAGCTCAACGAATTTAGAGTATGCAGACGAATGCTGAGGCCAAAGAAAGAGAGAACGATAGAATGTTGGAAGGAAGAGAGCTTGAGCCCCAGAAAAGTCCCTATTTTGATGTCTCAAATTGTGCCTTGTTGTTTTTTCTTTTCAGAGCACCCTACTTCCGATCCAACCCCACCCCACCCCCAACCGACAAAAAAGCAGACGCAATGTGGGATAGCTTCTCTTTTTTACCCAAGGCTTATGTGAGCAAGTAACCCAGTGAACTAGTGCAGGGTTTCCTAAACCCGGTCCTGGGGCCCCCCCTGGGTGCACATTTTGTTTTTTTGCCCGAGCACTACACAGCTGATTCAAATAAGATGAGTTGGTTATTTGAATCTCTGTAGTCCTTGGGTAAAAAACGAAATATGCTCCGTCCTAGTGAAATCTTCACCAATTATATTGAACCTTACTTATTCATTTCACACAAGCTATACTTTTAGCCCAGGCTGATGAGCGGACTGCAACAAATGTGACTTAAGGGGGAATTGGATCAATATACAATGTGTGAATTTACTGAAATAAACTGTCAACAATTATTCCTACATTGGTTTTGAAATGTAGCCCAAGGATAATCTACTCATATTTTATAACAAACAACCCCTACACTACACTCTGATTGTACACTGCTCCAAAAAATAAAGGGAACACTTAAACAACACAATGTAACTCCAAGTCAATCACACTTCTGTGAAATCAAACTGTCCACTTAGGAAGCAACACTGATTGCCAATAAATTTCACATGCTGTTGTGCAAATGGAATAGACAACAGGTGGAAATTATAGGCAATTAGCAAGACACCCCCAATAAAGGAGTGGTTCTGCAGGTGGTGACCACAGACCACTTCTCAGTTCCTATGCTTCCTGGCTGATGTTTTGGTCACTTTTGAATGATGGCGGTGCTTTCACTCTAGCGGTAGCATGAGACGGAGTCTACAACCCACACAAGTGGCTCAGGTAGTGCAGCTCATCCAGGATGGCACAGGTACTGCAGCTCATCCAGGATGGCACATCAATGCGAGCTGTGGCAAGAAGGTTTGCTGTGTCTGTCAGCGTAGTGTCCAGAGCATGGAGGCGCTACCAGGAGACAGGCCAGTACATCAGGAGACGTGGAGGAGGCCGTAGGAGGGCAACAACCCAGCAGCAGGACCGCTACCTCCGCCTTTGTGCAAGGAGGAGCAGGAGGAGCACTGCCAAAGCACTGCAAAATGACCTCCAGCAGGCCACAAATGTGCATGTGTCTGCTCAAACGGTCAGAAACAGACTCCATGAGGGTGGTATGAGGGCCCGACGTCCACAGGTGGGGGTTGGGCTTACAGCCCAACACCGTGCAGGACGTTTGGCATTTGCCAGAGAACACCAAGATTGGCAAATTTGCCACTGGCGCCCTGTGCTCTTCACAGATGAAAGCATGTTCACACTGAGCACACGTGACAGACGTGACAGAGTCTGGAGACGCCGTGGAGAACGTTCTGCTGCCTGCAACATCCTCCAGCATGACCGGTTTGGCGGTGGGTCAGTCATGGTGTGGGGTGGCATTTCTTTGGGGGGCCGCACAGCCCTCCATGTGCTCGCCAGAGGTAGCCTGACTGCCATTAGGTACCGAGATGAGATCCTCAGACCCCTTGTGAGACCATATGCTGGTGCGGTTGGCCCTGGGTTCCTCCTAATGCAAGACAATGCTAGACCTCATGTGGCTGGAGTGTGTCAGCAGTTCCTGCAAGAGGAAGGCATTGATGCTATGGACTGACCCGCCCGTTCCCCAGACCTGAATCCAATTGAGCACATCTGGGACATCATGTCTCGCTCCATCCACCAACGCCACGTTCCACCACAGACTGTCCAGGAGTTGGCGGATGCTTTAGTCCAGGTCTGGGAGGAGATCCCTCAGGAGACCACCCGCCACCTCATCAGGAGCATGCCCAGGCTTTGTAGGGAGGTCATACAGGCACGTGGAGGCCACACACACTACTGAGCCTCATTTTGACTTGTTTTAAGGACATTACATCAAAGTTGGATCAGCCTGTAGTGTGGTTTTCCACTTTAATTTTGAGTGTGACTCCAAATCCAGACCTCCATGGGTTGATAAATTGGATTTCCATTGATTATTTTTGTGTGATTTTGTTGTCAGCACATTCAACTATGTAAAGAAAAAAGTATTTAATAAGATTATTTCATTCATTCAGATCTAGGATGTGTTATTTTAGTGTTCCCTTTATTTTTTGAGCAGTGTATATGATTTTGAAATAAAATTGGTGTTCCAATGCAGTCAAAATGAAGTCTAAAAACTTGAAAGCTCAGGGCGAGCTGTCCTGTTTGTTGTAATTTTAACTAAAGTAAATGTACTGAATTCACTCTGTACTGTTAGTGGAACTAGAAACAATTAAGGGATTTTAAGGGCTGGGGTCAATCTGATCTCAAAAGGAACGGTTAAATTTAAACTACTTTTACTGATGAGGTTTTGATGGCCATTGGACCCAGTTCATTCTGCACATCATAGGAACAATTTATTAGTGTGACATTTTGTTACTTTATTCTGTCATTTAAGATTGATTATGAATTTAATGTTTTTTATTAATTGTATTTTACACAGCATGTCTGTGTACAGTATCTATGTAATATCAATTTCTGCAATTCATTTTTTTTTTCACAGTAAAAGAGAATACAATTATATTTGTCCACCATACGCTACATGTGTTAGTGTTTTTCTCTCACACAATCAGATCAAGTATTGCATTTACCTATACTGAAGCAGGAACTTTACCATATGGGTTGTAGCCACTTTACAGATGACTAATGTTTTTGGTCCTTTGCTATGTTTTTGTCATTGATGTGCTTCCTAAAGCTTTACCTACTGGGCAAAAACTAGTTGAATCAATGTAATTTCCATGTAATTTCAACCCAATAAATCTACGTGATGTTATTGAATGAACGTGAAAAACTTGCTGGATTTGCAAAAGTCATCAACGTAAGGGAACTTCGTATTTTTTCACTCAACTTTTAACCTAAATCCAATGAAAATGATGACACTTGTTGATTTTGAAACTAAAGGTTGAACTGACGTCTGTGCCCAGTGGGTGCTCAGTAATCAAAAACACTAATTATGTGAATGGTGGTAACAACTTTTACTCTGTCAAACACAATTACATAATGGTTTTTGGTATGAATGAGCTAGCCTCTCCATTATTTAATAAGGGAACACATGATTATTGGATTTTTGGTAGTCTAGTTATGTTCCTCTACGGTGGAACATTGAATTCTGTCTTTGGTCCCTCTGGTCTTCTGCTTGGTCAAAGAAGAAACAGATGCTGGTCGGGACTTAGGCTCACTCATATCAACAACAATAATACATATTGGATTGACTGAAAAGCTTGTAATCCTGATAATGAATAATGTAAGTACTGGTTATAACCTCTATTTCTTGTATTCTATCATAAAAATGGCTTACCATGATAATGACCTTTCTAAGAACCAGAGTGGATTGTCCTTGCTCAGTCTTTTTTTGTGCAAACATTACATCAAATGAAGTGAGTGCCTTTCTGGGAATAAATATCACTAAGTAAAATTAAGCTGACGTTGTGAAATGGCTTCTTATCACTCGTGTCATCTGAGACTCCCAGAAGTCTCTTAAAGTCCCCCACCGCCATTATTTCCAAACTTGTAATTAACAGACTAATTCGATTTCTGCTGAAGGAAATGATCAGATTTGACTTCTAGAACAGATTTACTAAGCTAGCTTTGCTTTCTGGTCACAGTTTTTTTAATATATTGTATTTGAAAATCAACAAAAAGCATACATAGACGAAAACAATAGACAACTTAACATTTACAAACATTTCAACAAACATTAATGTCATCACACTTGCTCAGACACACATATTCCCACCATATCACACTCAATGTTGTTTTTCCATTGCTTGTAAGACCCATATGACTTCAGATTGTGTCATGTTGTTTCTGTCTGTAGACAGATTTTTTTCAATATTTAAATAATTCCGGTCACATTGTTGACCGTGAGTGAAGTAAATCCAGGAAAAATTGAGATATATCTACTGTATGGCGGCAGGTAGTGGGGCGGCAGGTAGCCTAGTGGTTAGTGCGTTTGGACTAGTAACCGAAAGGTTGCAGGACAAATCCCCGAGCTGACAAGGTAAAAATCTGTCGTTCTGCCCTTGAAAAAGGCAGTTAACCTACTGTTCCTAGGGCGTCATTGTAAAAAAGAATTTGTTCTTAACTGACTTGCCTAGTTAAAATAACCATAGCCTATGCCTGATGTAAATATACTGTTGTGTGTGAAGACTTTTTAAAGACACACAGACATTCTGTGTTTAGGGAATCTTCCTGGGGTGTTCCTGAAACACATTATTAATTGGATCTGAACGGTGGTTTCCCCGCAGTCTATTATCACTCTCATGCTGTACTGCATGTGAAAGATGCTGCAGAACATCTGCAAACCGAAAGGAGGGCCTTGTGAAGAACCAGAGAGAAAAAGTAGAGATGGTTTGAAATGAATTAGCTTAGTAGCTTACATTATACAAGTTCAGCCTTTACAAAACAAATGATACCAGTTAAAAGAAACAGCTTAATGCTAAAGAAATGACAACATAATAATGTATAATATATTTCATAGGTAACGACAGAAAGAACATCGCCTGACATTGTGCAGAACATCGCTAACTGCTGATAATACTCTGGACCCCAGGGCTCTGACTGTGTCTCTTACACGCAGCTTGGGTCACGCGTGGTCTCATGCTGGATCCAGTAAACCTGCTGACTGCAACAGAAAGGAAATTAATCAAGACACCGAATAGAATAGGGAGAGAAAGCCATACCTGGGGTGGCAGGTAGCCTAGTGGTTTGAGCGTTGGACTAGTAACTGAAAGGTTGCAAGATCGAATCCCGAGCTGACAAGGTACAAATCTCTTGTTCTGCCCCTGAACAAGGCAGTTAACCCACTGTTCCTAGGCCGTCATTGAAAATAAGAATTTGTTCTTAACTGACTTGCCTAGTTAAATAATAAAAAAAACATTCTATCTAATAGAAGGGGTTGGGTTGTCAGAGAGGTTGGGGCTGCTGCTGCCTTCAAGGTTGAAGTGTCCTCCACTTGCCTGCCTTCCCTTGTCTCTTTCCCTCTCTCCACTGATAAACCAAGATGAATTGGCTAGTGCTCTTACAACACTTATTTTGTATATTTATTTACGTCTTGAAACCGGTAATCAATGGTAACAATGAAGCAGTAGCAGGTGCCCCGACTACCCGGGGAAAAGTCAATGCGCTGACAAAACACAATCACCTTGGGGAGATTGGGGAGGCACCTTGGGGAGGCATTTGCTGATGTTATTGGCTGGATAAATATTATATGGGTGTTAGATCCATTGTAATTATCTGATCATTATTAGTAGTAGTTGGCATATAGATCAATTTGATTATCAATGTCTGTCTTTTTTTTTGTCTGCCAATCTAACATTGTCTTCTGGTCAGTTCCCTTTCCCTATCAGTTCCTTTGCTTTATCTAGGCTGTAGGCTTAGCTGCTGAGCATAAAGAAACCCAGTGGTTCATGGTGGTATATTTAAGCAATAAGGCCCCAAGGGGTGTGGTATATGGCCAATATACCACGGCTAAGGGCTGTTCTTAAGCATGACGCAACATGGAGTGCCTGGATACAGTCCTTAGTCATGGTATATTGGCTATATACAACAACCCCCCGGATGTGCCTTATTGCTATTATAAACGGGTTACCAACGTAATTAGAGCAGTAAAAATAAATGTTTTGTCATACCCATGGTTTTCTGTCTGATGTACCACGGCTGTCAGCCAATCAGCATTCAGGGCTCGAACCACCCAGTTTATAATATAGCTTACTTACATGCCAAATAGTCACGTTTAGCATTGAGTAATAATAATTTTTAAAAAAGCTTTAGGTTCAGACTCTCTTGTCTGTCTGCAGGCATGTTTGTCTGGAGCACAGCCTTTTGCCTCTCTCCCTGCCCTGCATGCTCAGTGTTGGCGCCTGGAGCTCTCTCTGGGGTGAGCCGGACTGAACTCACATTTGGAGTCACAGCTGCGCCCCCGGGCCGTGGTCCCAGGTACCCACAGGGCCACAGGGCTGACCTCACATGACAGGGCCACAGAGTGAGGCATGTGGGAGCATGTGGAAAGGCCTGGTTGACAGCGTTACCCATCTAAAATTAAAGGCCAAAGCCTCTGCATGTGATAAACAAATTGCATACTGTGGCAGACTGGAAACAATGACAAATTAATTCAACTATTTCTTGAGACACAGGAAGTGCTTGAGACACACAAAGCATAGCAACAAAGTCTTTGAGGTAGAATTATGATTTACAGTCCTTCTCTTAGATATTGGTTCAGTCTGATGGGACCACATTTGAAAACATGCCCCCTAGCTGAATATGAAGCTATGATCGCTGTGTGCATTCCACTGCTTATTGTAAAGGAAGTGACTCAATTTTAAAAGGGTCCTTGATTAAAGTCAAACAGAAGTGAATGATATTTATCATGCTAAGTCACTGCAGTGCCGGTGGCTCACAGTTGCTCCTCCATTAAGGGATTTAAATGACACTGAGGGGATGGGACCATACATTGGACCAGGGGCTGCAAAGAGAGAGAGAAAGAGACAGAGAGAAACAGTCCTTGGGCGTCTCAGACACATTACCAGCAATATGGTGGTGCGTGGCTCTGTCCAGTGGTGTTTCCATGCAAGCCCTGATGAGCACATCCCACCCAGTACTCACCCAATCCTGTTGACTATGCTTTCAGGTTTACTAGTGGAGTGATGGACTGAAAATCCATTCCAACATTCTGATGGAAATATCCATTAGACATTTAGAAAGAGGGAAGAGCTAAAGATGCAACAACAAATTGTGATAATATAGGTACCTCGACTTTTACTCAAGTATGACAGTATTGGGTACTTTTTCCACCACTGAAAACTTCATCTCATGTGCTACAGAAACTCTGCAAACCAAAATTTTTTTGGATTTTCTTCCAGACCTAAAATGTGGTATCCTGATATGGTTTAAATATTGTTATGGGTTTAGAACAACCAATTTGATCGTTTTTCTATTACAAAAGTGTGACTTTGAGAGCGAAACCCTGAAAGAAATGAGAAGAATCAGAAACCTGTGAATTTCTGACTCAGTTGACAGCCTCATTTATCTGTTTCAATAGTAGGCCTACTATTAGCCTATTTGCACAGTGTAGCTTAGGTTGGCCTGACTGAATTATCAACATGGGCTTTATAATTTTAGTTCATTCAGAGTTGTATACCACTGTTCCTCATATAACCTATCCATCGCTGGGCAGGCCATTTGGGAGATTTTAGACACAAAAAATGTAACCAAACGAAAGTCACACATTTGTTTGGTTACCCACTTCCAGAGGCACCATTACAACACGGCATTAAGGTGTCTATAATAAAATAAATGTGCAAAAACAAATCAATAAATGCATCTCTATAGCTTCCAAAATATTTTTGGGCCATGGTGGGGAAGTTCCAAGGAGCCGCGGTGGCTTCAAAACAGCAGCCCGTTAGTCATCTAGTGTACAGTGCATTCGGAAAGTATTCAGACTCCATGACTTTTCCCACATTTTGTTACGTTACAGCCTTGTTCTAAAATTGATTAAATTGTTTGTTTCACCTCATCAATCCACACACAATACCCCATAATGACAAAGCAAAAACAGGTTTGTAGAAATGTTTGCAAATTTACTTAAAAAACCCAGAAATATCACATTTACATAAGTATTCAGACCCTTTACTCAGTATTTTGTTGAAGCACCTTTGGCAGCGATTACAGCCTCAAATCTTCTTGGGTATGACTCTACAAGCTAGGCACACCTGTATTTGGGGAACTTCTTCCATTCTTCTCTGCAGATCCTCTCAAGCTCTGTCAGGTTGGATGTGGAGCGTCGCTGCACAGCTATTTTCAAGTCTCTCCAGCGATGTTCGATCGGGTTCAAGTCTGGGCGCTGGCTGGGCCACTCAAGGACAATTAGAGAGACTTGTCCCAGAGCCACTCTGGCGTTGTCTTGGCTGTGTGCTTAGGGTCTGCCACCACCATGCTTCACCGTAGGAATGGTGCCAGGTTTCCTCCAGATGTGAGGCTTGGCATTCAGGCCAAAGAGTTAAATCTTGGTTTCATCAGAGCAGAAAATCTTGTTTCTCATGGTCTGAGTCCTTTGGGTGCCTTTTGGCAAACACCAAGCGGGCTGTCATGTGCCTTTTACTGAAGAGTGGCTTCCGTCTGGCCACTCTACCATAAAGGCCTGATTGGTGGAGTGCTGCAGAGATGGTTGTCCTTCTGGAAGGTTCTGCCATCTCCACAGAGGAACTCTGGAGCTCTGTCAGTGATCATTGGGTTCTTGGTCACCTCCCTGACCAAGGCCCTTAACCCCGATTCATCAGTTTGGTCCGGTGGCCAGCTCTAGGAAGTCTTGGTGGTTCCAAACTTCATCCATTGATGAAGGTCACTGTGTTCTTTGGGGCCTTCAATGCAGCAGAAATGTTCTGGTACCCTTCCCCAGATCTGTGCCTCGACACAATCCTGTCTCAGAGCTCAACGGATAATTCCTTCCACCTCATGGATTGGTTTTTGCTCTGACATGCACTGTCAACTGTGGGACCTATACAGTACCAGTAAAAGTTAGGACACACCTACTCATTCAAGTTTTTCTACATTGCAGAATAACAGTGAAGAGATCAAAACTATGAAATAACACATGTGGAATCATGTCGTAACCAAAAACGTGTTCATATTTGAGATTGTTCAACGTAGCCACCATTTGCCTTGATGACAGCTTTGCACACTCTTGGCATTCTCTCAACCAGCGTCAAGAGATAGTCACCTGGAATGCATTTCAATTAACAGGTGTGCCTTGTTAAAAGTTCATTTAGGGAATTTATTTTCTTGTTAATGCATTTGAGCCTATCAGTTGTGTTGTGACAAGGTAGGGTTGGAACACAGAAGATAGCTCTATTTGGTAAAAGACCAAGTCCATATTATCGCAAGAACAGCTCAAAAAAGCAAAGAGAAACGACAGTCCATCATTACTTAAACACATGAAGGTCAGTCAATGCGGAACATTTCAAGAATTTGAACGTTTCTTCAAGTGCAGTTGCAAAAACCATCAAGCGCTACGGTGAAACTGGCTCTCATGAAGACCGCCACAGGAAAGGAAAACCCACAATTACCTCTGCTGCAGAGGATAACTTCATTAGTTACCAGCCTGAGAAATTGCAGCCCAAATAAATTCTTCACAGAGTTCAAGTGACAGACACATCCCAACATCAACTGTTAATAGGACTGCCTGATTCACGCATTCATAGTCAAATTTCTGCAAGGAAACCCCTACTAAAGGACACCAATAATAAGAAGAGACTTGCTTGGGCGAAGAAACACGAGCAATGGACATTAGACCGGTGGAAAGCTGTCCTTTGGTCTGATATGTCAAAATGAGATTTTTGGTTCCAACCGCCGTGTCTTTGTGAGACGCAGAGTACGTGAACGGATGATCTCTGCATGTATGGTTCCCACCGTGAAGCAAGTAAGAGAAGGTGTGATGGTGTGGGGGAATCTTTGCTGGTGACACAGTCAGTGATTTATTTAGAATTCAAGGCACACTTAACCAGCATGGCTACCACAGCATTCTGCAGTGATACGCCATCCCATCTGGTTTGCACTTAGTCGGAATTTCTTTTGTTTTTCAGCAGGACAATGACCCAACACACTCCAGGCTGTGTAAGGGCTATTTGACCAAAAAGGAGAGTGATTGAGTGCTGCATCAGATGACCTGGCCTACACAATAACCCAACCTCAACCCAATTGAGATGGTTTGGGATGAGTTAGACCGCAGAGCGAAGGAAAAGCAGCCAACAAGTGCTCAGCATATGTGGAAACTCCTTCAAGACTGTTGGAAAAGCATTCATGGTGAAGCTGGTTGAGAGAATGCCAAGACTGTGCAAAGGGTGGCTACTTTGAAGAATCTCAAGTATAAAATATATTTTGATTTGATCAACACTTTTTTGGTTGCTACATGATTCCATATGTGTTATTTCATAGTTTTTATGTTTTCACTATTATTCTACAATGTAGAAAATCTTAACAATAAAAAAAAAACCTTCAATGAGTAGGTGTGTCCAAACATTTGACTGGTACTGTAGATAGGTGTGTGCCTTTCCAAATCATGTCCAATCAATTGAATTTACCACAGGTGGACTTCAATCAACTTGTAGAAACATCTCAAGGATGATCAATGGAAATAGGATGCACCTTAGCTCAATATCAAGTCTCCTAGCAAAGGGTCTGAATACTTACATAAAAAAAACATTTTTTTATTTTTGTGCAAAAATCTCCATTAAATCTGTTTTCGCTTTGTCATTATGGGGTACTTGTAGAAGGCTGTAACGTAACAACATGTGGAATAAGTCAAAGGGTCTGAATACTTTCCAAATGCACTGTATATATAAGTCATTGGGTCTAGCCAGGTAGTGAGCATAGGCATCACCATTTTCTGACACTAAAATGAAACATGTTTCTAAAATGAACCATATGCAACTAACAATACACAGAGCTGATTCTTGCAATCAAATCAAATGTATTTATATAGCCCTTCTTACATCAGCTGATATCTCAAAGTGCTGTACAGAAACCCAGCCTAAAACCCCAAACAGCAAGTAATGCAGGTGTAGAAGCACGATGGCTAGGAAAAACTCTCTAGAAAGGCAAAAACCTAGGAAGAAACCTAGAGAGGAACCAGGCTATGAGGGGTGGCCAGTCCTCTTCTGGCTGTGCCGGGTAGAGATTATAACAGAACATGGCCAAGATGTTCAAATGTTCATAAATGACCAGCATGGTCAAATAATAATAATCACAGTAGTTGTCGAGGGTGCAACAAGTCAGCACCTCAAGAGTAAATGTCAGTTGGCTTTTCATAGCCGATCATAGAGAGTATCTCTACTGCTCCTGCTGTCTCTAGAGAGTTGAAAACAGCAGGTCTGGGAAAGGTAGCACGTCCGGTGAACAGGTCAGGGTTCCATAGCCACAGGCAGAACAGTTGAAACTGGAGCAGCAGCACGGCCAGGTGGACTGGGGACAGCAAGGAGTCATCATGCCAGGTAGTCCTGAGGCATGGTCCTAGGGCTCAGGTCCTCCGAGAAAGAGAGAATACTTAAATTCACACAGGACACCGGATAAGACAGGAGAACTACTCCAGATATAACAGACTGACCATAGCCCTCGACACAAACTACGTCACCATAAATACTGGAGGCCGAGACAGGAGGGGTCAGGAGACACTGTGGCCCCATCCGATGATACCCCCGGACAGGGCCAAACAGGCAGGATATAAGCCCACCCACTTTGCCAAAGCACAGCCCCCACACCACTAAAGGGATATCTTTAATCATCAACTTACCATCCTGAGACCAGGCCGAGTATAGCCCACAAAGATCTCCGCCACGGCACAACCCAATGGGGGGCGCCAACCCAGACAGGAAGACCACGTCAGTGACTCAACCCACTCAAGTGACGCACCCCTCCTAGGGACGGCATGGAAGAGCACCAGTAAGCCAGTGACTCAGCCCCTGTAATAGGGTTAGAGGCAGAGAATCCCAGTGGAGAGAGGGGAACCGGCCAGGCAGAGACAGCAAGGGCGGATCGTTGCTCCAGAGCCTTTCCGTTCACCTTCACACTCCTGGGCCAGACTACACTCAATCATTGGACCTACTGAAGAGATGAGTCTGCGTCTCTCACATGGGTAGGCAGACAATTCCATAAAAATGGAGCTCTATAGGAGAAAGCCCTGCCTCTAGCAGTTTGCTTACAAATTCTAGGGACAATTAGGAGGCCTGCGTCTTGTGACCGTAGCGTACGTGTAGGTATGTACGGCAGGACCAAATCGGAAAGATAGGTAGGAGCAAGCCCATGTAATGCTTTGTAGGTTAGCAGTAAAACCTTGAAATCAGCCCTTGCCTTAACAGGAAGCCAGTGTAGGGAGGCTTGCACTGGAGTAATATGATCAAATTCTTTGGTTCTAGTCAGGATTCTAGCAGCCATATTTTGCACTAACTGAAGTTTATTTAGTGCTTTATCCGGGTACCCGGAAAATAGAGCATTGCAGAAGTCCAACCTAGAAGTAACAAAAGCATGGATTAATTTTTCTGCATCATTTTTGGACAGAAAGTTTCTGATTTTAGCAATGTTACGTAGATGGAAAAAAAGCCATCCTTGAAACAGTCTTGGTATGTTCTTCAAAAGAGAGATCAGGGTCCAGAGTAACAACGAGGTCCTTCACAGTTTTATTTGAGATGACTGTACAACCATCAAGATTAATTGTCAGATTCAACAGAAGATCTCTTTGTTTCTTGGGACCTAGAACAAGCATCTCTGTTTTGTCCGAGTTTAAAAGTAGAAAGTTTGCAGCCATCCACTTCCTTATGTCTGAAACACAGGCTTCTAGCGAGGGCAATTTTGGGGCTTCACCATGTTTCATTGAAATGTACAGCTGTGTGTCATCCGCATAGCAGTGAAATTTAACATTATGTTTTCGAATGACATCCCCAAGAGGTAAAATATGTCGTGTCTTTGGGGTACCATTAAACTGAAGACATGTTTATCAATTAACTCCCTGTAATTATTATCACGCGATTAAACTGATTAATCGTTTAATTGTAATTAACTAGGAGATCGGGGCACCAAGGAAAATATTCAGATTACAAAGTTATAATTTTCCTAATATAACTTTCCTATATTATAACATTATATATTATATTCTATTATAGTATAGGCCGATTATCTTCTGGTTTAAATGGTGTATTTTACCTCGCGTCCAGTCTCATTCCAAACGTCGTAAATTGTTGTATCTGCACGAACCCAGTCTTTACTAAGAGTCATCCATACATCAATTGTCTTAAAATCGTTTATTTACTAAACTAAGTAATTCACATAAAGTATACAAACAGTAATTATCATCACAAAGGATTGGTAGAGTAATGTGCCCTAGTGGCTAACAGGCATGGCTGGTGTCTTGTAGAACAATGGGTCATAAAATGTTCAGCTGAGGAGGTACACAGAGTTCATTAATATTAACAATTGCTAATCAATTGCACATGAACGCTCATTCATTTGGGAACAATTGCAATCAATATATATTTACGCTCAGTGTGTCGTCGGGATCCTTGTTGAAGAGTCGTTCTGTTGGAGAGTTCTCTCTCTCGGTTAGAATGGATCTTTCAAAGCGACATTCATTAATGTTGTTATAGAATGGATGTTTCGTTGGTCTTCGCGTTCAATTATATAATTTCTAGCTGCAGACTATTAATTAATATCAAAGACTTGTTCTTATTCTGTCGGTATCAATAGTCTAAAAGTTAACCACGTGGTATGGTTCACTTTCAGTAGAGTACTTGGAAGGTCAAACCTATTGGCCAACTCGCAATGGAGTGGAGGCCTGGTCTCAAGAAATGTAAATCAGGGTGGGTTTTATAGTGAACATAGAACAGCTTGTCACATGACGCCTGGTCCTGTCTGTGTCCCTGGGGGGGAGGGGGGGGGGGCGTGCCGATGACTGAGTTAAGCTTGGTACGGAAATACAATTCTCTCACATTAACATCAGTACATAGACATTTACATTTTTACATTTTAGTCATTTAGCAGACGCTCTTATCCAGAGCGACTTACAGTAGTGAATGCATACATTTCATACAATTTCATAGATTTTTTTCTTGTGCCGGCCCCCCGTGGGAATCGAACCCACAACCCTGGTGTTGCAAACACCATGCTCTACCAACTGAGCTACAGGGATAGCATCTCAATGTATTACAAATAGCTTTATCCTTATTAATACATTTTATACAACCATGTGGATGCAAGTCTCATCGCTGAGGCTATTATATAAACAGTTTTATGGTAATATATAATATTGTCTCTTCTGAGTATCACAAAATTGTACCAAGCGGACCAGTTCGTAGCTGGATTCTTCACCAATCTTTCATACCTTCTCCAGAACACAAATGTCGCTTGGCTCCCCAATTCTGTGAGTTGGAAGAATTTCCTGTGTCTCTCTATGGGCCATGTGGCAAGAGATTCTCCTCTTAGAGTTTTTACAACCCTTTCACACAGGGCCTGGGTGGGGGTAGGTAGGTTGGGGGATGGTGCAAAGGGGGGAGGGGGTCAACTGTCCTCCCTGTACTCAAAGAGGCCAACATCATGACAAATATATAGTGAAAACAATAGTGGTCCCAAAACGGAACCTTGAGGAACACCGAAATTTACAGTTGATTTGTCAGAGGGCAAACCATTCACAGAGACAAACTGATATCTTTCCGACAGATAAGATCTAAACCAGGCCAGAACTTGTCCGTGTAGACCAATTTGGGTTTCCAATCTCTCCAAAAGAATGTGGTGATCGATGGTATCAAAAGCAGCACTAAGATCTAGGAGCACGAGGACAGATGCAGAGCCTCGGTCTGATGCCATTAAAAGGTCATTTACCACCTTCACAAGTGCAGTCTCAGTGCTATGATGGGGTCTAAAACCAGACTGAAGCATTTTGTATTCATTCTTTGTCTTTAGGAAGGCAGTGAGTTGCTGCGCAACAGCTTTTTAAAAATTGTTTGAGAGGAATGGAAGATTCGATATAGGCCGATAGTTTTTATATTTTCTGGGTCAAGATTTGGCTTTTTCAAGAGAGGCTTTATTACTGCCACGTTTAGTTAGTTTGGTACACATCCGGTGGATAGAGAGACGTTTATTATGTTCAACATAGGAGGGCCAAGCACAGGAAGCAGCTCTTTCAGTAGTTTAGTTGGAATAGGGTCCAGTATGCAGCTTGAAGGTTTAGAAGCCATGATTATTTTCATCATTGTTTCAAGAGATATAGTACTAAAACACTTGAGTGTCTCCCTTGATCCTAGGTCCTGGCAGAGTTGTGCAGACTCAGGACAACTGAGCTTTGGAGGAATATGCAGATTTAAAGAGTCCGTAATTTGCTTTCTAATGATCATGATCTTTTCCTCAAAGAAGTTCATGAATTTATTACTGCTGAAGAGAAAGCCATCCTCTCTTGGGGAATGCTGCTTTTTAGCTAGCTTTGTGACAGTATTAAAAATAAATTTCGCATTGTTCTTATTTTCCTCAATGAAGTTGGAAAAATAGGATGATCGAGCAGCAGTGAGGGCTCTTCGATACTGCACGGTACTGTCTTTCCAAGCTAGTCGGAAGACTTCCAGTTTGGTGTGGCGCCATTTCCGTTCCAATTTTCTGGAAGCTTGCTTCAGAGCTCGTGTATTTTCTGTATACCAGTGAGCTAGTTTCTTATGACAAATGTTTTTAGTTTTTAGGGGTGCAACTGCATCTAGGGTATTGCTCAAGGTTAAATTGAGTTCCTCAGTTAGGTGGTTAACTGATTTTTGTCCTCTGACGTCCTTGGCTAGGTAGAGGGAGTCTGGAAGGGCATAAAGGAATCTTTGGGTTGTCTGAGAATTTATAGCACGACTTTTGATGCTTCTTGGTTGGGGTCTGAGCAGATTATTTGTTGCGATTGCAAACGTAATAAAATGGTGGTCTGATAGTCCAGGATTATGGGGAAAAACATTAAGATCCACAACATGGGACAAAACTAGGTCCAGAGTTTGACTGTGGCAGTGAGTAGGTCCAGAGACATGTTGGACAAAACCCACTGAGTCGATGATGGCTCCGAAAGCCTTTTGGAGTGGGTCTGTGGACTTTTCCATGTGAATATTAAAAAGTCACCAAAAATGTGAATATTATCTGCTATGACTACAATGTCCGATAGGAATTCAGGGAACTCAGTGAGGAACGCTGTATATGACCCAGTAGGCCTGTAAACAGTAGCTATAAAAAGTGATTGAGTAGGCTGCATAGATTTCATGACTAGAAGCTCAAAAGACGAAAACGTTGCTATCGTAAATGTTAGCAACACCTCCGCCTTTGTGGGATGCACGGGGGACATGGTCACGAGTGTAACCAGGAGGTGAGGCCTCATTTAACACAGTAAATTCATCAGGCTTAAGCCATGTTTCAGTCAGGCCAATCACATCAAGATTATGATCAGTGATTAGTTCATTGACTATAACTGCCTTTGAAGTGAGGGATCTAACATTAAGTAGCCCTATTTTGAGATGCGAGGTATCACAATCTCTTTCAATAATGGCAGGAATGGAGGATGTCTTTATTCTAGTGAGATTGCTAAAGACGAACACTGCCATGTTTAGTTTTGCCCAACCTAGGTTGAGGCACAGACACCGTCTCAATGGGGATAGATAGCTGAGCTGACTACACTGACTGTGCTAGTGGCAGACTCCACTAAGCTGGCAGGCTGGCTAACAGCCTGCCAACTATTTCATTGCGGAGCTAGAGGAGTTCGAGCCCTGTCTATGTTCGTAGATAAGATGAGAGCACCCCTCCAGCTAGGATGGAGTCCGTCACTCCTCAACAGGCCAGGCTTGGTCCTGTTTGTGGGTGAGTCCCAGAAAGAGGGCCAATTATCTACAACGTCTATCTTTTGGGAGGGGCAGAAAACAGTTTTCAACCAGCGATTGAGTTGCTGTAGAGCTCATCACTCCCCCTAACTGGGAGGGGGCCAGAGACAATTACTCGATGCCGACACATCTTTCTAGCTGATTTACACGCTGAAGCTATGTTGCGCTTGGTGACCTCTGACTGTTTCATCCTAACATCGTTGGTGCCGACGTGGATAACAATATCTCTATACTCTACACTCGCCAGTTTTAGCTTTAGCCAGCACCATCTTCAGATTAGCCTTAACGTCAGTAGCCCTGCCCCCTGGTAAACAGTGTATGATCGCTGGATGATTCGTTTTAAGTCTAATACCGTGGGTAATGGAGTCGCCAATGACTAGGGTTTTCAATTTGTCAGAGCTAATGGTGGGAAGCTTCGGCGTCTCAGACCCCGTAACAGGAGGAGTAGAGACCAGAGAAGGCTCGGCCTCTGACTCCGACCCGCTGCTTAATGGGGAGAACCGGTTGAAAGTTTCTGTTGGCTGAATGAGCGACACCGGTTGACCATTCCTACAGCATTTCCCTCCAGAAGCCATGAGAAAGTTGTCCGGCTGCGGGGACCGTGCGAGGGGATTTATACTAACGTTACTATCTGTACTTACTGGTGGCACAGACATTGTTTCATCCTTTCCTACACTGAAATTACCCTTGCCTAACGATTGCGTCTTAAGCTGGGCTTGCAGCTCAGCTATCCTCGCCATAAGGCGATCATTCTCCTGTATATTATGAGTACAACGATTGCAATTAGAAGGCATCATGTTAATGTTACTACTTCGCTTCGGCTGTTGGAAGTCCTGACGAACCATGTCCAGATAAAACGTCCGGAGTGAAAAAGTTGAATGAAAAAAGTTGAGTGAGGCAAAAACTAAAAATATAAATGGTAATTAAAAAGTAAAAACCGTAAAGTTGTCATGTAGCAAAGTAAGGTTGGCAACAAAACGCACAGCAGCACGTAAACAATCAATGTTAAAGCATTAAATGAATTGATTCAAATTAGAGCAGAGGTGCCAAGTTGGAAACCCAAGCATACTTACAATTAAACCATAACGTCAATCAAAGAATACTACTCTGAACTATGAGGACTACAGGATGTATCCATTTAAAAACAACTGAATGTATTACAAGATTGCATTAAGATGCAGTTATCAAAGAAGTACATACCATGAATCGTCAATGTAAAAAGGTACAAAAAATGTCTGGAAGAGGGATCATCAACTAACATTAGATTCAGCCGCGGGCCGATTTTTTCTTGAGTGATGGTCGAGGGGCCTCGAGATAATTACAAACTATTTGTAGACTGCAAATTGATTGCAAGAAGCCCAAACAGATATCTTTGTCTAAAACATAATAATATCAAACCTTGCTTACAAAATTAAAATAACGTGGAGTTGATTTCCTGGTGTTTTTACAGTCTTCCAACAATGAAAATGATTGAATTGGTTAATAATAATAAAAATAAAAAAACTTGCGGCCCAGTTGGGGAACCTTGGTCTAGAACACACCACAACCATGGCGATAGAATGTATAGCTAGGATATTTGTAATTACAAATGACTCAAATTGAACAGAGAAAAACATTTAACAAATAAATAATCCTACCTCCCCCTCCTTGCTTGTTCTGCCCACTCTTGCCAATTTGCTCCCATTGGAAATGACAGGCTGTGGTCAATCTTGGTTAAGTTATAAAAATCTTTGGTAATACTAAGTGTACTTTGTGTAGTAAGCTGTTTGTAGCCCATGTGCCTCAACATAATAATGTGGTCCCTTTCCCCCGTATATCTTAACATTAGAGAAATGACATCATCGAATATTGTAAGCGCTTTCATTGTCTGCTAATATGCCCCCTTTATTTATCCTAAGGTTCTGACTTGGTGTACAGGGAGAAAATTGTAAGAATGGCCCATGTTCTGAATTCTGGTGCTGTACATTTCAAAAGTGCTGAACAAATAGTTATACTGACTATGTCTTAGCTCGCTCATTACTGTCTTAAATCGAAATTACGGATTGCCTCTTGTTCCACTCATTGTTCCCTTATCCATAGTTTGCAAATCTCAATTGTCAGTAGAAACCACATTTGTTTAAGCAAGTCAGCCATATCAGCTATGTTTTAAAAAAGGCAGTAAATGAGGCTGAATTAGGACTAGGTGATAGACAAAATATTATATCACGGTATTTAAAAAAAAAAATTGGACGGTATGACAGTATTTTTAGTTTTTTTAATAATAAAAGTTCTACATTTGCTTTATGAGTAGTGAGTGATCCTAGGGTGGCAACACATACATTCTTAGTGATTTCAATTAGTCTTTCTCCATTCTGATTGTTTTATACTGTTCAATTCAACGTCAACCATAACAAATTTCAGCACTTTTATAATTTCTGCATTTCCTGCACTCAATTGCAGTGGTGGAGAAAGTACCCAATTGTCATACTTGAGTAAAAGTAATGATACGTTAATAGAAAAGTATCTTTCACTTTTACTCAAGTAAAAGCTAAAGTCACCCAGTAAAATACTACTTGAGTAAAAGTATTTTGTTTTAAATATACTTAAGTATCAAAAGTAAAAGTATAAATAATTTCATTTTTTTTTCTTTATTTACAGATATCCAGGGGCACACTCCAACACTCAGACATGATTTACAAACAAAGCATGTGTTTAGTGAGTAGATGACAAGGGATGTTCTCTTGATAAGTGCGTGAATTGGACAATTTTCCTGTCCTGCTAAGCATTCAGAATGTAACGAGTACTTTTAGGTGTCAGGGAAAATGTATGGAGTAAAAAGTACAGTATTTTGTTTAGGAATGTAGTGAAGTAAAAGTTGTCAAAAATAAAAATAGTAAAGCACAGACACCAAAAAAAACAACTTAAGTAGTACCCGAAAGTATTTTTACTTAAGTACTTTACACCACTGCTCAATTGAGATAATTTCCACACAATATGGGCAAATAATCTAGGACTTATTTTTAACTAAATGCCAGGGTGGCAGGTAGCCTAGTGGTTAGAGCGTTGGACTAGTAACCGTTGCAAGATTGAATCCCCGAGATGACAAGGTAAAAATCTGTCATTCTGCCCCTGAACAAGACAGTTAACCCACTTTTCCTAGGACGTCATTGAAAATAAGAATTTGTTCTGAACTGACTTGCCTAGTTAAATAAAGGTAAATAAAAATGTTGCAATTGCGAATTTGACTTGCGAATTAGAACAAAAATGTTGGAATCATGGAAATAGAATGACTATTCTAATTCTATAGTTAGAATATAATAGTGGGCACTTCGTATACAGTGTTGTTTGAGATGACAATTAATTAAAATGCCAGGGAGGAGTTATTGTGACAGGGTAGGAACTAAAGCGCTGATAAGTGTTTCCTAGGGGTCCCTATAAGCTTTAGCTACATCGAATCCTTAAGCTGACTAGGTGAAAAACCTGTAGATTTGCCCTTGAGCAGTGTATTCAACCCTAATTGCTCCTGTAACTTGTTCTGGATAAGAGCGTCTGATAAATGACTAATGTAAATGAAGAAAATAGGAGTTGGCCTACTGTATGTTGTTATCTGGCTATGCTCCATGCCATAGGCTTGTTCATTTAGCTGACATAATATGCTTATATGTCCCGTTACATTATTTTACAGTGCCTTCGGAAAGTATTCAGACCCCTTCACTTTTTCCACATTTTGTTACGTTATAGCCTTATTCTAAAATTGATTAAAAAATTCAAATTCTCAGCAATCTACACACAATACCCCTTAATGACAACGCGAAAACAGGCTTTTAGATTTTTTTTGCAAATGTATTAAATATAAAAACAGAAATAACTTATTTACATAAGTATTCAGACCCTTTGCTATGAGACTAGAAATTGAGCTCAGGTGCATTTTCATTGATCATCATTGAGATGTTTCTACAACTTGATTGGAGTCCACCTGTGATATATTCAATTGATTGGACATGATTTGAAAAGTCACACACCTATCTACATAAGGTCTCACAGTTGACAGTGCATGTCAGAAAAAACCAAGCCATGAGGTCGAAGGAATTGTCCATAGAGCTCCGAGACAGAATTGTGTCGAGGCACAGATCTGGGAAAGGGTACCAAAAAATGTCTGCAGCATTGAAGGTCCCCAAGAACACAGTGGCTTCCACCATTCCTAAATGGAAGAAGTTTGGAACCACCAAGACTCTTCCTAGAGCTGGCCGCCGGGCCAAACTGAGCAATCGGGGTAAAAGGGCCTTGGTCAGGGAGGTGACCAAGAACCCGATGGTCACTCTGACAGAGCTCCAGAGTTCCTATGTGGAGATGGGAGAACTTCCAGAAGGAAACCATCTCTCCAGCACTCCACCAATCAGGCCTTTATGGTAGAGTGACCAGACAGAAGCCACTCCCCAGTACGGAGAAAAATGTATGAAATGTATGCATTCACTACTGTAAGTCGCTCTGGATAAGAGCGTCTGCTAAATGACTAAAATATAAATGTAAAAGGCACATGACAGCCCTCTTGGAGTTTGCCAAAAGGCACCTAAAGGACTCTCAGACCATGAGAAACAAGATTCTCTGGTCTGATGAAACCAAGATTGAACTCTTTGGCCTGAATGCCAAGTGTCACATCTGGAGGAAACCTGGCACCATTCCTACGGTGAAGCACGGTGGTGGCAGCATCATGCTGTGGGGATGTTTTTCTGCGGCAGGTACTGGGAGACTGGTCAGGATCGTGGCAAAGATGAACAGAGCAAAGTACAGAGAGATCCTTGATGAAAACCTGCTCCAGAGTACTCAGCACCTCAGACTGGGGCGAAGGTTCCCCTTCCAACAGGACACCGACCCTAAGCACAAAGCCAAGACAACGCAGGAGTGATTTTGGGACACGTCTCTGAATGTCCTTGAGTGGCCCAGCCAGAGCCCAGACTTGAACCTGATCGAACATCTCTGGAGAGACCTGAAATTAGTTGTGCAACAACGCGCCCCATCCAACCTGACAGAGCTTGAGAGGATCTGCAGAGAGGAATGAGATAAACTCCCCAAATGCAGGTGTGCACCCAAGAAGACAAGGCTGTAATCACTGCCAAAGGTGCTTCAAGTACTGAGTAAAGGCTCTGAATACATATGTAAATGTTATATTTGCTAACATTTCTAAAAGCCTGTTTTGATTTGTCATTATGGGGTATTGTGTGCAGATTGATGACACACAAAAAACTATTTAAGCAATTTTAGAATAAGGTTGTAACGTAACAAAATGTGGAAAAAGTCAAGGGGTCTTAATACATTCCGAATGCACTGTATATTTTATAGTAAGAAGAATATAAATGAACTTAGCTGAATAAAATAGAAAGGATATTTTTCCCCATTCCTGAGTTAGTGTGCATATGAAGTGGCTATGTTGAGCATAAAAGTGATCATTTCAAACAGGTCCTATAAAACTAGATTTAGAGTTATTTGGCAACTTTAGTTGTGAATGATACAAACCTTACAATGTCTTAAATCTAAAAAATATATGGGCTGCATGGTGCAACTATAGGCTTGATGATTTGAGAAAGTGAAAAAAAAAAAAATAGCTCACACTTGGTTCCTTGCCTCAGGCTGCACAGCTGTTCTACATTTACATTTTTTACATTTAAGTCATTTAGCAGACGCTCTTATCCAGAGCGACTTACAAATTGGTGCATTCACCTATAATATCCAGTAGAACAACCACTTTACAATAGTGCATCTAAATCTTTTAAAGGGGGGGGGGGTTAGAAGGATTACTTTATCCTATCCCAGGTATTCCTTAAAGAGGTGGGGTTTCAGGTGTCTCCGGAAGGTGGTGATTGACTCCGCTGTCCTGGCATCGTGAGGGAGCTTGTTCCACCATTGGGGTGCCAGAGCAGCGAACAGTTTTGACTGGGCTGAGCGGGAACTGTGCTTCCTCAGAGGTAGGGAGGCGAGCAGGCCAGAGGTGGATGAACGCAGTGCCCTTGTTTGGGTGTAGGGCCTGATCAGAGCCTGAAGGTACGGAGGTGCCGTTGCCCTCACAGCTCCGTAGGCAAGCACCATGGTCTTGTAGCGGATGCGAGCTTCAACTGGAAGCCAGTGGAGAGAGCGGAGGAGCGGGGTGACGTGAGAGAACTTGGGAAGGTTGAACACCAGACGGGCTGCGGCGTTCTGGATGAGTTGTAGGGGTTTGATGGCACAGGCAGGGAGCCCAGCCAACAGAGAGTTGCAGTAATCCAGACGGGAGATGACAAGTGCCTGGATTAGGACCTGCGCCGCTTCCTGTGTGAGGCAGGGTCGTACTCTGCGAATGTTGTAGAGCATGAACCTACAGGATCGGGTCACCGCCTTGATGTTAGTGGAGAACGACAGGGTGTTGTCCAGGATCACGCCAAGGTTCTTAGCACTCTGGGAGGAGGACACAAGGGAGTTGTCAACCGTGATGGCGAGATCATGGAACGGGCAGTCCTTCCCCGGGAGGAAGAGCAGCTCCGTCTTGCCGAGGTTCAGCTTGAGGTGGTGATCCGTCATCCACACTGATATGTCTGCCAGACATGCAGAGATGCGATTCGCCACCTGGTTGTCAGAAGGGGGAAAGGAGAAGATTAATTGTGTGTCGTCTGCATAGCAATGATAGGAGAGACCGTGTGAGGATATGACAGAGCCAAGTGACTTGGTGTATAGCGAGAATAGGAGAGGGCCTAGAACAGAGCCCTGGGGGACACCAGTGGTGAGAGCACGTGGTGCGGAGACAGATTCTCGCCACGCCACCCGGTAGGAGCGACCTGTCAGGTAGGACGCAATCCAAGCGTGGGCCGCGCCGGAGATGCCCAGCTCGGAGAGGGTGGAGAGGAGGATCTGATGGTTCACAGTATCAAAGGCAGCAGATAGGTCTAGAAGGATGAGAGCAGAGGAGAGAGAGTTAGCTTTAGCAGTGCGGAGAGCCTCCGTGACACAGAGAAGAGCAGTCTCAGTTGAATGCCCAGTCTTGAAACCTGACTGATTATGATCAAGAAGGTCGTTCTGAGAGAGATAGCAGGAGAGCTGGCCAAGGACGGCACGTTCAAGAGTTTTGGAGAGAAAAGAAAGAAGGGATACTGGTCTGTAGTTGTTGACATCGGAGGGATCGAGTGTAGGTTTTTTCAGAAGGGGTGCAACTCTCGCTCTCTTGAAGACGGAAGGGACGTAGCCAGCGGTCAAGGATGAGTTGATGAGCGAGGTGAGGTAGGGGAGAAGGTCTCCGGAAATGGTCTGGAGAAGAGAGGAGGGGATAGGGTCAAGTGGGCAGGTTGTTGGGCGGCCAGCCGTCACAAGACGCGAGATTTCATCTGGAGAGAGAGGGGAGAAAGAGGTCAAAGCACAGGGTAGGGCAGTGTGAGCAGGACCAGCGGTGTCGCTTGACTTAGCAAACGAGGATCGGATGTCGTCAACCTTCTTTTCAAAATGGTTGACGAAGTCATCCGCAGTGAGGGAGGAGGGGGAGGAGGATTCAGGAGGGAGGAGAAGGGAGCAAAAAGCTTCCTAGGGTTAGAGGCAGATGCTTGGAATTTAGAGTGGTAGAAAGTGGCTTTAGCAGCAGAGACAGAAGAGGAAAATGTAGAGAGGAGGGAGTGAAAGGAGGCCAGGTCCGCAGGGAGGCGAGTTTTCCTCCATTTCCGCTCGGCTGCCCGGAGCCCTGTTCTGTGAGCTCGCAGTGAGTCGTCGAGCCACGGAGCAGGAGGGGAGGACCGAGCCGGCCTGGAGGATAGGGGACAGAGAAAATCAAAGGATGCAGAGAGGGAGGAGAGGAGGGTTGAGGAGGCAGAATCAGGAGATAGGTTGGAGAAGGTTTGAGCAGAGGGAAGAGATGATAGGATGGAAGAGGAGAGAGTAGCGGGAGAGAGAGAGCGAAGGTTGGGACGGCGCAATACCATCTGAGTAGGGGCAGAGTGAGAAGTTTTTGATGAGAGCGAGAGGGAAAAGGATACAAGGTAGTGGTCGGAGACTTGGAGGGGAGTTGCAATGAGATTAGTGGAAGAACAGCATCTAGTAAAGATGAGGTCAAGCGTATTGCCTGCCTTGTGAGTAGGGGGGGAAGGTGAGAGGGTGAGGTCAAAAGAGGAGAGGAGTGGAAAGAAGGAGGCAGAGAGGATTGAGTCGAAGGTAGACGTGGGGAGGTTAAAGTCACCCAGAACTGTGAGAGGTGAGCCATCCTCAGGAAAGGAACTTATCAAGGCGTCAAGCTCATTGATGAACTCTCCAAGGGAACCTGGAGGGCGATAAATGATGAGGATGTTAAGCTTGAAAGGGCTGGTAACTGTGACAGCATGGAATTCAAATGAGGAGATAGACAGATGGGTCAGGGGAGAAAGAGAGAATGTCCACTTGGGAGAGATGAGGATTCCAGTGCCACCACCCCGCTGGCTCGATGCTCTAGGGGTATGCGAGAACACGTGGGCAGACGAGGAGAGAGCAGTAGGAGTAGCAGTGTTATCTGTGGTGATCCATGTTTCCGTCAGCGCCAGGAAGTCTAGGGACTGGAGGGTAGCATAGGCTGAGATGAACTCAGCCTTGTTGGCCGCAGACCGGCAGTTCCAGAGGCTGCCGGAGACCTGGAACTCCACGTGGGTCGTGCGCGCTGGGACCACCAGGTTAGAGTGGCAGCGGCCACGCGGTGTGGAGCGTTTGTATGGCCTGTGCAGAGGGGAGAGAACAGGGATAGACAGACACATAGTTGACAAGCTACAGAAGAGGCTACGCTAATGCAAAGGAGATTGGAATGACAAGTGGACTACACGTCTCGAATGTTCAGAAAGTTAAGCTTACGTTGCAAAAAATCTTATTGACTAAAATGACGAAAATGATACAGTACTGCTGGCTGGTGGAGTAGGCTAGCTAGCAGTGGCTGCGTTGTTGACTTTGTTTGAACGTGTAGCTGGCTAGGTGTAGCTGGCTAGGTGACCTCGATAGTTTCAGTACTACACCTTGTCATGATACAAAAGCAACTTTGTAGCTAGCTAACATAACACTAATCAAGACGTTCCTTTGTAATGTATTTAGTTTCTACAGTGTTACTCGTCGGTAATAGTTGGCTGGGTTTGGAAAAATGGCGTCGCGGGGGACGGCAATAGCTGGCTAGCTAACCTCGGTAATTACTAAACTACACAATTATTAAGCTATGACAAAGACAACTATGTAGCTAGCTAGCCAACACTGCACTAGTCAAATCGTTCCGTTGTAAAGTATTAGTATCTACAGCGCTGCTAGTCGGTAACGGTTGGCTAGCTGTTGGCTAGCTAGCTAGCAGTGGGTTAATGATGACTAGGTGTGTTGACTACGTCTGGCGTCGCGGCTGGCTAGTTACTAATAATACTCTAAACTACACAATTATCTTAGATGCAAAGACAGCAAAGACAACTATGTAGCTGGCTCACTAACACTACACTAATCAAGTCGTTCCGTTGTAAAGTATTAGTGTCTACAGCGCTGCTAGTCGGTAACGGTTGGCTAGCTAGCTAGCAGTGGGTTAATGAAGACTAGGTGTGTTGACTAAGTCTGGCGTCGCGTCGCGGCTGGCTAGTTACTAATAATTACTCTAAACTACACAATTATCTTAGATGCAAAGACAGCAAAGACAACTATGTAGCTGGCTCACTAACACTACACTAGTCAAGTCGTTCCGTTGTAATGTAATAGATTCTACAGTGCTGCTAGTCGGTGGAAGTTGGCTGGTTGGCTAGCTAGCAGTGTTGACTAGCTAGCTAGTAGTGATGACTACGTTAGGAGGACGAAGATAGCTAACTTCGATAATTACTCTAAGCTACACGATTATCTTTGATACAAAGACGGCTATGTAGCTAGCTAAGAAAAAATTGCTCAGATCAAACAAATCAAACCGTTGTAATGTAGTGAAGTGTAATATTACCTGTGGAGTGAAGCGTAGTGCGACTGCTCGCTCCAAACCGGAAGGAGATGTGATTACAAGTGATTACATTTTCACCTATCAGACTATTCTCAATTTAATTTTGCCTTTCTAATATGTAAAATTAGTTTTGATTTAGAATGGCCCATTATCAAATGGGCAGGAAAAGGGCCAGGGGAAAAAAATACATCACCCCTATGCACGTGAATAGCGAGTGAAGGCCACACGCTTTCCCGCTGGTCCACTTCTCAGTGATGCTGGGTAGGCTACTTTGGTTTTATCTAGGAGTATGAGCAGCTGAGAAATAAACACATATCACTCCACGGTGAATCACTGTTTGAGGAGCATGCTCTCGCTGCGCAACAGGTGATATTCTGCCCTAACTCTGTATGCCATGGGCTCTCCAACCCTGTTGCAGCAGCTACCCAGTGCTTCATTTGGGAAACCAAGTGAAATCTGTTGAGGAATATCGACAGTAACAGGTTTTTACAACGAAACATATTTCACTAAACTGTTGACAGCCCCTCTGCACGCTCGAGAAAGGAATAAAGGAGAGAGGAGATGGAAATGCATGGTGGTGAGATATTCTGTATAGTGTCACCCAATTAATTATGAAAATATAAAACAATTCCCTATTACTAGGCTATTCAAAATCAAATACGAATTCATTGTAGGTTAACTGTAGGCCACTCAGCACAATCAATGAACCAACAGCATCGCCTAGGGCAATACTTTCTCTCCCAGAAATGTTGCAGCATAGTTTAAGGTAACCAGTCCATCCAGCATGCATAATAATACAGTCCATACTCAAAGGCGATTACTCAAATTTGTTTAATTTTGGAGTATAGGCTAGACCAACTATGTACCAAAGACATCTTAAATCAGTTTTGTTTAATGTTTTGCCATGTGTAATAAGCGGTAGACTATGTATAACATCACAAACTGTATTCTTATTTTGGGGTGGGGGCTTCGGCTCATAAGCCTATGCATAAGTGCTAATATGCATATGGGAGTTTTGAATTAATCATCACCTTAGATAGCACTGTCCATTTTGTTGTGTAACAGGCTGACTACACGGCTCACGTCGCGTGCATTGCAAAATAAATGTAGAAATCTATGTTATTCAATTATTGCACCCACACTGCTCGCGAGCGTCTGCGTTGCGTTGCGTTGCCAAGGGCTAGAATAGAAATCAGTTCTATTTCTGACGCAGATCGCGCTGCAAGTCCTGCCTCTCCCATCTCCTCACTGGTTTATAGAAGCAGGTACCCACGTGCCATCTCCTCATTTGTTATACCCATGTGGGTGACTGAAAGACGAACGAGGTCAGTGGCGGTAATGCACCTAATTTATGAAAAAGTTGCCAATCGCAATATAAAGTCAAGAGAAGAAAAAGCCTGGAAGGAAGAGAGATGACTAGAAACGATTCGGGTGACCGTTTTATGTGGGGATTAATTGGCGGAGTAGAGGACCTTGTGCATTTCAGGTAAAATAACAACTCAATGTTTATATCCCAGGACAAATTAGCTAGCAACAGCAAGCTAGCTAAATGGGACAAATTAGCTAGCAAGTGCAAGCTAACTAGCTAAATTGCTATAAATGTTTAATGCTTTTCGACCTGCCCCCAAATTAATATAATTGGTTCAGAGTTTGTTTTGATATTTTAACCTGCGTGTCGTGATCGCGTTTGGTGTGGGGGGACAAAATACATTTATGCACGATGGCGCACACGCGCAGCCAGTTTGGGTTCCGTGTAAGGCTTTGAAACAACATCCACTAAGACCATGTTTTATACTCAGTTTCAACCTGCTGTTGAACTCCTTTCTTTAAATTGATCATCAATTCAAGTGGAACTGAAACGATTTATGAAGTAAGGGTCCTTTTAATAACCCAATACATCACCAAGCATGTCCCAATCCATAAAATTGCAAAAACTTGCATAATTGCAAAAACTTGCATATGTAAATAAAAACTTTGTAAACTTTCTCACTGACCAACCGGGCGTGGCCATTTTTCACCTTTATTTAACCAGGTAGGCAAGTTGAGAACAAGTTCTCATTTACAATTGCGACCTGGCCAAGATAAAGCAAAGCAGTTCGACAGCATACAAAAACAGAGTTACAGATGGAGTAAAACAACATACAATCAATGATACAGTAGAAAAAATAAAGTAAATAAAGTATAGCAAGTAAAACACTGGAATGGTAGATTTGTTATTTGAAGAAAGTTCAAAGTTAAAATATAAATAATATGGTGCAAAGGAGCAAAATAAATTAAATAAATAGGGGAAGAGGTAGTAGTTTGGGCTAAATTAGAGATGGGCTATGTACAGATGCAGTGATCTGGGAGCTGCTCTGATAGCTGGTGCTTAAAGCTAGTGAGGGAGATATGTGTTTCCATCTTAAAACCGTCAAGTCGGTGACATCATCTGCATGTTTTTTTTGTCATCTGCATGGTTTTTATTTAATTTTTTATTAACGACAAACCAATACAGGAAGTACATGTGGGAACACAAGTATATATGAATAATATACAATGGACAATTGGGATAGGGGGTACAATATCACATTACACAAGGACCTTAAGTGACATACATACACTTTTTTGTTAGTAGAGTATTTAATTGTCTTACAAAAAAAAAGAACTGTATTTTAAGGTAAGAAAATGTGTTTTTTTGTTTATAAATTCACATTTGTGAATATGAAATTTGGCCAAAAGAATAAAGAAATGAATTACATAAAAATGTTTCAGCTTATTTCTATCGTAGGTAAAGAATCCAAGCAGTCCATCTCTCCACAATAGTGTAAGATCTTCATAAATGTGTTCAATTATAAATCTACTGATGTCTTGCCACAGTTTTCTTACATGAATACAATGCCAAAAAAGATGCAACACTGTTTCTGGGTGGTTATTACAAAAGGAGCAATTTGAGTTGATGTTTTCCTTAAACTTCTTCATATAGTGGTTGGCAGGATAATATTTATGAATACTTTTAAGGGAAACTTCCTTAATTTTGTTAACAAGTAGGTATGTGTGTGGCAACATCCAAACTTTTTTACAACAGATATTATCAATAAATCCATTCCAATAAGGCATGACATAAGGTATAGATAGATACAACATCCTGCTGAAACAAGGTTCGTATTGCTCTGTTGTTGAATGGACCAAAAGAGAAAGGTCTTGACACATTCCTGAATAATAAAGCAACACATGAGGGAATGGCATCTAAAACAATTGCAAAATCTTTTAGGTGTTACAGGGACCTTGACAAGTGATAAGAATTCCTTATAACTGAGTAAAAGACCCTTGTCATCTGCATGGTTACTTCTCACTGACAGCTAGCAGTGACAGTGTGTGTTCACGTCTCGCTGACAGCTTCTTTAGATGGCAGCTAGCTCAAAATGGCAGCTCGCTCAAAATGGCTTTGACAGAACCAGCTCAAAAGAGACGTAAATGGGGGTCTTACTGTATAGCCCCAGGCTGTAGTAATGAATTTCACAGAACAGGAGTCCACTACCACTCAAGCGACAATCAGTGTTGCGACAATGGCTTGCAGCTATGAAGCACCAAAGCGCACCTGTTGCCCATGGATTCAGGGTAATAACTAAACAAACCTGAGTGTACACGCGGTTACTAAATGAATGATAGACATGTTCTCTATGCATATACACATAATGACGTGATAGGGTGCTAGCCATGCTACAGATACATATTGCTAGCTTACTTGGCTAATTATCAAATTAACACACTGCTGACAAACGGCATCTTAACTCTGCGGGAAATATGGTGTGCTGGCTAACAAATGTACAGGAGAAACACATAAACCGTGACATGGAAAGCAACTTACTGTTCATCAACGCACAGGAAAGGAACCACTGTTTTGTACTAAGAGCCAGGAGCGCCAATAACTTATGCCGCGTTCAAGACAACTGGGAACTATGAAATCTCAGACTTCCACCTTCAGTGCGTTAAGACGACTGGAAACTCGGCACAAAAAAAAATAGCTCTGACTGGGAAAAATCGTTTTGAACTGTCATCGGACTCGGAATTCCAAGTCGGAAACTCATGCATTTTCCTAGACTTTCCGACCTTAAGATCACTGACCATGATTTTAACTCGCTTTTCCCCCCTGAGTTTCCATTAGTTCTTTACAATAGTTGTGAACTTGAAAAGGTGCTCGCGTGCGCACTCTACAGGGAGAGATGTCATACCTAAAATGAGAACAGCTCGAGAGGCAGCCTTGGTGGAATAAATTAAATTGCTTGAAGACATTTAGCCAGTGCCCCTGTGACAACAATTTTGGACCCCCTTGTGGCTCCCCTAAATGTGGAGTATGAAATAATTTTAAAATAACACATTTAAAATAACACATTTTTCTATCATTCTTTTTTTTACATCCGTCATTAGAAAGTGGCAACACGGAACACTAATGATTATGAACATGGTCTTTTGCCTGCTAATGCCTGCAATGCAGTGAAGAAAATGATATGACAACAATAATGTCTAATGTAACTGGCCCCTCTAACAGTACAACTGGCCCCGCCACTAGACCCAGGTCATGTAGGGCTGCTTATTTGCAACATATCAACACTGTGACCGTGGGCATCGCAGTGCAGTTGCCACAAGTGTACAACTCGCAATTGTTCAGCCTGTAGTGTAATCTGTCTACAACTACATTATCGTGCACAAAAGGACCTGAAAGTACTACTAAGGGACAATGACGAAAAGGTTCAAATGAATATGCCAGGGGATGAAAATGGACAGTTTAGATGTATCGGTCTTCTTCGTTTGTATTCTTCTTCTGCTTCTGTGGGGTTTATGGTGGTCTACAACCCCAAAAGGTGTCTTGCCGCCACGAACTGGACAGGTTGAAAGAAAATCCATACGTAATTGAGAAACTAACTTAATCCACCCAAATAAACAGAGTACATTGACAAAACAAAACTCCCACTTCTTCCTTCTTTCTTTCAAATCTCCATATCTTCCTTCTCAGGCTGTAGGGCCCGAGAGTGTGGTACTGCTTTTGAATATATTCCATGTAGCTCCTTCACCAAGAAATCTTTCAGCGCCAGGAATCGCTCTGCCGCATCCACAATGATTTCTATCTTCCTGGACCTGCTCTCCACCTTGGCAGTGGCATTTATCACCATAGGCCACCTTCTAAACCTTTAAAATGTCTGGCTCCTGCTGGTGAAAGTCAACCCCTGCAGCTTGCAGTTAAGGCCTATCCACCACCATGGACTCTTCTGGTGCACCATTCAAACCCTCAACCCTTTTAACAGCTGCTGCATATGAAAAGCTCTGGACAGCCCTGACTTTGGCCACCTCATTCTCTTTCACTCTTGCGGGGCATTCGAAAGACGTGGCTTCATGGTTCCCACCACAATTGCAACATATCTTTGTAGTTTATATACCCCAACTGCACTTGAGTAGGGGCGACTCCAAAAAACAAAAAGATCAGATAGACTCTTCACTTTTTCACCATTCACCACACGATTCATCCGAAATGCTTCAATCACTCCAGGAATATTTTTCATCTCTTCAAAATCGACTTCCCACGAGATGCCAGATATAACCCCCTTGAGGGATGCCCTATTCCGAAGAGACACAAACAACACTTCAAACTTATCAAACTGGTTAAGACACAACGCACGTTCCCTCTGATCCGCAGAAGCACAAAAAATCTAAACTAGCCCGCCTCTCGTGATCCTCACATCCCTCACTTTACCAAGCACTCTCTCCACCATGTTTGGATAACTCAAATGGTTTCTTCAAGATTGGTACTCTGCTCAGCTGCTCTTCATTAACAAACCGTACTCCTACTAGATACAAAGGGTCATTCTCATCACTTATCATAATTGTTGCGAATGCCATTATACCAAAGAAGAGATGTGGGAGAGCTGGTGAAACGAAAGATGGCGGAAGCGGATGATGAAGTGGATTCTAAATACAATGGCAGTAGAATCAAGGAGAATTGGAGTATTGTCCAAAATAATGGAAAACGAAGCAATACTCCAATTCTCCTTGATTCTACCTCCATTGTATTCAGAATCTACTTCATCATCCGCTTCCGCCATCTTTCGTTTCACCAGCTCTCCCACATCTCTTCTTTGGTATAATGGCATTCGCAACAATCATATGTGCATTCCACCACCTACTATACAGATGGATAAAGATCCAAAAAGGAAAAATTGCGGGGTAAAAAAATAAAAAATCCATACAAACTACCAATAACGAAATATTGATTCAACTAAATCAGCCTGCTTTTTTGTTTTAATCAGCTCCCTACACAGACTTTATAAATGCTACAAAATCCACCTTCTTCACAATAAGTGTATCCAGATCCCTTGATTGACATGTAACATTTGCAACTGGTTGTGGTGCATCCACCACCGTATCTTCAGAATTGTAGGAGATAGGATATTTGCTGTACAGCCCTGATACTTGAGACCTCAACCTCTTTCACCCTAACAGGCCGCTCAGCGAATTTGGAAATATGATCCCACAACAGTTGTAACATGTTACATCATAGACTCTTCAATAACATATTCCTTCAGTCTGCAAACACTTGACACATGGCCAAACGTTTTACACTTGTTGCATTGCATCAGGTTTTGCACGAACACTCTTACAGCGTATCTTGTATATCCCAACTTTCTATAGGGTGGTAAATACTCATGAAACATCAATAATACTGTAACATCTGCTTCCAACTCACACCCTCAAACACGCAGCTCACTTTCCAGCCCACTTTCCAGCTCACACTCTCAAACACCTTGCTCTCCTGAACGCAGCTCACTCTCCATATCCCAATCACCTGAATTCTAATCTCCTGTTCACACACCTGTATGTCATTATCACACACTATTTAGTTCAGTTCTTGCACCCCATCACTGTGAGGTATTGTTGGTTTTGTGACACATGTCTTTCAGAGCGCTGGGTTTCCCATGTATGATAGTTTTTGCCTGCCTCACTAACTCTGCCTATTCCCTGCCTGTACTTTAGCCTATCGGATTTCCTGTTATCTACCTATTGCCTGATCTCCTGGACTAAGTTACTAGCCTTCTTTCTGTCTGTACTGTTGCCCTTTTGGACTCCCTGTGTATGACCTTCTGCCTGCCCCTGGACCCAGCTACCTCCTCCTGTGGTCCATTGCAATAAACACCTGCTGCGCCCTGCGCTTGAAACCAGCTCTCTGTCTGTAACGATCGTCGCCTGGTGACGAGGAAGCGGACCAAAACGCAGCTGGGAGCGAACACATGTTTATTCAACACACTGGAATTAAACATGTACACAAAAATCAAGAAAAATGCCGATACGTTACGTGCTCAAACAAAGAGACAACACCCCACAAACAGCGTGGGGAAAACAGCAACTTAAATGTGATCCCAATCAGAGACAATTAGCGACAGCTGTCTCTGATTGGGAATCGACAGAACCCAACATAGAAATAACCCACCTAGAACCTACACAAGGCTAAAACGTAAACAAAACACAAACCGAGGAAAAATACCTAACATGACACACCCTGACCCAATATACCCGAGTTCACCTGGTCAGGGCGTGACACTGTCTCCCCTCGTGTTCATTACAAATACAGATAAACATGGTTCCTTTTTCTCACTCTCCATACGGGTCATGCGACGTTTATTAACTACTCCTGGAATCAAAGCTGTCCACTTCATGCGTCAATAATTTTGCGAGCCACAATGCACTCTCCTTTTGCTCTTTAGATACACACCATACCACTCCTGGTTACTTTGACTGCATCCATTTTTCCCAACACCTACTTCACCATCCTCGTGACTTCAAATAAACATCAAAATAAAAATCATTTTCCAAAAAACATACTTTACAAGCAACGATTCATCAGACTCATTTTCCACAACAATTTTAGCCATTTTGTTCCATTCTTGGACTTCCCTATTGTCCACTCATCTTTCTCGCTAACTGTACTCGACGTGCTTTCAACTTCAAACGACACTTCTGCTTCCGCCATCTTCCCACAACCTACTCCCCTTCTATTTTTTTATTTACCACTGTGTTGATGTGCGAGGCTGAGACACAACATCCCTATCCACAATACTAACCTAATTGACAGAGTGAAAAGAAGGACGCCTGTACAGAATACAAATATTCCCATACATGCATCCTATTTACCACAATGCACTAAAGAAATACTCCAAAAAAATGTGGCAAAGCAATAAACTTTTTGTTCTGAATACAAAAGCGTTATTTTCAAATCCAACACAACACATTACTCCATATTTTCACACCATATTTTCAAGCATAGTGGTGGCTGCATCATGCATCATGGCTGCATCACGTTATGCGTATGCTTGTATTCGGTAAGGACAAGGGAGTTTTTAGGATACAAATAAATGGAATAGAGCTAAGCAAAGGAAACATCCTAGAGGAAAACCTGGTTCAGTCTGCTTTCCAACAGACACTGGGAGTCAAATTCACCTTTCAGCAGGACAATAACCTAAAACAGTAGGCCAATTATACACTGGAGTTGCTTACCAAGACGACATTAAATGTTCCCGAGTGGCCCAGTTACAGTTTCGACTTAAATCAGCTTGAAAATCTATGGCAAGAGTTAAACGGCTGTCTAGCAATGATCAACAACCAACATGACAGACCTTGAAGAATTTTGAATAGAATAATGCGCAAATATTGTACAATCCAGGTGTGCAAAACTCTTAAGAGACATACCCAGAAAGACTCATAGCTGTAATCGCTGTATTGACTCAGAGGTGTGAATACTTATGTAAATGAAATATTTCTGTATTTCATTTTCAATACATTAGACAATCTCTAAAATCATGTTGTCACTTTGTCATTATGGGCTATTGTGTGTAGATGGATAAGAAATGGTTTAATCTGTCAGTGATGTGTGTAACTGTCAGTAGGACCGTTTATTGGTTCTATTGTTCTTATTTTAAATGTGTGTAGTTCAGTCCTTGAGCTGCTCTTGTCTTTTGATATTCTGTATTATGGCATGTTTTATGTTTTGTGTGGACCCCTGGAAGAGTAGCTGCTGCTTCAGCAACAGCTAATGGGGATCTGAATAAAATACAAAATACTCGAATATTTATCATATTATTTCTTGTAAGAACATGACTCCAGGGTTCTGATATTGGCTTGCTAATGTGGCCATCAGTGAGACTGGAAGTTGATAATGGAAGCATGGGGTGTTATTATTCCCCATATAAAATGCCCATCAGCTTCAACTGTTGTGATCAAACATGGATCGTGGAGAAACTGAGTCATCCACCTCTGATAGAAGTGATGCAAAATTGAAATCCCAGTCATTAAAAGTGGCACCATGGTGAATGAGTAAATACATATTTTTACGGTTCTTCTTTTAGCATTGACATTTATGCCAGTCAATAAATCGAATCCTGACGATGCAAATCTGAGATAATCTGAATAGAACTATGACACAAGGCATCAATGGCCAGACTCATTCACTATTACATTGTGGTGAATTGGGCTATTCGAGTTTGTCAGCAGTAGTGGCAGTTTGCTGCCTTATAAAGAAGTGATGATTAATTGTTTATAGAATGCTAGTTCACAAATTCAGTCTTTTTAACTATTAACTAACAGCTTCTTTAGACTCCTCTCAGCTCTGTTGAAATCCTGAGCAGTTTTAGTAAAATCACCTACGAAGATTACAGTCTTTTCATCCATCATCCTATAGAGCCTGTCTTTTATCGTAGTGTCCTAAATTGATCGAACGAGACAAGATATAAACCACCTTATCACAACAATCATGGAGTGTGTGTGTGCGTGTGTCTATATGAGAGGGAGAGAGAGAGAGAGGCAGCTCCTGAAGGTGTGGAACCTGATCTTATCAACAGGGTCCTGTGGCTTCAGTGGTCTGTACCAGGAGCAGGAAGGTCTACAGGTTTCTCTTAAACCCAAATCAAACGGAAGACCTGCGTCAACAGCGGCATTATTGCGCACGGAAATTTGAGCGTGTCAAATCACACTAGGCGCGCAACTACTGCACACGTTGATTTATTGTTGACATCATTGTTTACAAATATTTAGACAGCCCTGCTGGGAATTTGCGGTAAAATCACTTCTTCATGGGTAAGTGAGAGTTCAACTCTGTGTAATAAAAATATGGCTTGATGATTATCTTTCTACAAGTATCTGTAAAAACAGCATATATTTGTTAGCTAGCTATCTGACAATGGGTTCTGATAATACAAGCAAATCAGTGCCTGCCCTTGTGAGTAGTACAAACGTGATTAACATAGTACACTTAAGTATTTCAGATTTAACCGTTTGTATATGAAATAGGATTCCTCTTCTTTTTTTAAAACAGAGCAAATTTTGGCCGACAAAATAGAAGGTGTTATATCGGGCTAGGCAGCCCTAACCAACATCTCCAATCTCGTCTCATTAATTGGACTTCAAGTTAGCTGACTCCTGACTCCAATTAGCTTTTGGAGAAGTCATTAGCCTAGGGGTTCACATACTTTTCCCAACCTACACTGTGAATGTTTAATGATGTACTCAATATAGACAAGAAAAATACAATAATGTGTGGGTTATTAGTTTAAGCACACTGTGTTTGTCTATTGTTGTGACTAAGATGAAGATCAGATCAAATATTATGACTAATTTATGCAGAAATCCAGGTAATTCCAAAGGGTTCACATTCTTTTCTTGCCACTGTACACAATCCATGTCTCAGTTGTTTCAAGGGATAAAAATCCTTCTTTAAATTGTCTCCTCCCCTTCATCCACACTGATTGAAGTGGATTTAAGTGACATTAATAAGGGATCATAGCTTTCACCTGCATTCACCTGGACAGTTTATGTCATGGAAAGAGCAGGTGTCCTTAATGATTTGTACAGTCAGTGTATACCAAGATGATAGTGGGCTTATTATAGTGAACCACAATGCCACTATAATAATAATTTGGTGGGTGCTTGTATTTGTCCTGTTTCAAGTGTGTATTATACTCATGTCTGAAATGGAAATGTGTTTTTTGCAAAGCCCAACTCCCCCTGAGACACCCTCGGAGAGTGGGGTCACGGCCACTACAATGTATGAGGATATCCTCGGGGCAAATAAAATGCCAATTTAAAACCTGCGGGACAGTATCCATCCAGATTAAATTACATGATTTTGGTTGAAAGCAGCTGTCAGGCAGCTACCTTGTTTTATAGTCTTTGCCTCCAGTGTGTAGTGGCTGCACATATAGACAAGAAGAGGGTGCCAAATATATAAAAATAGAGATCCCACTGCTTTCCCAATGCTGCTAGTTGATGGCCTCCGATACCACAGTTTACATGCTGCTCTACTGTCAGTGTTAAACAGTGTTACATTTTACATGATAAAGCAAAAACACTGGGACAGCATGAAGGTTGACAGTTATGACAAGGATTTGGTCAAATAAGAATGCTGACCGAGTAAAGTGGTCAAGTTCTATTTTTGGTGCTATTAGTATACTTGGTCTCCTCTGAAACACTAGTCTGTAAATGTATTAACAGCAAGACAAAACCTGAAGTGAAAGTGGAATGAAGTTCATCCTTCTGTAGTGTCACAAGGAGGGATGAACGCAGTCACATTAGCTTTGAACGGTTCTTTTCAGAAAAACACGTCTTAGTAATGATAGCCTGGCACAATGATCCAAACCACAGCACAGTATGTATCCACGTTGGTATAATCTAACACTCCTTCACATAATACATTTTGGAACGGAGTCTTGACAAAGCATGAGTCAATATTTGTCACTCACAAAACAGTATGAGTCTCTCTCTCTTAACTCCTCCAATGTTCTGGTTTGTGGTTGAGTATCACCACACTACACCACCTCCTGACCGTTCCCCTCTCTCCTCCCCTGGAAGAAGTGTACCACCTGTGTGACGTTGGCCTTGCCCAGTCTGGTGATGAAACAGTAGAGGAAGGGGTCAGCCAGGCTGTTTAGGGCTGACATGGCCATGCTGATCTTATAAGGCAGGAAAAGCCAGGAGGGGCTCCGACAGTGCTCCAGAAGATCCCGCAGGAGCATAATAATGTGGATGGGTCCGTAGCAGAGCCCCAGGGTTAGCAGCACCACCCCCAGGAGTCTTGACACCCGTCTCCTCTCCTGCTCCTCCGTGGCCCGGTTGGAGCGGACCGCCACACAGATTCCCCGGCAGCAGAACGACACCAGCAGGACAGGAAACAGGAAACCCAGGACAAAGCGAGTCACGTTGACCTGCACCAGCCTGTCCCCCATAGGGTACACGTCGAAGCACACAGCCCTTCTGCCCTCCAAGTCGTACGAGTCTATCCAGGTGATTGTGGCCGCGTTGAAGGAGATCACCAGCACCCAGATAGCCACGCTGATCACCACGGCCGTGTTCAGCCTCCTCAGGACTGGGTATTTCAGCGGGTGAACCACACCCAGGTAACGGTCCAGGGCGATACAGCAAAGCAGCCCATTGCTGGTGTAGAAGTTTGTAAAGAGGAGGATGACAGAGAGGATGCACACAGCCTCCCCGTGAAGCCAGACACCGCGCCAATGCAAGTCCACCCACAGAGACAGACCTATGGTGAATAGGAGGTCAGACAGGGCCAGGTTAAACAGATAAACACCCAGCTCGTTCCTCTGTCTGATGTGCTGCCAGGACACATAGAGGGAGAAGGAGTTGGATGGAATCCCGATGATAATGATGATCAGGTACAGAAAGAAAAAGGGTTTCCTCTCCTCAGGGTAGCCAGCTGGGTAACACAGTTTGTCTGAGTCATTTGTGGTGGTGAGGCTGAAATTCTCCATTCCAGCAGTGAAATTCATGGCCCCTCACCTTTTGGAAAACAAGGCAATACAACACAACATGACTCTATTTCTAAAGTGTAGCAACAATCATTTCAAGACTGCATTATTTACCCAAGAAAGTAAACATCCCCCTAAAAGCTTGCATATGGAACTTAGCAAGGATATCTCTAAAGCTAATAAGAATCAGTCCGATTTCTTTATAGAAAAAGCCATACTCACGGTTTTTACAGGAGAGCAGCCAATTGGCCCGTACTTCTACTGTAGATTCAAGTCATAACATTATCTGATGTGTCTCCCAAACGATAACCCTCCACACAGACACAGCCCACACAACACGTACTATCATTCAGATGATTGCTCAACGAGCTCAGACAAACAGGAAAAAGAAACCATTGCTTCCTGAGACCTTTACTACCGTATAGATATACATGTATATTGAGTTCAATCCCATAACATGACAGACAGAGAGAGGTCTAGTGGACCACACTGTAGCTTTAGTTCTAATCTCTATGTTGAGCCATTAACTACATGCTGTCTCTCCCTACAGTATTGGTTTCACAATATAGACTGGTTATATTAGTTTAGCTTGTCTTGACATAATTGTTTGCAGTGTGATAAAGAATTATGAACACGCCATATTAATACTGTAAGTCGCTCTGGATAAGAGCGTCTGCTAAATGACTAAAATGTAAATGTAAATATTGGGAACTTCCTCATGATATTTATCTAACCAATTTCCATATAAAAGTCAAACAATGGGTAATGATCCAGAGTGTGTACATAGAGATACTTAGGTTTTCCATATTAAATAGTTGTAGAAAATAGGATACTATATCTTCATATTAACAGATAATATTTAGGCATTGTACCTTTACAGGAATATGTGTTAGGGTTTGAATAGCTATACATTTGAATAGAAAACATTTTAACAACATTTTTATAGAGTAGTGGATGCTTAAACAACACACATATAGTACTATTATAGCCTCACAAGGCATCAGTTGAATATATTGCGGCAAATAAGGATACTTAATTACTCTATCATGGAGGATACTGTCTACAATGTGAGGTAACACACGTATACAAGAGAAGCTAGTTAAGCATGCTAGCATAATTTTTTAAAAACATTTTTAATAATAAAAAAACAGATAAAGAAACATTGTGGCACAACTCCTCTCCCTATTTGACCTAGATAGTTGGTCTGTATGCATTGATATGTAGGCTACGTGTGTCTTTACATTTTGTAAAATTTTGTTCTGTCCTTGAGCTGTTCTTGTCTATTGATGTTCTGTATTATGTCATTCTGTATTATGTTTCATGTTTTGTGTGGACCCCAGGAAGAGTAGCTGCTGTTTTTTCAATTGCTAATGGGGACCCTAATAAAATACCTCCTTACACAGCCGCTGGAGAAGCCCTGCAGCGCCCCCGTGTGATGAAGAAGGTAGATGTGGATAGACAGTTCTACTCAATACAGCGCTCACTGCCACTGCAGTACACACCTGCCGGACCCAGTAAAGAGGGTAGACCAAGGTCAGTTAGCGATCCACTGAGATGCAGCAGAGGAGATCAGACCCGATGTAGAAACTCTGGTACATCACCACAGACACCAGGCTACAGAGGGTGTCCCGTACAGGCCGGCCCAGGGTCAGCTCCATCCACACCAGCACGGAGATAGTGTAGAGGAGGTCTGAGATTGACAGGTTGACCAGGTACACGGCCAAGTTGTTGCCTTTCCTCATTAGCAGCCAGGCCCCCTACAGAGATAGGCAGTTAGCCGGGGAAGCCTACGATGAAGAAGAGGGAGTACGCCGCTGGGAATACAGTATGTGGCGGTCCACCCATTTTGTCTTTAATGCAGGAGTCAGGAAGGTTAGAATTGGTCTGATTGCGTGGTGCTACTGTTGGGTCCGTCTTTGCCCTCTCTGAGTTGGATGACTCTGCATGCTCTGTGCTGTAGTCAACTACTGTACTTGTATGGTTCAATGAGAAAAGGGATGTTGGGTGCCCCTCTATTCCATGTGAATTCTATGCATGCAAATTCGTATTCTGGAACTTGTGAGAATGGCTCTACCAGTGTTCTTAGGGCATACGGTACTTATTTTTTTAATCAATAACAAAAGAATTGGGATTTATTTTTTGTTCTACATTTAGAATATTGTTAAACTACTAGATGACAATTTAGTGGTTAGTTGAGTAATGGGTATCCAAATATATAAATAAATACTGTAAATGTTACGTATGCATTTGAAGCACATGCATATTTCCCTGTTCCTGTCCCCATGAAGACTTACCTGAAAAGGACAAATTGATAAGTAGGAATATTATCTGGTTGATTTACATCTGAAAAGACAGCGGCCACACAAGCACACGTAATGTAACATAATGGTGTGCATGGATTGTTTAGGAGTGTATTTGTGGAAGGTGATGTTGTTTTCCTCTTTTGTTTCATTGAGGTAGAGCGGACAAACAGCCTTACTGCATCGACCCACTGTTCTGTCTCCTCTGTCAACATTTGATCACACAAATTGTTACACTGAGACCATTTCCATGTACTCACAGCAGGAGAGAAAAGTTTGGGAGAAGAAAACAGATGGGCCTTGTATTCTTACACAGATGCCTGTCCAACAGTAGACATATTTCTCGGATATGTTTTGTTAAAAGTACATTAGGATACAAACATTGTCAAACAAAAATTGTGACACCCTATTTGAGTGTAAATAGTGATAATCTGGATTTCTTTTGATGACATTTGCATCAAACATAATTTATTATTTTATATTGGAGCTATAACCACATTTCTGTCTATTGGAATAGTTCACCCACGAAGCAGGACACTATAACCTAATTTCCTTAATGTTTATGGTATTAATCTCCTCTATAGCGTTGGGTAAAAATAGAAAAAGCTTTCATTATACATAATGGCAGACGTCACAAAGCGATGGTTTTGAAGACTGTAAACAAGGTGAAATGATTGTGAACAGGGCTGTTTTAGCTCTGTTGTAGCTGTTGGAGCCCCAGATGGCTAATACCCCTGATGGTCCATATTGCAGATAACTGAATGTCACTCGCGTAGCAATTATGTCAACCCCTAACCAAATTTAAAATCCCCCTAAATGTCTTGTAAACTGAAAGGGAGGAGACTGTGTGAATTTTCTAGGATGTAGTATTTGGCACTCTTATCTGCTGTATGAAAATAAAACATTGGTAACATATTGTTCTTCTAGGTGTTTTTTACTTTTGCTCTCACACAATATTTATTTCGGTGCCAAATTTCTGTCTCCATCAAGGAAAATATTTGCATAAGGGTTTTCCTCAGAAATGCCCTCATTCAAATGGTGAAAGTTCAACGGAGGTACTCTTGTGAATAATGTTTTGATTAGTCCTTTACTCTATTTATGTATTTACATATTAATTACCATCATGCACATATATTACCTGTGCACAATGACAAATAGAACAACTGCTCCCCCAAAAATGCAAGAAACAACCCATTTGCCTAAATGGTTTTAAAAGTCAAGATTTTATCAGGAATTTCATGGCTTTTGCTCTAGAACCTGCATTATCTCAAGCACCAGGGATTTGACTGTTTAATTAACTTAGCATCCTGAAGTGAATGTCAAACATTATTAGTCTGTAGCATTTCTTTGTCTTAAATTCCCCATGAGCTATCACACGAAATCAGCACTGCAGGTGAGAGAGAACTGTGTGCTGAGAGAGTGAATGGTGAACTCAACAATTACACATGGGTGGTTTGCAGTTCATACATCATATTTATGTGCATAAAGCACACAAAAAAGGAGAGTTGTTTTTCAAAGGTGACTTTGGAGACCTCATCAGTTGTTATGGTGCGGTGAGAGACAAGAGTAGTGAGTACAACAGAATTTGTGCAAACAGTTGGCCACTCATGCAACAGGCTTTTAAGCTGTGCACGAAGATGTGGGCAAATGTCTCCACGTCACCTTGTGAGAAATCTGAAGCCCTAATACAGCAGCTAGTTAGTGTGGTGGAGACCAGCCCACAGATTTGTGCACAGCTTGACTGCTTGTTTCATGAGTGGAAGAGCGGAAAAAAATGAAAAATGCTGGAGCATCACTCCAAAGGCTCATGGAAATAGCCCCTGAAGATGTGAAGGGGAAGTGTTGCTTTGCATACATTGATGACATCATGGTGTACTCCCGCTCAGAGCAACAACACCTGGAAGGCCTGAGAGCTGTGTTCAGCAGGTTGCATAAAGTTGGACTCATGGTGAACCTGAAGAAGTGAGACCTGTTCCAGAGGAGCATTTCCTTCTTTGGACATGTGGTGGTTGAGACTGTCCAGTTTTCTCCAACACCTAAGTCAGTCAAGGAAGTGGAGAAGTTTCTAGGTATGACAGGATGGTATCATCGCTTCATCCCTCACTATGCAGACCACTCTGCTCCTCTCAATGCTCTGAAGAGGAAGGATGTGCCAGAGGGCTTTCGAGGACTTGAAGGAGGCCCTAACCAAAGCACCAGTGCTCCTCTCCTCTGACTTCTACCTGCCCTTCAAAGTGCAAATAGATGCTAATGACATTGGTCTTGGTGCTGTTTTGACACAAGAGTTTGATGGCGGTGAGTGAGTTATCGCCTATGGATCAAGACTACTGAACTCTGCTGAACTCTGTTTCTGAGCAAAGAGTATCTAGCAGTCATTTAAAACCTCTCTAGTGTAGGGGGCAGTATTTTCACATCTGGATAAAAAACGTACCCGATTTAATCTGGTTATTACTACTGCCCAGAAACTACAATATGCATATAATTGTTTGATTTGGATAGAAAACACCCTAAAGTTTCTAAAACTGTTTGAATGGTGTATGTGAGTATAACAGAACTCATATGGCAGGCAAAAACCTGAGAAGATTCTGTACAGGAAGTGCCCTCTCTGACCATTTCTTGGCCTTCTACACTCTCTTTATTGAAAACTGAGGATCTCTGCTGTAACGTGACACTTCCTACGGCTCCCATAGGCTCTGAGGGCGCCAGAACGTTGAATGATGACTTTGCAGCCCATGGCTGAAAAACAGTAGCGCATTTGGTAAGTGGTCGATCTGAGAACAATGAGACGGGTGCGAGCGTGCACGTGAAGTGGCCATTTTCAACTTTGAGTCTTTGAACGAAAACAGGGTTTCCCGGTCGGAATATTATCGCTTTTGTACGAGAAAAATCGCATAAAAATTGATTTTAAACAGCGTTTGACATGCTTCGAAGTACGATAATGGAATATTTAGAATTTTTTTGTCACGATACGCGTCCGCGCGTCACCCTTCGGATAGTGTCTTGAACGCAAGAACAAAACAGAGGATATTTGAACATAACTATGGATTATTTTGAACCAAACCAACATTTGTTATTGAAGTAGAAGTCCTGGGAGTGCATTCTGACGAAGAACAGCAAAGGTAATCCAATTTTTCTTATAGTAAATCTGAGTTTGGTGAGTGCCAAACTTGGTGGGTGTCAAAATAGCTAGCCCGTGATGGCGAGCTATCTACTCAGAATATTGCAAAATGTGCTTTTGCCGAAAAGCTATTTTTAAATCGGACATAGCGATTGCATAAAGGAGTTCTGTATCTATAATTCTTTAAATAATTGTTATGTTTTTTGTGAACGTTTATTGTGAGTAATTTAGTAAATTCACCGGAAGTTTGCGGTGGGTATGCTAGTTCTGAACGTCACATGCTAATGTAAAAAGCTGGTTTTTGATATAAATATGAACTTGATTGAACAAAACATGCATGTATTGCATAACATAATGTCCTAGGAGTGTCATCTGATGAAGATCATCAAAGGTTAGTGCTACCATTAGCTGTGGTTTGGGTTTATGTGACATTATATGCTAGCTTGAAAAATGGGTGTCTGATTATTTCTGGCTGGGTACTCTGCTGACATAATCTAATGTTTTGCTTTCGTTGTAAAGCCTTTTTGAAATCGGACAGTGTGGTTAGATTAACGAGAGTCTTGTCTTTAAAATGCTGTAAAATAGTCATATGTTTGAGAAATTGAAGTAATAGCATTTCTAAGGTATTTGAATATCACGCCACGGAATTCCACTGGCTGTTGAGTAGGTGGGACGATTTCGTCCCACATACCCTAGAGAGGTTAATCGGTGGAAAATTGGTGGCCTTTCCTTGAAGGGAGGAAGTTTGAGGTCGTTATGGACCACTCAGCCCTGGCCTGGGTGTTCATCCATCCAATGCCCAATTCAAAATGGTAAGATGAATGATCAGACTACAGGAGTTTGACTTCCATGTCACCTACAGAAAAGGACAGTGCAACAGTGTTCCCGGATGCTCTCTCCCATGCCCTGGTTGGAATACAGAAGCAAGCCACGGTCTGCATCAGCCAAGCATCCAGCAGTCCAGCAGTCACAAATGCTCACTCCCTGTGGACTAGTCTGACTTAGCTTCAGCCCAACAGTATGACCCCGAGGTGCAGACCACTATGAAGTATGTCCAGGGCAGAAAGCCAAGACATGGACACATCAATTATGCCATTGAAAATAGGTATCTGTTCTGGGTCGTCCCTGTGGGACAGGAAGGCCAGAAGTTTAAACTGTTTCTCTCACAGGGGATGAGAGAGCAGTTCTTGAGATACTTCCATGACAGTCCACCCTACTCATGGTGCTGGAAGTCGTCTACTGTCCAGATGTGAAGGGCATGTATCGGAATACACCAAGAGATGCATTACTTGCCAGAAGTACAAGTCTCAACTGACTAAGCTGTCGGGTCATCTGTAGCAAGTGGGATGAATTGTTCCCCATAAGAGAGGCGAAAAACCCCAAAGATCGCCTCCATTCTCACTGATGAAATATTGAACAGATGGGGAACGCCAGCCTATCCTCTCTCGGACAGAGGAGCTCAGTTCACCTCCCTCTTTCTCAAACAGCTTTGCCAGAAATGGGGTGTCGTCCAAAAGCTCACTACAACGTACCATCCACAAACAAATCTGACATAAATCGCACGCTGAAGACCGTGATCGCATCCTTCATGAAGGACAAGCACAACACTTGGGACAGCTGGTTGCCTGACTTCCGCTTCTCCATCAACTATGCCTGGCAGGAATAAGCAGGTTTCACACCTGCAGAAATTGCCCTCGGATGGAAGCTAAAGAATCCGCTTGAAGAGGCTCATCAGCAAGTCACTTGATCCTGAGCAGAATGTCTACTCACTGCTTGAAAGGCAACAGCACATGCTGGAGCAGGTTAGACCCAACGTCTCCAAAACTCAAGTAAAACAGGGGTGTTACTACAATCCCGAACGTCAACAAGTTGCTTTTGAGTACGATGATCTGGAGTGAATCAGAGCTGACCCACTGTCCAAAGCTGATGCTGGTTTCATGGCTAAACTAGCTCCTAAGTGGAAAGGCCCAGCCAAGATACTTAAGAGGCTTGTCAACTACTCTGTATTTCTCCATAGCCAGCCTGACAACAGTGATGTGTATCATGTTCAAAACTTTAAACTGTATTTCGGCCCCTCAGACTCATTTTTTTTGGGGGGGAGGGGGCATTTTGACTGCATGTTGGTGGGAGAAAATGTTTGGTTACAATTAAACTTATTTTACCATTTGGGTTTTTGCTTTGTGTATTTACTTTGGACTGGTAAGATCAAGCTTTTCAAATCAAATCAAATTTTATTAGTCACATTCGCCGAATACAATAGGTGTGTATTACAGTGAAATATTTACGAGCCCCTAACCAACAGTGCAGTTTCAAAGAAATATGGATAAGAATAAGAGATAAAAGTAACATGTAATTAAAGAGCAGCAGTAAAAAATAAAAATATATACAGGGGGTGCCGGTACAGAGTTAATGTGCGGGGGCACCAGTTAGCTGAGGTAGTATGTACATGTAGGTAGAGTTATTAAAGTGACTATTTTGCATTCTTATTTGTGCCATACATTTGAGTTGATTTGGTTATGACATCACCATAGGCTATGGTGTAAACTTCACTGTGGTGGAGAAACCACAGCTTTTAGGAAAAGCAACAGACAGGACGTTGGCTCATCTGCAGTTTATTGCTTGGAACGTCTCCACTGTGGTTACCCTGGGTGTGATCAATGACTTGACATCTAAAAATGGACTCCTATACCTACAGAATGCAAATAGTTACAGAATGTAGTTGGAGGGTGGTCATACACTCAAGTTAACACGTTATGTACACAAACATGAACCAACAGAACCAGTCTGCAGAGCAAAAAAGCACAGCTGGAAAGACTTCTCTCCACACTTTGGTCTTGTAATGTTATCATTAAATGACTATGAATGTATTTATTTATAAGCGTCTTGGGTGTCACGAACCGGCTCAAAGTTCATAACAAAAGGGAGACAACGTGGAGACAAGGAATAACAAAATATATATTTATTAACTAAGGTAACCTAAATACAAATAAACATAGTGTGTCTGCATGGAGAGAGTCTCCTCAATGAATGTGGCAGAGATGTATTTATCCTGGGACACACCCGGGCCCAGGTGTTTCCCATGTAGCTGACGACCCTCCCAACTCCCACCGGCATCCTATTAAGGAAACAAGAGCAAAGAGAGAGAATACGGCAGACAGAGAGGGAGGGTCGTCACATGGGGATCATTAATATTTGTGTCAAGATACAAATATACTGAACAAAAATGTAAACACAGCACGTAAAGTGTTGGTCACGTTTCATGAGCTGAAATATACACAAATGCATAAAATGATTATTTATCAAATTTGTGCACAAATTTGTTTACATCCTTATTTGTGAGCATTTCTCCTTTGCCAAGATAATCCATCCACCTGACAAGATTATCATGCTGTTTAATGAAGAAGCTGATTAAACAGCATGATCATTACACAGGTGAACCTTGTGCTGGGCCACTCTAAAATGTCCAGTTTTGTCACACAACACAATGCCATAGATGTCTCAAGTTTTGAGGGACCATGCAATTGGCATGCTGGCTGCAGGAATGTCAAGAATACCATAAGTCACTTCTAACATAGTTTTAGAGAATTTTGCAGTACGTCTAACCGACCTCACAACCGCAGACCATTTCTAACGCGCCAGCCCAGGGCCTCCACATCCGGCTTCTTCACCTGAGACCAGCCACCCGGACAGCTGATGAAACTGTGGGTTTGCACAACTGTAGAATTTCTGCACAAACTGTCAGAAACTCCAATGTCACACAGGGGGAATTTGCTTAGATGTACAGTATATTAAATAACTTTATTGAAAATATGAATGGTAAAGGTACAGCAAATGTGGGTACTGGTGAGAGAAATACAATGTTTAGGCCTTCACATAGTGGTGTTTGGCATTTAAAGGTCACCATTTATTGTAACAAAAGACAAGATTTCGGGGGCTATCTGGAATGGTGTAACACGCACACACCTATGTAGCATTTCAAATCTATCACCCCCATGATGTTCCCTGCTATAATCTACAATCTCTCTTGCTTGTGTCAGAGAAAGGACTGGAAAAGTTACATTTAGCATTAAAATTGACATTGTGACATTGTGAGCACACAATATACGCTTCAGGAAACATCGCCACTATCTTACTTTTGAGACTATCATTTCCATGCAATCTAAATCTGATAGGTCTACATAATGTGGTTCTAGATTGCACACATTTAATGTGGATATATTTGATAAATTGCGTTATTCATTAAAAATGGCATTTAGTTGATATCAAATCACAAATGTGCAGGAAAATGCAGGAAGACATGTCTGTATTACAACAGGTTTGATTTGATCACCCCTATGGCAATAGGTTGACACACTGGCATTTCAGCTTTCAGTTGTAGTAGAGCTCCTGTGATTCTTAGTTTTCCTGTAGATGGCGCTAACTTTCCTCCTAAAATACTGACTGGAAAATACATACAGCACAGGGTTTAGGCTACTGTTCAGAAATGCTAGGTATGTTGAAATTTGGGTTCCAATATCCATCCCACTTCTTGTCCAAGACCTCTACTTCACATAGTATATCGAGTAGGGTGAAGAGTTGGAAGCGACTCCAACACACAAGGAACAGCAGCGTCAAGGCGCAAACGAGGACTGTGGCCTTCTTGTAGTTTCTATCCTCTATGTAAACACTCTCCCTCCTCTTCCACAGGGCTCCAATGATGTTACAACTGCAGGAAATAATCACCACAACAGGTTGAGTAAAGTCTGCAATGTTCATCAGGAGGTTGTGGGCCAGCTTCCAAGATTCCCCAGAGTTGTCAGGATACTCCAGAATACACACCATTGTCTGAAGTTCATCAACAAACATCACCTTTCTGTGAATCGTCGCCAGCACCCCCATCAGCAGCCCAAACAGCCACAGGATGAGACAGACTACCAATGCGTAGAACTTCCTCCTCAGCCAACTGGCCCTTATGGTCCTCACCAGCGCTAAGTAGCGGTCCACACTAACCATTGCCAACAGGTAGATGCTGGTACAGAAGTTGACCAGGATAGACTGATTGACTATGTGTCACAGGAAGTCTCCATACGGCCAGTTGTGGTCGTTGAGGATGTTCATGGCCTAGAAGGACAGGCAGGCCAGGAGGAGCAGGTCAGTCAGGGCCAGGTTTCCCAGGTATATCTCTGCTATGGGGCACTGGCCCCTCTGGAGAAGGAAAACCAGAAGGATGAAGCCATTACCCAGCAGCTTCACAACACACAGGGTAAAGATGTAGGGAGGGGCGATGCTGTAGACCAGGATCCATTGTTGTGGAGAGGATTCTAGATGGTGGGAAGTATTGTGCTACTGTTTTCTCAAATAAAACTGTGAAGGACCTCGGCGTTACTCTGGACCCTGATCTCTCTTTTGAAGAACATATCAAGACTTTTCTGACAGTAGCATTGCCATGGAGACCACCAGCTCTGTGGTCATAGGAAAATATCTTATCTGTGCTTATTATTCACTAAGAAACAACAATATTCATGTAAATATTGTGACTCTGAAGTTGGATACTGTATTTGGCATGGAAATAGAAGCCAAGGGGGAAAACACTGTAATCAATCTCCTGAACATTGTAGCCAGATATCTTTCAAAAATGTATGCTGAAGTCCAAACTCTTCAAAACTCCCTTGTAGGGTTACCGTATTCCAGTTAAGCTGTGATTGCTTAATTATGCAGAATCCACATACATGTTTAGTATTTCTGGTGTTGTTTGACAAAAGAGGGATTTAAGCATGATGTTTTAATAAAGACATGACAGGAGTCCTTGGAGTAATTGATCACACGTTGTTTTTATTACTATTTCTTCTAAAATGTGATTTAGTAACTCATGAAAGATTTATCATGTGCGACTCTGAGTAGAACATTCTTAAAAATACAGATGGCTGATCAAACAACTATGCTTTCTTCTTGTCAAGTTGAATAACCTCTAAAAAGTGGCAGTCAGTGTTTTGGTCTATCAGTATTAATTTGTACTAAATTACTTTAGTCTCTATATAATTACTTTATTCAGATGCCTGGCTCACAAAGCCATCTTTTTGAATGTCATGCAATAAATTGCTTACCTAGTGTTAATTTAGTTTTGAAAGGAGTTTTGTAGTGTTTGTTGTTCATCTTTAAGCTACTCACTGAATTAGGGAGAGACCTGCTGGAAAGTTTGGATCTGTATACAACATTCTTTCACAACCTTGTCCCACCGTGCATGTCAACTTGTTTATAAGCCATTTTCAGTTTGCCTCCTGAAGCGCCAAAGTTCAGATCAGAATGTACGAATACTCAAGAGAGAACATGTATTTTGTCAAGCGAACAGCTTGTTTGCCAAGTGTACAAACCCATTTAAGTGTACAAACCCACTTTCCTTTTAGAATGATTTTAGAACATTATTATAACCTCTATAAAGTGGTCTGGAGCTTTTTGGCAGAGGTGTAAGAACACACATACATAACTGTAGGCCGAGGGCCAAGTAGCTGGCTTGATCTATGATTTCCTTTCTGTTCCCCCTTTCTTTCGAATAGATTTAAACTTAATCATTGAACAGCCTCTGTTTATATTTCATCATGAGTCGTTTCAAAGTGAATAACATTTTATTTGTCACATGCGCCAAATACAACAAGTAGACTTTACCGTGAAATGCTTACTTATGAGCCCTTTCCCAGCAATGCAGTTAAAAAGTAAGAAAATTAACAAATAGATAAAAATAAAATAGCATCCCAATAAAATAATGTTTCTGGATTATAGAGTGTACTGGTAATGCCTATTTTTACAGAAACATTGTATAGGTACTATACACTGAGTGTATAAAACATTAGCAACACCTGCTCATTCCATGACAGACTGACCAGTTGAATCCAGGTGACAGCTATGATCTCTTATTGATCTCACTTGTTAAATCCACTTCAACCAGTGTAGATGAAGGGGAGGAGACAGGTTAAAGAAGTATTTTTAAGCCTTGAGAAAATTGAGACATGGATTGTGTATGTGTGTCATTCAGAGAGGGAATTGGCAAGGCAACATAATGAAGTGCCTTTGAACGTGGTAAGTGCCAGGCGCACCGGTTTGAGTGTGTCAAGAACTGCAACATTGTTGGGTTTTTCACATGGAATTGTGCATGGTAAGTACCAAACAAGTCATTGCAAACTTTATTGTGCAGTTTAGCTATTCAATAACTATTCCATAGTGTTGGTCAGAAAAACATTCACTTATCATGTAAAATAGATTATTATCAAGGACTTTACAGATGTTTTATTTGTTTGAATGTATAAAAATGTCTAAACCATCCTGCATATAAAATATCAAATCACTGAGAAACCTTTTTGAGATACAGCTATACCAGTGGTTTCTGGTATATGAACGACTTCCCTGACGTGGGCGGAAATGTCATGGCCTCCACTTCTTCGCTCAGTAAGGAAGTGGTCAGATGACGCGGATGCTACGCTACAGGACTGTTTTGCTAGCACAGACTGGAATATGTTCTGGGATTCATCCAAAGGCAGTGAGGAGTATACCACCTCAGTCATCGGCTTCATCAATAAGTGCATCGACGATGTCGTCACCATAGTGACCGTACGTACATATCCCAACAAGAAGCCATGGATTACAGGCAACAAACCCAGACGCGAGCTGCCCAGTAACGCGAGCCTACCAGATGAGCTAAATGCCTTTTATGCTTGCTTCGAGGCAAGCAACACTGAATCATGCACGAGAGCATCAGCTGTTCTGGATGACTGTGTGGTAACTCTCTCAGTAGCCGATGTGAACAAGACCTTTAAACAGGTCAACATTCACAAAGCCGCGGGGGCAGACGGATTACCAGGACTTGTACTCAAAGCATGCGCAGACCAACTGGCAAGTGTCTTCACTGACATTTTCAACCTCTCCGAGTCTGTAATAACTACATGTTTCAAGCAGACCACCATAGTCTCTGTGCCCAAGGAAGCGAAGGTAACCTGCCTAAATGATTACCGCCCGATAGCACTCACATCGGTAGTCATAAAGTGCTTTGAAAGGCTGGTCATGGCTCACATCAACAGCATCCTCCCGGATACCCTAGACCCACTCCAATTCGCATACCGCCCCAACAGATCTACTGATGACGCAATCTCAATCGCACTCCACACTGCCCTTTTCCACCTGGACAAAAGGAACACCTATGTGAGATTGCTGTTCATTGAATACAGCTCAGCGTTCAACACCATAGTGCCCACGAAGCTCATCCCTAAGCTAAGTACCCTGGGACTTAACACCTCCCTCTGCAACTGGATCCTGGACTTCCTGACGGGCCACCCCAGGTGGTAAGGGTAGGCAACAACATGTCTTCTACTCTGATCCTCAACACTGGGGCCTCTCAGGGGTGTGTACTTAGTCCCCTCCTATACTCACTGTTTACCCATGACTGTGTGGCCAAACACGACTCCAACACCATCATTAAGTTTGCTGACGACACAACAGTGGTAGGCCTGATCACCGACAACGATGAGACAGCCTCTAGGGAGGAGGTCAGAGACCTGGCAGTGTGGTGCCAGGACAACAACCTCTCCCTCAATGTGAGCAAGACAAAGGAGCTGATTGTGGACTACAGGAAAGGTGGGCCGAACAGGCGGGTTGTGAGTTTCAAGTTCCTTGGTGTCCACCAACGAACTAACACACCAAGACAGTCGTGAAGAGGGCACGACAAAACCTTTCACCCTCAGGAGACTGAAAAGATTTGGCATGGGTCCCCAGTTCCTCATAAAGTTCTACAGCTGCACTATCGAGAGCATCCTGACCAGTTGCATCACCGCCTGGTATGGCAACTGCTCGGCATCTGACCGTAAGTCGCCACAGAGGGTAGTGCGTATGGCCCAGTACATCACTGGGGCCAAACTTCCTGCCATCCAGGAACTATATGATAGGCGGTACCATCAAATTGTCAGAGACTCCAGTCACCCAAGTCATTGACTGTTTTCTCTGCTATCGCACGGCAAGCGGTACCGGAGCGCCAAGTCTAGGACCAAAAGGCTCCTTAACAGCTTCTACCCCCAAGCCATCAGACTGCTGAACAATTCATCAAATGGCCACCGGACTATTTACATTGACCCCCCTCCATTTGTTTTGTACACTTCTGCTACTCGCTGTTTATTATCTATGCATAGTCACTTCACCCCTACCTACATGTACAAATTACCTCAACTAGCCTGTACCCCTGCAAACTAACTCGTTACCAGTACCCCCTGTATATAGCCTCGTTATTGTTATGTTATTGTGTTCCTTTGTATTATTTTTTACTTTAGTTTATTTGGTAAATATTTTCTTAACCTCTTCTTTAACTGAACTGTTGGTTATGGGCTTGTAAGTAAGCATTTCACGGTAAGGTCTACACTTGCTGTATTCGGCGCATGTGAAAAATAAAGTTTGATTTCATTTAAAGAAAACCCACAGTAGCACAAGCTAAATACATTGTAAACACAAAACACATTCACAAGTATTATCATGCTGTTACACAAAACAGTGATGCTAGTGCAGAAATATATGCTTTAAAATGACATGGTTATTTGGGGTTTATAAATCATACCTTAGTGGAGTCTGTGTACTTAATGGTGGAGATGAGATTGACAGTATGATAGGACTTCCTTCCCTTTCCACAGCACATCATCTGTCTACATACCCCTCTTGCCCTCTGCTTAAAGTGCTTCCCCACAATCACATACAGAAAAGGGTTCAGTGAGCTGTTGCTGTAGCCCAGGTAGGTAGCCAGTTGAGTGGTGATTTCTAATACATCCACCCAGCCGCAGCCAGAGATGACCTCATAGTGATACAGGGTATCCAGGAAGATGACGACCTGGTAGGGCAGCCAGCAGAGGACGAAGATGGCCTGGACGATAAGCACCAGGTGGGCAGCCTTCCTCTCTGTGCCTGCCGCCGTCGTGCTCCTCACCCTGCTCGCCTGGTTGTCCCGTAGGACACTGATGATGTGGTAACTGCAGAAGGACACAACGGGTATAGGAACCAGAAAGCCCACTATGTTGACGGTCAGGTTGTAGCGCAGCCTCCAGCCGTCGTGGGGGTATGCCATGTAGCACGCCTCCACCCCCAGGTGGGGGAAGAACTGGACAGATCGGAAGAGCAGGGCTGGGAAGCTGAGAAGAGCACCCACCACCCAGACAACGAGGCAGATCCCGCTGGCCCAGGCTGGTTTTCTTCCCCTGCCCTGGGACGACAGGGGACGGGCCAGCACCAGGTACCTGTCCACACTCACCAGCGTAAGGAACAGGACGCTGCAGTAGTAGTTCATCCCAATGACAATGTTTACCAGCTGACACATAAGCTCACCAAATGGCCAATGAAACTCCTGTATGACCGCAACCACCCAGAAGGGCAGGCAGGACACCATGAGGAGGTCTGCAGCAGCCAGGTTCCCCAGGTAGATGTCTGCCACTGTGCTGTGTCTCTTCTGGAAGCAGAACACACACAGCACGAAGGTGTTGCCTACCATTCCCAGCAGGCAGATGACGGACATGTAAACTGGCTGGATGGAGTACACCCAATCCCAGGCTGCTGTGTGGTTACACTCCATGAAAGGGTCCACCGACCAGTTTGAGACCATTTCGAGAGCTGTCTGAAGAGAGATTGTGTGTGTCAATGTTGGAGCACAATTTTATATTATAAAACATCAAAAAAGCTTTTAATTATGTCAATGCTACTGAACATGTGTACCACAACTTCTTTCATTTCAAAGTAAAGTAAACTGCTACCCTCTGGTTCAAAATAAAATTAATAATGTGCTAATGGACTGGGGAGGAAGAGAATGGAAGGGCTAATATTGATATTAGTGAGAGTACACAGGCTCTGCGTGCTGTTGCCTTGTGAAGCACACCTCAGCTCTTTACATAAACCACCGTGATGTACAGTCATCTAAATGGCTCTGCAGGCAACAGATGGTCCTTCTCTCTTATCTGGATGACATGGAGCACACTCTCTGTGGAATGACTCTGTCTACACCTCCCTCCCTCTGTACTGTAAGTCGGCACAGCTTCACCCAGTGGAATCCAGAGAGTATGTTTTCAGTCTCACAAGAGAAAAGTAAAAGTGCATGGGGTACTCGCTCTGTGAGCTCTGTCTACACCTCCCTCACTGTACTGTAAGTCAGCACAGCCTCAGTGGAATTCAAAAAAGTGTGTTTTCATTCTATCAAGACACGAGTAAAAGAATGGGGTACCTTACAGTGAATGGGGGAGAATATTATTGTAGGTTACTCAGTATCAGTCTTTTTGACTGAAGTACCTAGGAGTACGATAAAAAAAAATTTGACCCGGCAGCAAAATGCTTTCCTCTCTGCTCCTCATCAATTACTTCACCCACACAATGGTTTCAATTTCAGTTTCAAATTGTATTAGTCGTATGTACAAGATAGACATGGTATACACTGTACAATGAAATGCTTACTTGCAGGTTCCTTTTCGACAATGCAAAAACAACAAGAAATAATAAAAGATAAGAATATGAACATAAAGTAAATGGCTCAGTAGAATAGAATAAACATTTTACCATAAAATACAGGAAGGCACACTTTAAAGTACAATATTAACACATGTATAAGGGAAGGGGGATTGGGGGGCAAGTGTTTAAGTACATGTAAAAAAAATAATAATCTTAATATTTATTGTCTCTCAGATATAGGACAGACACTTCAGAACAAACTGATTTTATTTTGGGACTATCTATTGTTCCATGTATGGAATTTGTTATTCTATGTGTTTGTATGGGCTAATAGCAGTAAGGACAAAAAAAATTTGCATCAAATTGTATATTTAAAAAAATGTGATACTTCAAAGGGGTCTTAAAATTCTTAAAACTTCTGACTTTCTTTACTGCAGCGACCCCTCAAAATGCTTCCTGAAGTCGACAATCAACTCCTTTGTTTTGCTGACGTTGAGGTAGAGGTTGTTGTCCTGGCACCACAAATGCGAGTTCACTTACCTCCTCCCTATAGGCTGACTCGTCGTTGCTGTCACAACTGCTTCTGCTCTTCCTCCCCCTGGCGGCGAGGGGCGCCAGGATCCCCAGCATTACGCACTCAAGACACCATCAGTATGCACACCTGCCTTCCCCCCATCACACACATCAGCAATCATTGGACTCACGTGGACTCAATTACTTGTGTCATTACATTCCCTATATCTGTCTGTTCCCAAACTCTGTTCTCTGCTTCTGGATTAATTGTCTCATGTCCGTGTTACCCGTGTTCTGACGCTGTTCCTGTCTTGTTTCCTTGTCTGTTCCCGAATAAATGACTCCCCGTACCTGCTTCTCCTGTCCGGTGTCATTTTTTACAGAATCCCGAAGCCATCATACGAAGCTTCGGGGAGTACTGGCGTTCCGGTTGGTGGTGACGTTGGTCCTGGGTCGCTGCCGATGGAACCGGGGGTGCCTAGTCAGCTCGCCGGGATTCCACTCCCCCGCTGGCTCGAGAGGTTTTGATTTCGAAGTTTAAGACCCCTTGAAGTATCAAATAAAAGAAATATGTCCTTGTTTTTGAAAGAAAAGCTAATTCTGTCTATAATGGAGTGGCAGCACAGTCACCGGATCTCAACCCAATTGAGCTTTTGTGGGAGCAGCTTGACCGTATGGTACGTAAGAAGTGCCCATCAAGCCAATCCAACTTGTGGGAGCTGCTTCAGGAAGCATGGGGTGAAATCTCTTCAGATTACCTCAACAAATTGACAACTAGAATGCCAAAGGTCTGCAAGGCTGTAATTGCTACAAATGGAGGATTCTTTGACGAAAGCAAAGTTTGAAGGACACAATTATTATTTCAATTAAAAATCATTGTTTATAACCTTGTCAATGTCTTGAATATATTTACTATTCATTTTGAAACTCATTTCATGTAAGTTCTCATGGAAAACAAGGACATTTCTAAGTGTCCCCAAACTTTTGAACGGTATATTTGATCAAATAATTTTGGGCCTTAGACCACACAATCACATTGAATAACAGATTCACTACATGGAACAACAGTCCCAAAAACATATATAAAGGAAGTTTGTTCTGAAGTGTTTCTCCTACATCTGAGAGATATACAGTTGAAGTCAGAAATGTACATACACCTTAGCCAAATACATTTAAACTCCGTTTTTCACAATTCCTGACATTTAATCCTAGTAAAAAATCCCTGTTTTAGGTCAGTTAGGATCACCACTTTATTTTAAGAATGTGAAATGTCAGAATAATGGTAGAGAGCTTTTATTTCTTTCATCATATTCCCAGTGGGTCAGAAGTTTACATACACTCAATTAGTATTTGGTAGCATTGCCTTTAAATTGTTTAACTTGAGTCAAACGTTTCGGGTAGCCTTCCACAAGCTTCCCACAATAAGTTGGGTGAATTTTGGCCCATTCCTCCTGGCAGAGCTGGTGGAACTGAGTCAGGTTTGTAGGCCTCCTTGCTCACACATGCTTTTTCAGTTCTGCCCACAAATGTTCTATAGGATTGAGATCAGGGCTTTGTGATGGCCACTCCAATACCTTGACTTTGTTGTCCTTACGCCATATTGCCACAACTTTGGAAGTATGCTTGGGGTCATTGTCCATTTGGAAGACCCATTTGCGACCAAGCTTTAACTTCCTGACTGATGTCTTGAGATGTTGCTTCAATATATCCACATAATTTTCCTGCCTCATGATGCTCATGAAGCACAGGGATGACAGCATCATGTTGTGGTGGTGCTTTGCTGCAGGAGGGACTGGTGCACTTCACAAAATAGATGGCATTATGAGGATGGAAAATTATGTGGATATATTGAAGCAACATCTCAAGACATCAGTCAGGAAGTAAAAGCTTGGTCGCAAATGGGTCTTCCAAATGGACAATGACCCCAAGCATACTTCCAAAGTTGTGGCAAAATGGCTTAAGGACAACAAAGTCAAGGTATTGGAGTGGCCATCACAAAGCCCTGATCTCAATCCGATAGAAAATGTGTTGGCAGAACTGAAAAAGTGTGTGAATGAAAAGGGTGTTGCAAATACTGCAGAATGAAAAGGGTGTTGCAAATACTGGACATTTCTGCTGTACTGTATATTTAGTAATCTCCTTCAGTCCCATGTTATGGATGTGTTGCATGCCAAGTCTCTCTCCATTCAGAGACATCAATATCAAGCCTGTCTGTCGGTCTGAACTTCATCACATCATCTTGCAAGTCTTGAAGTTCTGTCTCCATAGATGCGTCTGCAAACACATTCACAGTCCCTGTTCTATTACCAATGGCAGTTAGGATAGGTGATATCTGGCAAACAAACATGTACTACGTTGAAGTTTGAAGAGGTCAGACTAAACATACCCAATTCTGGTCTCCCCATCAATGACCGTTGGTGAGCAGCCAGGAGGTGAGGCTGGAGGTAAGGATTCTCACAATCCTATAGGATGTATTGTCGCCGCTATCAGAATCCTATTGGACTACTTTTGGACAATTATAACTTTTTTCTTAATTGATCCCAATAAATTATAGTTTGTCATAACATGTTACAGTACAATACGAAGGGATAATCAACAAGGGTCTATGCGTTCTATGGTAAATAATAAATGACGTGGAAGGTGTGTTCCACAATGTGCTAGCGGAGTGGAACTGACCTTCCACGGATATCAGGAATCAAGGTAAGACCCAAGTGCAGACTGTGAAGTAACAATGTTTATTGTAACCACAGGAGAAGGCAAACGACAGGTCAAGGCAGGCAGGGGTCGATAATCCAGAGCAGAGGCCAAGGTACAGGATGGCAGGCAGGCTCAGGGTCAGGTCAGGCAGAGGTCGGTAATCCAGAGGTGGAGCAAAGGTATAGGACCGCAGGCAGGCTCAGGGTCAGAGACAGGCAGTGGTCAGGCGGGCAGGTACAGGTTCAGGACAGGCAAAGGTCAAAACCAGGAGGGAGAGAAAAAGAGAGACTGGGGAAAAGCAGGAGCTGAGAAAATCGCTGGTTGACTTGACAAGCAAGACGAACTGGCAACAGACAAACAGAGAACTCAGGTATAAATACACAGGAGATAATGGAGAAAATGGGTGACACCTGGAGGGGGGTGGAGACAATCACAAGGACAGGTGAAACAGACCAGGGCGTGACAACGGAGTTGTATTATTTTCCAGAGAATGTATAGAGCCCTGTGTTGATTATTCCTTTTATACCATGGCTATAATTTAACACATTTGCTGCTAGAAATGTGTTCATTTGCCTGTAGAAATGTGTTCAACAGATACTAGATACTACAGTAGTTGCTGTGGTAAGCAAACAAACAGATTTGCTAGTTTAGCTCCCTAGAGTAGATTGATGCACCGGTGAGTCAATTTAAGTAACATAATAAAAAAATCCCCATCAAAATCCATCAATTATGATATGTTTTTTTTGCATTGGATGCATCTCAATCCACCGCATCAGCGGATGTCGCATCGCATCTGCAGTGAAATTGGCTGAGCAGAGCAGTTTTGTCAGACCATGAAACATCACAAAAATAGGTATTCTCATGACGAACAAACTATTATGACCACTCTATGGAAAGGGGAGACTCACAAACACGATGGTGTCAGGGGACTCATCTAAAGTCGGTAGCATTTATGTGCGAACGTCTGTTTGTAGCATCCGAACCGTTTGGCTACAAACTACTATGACCCCAATGTGAAAAGCGGAGATTCTCACAAAAATTATGGTGTTCTCTGTTTTGCTCTACGACCCCCATTAAAAAAGGAATGGAAGTATGAAGGTACTTTTGTGCCTATCCAAAAAAGGGGTTAAATATGTGTAAGAAATATATATATTTCCTGAGCTTATATATATATATATATATATATATATATAGTAGGACAAACACATCAAAACCTTGTTTCTTATGATTTATTTTTTCAATAAATGTTTAGTTATTTATGAATGTGTTATTCAATGTGTTTCTGTGGGCTATAGTATTTAAGGCCAAATCAAATGTTTAATTTTTTTATACCTAAAGGGCTCCTAAAATTCTAAATCAAATACTCTCAAATCCATGTATTGGTGTGAGGCCAGTTACATTAATAAAGAGTGCGCACCTAATTTTCTCTGCCATTTGAGTTTGAAAATTATAGTAGATCCTAAAACCGCTGGCACATATGACAAAATCAATGGTACAAAACCAATGATATTGATCTGTTTTAAGCAAATGATTTTGTCATTGTGATTACTATAAACCTTTATACTAACCTAACTAATCTTTAAAAGGATGTTTTGATGTTTAATCCATTCTAAGGCTGCATGTTGGGACTCTAATGATGATATGACAAAATTCACAAGCTGCACACACATCATCAGTCTCTCATTCAGAATTTGGCAAGCACTTGATAATATTCCCACCAGGCCTCAAATTTCCCTGTTGCATCTCCCCTGTGTGCCCCCTAAAAATATGTGTGGCCATTGTGCCCTTGGGCTGAATATTATAGGCTAATTCTAATTCCCTTCTCCTGGCTGTAGTGCTCCAAAGCCCCTCTCACTCACATGGCTCTCTCAGATGTAGCCGTCACGTGATCGGGTCCTTCTCACAGGCATTTCAGCTAAGAAGTAGGCTACAAGTGAATGAAGACAGACACATCAGGGATGAAACTGTGTGCGTCCCTCTTATTGAATTTTCGAGATACAGTACCAGTGAAAGTTTGGACACACCTACTCATTCAAGGGTTTTTCTTTATTTTCTTTACTATTTTCTACATTGTAGAATAATAGTGAAGACATCAAAACTATGACATAACACCTATGAAATCATGTAGTAACCAAAAAGGTGTTAAACAAATTAAAATATATTTTATATTAGAGATTCTTCAAATTAGCCACCCTTTGCCTTGACAACTTTGCACACTCTAATCACTCTCAGCGATGAGGTAGTCACCTGGAATGGGGCGTAGTCACCTGGGGTGGCAGGTAGCTTAGTGGTTAGAGTGTTGGACTAGTATCCGAAAGGTCGCAAGATCAAATCCCGAGCTGACAATGTAGAAATCTGTTCTGCCCCTGAACAAGGCCGTCAAGGCTGCCCACTGTTCCTAGGCTGTCATTGAAAATAAGAATTTGTTCTTAACTGACTTGCATAGTTAAATAAAGGTTAAAAAAATGCATTTCAATTAACAGGTGTGACTTGATAAAAGTTAATTTGTGGAATTTCTTTCCTTCTTAATGCGTTTGAGCCAATCAGTTGGCTTGTGAGAAGAAGACAGCCCTATTTGGTAAAAGACCATGTCTGTATTATGGCAAAAACAGCTTAAATAAGCAAAGCGAAACGACAGTCCATCATTACTTCAGGACATGACGGTCAGTCAATGCGGAAAATTTCAAGAATTTTGAATGTTCGTGCAGTCACAAAAACCATCAAGCGCTATGAGTTTGGGTTCATTTTGCAGTTCCTACGGCTTCCACTAGATGGCAACAGTCTTTAGAAAGTTGTTTGAGGCGTCTATGATGAACAGAGACCGAACAAGAAGGCTGGGAAGTTGTAGACCCATCAGTTCATTGGCGCGCATTCATGTGAGAAGGGACCTGTGTTCCAAAAGGTTTTTCAAGACACAGGAACCGTCCGGTTGGAATATTACTGAAGTTTCACATTCAAAAGGCCCTGAAGATTGATGCTTTACAACGTTTGCCATGTTTCAACGAATGTAAATAGATTTGTTTTTTACTTTTCTTTTCGACGTGCTTCCTACATTTGGAGTAGCTGAACTGAACGCGCGAACAACAAGGAGCTATTTGGGGGACCAGTACGGAGAAAAAAATGTATGAAATGTATGCATACACTACTGTAAGTCGCTCTGGATAAGAGCGTTTGCTAAATGACTAAAATGTAATGTAAAAAAATGGACATAAATTATGGAGTTTATCGAACAAAACAACATTTATTGTGGACCTGGGATTCCTGGAAGTGCCTTCTGATGAAGATCATCAAAGGTAAGGGAATATTTGTAATGCAATTTATGATTTTAGATGACTCCAAAATGGTGGCTATCTGTATTGCCTAGTGTATTTTTCTGAGCGCAGTACTCAGATTATTGCAAAGTGTGCTTTCCCAGTAAAGTTATTTTGAAATCTTTCACAGCGTTAGCATAAAGGAGATGTTCATCTATAATTCTTTGAATGACAGTTTAATATTTTATCAACGTTTATGACGAGTATTTTTGTAAATTGTAGCGCTGATTCACCGGCAGTATTGGAGGCAAAATATTTTCTGAACGTCACGCGCCGATGTAAAATGCTGTTTTTAGATATAAATATGAAGTTGATCGAACAAAAAATGCATGTATTGTGTAACATGATGTCCTAGGAGTGTCATCTGATGAAGATCGTCAAAGGTTAGTGCTGCATTTAGCTGTGTTTTGGGTATTTGTGATGCATGCTAGTTGCTTGGAAATGGCTGTGTGGTTATTTGTGTCTATGTACTCTCCTAACATAATCTAATGTTTTGCTTTCGCTGTAAAGCCTTTCTGAAATCGGACAACGTGGTTCGATTCAGGAGAAGTGTATCTATAAAATGGTGAAAAATAGTCCTATGTTTGAGAACTTTGAATTATGACATTTTGTGGTTTTAAATTTGGCGCTCTGATTTTTCACTGGCTGTTGAATAGTGTGGGACGATTTCATCCCACCTCCCCTAGAGAGGTGAACCAGGTAAGCTAGTTGAGAACAAGTTCTCATTTACAACTGCGACCTGGCCAAGATAAAGCTAAGCAGTGCAAGAGAAACAACAACACAGAGTTAAACAATAAACAAGCGCACAGTCAATAACACAATAGAAAAAAGAAAGTCTATTTACAGTGTGTGCAAATGGCATGAGGAGGTAAGGCAATAATTAGGCCATAGTAGCAAAGTAATTACAATTTAGCAGATTAACACTGGAGTGATAGATGAGCAGATGATGATGAGCAGATGATGGTGTGTAAGTAGTGATACTGGTGTGTTAGAGCAGCAAAGTAAATAAAAACAATATGGAGATGAGGTAGGTAGATTGATGGTGTGGGGGTGCTTTTCTGGTGACACTGTCAGTGATTTATTTAGAATTCAAGGAACACTTAACCAGCATGGCTACCACAGCATTCTGCAGTGATACGCCATCCCATCTGGTTTGCGCTTAGTAGGACTTTCTTTTGTTTTTCAACAGGACATTGACCCAACACATCTCCGGGCTGTGTAGAGTATATTTGAACAAAAAGGAGAGTGATGGAGTGCTGCATCAGATGACCTGGCCTCCACAATCACCCAACCTCAACCCAATTGAGATGGTTTGGGATGAGTTGGATTGCAGAGTGAAGGAAAAGCAGCCAACTAGTGCTCAGCATATGTGGGAACTCCTTCAAGACTGTTGGAAAAGCATTCAAGGTGAAGCTTGAATGCTTTTCAAGCATTCAAGCTTAAAAAGCAAGGCAATGTGAGCAGGACCAGCGGTTTGCTATACCCCATTCCATGTATTTGGCTAAGGTGTATGTAAACTTCTGACTTCAAGTGTATATATATATATATATATCATGTAGGGAGGCCAAATTTCTGACCGAGGTCGGTCCCTCTCCTTGTTCGGGCGGCGTTCGGCGGTCGACGTCACCGGTCTTCTAGCCATCGCTGATCCATCTTTCATTTTCCGTTGGTTTTGTCTTTATTTTCTACACACCTGATTTTCATTATCCAATTCCATGTTCATGTATTTAACCCTCTGTTTCCCCATGTTTGTTGTGCGTGATTATTTCTATGTTCAGTTCGGTTCATGATGGCTGGTTTTTCCACGGGTGCTGTGTTCACCCGTGCGTAATGTTTACCGTTGGTTATTGGTCAAGTGTATTTGTTTACCTTGTGCCTTTGTTTTTTGAGTAAAGTATGTTGCTCACTCATTTTGCTCTCCTGCGCCTGACTTCATGCACCAGCTACACTCGCTTTCTTTGGTGAGATTTTTAAAAATGAATATTTAATTTAACCTTTATTTAACTAGGCAAGTCAGTTAAGAAGAAATTCCTATTTACAATGACGGCCTACACCGGCCAAACCCGGACGTCGCTGAGCCAATTGTGCGCCCAATCACGGCTGTGTGTGATACAGCCTGGACTCGAACCAGGGTGTCTGTAGTGATGCCTCAATGCAGTAGCCTATTTTACATTCAGCAAGCAAGAGCAAGCGTGCATCTCTCCTCCAATAGGCTATTAGTAGGCCAAAGAAAATAAGTCTAAATAAGTGTCCAACAAGCTTTTGTAGTCTGGCTTTTCCTGGGACTCTACAAGATGTAAAAGGAATAGCCGTGGTAGCGGAGAGAACAATGAAGACAGACAGGCTGGAGATGTAGTCACAGCCGACCCGCTCATTAGGCAGAATTAGGCAGCTACTGTGTCGGCAGATTGACGAGGGCATTTTCTGAGCTAAACTGATCAAGACACCTCCAACAACAACACATAAAACCTCACATAATTCTTCCCCAAAACAATGACAATTTCTCTCAACCAGTGGTATAAGGGCTTTTTAGGTGAGCAGTGATGCCGTCCTGTGATAAGCAGTGCCCACTTTGTCAAAAGCTGGGGCAAAAAATATTTTGCTTGTCCATTTCCAGCGAGCCTCTCCAGGGTGCTGCTGGAGAGATGCATCGCTGCAGCGCTCCACCAACGTTTCGTCAAAAAATGTCAATAAAATGTATGACAATGTAATGAGACGGACACTTTTTACATCATGCAGGTTTCTCCGATGAAATAGCCTAACCTAAGACACTTTTTACATCATACAGGTTTCTCCGATGGCGCCCAATCAAATAAAAAATGCGCTGTCATGTTAACTTCCCTGGGCTAGCGTCCCACCCTAGTCAACAGCCAGTGGAATCGCGTGGCGCGAAATACAAATACCTCAAAAATGCTATAACTTCAATTTCTCAAACATATGACTATTTTACACCATTTTAAAGACAAGCCTCTCGTTAATCTAACCACATTTTCCATTTTCAAAAAGGCTTTACAGCGAAAGCAAAACATTAGATTATGTCAGGAGAGTACCCTGCCAAAAATAATCACACAGCCATTTTCAAAGCAAGCATATATGTCACAAAAACCAAAACCACAGCTAAATGCAGCACTAACCATCATCAGTGTAATCTGATGATCTTCATCAGATTACACTCCTAGGACATTATGTTATACAATACATGCATGTTTTGTTCAATCAAGTTCATATTTATATCAAAAACCAGCTTTTTGCATTAGCATGTGATGTTCAGAACTAGCATATCCACCGCAAACTTGAATTGACTAAATTACTCATGATAAACGTTCACAAAATACATAACAATTATTTTAAGAATTATAGATACAGAACTCCTTTATGCAATCGCGGTGTCAGATTTTAAAATAGCTTTTCGGCGAAAGCACATTTTGCAATATTCTGAGTACATAGCTCGGCCATCACGGCTAGCTATTTTGACACCCACCAAGTTTGGGACTCACTAAACTCAGAATTACAATTAGAAAAATTGGATTACCTTTGCTGTTCTTCATCAGAATGCACTCCCAGGACTTCTACTTCAACAACAAATGTTGTTTTGGTTCCAAATAATCCATAGTTATATTCAAATAGCTCCGTTTAGTTCGTGCGTTCAGGTCACTATCCGAAGTGTAACGCGCGAGCACATTTCGTGACAAAAAAATTCAAAATATTCCATTACAGTACTTAGAAGCATGTCAAACACTGTTTAAAATCAATTTTTATGCTATTTGTCTCGTAAAATAGCGATAATATTCCAACCGGGCAACGTTGTATTCATTCAAAGAATGAATTCAAAAAAATGGAGAATTCTCGTGAAAGCGCATCTCAGTCTCACTGTCCCCAGGCTGACCACTCACAAACAGAGCTGTTGTACTTTGCCCAGAGACAGCAGACACCCCATTCCACTTTCTGGCGGCTTTAGAGAGCCAATGGGAGCCTTAGAAAGTGTCACGTTACAGCACAGATGCTGTATTTTTGATCGAGATGCAACAGAAGGACAACAAATTGTCAGACAGGGCACTTCCTGTATGGAATCTTCTCAGGTTTTGGCCTGCCATATGAGTTCTGTTATACTCACAGACACCATTCAAACAGTTTTAGAAACTTTAGAGTGTTTTCTATCCAAATCTACTAATAATATGCATATTCTCGTTTCTGGGCAAGAGTAGTAACCAGTTTAAATCGGGTAGGTTTTTTATCCGGCTGTGCAAATACTGCCCCCTAGCCCCAACAGGTTAACAAACAATATATCCTAAAAACACGACAGGTCAAAGTAAAATGCACAATATGGAATGGACAACCACAACTGTTTCAGGAGTTTCACCCCATTGTAACAATCAGTGGTTTCAAGTTTGTATCTGTCAATCTTTGACAAGCTGATCATAGCGAAAATAAAATACTGCTACATTTCCCGCTGTGTGAACACATTGCAAATAGGCTCATGTTAACTCCTGATAAAGTTGGGTAGCTGATTTTATTAGAGCAATAAATAGACAAATTGATTAGTCACAGGAATCAGGACTAATAAAGCCAATGCAATGGCCTGTTTCACAAATGGTGGGCCTACTACATGGATGGGCATTCATAAAATTACATGGCAAGTCGACATGGTAGGCTACACCTTGTAAGCATGAGCCAACGTCTTTTTTTGGTCCTGTCCAGATCGGACATCTTTTTTGATGTTTTACAGACGGTAGGCTTACTACATAGATGGGCATTTCTAAAATAAAATGTTGAGGCAGCACTGTAGGCTACACCTCAGTATGTGCGGACCGACGCCTTTTGGATGTCTTTTTTTTGTGCGGTCCAGACCGGCCTTGATTTCAACTTCCGGACTGGACCAAACCTGAACCAATCACAGATGTCTTTGTTTGGTTCAGATTTTGTCCGGTCTGGGCCAGCATTGATTTGGCCCAAACATAATCATCTATAAATTACGTCTTTTCAACTTTCATTCAGAACCAAAAATGCGCCTTATTCAACATCTAGAAATTACATATTTTCAACGTATGGAAAATACATATTTTCACAACCTGAACATAAGTATTTTCAACTTTCATTCAGAACCGAAAATGAACCTGATTTCAACTTCCCGAGCATACGTATTTTTCAACATCCGGAAAGACGCCTTTTCAACGTCGTGGAAAATATGTATTTTAAACGTACAGTACGGAAAATAGGCATTGTCACCTTTTATTCAGAACCTAAATTGAACCTAACTTCAATGTCTTGGAAATATGTCTTTCAGACATATTTTCAATGTCAGTTTGCTTACTGGGACTATTCTAATTTAGCAGTGGCTGCCTTTTTTGGTCTCACCTAGGGCGGCAGAACGGCAAGGGCCGGCCCTGGATGTAGCCTATAGCCTAAGTTAGAAGCTTATGCATATTAGCCCATAATTAATTAGCTCAATGTTAGGCTTAATACTGCAATGAATATATCCAGTCAATTTACACAGCGAAAGAAAATCATAGGTAGCCTACAGTATGTGCACTCCAAAGCTACCCTATTGTTTAAGTTTTTTAGGGACAAGAAATTATCCTACTTAGGCTACAACAACATAATGTAATAAAGAATGTTATTGTTTTCAAGTGAGTACAAAACTCTAGTCTAGACAATAAACCTCAGTGAAAAGTCTACTCTATGTCATTTGAATAACCGCTCAAAAGCCTGTGTATTCTGTCAGGAAGTATTGAATTTGGTTAAAAGGACAGTGAATTTCTTCCTACTTTGAAAACTTCTTACCAAGCTCCTGTGTGTATCACACACAGAGTTTTTTTCTCTTAGTGATTATTCTGAACTGAAAACACATGTAACCACGTTAAGTCTAAGCCTATTCGTGATAGTCATTTACTCTGTGTTATTCTGTAGTGTATCTCATGTACACTGTAATTGTTTGAGTGTTACTTATTTTGTGACTAACAAATTCTATTAGTTGAACTGGGTAAATGCATACCTAATTTTACAGAGTAATTATTTGACTGACTATATTCTTATAATGTAGGTCTATTGGAAGTTGTTATATACACTGTACACATAGCACATGCTTGGGAACTACCTTGACATCCCTGATCTGCTTGCCTCAATAAATGATTGCTAGAACATTGGTCGCCAGGATTAGGTATTTGTATCTAGTCTCTTAATAATTGCGGTGCAATTTAGGCACATGTTCATCATAGTCATACTGCGAGTTGATGTAAGGCTCGCTACCTTGACTGGATTCCTCCAGAGACGCACAGGGCCTGTTGTATTTATTCACATTATAATGGAGTCAGATTGATAAATGTAGTTTATTATTATATTCAACATAATTTCGACATAATGGTTGGAAAATTTCCATCCCTTACAGAGGAAGCCCCTAACAATTGTCAAAGATTCCAGCCATCCAAGTCATAGACTGTTCTCTCTGCTACCGCACGGCAAGCGGTACCAGAGCTCCAAATCTGGGAACAAAAGGCTCCTGAACAGCTTCTACCTACAAGCCATAAGACTGCTGAACTGTTAATCAAACGGCTACCCAGACTATTTGCATTGACCCCCTTTTTTTTGCACTGACATTCTTGCACTGGCTCTATGCGTAGTCACTGGACTCTCTCTACCCACACACTCACACAATTCATTCAGAAAGTATTCACACCCCTTGACTTTTTCCACATTTGGTTGTTACAGCCTGAATTTAAAATGCCCCATAATGTCACAGTGGAATTATGTTTTTTTTAACATTTTTACAAATGAATACAAATTGAAAGCTGAAATTTCAAGTCAATAACTATGTATCAATACACCCAAGCACTACAAAAATACAGACGTCCTTCCTAACTCAGTTTCCGGAGAGGAGGGAACGATCAGGGATTTCACCACGAGGCCAATGGTGACTTTAAAACAGTTAGAGTTTAATGACTGTGATAGGAGAAAACTGAGAATGAATCAACAACATTGTAGTTACTCCACAATACTATCCTAATTGGTGGCTGCATCATGTTATGGGTATGCCTGTAATCGTTAAGGACTGAAGAATGGAGCTAAGCACAGGAAAAATCCCCTAGAGGAAAACCTGGTTCAGTCTGCTTTCCACCTAGACACTTGGAGATGAATTCACCTTTCAGCAGGACAATAACCTAAAACACGATGCCAAATCTACACTGGAGTTGTTTACCAAGAAGACAAAGGTGCTTCTACAAACTATTGACTCAGGGGTGTGAATACTTATCTAAATTCGATATTTCTGTATTTAATTTAATACATTTGCAAAAATGTCTAAAAACATGTTTTCACTTTGTCATTATGGAGTATTGTGTGTACAGTAGATGGGTGATCTGTGTAATCCATTTTGAATTCAGGCAATAACACAACGAAATGTAGAATAGGTCAAGGGGAATGAATACTTTCTGAATGCACTGTACTACACTGACACACACACACACACACACAACATATGCTCACACATACAAAACACACACATGCATGTTGACGCCACACACACTTTCACACGCTTCACATACGCTGCTGCTACTCTGTTTATTATCTATCCTAATTGCCTAGTCACTCTTACCCCTACCTACATGTACATATTACCTCAATTACCTCAACTCTTTTGTACCCCTGAACATTCACTCGGTACCGGTACTCCTTGTAGAGAGAATCATTATTGTTATTTTATTGTGTTACTATTTCCTTAAAAAAACATTTGGGAGATAAAACATGTTCAATAATTCTCCTAAGCATTATGATACAAGCAGCTATTAGGCTTATACCTTATCGTGTTATCATTGTTTCACATACCAGTATCCTCATCAGCAGTGACTTATGACAAAACAGACAAAAGTAAAAGAAAAGTCTGACAAAATAAACATTCACACAGTAATCTTCTCTTTTGTCAGATGTGCTCTAAAATGAGAGGAGGCAGCAATTCAATGATGTTTACCCTAATGTAATCTAAACTAACAATTGATTGTGATTATATAAGCAGTTCTTCAATATTTATAAATGTTCTTACACTTGTGAAAATCACTAGGCTATGTTTGACATATACATTTACAGTACTTAATCTTACAAACCTTGTCGGCTGGAGCGAGAGTCCTCTAGACTATGTGTAAATCCAGAAGTGCCGTGCGTCTGGTCAGTCCAGTCAAGACGTTTCCCCACAGTGTTCCTCTACCCTGTGGTCGGCACCAACTCAATCTCTTAAAGGAGGAAGGAGTCCATAATGGAAGTGATGTCACTCCATCTGGGCACTTTTTTCATCCATTTTCCCCCATTTTGTTTACATCTTAAATTCAAACAAGATCACTTGAGTGTGAAATATGAAGACACTTGAATTATCTGGTTTGTCTTGTTGACCATTTCGGTCGAGCTTTAAATGATGTGAGCTTATAAAGGCTTCATAAAGCCTTCATAAACACTAGCAAACATTTAGCTAGCTAGCAGGTTCAACTAAATAAAAATCCCCCTAGATCTTCATAACAAAAATGATGTGCATGCTTCAGTAGGGCAGAAGTCCATAAGTTGCTGTGATTCTGGATGCCCAGATAGCTGCCAACAATGACCAGAAACTGCCATGTGGGGAATCGTAAGTGATTTGTTTTTGCTAGTTTCATCTCGTTCTTGATAGCATGTCTTGTTTTGAGGTGTTTTGACTGATTTCATGTGGCAAAAATTTGCTAGCTAGCTAACCAACAACTGTAACGATGTATTTGAGAGAAGACAAGTGCTCATTGTGCAAATGTATTTATGTTGTCAATAAACGTTGGAGACGATCGATAGTTTATGCCGACAATTTAAAGGCCAAATCAAACAACGCTTTTTTCATGCGCGTGAATGAGCGCGTTCACACTGGAATTAGAATGCACGGTATTGAATGAGAGAAAACAGACGGCTGTGAGAGTCAAAGCCGCCAACGGCGTCATGCGCGTCAAATTAGAAAGCAAGTGAATTTGTTCTTGCGTCTACGCAAAGCAAAGATGGTAAAGTGAGGGGATAAATTCCAATTTAAAAAATGACAAAATTTACTCTAGTGTGTAGATGAGCTTTAATATTGCAGATGGTTTGTGGCTTCCATCAGTGTAATGGTCTGCATCATTTCCAATCTCCCATATATATATTTTTTGTATGCATATATATATATAAATATATATATATATATATATATATATATATATATATATATATATTAGTCAAATGTTTGGATGCACCTACAGTACTTATTCAAGGGGTTTTCTTTATTTTTACTATTTTTTACATTGAAGAATAATGAAGACAGTAGTGAAGACATTAAAACTATAAAATAACACATGGAATCATGTAGTAACCATAAAAATGCTAAACAAATCAAAATAGATTTTAGATTTTAGATTCTTCAATGTAGCCACCCTTTGCCTTGATGACAGCTTTGCACACTCTTGACATTCTGTCAACCAGCTTCACCTTGAATGCTTTTTCAGCAGTCTTGAAGGAGTTCCCACATATGCTGAGCACTTGTTGGCTGCTTTTCCTTCGCTCTGCAGTCCAACTCATTCCAAACCATCTCAATTGGGTTGAGGTCGGGTGATTGTGGTAGCCAGGTCATCTGATGCAGCACTCCATCACTCTCCTTTTTAGTCAAATAGCCCTGACACAGCCTGGAGGTTTGTTGAGTCATTGTCCTGATCAAAAACAAATGATCGTCCGACTAAGCGCAAACCAGATGTGATGGCGTATCACTGCAGAATGCTGTGGTAGCCATGCTGGTTAAGTGTGCCTTGAATTCTAAATAAATCATAGACAGTGTCGCATTCAAAGCACCCCCACACCATCACACCTCCTCCTCCATGCTTCATGGTGGGAACCACACATGCGGAAATCATCCGTTCACCTACTCTGTGGCTCACAAAGACACGGCGGTTGGAACCAAAAATCGCAAATTTGGACTCATCAGACCAAAGGACAGATTTCCACCGGTATAATGTCCATTGCTCGTGTTTCTTGGCCCAAGCAAGTCTCTTATTTTCATTGGTGTCCTTTAATAGTGGTTTCTTTCCTGCAATTTGACCATGAGGTCCTGATTCACATAGTCTCCTCTTAACAGTTGATGTTGAGATGTGTCTGTTAATTGAACTCTGTGAAGCATTTATTGGGGCTGCAATCTGAGGTACAGTTAACTCTAATGAACTTATCCTCTGCAGCAGAGGTAACTCTGGGTCTTCCTTTCCTGTGATGGTCCTCATGAGAGCCAGTTTCATCATAGAGCTTGATGTTTTTTTTGCAACTGGCCTTGAAGAAACTTTCAAAGTTCTTGAAATTTTCCACATTGACTGACCTTCATGTCTTGAAGTAATGATGGACTGTCGTTTCTCTTTGTTTTTTTGAGCATAATATGGACTTGGCCTTTTTTTTAAAGGGGTGGATCAGCTTAATATTGTGGAAAGATTGTTGCTTCCATCAATGTAATTGTCTGCATCATTTCCAATCCCCCATATATTTTTGGGGTAACATACACATACATACCCATACATAAACATTCATACATATACACATATATACATACATACATACATATGTACACATACCTATATAGATATACATACTTTTTTTTGAATATACCTTTATTATTCCCCGCAAACCCTACCACCCTACCCCCAATTGAAGTAAACTAATAAACAATAACACTTAGGCTTCTACCTTCAGTTTATTCATATTATACACATTTTACAGACACAATCTATTTTACAATAGTTATATTTTGATAGTTTTTAGTCCTTCCTCTATTTCTCATGTCCATCCAGTTTGATTTCTATTTGTAACTTGTGCTATTTCACAACATTGCTGAACCTATATTTTGAAGACCCCCTGTTTTACATTGGTTATCTTGTTATTAGTCCCACCCTTCAGCTCCATTCAACCCCTCCCATCTATCTCTTAACCACATCTATTTTGGATTTCTATTTGCCATATATTTTGTTTCACAAAAGTACTGAACCTTTCTATTCTCATAGCTTCTACAGATTGTAAATTAAAGATAAAATGTTTGCTAAAATAATTATTATATTATTGATTGATTGACTATGGCTTTTCAAATCACCCAGTATTGCTATCTGCAGTGTTAGTTCTAGGCAAATGTTACAATTCTTCAGTCATTCCTGGACCTGTGACCAAAAACGAGCTACATATGGACAGTACCAATATAAATTATCTAATGACTCTGCCTCCTCACAGCACAATTTGCAGAGCTGGGAAGATTGTATCCCCCATATATATAACATTCTATTGTTTGCAAGAATTTTGTATAGTAATTTAAATTGAAAAATTTGAAGTTTTGAATCCTGCGTTGTATTGTGTGTCAATTCATCAACCATGTGCCATGGAATGTGTACATCGAAAATCTCTTCCCAACTATTTTGCAATTTACATGGCACAGCTGTCAATTTTTTGGTCCTTAAATGAAATTGGTATATGTTTTTATTTATCACACTTTTCTTTAACCATTTATGTTCTTAATGCAGGTGAAACAGACAAGTTCCTTACTTTTTTACCCTTCTACTTGCCTCTTCCATTTTTCTGGTAATGCTGCTGTTGGTTGTAATTTTGGGTAGAGCAGACATTTCCATATGTCTGTGTTAGCTGCATGTGTGACATAACTCCACCAGTCCTATTTATGATATCATTCACTAAAATTATACCTTTTTTAAACATTTCATCAAAAAATATGTTTGTTTTTTTATCAATTAGTATATTTGAGTTTAACCACAATATTTGTTGTATTATTTGTTCTGTCTTTTCAGGTGGATTAAACTGAAATTGCAACCAACTTTCTAAGGCTTGGACTTGGCCTTTTACCAAATAGGGCTACCTTCTTCATACCACCGCTACCTTGTCACCACACAACTGATTGGCTCAAATGCATCAACTTTTTACAAGGCACACCTGTTAATAGAAATGCATTCCAGGTGACTACCTCATGAAGCTGGTTGAGAGAGTGCCAAGCTGTCATCAAGGCAAAGGGTGGCTACTTCGAAGAATCATAAATATAAAATATATTTTTGTTTAACACTTTTTGGTTACGAAATGATTCCATATGTGTTATTTTATAGTTTTGATGTCTTCACTATTATTCTACAATGTAGAAAATAGTAAAAAATAAAGAGAAACCCTTGAATGAGTAGGTGTGTCCACATTTTTGACTGGTACTGTATATTTTTTTGATACCTAAATGGGCCCTAAAATTCTAAATCAAATAGCTAAATGATCTTTGGTATGACCATCATAAAACATTTGCTTATGTTAGCTCAGGACTCACAAACCACGCCCGCTAATGTTGCTTCTCTGTATGGAGCGATTGATAAATCAGCAGAATTCAATTGTCATAACGCTTCCCATTAATCTAATAATAAGGGCTCAGTTAATTCTGTAATGTTTAAGTATTACAGATTCCGCAATAGAAATGTAAAGTTGATTTCCGATTGAGCCGACATGCAGCGTTTACCGTGAACGCAGTCTCCGCTAAAGCGGGAACATTGCCTTTAAATTTCACTCAGGTTGTACAGCTGAATTTCTGTGATGCGGATTGAATAGAGCCGTAAGTGCTTTTCCACATGGAATTTGCGCTGTTCTTTATCCATGCATGGGCACCAAGCAGACTAAGACTAAATAGGTTTGATATTGACCCAAAGCAAAGTGATCTTGCTATTTCTCCGCTGCTGCTGCAGCACTTAGTGCAAATATAGCAAATATAGCCATCAATTAATGTAACCACTGATTGTCTGGTAGTAGTCTCTAAGAAAACAATGATTTATGGGTGGGTTTAAAACAAAAAAAACATTTCAGATGCCATTTATATAGATGGAAGACCTACTGTGTCACCCAATACAAGGCACATGTACTGTACAGTACATTAAATCACCAGTTGAAGAACATGTACCCCTTTTTTGACGTAAACATTTTTTGACGTTAAACAATAACACAAGACCTTGAGCAAGAATGACCTTGTTTTTTTTCCCCAATGTGAGATGGTGGTCAGTGTGAGTAATGATCAGTGCCAGAAGAGAGTGGGCATTAACCTCTGAGTGCTGTCCCCTACATGGGAAGGGTAGCCATGTGGCCAATGATGATGCTAACACACTAACGGCTCCTCTGTCACATCACCAGGGATCTTGGCACCACACCACTGGGTACAAACTGGTTAAATCAACATTGTTAATTTGTCAACATTTTGTGACGTGGAATCTACATGGAAAATACAAGTCAGCAATGTAAACTGTTGTTATGAGGGTGACATTTCAACCACAGGATTGTGTCATCATGGTAACACATTTTCAACATTGACAAACCCTGTATAAAATATGTTGAATTTGTACCTTTGAAACAATGTCAGATCTTCAACGTGTAATATCCACTATAAGAAAAAAACTGTAGGCTGGGCAGCACCTCCTACTGGAGAGTTGATCTATCTAGAGCCACCCTTTTGTCTCCCATCCAGGGTTTTAACCAAGCCCAGCTTAGTTTTGATATTTGTCACTGACTGTGGGGTTGGGTAAAATGCAGAAGACACATTTCAGTTGAATGTATTTAGTTGTGCAACTGAATAGGTATCCCCTTTACCTTTTATCGTGAGAATGATTGTTGAGAAATCTCCACTTAACAGATTCACTGTTGCTGTCACAGAAGTTGTCATGGAGAGAAGACCAAGGCGCAGCGAGAATATGGATGCTCATGTTTTAATAAAAAAAAATGAGTAAAGCATCCACTCACAAAACAATAAAGATGACAACTGCAACAGTTTTACAGGCTACAAAAACGCAGTGCAAAAACAACTACCCACAACCCCAAAGAAAAACACACACACCTATATAGGACTTCCAATCAAAGGCAACTCAACACACCTGCCTTCAATTGGAAGTCCCAATCACCAACATAAACATTCACACACACAAAAACTGCCACGTCCTGACCCCAAAACTAATACAATAGCTCCATCTGCTGGTCAGGACGTGACAGTTGCTATCAAAGTCATTCCAAAGGGAAGGTTTAACAGAGCAAATGAAATGTAACCATACTGTATCAATCATATATCATCAATTATGCATTTAGGCCTACATAGCATTTGGGAAATCATCAACAGCTATTGTTTAATAATACAAAGATTCCCATCAAAATCTGTATTTTTAAGCTAGAGATATTGCATCAATGTTTTTTCATTGGGTGCATCTCAATCCATCTGCGGTGGAAGGTAGCACGGTACATTATGGGGGTTCTATGTGTTGAGAAACTTGGTGACATTGTTGGATAGAGATTAAGAGAGAAGAGTGATAGTTTAGCATTTTTTGCTACCAGCGCGAGTGTGCAGTTCTCCGCCAGAATGGTAGAATGGCCAACGCTGCCGAAAATGTTGTGGACTTTTTGTTGAAGAAGCCCTTTCATTCTCTAGGGTACATGAAAAACGTGCAAATTAAAAGCGAGGGTCGACCTCTGCCTGAGATCAGTTTCATGAGGAAGGATGAAAATGTGAGGGCGTTCAATACCAACTGGTATCAAAAGTATAGTTGGTTAACCAAGCCGCCTGTATTGTTGGCCTTGCCTGCTTTTTGGAAAGTCTGAGCCTTGGTCGAAAGGTGGGTACAGTGACCTGAAGAACATCAATCATTCAGCTAAACTGCAAAACAAAAGTAGGGAGCATATAAATGCCCACATAAGATTCAAGCTTCTGGGAAAAGCTGCATCGATCATGACAAAGGTCTGCGTATTCAAACTGCTACCAAGCTGCTTATCAACACCACTGGGTTTTTGGGCATGCAATAATTTGCTTTTAGAGGACATGACGAGAGGGAAAGCTCTGCCAACAAGGGCAACTACAAGCAGCTTGCAGAGGTAATTGCGCTTTACAACGCTTTACTTGATGAACATATGGAACTTTCTACTGTCTTTTCTGGGATGTTGAAAACAATTCCGAATGATTTGATAGCTTCCATTGCATCATCCAATAAAAGTTAGATTAAAGAGTGTAACGGCCGTCGAAGGGAGTAGACCAAGGCGCAGCGTGTTGAGTGCTCATCATGTATTTATTGTACTGAGAACACATAAACAAAGAAACAAAAACGACAGCCAAACAGTTCTGTCAGATAAGAAACACTAAACAGAAATTAACCACCCACAAAACCCAAAGGAAAACAGGCTGCCGAAGTATGGCTCCCAATCAGAGACAACGATATACAGCTGTCCCTGATTGAGAACCATACCCGGCCAAAACATAGAAAAAAGGACATAGAATGCCCACCCTAGTCACACCCTGGCCTAACCAAAATAGAGAATAAAACTCTCTCTATGGCCAGGGCGTGACAAAGAGAGAGGTTCACGGAGCGCATTTTTTCTTGTGCACTCAAATAGACTTTCCACCTTCCTCTGGTATTTATTTAGCAAAGATGATAACTTATAATCACTCCGGACAGACACAAGAAAAAACTCATGACATAAATGTTGCAGCAGCCTAGACCATACCTAAACATTAGAAATCTGACATGCTGTATGGGATGAAAACAATACTATTTTTCAGTCTGATCAACTGTAGGTTACTAATAAGAGCAGCTGGATACAGCCAATGTTCCCTGTCCATCTGGTCAGGATAACTAATTGGTAACGTTATGTATTTATAGTCCATTTGTGTGTCAGGAGAAAATGTGAATGTGATCCAATTTAGTTTATATTCAAAATTGGGCTGGCTAGGCTGCCTATACGTCCAGTATGATTAACTGGAATTATCCAATATGATTAACTGGAATTATCCAATGTGATTAACTGGAATGAATCAATCAACATAATAGTGATGACATTTTTATAAGGCCTACAGTTGCATAGGCCTGCACGACGCAAACATGAGTAAAGCAAGCTTAGCCCTGTGCGTTCTATTGTCTATCAGTTGTTGTCTGTGTCTGGGTAGAGGAAATCGCCCTCCTAATCTAGTCTAAATATAATTTAGATGAACAAATGTAAGGTAGCTGCCGTTTGACAGGGTTTTCATTCCACCCCCAGGGCAGGAGTTTTTTTCAGGAGTTTTTTAAAACCTTGGGACCTGATTAGGAAATACTGGTCCCATCACAGCCCATATGAAACCTTTTTACAACTGATTAATCACTGTCATACCTTATAGGGTCCAGTGTTTTCCTAGTTAGGTTAACATATAAGGAAAAACTCCAGGGCCCAAGGTGTAAAAATTGCCCCACCGCTCTGGGACCTATGGTGCCACGTGTCTGCTCGCAATTGTCAGTTATTGTCAGTTATCGTCAGATATGTGGATGATCAGGGCTTTATTGGGGAATGTTTCTTGGGCTACTTTGATGTGTCAAGTGGGCGAGATGCATAGTCTGTGTTTGACTTTATGAATTTTGAGATGTCTGAGTTTAACTTCATAGAGAAACTTGTTGTCCAAACCTACGATGGCGCAGCTGTAATGGAATGTATCTGCTATTTGTATTTACAGCTAACTGTTCCCTGATTAAGTTCCTGTTCCTGTTCCTGTTCCCTGATTAAGAGATGATGACTACTCCACTCCACTACCATTGTCAATTTTCTCCTGACATTAACTGAAGCCAGGTCTCATATGCCCGCTCATCCACTGGCACATTGAATGTTTCCCCTCCAAGCACTGTGAGTACCCTTATCAATTTTCTCTCATTACTGTATGTAGAGTAAATCACAAACACAATCACATTATTACACATCAATGATTTTACTCCTTGCTTAGACTAACTCATTCTTAGGTCTTTTGTCTAACTGTGTAGTGTGTTGTGTTATTGTTTTTTGTCTTCTCAGTCAAATCCTGTCCGGCACTGGTCAAGCCTCTGAACACCTCAACTCATGCCTCATACCCTCATTCAATCACTGCTGTGATCCCTTTCCAACACTGTAAGTTGCCCTCTCATTCCCATTCCCCATAATATTGTACTATGAATGTCTTTATTAAATGCTTTAGGTTAAAATAATTAGTCTTTGACGATTTTTGAAACACACTTTGTCGTCTCAGTGCATTCCGAGCCTATACCGTGAGTCTCCCATCCTACTCAATTATTCAAGTCACCAGCCTCCAATGGTCTTCACTATTATTCTACAATGTAGAAAATAGTAAAAATAAAGAAAATTCCTTGAATGAGTAGGTGTGTCCAAACCTTTGACTAGTACTGTATATATATGGGTAAAAAATGTATTTATAAAATCCTGATCTTTCTTATATCTCTCAGATATAGGACACAAACTTCCTTTTTATTTAAAAATGTTTCCATATGTGATTCTGTTATTCAATGCGTTTCAATGGGCTAAAAGTAGTAATCCAGGATTCAACAAAAAATAGACAATGCATATATAGGACTAGGGTTTCAAGCTTTGGTTGATTTCAAATGGAATCTACAAATTCATTAAAAAGAAATTGGATTCACGTCTCCATCTCAACCAAAAATGTAATTTAAAGAATCTAACTAAATCAAATCAAACTGTATTTAAAGTGCATTTCAAGTTTGATTTGATTTAGCCTTACTAATTAAGTTACAATTTTGGTTGAAATGGAGATGTGAATCCAACAAATCAGATTAATTTGTGGACAAACTGGAATTAAAGCCAGACTCAGTGGCACAGATAAAACGATCTAAGGATACATCTCCTTATAATTTGTGTATGTGGTTGCATTGACAACCAAACACAATTTACTTTTGCAGTACAGTAAATAGCCTATTAACTTCTCGACCAGTTAACAAATGGTATGTTGGATTCAGTTTTCCATCTCAACAAAAAACAAGGCAACAGTAAACATGTCATCCCCCACGAATGATTCAGTGCACCCCATTGGGCCAATTGAGAAAGACTAACATATAGCGTGTGACTAACATATTTCAGTTAATTACTATAGCTCCCACCTTGGGCCAATCAGTGTAATTTTGTAAATGCCGGATCTCTATGACAAGAAACATAATTCACCCATGTTTCATCAAAATTGGGCCAGTGCTGTCTGGGATATTGCGTGTGACAAATGTACGAACAGACAGAGACAGATCCACAGTCCCCTCCCCGATTTCATAGTTTATTAAGCCAGTGGCTCATGTGGAACTATCCAAGCAGTAGATACATCTCCTTTAAATGTTGATATTTGGTTGCGTTGTCAACCAAACACAATTCAACATTTCATTTTGTAATACAGTAAATAGCCTAAAGTTTAGGCTACTACCTAATGTATGTAATGTCCCACTGTTTAGATTGCTTATGTTTATAAGAACTGAGGTCGGGGCGCTCGTGTACTTTAGTTTAACTTTACTCAGAAGTATGCTGGTATTACATAGCTCACATGGCATATCACTCCCGCTGTCTGGCTACTGTAAACCGCGGAACTGGAATCCCACAGTACGAATACACGGACTGGATTATGGCATAATGTTCATTACATTACAATTTAAAAGCATTTATTCAATAAAAAAATTAGTAACACATCCCTATCCACATTTTGAGGTTACTGTAACAAGACATGTCTTTTGTAATCATAGAAAGTGTGCATGTTCAAGACAGCATGCAAATATTACAGGTCTGTAGGAGATTTTCACAATTGCTATAACAATCTGCGCAGAATCTCAAACGGCATTGATCACTTGCACCATGTACTTAAATAATCTCAATTGCAATCCAGGTCATTTGGTTGTGCTAGTACATGAAGCACAGTAATAACACATTAAGTTGAATAAATAAACAAAATATCTAACATTGTATTCCCATTTGAACTTTGTTGTGCTTTTAAAGGGTTGAAAGCGAAGTGACATCACATTTAGGTGACAATTAGACAAAGAATCTGACATTGATTTTCCATTGGAATTTGGTTGTGCTTTTAGATAGTTGAAAGCATAGTGATAACACATTCACATTTCAACAAACTTTTAACTGTCTTTTTGAGTTGGTGAAAATAGGTTGTAATCTATTACCTGGCCTGATGACTCCTTGCTGTCCCCAGTCCACCTGGTCATGCTGCTGCTCCAGTTTCAACTGTTCTGCCTCTGGCTATGAAACCCTGACCTGTTCACCGGACGTGCTACCTTGTCCCAGACCTGCTGTTTTCAACTCTCTAGAGACAGCAGGAGCAGTAGAGATACTCTGAATGATCGGCTATGAAAAGCCAACTGACATTTACTCCTGAGGTGCTGACCTGTTGCACCCTCTACAACCACTGTGATTATTGTTATTTGACCCTGCTGGTCATCTATGAACATTTGAACATCTTGGCCATGTTCTGTTATAATCTCCACCCGGCACAGCCAGAAGAGGACTGGCCACCCCTCATAGCCTTCCTCTCTAGGTTTCTTCCTAGGTTCTGGCCTTTCTAGGGAGCTTTTCCTAGCCACCGTGCTTCTACACTTGCATTGCTTGCTGTTTGGGGTTTTAGGCTGGGTTTCTGTACAGCACTTTGTGACATCAGCTGATGTAAGAAGGGCTTTATAAATACATTTGATTGAATGAATCTCATTGATCAACATATCAACCAAATATGACCCAATTTTCCACATTGAAATGACGTGGTGTGCCCAGTGGGACCTTATTTCCCTTCCTCCTGTCCAAGGTTTCCTCATTTTTCCGGCACTGAGCTAATTTTAGGCAAACTCGAACATCGAAAAATCTGTGCAACTTCCAGCACTCATTTACTATGAACACTGGGTACCCGGTTTAAGTTACAGTTTTCACAGTGGCCAAGCAGGCTACCAGAGTGACCTACCATCAAAAACAATGGAGAAAATGCATCCCTTAACATTTTAACACGGAAACTTCCTTTTTAAGACATAAAAAAAAACTCTTCACCTGACTTGCTTTTCAAAGATAGCTAGAAATGCACACATTTTGTGCTCCTGTAGAAAGCAACCACTCCCCCATTGTTGACAATAAATTAGCTATAACTGGGTTAATAACTCACTAACTACTAAAGAAAATGAACAAATTTGCACAGGTGGCTACATGCAGTTCTCGCTTTGATCTCAAAACAAGCACATCTACTCAAAACTGCTCATGCTGCCCAGTTCAAAGTGAATGGTACAGATCCATATATGGCAATGGCTATTTGCAAATAGGCCTATTGCAGCTCTGATTTGGTTATGGCGCACCAAGTCGTGCATGTCAATGCAATAGAATCCTACTCCAATGCGCGCTGCCTACAAGAAAATCTCTTGCACAGTGAGTTTTGCATACTAAGTCTTGCATAGTGTTTCGGTATGTTACATCGAAATTGGCTAATATTGCATTGATTTGAGCACAATTCCCACAGCAGAGCGAAACGTTGATAGTGTTAATAACTAAAGGGGAAAACTCTAGAAAGTTGAGTGAAGTTCCACCTTGTGCTTTTCTGCAAGCTGATATTTAATCTGGGTGGCAGTCCCCTGTGCACTCGTGCAGCTTAGAGGGAACATTGCTCCTGTCTCATATGACAGGTCCTACATGTGGTGGGCCCACAGTAGACTTCAACCCATCATCCAACAATGTAATATTCTACTGGTGTCATGCAAGACTTCCTGGTCTGGCAACCATTTCCTCCACTTTTCTCGGCCCTTTCCTTTCAAAAATGAGATCATCACAAAGGTTGACGGAAACCTGATAATCAAACTCTCACATTTTATGCCAGCAACTGCAGTGAGTTGATTGGAAATCCTCTTAAGACGCTGATCATAGTTTCAGATCAGGAAATTGCCAATCTTTGTCTAAGGGTTTCTCAAGTAGTGAATTTCAATCAGTTCATCCATTGACTTTCGAAATGACCGCAATAACTAACACTCTTCCTCATTGCAAGACAAGTCAATCAACTGTGCTTAGTGCAGGCTCTCAGTACATCAAAAACACCCATTGGAGCACCGTGCTTTAGGTGCTGTCAATAAATGCTCCACCTTGCAAGGAAACGGACACTCATAAACCTTCAACATTTGTCCCGTCTATTTTTTCCACATCTATTCTCAGATTTTGACAAATGCAGCAACCGCATGACACTTCCCTTTATCAGCCCCACTTAAAAATGAATTAGCAATCTTTGTTGACTTTTTTTCAGCCACCTTATGTTATGTTGTTTGTTTTGGAACTGCGAGCACATCTGAAATGGCTAACAAGCCTTCCATGTGCAATATGATACAATTATATTTATGTTTGCGCTCTGCAGGTGACCATATGGTGTCCATGAGTAACACAGTAATAAAACAACACACATATGGTATGTGGTGAAAAAAAACACTTCAACACTGCATATATCAACTGGGGAAAACATTGTCTGAATAACAATGTCCTAGAGAGTGCATGTCTCAAACACCACACTGTTGCACTAAAACGTCAAAGGGTGACTCAAACACCTTGTTCCTGTGAAGTGCTACCCTTTTATCAAGACAATGTTTGAAACAGATGGCAGAAGCCACAAGATAAATGGTGCACTTCCATGGATAGTGTACTCTAACTCTATGCATTGACACTGCTATAGAGATGCAGTACTTTCATACAGACCAATTCTGTGGCAACTTGCAAGCAGTTGCACAAATAGACACATGATACACTATGTATACAAAAGCATGTGGACACCCCTTCAAATGAGTGGATTCGGCTATTTCAGCCACACGCATTGCTGGTGTATAAAATTTGGCACACCGCCATGCAATCTCCATAGACAAACGTTAGCAGAAGAACGGCATTACTGAAGAGCTCAGTGACTTTCAACATGGCACCGTTATAGGATGCCACCTTTCCAACAAGTCAGTTTTGTCAAATTTCTGCCTGATAGAGCTGCCCCGGTCAACTGTAAGTGCTGTTATTGTGAAGTGGAGACCTCTAGGAGCAACAACGGATCAGCTGCGAAGTGGTAGGCCACACAAACTCACAGAACCGAACCGACGAGTGCTGAAGCGCGTAGTGAGCAAAAATCATCTGTCCTCGGGTTCCACACTCACTACCGAGTTCCAAACTGCCTCTGGAAGCAACGTCAGCACAATAACTGTTCATCGGGAGCTTCATGAAATGGTTTTCCATGGCCGAGCACACACAAGCCTAAGAGCACCATGGGTAATGCCAAGCGTCGGCTGAAGTGGTGTAAAACTCGCCGCCATTGATCTCTGGAATGGCTTTACCATCTGGCAGTCCAACGGACAAATCTGGGTTTGGAGGATGCCAGGAGAATGCTACATGCCCGAATGCAAAGTGCCAACTGTAAAGTTTGGTGGAGGAGGACTAATGGTCTTGGGCTGTTTTCATGGTTCAGGCTCCTTAGTTCCAGTGAAGGGAAATCTTAACGCTACATGATATTCTTGACGATTCTGTGCTTCCAACTTTGTGGCAACAGTTTGGGGAAGGCCCTTTCCTGTTTCAGTAAACCTTTTAGTTGTTCACTGATGTCACACTGACACTGACTCTTACTAAACTAGAGACTTCCATTGTTTTTATATTACGTACCAGCATGTCTTATTTGTTGAAATCATGCCTATTTATGAGTGCCTTTTAATCACGTATGCTGTGTGTCGTTTACAACAATTGCCTTTCACGTAATTTCTTACATTCTCACATGTGAAATCGAATTGAATCGCATGGATTGTTTTCCTTGCTTGCATGGTGTGCTGTGATTCCACAGATTAGCATGGATGAAAGTGACATTGAGACAGCTGTTGCCAATTCCCTATCACCTCCTCCCTCTCCAAAATACATTTAACAAAAATATAAACACAACATGCAACAATTTCAAAGATTTTACTGAGTTACAGTTAATATAAGGAAATCAGTCAAATACATGCATACTGCCCTAATCTATGGGTTTCACAGATATGCATCTGTTGATCACAGAAACAAATGAAGGGCGTGGATCAGAAAGCCAGAGAATATCTGGTGTAACCACCATTTGTCTCATGCAGCGCAACACATCTCCTTCACAAAGGGTTGATCAGGCTATTGTCCCACTCTTCAATGGCTGTGCGAAGTTGCTGGATATTGGCGGGAACTGGAACACACTGTAGTACACGTTGATCCAGAGCATCCCAAACAGGCTCAATGGGTGACATGTATGGTGAGTATGCAGGCCATGGAAGAACTGGGACATTTTGAATTGTGTACAGATCCTTGCGACATGGGGCCATGCATTATCATGCTGAAACATGAGGTGATGGTGGCGGATGACTGGCACAACAATGGGCCCCAGGATCTCGTCATGGTAGCTCTGTACATTCAAATTGCCATAAATAAAATGCAATTGTGTTCGCTGTCCAAAGCTTATGCCTTCCCATACCTTAACTCCACTGCCACCATGGGGCACTCTGTTCACAACTTTGACATCAGCAAACCGCTCTCCCACACGGCGACATACATGCTGTCTACCATCTGCTGTACATTTGAAACCGTGATTCTTCCGTGAAGAGCACACTTCTCCAGCATTCCAGTGGCCATAGAATGTGAGCATTTGCCCACTGAAGTCGGCTACTGCAGTCAGGTCAAGACGCTGGTGAGGACGACGAGCACGCTGATGAGCTTCCCTGAGACGGTTTCTGACAGAAATTCTTCAGTTGTGCAAACCCACAGTTTCATCAGCTGTCCGGGTGGCTGGTCTCTGACGATTCCGCAGGTGAAGAAGCCAGATGTGGAGGTCCTGGGCTGGCATGGTTACACGTGGTCTGCGGTTGTGAGGCCGGTTGGACGTACCGCCAAATTACGGATGGCTGGCAATGAGACGGGAGGAGGGGTGGGCCTGGAAACAGAAGACAAAGGGCTGTGAGACAAGGGCTTAATCCTGGACACATGAAAAGTGGGATGCATACGGAGGGTACAGGGCAACAGAAGATGAACAGCAGTGGGACTAAGGACTTTAGAGATGGGGAAAGGACCAATAAAAAGGGGGTAAAGTTTACAGGACTCCACCCAGAGGGGCAGGTCCCGCGTAGACAGCATACCCTCTGCCCGAGACGATAGCAGGGAGCCAGAGTGGAGGTGGAGGTAGTCTTGATGAGAGCAGACCGAGTTTTCTTCCAGATACCCTCAGCCCAGGTGTTCGTCTGCCGGCGTATGTTGACCTCTTCTTCTTGCTTCGGGAAGATCGGGGGCTGATACCCCATGGAGCACTCGAAGGGAGAGAGCCCAGTGGCAGAGCAGGCGTACTCCACCCACACAAGTTGGCGGCTCCAGGTGGTGGAGTTGGTCGAGACGAGGCACCTAAGCGTTGTCTCCAGGTCTTGATTGGCACGCTCAGACTGGCAATTGGACTGGGGATGAAATCCGAAGGACAGGGTGGCTGACAACCCAATGAGGGTGCAGAACGCCTTCCAGAATCAGGACGCAAATTGAGGACCACGATCAGAGACCATTTTTTTTATTTCACCTTTATTTAACCAGGTAGGCCATTTACAACTGCGACCTGGCCAAGATAAAGCAAAGCAGTGCGACAAAAACAACAACACAGAGTTACACATAAACAAATGTACAGTCAGTAACACAATAGAAAAGAAAAATTGAAAAATCTATGTACAGTGTGTGCAAATGTAGAAGAGTTGGGAGGTGGGCAATAAATAGACCATAGAGGCGAAATAATTACAATTTAGCATTAATACTGGAGTGATAGATGTGCAGATGATGATGTGCAAGTAGAGATACTGTGGTGCAAAAGAGCAAGGGGGTAAGTAATAATATGGGGATGAGGTAGTTGGGTGTGCTATTTATAGATTGGCTGTGTACAGGTACAGTGATCGGTAAGCTGCCCTGACAGCTGGTGCTTAAACTTAGTGAGGGAGATATGAGTCTCCAGCTTCAGAGATTTTTGTAATTTGTTCCAGTCATTGGCAGCAGAGAACTGGAAGGAAAAGCGGCCAAAGGAAATGTTGACTTTGGGGATGACCAGTGCAATATACCTGCTGGAGCGCGTGCTACAGGTGGGTCTTGCTATGGTGACCAGTGAGCTGAGATAAGGCGGGGCTTTACCTAGCAAAGACTTATGGATGACCTGGAGCCAGTGGATTTGGCGACGGATATGTAGTGAGGGCCAGTCAACGAGAGCATACAGGTCGCAGTGGTGGGTAGTATATGGGGCTTTGGTGACAAAACGGATGGCACTGTGATAGACTACATCCAGTTTGCTGAGTAGAGTGTTGGGGGCTATTTTGTAAATGACATCGCCGAAGTCTAGGATTGGTAGGATAGTCAGTTTTACGAGGGTATGTTTGGCGGCATGAGTGAAGGAGGCTTTGTTGCGAAATAGGAAACCAATTCTAGATTTAATTTTGGATTGGAGATGCTTAATGTGAGTCTGGAAGGAGAGTTTAGAGTCTAACCAGACACCTACAGTTGAAGTCGTCAGTTTACATACACTTAGGTTGTCATTAAAGTTATTAAAACTCATTTTTCAACCACTCCACAAAGTCGGTTAGGACATCTACTTTGTGCATGACACAAGTCATTTTCCAACAATTGTTTACAGACAAATTATTTCACTTATAATTCACTGTATCACAATTCCAGTGGGTCAGAAGTTTACATACACTAAGTTGACTGTGCCTTTAAACAGCTTGGAAAATTCCAGAAAATGATGTCATGGCTTTAGAAGCTTCTGATAGGCTAATTGACATCATTTGAGTCAATTGGAGGTGTACCTGTGGATGTATTTCAAGGCCTACCTTCAAACTCAGTGCCTCTTTGCTTGACATCATGGGAAGATCAAAAGAAATCATCCAAGACCTCAGATAAATGTTGTAGACCTCCACAAGTCTGGTTCATCCTTGGGAGAAATTTCCAAACGCCTGAATGTACCACGTTCATCTGTACAAACAATAGTACGCAAGTATAAACACCATGGGACCATGCAGCCGTCATACTGCTCAGGAAGGAGACGCGTTCTGTCTCCTAGAGATGAACATACTTTGGTGTGAAAAGTGCAAATCAATCCCAGAACAACAGCAAAGGACCTTGTGAAGATGCTGGAAGAAACAGGTACAAAAGTATCTATATCCATAGTAAAATGAGTCATATATCGACCTAACCTGAAAGACCGCTCAGCAAGGAAGAAGCCACTGCTCCAAAACCGCCATACAAAAGCCAGACTACGGTTTGCAACTGCACATGGGGACAAAGATCGTACTTTTTGGAGAAATGTCCTCTGGTCTGATGAAACAAAAACAGAACTGTTTGGCCATAATGACCATCGTTATGTTTGGAGGAAAAAGGGGGGGCTTGCAAGTCGAAGAACACCATTCCAACCGTGAAGCACGGGGGTGGCAGCATCATGTTGTGGGGGTACTTTGCTGCAGGAGGAACTGGTGCACTTCACAAAATAGATGGCATCATGAGGCAGGAAAATTACGTGGATATAATGAAGCAACATCTCAAGACATCAGTCAGGAAGTTAAAGCTTGGTCGCAAATGGGTCTTCCAAATGGACAATGACCCCAAGCATACATCCAAAGTTGTGGCAAAATGGCTTAAGGACAACAAAGTCAAGGTATTTTTTTTTTTTTTTTTTTTTTATTTCACCTTTATTTAACCAGGTAGGCAAGTTGAGAACAAGTTCTCATTTACAACTGCAACCTGGCCAAGATAAAGCAAAGCAGTGTGACACAGACAACAACACAGAGTTACACATGGAGTAAACAAACAAGCCAATAACACAATAAACAAGTCAATGATACAGTAGAAAAAAGAAAGTCTATATACAGTGTGTGCAAAAGGCATGAGGAGGTAGGCAATAAATAGGCCATAGGAGCAAATAATTACAATTTAGCAGATTAACACTGGAGTGATAAATGAGCATATGAAGATGTACATGTAGAGATACTGGTGTGCAAAAAGAGCAGAAAAGTAAATAAAATAAAAACAGTAAGGGGATGAGGTAGGTAGATAGGGTGGGCAATGTACAGATGGACTATGTACAGCTGCAGCGATCGGTTAGCAGCTCAGGTAGCTGATGTTTAAAGTTGGCGAGGGAAATAAAAGTTTCCAACTTCAGCGATTTTTGCAATTCGTTCCAGTCACTGGCAGCAGAGAACTGGAATGAAAGGCGGGCCAAATGAGGTGTTGGCTTTGGGGATGATCAGTGAGATATACCTGCTGGAGCGTGTGCTACGGGTGAGTGTTGTTATCGTGACCAGTGAACTGAGATAAGGTGGAGCTTTACCAGGCATAGTCTTATAGATGACCTGGAGCCAGTGGGTCTGGCGACGAATATGTAGCGAGGGCCAGCCGACTAGAGCATACAGGTCGCAGTGGTGGGTGGTATAAGGTGATTTGGTAACAAAATGGATGGCACTGTGATAGACTGCATCCAGTTTGCTGAATAGAGTATTGGAAGCTATTTTGTAGATGACATCGCCGAAGTCAAGGATCGGTAGGATAGTCAGTTTTACTAGGGTAAGTTTGGCGGCGTGAGTGAAGGAGGCTTTGTTGCGAAATAGAAAGCCGATTCTAGATTTGATTTTGGATTGGAGATGTTTAATATGAGTCTGGAAGGAGAGTTTACAGTCTAACCAGACACCTAGGTATTTGTAGTGGTCCACATATTCTAGGTCGGAACCGTCCAGGGTGGTGATGCTAGTCGGGCGGGCGGGTGCAGGCAGCGAACGGTTGAAAAGCATGCATTTGGTTTTATTAGTGTTTAAGAGCAGTTGGAGGCAGCTGAAGGAGTGTTGTATGGCATTGAAGCTCGTTTGGAGGTTAGTATTGTAGTGGCCATCACAAATTTCTGACCTCAATCCTATAGAACATTTGTGGGCAGAACTGAAAAAGCGTGTGCGAGCAAGGAGGCCTACAAACCTGACTCACTTATACCAGCTCTGTCAGGAGGAATGGGCCAAAGTTCACCCAACTTATTGTAGGAAGCTTGTGGAAGGCTACCCGAAACGTTTGACCCAAGTTAAACAATTTATTGACAATACTACCAAATACTAATTGAGTGTATGTAAACTTCTGACCCACTGGGAATGTGATGAAAGAAATAAAAGCTGAAATAAATAATTCTCTCTACTATTATTCTGATATTTCACATTCTTAAAATCAAGTGTTGATCCTAACTGACCCAAAACAGCGAGTTTTACTAGGATTAAATGTCAGGAATTGTGAAAAACTGAGTTTAAATGTATTTGGCTAAGGTGTATGTAAACTTCCGACTTCAACTGTAGATGGATACTGACAAGTTGATTCTCCTCATACCCTCACACACTTAAAATGTTTGAGAGAGAGCGAGCGAGAGAGAAATAATGGCTAAAATGTTGAGTGTATTGATACATATTGTGTAATTTTTTATGTTATATTATATAAATAGTTCCCCCCCAAAAATACTCACTGTAAATGTGGATATATTTCATAACATATTTCATAACATTCAGTGCCCTCTACTGGTCAAATAGTCATTTGCATACACATGCTCATGTACATTAACACATACATCTGTTTGTACACATATACACATGCACACACACGGTGGACACACACACACACACACACACACACACACACACACACACACACACACACACACACACACACACACACACACACTGCCTGGTCAACTGTCAGCAGTGATTTCATTTATTTCAAGATGCTGAAGTGTGATTTGTTATGACTGAGCATGAGGTGGTCAACTAATTGAACAGATTCGATTTGATCTGCTGGTGGCGTCAACGAACTGTGACAAAACAACAAACTGTAACGCTACATAAGAAATGTCATACATTACATTTTATAACACCTGAGCTGTGCTTTTATTGCAAACAAATTAATTTACACTCCAATACATCAAAAGAATGAGATAGGAACGGAAACACCAGAAAACACAGAACAGTCACCTTGGTTGAGTTCCTAATGCTTCATTAGGCAGAAATGACTGATATCACAAACAATCAATCTTTCACATGCTCTCTGTGTCTGCATCAGCTCAGACATTAATCACAGAGTACAGAAAGGGACAGAACATCCACTGGTAATACCACTGGTGGTGTCCTGAAGCTCTCTTTCTATCTCTCTCTCTCTCTCTCTCTCTCTCTCTCTCTCTCCTTCTCCTTCCTTCTCTGTTCAACAGATCATGCATAAAACATTGCCCTAGAGGGGCATCTCCTTTGATTTTGGCCAACAGCCCTGAAAGAGATACTCCATGGAGGCTGACTCTGTCTGCAAGGCTGGATGAGCCGGCTAGAAGATTGATACACGTCAGTCGCCATGGTGACAGGAGACCTGCCCTGCATGCTGATATCCAATCAGATCCCTAGTTGGTAGTAACAGGATCTTGACAGGGCTCTGTTGACATGTGGACATGTGTCTTACTATGACGGTGTCACTCCACATACAGTACATATAGTCACAAAACTCATTGGGAAGATGGGCAAAATCTCAGGAACAACTGTTATGAATCCTGATCACTTCTGTGTCCCTCTGTGCGCTTGGTATGCTACTGTAGAGATGCAGCTGTGGGCTCAGGTGGATTAGAGGTCACATTAAGACTGTGGCAGTCATGAAATTCTGTCAGCCGGTGATTGTCAAGCAAATAACTGCCGGTCTCACGGTAATTGAGTGTTAATTAACATAAACACATTTAGCATCTCCTGGCTTCCACACTGATGCAGACCTTTGAACATCTACATGTTATAAAGTCTAATAAATCCATATAATATAGCCTACATCTTCACAATAAATCGATTATTTATTTTAGAAAGGTCTAAAGAAGCATGATATGAAGACATTTTTGTCAATCTCAGAAAAGAAGAATAGCATACTCTGAGTTGTCCATGTTAGGTCCTGATGTGGCTATGCCAAATGGCTGTGGGCTACACTAGCTCATTTAGCAGATAAGATTTGCTTATAATTCTGTGGCATTATTTTATAGTATGAAGAATATAATTGAAAAAATTGGAATAAAATATAAATATTTCTCCAAATGAGTTGAGGGAGTGCACACATGTGGCTATTCTGTGTTGAGCGGTTAACAAAGAAATAGGTATTCCTATATGCTTAATTTAGAGTTATTAATGCATCTTTATGTAACAAGTGCGCTGAAAGTCGGGAAGCAAGTTCAGGGAGTGAGTGTTTTAATAAATAAAAGAAACAATGATCACAAACAACGCACCGACATGAAAACAGAGTCAATAACACCTGAGGAAAGAACCAAGGAGAGTGACAGATATAGGGAAGATAATCAAGGAGGTGATGGAGTCCAGGTGAGTGTCGTGAGGCGCAGGTGGGCGAGACGATGGTGACAGGTGTGCGGGATAATCAGCAGCCTGATGACCTAGAGGCCGGAGAGGGAGTATACATGACACTTTAGTTGTTCTACAAACGTTGGGCTATATGTTTTGATTTTTAATACATTGTAAGGCTGCATGATGCGACTCTAATGATGATTTGAAAGAAATTGCTTGTAAGGCATGAGCTCTGCTTTGTTTCCTGCGCAGGCTGTACACACTCTAATATCCATGCCTTTTGTGGCCTGGAGTGCTGCGTTGTGCCCTTCTCCTTGAGTGCTGTGCAAACTGAAGCGCCTCTCACTCACATGGCTCTCTGTCACCTGATCGGGTCTTTCTCAAAGGCTACAAGTGAAGACAGACACATCGGTGACACAACTGCGCGCGTTCTTATCCAATTCTGAGGTGTATATTGAAGATATTGGAAGAACTGTCCACATTTACTTTTTGTCAGCTAACAAGATGAGTAGGCCTAACGAACAGCAAAATCACTAGCCTATGTCAATTTACTATCCCCCATAGTACAAAAGTCAACCTATTCTATTCTCCGTGAGAAATAAATATTCCAAACATAGTCTGGGACAGTTGTGAGGTGCAGTAAAACCCAAATTAATACAACCACTAGCATTAAAAAAAACAGTTTTAACGCAATGTGGCTGACGCAACAGATCCGAACGTTTAGCTTAAAATGATGATAAACTATTAGGCAATTTTTCACATTATAAGCACAGCACTGTGCACATGGCAGTAAGCTATAAGCATGTTCCATTAGCGGGAAAACACCATTATTAAAAGTGACCACAAATGTGATTATGTATGTAATGCTTTTATTATAAAGGTGCATTTTTATGGTGAAAATAATCTTCCCCAAACTTGAAACTCATGCGCTGCTTATGTATGCCAGTTAGGCTCTAAACCCCTTGTAAAGTGGATTCATGTGCTTCATTTTAAGAAGTTATTTGGCCACTTTAGTTATAATACAAACCTTATCGAAACACATAGGGCTACGGGCTAGGCTACATGAGGTGTGCGTCTATGATTCTAAAACGTCGCAACAAAAGGCCGTTTCTTATGCTGGACATCATAGTATATAAGTGATAGTATATCATTCACAAGTGATAGGCTAATATTGTCACCCATCAGACTATTCTTGATTTAATCTTGTCTTTACATATACGAAATAATATATGTGTGAAATTTGTTTTGATTTAGAATAGATCATTATCATGCACCTGTATTGAAACAGGGGCAGCGGGGAAAAAATACATGTCATCTATGCACTTAAATAGCGAATGGAGGACGCTTTTCCCCTTGGTTTATTTTCATGTCAGCCAGGTAGGCTATACTCCTGTTGTAAATATAAGCAATGTGCTTAATATTAGGAAAGTTGAGAAATAAATATAGTAGGCCTAGCCTATAGAAAGCTGATGGGAACCTCCTCTTTTTAGTAGAGGCCATAACTCTGTTTTCTCGCTCAATTGCATAGCCTATAGAAATGTTGCGCAACCTGAGCCCATGTGCTCCTATGAAGTGTTTGATTCGATTATAAATTACATTTGCATTGATGTCAGCGTGATTAGAGGGACAAAAGAGTGCCGAGTACCAGGCAGTTGGCAAGTTTGGAATGGCTTCTAATGAAGATCAGCAGCATCAGAGCTTGGAGAAGCTTAATTAACACGACTAAATGGTCACGTGGAATTTGACTGCATTCATGACTCATGACCGCCGGTGTGGCGGTAATATGGTCACCGCAACAGCCCTAGGTCACATTCATATTTTCTGAAAGGGAAGCCTTGTCATAAATCCACCCTCTTTCTAAGGACATTTGCTGTTCTGGTTGACAGACAGAGACAGAAACCTTCTCAACCCTGAGAGCCGAGGGCCGCAGCCAGCCACCAGAACCAGGTTCATATTCATATTCACATTCTAAGAATATGGCCTTGCCTATTTGAGTGACTGACAGACATTTCTGAGCTACTATCAATGACTAATTATAATGATGCATTCTCAATGGGCATGGGGGAATGAAATGGCTACAGTGGCCCTGGGCTACACGACACATACTCCTATTCCATTCCCTCATTTTCCCTCTCTTAGTTAGACCAGGCACATTATTTACACTTCTGTTAGTTTGGGAGAAAGGAAGGAGCGCTTAATGTGTGTTTTTAATGACAGTACAAAATCTGTCCCAAGACAAATTCATCATGGGAGAATCTTTCAATTACAGAGGGATAAAATACCAAATTCGATCTCACTGAAAACACACATCTTATAAGGGTACAAGGCGAGACCCAGATGCAGACACGGGAGGCAGATGGTTCGAGTCTATTTATTAGTATCCAAGGAGCAGGCAAGAGAAGGGTCGTGGACAGGCAAAAAGATCATAAGGTCAGAGTCCAGGAGGTACAGAGTGGCAGGAAGGCTCAAGGTCAGGGCAGGCAGTATGGCCAGGCAGGCGGGCTCAGTGTCAGGGTAGGCAAGGGTCAAAACCGGGAGGACTAACAAAAGAGAGAATAGAAAAAGCAGGGGCACAGGAAAAACACGCTAGTTGAGTTGACAAGACGAAATGGCACAAAGGGACAGAGATAAATACACTCGGGAAAATAAGCGACACCTGGAGGGGGTGGAGACAATCACAAGGACAGGTGAAACAGATGGAGGCGTGACACATCTTCAGTTGACTGCTCCATGTCCAACTTTGCAAAGTATGTAATCTAATCATTAATAATTATGTTTATCACCATGGTAATAAAACATTTTCAAGGCAGCAGCAGAGGCTACAGTTCTTTTTCCATAACACATGAATGAGATTTGACATGGCAATGGTAATGATGAGTGCCATTTGTGTGGGTGAAAATGTGGAGGTTTGAAAATAACAGCCAAAGTCCCAAGGTGCAAGTCTAACTCTATTACCGTACCTCTCACTGATGCTATGGCACCACACCTGAAAAAAAGTCCAGTTCTGTCATCCATCCATCCATCCATCCATCCACCCACCCAAACCTCTCCTCTCAATTCCCACTCCACTTCATCATCAAGTATGCTCAGGGAGGGGCGGTCAGGGAGGTCAAAGGTCAGAGAGAGAGAGGGGAAGGTTGTTGTGACCCAAATGGCACGCTATTCCCTATTTATTGCACTACTTTTGACCATGGCTTGTGCTGGTCAAACGTAGTGCACTGTATAGGGAATAGGGTGGCATTTGGGATGCAGGCGAACTCTGCTACATTGCTCAGGCCATTAAACCAGAACCATTTACCTCATTCCCTCATTCTCACAGTGTTTTAATGGTGGAGCCAAGAGCACATGGGCTGAGGTGAACTCCTGTCCTACTCCACTCACCTGGGGCTGCCATTAAATCAGGTTCTCCAGCCAGAGCTCTCCACCACCACAGCCAGGTTGGGCAATACTGTAATATTGCACTTAACGAGTTCGGTTTTGAATCTATACTCCTTATATCTGCTAAAGAAGTAGCACATACTGTACCTGTACAGTATACTGTACCCTTTGTGCTGTTGTCTGTGCCCAATAATGTTTGTACCATGTTTTGTGCTGCTACCATGTTGTGCTGCTGCCATGTTGTGTTGTTGTCTTAGGTCTCTCTTTATGTAGTGTTGTGTTGTCTCTCTGTCGTGATGTGTGTTTTGTCCTAGATTTATTATATATATATTTTTTTATCCCAGCCCCCGACCCCGCCGGAGGCATTTTTCCTTTTGGTAGGCCATCATTGTAAATATGAATTTGTTCTTAACTGACTTTCCTAGTTAAATAAATATAAAGTTAGCAAGTTTGGTAGGCTACTAATGACCATAAGCAGCAGCAGAGCTTGGAGAAGCCTAATTACAGTGACTAAACCGTCGCCTTCATGACTCGTGACCGCCGGTGTGGAGGTAATACGGTCACCATAACAGCCCCATTCATACCCCTTGACTTATTCCAATTTTTTTCTGTTACAGCCTGAATTGTCTACACATAATACCCCATAATGACAAAAACATATTTTTAGAAATGTTTTTACATTTATGGAGAATGGAATACAGAAAAACATTTACAGAAGTATTCACACCCCTGAGTCAATACTTTGTAGAAGCACCTTTGGCAGCAATTACAGCTGTGAGTCTGTAAGAGTTTTCCTCACCTGGATTGTGCAACATTTGCCCATTATTCTTTTCAAAATTGCCATAGGTTTTCAAATAGATTTGTCAAAACTGTAACTCAGCCGCTCAGGAACATTCACTGTCTTCTTGGTAGTAACTCCAGTGTAGATGTGGCCTTGTGTTTAAGGTTATTGTCCTGTTGAAAGGTGAATTAATCTCCCAGTGTCTGGTGGAAAGCATACTGAACCAGATTTTCCTCTGAGATTTTGCCTGTTTATCTCCATTACATACATTTTTTTATCCCAAAAAACTCCCCAGTCCTTAACGATTACAAGCATACCCATGACATGATGCAGCCTCCACTATGCTTGGAAATATGGAGAGTGTCACTCAGTAATGTGTTATATTGGATTTGCCCCAAACATAACATTTTGTATTCAGGACAAAAAGTTAATTGCTTTGCCACATTTTATGAGATAATTATTTTAGTCTCATGTTTCAAACGGGATGCATGTTTTAGAATATGTTTATTCTGTACAGACTTTCTTATTTTCCCTAAGTCAACTAGGTTAGTATTGTGGAGTAACTACAATGTTGTTGATCCATGCTCCGTTTTCTCATGTCACAGCCATTAAACTCTGTATCTGTAAAAGTCACCATTGGCCTCATGGTGAAATACCTGAGCAGTTTCCTTCCTCTCCGGCAATTGAGTTAGGAAGGACGCCTGTAGTATAGCCCATAGAAACACATTGAATAACAAATTAATGAATGGAGAAACAGACAATCAAAACATAAATCGTAAGGAAAAAGGTTTTGAAGTGTCTTTCCTATAAAAAGGAGATACTGTATAAGAAAGCTGAGGAAATATAAAAGTTTTTTGGACACATATTTAAGCCTGTTTTTTGGGCACAAAACTCTCTTAATTTTAATAAACCAGTACCGGTTACCTTCAGACAAGTCCCGTGACACTTGTGGGGATCATAGGGCAAAACTGAGAATCTCCCCTTTCCATAGAGTGGTATTTGTTTGTAGTCCAAACCGTTTGGACATTACAGATGTTTTCGTGAGAAGACCAATTTTAAGGAAACTCTCACAAGCACTGGTGTAGCTCGGCCACTTTCCACCGCAAATGCGGAAAACTGACATAGGCGGATGTGTTGGATTGAGATGCAGCCCATGCAAAAACTGATATCTCTAGCTCAGTGGTCGCCAACCGGTCGATTGCGATTTTCAAGGCATTCCTAGTCGATCACCAAATATTTATGTAGAAAAGCCAACGAACGATAAAGGCTTGCACTCCTTTTTTAAAATCGTGTTGAGCTGTTGCAAGTAGGTGCACTTGATTCAAAAGTCCTGTGCACCGCGTAAGCAAAGTGTTCCCATGAGACAAACTCTGCCTACCCGGTGGACCGGCAAATCTGTGATTAAATCGAGTGCACCTACTGCGCTGCCCAATCGGATAGCTCAAACCACCGTGACTACAGAGCTTCCATGACCCTGGCCACAGCCAAATTTAATAGGCTACTAGCCTACGTAAGATTTAATAACTTTTAAAACCATGTCCATAGAGAGATTGTCAACGAATACAGCGAACAGCTGCTGTTTTTATGAGTGACTTCATGTTTAAGTTTATATTCAGCACTGTCACTGTTTTTATTCAACACTATTACAAAGCGTGTTTCTCCGTACTTCCGCTCGGGCTGCAGCTGCAATGAATGAATAGCCAATTCTTGATAGCCCTACATTTTATTATTATTAGTTAGCATCTCATCGTGTTGATTTTAATATTAAGGAATATTTAACTTTCTCTGGTCATAGGAACAACATGAATATGTGCATGAGGCAGATGCGGTGCGACTCGAGTTTCGCCATCAGGTGGAAGACGGTGTCCCCTCTCTCTGGTCAGTCTCACCGGAGAAAAGTAAGGAGAGAGCAGGGACCGTGAGAGGAGGTTGGGAAAAATAGTTTTGAACCGTCATCCACTCGGAATTCCAAGTCGGAAACTCTGGCATTTTTCTAGAGATCCGACTTTTCGACCTGAAGGTCACTGACGTCGTGATTTCACCTCGTTGACCATCAGATGCAGGTACCGTCAGTCCAGTAAAATAAAAAAGCAAATTATTTAAATTCATGCTCCACAGTGCCTCACAAGTGCTAAACCAACTGATCTATTTTGTTATCAAAGCTCGAGTTTTGAAATATAATATGGTCTGATTAACAATATTTGTCAGGCCAATCATATAGCCAATATGCTGTGATAATGTGTTAGGCCTGCTGCCCAAACGTCATTCCTACAAAACTGTTTGTGTGAGGTTAATGTCAATAACAGAAAATCTGAGCAGTAGATCTCAGCTTGCTTTTTGACTGTGAATGTGATCGTGACTCAGAAAAGGTTGGTGACCACTGCTCTAGCTTAATCTGACTGATTTTGATGGGGATTTTTTATTTTGTTACTTAGATCGACGCACGGGTGCGTCAATAGACTCCTAAGGATTTTAAACACTATTATTGCTTACAGAGTGAGTCCATGCAACTTATTATGGGACTTGTTGCACATTTTTCTCCTTAACTTATTTAGGCTTGCCATAACAAAGGGGTTGAATACTTATTGACTCAAGACATTTTAGCTTTTCATTTTTTATTCATTAGTAAAAATTTCGAAAAACATAATTCCAATTTGACATTATGGGGTATTGTGTGTAGGCCCATGACAAATAAACGAAATGTAATACATTTTAAATTCAGCCTGTAACACAACAAAATGTGGAAAAAGTCAAGGGTTGTGAATAATTTCTGAAGGCACTGTAGCTGCTACATTTACCTTGTACCCCTGGACTTTGACTCGGTACTGACACACCCTGTATATTACCATGTTCTTTTTAATAATTATTGCTTTTTGTTATTCCCTGTGTATTTATTCCTTTGTTTATTCCTTTTTCCTTTATTCCTCACAATTTCAGTTTTTTTTTAAGTATCTTTGTCTTTAACTGCATTTTTGGAAAAGGACCTGTAAGTAAACAATTCACTGTTAGTCAACCTACACCTGTTGTTTACAATGCATGTGACAAATAAAACATTATTTGATTTGAGGAGCGGCTGAATCAATGACCCTCCAACTCAACTCCATCCTTTCTTCAGTCGGGAGTTGCACGTGTGTCAGGGCAACAGCAACACTGGTAGTAGACTCTACAGGAGTAGGATGTTAATTTGATACAGTTTGCTGCAACAGGAAAATAACCCTGCAGCAATAGATTATGTGAAATATTATGTGGATTATAATTAATGGACATTTTTTGTAGGGGTTAATACATTTTCCGGAAGGGAAAGTCAAGTCTGATATTTCAAAGTGGAAATTTCAAACTTCAGAAGCCTTTTTAAATCTCAAAAGTAAAATGAGGAAACTTCTCCTGGTTTCAGTGAAGGAATGATATCGGCTCACATCCAGACAGAGATATGCACAACCTGTGCCTGTGTCAGAGTGAGTGATGGTACAATGCTTGTCTTGTATCAATCTCACCTGGGAGCACAGCATCCACTAGTAATCAGTGCCAGTCCATAAACAGTACCAGTCAAACGTTTGGACACACCTACTCATTCAAGGGTTTTTCTTTATTTACTATTTTCTACATTGTAGAATAATAGTGAAGACATCAACAATATGAAATAACACACATGGAATCATGTAGTAACTAAAAAAGTCTTAAACAAATCAAAATTAGATTTTTCAAAGTAGCCACCCTTTGCCTTGATGACAACTTTGCACACTCTTGGCATTCCCTCAACCAGCTTCACCTAGAATGGTTTTGCAACAGTCTTGAAGGAGTTTCCACATATGCTGAGCACTTGTTGGCTGCTTTTCCTTCATTCTGCCATCCAACTCATCCCAAACCTCAATTGGGTTGAGGTCGGGTGATTGTGGAGGCCAGGTCATCTGATGCAGCACTCCATCATTATCCTTCTTGGTCAAATAGTCCTTACACAGCCTGGAGGTGTGTTGGGTCATTGTCCTGTTGAAAAACAAATGATAGTCCCACTAAGCGCAAACCAGATGGGATGGCGTATCACTGCAGAATGCTGTGGTAGCCTACTGGTTAAGTGTGCCTTGAATTCTAAATGAATCACTGACAGTGTCACCAGCAAAGCACCATCACACCTCCTCCTCCATGCTTCACGGTGGGAACCACACATGTGGAGATCATCCGTTCACCTGCTCTGCGTCTCACAAAGACAAGGCAGTTGGAACCAAAAATCTCAAATTTGGACTCATCAGACCAAAGGACATATTTCCACCGGTCTAATGTCCATTGCTTGTGTTTCTTGGCCCAAACAAGTCTCTTCTTATCATTGGTGTCCTCTAGTAGGGGTTTCTTTGTAGAAATTCGACCATGAAGACCTGATTCACGCAGTCTCATCTGAACAGTTGATGTTGATTCGTGTCTGTTACTTGAACTCTGTGAAGCATTTATTTGGGCTGCAATCTGAGGTGCAGTTAAGCCTAATTAACTTATCCTCTGCAGCAGAGGTATCTCTGGGTCTTCCTTTCCTGTGATGGTCTTCATGAGAGCCAGTTTCATCATAGAGCTTGATGGTTTTTGCGACTGCACTTGAAGAAACTTTCAAAGTTCTTGAAATATTCCACATTGACTGACCTTCATGTCTTAAAGTAATGATGGACTGTCGTTTCTCTTTGCTTATTTGAGATGTTCTTGCCATAATATGGATTTGGTCTTTTACCAAATAATGCTATCCCTACCTTGTCACAACACAACTGATTGGCTCAAGATGGAAATAAATTCCACAGATGAACTTTTAACGAGGCACACCTGTTAATTGAAATGCATTCCAGGTGACTACCTCATGAAGCTGGTTGAGAGAATGCCAATAGTGTGTAAAGCTGTCATTAAAGGGTGGCTACTTTGAAGAATTTCAAATCTCAAATATATTTTGATTTGTTTAACACTTTTTTGGTTGCTACATTATTCCTTATGTGTTATTTCATAGTTTTGATGCCTTCACTATTATTCTACAATGTAGAAAACAGTAAAAATAAAGAAAAACCCTTGAATGACTAGGTGTGTCCAAACTTTTGACTGGTACTGTACCTTCAGTAGGAAGCAGTGCGAGGAGCTTGTCTCACAAACTGAAAAGGTCCATTTCTACTCATGTGATATATTGTGTTGTGCATAGGTTAAGTCTTGTGGTGAGATTTCAGACTTTTCCCCAAGTGCATATTTAGCTCAGAAAGTGTTACGTTTAACACTTTCACAATGTACACGTGTCCCACTGTACAGTTTTAAAGTAAAACTTCTGTTGATGCATTTCCCTGTTGGAATGAATGGGACATTTTTCATGCAATAAGTATTTATGGAGACATATACAGCAATCCTGAAACTTTAATGTAATACATTTTCTTACAAAAAAGAATATTGTGTATTTTAATTACAACATTGCTAAACACTTACACATTTTACTTCTTATTGGGGATTTAAATAATACAATTTGCTGGAAATTCTATCGTAATTGGTTAATGTAACTAAGTACTTACTGTATGTTATACAAATACCAATATGTACAGTGTATACATATACCAAGACATGAGAAACTCTCTACAACCTTCTAGATAGTCTTACTACAAAGTCTTCTTTTATCAAGGTCACATAAGAAACATCATTGAATACAAACAAGCCCCTACTCTCTTTCTAGCTTATCGCTATATGATGCCCTGTAACTTAAAATCATATATCATATATCACAAAAATATGTCAAAAAGGTTGATGGAATCAATGTTGACCCTCTGCATCAACTCAAGAGCGGGGGATGTATACACAAGAAAATTGCTATTGACTTCAGAAATGCATGTGCAAAGCTATTCATAAATCATTATATAATGTGTCTGATATAACAACTCACTGGCAGCAGGTAGCCTTGCTGTTAGGAGTCTTGGGCCAGTAACTGAAAGGTCACTGGTTCAATTACCGAGCTGACTTGGTTAAAAATCTGTTGATGTGCCCTTGAGCAAGGCACTTAACCCTAATTGCTCCAGGGTTGCTGTCAATAATGTCTGATTTCTGGCTCTGCCCCACTCTGAGGGGGAGTGGGATAATGCAAAAAACACATTTCCACTTTGCACTTGTACGTGTGGTGTAGGACAAATATAAGCACCCACCTAATTATTATAATGGGGAACTTGGACCAAATTGATTTATCACTCTCTCAGATACAATTGCAGCTGTTAGGGCAAGCCAGCCAACATTCAAGAACAACGGTCTCCTGGAGAGAAGACAAAATAAAATCAAAAAGAGAGTGGCTCTTTTCAGCTGAACAGAACACTTTGGGGCTGAGATTAAACATGTTTTTATCAATCCATCACATTTACCAACATTGTCGGTTCGTTTCAGTTCCTTTCTAGACAGAAAGCAGTCAATAATTAAGCTCTGTCACTGTGACAACCTTAAGAAATGATCACCCCTGACATCCATGTACATGTACAATAGAATCTGTGTGTTGGTACAATGTTTGGAGAGAGTTGGGGACTTGAAAACACCCACTGTGGTGACACCAGGGGCCTCGCTAGTGTCGTGAAAAGAGCCTGTTAATATTATCAACTGGCCCTGGACCCCATGGCAGCAAAAAGCAAATTCACTGAACAGTTCTACATTTAAAGAGACCAGCTTGATAGAAACAGATAGAACACAGCTTATTTAGCTTAAAAAGCACATAAAGACTCCAAAGAGGGTAGCTAAATAACAATTAGGCTATGACAACCTAAAGCTGTACATTATTTCTGCTCATGTAGAATGTGCTTATATCTTTCAGGTCTACCTTGGTCATACAGTGAGGGAAAAAGGTATTTGATCCCCTGCTGATTTTGTACATTTGCCCACTGACAAAGAAATGATCAGTCTATCATTTTAATGCTAGGTTTATTTGAACAGTGAGAGACAGAATAACAAAAAAAAAATCCTGAAAAACATATGTCAAAAATGTTATGAATTGATTTGCATTTTAATGAGGGAAATAAGTATTTGACCCCTCTGCAAAACATGACTTAGTACTTGGTGGCAAAACCCTTGTTGGCAATCACAGAGGTCAGACGTTTCTTGTAGTTGGCCACCAGGTTTGCACACATCTCAGGAGGGATTTTGTCCCATTCCACTTTGCAGATCTTCTCCAAGTCATTAAGGTTTCAAGGCTGACATTTGGCAACTCGAACCTTCAGCTCCCTCCACAGATTTTCTATGGGATTAAGGTCTGGAGACTGGCTAGGCCACTCCAGGACCTTAATGTGTTTCTTCTTGAGCCACTGCTTTGTTGCCTTGGACGTGTGTTTTGGGTCATTGTCATGCTGGAATACCCATCCACGACCCATTCACAATGCCCTGGCTGAGGGAAGGAGGTTCTCACCCAAGATTTGATGGTACATGGCCCCACCCATCGTCCCTTTGATGCGGTGAAGTTGTCCTGTCCCCTTAGCAGAAAAACACCCCCAAAGCATAATGTTTCCACCTCCATGTTTGACGGTGAGGATGGTGTTCTTGGGGTCATAGGCAGCATTCCTCCTCCTCCAAACACGGCAAGTTGAGTTGATGCCAAAGAGCTCCATTTTGGTCTCACCTGACCACAACACTTTCACCCAGTTGTCCTCTGAATCATTCTGATGTTCATTGACAAACTTCAGACGGGCATGTATATGTGCTTTCTTGAGCAGGGGGACCATGCGGGCGCTGCAGGATTTCAGTCCTTCACGGTGTAGTGTGTTACCAATTGTTTTCTTGGTGACTATGGTCCCAGCTGCCTTGAGATCATTGACAAGGTCCTCCCGTGTAGTTCTGGGCTGATTCCTCACCATTCTCATGATCATTGCAACTCCACGAGGTGAGATCTTGCATGGAGCCCCAGGCCGAGGGAGATTGACAGTTATTTTGTGTTTCTTCCATTTGCGAATAATCGCACCAACTGATGTCACCTTCTCACCAAGCTGCTTGGCGATGGTCTTGTAGCCCATTCCAGCCTTGTGTAGGTCTACAATCTTGTCCCTGACATCCTTGAAAAGCTCTTTGGTCTTGGCCATGGTGGAGAGTTTGGAATCTGATTGATTGATTGCTTCTGTGGATAGGTGTCTTTTATACAGGTAACAAACTGAGATTAGGAGCACTCCCTTTAAGAGTGTGCTCCTAATCTCAGCTCATTACCTGTATAAAAGACACCTGGGAGCCAGAAATCTTTCTGATTGAGAGGGGGTCAAATACTTATTTCCCTCATTAAAATGCAAATCAATTTATAACATTTTTGACATGCGGTTTTCTGGATTTTTTTGTTGTTATTCTGTCTCTCACTGTTCAAATAAACCTACCATTAAAATTATAGACTGATAATTTCTTTGTCAGTGGGCAAACGTACAAAATCAGCAGGGGATCAAATACTTGTTTCCCTCACTGTATACTTCAATGTCTTTGTGAGAGGTTTGTTATAAAAAAGTGAAATGTCATTGATAGATGTACTGTGGTGTAATAAATAATGTTTCAGATGCAGATTTAGCAGAGTAAATAAAATGGTGGAGTGATTTTCTTATTGGACCATAAACTGGTGTGGCATTGCTACAGAAACGGAGTAGCAAAAACAGTTGTAGGGTGTTTCAGGAATGTTTCATTAAAGCCAGTGTCCGTTGGTCCATTTTCTGTCGATTTACAAAGGAAAGATAATAATTTGAGCGTTCTTTTGGCAGAACAGATAATGAACTGTAAGAAGCTGAGCCCATGGCTAATGCAGAAGTATTCCCAGCGTCACTTAAATAATTAAGCAGCACTCCTCTTAATTGCCTCTCATCTATCTGGGGGACATTTAAGATGGTCCGGCTTACCCTGTCCGTATCTTATCCCCTTCAGCACCACAATGCAACACAACAACATTCAGGAGCGTGATGTCTACTGAAAGTTAGGGGACTAAAGTTGAAAATACCATTCAGACTTCAGTTGAACTTGTATACTGTTCCTATCCCGAAACTTTGAGTTTTTTATTGAAAGTGAATGTTGCTGAAGCTTCAACTAAAGAAACCCCACACCACAGTCAGCGTTTGCATCCCGGAGCCCTTTGGTCATACATTATGTGATATTTATCCTTTGTCTTTTATCACGTTCCCCTATGGGGAGGCTCAAAAAATTGTGTCTTGGTGGACAGGAAGGCAAGATGGATCAGAAGGTGAATGCGTAGACCACTCCCACCACCACAATGTTGCCGATAGTAGCAATGATGGCAATCCAGAGCCAGATGGCGTCACTGGACGAGGACTGGTCGTCCTGCTGGGCCTGGGCTGAGGTGGCCGCAGAGGCGGCGTGGACACTGGCCGAGGAATTGAAGAGCGAGTGGTCGGCACTGTAGTTGTCATTGGGTGAGGAGTCCATGAAGGCCCCCGTCATGACTGGGATCTGCAGGACAGGGAAGGATGGAGGATGGGAGAGAGGGAGAGAAAGAGAGAGAGAGAAGATTAGATAAGAAATTAATTGACAAAACCAAAAGGTGTTATTTTATTTGATATGCAGTGTAGAGCTCTTTGCCAGTAGGTACAGAAGATTTGATCTAACATTACAGTTTCTTTCCTGTGAGTGGGAGATGTTCTTGGGTCCTGCATTAGCAAGTTAAAAGTTGAAATGAAATAGTGAACGTATCACGGCATCTTGTGGGAACAAGGTTTCTCACTTCTGGTGTGGATCCCCCCACGCACACACAGGTGCGTTTCCACCCTGGGAACTAGGGCTTAATTAACACTAAATAAATATTTAACGAGTGGGAAGTGAGAGTGATTTATTGCTTGGGACAATTAGAAGCCTGCTGAGAAGGCTGCTGGACAGCAGAGCAGAAGAAGAGAGAGGGAGTGCATCCTCTCATATGTACTGTATGTACCGTAGGAAGATAAGGAGTGCCTGAAAACGAGAGAACACTTGCTTGCTGCGAACGCTAGCTCTCAAATTAGAAAACAGATTCCTCTCCTCCAAGGGCTGTCAAAAAAACTATGCTAAAAATACTTGAGGGATGTAGAGCACTCACACTATATACACCAAAACACTCTTACTCTTTCTGCTCGCTCTCTTTCACACACACACTAATACAGTGAGAGAAAAAACACACACAGAGCACACAGTCTCATTTGAGGTCATTCCTCTCACTGCGAGAAATTATTTTTTTTATAGCATTCCGCTGCTCGACAGCCATTGGCCCCTGGTGGTGAGTAATGACATGACATATCCAATTGGGCATGATGGGAGCAGATATTTATGTATGGGGACAGTAACCTGAGGTTCTCCCCACCTAGTGATCACTCAGCCAGAAGTAAAGACTAGGGTTGACTGATGGAGAAGAACTGCCATGAGCCTTCCATCCATGGAGTCTGTCAGTTTCTTGATCTGTTCACGATCAATTTTCGCTGAAGCAGCAACCACAGCCTCCCAAATGCTGTTCAAAGAGGTGTATTGTCTTCCCTCACTGTAAATATCATGTTTGAGAAGGGCCCACAAGTTCTCAATAGGATTTAAGTCAGGTGAGGAAGGGGGCCAGGTCGTTATTCAGGCATCTTTGAGGCCCTTGCTGGCTAGCCAAGCAGTGGAGTACTTGGATGCATGTGATGGAGCATTGTCCTGCATAAAGATCATGGCCTTTTAGAGTGCTGAGGACTTCTTCCTATACTACTGTTTGACGAAAGAATCTTCCAGAAACTGGCAGTAGGTTTGGGAGTTGAGTTTCAGTCCATCTTCAACCCGAAAAGGTCCAACTACCTCATCCTCAATGATAGCAGCCCATACCAGTACCCCTCCTTCACCTTGCTGGCAACTGACTCAAAGTGGTGCCGTGTCCATTACTGATCCAGCCACGGGCCCATCCATTTGGTCCATCAAGAGTCACTTTCATTTCCTCTGTCCATAAAACCTTTGAAAAATCTGTCTTCAGGTATTTCTTTGCCCAATCTTGACGCTTCAACTTGTGAATCTTATTCAGTGGTGGTCTTGTTTCAGTCTTCTTGACCTTAGCCATGTCTCTGAGCACTTGACACCTTGTACTTTTGAACACTCCAGGTAGGTTATAGTTCTGGAATACGGTGGCACTGGAGGATAATGGGTTCCTGGTAGTTTGACGTTTAATTATTCTGAAGTCTTTTGCAGTTAATTTGCGCCTTGTCTTCCCCATGCGTTTTTTGCGCCCCTGTTGACTATTCGCAACAAAACGTTTGATTGTCCGGTGGTCACGCCTCAATAGTTGAGCTATTTAAAGAGTGTCGCATCCGTCTGAAAGGCATTTTACATTTTTGGCTTTTCAGTGTCAGTTAAATCTCTTTTTTGGCCCATTTTACCTGAGGTAATGAGGCTACCTAATAATTATGCACACCTTGATATAAGGTGTTATTCACTTTCGCCACACCCTCCCTCATTACACAAATACATATCACCTGAAAATGATTAAATCCAATAAGCATTCAAGTTTATATGGTTTGGAGTTCGAAAATGTGAATAGAAATAATGATAAGATCAGAATACTCACTTGCCCAATAATTGTGCACGCAGTGTACTGTAGCTAAATGTTTTTTAGTGGTAGTAGATTTAGCTGAATAGAGCCTATAGAGGAATGACAAAAATCTACATTTAGACACGTCTAACAAACACCACTATATGGCTCATTTCACCATAAAAACATCCACGTCATAGCTTTGCATAACATGCAAGAATTGTTAAGGTAGTAACTTTGGAAAAACATTAGTAATCTGGTATCACTTGTTCGCCTGGGCCTTGTCTGAACCCATTATTTCCCAGTGCACCGGCACGAGGTCAGCACAGCTAGCTGTAAGCATTAAAATTCCACCTCATGGGTGGAATGTTATAAATATTTAATAATGAATAAACATTATTTTGAAAAACCCACAGAATATCTGGTGTTTCTATGTCAAAAGGTTTTGTTATATTTCAGTCTTCTGTGATGTTTATAAAGTGTAATATTGGGATGCAAATTCCAAATTGAATAGATTTCAACTTTATATCTGACATGGTACAGGTGTCTTATTTTTTAAGCCCATAACAATGTGTGTGAGGTGTATACTTTGGTTTCAAAGTAGATTTGTTTAAGACTACCAAGAAACATCCTGTGTGACCCTGATTTAGCCCACTGCAGAAAAAGGTTAATGGAATGGAAAGAGAGAAACCCTGGTATGGGGCATCCCCAGGCCGCTGTGCACTTAAGCGGGCAATGAGGGCCATCTCCCATGCATCAATGTCAGGAAACCGATGCCAGTAAACTTGCATGGGTGAGTGGCTGCGTAATAGAGCTAGTCATCTGGTCACTGACCAGGGTAGGCTTAGATCTTGCGAATCTGCTGGCTAAACGGCTATAGGCGGATCTATTTTAACATTGCGAGCAGTTTATTGGTGCTATATTGGATTAGATGGAACATGCAAAGTTTGCACACTCTAAAAAACGCTGGGTTGTTTGGATGACCCAACTGCTGGGTTGCAAGCATTGGGTTACTTTGTTGGGTTGTTTTAAAATGTGAAATGCTTACACAAGTGTATGATTTCCTCAAGAAACTATGCGTAAACCAATGTTGGGATAGTTACAATAACACTGGGTGAAAAGGGTCTATATCAGGGGATGTCTTCACATGACACATTTTTGATATTCTAGAGAATACAGACCATTTCCAATCAATTTTTTTAGATTTGTGGATATGCACCATATCCTGATAAATTCTGAATCTAGATGTGTCCTTTAGACATATATGATATTGGGATTACTCCAAATATCACACGAAGACATATCCTATGGCCGAATATGGACTCATTCAATATCCTGAGATATGTGACATCGTATTTTCACTCTTCATGTTGACAAATACTGACTGTATACATCACATATAATGCTTCTCAATATGCTGAAAATGAGGATTTCTTATGCATTTCTGAGTTCTTAGCACATACTCAATAATTTTACAAATATGAAATCCATATTTTTCTTTCATGCACAAACCATTTTTGGATTCCCTCTGGATATCATACATGGTATGGCCAGATATTGACTCATTAGATATCCTGAGATCTATTTTTTCTCTATATGATGACAAATACTGACAGTAGGCCTATATAGTATATTTTCTCAGCACATACAATGCATATGGTCTTGACTGAGGTCCATATAAGGATCTAGAAATGCATTTGATATGCTGATGCATATTTGAGTTTTGAGGACATGCTCAATAATTTGACACAATATTTATATACAGTGCCTTCAGAAAGTATTCAGACCCTTTGATTTTTTCCACATATTGTTAGGTTACAGCCTTATTCTAAAATTGATTAAATAGTATGTTTTCCTTGTCAATCTACACACAATACCCAATAATGACAAAGCAAAACCAGATTTTCTAAATGTTTGCAAATGTATTAAAAATAAAAAACTGAAAAATACATTTACATACTGTAAGTATTCAGACCCTTTACTCAGTACTTTGTTGAAGCACCTTTGGCAACAATTACAGCCTTGAGTCTTCCTTGGTATGACGCTAGACCCTTGGCATAACTGTATTTGGGAAGGTTCTCCCATTCTTCTCTGCAGATCCTCTCAAGCTCTGTCAGGTTGGATGGGGAGTGTTGCTGCACAGCTATTTCCAGGTCTCTCCATAGATGTTCGATCGGGTACAAGTCTGGACTCTGGCTGGGCCACTCAAGGACATTCAGATACTTGTCTTGAAGCCACTCCTGTGTTGTCTTGGCTGTGTGCTTAGGGTCGTTGTCCTGTTGGAAGATGAACCTTCGCCCCAGTCTGAGGTCCTGAGTGCTCTGGAGCAGGTTTTCATCAAGGATCTCTCTGTACTTTGCTCAATTCATCTTTCCCTTGATCCTGACTAGTCTCCCAGTCCCTGCCTCTGAAAAACATCCACACAGCATGATGCTGCCACCACCTTGCTTCACTGTAGGGATGGTGCCAGGTTTCCTCCTGACGTGACGCTTTGCTTTCAGGCCAAAGAGTTCATTCTTGGTTTCATCAGACCAGACAATCTTGTTTCTCATGGTCTGAGAGTCTTTATATGCCTTTTAGCAAACTCCAAGCTGGCTGTCATGTGCCTTTTACTGAGGAGTAGCTTCGTCTGGCCACTCTACCATAAAGGCCAGATTGGTGGAGTGCTGCACAGGTGGTTGTCCTTCTGGAAGGTTCTCCCATCTCCACAGACGAAATCTAGAGCTCCGTCAGAGTGATCAACGGGTTCTTGGTCACCTCCCTGACCAAGGGCCTTCCCCCCAATTGCTCAGTTTGGCAGGGCGGCCGGCTGCAGGAAGATTCTTGGTGGTTCCAAACTTCTTCCATTTAAGAATAATGGGGGCCACTGTGTCCTTGGGGATCTTCAATGCTGCTGAAATGTTTTAGTACGCATCCCCAGATCTCTGCCTCGACACAATCCAGTCTTGGAGCTCTACGGACAATTCCTTCGACCTCATGGCTTGGTTTCTGCTCCGACATGCACTGTCAACAGTGGGACCTTATAGAGACAGGCGTGTGCCTTTCCAGATCATGTCCAATCAATTGAATTTAACACAGGTGGACTCCAATCAAGTTGTAGAAACATTTCAAGGATGATCAACGGAAACAGTATGCACCTGAGCTCAATTTCGAGTCTCATAGCTAAGGGTGTGAATACTTATGTAAATACGTACTATCGAACAATTCACAACAATACACACAAATTTAAAAGTAAAAGAATGGAATTAATAAATAAATAATGTAGGGGGATTGATTAAATACAGTAGAATACAGTTTATATACATATGAAATCAGTAAAACAGTATGTAAAAAAAAAGCTGACTAGTGATGGCTATTTAACAGTCTGATGGCCTTGAGACAGAAGCTGTTTTTCTGTCTCTCGGTCCCGGCTTTGATGGACCTATATTGACCTCGCCTTCTGGATGGTAGCAGGGTGAACAGGCCGTGACTCGTGTGGTTGATGTCCTTGATGACCTTTTTGGCCTTCCTGTGACATCGGGTGCTGTAGGTGTCCTGGAGGGAAGGTAGTGTGCCCCTGGTGATGTGTTAGGAAGACCACATCACCCACTGGAGTGCCCTGCGGTTGTGGGCGGTACAGCTGCTGTACCAGGCGTTGATACAACCCGACAGGATGCTCTCAATTGTGCATCTATAAAAGTTTGTGCCTTCTTCACCAAACTGTCTGTGTGGGTGGACCATTTCAGAAAAGTACCAGTGTTCTGGCTTTGACCCCAAGTGAGAACAGGTCCGCTGGTGAGACACTTGTGCTGGCCTGCGTAGATGGAAACAGAAAAGTCTGAGCCTTTTGGGTAAAACACTGGGGTAAATCTTGTATGGAAATGGGCCAAAGGTGTTTTTGTCTGTTCTTTGTATTTCAAATAAGCTCAAAGCACAGCTGCCCCCTCAAAAACAAAGTCTTACTTGAGTGGAGATTCAATTACCCCCCCCCGCCACGCTAGCACAATATAACGCCAGCACAATATAAAAATGACGCAAGCACAATATAAAATATAAAGCACAATATACAATATAAAATAATGACACAAGCACAAAATATATATAAATACTAGCTTGGCTGGTTTTGCGCATCGTTTTCCCCCCACACATCTTTTTGGTGTTCAAATTCTATTTTTCTGCCTGAACTGCCTTTTCCCCACGATTATTCAAAGCCTTGTAAGTAGACCTTAGGTCCTGTTAAAATAGCATGTCCTAACAGAGATAGATGGGGTATGTGACTGACAGTTAAATAGACGTGTGGAAGGGACATGGCAATATGATCTAATGCCCTGCATGGCCCAATCAGAGAGAAGCAAACGCTCCGCATCAGAGATAAAGCTGCACCTCTGTCAGCTGCCTGTGGTTGTCAGGAAAACACATTATTTGTTGCGAAGCGCATCCCGCCGGCAGAAGACGGATACAGAGCTCCCTGGCATTCAGTTTGCTGATATGGACACATAGTTTGCATGCATTCTGGAGTGGAAGTGCAGGATCTGAGCAGGTCTTTGCTACACACTAACGGCCTGGTATATTATACATTTTCACTGGTGTGAAGTTCATTTTGCAGCAGTGGTTTTCAAACAGGAGTACAACCAAGGGTCAAGAGAAGGAACGAGATTCTGGTCATTTTAACATGTGCAAACGCTTAGTAAATAAATGCCCTCAGTATGCATTTAAGTGTGTTTATTATGTACACAAGTAGAGTATGTATGATCTGGAAATGACCAAATACTCTCTCTCACCAAATGGCTAGGTGTATAGGAAATTCTGAGTAGTGTTCACATAATTTTTCCCCCAGTTTATCAGGGCCAGTGAGAAGTGATTCCATTGAGTGTATCTTAATTGAAAATACTCATATGAAAAATGCATGACTAACATCCACATATAGAAGCATGGGAATACTGTGCTACATTGCAAGAAATGCCAAGTATGTGTGGGAGAAAAGCACATGTGGTTTGGGGTGTAAACAATACTTTAAAAAACATGCTACACATTTCATCTGGCTCATACATAATCAAAATATATGCTTATATAAATCATTAATTGATTGCAGTCTAAAGCTATCTCATGATTAAGAACAAAACATGTAATCAGTTCTCAAACTGTGCATAGCTGCAATTTTAATTACTGTAACGAGACTGAGGAAGCGCATTGAAAGACTGAAAAAAAACGCATCTTAATATTTTTTCTTCAGCGCTCAGAATTTGTGAAACAAAAGACTTTGACACTGTGAAGAGTTATAGGTTTCTTGTTGAAAGCCTAAAAAGTACATCAACATCGTAAAAACACCAGCATTACGTAATGTGACGCTATACTTGCACTTGGCAGTATGACTTAGGCATGTACTGTATGTGGCCATTGTTATGGATTACTTATTCTACGGTATCCAGTGGCTTTATGAGAATATTATCATGAACTCAACAACAATGTGTTACAGCACAGGAAAAAAGTCAATCACAGCACTCAAACCAAAGGAACAAAGTGAGAAGAGAAGAAATTTGTCTCTGATATCAACCAGCTCTACTGTTCTGTATCAAAATACAGCGCTATCGCTATCCATAACTTGCCAGCACATTTTTATACCCTGTCCAAACACCAACACGGCTCCAGTGAGAGGCTGAGTCAGGGCTAATCCCATTGGAACAGTTTGGAGACAGAGGGACATTTTTTTTAATGTATGAAGCTCACTTAAAGAGGGTAAAATACCACAAGAGATTTTATGAAGGACCTCCAGTCACAGATATTTCAGAATGCCCTGCTTATTTCCCAATATAACCCAAAGTCAAACAGTCAGCTAGGCACACCTCTTCCTACAAAGATGCATTACTAATCATAATAATGTTCAAGTATGCTGCTGATGAAAATAGATCTTTGTTAAGGTTTTTTATACATTCATAACAATTAAGATTACTTCAGACGACTGAGAAAAGAAACCATTTAAAAAAGCAAATATACACTTTCTCATCCACTGCCGTTCTCTCTAAATCCTCATTTTGAAGAGATGGAAGCATTTTGGGGGAGATTAACGATGAAATTCTGACTCACAAACACCGTTTTGGCTGTAAAACCTTGAATTCTCCTCGGGTGTCAGAAGTTTAGGTTTTCATTTGGTTTGCCTGTTGACTGAGTGTGTCGTGCAGCAGAGGGAGTCATGGACCAGAGCACTTCAGACACAGAGTAACATGCGTCAGGAGTTAGACACTAGAATGAGGAGAGCTGGTCAGGTGGCCAGATGTCTCACACACACACACACACACTGAACACACATACCGCGCACACACACACTGCACTCACAGTGAACTCTTAATCAAAGATGATCTTCTTAATGTGCTAAGTCAGGCATTGGCATTCCTCTCAGCTGACTAGAATGGAAAATCATGTGTACATTATGCACATTACAGAGCCTAGCCAAAGCTTATGGAACAAGAGAAAGATACAGTATAATACAGTTATAACATAGTAAAGTTTTAGAAAACCAGGCGCATGAAGCTGCATAAACATTATATATTAAGATACAAGATTGACTGTGAATATGATGCAGGTGGCTGGGCTGAAACACTGCTACACACGTTCTATTGAGGTAAAAGATCTACTATGAAATGCTGCTGCGCCGCTGAGAGAAAGAAAATCGATAAGACTGGAGTTGTAAATCTGGACAGCAGAACAGAACCGTGGTGGACTGAGGTGAAATTCCATCTGGTCTGAGTCTAGTTTAACTAGTTCAAGTTTTATTGTCACAAGTACAGTGAAATGCTTAAATTGCATGCTCTACCCAGCAGTGCAGTAATCGATATTAAAATAGTATAACTGATAATAAATGTTTTTATATATATATATATATATATATATATATATACATATATATACAGTGCATTCGGAAAGTATTCAGATCGTTTGACTTTTTCTACATTTTGTTACATTACAGCCTTACTCTAAAATGGATTAAATTGTTTTTTTTCTCTCATCGATCTACACATAATACTCCATAATGACAAAACAAAAACATGTTTTTAGACATTTTTGCAAATGTATTTAAAATAAAAAACTGAAATATCACATTTACATAAGTATTCAGACCCTTTACTCAGTACTTTGTTGAAGCACCTTTGGCAGCGATTACAGCATTGAGTCTTGTTCTGTATGACACTACAAGCTTGGCACACCTGTATTTGGAGAGTTACAGATCCTCTGAAGCTCTGTCAGCTCTGAAGCTCTGTTTGGATAGGGAGCAAAGCTGAACAGCTATTTTCAGGTCTCTCCAGAAATGTTAGATCGGGTTCAAGTCCAGCTCTGGCTGGGCCACTCAAGGACATTCAGAAACTTGTCCTGAAGCCACTCCTGTGTTGTCTTGGCTATGTGCTTAGAGTCGTTGTCCTATTGGAAGGTGAACCTTTGCCCTAGTCTAAGGTCCTGAGCTCTCTGGAGCAGGTTTTCATCAAGGATATCTCTGTACTTTGCTCCTTTCATCTTTCCCTTGATCCTGACTAGTCTCCCAGACCCTGCCGCTGAAAAACATCCCCACAGCATGATGCTGCCACCACCATTCTTCACCGTAGGGATGGTGCCAGGTTTCCTCCAGACGTGACGCTTGGCATTCAGGCCAAAGAGTTTAATCTTGGTTTCATCAGACCAAAGAATCTTGTTTCTCATGGTCTGAAAGTCCTTTCGGTGCTTTTTGGCAAACTCCAAGCTGGCCGACGAGTGGCTTCCATCTGGCCACTACCATAAAAGCCTGATTGGTGGAGTGCTGCAGAAATGGTTGTCCTTCTGGAAGGTTCGCCCATTTCCACAGAGGAACTCTGGAGCTCTGTCAGAGTGACCATCGGGTTCTTGGTCACCTCCCTGACTAAGGCCCTTCTCCCATGATTACTCAGTTTGGCTGGGCGGCCACGTCTAGAAAGAGTCTTGGTGGTTCCAAACGTCTTCCATTTAAGAACGATGGAGGCCATTGCGTTCTTGGGGACCTTCAATGCTGCAGAAAGTTTTTGGTACCCTTCCCCAGATTTGTGCCCAGACACAATCCTGTCTCGGAGCTCTACGGACAATTCCTTCAACCTCATGACTTGGTTTCTGCTCTGACATGCACTGTCAACCGTGAGACTTTATATAGACAAGTGTGTGTCTTGCCAAATCATGTCCAATCAATTGAATTTACCACAGGTGGACTCCAATCAAGTTGTAGAAACATCTCAAAGATGATCAATGGAAAAAGGATGCACCCGAGCTCAATTTCGAGTCTCATAGCAAAGAGTTTGAATATTAATGTAAATAAGGTATTGCTGTTTCGCTTTGCCATTATGGGGTATTGTGTGCAGATTGATGAGGGAAAAAAATGATTTAATACATTTTAAATGTGGAAAAATGTAAAGGGGTCTGAATACTATCCGAATGAACTGTATCAACTCATTTCCTGTAGTATTCACGCTTCAAAAACTCTCGACCATTGTTACTCTCCCTTCCATGATTTCTACAAGGCCCTCCCTCGCCCTCCCTTCGGCAAATCAGATCACGACTGCATTTCTGCTCCTCCCTCCCTATAGGTCGATTCAATGCTGGTCTGACCAATCCGAATCCATGCTTCAAGATTGTTTTGATCACGTGGACTCGGATATGTTCTGGGCTGCGTCTCCAGTACCTCATCGACTGGGAGGGGTACGGCCCATTCTGGACGCTTCGCTGACCAGGGATTTTCACCGTCGGCACCCAAACCGAACCGCGCCCCTGTGGTCGTCCCTGAGGCCGGTGTCGTCCTGCTGCTAGCGCGTCGGGGGGGGTACTGTCACGGATCCCCTCGGTAATGATGCTCATTCTGTTTACCAGTTCTGGAGGTCTACATCACCGGCTTTCTAGGTTTCACTGAACGGGATTCATTATCATCAACCCCGGACAGTCTTGTCTGATTACAAACACCTGGTTCCCATTTCCCCTGATTAGTATGTTATACAGTTGAAGTCAGAAGTTTACATACACTTAGCTTGGAGTCATTAAAACCTGTTTTTCAACCACTCCACAAATGTCTTGTTAACGAACTATAGTTTTGGCAAGTCGGTTAGGACATATACTTTGTGCATGACACAAGTCATTTTCCAACAATTGCTTACAGACAGATTATTTCATTTATAATTCACTGTATCACAATTCCAGTGGGTCAGAAGTTTACATACACTAAGTTGACTGTGCCTTTAACCAGCTTGGAAAATTCCAGAAATTATGTCATGGCTTTAGAAGCTTCTGATAGGCTAATTGACATAATTTGAGTCAATTGGAGGTGTACCTATGGATGTATTTCAAGGCCTACCTTCAAACTCAGTGCCTCTTTGCTTGACATCATGGGAAAATCAAAATAAATCAGACAAAAAATTGTAGATCTCTACAAGTCTGGTTCATCCTTGGGAGCAGTTTCCAAATGCCTGAAGTTACCACGTTCATCTGTACAAACAATAGTACGCAAATATAAACACCATGGGACGACGCAGCCGTCATACTGCTCAGGAAGGAGACGCGTTCTGTCTCCTAGAGATTAACGTACTTTGGTGTGAAAAGTGCAGATCAATCCCAGAACAACAGCAAAGGACCGTGTGAAGATGCTGGAGGAAACAGGTACAAAAGTATCTACTGTATATCCACAGTAAAACGAGTCCTATATCGACATAACCTGAAAGGCCGCTCAGCAAGGAAGAAGCCACTTCTCCAAAACCGCCATAAAAAAGCCAGACTACGGTTTGCAACTGCACATGGGGACAAAGATCGTACTCTTTGGAGAAATGTCCTCTGGTCTGCTGGGGGAGGCTTGCAAGCCAAAGACCACCATCCCAACCGTGAAGCACGGGGGTGACAGCATCATGTTGTGGGGGTGCTTTGCTGCAGGGGGTACTGGTGCACTTCACAAAATAGATGTCATCATGAGGGAGGACAATTATGTGGATATATTGAAGCAACATCTCAAGACATCAGTCAAGAAGTTAAAGCTTGGTCGCAAATGGGTCTTCCAAATTAACAATGACCCCAAGCATACATTCAAAGTCTGGCAGCTTCATTAAATATTGCCTGCAAAACACCAGTCTGAATGTGAACAGTGAAGAGGCGAATCCGGGATGCTGGCCTTCTAGGCAGAGTTCCTCCTAGTGTCTTTGTTCTTTTGCCCATCTTAATCTTTTCTTTTTATTGGCCAGTCTGAAATATTGCTTTTTCTTTCCAACTCTGCCTAGAAGGCCAGCATCCCGGAGTCGACCTCTTCACTGTTGACGTTGAGACTGGTGTTTTGCGGGCACTATTTAACGAATCTGCCAGTTGAGGACTTGTGAGGCGTCTGTTTCTCAAACTAGACACTCTAACATATTTGTCCTCTTGCTCAGTTGTGCACCGAGGCCTCCCACTCCTCTATCTATTTTAGTTAGAGCCAGTTTGCGCTGTTCTGTGAAGGGAGTAGTATTTTATTTATAATGAGGGATACCTGGAAAAAAATTGACCTCTCTGAAATGAAAATGGATGGCCCTCCCTTCAGTAAAATATAGTTTTACCAGAACCTCCCTGAACACTTGAAAAAAAAGTGCCTACCGTTTACCTGCAATCCTAGGACAAACCAAGGCCTGGTTTCCCAAAAGCATTTTAAGGCCATAGAGATGCAGTTTTAGAAATTGTTCTTTGTTTTGTAAGCATTACCTGGCAAAGTAACCATTAGGTTGTGGATTCGCAGATCACAAGGGTACGGGTGAAAAGATCTTGATTATCATAAAAGCACTGCATGAATCTATAATCTAAATTCTGGTCCGAGAAAAAAATGGCCTTTAATAAATGCATTTCATGCAATCCCTCAAAGTTTTACATGACTGGAGACAAGCGGAATCTTTTTTAATACCACAACAGAGCATGACAACTAATGAGTGCATGCTGAGTGCATGCTGCAGAGGTTTTGATTTCTATACAGGCTATTGTTAAAAAAGAGGATAGTCTGTTTGGAACAGTGATAAAGTTATCTATCAATTGTCAAAATTGAGAGCAACAGAACCAGTTACAACTGAATTATCTGATCATCAATGAATTCGAGAAAAAGCCATACGTTTTTTACACAGCAGCGACATATCATCAGGTAGGCCTACAGTATATATGCACTTGTATCTTTTTTCATTTGGGAAACCTTCATTTTTTTATTTATTCTATTTTATTCCATGATATTGTTGTTACAAAACTGTGATTAGGGCATGTGAATATAAGAGCATCTGCGAGGCTAAATTAACAAACTAGGCATGCATATCTCACTGCATGATCCTCAAACTAAAGACTGGTCAAAATTCGTGTTTCTAAAAGTGACTTCAAAGGCACTGTGTGATCTGCATAGCCTGGTCTTTCTGCACCTTTGTCGCTGGGGGAGCCTGTGTCTGCGGCTGCAGTGCCTACTCCTACGATTTCGAAGTCGACGTAGGCAACCTTCCGTCCCTGCTCTGGATCGAGTGGGGCTTCTCCATCTATCGGAGGCCTGCACCAGGCATAGGGAGCAACAGGTTATCCTGCCTCTCGCACGTCCATAAAGGGTCTCCGAATCCTGTGAAGTGGGAGCCTTCCTCGACCTTCTAGCCAGCCGTGATTTTCGGCAGCTCCATGGTAAGATATATGACCATTCCTGCTGCAAAAACAATGTCCTATCCCAGAGCTCGAGTAAATTACATTACTAAGCTGCTCCCGAATGTACGACGCAGGACATTGAAATCGATACTATCGTAGTCCAGGTGGGTTTTAATGAAATTATGAAGGGCAGCTCTTAAAACCTCTTACATCTAGGCATTCCGCAGAACCCCTAGCCAACAGCCAATGGGAACACATGGCGCGAAATATAAAAACCTCAAAAATCCAATAATTTCAATTTTTCAAACATACGACTATTTTACACCATTTGAAAGATAAACCTCTCCTGAATCCAACCACGTTGTCCGATTTCAAAAAGGCTTTACAGCGAAAGCAAAACATTAGATTGTGTTAGGAGAGTACATAGACCAAAATAACCACACAGCCATTTTCCAAGCAAGCATATATGTCAATAAAACCCAAAACACAGCTAAATGAAGCACTAACCTTTGATGATCTTCATCAGATGACACTCCTAGGACATTATGTTATACAATACATGTATGTTTTGTTCAATCAAGTTCATATTTATCCTGTTTGGGATAGGGGGCAGTATTTTCACGGCCGGATGAAAAAAACGTACCCGATTTAAACTGGTTACTACTCTTGCCCAGAAACAAGAATATGCATATTATTAGTTGATTTGGATAGAACACACTCTGAAGTTTCTAAAACTGTTTGAATGGTGTCTGTGAGTATAACAGAACTCATATGGCAGGCAAAAACCTGAGAAGATTCCAAGCAGGAAGTGGCCTGTCTGTAAAATTGTAGTCCTTCTTTTGCTTCTCTATCGAAACTACAGTATCTGAGCTGTTACGTGGCACTTTCTAAGGCTTCCATTGGCTCTCTAAAGCCTTCAGAATGTGGATTGAGGTGTATCCTGTCTCTGGGCAGAGTATATTAGCACAGTTTGTCAGTGGTCTGCCCGGTGACTAAGAGATTGGAGATGCGCGGTCCCGCCAGAATGCTGTTTTTTCTTTTCCTATTTGAATGAATACACTATTGTCCGGTTGGAATATTATCGCTATTTTACGAGAAAAATACAATAAAAATTGATTTTAAACAGCGTTTGACATGCTTCTAAGTACGGTAAAGGAACATTTAGAATTTTTTTGTCTCGATATGCGCTCGCGCGTTACCCTTTGGATAGTGACCTGAACGCACGAACAAAACGCAGGTATTTGGACATAACTATGGATTATTTGGAACAAAAACAACATTTCTTCTGGAAGTAGCAGTCCTGGGAGTGCATTCTGATGAAGATCAGCAAAGGTAATACAATTTTTCTAATAGTAATTCTGAGTTTAGTTTGCCCCAAACTTGGCGAGCTATGTACTCAGAATATTGAAAAATGTGCTTTCGCCGAAAAGCTATTTTAAAATCTGACACAGCGATTGCATAAAGGAGTTCTATATCTATAATTCTTAAAATAATTGTTATGTATTTTGTCAACGTTAATGATGAGTATTTTTGTAAATTCACCGGAAGTTTTTGGTGGGAATACATTTTCTGAACATCACGCGCCAATGTAAAAAGCTGTTTTTGGATTTAAGAGTTGGAACTTGATTTTAAAGAGATGATTGACTATCTGCTAGGCACTAACAAAAAATCCATCATATCTGGCCCTGTGGCCTCTCTGAATCGTAGCATTGAATGCTTTAGCAGGATTCTTTCTGATAACAACTGGCTACGTGATTATTGCAGCTCAATGGGTGTAACTTTTGTTGACAATTTAGATACCCTTTGGAAACAAAACACATTTTATAAGGACGGGATCAACCCAAATCATTTGGGTTCCTGGATCCTTTCACAGCATTATAAGGCAGCGTTGAGACAAAGACTTATCAATGACCCAAGCCCAGCTCAGCTAATCCATAGCATTGTGACAAAGAGTTGTCATAATGCTTTAGCAAATGTAAATTATACAAGGGGCTTTGGTAGACACAATGTAAGTAACTTAATGTACAGTATGTCCCTCTAACTTCCCTGAATGCCTCTGCTGATCCTACGGCTATTGTATGCAGTAATCATGTGTCTATGAACCAGATGTATACTGTTAGCACTGAGTTGGTGTGCCCTAGGAGAAAGTCCACTGTGTGCAGCCCACCCTCCACTCACATAAATAATGTGAGCATATCTGCTTCTGCTAAGCTTCCCAGTGAAGAAATGAAAACAAATAAGCATCCCAGAAGAAAAGTGCTTAAAATAGCCTATGTTAACATACAGTACAAGTCAAAAGTTTGGACACACTACTATTTTTTACATTGCAGAGTAATAGTGAAGATATCAAAACTATGAAATAACACACATGGAATCATGTAGTAACCAACATCAACACATCTCAACATCAATCAGAGGAGACTGTGTGAATCAGGCCTTCATGGTCGATTTGCTGCAAAGAAACCACTACTAAAGGACACCAATAAGAAGAAGAGACTTGCTTGGGCCAAGAAACATGAGCAATGGACATTAGACCGGTGGAAATCTGTCCTTTGGTCGCATGTGTCCAAATTTGAGATTTTTGGTTCCAACCGATGTGTCTTTGTGAGACGCAGAGTAGGTGAACAGATGATCTCCGCACGTGTGATTCCAACCGTGAAGCATGGAGGAGGTGTGATGGTGCTTTGCTGGTGACACTCAGTGATTTATTTTGAATTCAAGGCACACTTAACCAGCAAGGCTACCACAACATTCTGCAGCGATACGCCATCCTATCTGGTTTGCGCTTAGTGGGACTATCATTTGTTTTTCAACAGGACAATGACCCAACACACCTCCAGGCTGTGTAAGGGCTATTTGACCAAGAAGGACTGTGATGGAGTGCTGCATCAGATGACCTGGCTACCACAATCACCCGACCTCAACCCAATTGAGATGGTTTGGGATGAGTTGGACTGCAGAGTGAAGGAAAAGCAGCCAACAAGTGCTCAGCATTCTAGGTGACAATTGGTTGAGAGAATGCCAAGAGTGTGCAAAGATGTCATCAAGGTAAAGGGTGGCTACTTTGAAGAATCTCAAATATTAAATATATTTTGATTTGTTTTACACTTTTTTGGATACTATGTGTTATTTCCTAGTTTTGATGTCTTCACTATTATTCTACAATGTAGAAAATAGTAAAAATAAAGAAAGACCCTTGAATGAGTAGGTGTGTGTCACGTGTGCTCTCTCCGGCCTCTAGGTCCCAGGCTGCTCGTTTATGGCGCACACCTGTCACCAGCGTTACACGAATTTGAGCACAATGACACTCACCTGGACTCCATCACCTCCTTGACTACCTGCCCTTTATTTGTCACTCCCTTTGGTTTCTTCCCCAGTCGTCATTGTTTCTGTTTCTTATTGGTGCGCTGTTTGTGTTTCTTGTTTTGTTCATGTATTCATTAAATGTATTCTCTCCCTGAACTTACTTCCCGACTCTCAGCGTACATCGTTACAGTGTGTCCAAGCTTTTGACTGATACTGTATGTAGCTTAAGAAACAAGGTTCATGAAATCAATATTTTGCTAGTAACAGATGACATTTATATTCTGACTATCTCTGGAACTCACTAAGATAATACCTTTGATGACACAGTGGTAGCAATACAAGGTTATAACATTTACAGAAAAGACAACAATGCCAATGGTGGTGGTGTTGCTGTTTATATTCAGAACCACATTCCTGTAACGCTTAGAGAGGATCTCTGTTAAATACTGTTGAAGTAATATGGCTACAGGTTGATATTCCTCACCTAAAACCCATTATTGTGGGAAGCTGCTATAGACTAAGTGCTAACAGTCAGAATCTGCATAACGTGTGTGAAATGCTTGATAATATATGTGATATCAACAGTGTCGTGACTTGACTTTAACATTAAGCTGAAGACTTATTTATCTAATTAACTATGCTTAATTGTTACTAGATTAAATCAATAATGTAACAATTAACTCAGTAGGATCTGGGGCACCACGAGAGTGGTTCTTTAAAGAGTTACCATCTCCCGAATTAAACTCTAAAAGGTCTTTACCTAGCACATCTATAAACAGTCAACTTATTAATCATAACCTCGTATCATATCATCACCCTGAACAGTGGAACTAACCTGTATCTGCAAAAACATGAGCCTTACTTATGTTTCAGTAATACACAAATTGGTTTAATTATTTATTTACTAGCTAATTAAATGGGAACACAGGAAAAACATACGCATTTTGCATCGGCTATTGACTGGGGACTTAATACGCTGAAAACAGGTCCCTAGCCGGAATGACAACAACATGGCTGCTTGTTAAAGAAGCGATGGAGAGGGAGAGAGAAGGACAGAGACACCTAACATTGGTACATTCAGAAACTACCCTCACTTACAGTAACCATATAAACTCAGCAAAAAAAGAAACGTCCCTTTTTCAGGACCCTGTCTTTCAAAGATAATTCGTAAAAATCCAAATAACTTCACAGATCTTCATTTTAAAGGGTTCAAACACTGTTTCCCATGCTTGTTCAATGAACCATAAACAATTAATTAACATGTACCTGTGGAACGGTCGTTAAGACACTACCAGCTTACAGACGGTAGGCAATTAACTTGTTATGGATAGGGGGCAGTATTTTCACGGCCGGATAAAAAACGTACCCGATTTAATCTGATTATTACTCCTGCCCAGAAACTAGAATATGCATATAATTATTAGCTTTGGATAGAAAACACTCCAAAGTTTCTAAAACTGTTTGAATGGTGTCTGTGAGTATAACAGAACTCATTTGGCAGGCCAAAACCTGAGAACATTCCAAACAGGAAGCGCCCTCTCTGACTATTTCTTGGCCTTCTTGATCATCTCTATCCAAAACAGGGGATCTCTGCTGTAATGTGACATTTTCTAACGCTCCCATAGGCTCTCAGAAGGCGCCAGAACGTTGAATGATGACTTTGCAGGCCATGGCTGAAAAACAGTAACGCATTTGGATAGTGGTCGATCTGAGAACAATGAGACTGGGGGCGCGTGCACGAGACGACTCCATGTTTTTATTTTTTCGTCTTTGAACGAAAACAGGGTTTCCCGGTCGGAATATTATCGCTTTTTTATGAGAAAAATCGCATAAAAATTTATTTTAAACAGCGTTTGACATGCTTCGAAGTACGGTAATGGAATATTTTCAATTTTTTTGTCACGAAACGCGCCGGGCGCGTCACCCTTCTTTACCCTTCGGATAGTGTCTTGAACGCACGAACAAAACGCCGCTATTTGGATATAACTATGGATTATTTGGAACCAAATCAACATTTGTTATTGAAGTAGAAGTCCTGGGAGTGCATTCTGACGAAGAACAGCAAAGGTAATCCAATTTTTCTTATAGTAAATCTGAGTTTGGTGAGTACCAAACTTGGTGGGTGTCAAAATAGCTAGCCATGATGGCCAGGCTATCTACTCAGAATATTGCAAAATGTGCTTTCACCGAAAAGCTATTTTAAAATCGGACATAGCGATTGCATAAAGGAGTTCTGTATCTATAATTCTTAAAATAATTGTTATGTTTTTTGTGAACGTTTATCGTGAGTAATTTAGTAAATTCACCGGAAGTGTTCGGTGGGAATGCTAGTTCTGAACGTCACATGCTAATGTAAAAAGCTGGTTTTTGATATAAATATGAACTTGATTGAACAAAACATGCATGTATTGTATAACATAATGTCCTAGGAGTGTCATCTGATGAAGATCATCAAAGGTTAGTGCTGCATTTAGCTGTGGTTTTGTTTTTTGTGACATTATATGCTAGCTTGAAAAATGGGTGTCTGATTATTTCTGGCTGGGTACTCTGCTGACATAATCTAATGTTTTGCTTTCGCTGTAAAGCCTTTTTGAAATCGGACAGTGTGGTTAGATAAAGGAGAGTCTTGTCTTTAAAATGGTGTAAAATAGTCATATGTTTGAAAAATTGAAGTTTTTGGATTTTTGAGGAATTTGTAATTCGCGCCACGCCTATCATTGGATATTGGAGCAGGTGTTCCGCTAGCGGAACGTCTAGATGTAAGAGGTTTTAAGGTCACAGTTATGAAAACTTAGGACACTAAAGAAGCATTTCTACTGACTCTGAAAAACACCAAAGAAAGATGCCCAGGGTCCCTGCTCATCTGCGTGAACGTGCCTTAGGCATGCTGCAAGGAGGCATGAGGACTGCAGATGTGGCCAGGGCAATAAATTGCAATGTCCATACTGTGAGACGCCTAAGACAGTGATACAGGGAGACAGGAAGGACAGCTGATCATCCTCGCAGCGGCAGACCACGTGTAACAACACCTTGCCAGGATCGGTACATCCAAATATTACACCTGTGGGACAGGTACAGGATGGCAACAACAACTGCCCGAATTACACCAGGAACGCACAATCTCTCCATCAGTGCTCAGACTGTCCGCAATAGGCTTTGAGAGGCAGGACTGAGGGCTTGTAGGCCTGTTGTAAAGCAGGTCCTTACCAGACATCACCGGCACCAACCCACCGTCACTGGACCAGACAGGACTGGCAAAAAGTTCTCTTCACTGACGAGTTGCGGTTTTGTCTCACCAGGGGTGATGGTCGGGTTCGCGTTTATCGTCGAAGGAATGAGCGTTACACTGAGGCCTGTACTCTGGAGTGGGATCAATTTGGAGATGGAGGGTATATCATGGTCTGGAACGGTGTGTCACAGCATCATCAGACTGAGCTTGTTGTCATTGCAGGCAATATCAACACCGTGCGTTACAGGGGAGACATCCTCCTCCCTCATGTGGTACCCTTCCTGCAGGCTCATCCTGACATGACCCTCCAGCATGACAATGCCACCAGCCATACTGCTCGTTCTGTGCGTGATTTCCTGCAAGACAGGAGTGTCAGTGTTCTGCCATGGCCAGCGAAGAGCCCGGATCTCTATCCCATTGAGCACGTCTGGGACCTGTTGGATCGGAGGGTGAGGGCTAGAGCCATTCCCCCCAGAAATGTCCGGGAACTTGCAGGTGCCTTGGTGGAAGAGTGGGGTAACATCTCACAGCAAGAACTGGTAAATCTGGTGCAGTCCATGAGGAGGAGATGCACTGCAGTACTTAATGCAGCTGGTGGCCAAATCAGAAACTGACTTACTTTTGATTTTGACCCCCACTCCTCTTTGTTCAAGGACACATTATTCCATTTCTGTTAGTCACATGTCTGTGGAACTTGTTCAGTTTCTCTCAGTTGTTGAATCTTGTTATGTTCATACAAATATTTACACATGCTAAGTTTGCTGAAAATAAACAGAGTTGACAGTGAGAGGATGTTTCTTTTTTTGCTGAGTTTACTTTGCACATGAACCGCCCTCCGCTTTGAGTAAGAAATCCTGAATATATTTATTTGAAATGCCTGGGTTCGCCGGGGATCTCTCGGTGGACAGGGCAGCCTTGGAAAGGGGGTTGGGCCTTTTCGCAGCATGCTTGTAAGGCTCTGATTGTCCAAAACGGTTCGAACAAGTCTTCTACGGTTGTCCTCCTTTGTAGTTGTCCGTTATCGTGTGACTTGTTGTGTAGTCCTGAACAGAACTAGAGAGTTGATTTTCCTTAGGCTAGCCAGCTGTTTCGATGGTTCCCCAGTGGAGTGATGAGAGTAGCGTAATACGCTGGTTTGAGCAGAGTAACAGAATGGTCCTACTTAAATTCGCTTTTGAAGATACTTTATTTAGGACAGCTAATCAGCTGTACCAGTGATTGTCCGGGAAGTGAGTTTATCGTCTCTACCTAGTGTTGAGATTCAAAGTTCAAACCACTTTAAATGTGCAGCTGCAGCTTCACGTCTTTCTGGTCTGGTATATTAATTTCTTAACACATCATTTACATTTACATTTACATTTAAGTCATTTAGCAGACGCTCTTATCCAGAGCGACTTACAAATTGGTGCATTCACCTTATGATATCCAGTGGAACAACCACTTTACAATAGTGCATCTAAATCTTTTGGGGGGGGGGGTTAGAAGGATTACTTTATCCTATCCCAGGTATTCCTTAAAGAGGTGGGGTTTCAGGTGTCTCCAGAAGGTGGTGATTGACTCTGCTGTCCTGGCGTCGTGAGGGAGCTTGTTCCACCATTGGGGTGCCAGAGCAGGGAACAGTTTTGACTGGGCTGAGCGGGAACTGTGCTTCCTCAGAGGTAGGGAGGCGAGCAGGCCAGAGGTGGATGAACGCAGTGCCCTTGTTTGGGTGTAGGGCCTGATCAGAGCCTGAAGGTACGGAGGTGCCGTTCCCCTCACAGCTCCGTAGGCAAGCACCATGGATTTGTAGCGGATGCGAGCTTCAACTGGAAGCCAGTGGAGAGAGCGGAGGAGCGGGGTGACGTGAGAGAACTTGGGAAGGTTGAACACCAGACGGGCTGCGGCGTTCTGGATGAGTTGTAGGGGTTTAATGGCACAGGCAGGGAGCCCAGCCAACAGCGAGTTGCAGTAATCCAGATGGGAGATGACAAGTGCCTGGACTAGGACCTGCGCCGCTTCCTGTGTGAGGCAGGGTCGTACTCTGCGAATGTTGTAGAGCATGAACCTACAGGATCGGGTCACCGCCTTGATGTTAGTGGAGAACGACAGGGTGTTGTCCAGGGTCACGCCAAGGTTCTTAGCACTCTGGGAGGAGGACACAAGGGAGTTGTCAACCGTGATGGTGAGATCATGGAACGGGCAGTCCTTCCCCGGGAGGAAGAGCAGCTCCGTCTTGCCGAGGTTCAGCTTGAGGTGGTGAGCCGTCATCCACACTGATATGTCTGCCAGACATGCAGAGATGCGATTCGCCACCTGGTTATCAGAAGGGGGAAAGGAGAAGATTAATTGTGTGTCGTCTGCGTAGCAATGATAGGAGAGACCATGTGAGGATATGACCGAGCCAAGTGACTTGGTGTATAGTGAGAATAGGAGAGGGCCTAGAACAGAGCCCTGGGGGACACCAGTGGTGAGAGCACGTGGTGCGGAGACAGATTCTCGCCACGCCACCTGGTAGGAGCGACCTGTCAGGTAGGACGCAATCCAAGCGTGGCCCGCGCCGGAGATGCCCAGCTCGGAGAGGGTGGAGAGGAGGATCTGATGGTTCACAGTATCAAAGGCAGCAGATAGGTCTAGAAGGATGAGAGCAGAGGAGAGAGAGTTAGCTTTAGCAGTGCGGAGAGCCTCCGTGACACAGAGAAGAGCAGTCTCAGTTGAATGCCCAGTCTTGAAACCTGACTGATTAGGATCAAGAAGGTCATTCTGAGAGAGATAGCAGGAGAGCTGGCCAAGGACGGCACGTTCAAGAGTTTTGGAGAGAAAAGAAAGAAGGGATACTGGTCTGTAGTTGTTGATATCGGAGGGATCGAGTGTAGGTTTTTTCAGAAGGGGTGCAACTCTCGCTCTCTTGAAGACGGAAGGGACGTAGCCAGCGGTCAAGGATGAGTTGATGAGCGAGGTGAGGTAGGGGAGAAGGTCTCCGGAAATGGTCTGGAGAAGAGAGGAGGGGATAGGGTCGAGTGGGCAGGTTGTTGGGCGGCCGGCCGTCACGAGACGCGAGATTTCATCTGGAGAGAGAGGGGAGAAAGAGGTCAAAGCACAGGGTAGGGCAGTGTGAGCAGGACCAGCGGTGTCGTTTGGCTTAGCAAACGAGGATCGGATGTCATCAGCCTTCTTTTCAAAATGGTTGACGAAGTTATCCGCAGAGAGAGAGGAGGGGGGAGGGGGAGGAGGATTCAGGAGGGAGGAGAAGGTAGCAAAGAGCTTCCTAGGGTTAGAGGCAGATGCTTGGAATTTAGAGTGGTAGAAAGTGGCTTTAGCAGCAGAGACAGAAGAGGAAAATGTAGAGAGGAGGGCGTGAAAGGATGCCAGGTCCGCAGGGAGGCGAGTTTTCCTCCATTTCCGCTCGGCTGCCCGGAGCCCTGTAACATTTGTACAGTTTGTTTGAAAGGGGCGGTTCCGTCAGGCTGACACTCTGACCTCTCTCAGGGGCGTGACTTGTCACTCTGCATGGTTATGTAAAACAACTATCTCATAGCTTCTCAAATAACATCCCTCTCTTAACAAAAACACTTTAACTTCTTTGGGGTAGGGGGCAGTATTTTCACGGCCGGATGAAAAGCGTGCCCATAGTAAACTGCCTGCTACTCAGGCCCAGAAGGTAGGATATGCATATTATTAGTAGATTTGGATAGAAAACACTCTGCAGTTTCTAAAACTGTTTGAATGATGTCTGTGAGTATAACAGAACTCATATGGCAGGCAAGAATCTGAGAAAGAATCCAACCAGGAAGTGTGGAAATCTGAGGTTTGTAGTTTTTCAAGTGATTGCCTATCCAGTATACAGTGTCTGTGGGGTCATTTTGCACTTCCTAAGGCTTCCACTAGATGTCAACAGTCTTTAGAACGTTGTTTCATGCTTCTACTGTGAATGGGGAGAGAATAAGAGCCATTGGAATCAGATGACTGAGAAAATGACATGAGCTCAATCGCGCGCACTCACGTGAGAGTTAGCTGTGAATCGTCCGGTTGGAATATTATGGAAGATGTATGATAAAAACATCCTAAAGATTGATTCTATACATCGTTTGACATGTTTCTACGAACTGTAATATAACTTTTTTGACTTTTCGTCTGAACTCACTGCGCGAGCACAGTGGATTTGGATTACTCGACTGAACGCGCAAACAAAATGGAGGTATTTGGACATAACGATGAACTTTATCGAACAAAACAAACATTTATTTAGGAACTGAGATTCCTGGGAATGCATTCCGATGAAGATCATCAAAGGTAAGTGAAAATTTATAATGTTATTTGTGACTTCTGTTGACTCCAAAATGGCGGGTATCTGTTTTGATGTCTGAGCGCTGTACTCAGATTATTGCAAAGTTTGCTTTCGCCGTAAAGCTTTTTTGAAATCTGACACAGCGGTTGCATTAAGGAGAAGTTTATCAATAATTCTGTGCATAACACTTGTATCTTTTATCAAAGTTTATGATGAGTATTTCTGTAAATTGATGTGCTCATTCACCGGTAGTTTTGGAGGCAAAACATTTCTGAACATTACACGCCAATGTAAGATGGCGTGTAATGTTTTGGATATAAATATGAACTTTATCGAGCAAAACATACATGTATTGTGTAACATGAAGTCCTATGAGTGCCATCTGATGAAGATAATCAAAGGTTAGTGATGCATTTTAGCTGTATTTCTGGTTTTTGTGACGTCTCTCCTTGCTTGGAAAATGGCTGTGTGGTTTTTCTTGTCTAGGTGCTGTCCTAACATAATCTAATGCTATGCTTTCGCCGTAAAGCCTTTTTGAAATCGGACAGTGTGGTTGGATTAACGAGAAGATTATCTTTAAAATGGGATTTAATAGTTGTATGTTTGAGAAATTAGAATTATGAGATTTTTGTTGTTTTGAATTTGGTGCCCTCTATTTCACTGGCTGTTGGCAAGTGTGTCCTGCAGGTGGGACGCTAGCGTCCCACATACCCCAGAGAGGTTAATCATTTTTCATATTACATGCACAACGCATAGTATGGAAACTTCCTACATGTTGTGGGTATACTTTCCAAGTTACAGTATTTTCTTAATAACATTTTTCATGACATCACAAAATAACTAACAAAATGACCTTAGTGTTATATAGATCGCCTCTGACCATTCCCCACGTTCTAGGTTAGCAATATTGTTCCAGTATTCGCTTTTGAACGTGTTAGAATTTCGTCTGGAAAAGTCTATTGCAGCAAAGCACATTCCTTTGGTGAATCTTGGAGAGGGAGACCTGAATCTTCTCCCCTTTGATGTACAACAGGACATTGTTAATCCCCACTAGTTCTCACCCTCTGTGTGTGAGAGGGATGTCTGATTGAAGTTATTCATTACAAACCTGATCTGACCTATTTGGATTCTCGTGGACAGTCATGACAGAGAGTTATATTTTCTGGGTGATTTAAATATACTGGCTTTCATCAAGCTGCCCACTCAAGAAAAAGCTTCAAACTGTAATCAGTGCCTGGAACCTGGTTCAGGTTATCAGTCAACCTACCAGGGTAGCTACAAACAGCACAGGAATTAAATCAATATGTATTGATCACATCTTTACTAATGCTGCCGAAATTTGCTTGAAAGCAGTATCTAGATCCATGTGTAGTGATCACAATAATATAGTGTATAAGAGGAAGAAGTTTTGCAGTGATTCAGTTGTTGCAGTTGCAGTTGTTGATGTAATTAATATTTGTTGGTCCATGGTGTGTAATGAGGAGCAAACAGATGCTGCACTTCACACATTTATGAAATTGCATATTCCAGTTACTAATAAGCATGCACCCATTAAGAAAATCACTGTACAAATCCCTGTGGTTGATGAGTAATTGAATGGTTGAGAGGAATGAGGCAAAAGGAATGGCAAATAAGTCTGGCTGCAGAACCGATTGGCAAAGGTATTGCAAATAATTTTGCAAACATATTGCAAAAGTATTCAGTTTAGTCATGTGACTAAACTGAATAAAAAGAAGAAGAAACTACACTATTAAACAAAGATAAATGACATAAAGAATGATAGTAAAAAGCTTTGGAGCACCTTAAATTTCATTTTGGGAAAAAAGGCAAACTCAGCTCCATCATTCAATGAATCAGATGGCTCATTCATCACAAAACCAACTGATATTGCCTACTTCAATGATTTTTTAATTGGCAAGATTAGCAAACTTAAGCATGACATGCCAGCAACAAATGCTGACACTACACCTCCAAGTATATCTGACCAAATTATGAAAGACAAGCATTGTAACGGTTGTCGTCGGGAATGGAGGACCAAAACGCAGCAGGAATGTGGATGCTCATCTTGTATTTATTTTAAAATAAAGCGAACACCAAAATGAAGAACGCACGAACAACAAAACAGTCTGGTCAGGCTCACACAGGCAAAACAAGAAACAATCTCCCACAACACTAAACCAAACAATTACCCATATATAGGACTCTCAATCAGAGGCAACGAGAAAGCACCTGCCTCCAATTGAGAGTCCAACCCCCCATTAACCTACACATAGAAATACAAAACATAGAACATTAACCAAAACCCGGAAATAATAAATCTAACACCCTACTACATAAACCATCACCCCGAAACACAAACAAAATACCCTGCCACATCCTGACCAAACTACAATAGCAAATAATCCCTAAACTGGTCAGGACGTGACATTACCTACCCCCCCCCAAAGGTGCAAACCCCGGATGCACCTAAAAAAAACAAAAAACATAATCCCCAAAAACAAACAAAAATCCCCCTAAACTAAAGGGAGGGAAGGGAGGGTGGCTGCCGTCAACGACGGCACCTGTGCTACACCCCCCCTCCCCAACCCACCTATACTGGAGGTGGTTCCGGCTCAGGCCTACTGCCCTCCAGACTGCAGACAGACTTGCTCAGTTCCGGGCCGTAGGCAGACTCCCATCGTTCCGGATCGTAGGCAGACCTCTTCCGTTCCACACTGTAGGTAGACTCATTCGATACACAGTTAATCATATTTAGTTCCGGGTCGCAGGCAGACCCCTCGGTTCCAGATACTCTGGACTGCACACTGGTGCCGGATACTCTGGACTGCACACTGGTGCCGGATACTCTGGACTGCACACTGTTGCCGGATACTCTGGACTGCACACTGTTGCCGGATACTCTGGACTGCACACTATTGCCGGATACTCTGGACTGCACACTATTGCTGGATACTCTGGGCTGCACACTATTGCCGGATACTCTGGACTGCACACTATTGCCGGATACTCTGGACTGCACACTATTGCCGAACTCTTGAGGCTGGGCTGACGCACTGGAAGCCTGATGCGTGGTACTGGATGTGCCAGTCTGGGGACACGCACCTCAGGGCTAGTGCGGGGAGCGGGAACAGGCCGAGTCGGACTGGGTTGACGCACTAGAAGCCTGATGCGTGGTGCTGGTACTGGAGGTATCAGCCTGGGAACACGCACCTCAGGGCTAGTGCGGGGAGTGGGAACAGGCCGAGTCGGACTGGGTTGACGCACTGGAAGCCTGATGCGTGGTGCTGGTACTGGAGGTATCAGCCTGGGAACACGCACCTCAGGGCTAGTGCGGGGAGCGGGAACAGGACGAGTCGGACTGGGCTGACGCACTGGACCGTAGAGGCGTACTGGCGGTCTCGAGCGCAGAACTGGCATCGCTCTTACTGGCTGGATGCCCACTTCCCCCTGGCAAATGCGGGGCGCTGGTACTGTGCGTACCAGCCTAAAAATACTTGGCCTCGCCACAGTACCCATTACCCCGAAGCACGGGACCTGTCCAGTCACTGGTTGCCCAAAAAAGGTACAGGGATTTGGCCTGGGGCTCACTCCTCACCCAGCCAAACTACCCGTGTGCCCCCCCTCCAAAAAATCTTGGGGCTGCCTCTCGGGCTCCCTTAAATCCTCCATAGCCCTGGAAATGCCTCTCCTCAACTCTGCCCATGTCTCCTTTTTCCAACAGTCCATATCATATTCCCATCGCTCCCTTCTCCGCTGCTTGGTCCTTTGGTGGTGGGAGATTCTGTAACGGTTGTTGTCGGGAATGGAGGACCAAAACGCAGCAGGAATGTGGATGCTCATCTTGTATTTATTTTAAAATAAAGCGAACACCAAAATAACAAAATGAAGAACGCACGAACAACAAAACAGTCTTGTCATGCTCACACAGGCAAAACAAGAAACAATCTCCCACAACACTAAACCAAACAATTACCCATATATAGGACTCTCAATCAGAGGCAACGAGAAAGCACCTGCCTCCAATTGAGAGTCCAACCCCCCATTAACCTACACATAGAAATACCACAAACCAGAAAGAACATAAAAATACAAAACATAGAACATAAACCAAAACCCGGAAATAATAAATCTAACACCCTACTACATAAACCATCACCCCGAAACACATAAACAAAATACCCTCTGCCACATCCTGACCAAACTACAATAGCAAATAATCCCTAAACTGGTCAGGACGTGACAAGCATTGTAATTTGGAATTCTGTAAAGTGAGTGTGGATTGCAAGACACTAGTCTTTTCCATCCAAGTCTGACAACTTGGATGGAAAATTTCTGAGGATAATAGCGGACAATTTTTCCACTCATATTTGCCATATTTTAAATTTAAGCCTACTAGAAAGTGTGTGCCCCCAGGCTTGGAGGGAAGCAAAAGTCATTCCGCTACCTAAGAATAGTAAAGCCCCTTTTACTGGCTCAAATTGCCGATCAATCAGCCTGTTACCAACCCTTTGTAAACTTTTGGAGAAAATGGTGTTTGACCAGATACAATGCTATTTTACAGTAAACAAATTGACAACAGACTTTCAGTCTGCTTATAGGGAAGGACATTCAACAAGCACAGCACTTAGACAAATGACTGAGAAATTGGTGATAAAAAGATTTTGGGGACTGTTTTGTTAGACTTCAGTGCGGCCTTTGACATTATCAATCATAGTCTGCTACTGGAAAAATGTGTTATGGCTTTACACTCCCTGCTGTATTGTGGATAAAGAGTTACCTGTCTAACAGAACACAGAGGGTGTTCTTTAATGGAAGCCTCTCCAACATAATACAGGTAGAATCAGGAATTCCCCAGGGCAGCTGTCGAGACCCCTTATTTTTGAGTACTTTGAGTAAAGCCAGTGTGTCTATGTATATGGATGACTCAACACTATACATGTCAGCTACTACAGAGACTGAAATGACTGCAACACTTAACAAAGAGCTGCAGTTAGTTTCAGAGTGGGTGGTAAGGAATAAGTTAGTCCTAAATATTTCTAAAACTAAAAGCATTGTATTTGGGAAAAACCATTCACTAAACACTAAATCTCAATTAAATCTTGTAATAAACAATGTGAAAATTGAGCAAGTTGAGGTGACTAAACTGCTTGGAGTAACCCTGGATTGTAAACTGTCATGGTCAAAACATATTGATACAACAATAGCTAAGAAGGGGAGAAGTCTGTCCATAATAAAGCGCAACTCTACCTTCTTAACAGCACTATCAACAAGGGACTTGGGAAAATTGCAATTGTCTCAGAACAGGGCAGCACGGCTGGCCCTTGGAAGTACACAGAGAGCTAATATTAATAGTATGCATGTCAACCTCTCCTGGCTCAAAGTGGAGGAGAGATTTGACTTTCTCACTACTTGTATTTATGAGAGGTATTGACATGTCAAATGCACGAGCTACCTGTTGAACTACTGGCACACAGCTTGGACACCTACGCATACCCACAAGACATGCAACTAGAGGTCTCTTCACAGTCCCCAAGTTCAGAACAGACTATGGGAGGTGCACAGTACTACATAGAGCCATGACTACATGGAACTCTATTCAACATCAAGCAGTAAAATTAGATTTTAAAAAAACGGATACAATAAATACACCTTATGGAACAGCGGAGACTGTGAAGCAACACAAACATAGGCACATGCATACACACACAATAAAATATGCACTATACACACATGGATTTTGTACTTTAGATATGTGGTAGTGGTGGAGTAGGGGCCTGAGTGTTGTGAAATCTGTGAATGTATTGTAATGTTTTCAAAATTGTATAAACTGCCTTAATTTTTCTGGATCCCAGGAAGAGTAGCTTCTGCCAATGGGATCCATAATAAATACAAATACCCCCTCAATTCGAGCCCTGGTTTTCACTTAAGACACCAAGCCCCTCTCTGATACTGAGATAAGGAGTGCATGGTGACTGAAGGAATTGGCTGACAAAATCTATGGATAGTAGACTATAATTTAGCTTGTCAAACAGGTAGGCCTAGTCAAAGACTCCAGCCACCCTAGTCATAGACTGTTCTCTCTGCTCCCGCAAGGCAAATGGTACCGGAGCGCCAAGTCTAGGTCCAAGAGGCTTCAAAACAGCACGCCCCCAAGCCATAAAACTCCTGAACATCTAATCAAATGTCTACCCAAACTATTTTCATTGCCTTCCCCCCCTCTTTTACGCTGCTGCTACTCTCTGTTTATTATCTATGCACAGTCACTTCATCCCTACCTACATGTACATAATACCTCAATTACCTCGACTAACAAGGTGCCCCCGCACATTGACTCTGTACTGGTACCCCCTGTATATAGCCTTGGTATTGTTATTTTACTGCTGCTCTTTAAATATTTGTTACTTTTATTTCTTATTTCTTTTAGGTATTTTTCTTAAAACTGCATTGTTGGTGAAGGGCTTGTAAGTAAGCATTTCACTGTAAGGTCTACACCTGTATTCGGCGCATGTGAGAAATAAAATGTGATATGATTTGATCTCTAATTTCTTGAATAGTTAAAAATAGGCTCCAACACAATGCCCTCTTGTTGGTAGTAGCCTAAAGTCTTTCTCCGCGGCTGCCGCTTCATAGTAATGTAAGTTACGCAGGTGGCAATACATTTACAACCGAAAGCTTACCTTGACTTGGAAGAGCTGCAATGTTGTACAGCCTTAGCCAATTAGCTAGCATAAGTAGCATTAATCTCAGTTTGTGTCAGGTTGTTGAGTAAGATAAATTAGCTAAGTAAGTGAAAGATAAACTAAGAAAAAAAAATACAACAAATGACGGCTGCGTGGTCCCATGGTGTTTAAACTTGCGTACTATTGTTTGTACAGATGAACACGGTACCTTCAGGCATTTGGAAATTGCACCCAAGGATGAACCAGACTTGTGGAAGTCTACAATCTTTTTTCTGAGGTCTTGGCTGATTTTCTTTTGATTTTCCCATGATGTCAAGCAAAGAGGCACTGAGTTTGAAGGTAGGCCTTGAAATACATCCACAGGTACACCTCCAATTGACTCAAATGACAACCTAAGTGTATGTAAACTTCCGACTTCAACTGTATTTATATCATTCAATCTCACTGCTGATACTTTAAAGTTTGAAGAAATGAATTTGTTAAAAATTGCTAAACTATTGTCTTTTTCTCTCTGAGTCAACTACTAACCACATGTTATGCACCGCGACGCTAGCTAGCTGTAACTTATACTTTCAGTACTAAATTAATACTCTGATCCTTCGATTGGGTGGACAAGATATTAGCTCATACTGCAAGAGCTCTGATAAGTCTTCTGGAAGTCGTCAAAATTACTGTGTAAGTCTATGGAAAGGGTGAGAACCATGAGCCTCCTTGGTCAACGTACCCAGAGGAGGTCGAAATATATCTGTCCTCCGGGCTACACCATTGTGCTACCAAAGAAAGTGCTGTTGAGGCGACTGTAGACCTGGTGATGTGAAAATATTTGGCATAGTTTTATCCAAACTTCTTTTCATGTTTCACTATTTAAATTTGTATTCAATTCACTGAGTAGGATGGTCCCCCCCTTCCTCCTCTGAGGCGCCTTCACTGTGCCAGAGAGAGCTCCAGCCAAGGATGAAAACAACATTTTCACTAGACCTAGTCCCACAAACGCCTAAAGGCGCGATGAAAAACGTATAAGGTAATGCATTGTTGGCAGAGCTACTTCTATAAATAGCTGGAGGGCAGAACAGTGAAACAGATGGAAGCAATACAATATATGAGAAAGATATGAATTGTAATGAAATCCAACCTAGAGAGATAAGATGAGCAAGTTGTGCCAGCTGAGGCTCATAGGCCCAGACTGGCTCAGCTAGGGAGACAAGAAAGTAAAAGTTTTGGTACAATATTGGGTATTTAGTGGAGGCATATGTCTACAAAGATAAGCTTTGGCTAATAACTGTGTCCCTAATAAATCCATATAAGTAAGTCTTTGGGTGGAAATAAAATAGCCTACTGTCATTTATTGTGATATTTCAGCTGAAGTGAAAAACATCAACTCACACTGTATTCACAGTATGTGCCATTCAAAATTATTTCCATAATAAATTGTTCTAACTGACAGTATTTACATAATTTCTGCATCATAGAATGAGTTGTGTTGAAGGCACAAAATGTTTTGTGTCAGTTAGCATTAGAATAAAAATTACTAGACGAAGTAAACAAAGGTGGGTGTTATTTATTTGATCAACACAGCGGTGCTACGTGAGAAGTAGAGCTACAGACTACGCTTGCAGAAAAAAAGGGTTCATAAAGGGTTCATTTAGGGCTGTCTCTTTGGTTCTTCGGTTCTACCTAGGGATCTCCTTCAGGGAAATCCAAAGAAGCCTTTATAGTTCTAGGAGTGTAGGAAGGACAAAATGTTCGCTCAGTTTGCCTCAGCCACAGGAAGTGACTTATTTACTCAATGACAGATTGAATAAAATAAGGAGATAAGCCACACCACAAGTCTAGACTGTGGCCTAGCTATGGTCAAAATGAGTGGAAATAAAACAGGCTTTCAAATACCACATACTGAGTCCAAATCGCTTTTTAAAAACATGACTTAAAAACCAAAATCTTATGCAACACTAACCTATTAAAAACAGTTCTGTAGCAATGAGGTTTGTGCAGTAGGCTATGTGCCCAATACATTATCGCTGCATACTGGCTATGCTTGAATTGCTCTGAAATTAAGAAATTATACATATTTTTAAATTGTATATGATCACGCTGGTAATAGATCATTTGTTGTGTTACTAGTGAGGCACCGCTGAGTGAGCATAATAATTTGTTATTTTTTACTTTACTGGACTGATGGGGAGGGAGGAAGAAACGATGAGGCTGCCTCTCTTCCAACTGATGGCGAAACTCAAGTCACACTGCATTATTTCTGCCTCATGCACCAATTCATTGTTGTTACTTCTATGACCAGAAAAAGTGAAATATTCCTTAATATTACAAAAGACACAATCAGCAAGCTTATCGAAACACTTTTCTATACTCATTCATTGCAGCTGCAGTGCTGGTTGTAGTGTGTGTGGAAGTAGGGAGCACACATTTTATTGCTTATAAAAGTGTTAAACAAAGTGTTGACAGTGCTGAATAACAACTTAAACATGAACTTACTTTTAAAAACAGCACCTATTTGCTGTATTCATTGAGTCTCTCTCTAGTCACGGTTTTAAAAGTTTAGAAATCTCACAGTATCAACTTTATTGTGCGCTTGAGGCTTCATTTTACAGCCTATGGCTTGAAGAAACTGTGCAGACACAGTGATCTGAGCTATCTGATTGGCCAGTGTTCGGCCTATAGGTGCACTAGATTTGCTCTCTGGGCCTGCCGGATATGCAGAGTTCCACCTTCAGACACATGAAATGGTTCAAAATAGGAACACTTTGCCTTCCCGGCGCTAGAGTGCACCTACCGCCAACAGCGCTAGACCAAAAAACGATTTGGAACAGAAATGTTTGGTGATTGACTACGAATGCCTTGGAAATCGACCAGTCGATCGCCGATTGGTGACCACTACTCTAGAAGAAACCCTCTGTTTCAATCATAGGCCTGCACCAAAGGGTTTGCTTTCAGAACTTCAGTAAAAACAACAATACCAGAACAAACCATTGGCTTCCCACTTCACACTGCAATCATCACTAGTACATTGGGCTGTGAGTAAACTCTGAAGAATGAGAGGCTATGCTGTGCAAACAGTAACCAAACTTCTGTTCCCACCTCATTTGTTCAGATAGAACAGCGTTAGTTAGGAATACCAAACTAACTTTTCTCTCTACAGCTTTAGGCTAAGTGTCTCTGAATAGTTCCAAGGTTGCGTTCAATGATCTGCTTCACTCTGTAAATCTATGGTGGAGGGAGAAAAGGGCTTTGCTCACAAATTCTGAAATGCTGGTTTTATTGAATAGTCAAGGTTATTGTTGAAATTGAGGATATTTCACGATAAAGAATATAGTTAGCTCAGTTGCCAGGATAAGAGCATTATGTTTTTCTCATACAATACCCACTTCACTTTAGCTATTCAGTGTTTATTGATCAGTATCAAAGTACAGTATACCATATACAGTATTTATTGTGCACCGACGTTACAGGGAAAAGCAGGTACAGCTGGAGGTCAGTGAAGGCAGAGCTGAAGGAAGCAAAAACATCCTTGAAAGAAGTGGAGAAAACCTCACAACACTAAGTCTGCTGTGGATGACCTATGTTCCATTATACAGTAAAATGTTACTCTAAAACGTATCAATGAAGAGTTGAAGGTGCAGCAAAAAATAAATAAAAACAATAGGTGTGAAGTAGAATATTAATATGAATGCATTATTCATCCATGGGAATGAGCATCCGAATATATAGGAGGGTCGATTGACACCATGCAAGGACGATAAAGATTTCGCAGTTTGTCAGGAAATGGGTTAAACCTCAGGCTGCTCGATACTCCCACGTTTTACGACCTGCAGTGGTTGCCCATGGCTACAGCCCATTGACTCGCAAAGACAGATACAATCACCCAGGATCCATTGCGACAGGGACTCAGTCAGCACCCAGCACCCACTTTGATGTGTTCTATGTTATGTTCTGTGTTCTCGCCTCTAAGGGCGGAAACATCAAGCACCAGTAAACACTGAGGAAGCAATGCTTTAAAGAGGCCGGCCTCTTCTCAACCCCTGCAGTGAACATCATCTATTTATGGAGACCTGTCAAATAGGGTTACCTCAATTCCACTCTGGAACTTTGATATGCCAGTAGAGTATTTGATTTGATTTATAAGGATCCCCATTAGTCAACGTCAAGGGCGACAGCAAGTCTTACTGTGTCCGACGTATAACAAAAACTACATTACAGACAAAAGACTTACAATTTACATCCATTTAAAAACGTTAACATGTAGTGTGTGTGTGCATCTATTAGTTACACATACATGTCAATACATACACACAACAAGTAGGTCACATGGGGAGAAGAGTTGTGACGTGAGGTGTTGCTTTATTATTATTTTTTAAACCAGGTTTGCTGTTTACCTGCGCTATATAAAAGATGGAAGGGAGTTCCATGCACTCATGGCTCTGTATAATACTGTATGTTTCCTTGAATTTGTTCTGGACCAGGGGATTGTGAAAAGACCCCTGGTGGCATGTCTGGTTGGGTAAGACCCCTATGTCAGTGCTGTGTGTAAGTTGACTATGCAAGGAGTCTTTCCTCAACTCTTAGCCAAAATATACTGGCATGCATAGTATTAATATTAGCCCTCTGATTACAATGAAGAGCAAGATGTGCCGCTCTGTTCTGGACCAGCTGCAGCTTAACTAGGCCTTTCTTTGCTGCACTTGACCATATGACTGGAAAACAATAGATAAGATAAAACTAGAGCCTGCAGGACTTTCTTTGTGGAGTGTGGTGTCAAAAAATCTGAGCATTTCTTCATTACTGACAGACTTCTCCCCAATTTTACAACCACGGAATCTATATGTTTTGACAATGACAGTTTACAATCTAAGGAAACACAAGTAATGTAGTCTCCTCAACTTGTTCAACAGCCACACCATTCATTACCAGATTCAGATGAGGTCTAGAACGTAGTGAATCATTTGTACCAAATACAATGCTCTTAGTTTTAGAGATGTTCATGACCAGTTTATTGCTGGCCAACCATTCCAAAACAGACTGCAACTCTTTGTTAAGGGTTTCAGTGACTTCATTAACTGTGATTGCTGATTTTCTATATGGTTGAATCATCAGCATACATGGACACACATGCTTTGTTTAATGCTAGTGGCAGGTCATTTGTAAAAATAGAAAAGAGTAGAGAGCATGGAGAGCTGCCCTGCGGTACAACACACGTTTACATGTTTGACATTAGAGAAGCTTCCATTAAAGAAAACCCTATGAGTTCTATTAGATAGATATAGTGGGCTCCAAAATTACTGGCACCCCTGACTGGCAATGCACAAACAATGCTTAAACAAATATAAACAATATAATTATAGAGATAAACTCAAAATACCAACATGTAAGAAATACTGTACTTTATTAATGTTTCAATGGAACCAACCAAAATTATGAATTGATTTATTTAAAATCAATTTCCTCCAAATCAAGGTTTCACAATTAATGGCACCCTTAAAGATTATTGCAAATAACATCTACTAAAATTAAACCACAAATTAAATTCCAGTTATTTAAGTTTATCAAGTCTTAAGGAACTATATTGAGCCATTACATCACTTCCTGTTTCACTAGGGTATAAAAATGAGGTAACATACATGCAATATCCCGCTGTCATCCAACACCATGAAGAAAACAAAAGAACTGGCAGTTCAAAAGAGACAGACAGTCGTAGACCTTCATAAATCTGATAGTGGCTACAAGAAAATCCACAAACGATTGAATATACCACTGAGCACTGTCAGGGCAATTATTCGAAAATTAAAAAGATATGGAACAGTTGAAAACCTCACGGGTAGAGGACGCAAATTCATTTTGCCCCCCAGGATAGGGAGGAGGATGGTGAGAGAAGCAACAAAATCCCCAAGAATCACTGTGAAAGAATCGCAGGCCTTTGTGGCGTCTTGGGGTCACCAGGTTTCAAAAAACACCATCAGATGCCACCTCCACAACCACAGACTCTTTGGAAGGGTTGCCAGAAAAAAGCCCTCTCTGACCCCAAGACACAGATGCAAGCGCTTGGAGTTTTCCAAATGTAATTTAAATTATGACTGGAAGAAGGTGCTCTGGTCAGATGAGACCAAAATTGAACGTTTTGGTCAGATACAGCATCGGCATGTTTGGCATCGAAACAGAGATGCATACAAGGAGAGGCACCTCATACCCACGGTGAAATATGGAGGGAGATCAGTGATGTTTTGGGGCTGTTTTAATTCCAGAGGTCCAGGGGCACTGGTTAAGATTGATGGCAAAATTAATTCCACCAAGTATCAGGTAATTCTGGCTGACAATCTGGTTGCCTCTGCCAGAAGGCTGGGACTTGGCCGTAGGTGGACTTTCCAACAAGACAATGACCCGAAACATACCTCAAGATCCACACAGAAATGGTTCTGTGACAACAAAATCAATGTTCTGCCATAGCCATCTCAGTCGCCGGAACTCAATCCAATCGAAAACATGTGGGCTGAGTGGAAGAGGGCAGTTGATAAGCGCAAACCCAAGAATGTGAAGGATCTTGAAAGGATCTGCATAGAGGAATGGTCCAAAATCCCTCCAAATGTGTTCCTTAATTAAAACTTCTTAGGGATAGGGGGCAGTATTTGGAAGTTTGGATGACTGAGGTGCCCAAAGTAAACTGCCTGTTACTCAGGCCCAGAAGCTAGGATATGCATATAATTGAAATTCTGTTGGTCATTTGTTTACGGAGAAGTAGCATTATATTTGGTCAAACACAATTTTTCCAACAGTTTGCGAAGAACTGGCAGCAAGCTGATAGGTCTGATGTTAGAACAGGTAAAGGCCACTTTACCACTCATGGGTAGAGGAATGACTTTGGTTTCCCTCCAGGACTGAGGACAAAGCCTTTCCTCCAGGGTCAGATTAAAGATATGACAGATAGGAGTGGCTATAGTCAGCTACCATCCTCAGTAGCTTTCCATTTAAGTTATCAATGGCAGGAGGTTTGTCATTATTAATCGATAACAAAAATTGTTCCACCTCTCCCACACTAACTTCACAAAATTCCATCAGATTCGATGAAAGATGGAGTTGAATCTATCTTTCTGCCATAATTCCATTTAAAGTACTCCAAAGTTTTTTTTATATCATTGATGTTGGCTTCATAATACAGTTTCTTCTTCTTTTTATTGAGTTCAGTCACATCGTTTCTCAATTTGCAGTAAGTTAGCCAATCAGATGTGCAGCCAGACCTATTAGCCACTCCTTTTGCCCCATCTCAATCCATGGAGCCTTAACAGTTCAACAGTTTCAACAGATTCTTAATAACAGGTGCATGTTTATCAATAATTGGAAGAAGCAATTTAATACATTCATCAAGTGCAGCATCTGGATGCTCCTTATTAATCACATCAGACCAACAAATATTGTTTACATGTACATGATCTTGTTCTTGTAGTGTTTGTAAACACCCTAGTAGGTTGATTAATAACCTGAACCAGTTTACAGGAACTGGTTACAGTGAGAAGCTTCCCCTTGAGTGGACAGTTTGATGAAGACCAGTCAATATTCAGGACCCCAAGAAAGTAGACCTTTCTGTTTACATCACATACTCTATCAAGCATTTCACACATATTATATAGATACTGACTGTTAGCACTTGGTGGCATATAGAAACACCCCAAAAGAAAATGCTTTAGATGTGCCAAGTGAACCTGCAACCACAACACTTCTATAACACTTGACACAAGATCTTCTCTGAGCATTACAGGGATATGGCTATGAATATATAGAGCAACACCTCCCCCATAAGCATTCCTGTCTCTTCTATACATGTTATATCCTTGTATTGCTACTGCTGTATCATCAAATGAACTATCTGAGTGTCAGAAATTGCTAATATATGACTGTTATCTAATGTTAGCAAGTTATTTATTTCATTACCCTTATTTCTAAGGCCACATATAATAATATGGGCTATTTTCAACCCTTTCCTGGGTAGCTTATCAGAGATAGACATAATATGGAAAACAGCACACAAAGCAAAATAAAAATATATAGGGTGCCTCCGGAAAGTATTCAGACCCCTTGACTTTTTCCACATTTTGTTACGTTACAGCCTTATTATAAAATGTATTCACTTGTTTTTTTTCACTCAATCATCTACATTTTTGCTAATTGATTACAAATATATAACTGAAATATCACATTTAAATAAGTACTCAGACCCTTTACTCAGTACTTTGTTGAAGCACATTTGGCAGTGATTACAGCCTTGATGCTGCCACCACCATGCTTCACCTTAGGGATGGTGCCAGGTTTCCTCCAGACGTAACGCTTAGCCTTCAGGCCAAAGTTCAATCTTGGTTTCGTCAGACCAGATAATCTTGTTTCTCATGGTCTGAGAGTCTTGAAGTGCCTTTTGGCAAATTCCAAGCGGGCTGTAATGTGCCTTTTACTGAAGAGTGGCTTCCGTCTGGCCACTGTACCATAAAGGCCTGTCGTGTCTAGACTATCATTAATGTGAGTGACTGTTATTTTATAAAATAATTACATAACACGTTAATTTACTCAGCAGTCCATTAATCAGTTGGTTTGTGTAAGCATGTGTGTGTGCTGCGGGGTTGAAGCTACGAAACCCATAGGCTTGGCTCTCTCATCCCTTCCAGGCTTTTTGGAGGGAGGGTGGACAATGAGCCTGTCATAGTGGATTTAAGCAATGTCCCCACGCGCACGGGGAGCTTTCATGGCTGGGATAAGTTCTTTCCTCTTCTGGCACACAGCTTCAGGATAGTCCTTGTTGAGGAAGATATACATTCCTCTCAAGTTCTTGGCTCTTTCCAGAACAGCTACCTTGTCCTTGAACCCAGGGGCGCAACTTTGGTTTTAGAAGTGGAGTGGACATAATTATTATTATTTATTTTTTAATCCAGTCAGATAAACACTCCAAAACAGCCTACCCGACCGCTCGGAGGTGTCCGCATGGTCCTAAAGAACACCTTTGCCTCATTTTGTATTACATTCCAATGATAAACCTGGGGGGGACAAAAATGCAATTTCAGAATGTGGGGGGTACACGTCCCCCCGTCCCCAGTGAAAGTTATGCCCTTGCTTGAACCTCAGGGACTTGACCACTATCGGCTTGGGCCTGTCACCTGGGCCGGTGGTGGGTTTTCCAGTCCTGTAGGCGTGCTCCACCACAATATTCCTGTAGTCCATCTTCAGTTTCTCCAAGATCATTTTCCATCCACAAAGATGTTGTTCCGCCTTGATTGTCCCTTGAGATAATCTGATTTCTCCATCATTGTTATCATAAATTCACATACAGAACTGATGTCCTCTCTCAAATGACTTACATATTGCTGTTGTCTTGCCGTTCTCCTGTTTAAACTCATCGAGCTAAACCTGGGAGAACTGCAAACTGTTTTTCAGGTCCTGGACCTATCTGGTCAGGTCGTCCATTCTTTTATTAGCTGACTCCACCAGTATTTGGACAAAATACTTGAAGCTATTTACTTGTTGTTGTAACAACTGCTTGTAGAACTCTTTTTGTTTGTTTAAAAGATCATTCACGTGTGATAGACACCACTGTCCTCAACGGTACTCACGCCGGCTTTGGTTTTTGTCATGGTAAGAACAGTAGGTTACGCTGTTACTCCTCACAGTTCCAGACAGGGCAGGTCACAGGCAAGACTGAAAACAACAACAACAAAAAGCAGGGGTCTAGACAACCACAAGCCCGGGACAATCCGCAGTCCCAGCCACAACGGCTAACCGCGTTGCAGGCTGCGTTCAAGCCCTCAAGAAAACCCTGCTAGCTTGATAGGCAGCTAGCTAGCAGCTAGGCTAGCTCCTACGCAAAACAGCTCCTCAGACCCAGCCTTGGTCAGCAGGATCACTGGACAGATAGTAGCGGTCCCAGCAAGTGATACCAACCGCGTCACAGGATCCAAACTCAAATGGTAGCTAGCTTGTAAGTGACGACAGGAAGTGACGAGTGAGGGGAATGATATTCTAGTATATTGTTGAACAATGTATTGACAAATTTGCCAAATTAAAAAATGTATATTTCCAATATTCATGCTACTATTTTTCAATTTTCATATATTAATGTAAGAAAATGTGTTACATCTGCTCCTGCCACACCCTCTACTTCTCATCCTGAGTCTCCCTAACCTGCCGCCACTCTCCCAGTGCTCTCTCCCTCTTCCTCTGTGTGTGTGTGTGTGATTTTATGGGCGGAGACAGGTGTGCTGGAGCCAGAGCAGATCCCCACGAGCTGCAACCTGTTCCATAATCAAGACCTCTACAAATACTCAGCCCTGGCACTTCCATGCTGCCAGATCGTAACCTCTGCTCAGTCATTCTGTGGTTTTTAGCCATTTGTTCCTGCTTAGATCCTGTTTTCGTGATATGCCTGTTTTCCCTTGCCTGACGCTGTTTTCCTCTCCACTAGTTCTGCCTGACTTTGGCCCATGTCTCCAGTCCCACGTCTCATCAGTCCTGCTACTCTGTCCTGGACCCCTACTCCTTTGCGTCCTAGGATTCCTCTCCGGACCTGCTTACCCAGTCCCAACTCCCCTCGCTCCAGCCTCAGCCTCCTTCCGGGCTTCCTGCAACTCGCCCGAGCTTCCCCTGGCCTGTTCCCCATCTTCCCCCTGTGTTTCAATAAATACTTTGGTTACCTCATCCCAGTCTCCTCGTCTGCTCTTGGACCTGTTCCGTTCTGCGTGACAACATTGTTATTGGAAACAAAATACTACTCATACTGGTGAGCAAGCAGTAAAGCTTAATATTTCTGCTGTGATAGAGAAACTATCCCACGTGAAGGATCTTTTAAACAAACAAAAATAGTTCTACAAGCGGTTGTTACAGATGAAACATTATAGTCTTAAAGGAGGCCTGGGTAAGGCCAAAATGTCATAAATATACCAACTTTGATTTATATTTCTCAATTACGCTTTTAGATACCAATGTCACATACTGTACATGTCCACAATCCTTTCCTCCAAACTTGGATCATTCTATGGATTACATTTACTTAAAATACAAAAAAATCATGTTTTTTTACTGTATGTCCTGTTTTCGTGAGGAATCACTCTAGAGCGCCAGCTGTCTTCTTCTTCATTAAAATTACCCCGGCATCAGCTGCCACCTCCTCCACTCTCATAGAAGAGTGAGCTGCTATAGCCTATGAGGAGAGCTTCATGAAATAGTGAAATGAGAACACTGGGTGGCATGAGTTTTACTACCAGTCCGACCTGCAGTTTGCCTTCCAAAATAGAGACAGTGCAGAAGAATATGGGTTGAATCCTTCACCTTGCTCAACAGATTGATCGCCTTTGGCTAGGTTATCAGATTTGTTGTGCAAACCAAGAGGGGAAAGAGTTTAAGTGTTTGATTTCCCCCTTTTTAAGTATCTCTATATTTTGTGATAAGTCAGACTTTGATATCCACTATGATGTTTGCAAAAGGACTGCAACGATGTTCAAATTGAGTCAATTGAGCCATGCCAAAAGTCTTACACTGAAAGATAAGTTGCTATGCTGAGGTTTGCTGAACATGATCTTTCAAAGGATCACAGACTTCAAAGAAAGGTGCTTGTCTGCACAGAGTCAGGGAAAAGGACTGGAGGGAAAGTGATTTGATAGTGAAAAAGTACGGAGTACCCATTATTACTCCTTCAAATATGCCATTAAGCATAGACAGAAAAATGGCTCATAGCTTGAAATCCAGACGTTCTGCATGTGAAGACATCACGTTGCATTAACACGATTACGCAAAGGGATTGCATATTATATATGCAATAGAAAGACAGAATTAGCCTCCCGAGTGGTACAGCAGTCTAAGGCACTGCATCGTAGCGCTGAGGCGCCACTACAGCCTCAGGTTTGATCCCAGGCTGTTTCACAGCTGGCTGTGACCAGGCGACCCATGGGGCGGTGCACAGTTGGCCTAGCATCGTCCGGGTTAGGGGAGGGTTTGGCCAGCCGGGATTTCCTTGTCTCATTGTGCTCTAGAGACTCCTTGTGGCGGGCTGGGCCCCTGCAAGCTGACGCCGGTCATCAGTTAGACGGTGTTCCTCCGACATATTGGTGCGGCTGGCTTCCGGGTTAAGTGAGCAGTGTGTCAAGAAGCAGTGCGGCTTGGCAGGGTCATGTTTCGGAGGACGCATGGCTCTCGACCTTCGCCTCTCCCGAGTCCATAGGGGAGTTGCAGCAATGAGACAAGCTCGTAACTACCAATTGGATATCACAAAATTCGGGGGGAAAAGTACAAAAATAAAGAAAGACAGAGTTATATCATATCAAGAAGAGATAGACACCTGGTGTCTCTGTCTCTCTCCGGGTAATAGGAAAATTATCTGGTTCATGAACCGTTGAACTTCCATTTTCCTTATCACATATCACTGAGCGATTCAGTCCTCTTTCTCTGGTTTATCTTCTTCTGATGCTGTTTCCATTAGAGGGGTCCTTCACAGGTCACATATCTGTTGGATCATTTTACCAGTTCCCTTCTAGATGGTACAGAGGGGCGCAAGGTATCAACAACTCCCAAATGTGGTGTTTATATCTCTGAAAAGTATGCATTGTCCTATATTCATACAAGGCTAATAATGATAGTGAAAGTGGGAGAGAGGTGGTCATATAATTTCGCTGAGGGTATATATTGAGGTGATAGTCAGCCCTTCCTCTCTCCATTCTGCAAGCTGATGCAGATATGAATCAGATATGAATTTGCTGAGACTCAGTAATGGGAGCAGAGACTCCATAAGGTACTATGTGATGGACTTGAACAGGCACAGTCTCCATGCAGGCAGTACTTTAATGATAAATTCCCATAGCCAGTATGAACAGGGCAGGCAGCCTGGGAGATGAGATGTCAGTGGCAGAATATAGCAAAGCCTGGCTTTGGATGATGAGGAAAATCTTATATAGAATCTTATATATGTACTGCAGTAGGCCAGAGACAATGGATGACAAATCTCAGCCCAATGTATTTGTCAAGGCATGACATCTCAGCCATGATTGGCTACCATATCCAATGAGTCTGTGAAGAGCATTGTTAAAAAGACCTGCTCTTATTTAGCAGTTACAGTGCCTTCAGAAAGTATACACACCCCTTGACTTTCCACATTTTTTGTGTTACAAAGTGGGATTAAAATATATTTAATTGTCTTTTTTAAATTTGTATTTATTATCTACACAAAATAGTCTTTAATGTCAAAGTGGAAGACCAATTCTGACTATAAAATGACAATAAAACACTTGATTAGATAAGTATTCAGCCCACTGAGTCAATACATGTTAGAATCACCTTTGGCAGCGATTAAAGCTGTGTTTTTCTGCGTAAGTCTCTAAGAGCTTTCCACACCTGGATTGTGCAACATTTGCCCATTATAGTATTCAAAATTATTCAAGCTCTGTCAAATTGGTTGTTGATCATGACTAAACAACCCTTTTCAGGTATTGCCATAGATCTTCAAGCAGATTAAATCAAAACTGTTACTCGGCCACTCAGGAACATTCAATGTCTTCTTGGTAAGCAACTCCATGGTAGATTTGGCCTTGTGTTCTAGGTTACTGTCCTGCTGAAAGGTGAATTCATCTCCCAGTGTCTGGTGGAAAGCAGACTGAACCAGGTTTCCTCTAGGATGTTTACTCTTTAATATTGTGGAGTAACTACAATGTTGTTGATCCATCCTCAGGTTTTATCCTATCACAGTCATTAATCACAGCCATTGGCCTCATGGTGAAATCCCTGAGCGGCTTTCTTCCTCTCCGGCAACTGAGTTAGGAAGGAGGCCTGCATCTTTGTAGTGACTGGGTGTACTTATACATCATGCAAAGTGTAATTAATAACTTTACCATGCTCAAAGGGATATTGAATTCTGCTTTTTTATTTGATTAATCTACCAATAGGTGCCCTGAGCCATTGGAAAACCTCCCTGGTCTTTGTGGTTGGTCTTTGTGAAATTCACTGCTTAGCTGAGGGACCTTACAGATAATTGTATGTGTGGTGTACAGCGATGATGTAGTCATTCAAAAATCATGTTAAACACTTTTATTTTACACAGAGTGAGTCCATGCAATTTATTATGTGGCTTGTTAAACACATTTTTACTCATGAACTTATTTAGGCTTGCCATAACAAAGGGTTGAATACTTATTGAGTCAAGATATTTCAGCTTTTCATTTTTTATTAATTTGTAAAACTTTTGAAAAACATAATTCCACTTTTACATTATGGGGTATTTTGTGCATGCAAGTGACAGAAAAAAACTCTATTTAATCAATTTTAAATTCAGGCTGTAAGACAACAAAATTTGGAAAAAGCCAAGCGGTGTGAAAACTTTCTGAAGACACTGTACATCACCCATATTCTAATAGTTCTTCTTAAACACTCACTTCCGTGAGCTGTCAATGCAAAGGACTCCGTGTGATGTGTTTCAACCCTTATCTGAATAAACCTTTCTGAAGATATCTTGGACTTCTTGCCGAATAGACCTGTGGTGGCTGAACCCTCCCCACTGGCACCTATTAGCCGTTTTTCATGGTCCTTCCGGATCAGCCCTTAGCATTTTTCATGGTTCTTCGGTCGTCGGATACCATCAGCTACCACAGCCCAAGATGTCTCAGAGTCCAGGTATTGGTCACCACCCACATCAAAGTTCTCTCCCTGAACAAAGACGAGCAGACAAGCCTCAAGACACAGCATGCAACTTCCGCTCCACTGGTCGCGGTGACTAGTGGGCAGAAAATTGGTTGCATGCTATCAGGGAGAGGTCCTAGTTCCTCAGCCACAGCATAGTTCTCATCTCTGACCTGAGGCCAAGCAGGAGCTCAGCCAGCTGAACCTCCAGTGACACAGGCTCATACCAGCACCTCACGCAGGACCAGTGAGAAGATGCAGGAAAGGGAAGGCTCAGTATCTACGACGAGGAGTAAATGACCCCCATCTATCAGCAAAATCGAATCAACAATCTATCCTTCAACGTAATCAAGACAAAGGAGATGATTGTGGACTACAGGAAAAGGAGGACCGAGCCCACCCCCATTTTCATCGAAGGGGCTGTAATGTAGTGGAGCAGGTTGAGAGCTTCAAGTTCCTTGGTGTCCACATCAGCAACAAACTAGAATGGTCCAAACACACCAACACAGTCGTGAAGAAGGCACGACAAAGCCCATTCCCCTCAGGAACCTAAAAAGATTTGGCATGGGTCCTCAGACCCGCAAAAGGTTCTACAGCTGCAACATCGAGAGCATCCTGACTGGTTGCATCACTGCATGGCACGGCAACTGCTCAGCCTCTGACTGCAAGGCACTACAGAGGGTAGTTCATATGGCCCAGTACATCACTGGGGCTAAGCTGCCTGCCATCCAGGACCTCTACACCAGGCGGTGTCAGAGGAAGGCCCTAAAAACTGTCAAAGACTCCAGCCATCCCAGTCATATACCGCATGGCAAGCAGTACCCGGAGCGCCAAGTCTAGGACCAAAAGGCTTCTCAACAGTTTTTACCCCCAAGCCATAAGACTCCTGATCAGCTAATTAAATGGCTACCCGGACTATGCATTGTGTCCCGCCAATAGCCTGACTTACCGGTGTACCCGCACATTGACTCTGTACCGGTACCACCTGTATATAGCCTCGCTACTGTTATTTTTTACTTTTTAAAATGTATTTCTTTACTTGTCTATTGTTTACCTAATACCTATTTTTTACTTAAAAACTGCACTGTTGGTTAAGCGCTTGTAAGTAAGCATTTCACTGTAAAGTCTACACCTGTTGTATTCGGCGCACGTGACAAACTTAGATTTGAATCAAATCAAATCTAATTTTATTTGTCACAATGCGCCGAATACAACAGGTGTAGACTTTACAGTGAAATGCTTACTTACAAGCGAATTACAAGCCCTTAACCATCAATGTAATTTGAGAAATCGTGTTAAGAAAATATTTACTAAATAAACAAAAGTAAAAAGATTCAATAAAATCAAAAAGTAACATAATAAAATTACGTAACAATAACGAGACTATATACAGTCGGTACCGGTACCGAGTCGATGTGCAGGGGTACAGGTTAGTTGAGGTAATTTGTAAAGTGACTATGCATAGATAATAAACAGTAAATAGCAGCAGTGTAAAAACAGAAAGGGGACGGGTCAATGTAAATAGTCCGGGTTGCCATTTGATTAATTGTTCAGCAGTCTTATGGCCTGGGAGTAGAAGCTTTTAAGGAACCTTTTGGTCCTAGACTTAGCGCTCTGGTACTGCTTGCCATGTGGTAGCAGAGAAAACAGTCTATGACTTGGTGACTGGAGTCTGACAATTTTTGGGGCCTTCCTCTGACATGCCTAGTATATAGGAGATCAGGAGGCTTGGCCCCAGTGATGTACTGGGCCGTACATACTACCTTCTGTAGCGCCTTACGGTAAGATGTAGAGCAGTTGCCATACCAGGTGGTGATACAACCGGTCAGGATGCTCTCGATGGTGCAGCTGTAGAACCTTTTGAGGATCTGGGGACCCATACCTGAGGGGGAAAAGGTGTTGTCATGCCCTCTTGACAACTGTCTTGGTGTGTTTGAACCATGACAGTTCGTTGGTGATGTGGACACCAAGAAAATTGAAACTCTCAACCCGCTCCACTTTAGCTCGTCGATGTTAATGGGGGCCTGTTCAGCCCTCCTTTTCCTACAGTCCACGATCAGCTCCTTTGTCTTGCTTACATTAAGGGAGAGGTTGTTGTCCTGGCACCACACTGCCAGGTCTCTGACCTCCCTATAGGCTGTCTCATTGTTGTCAGTGATCAGGCCTACCAATGTTGTGTTGTCAGCAAACTTAATGAGTGTGTTGGGGTCGTGCATGGCCATACAGTCGTGGGTGAACATGGAGTACATGAGGGGACTAAGCACGCACCCCTGAGGGGCCCCAGTATTGAGGATCAGCGTGGCAGATGTGTTGTTGCCTACCCTTACCACCTGGGGTGGCCCATCGGGAAGTCCAAGATCCAGTTACAGAGGGAGGTGTTAAGTCTCAGGATCCTTAGCTTAGTGATGAGCTTTGTGGGCACTATGGTGTTGAACTCTGAAACAGGTAGGTATTACAGACTCGGTCAGGGAGAGGTTGAACATTTCAGTGAAGACACTTGCAAGTTGGTCCGCGCATGCTTTGAGTACACATCCTGGTAATCCGTCTGGTCCTGCTGCTTTGTGAATGTTGACCTGCTTAAAGGTCACACAGTCATCCGGAACAGCTGGGGCTCTCATGCACGCGTCAGTATTTCTTGACTGGAAGCAAGCATAAAAGGAATGTAGCGCGTCTGGTAGGCTTGCGTCACTGGCATTCCGCGGCTGGGGATCCCTTTGTAGTCCGTAATAGTTTTCAAGCCCTGCCACATCCAACAAGCGCCAGAGCCGGTGTAGTAGGAATCAATCTTAGTCCTGTATTGTCGCTTTGCCTGTTTGATGGTTCGCCTGAGGGCATGGCGGGATTTCTTACAGTGAGGGAAAAAAGTATTTGATCCCCTGCTGATTTTGTACGTTTGCCCACTGACAAAGAAATGATAAGTCTATAATTTTAATGGTAGGTTTATTTGAAATGTGAGAGACAGAATAACAACAAAAGAATCCAGAAAAACGCATGTCAAAAATGTTATAAAATGATTTGCATTTTAATGAGGAAAATAAGTATTTGACCCCCTCTCAATCAGAAAGATTTCTGGCTCCCAAGTGTCTTTTATACAGGTAACGAGCTGAGATTAGGAGCACACTCCTAAAGGGAGTGCTCCTAATCTCAGCTTGTTACCTGTATAAAAGACACCTGTCCACAGAAGCAATCAATCAATCAGATTCCAAACTCTCCACCATGGCCAAGACCAAAGAACTCTCCAAGGATGTCAGGGACAAGATTGTAGACCTACACAAGGCTGGAATGGGCTACAAGACCATCGCCAAGCAGCTTAGTGAGAAGGTGACAACAGTTGGTGCGATTATTCTCCCTCGGCCTGGGGTTCCATGCAAAATCTCACCTCGTGGAGTTGCAATGATCATGAGAACGGTGAGGAATCAGCCCAGAACTACACGGGAGGATCTTGCCAATGATCTCAAGGCAGCTGGGACCATAGTCACCAAGAAAACAATTGGTAACACACTCCGCCGTGAAGGACTGAAATCCTGCATCGCCCGCAAGGTCCCCCTGCTCAAGAAAGCACATATACATGCCCGTCTGAAGTTTGCCAATGAACATCTGAATGATTCAGAGGACAACTGGGTGAAAGTGTTGTGGTCAGATGAGACCAAAATGGAGCTCTTTGGCATCAACTCAACTTGCCGTGTTTGGAGGAATGCTGCCTATGACCCCAAGAACATCATCCCCACCGTGAAACATGGAGGTGGAAACATTATGCTTTGGGGGTGTTTATCTGCTAAGGGGACAGGACAACTTCACCGCATCAAAGGGACGATGGACGGGGCCATGTACCGTCAAGTCCTGGGTGAGAACCTCCTTCCCTCAGCCAGGGCATTGAAAATGGGTCATGGATGGGTATTCCAGCATGACAATGACCCAAAACACACGGCCAAGGCAACAAATGAGTGGCTCAAGAAGAAGCACATTAAGGTCCTGGAGTGGCCTAGCCAGTCTCCAGACCTTAATCCCATAGAAAATCTGTGGAGGGAGCTGAAGGTTCGAGTTGCCAAACATCAGCCTCGAAACCTTAATGACTTGGAGAAGAACTGCAAAGAGGAGTGGGACAAAATCCCTCTTGAGATGTATGCAAACCTGGTGGCCAACTACAAGAAACGTCTGACCTCTGTGATTGCCAACAAGGGTTTTGCCACCAAGTACTAAGTCATGTTTTGCAGAGGGGTCAAATACTTATTTCCCTCATTAAAATGCAAATAATTTTATAACATTTTTGACATGCGTTTTTCTGGATTTTTTTGTTGTTATTCTGTCTCTCACTGTTCAAATAAACCTACCATTAAAATGATAGACTGATAATTTCTTTGTCAGTGGGCAAACGTAAAAAATCAGCAGGGGATCAAATACTTTTTTCCCTCACTGTATTAGCGTCCGGATTAGTGTCCCGCTCCTTGAAAGCGGCAGCTCTAGCCTTTAGCTTGTAGTCCAAGGCCTCCGGATTGGGATATGTACGTACGGTCACTATGGGGACGATGTTGTAGATGCACTTATTGATGAAGCCGGGGACTGAGTTGGTATACTCCTCAATGCCATTTGATGAATCCCAGAACATATTCCAGTCTGTGCTAGGAAAACAGCCCTGTAGCTTAGCATCCGCGTCGTCTGACCACTTCTGTATTGAGCAAGTCACTGTTGCTTCCTGCATTGGGTTTTACTTGTAAGCAGGAATCAGGAGGATAGAATTATGGTCAGATTTGCCAAATGGAGGGTGAGGGAGAGCTTTGTATGCGTCTCTGTGTGGAGTAAAGGTGGTCTACAGTTTTTTTCCTCTGGTTGCACATGTGACATGCTGGTAGAAATGAGGTGAAATGGATTTAAGTTTGCCTGCATTAAAGTCCCCGGCCACTAGGAGCACTGCTTCTGGATGAGCATTTATTTTTTGCTTATGGCCTTATACAGCTCATTGAGTGCGGTCTTAGAGCCACCATCAGTTTGTTGTGGTAAATAGACGGCTACAAATAATAGAGATGAGAACTCTCTTGGTAGATAGTGTGGTCTACAGCTTATCATGAGGTATTCTAGCTCAGGCGAGCAATACCTCAAGATGTTTTAATATTAGACATTGCGCACCAGCAGTTATTGACAAATAGACACACAACCCCACACCTCGTCTTACCAGACGTAGCTGCTCTGTCCTGCTGATGCACAGAGAAACAAGCCAGTTCTATATTATCTGTGTCGTCGTTCAGCCACGTCTCAGTGAATCATAAGATATTACAATTTTTAATGTCTCATTGGTAGGATAGTCTTAATCGTAGATCGTCCAGTTTGTTTTCCAATGATTGCATGTTGGCCAATAATACGGACGGTAGTGGTGATTTACCTACTCATCTGTGAATTCTTACAACGCACCCCGCCCTCCTCCCCCTTTTTCTCAGTCTTTTCTTCCCGCTGATGACAGGGATTTCGGCCTTGTCTCTACAAAGCTGTATATCTTTCGTGTCAGACTAATTAAAGAAAAAATCTTTGTCCAGTTTGAGGTGAGTAATCACTGTTCTGATATCCAGAACCTCTTTTCGGTCATAAGAGATGATAGCAGCAACATTATATACAAAATGAGTTACAAACAATGCGAAAAAACAAACAAAATAGCACAGTTGGTTAGGAGCCCGTAAAACGGCAACCATCCCCTCCGGCGCCATGTCTAAGGATCAGACGCCCATCCAGTGGAGGCTGACCAGTCCTCACGTCCCCTTTCTCAGGCACCTTCTCGTTCACTGCCAGCTGCTGTGGCTCATAGTCAAGGTGTTGCTGCAGATTTACGCTCTGCTGCTCCACACTACTCTCATCAGCCTAAAGCTGCTCATCGGGGCCTCCGTCAGCATGACCCCTCAAGGATGCCATCAGCATCAGAGTTGCCATCAGCCCGGTCCCTGCTGTGGAGTCGCTCAGAGTGGTGCTACAACCGTCTCCAGGGCCAGAGAAGCTACCAGAGCTCACCCTTGGTGAGCACCCAATTACTGTGCTACAGCCGGCCCCAGCCATGCAGATCCAGCCTTCTCTGACCATGGAGCTCAAGATAGTATTGGGATCTACTACACCCGCTCCCGCCATGGAGCCTCAGCCTTCTTCAGGAACAGAGGGGCTATCAAAGCTCACCCTGAAGGAGTACCCCAACACTGTGCTCCAACCTTCTTCACCCGTGGAGTCACAACTGGTTGCCACTGTGGTTCCAGAGCCTTGCCCGGGGCCAAAGGAGCTATCAGAGCTCACCCTGGGGCAGCACCTTACCACTGTTCTCCAGATGACACCCACTGTGGAGTCCTTCATAGTGACCACAGAGCATTCTCCAGGGCCAGAGGAGCTGCCTGAGCTCAATCTAGGGGAGCACCCTAGCACTGCGTCCCAGCTGACCCAGAGCTTTCTGTCCCAATAGGCCTAACATCCCGATAGGCCCCAAGTCACTAGCTCTGTCAGGCCCCAAGTTACTAGCTCTGGGAACTCAGTCCGTTTCTAGGGATACAGCTCTCTCCTGCTGTCTTTGTGTCTTTTTCTCCCTCTTTTTCAGGTGTGCAGCTGTCTTCCGTCCTGAGATCAGCCCCAGTCTCGGAGACCTCGCGCCTATCGTCGCTGCGGGGTGGACCAGCTGAGGCCTGCGGCCTAGCTTCCTGATCAAGGGCTTCTTCTGGTCACTCTGCTGCAGCCTGGTCTACTGAACCGAGACCCTCACCTGGTCCCTGCTTCATGGGTCTAGCCACCAAAGTATCCAGTCCTGAGACTGCCCTGATGTCTCCAGTCTCAGTGTCCTCAGATGACACCGTGCCGGGGGTAAAGATGACTCCTGCTCCACCTCTGGGGACCTTACCTGCCCTCAATGCTGAGGTCCTCCAGTTGCCTGTTTGTGGGCAGAGGGGGTGGACACCACCAAATCCACCACTGCATCCAGTTGGCTCCCCTCTTCCAGAACTGCTGCACAACCTGCAATGGTCTCCGATCGTCACTCACCCTGGTTTGGTGACACACACCTTCCTAACGGGGTGGTGTGCTGCACCAAAGAACAAATCCTGTTTGGCCAGACATCTATGCCCTACGTATCTGACGGGGTGTCCAGACACTCACAAGGACTGGACTTTTCCTTTTCTGGCTCCTTCACATCTCTGCCTCCCTGTCCTGGCGTATGAAATAGACTAGAGGCCTTATGTCATCCTCTTATGCCAGCCTTTTGTTTAGGGTTCACATTTACCCAGTATATGTAGGGGTGACTCCCTCATAAAGCTGGTTGAGAGAATGCCAAGAGTGTGCAAAGCTGTCATCAAGACAAAGGGTGGCTACTTGAAGAATCTCAAATATATTTTGATTTGTTTAACAATTTTTTGGTTACTACATGATTCCATTTGTGTTATTTCATAGTTATGATGTCTTCACTATTATTCCACAATGTAGAATAAAGTTAAAATAAAGAAAAACTTTAATGAGTAGGTGTTCTAAAACTTTTGACCAATAGTGTAGGCTGTAACACAACAAAATGTGGAATAAGTCAAGGAGTATGAATACTTTCTGAAGGCACTGTAGATCAAAACACTTGGGTGAACTGTTGGAATCATAGAAATATAATGATTTATATTAAAAAGCAAAGTGAAAAGCAGCATTCTTTTTTTTGGAACAATCTGTTGATTGCATTTGACCTAACAGAACAACATGCAAAAATAGTGAATCTAACAGTGAGGAAGAGAAACTGAAAATGGAGAGGGGTGGGGGGTTGGTCTGTGTGGGAAGCAGCTGAGGTGAAGAAAATAAAATGGAGTAAATGTAGCCAGATGGTAGAAGCACATGGCTGTATTAATTTATTTCCACTAGATGGCACTGTCCCTTTAAGAGAACAGTAAATAATGTGTGCAAAGTGTTATGGGATTGACCAGCACCATGTGTAAGAGTTAGTGTGAGAGCAAGCAATTACATTGGAGAGCTGTTGTAATCCATTGTGGGTCCAACATTACTTTAGATGTGTAAATAATAGGGTTCTGCAGTATCCAGATTTCCATACCCTCATACCGTGCCTGTGCCATCCCAGGATATACACTATTACTGGTAGTGTACACAAGGGACGCAATTATTTTTTTCAAAAGTCAAAAAAGACCCCAAAAAGCCAGAATACTAACAAAATGATAACAAATATTAAGGAATCCCCATAGCGGATTCTAGGTAAATGCTAACGAGCTCATGCGGACATTTACTACTAAAACAGACAACCTAGCTCATAAAGTTAAGCAAGTGAAAACGCAGTTCGCAGCACGAACAAAACAAATATTAGACAGCATATAATCCAGGAGGGATTTGTCTCTGCTGCTGTTATGAATAAGCCACGATCTTGCAAGATAAAGTTAGCCACTTAGCTAACATTAGCAAGTTAGCAAAACCAAGCTGGAGAAAATTTATTTGGCACATCTTAGATAGTTATCTTAACAGTTATAAAATACATAGCTGGGAAATATTAGTAGGGAACTGTAACTTAATCACCTCACTTAAATTGCACTGCAGGAGTGACTCACCTCACGAAGCCCCCATTTTGCTCGATGTGCTTCTTTGTAAACAAACACACGTGACGGGCTCAAAGAGCTGTTTTAGAAAACTAGTACCGGTAAACTTCATAATGAAAAATAATCTGACAGGCAAAATGATGAACGCGATCTACTTTATCTATTACCTGCACAAGTTGAGTGCTGGTATTTATTTAAAAGTACTAATATTAAAATGTATATATTTTTTTACAAACAGTAGTGACGGTATTAGAAAATCATACTGATTGTATTTCGAAATTCCCCGGGATACGGTATAAATAGTATACCGCCCAACCCTAGTAAATAATACGTTTTTTATCTTCCACTCGTACCGAAATATATCATATTTTGCATCATCTACAAAGTATAAGAGTTTGTTATGTAATATTTATGCCAGATGCTCATGTTAGACATTATATTTTCAGATTGTCACATAAAGTGTTAGCTTCTTGCCAGCTGAATGCTAGTGCTCTCAGAACCACATTGTGGAGTTGGTAAGATTATTTGAAGTGTGAGTAATTTTCAGAATGGCATTCTGTTTCATGTAAAGCTTCAGGGTTTTGTATTTTGTTTCATTTTTTAATTGTAATTTATATTGTGATATGTTGTTTACCCCAGTGCTCTATGGGTTAGATGAGGATCTATTGTTCCATGTGGGGTTAGGGTATCACGTGGACAGTGTGTTTGTAAGTATTCATATTGTTCTATGACAAAATGTATTTGTATTTTTCTCGCAAGATATCATTTTGATAATGGACATCTTGTACTCAGACATTTGAACTGTTAGAAAGTCTATTCTAACTGTGAACATTGTGGTCTGTAATTTCTTCTGTTTTTTTTAATAGAAAGCAGAGCCACTACCGTTTATGCATTTTACTTTGTACTTATTGTACTCAGATTGTTTTTATGCACTTTACTAAACAGAGTTACTTCACTTGATTATGATTTAGACTGAACTTTACATTATGGTGACTTCACCTTGTGGTGATTTCCCTCATACATTTTCCTATTTTAAATTTCAACTTCGACAGAATAAATAACCCCAAATAAGTTTTTGTCCTGTGCTGGGTTTACGTTCGTAAGGCTACATAAACTCTAAAAAACGACGTTACACGCACGGCTGAGTGGTGTTATAAAATATTGCATGTGATATGAACCTCTTGCAATATGGATATTGCAAATGTAAATATTGTGATTTTGATTAATTGTGCAGCCCTAGTTGACCCAAAGCTGGGGGATAAGGACAATGTCTCTACCCAGTTTGTCAGCACAGACGAGCATGAGGGGACGCCCAAAGGGCTGAATAGTGCTCCCTGGATTGATGAGAGTCTATAGAGCTCTGGATAGATGGAGTCATAGGGTTCTGGATTGATGAGAGTCTGTAGAGCTCTGGATAGATGGAGTCATAGGGTTCTGGATTGATGAGAGTCTGTAGAGCTCTGGATAGATGGAGTCATAGGGTTCTGGATTGATGAGAGTCTGTAGAGCTCTGGATAGATGGAGTCATAGGGTTCTGGATTGATGGAGTCTGTATCGCTCTGCGTGTTACATCTGTCACTGGGACCTTGGCTTCGGCTGACTTTACAGGACCGGCATAGTCTAGAGCACTTACATCCCGACATGGAACCACACATAATACATTAGCCCTGCATCACTGAGTGATCGAAGGGAGGTCACAACTCAGTTTACACTAAATCAACGATGAGTAAATACTGTCCCTTTGGCTTAAGTTCTGTAGGTTATGGTATTTATAATTTCATAATTGTGTCTATTCTACACAGAATACATTATTATTGCTCTCAACTTAGCATTCAAGAGCCGTGGGGTTATGATTGTCGCCTATTAATCCATGTTCTGTAATGCTTGGGGGCGACTCTACTTTTGACCTAATGAAGTATGCCTTTTTCATTTGTAATTCAAATAGTTTATCAAAAAAACAAAAAGGATGCATTGTTTGAGCACTTCTATCGAAGGCTATTTTACAATGAAAGTGGCAACTTTCAGTTACCTAACCTCACTGAACTTGAGCACTGACAAATACAGTACAGAAGAAAAAAAAACGTTGATTTACTGTATGCCTGAGACCTTTAGGCTGAGGAAGTCTTGTTGGGTAGTCAGCATCAAAACTGATCTCCCTGCAATGCATAATGCAAAACACCTGTTACACGGACAATTAACATAAATTCTTTGCTTGAAGCTTTACTGAATAATTCTTCCTATATATTATGTACAATGTTATCTCTGTTCAAGGGTCCCATGCTTAGTCTATTCTCTCTACATACTCTCTGTGGTAGACTACACCACATAAGTAAGTATTACAGTAATTTAACAGTATCTCTGTGGCCTACACAACCCTCTCCCCAGCCACCATCAGCCACTATCTACTGCTGGACAAAATCCACAGCCAACCATGTAGTCTGCATTAGAAAATCTCAGCTTCTCTGGAACTTCTATTCTCTGTAGGAAAGAGACTTATGACGACATCAGTCATCTTTTGGAGACAAAGTGAGGGTAGAAGGTCCATTGGTTTTCAGGCAGTGCTGGTACACTGAGATGGATGAACAAAAAAACACCCATGTTTTCTCATCGCAAAGTCAATCTTCAAGACTCCAAGGACTGCTGCTTGCATTTGTTATGGCACACTATTACAGCACCACTCAGAGCTCTGGAATTAGTTTCACCTCCATTAAAGAGGAGCTTCACACATTTTAACATATATACTTATTTTTCACACTTTCTGTGATTATAGTTGATCACCAAAACCGTTGTATTTATTATATATATATACAGTCGTATGAAAAAGTTTGGGCACCCCTCTGAGGCTGCATAATAATTTACTCTGTCGTCACAGAAAATGATCACAGTGGCATGCCATTCATTTTCTAATAAAAGCTGAGTTCTGGGGTATTGTCCAGACAAAGATTTTTAGTGTAGCAATATTAAGTTGTATGAAATTAAATCAGATGTGAAAAATAGGCTATGCAAAAATTTGGGCACCCTTGTCATTCTGTTGATTTGAATACCTGTAACTACTTAGCACTGATTAATTGGAACACACAATTGGTTTGGTGAGCTCATTAAGCCTTGAACTTCATAGACAAGTTCATCCAATCATGAGAAAAGGTATTTAAGGTGGCCAATTGCAAGTTGTTGTTCTCTTTGACTCTCCTCTGAAGAGTGGCAACATGGGGGCCTCAAAACAACTCTCAAATGACCTGAAAACAAAGATTGTTCAACATTATGGTTTAGAGGAAGGCTACAAAAAGCTATCGCAGAGATGTAAGCTATCAGTGTCCACTGTGAGGAACATAGTGAGGAAATGGAAGGCCACAGGCACAGTTCTTGTTAAGGCCAGAAGTGGCAGGCCAAGTAAAATATTGGACAGGCAAAGGCGAAGGATGGTGAGAACGGTCAAAAACAGCCCACAGACCACCTCCAAAGACCTACAACCTCATCTTGCTGCAGATGGTGTCACTGTGCATCGTTCAACAATTCAGCGCACTTTGCACAAGGAGAAGCTGTATGGGAGAGTGATGCGGAAGAAGCCTTTTCTGCACACAAGCCATAAACAGAGTCGCTTGAGGTATGCAAACGCACATTTGGACAAGCCAGCTTCATTTTGGAATAAGGTGCTGTGGACTGATGAAACAAAGATTGAGTTATTTGGTCATAACAAGGGACGTTATGCATGGCGGCAAAAGAACACAGCGTTCCAAGAAAAACACTTGCTACCCACAGTAAAATTTGGTGGGGGTTCCATCATGCTGTGGGGCTGTGTGGCTAGCTAGTTAGCAGGGTGCGCGCTAATAGCGTTTCAATTGGTGACGTCACTTGCTCTGAGACCTTGAAGTAGTTGTTCCCCTTGCTCTGCAAGAGCCGCGGCTTTTGTAAAGCGATGGGTAACGATGCTTCGAGGGTGGCTGTTGTCAATATGTGCAGAGGGTCCCTGGTTCGAGCCCAGGTAGGGGCGAGGAAAGGGATGGAAGCTATACTGTTACATTGGTGCCGTGACCCGGATCACTGGTTGCTGTGGAAAAGGAGGAGGTCAAAAGGGGGGTGAGTGTAACCGATGTGAAATGTTTAGCGGGGTGCGCGCTAATAGCGTTTCAATCGGTGATGTCACTCGCTCTGAGACCTTGAATTAGTTGTTCCCCTTGCTCTGCAAGTGCCGTGGCTTTTGTGGAGTGATGGGTAATGATGCTTCAAGGGTGGCTGTTGTCTATGTGTGCAGAGGGTCCCTGGTTCGAGCCCAGGTAGGGGCGAGGAGAGGGACAGAAGCAATGATGTTACATTCGAGCCCAGGTAGGGGCGAAGAGAGGGACAGAAGCAATGATGTTACATTCGAGCCCAGGTAGGGGCGAGGAGAGGGGCAAATGTAACACCATTGAATGTAACATCATTGCTTCTGTCCCTCTCCTCGCCCCTACCTGGGCTCGAACCAGGGAACCTCTGCAAACATCAACAACAGCCACCCTCGAATCATCGTTACCCATCGCTCCACAAAAGCCGCGGCCCTCGCAGAGCAAGGGGAACATCTACTTCAAGGTCTCAGAGCGAGTGATGTCACCAATTAAAACGCTATTAGCGCGCACCCCGCTAACTAGCTAGCCATTTCACATTGGTTACATATATATTTATTTTGTATTTTATTTATTTTTTTGTATTTTTGGGGGGGGGGTTCATTACAGAGAAAATTGGTTGACACATTTTGCTGAGGCATCACTTCCCATTGACATACATACATTATAAAAATGTGTCTAAAGCACAGGAGGTTGGTGGCACCTTAATTTGGGATGATGGCCTTGTGCTAATGGCTGGAGCGGAATCAGTGGAATAGTGTCAAATACATCAAACATGTAGTTTGATGCCATTCCATTAGCTCCGTTCCAGCCATTATTATGAGCTGTCCTCCCCTCAGCAGCCTCCAGTGGTCTAAAGCATGTTAGAAAACGCTCCAAAATACTCCAAACCAGCTCATATTTAATCAGAATCCCATTCTGAATGATGTCTCTGCAAACATTTTTTTTTATTCCATTTTCACCATAAATTCACAACTGCATTTTGCTGTTGTTGTCGTAAACACCATCATTCTCATGAATTGTGAAAATTTGAATAATCTTTCAGAATCAGAGTACTACTGTATGCAGCTTTAACTAACTCACATGTTATGCATACAGTATTACAATGCCTGTGCTGTTCCATTGAACAGTGTCAATACCAGTTTAATTAAGTAAATCCGATCCATCAACTGAATGGCCCTTAACCTGTTAAACTCTGAGTGGTTGCTTTAGAAATCGAACTAAAATCTTACTGCTGGCAATGTCATAAGAATCTCCCTGATTGCTAAAGTCCTTTTAAGATGTCAGGCTTGAAAATCCATTCAGCCATTTTGGCACAGTGACTCACTACCCAAACTAGAGGCAACTGGTTTCAAGTGGCCACGAGACATCATGTGATCTCCTACTGCTATCTAGTAGACAAAAAAAATGCACAAACTCTGCACTTTTAAAAATGGCTGTGTTCTTATGGGAATTTGTGCATGGTTAGGAGCGCCACCATTAGGGAAAAGATCTGACTTTTTTTATCCTTTAGACATTCAAATATCTTATTTAATTGGGGAATTAAAATGAAATACACCTAGCTATGTCTAATTGACTAATGAGTCATAATGATACTTTGAGACGATGACAATTATACAATTATAGCTTATATTACTTAACAGATGTTTGGGCCTATCAGAGTAATTTTGTTCCATTCACCGGTGTCCTTGGATTTTCTTTACCACTATTGTACCTAAGTTCTATCCCACTTGGAGGATTTGTTTTTATATCTAAGACAAATGTCGCTCCACCTGAGCAGATGAATGAAAACCGCCCTAATTAAATCTGAAAACGAACAAGTGTGACGGAGACCAATCTGAGCCTGTCCCACACCATTTTAGTAGTTTAGTACACTTCGAATGAAGCACTTTGAATGGGTTCATATAAGATCATTAGGCTACAAAAACATTTCTATTGCCTGACCCCGCAACAAAATGTTGGTGCAACCAAATCATAGGCTTGTGCCACCAGCTGAAAACATTAGGAAAAAGTTAGTATGGAGCCTGTGTATACTGTCTCACATAGAATATGTACATTACAGGGTCTGTATGCTTTACAGTCACGAAATAGTCATGTTACTAAATTAAATATGCCAAGGTGTTAGAAGTGAAAGTAATCCAAAAGTAATTGAAATTACATCTTAATTTTTCATGTAACTAAAGCAGCAATGGACTACATTTTTCAGGTAATACACCCAACCCTCCCCACATGTCAGTAGCAACATACAGGTAACTGCCAAAATAAAGGAAACACTGACATAAAGTTTCTTAAATAGGGTGTTAGGCCAACACGAGCCAGAACAGACTAAATACACCATAGATTATACAAGTGTCTGGAACTCTATTGGAGGGATCTGACAGCATTCTTCCATGAGAAATTATATAATTTGGTGTTTTGTTGATGGTGGTGAAAAACATGGTCTCAGGCACCGCTCAATAATCTCCCGTAAATGTTAAATTAGGTTGAGATCTAGTGACTGAGAAAGCTATGGCATATGGTTTACATCGTTTTCATGATCATCAAACCATTCAGTGACCACTCATGCCCTGTGGATGGGGGCATTGTCATCCTATGGGGGCAAAGCCATCCCACCTAGTACATTTGGTTCCTTGGAAGTTGTGGGAAAATTTGTTTTTGGTTTCACTTTTTATGTGGGAAGAAAGCTATACATTTCCTGACTGGTAAAACTGAATGTTTTTTTAAACATTCTGAGAACAGAAGTGAACATTTTGCCTGTTCTGGGAACATTTATTTTTAGTTTTCAGGGAGGTTCTGAGAACATTTAACTGTTTCCTTTAAAGTTTTCCTGGGAGGTGTTATTAACACTGAGGATGAAAATTATAGGTTATTTAGAGTTTTTTTTAAACTTCCTTAAAATGTTCACTGAATGTTTTAATAACACTTTTCATAAACACTGCTAACTTATTTTGGGTTGACTTTTTATAAAACTCCAAGCACAGATAGGACACATGGAAATTAATTTCCTTAGGCATGAATCATGCAAATATATATATATATATATAGATATATATTGTGACATGGTATCAGTGATATTCAAACCTATAATCTTCTGTTCTTTATCCACGGAATTAGTCCACTGTGCCAACAGGATGGAGCTAGCATGCCATGTTTTTTTTTACACATACAAAGCTGTTAGTGGGCACATCCAACACACCTGAACACACTTAACAAGATAGAGGATAAAGTTTTGTTGACGCTGAACGTATATTTTCAAATTACATTCTTAGAACGTTCTCTGAACGTTACTAAAGTGTTTGTGGTTTTTAATGGAGTTTTCTTAACATTCTCTGAACAATTTGAGAACATGACTTTAAATAGAACCATGAAGGAAATGTTAAGCTGAAGTACTGACATTCCCACAGAAGAACATTGTTTCTTAACATTCTTTGAACTATTCCCAATGTCAAACCAGTAGAAGATTTCTAGAACATTACCAAAATTGAAATGTAACCATGTTTGACATTTTTGAAAACGTTCTGTTAATGTAATGAAATGCCAAGAAAATGATGTTTTGTCAAGTTCTTTAAATGTGCTGAGAATGTTCCAAAGCCAAACAACTATCCTACAACATTCCCAAAAAGTTTGGGGAAGGTTGTATGCAAAATTACCATAGGACAATCACGCTCTGACCAAGCTCTAGGAAACACATGGTTCTCAGAACGTTATGTGCTAGCTGGGATGGTAGCCAAAATAATGGCACGCCCAGCATTTTATACATGACCCTAAACATGATGGAATGTTAGTTGCTTAATTAACTCAGGAACAACACCTGTGTGGAAGCATTTGCTTTCAATATACTTTGTATCCCTCATTGACTAAAGTTTTTCCATCATTTTGTCATTTACCTGTAGTTGACAACATGCAAATACAGGTAGGCAGCCTACCCTTGTAATGGTCAATTTAACATGCGGTAAACTGAAACCGGCACAAACAAGGATTTTCAACATGTATGCTAATAGGGGAATATCTGTCAGAAGAACTAGCGTAATGTCCAAAAACCTTTGTATTTTAGAGATACTGTATAGCTTGCTCAAAAAGAGTGACATATCTATCTTACCCTAACAGCTCTACAGATAAATAAAATAATCATTTGCAGAAAATCAATGCGTTAATGTCTACAGTGTGCAACACTAAAAACAACAATGCCACGCCCTCACATTTTAGAAAAGAAAGTTAAGCCAGGGTTCGCTTTGTAACCACTTGTTTGCAAAATAAACCACTTACTAACATAAACACAGCGCGTATTCTTACCTGTGCAGCCATAAATGAGAGATCCATACTGTTGCTCTAGTCAAGACAACCAACCTACGCACCCCAAAAGAAAAAAAATGTAGTTTATTTTATTCCCCAAAATAGCATTCGTCTACTTGTGACGAGCAGTCTTCAGGTTCAGTCTAATTTAATGTGAAATACATGTCGAGCAATTACATACAAACGGCAATTTTGTAACGAGAGGTTGAGTAGTCTTCAGGTCCACATCTGCACGAGCAAAGAGCGGGAGAATGCGATGTGAGCGTGGGAGACGAGAGAAGAAGCGGGCACGGTGAATGATGCTCTGTGTACTGTGTTCTCGAAGTCACATTATGGATGGAGGCGGGTGAACAACAACCTCTCTATCCCTCTCTTTCTCTATTAGACTCCTACTTTTACGCAACTAGAATCGAGTAGCCTACTTCTTGCTTGAAAAATAATGTTAAACTTTCAATCGTGTCGGAATAGCCTAATTGTCAAATGTATGTGCACCATGTGGGTCCGGGCTGATGTTTTACAGTGACAGACTAGGCTACCAAAGATAAGGACAGGTAATCAAGGAGTATGACTTGAATTTTATTTTTCAATATTCCCATGCTGTTCATATTACATTGATACAGAGAAGACCTAGCCTATACTCTCTGCCTACATGCTTGAGTCAAATGTAGACCATACAAACTTGGACAGTAGTTACTGTCACATTGATATTCATAACAGCCTCCCCTGTGTCTCCAAACTGTGGAGGCTCCAGAGAGGAGGAAGGGGAGGACCATCCTCCTCAGTTAATTTAATAAAAAGTGAAACATTAAAAAATTTATCATTTTTAGATTAAACAATACTAAATATATTCACAACACCAAATCATTTATTAAAACAGTTTTGCAATTGCAATTGCAAACCGTAACCCGAACGGCGCTGGGCCATTGTGCGCCGCCCTATGGCTACAATGACTTCTATACAAAACCTAGGAGGCTCATGATTTTCGCCCCCTTCCATAGACGTACACAGTAATTATGACAACTTCCTGAGAACGTCCTCCAACCTATCAGAGCGCTTGCAGCATGAATTGACATGTTGTTCACCCAATCAAAGAATCAGAGAACTAATCTAGTACTGAAAGCACAAGCTAGCTAGCTAGAACTGCAGTGCATAAAATGTGGTAAGTAGTTGACTCAAAATGAGAGAAAGACAATAGTTGAACAGCTGGCTATAGTTATCCAACACTGGAACTCTTCCAAGTCAAGGTACGATTTTGTTTTTTATTAATTTATTGCCACTGGGGCCCGCTGGTGTAGCTGCTAAAATGCTTTATGACTGTACACTACTGCATGATTGTAGTTGGTTACTAACACGTTAGTTCTAGTATGTTGACTATGACGTGACAACGATGTAGGCTGTGTGTAGTGGTTAGCGGTCATGATATGAAGGTTTGGCTATGAAAGGTTTTTGCACCTGGTCACAGAAAGCTGATGTGTTTTGCACTGAAATTCACAAGGGAAGGGAAAAGCAGAGAGGACGAAACCAGCATAAACATACCTGAATTTGTCCAATAGAAACTCTCATTTGCAACTGTTGGACTAATGATTACACCTAGATCAGCTAGATGCAGGCAAGAGTGTGCAAGGCGGTATTGAATGTGTCACTGTCTGTCACCTTGATTACTCAAAATTCTTTCATTCATAGGCTAGGTTGTAGCAATCTCATGATTTGAGTATGATGTAAATGCCTAAACCTGTCGATGTTACATTGAGCTGGATGAATGGAATATGAATGACAGTCATCCAATATTCTGTAATAGAAATAAGGCCATGATCCTTAAAAAAAAAATCATCCTCCCTCAACGGCACCGAGCGCCACTGTCTCCAAATACTCATTGATTAGGTTCCTTAGTTTTGGAGAATAACTCTCAATGGAATTCAAGTATAATCCATCAGAACACTAGAATGCTACCTGGTAACCTGGGAGTAAAATAAACAATGGAACTACTGTACCTTGGATTGGGACTGGGAGGCATACTCAGTCTAAGTGTACACATTATTTCCTCTTTCACACATTACATAGCTGATCTCCACTGGCTTTGATATGGCACGTTTCACAGTACTTTTTTGTGTTCACTACATTACAGGTTTGAGCTGGTCAGACAATAATCAGAAAAGAAGAGTAATACATTCTGTAACCATGACCCCAAAGGGGTACTACTCATGTGGTTCACCCTTTGACCCAAGTTCCATTGTTGAATATGTAGGGAAAGATAAATAAAAAACCCAGATATAGCTAGTTAGAGCTGTAAGTTTCATAAAAATGGCCTTATACAAATGGCTGACTAAATACAAAATATTTTGAAACCTCAAGCATTCTTTGGCCTATTACTTTCAATGGAGAGGAGGGAGGGATACCTTTTGAAGGCAGTAAATTAAAGGTAGGAAGATAAATGATGTTAAAGGAGGGAGATGAAAGCGAGGGAATGGACCTGCTGGGGACCTTTATGGCCTTGATTCTATCTTACAATGTGTTTTTGATCATTTTAGTTGAGTTTTGCCATGGAGGAGATGAGGCAGACATACCGGATCAGCAGTTAGGTTCCTTCTCAGTCTCTTTTGTTTCTCTTTTTGCTGAGCTCACATCCAATCCCTCAGTGAGTGAGTGGGATTTAGTTTCCGTTCAGCTCTCACAGAAGAACTCAGACCCAGCTGTTGATTAGACTTTTTACTCATACGTTCTGGTCCCAGTTGTTGTTTTGGATGTACAGTTTGGTTTGAAAATTCAGACAGGTCACCCGTTATACAACTCCGTATTTGATGTCCATCCATGTCTGAGGACACCGGGAGATTACATGGAAACCTGCCAGTAGGGGCAGCAGTGAGCTCTGTTACCTTCAAGAAGGTAAGCATCTGCCTTTGATTCCAAAGGTTGCAAGTTCGAATCCAGCGATAGAAAGCTTTTTTTTTTCATATTTTTGTTTTAAGCCTATCCCAAACCTTACAAATACTGAGTTAATGCCTAAACTTAACCTTAAACACTTTGAAATTTGACGTTTGGAACAACTTTGAAATGTGATGTTTGACAAACATGAATGAACTCTGACGTGAGACTGTGTAAGCTGGTTGCGAAAATGATCATACCAGGATTATCAGGCTTAACATGAACCACAGAGATCCTGTTGTAGTGAGGATAAACACTTTTAGTAACCCACTCTTGTGCAGGCAGTACTGCAGTCAAGATGTTCATATCTGACTTACAGAAGAGAGGTCAAAGCTGGGGTTATTATAGATAAGCTGGAAGTTATTACTGTCAGCATCTCATAGAATACTGAAAACAATGGGTGGTAATCTGCCCTAACTCAAAAAAGAAAGAAATATATAAGACCAAAACAATGTAAGAGAGACTAGACTACTTAACAAACTGCATCAACCCATGTTGTTTCAGCCTGAGCATTTTAATGAGCTGGGATGCCACTTGATAAACATTTATGAATGCCTGCTGCCTGTGGCTGACTGATTCTGTTATTGCTGTCACAGAGCAGCGATAAGAGGTCCAGTGCGCAGCCATTGTTTTTATATACGTGTGTGTCTCTCTCTCTCAGTGTGAGGTCACACTCTCTGAGCACTACTAAACATCCTGGATCTTGGGGGACTTTTGTTGTGCCTTAATTTGACTGATGTTACTCTGTGATTGAAGACTAATTAATCAAAATGCAATATGAAGCAGCCAGACAGGAATGTTTAGACCAAAACCTTGAGGGAGATGAGGTTTTATGGGAACACACAGCCACCTTGGCTTAGTATTTGTCAAAGCAGATGGAGGGATTGGAAAATGTATGGTCCTCTTGCCACATGCATACAAACTTAGATACACGTACCTAGACACAGACATAGACACATGTACTGGTGCACAAAAACATACATCACTGCTTTTGGCCCTTGTGTATCTGCCTGCTCTCTCTTTGCTTGCTTCATGTCAATTGATGCATACCCAAAGAGGTAAATAATTAATTATTAATGCTCAGCTGAATATATTGAAATTCATCATGTATGTGTTTGTCCATGAGAAACCTAGCGGGATTTAGTTCTACACAACATTCATAAGATTTTGTATTCAAGAGACCTCTTTCAAGTGCACATATAGTAACTTTTTACCCAGAAACACAGTTTGGCTTCAATTCTTGAAGCTGTAGATAATGTCTACTGTATGAAATTACTGTATATTGAAGCTTAATATTTAAGACGCATGTTATAAATTCCTGTAAGCTATATAGGGCTTGTTAAAAGCTTTGATGTTGTCTTTGGCACAAGGCTTAGCGGTTATGAAAGCACATCATACTGTACATCAACTTCGTTGGAATGCAAAGTAGATCTGCTGAAAAAGTTTTGCTGTAATTGATGTGCATTTTAATAAAACACTACAAGCATTTTCAGCAACTCCTCAACTCCCTTTGGGACTTCATTTGAATTATTTACCACAACACCTACTATACAGTCCAAGGACAGCTTAAGAAGTAAGAAAATATATTGAGTCACTTACATTAAGAAGACACACACCTTAAAATATAAATAATGAGTGTGTTTATTTGTTTTGTATAGCGGATGTGTGTACATCTGTGTGAGTATATCTAATGTTTTCTCAGTACTGTATATAGAACATGTCATTGGCTATGGAATAAACAACCTGGCTACCAAGCTGAAATGCACAAGTTTTCATCTGTGTTTACCCTTCCCTGTGTGTATATATGCTAACATAGTGAATACATCTTAAAATTATATATTATCTGAAGAGTGTCTTTGAATTCTTTCAAAGATCAAAATGGTTAAACAAGCTCTTGTTAAAGATTTAATGTTCAGAAGTTTTTTGGTCACGTCTTTGAACTTACCGTGTGAACCATCAAGCCATTGCATATGTAACAACATTCCTTGGAATTGCATGTCTAACCTTTTCCAACCCTATACCCTTCGTGACACCATATGAATGTATTTCCTCTTAGGGAGGAAACATCTTTGCAAATTATATTCCATTTGAGTTGTGTGAATGAGAATAGCACTGCAGTGTGTTTGGCCCGGTAAGAGGAACAATCTAATCCTTTACTATTTCCTATCGAAAACAAAATATGAATATTTAAAAGTTATCATAGAAATTATCTACCATCACTAGTAGGTTTGAATCTGCCATGGTGTATTCCCTCATGTTTTGACAAGGGACAGTAATAGCGTGACACATTATTTGCCCTTTAGGTTTTGCCATTAAGTGCCACACATTATCTTAAGTTATACTACTGCTGTTGCCTCAGGTCAGGGCTAACCTATCTGTTTCTTCTTTTCTCTCAAATGACCTGAAGGGATTAGCTGCACTCTCTTAATCAGTTTGACAATACACTTACTAAAGTAAGCTCCCAAGCCATGAGTATGTGAAAGAAAAATAAGCATTTTCCATGTAATTTTTTTTTATCCAACCTGTCTTTGCACAAAGAACAAGTAAAGTGTAGTATGACACTTACATTATGAAGTCAGTTCATCCCAACCCTCTCACCTGACTAATTTATGGGTTAATTGGTTTGCCTTACTGGATTAATATTTCATGGAAGCCTGTTTATATAAAATGTCCTCCTCGATGTAAAATAATAATGTATGTCAAATAGAATAGTTTTTAAATGTACAGCTTGTTGAATATATATTTATTGGAAGGTTTATTGAATAGCTTTAGGATAATTTTCTATAATGAAATCGTCTGAATGAGCATTTGTAATACTGTCAGTCCTCCATAATATAGGGACCAAACCTTTCAGACAAAGCAGGCAGGCCACTGTTGGGGACCAGGAGTGAACAGCTAATCTTGTTCAGGATTGATATTGCATCAAGTGTCATCAATGTTTCAGCCTCAGACAGCCCGTTGCACTTAATATATCTGAGTACTGCTACTTAAAATGAATTTGTGGTCATTACTCAAACCGATGGAGTCACAGCTTTGAGTTGTATCAGCTTTCAAGTTTTGAGTAATGCCCCCACTAAGCCACACCTCCAATATAATTTCCCAGTGTGCCTTGCCTTTGAGTGAATTGTAGCGTTACCACCCATGACTGTATTTGTTGGTGATGGAGATATTCACCAAGTGAGTTCCTAGTTGATTATTATCATTATAATATAATTTTAAACTCTTTATGACAATATATTACATATCTCATGAGGCTGGTAAATTCTGGTAACCCCCCCAAAAAAAATCCTGGTTCAAGGATTTCCAGGAATCTTCCAACTGGGATTTCTGGGAAATTTACCAGAATTTTGCAACCCTTCCTGAAAGTCATTATGCTGGCTTGCAAAGTGATATTTAATTCCTATTGGAATCCAGACAGAGTTAGGAGATCCAACAGTTGGAATTGTTTATTCACCTGCAACCTGTATTCATAATGACTGCCAGCGTTAGGAACAGTGTGAGGTGACTACCTAAGCCATTTAAACTGAAACAACCATTTCAGTAACAGGTGCATAAAATCTAACAAAATTATTGGATTTGTTTACAGAAATGTATGTTATTTATCTTTGTGTAGCGTAATATTAAATAATCAGTCACTCATTTTACATGCAAAAACAGAGATATTAAAAACAACTTGAAAACAATATACCTGCAGTAGAGCCTGCTGGGTAAAAAGTTAATTTGTTATCATAACTTAAATTGTTTTAGTTGATGTGACTTCTAATTTAGTTTTGAGTTGGTACCACAAACATGTGAAGTAATAGGGACATTTCATTTACATTACATTTAAGTCATTTAGCAGACGCTCTTATCCAGAGCGACTTACAAATTGGTGCATTCACCTATAATATCCAGTAGAACAACCGCTTTACAATAGTGCATCTAAATCTTTTAAAGGGGGGGGGGGGGGGGGGTTAGAAGGATTACTTTATCCTATCCCAGGTATTCCTTAAAGAGGTGGGGTTTCAGGTGTCTCCGGAAGGTGGTGATTGACTCCGCTGTCCTGGCATCGTGAGGGAGCTTGTTCCACCATTGGGGTGCCAGAGCGGCGAACAGTTTTGACTGGGCTGAGCGGGAACTGTGCTTCCTCAGATGTAGGGAGGCGAGCAGGCCAGAGGTGGATGAACGCAGTGCCCTTGTTTGGTTGTAGGGCCTGATCAGAGCCTGAAGGTACGGAGGTGCCGTTCCCCTCACAGCTCCGTAGGCAAGCACCATGGTCTTGTAGCGGATGCGAGCTTCAACTGGAAGCCAGTGGAGAGAGCGGAGGAGCGGGGTGACGTGAGAGAACTTGGGAAGGTTGAACACCAGACGAGCTGCGGCGTTCTGGATGAGTTGTAGGGGTTTGATGGCACAGGCAGGGAGCCCAGCCAACAGCGAGTTGCAGTAATCCAGACGGGAGATGACAAGTGCCTGGATTAGGACCTGCGCCGCTTCCTGTGTGAGGCAGGGTCGTACTCTGCGAATGTTGTAGAGCATGAACCTACAGGATCGGGTCACCGCCTTGATGTTAGTGGAGAACGACAGGGTGTTGTCCAGGATCACGCCAAGGTTCTTAGCACTCTGGGAGGAGGACACAAGGGAGTTGTCAACCGTGATGGCGAGATCATGGAACGGGCAGTCCTTCCCCGGGAGGAAGAGCAGCTCCGTCTTGCCGAGGTTCAGCTTGAGGTGGTGATCCGTCATCCACACTGATATGTCTGCCAGACATGCAGAGATGCGATTCGCCACCTGGTTGTCAGAAGGGGGAAAGGAGAAGATTAATTGTGTGTCGTCTGCATAGCAATGATAGGAGAGACCGTGTGAGGATATGACAGAGCCAAGTGACTTGGTGTATAGCGAGAATAGGAGAGGGCCTAGAACAGAGCCCTGGGGGACACCAGTGGTGAGAGCACGTGGTGCGGAGACAGATTCTCGCCACGCCACCTGGTAGGAGCGACCTGTCAGGTAGGACGCAATCCAAGCGTGGGCCGCGCCGGAGATGCCCAGCTCGGAGAGGGTGGAGAGGAGGATCTGATGGTTCACAGTATCAAAGGCAGCAGATAGGTCTAGAAGGATGAGAGCAGAGGAGAGAGAGTTAGCTTTAGCAGTGCGGAGAGCCTCCGTGACACAGAGAAGAGCAGTCTCAGTTGAATGCCCAGTCTTGAAACCTGACTGATTAGGATCAAGAAGGTCGTTCTGAGAGAGATAGCAGGAGAGCTGGCCAAGGACGGCACGTTCAAGAGTTTTGGAGAGAAAAGAAAGAAGGGATACTGGTCTGTAGTTGTTGACATCGGAGGGATCGAGTGTAGGTTTTTTCAGAAGGGGTGCAACTCTCGCTCTCTTGAAGACGGAAGGGACGTAGCCATTGACTTTGAGTTCAAATTACCATAATATTTAGAGTTAGAAATGCCTAGGTTAGTCAAGGTAACTTGCATTTCTTTAATTGTGTTTGTTTAGCGTGCAACAGTCATTTTGAAACTTCCCTTAAAGTCCCCATAAACACTGGGCAAGCTGATAAAAGTCATTATACCTCACTCTATCATACCTCACTCTATCCACAGCAATGGTCACTAGAGAGATACAGTGAGCTGATCCCCAGAGTAGCAGCTTGTCCCCTGTGTTTAAATGAAAAGTCTATTAATCTGTCCAAAAGACAAATCAACAGGAATTCAGCAAAAAATTCAATCAATTTAGGAAATCTATTCACAATTATTCCCACAAATAAAAAAAGGGTGATCGTGTCTCAAGGTACAGTATGAAATTATTGTTATTTTCAAATACAATTTTTGACCTTTTTTAGTTGTGTTGAATTTGCAGTGTACAAATTCTTATAATTTTTTCCACCCCTGCAAACATTCGCTCCAACAAAAATTGGCCCATGGCTGAATCTAGTTGCTTATCCCTGCTATAGATGTTCTGTACACCACATGATGAGAGACCACTTTGGGTGGAGTAGCCACCCATAAAGCATAAGCAGTCCTGTCTGTAACATGTACCTGTAACATGCATCGACATCCCATCATCAAGATGGGACGTGGCGGCAGGTAGCCTAGGGGTTAGAGTGTTGGACTTGTAACTGAAAGGTTGCAAGATCGAATCCCCGAGCTGACAAGGTAAAAATCTGTTTTGCTGCCCCTGAACAAGGCAGTTGTTCCTAGGCTGTCATTGATAATAAGAATTTGTTCTTAACTGACTTGCCTGGTTAAAAAAAGAGGTCATAACTGCTTAATGCCACAAATGCATGCTCTGTGTGCATTTTACACCATGACATTAAGTTATGACTGCATGGAGAGATAGATGCAAAGCAGAATGTCACAGGACATCTATCAAGCATCCTGGAGGTGGATATGACCGGTGAGGCGCCCTTCTCAAGGAAATGGCCTTTTCCTGGTGTTCTTGTAGCTCTGCTTTTGACGTTTTCAGTGGTTTGTCGATACCACTGAATCAGAAAAATCATAGAGGTTCATAAAAGGATGTAATCCTCTAATAACCTTTATCTAACGCTTGTGTGATCACAACTTTTTGCAGTTAGTGTCAAATGTAACTGCTTGCAGTAACTGATGTCAAACTGCTGTGATGATATCAGTGAGAGTAGGTTATCAGCTTTTGGCCTCTGTTAACCTCACATAGACAGTAGAAAATCAAGGTTTCAATCACGTAGCCTCTGGCTCAAACAGCAGAGATTACATGGGTTTGTATGGGAGGGAGGAGATACTCAGGCACCTGATGGCAAGGGAATGAGGGGGCTGAGCCTCACTCTACTTTCCTCACTAGATTTCCCCATGGACCCGCCCACCTGTTTTTTTTTTTATATTCAGGCATCAGGCCATTTTTTTCTTCTTCTTCTTCTTCTTCTTCTTCTTCTTCACACTGCTTTTGTTTCCACACCAGCGAAAGGACAGTTGTAAAATGGAAGCACCACATTAGTAAACCTGAACATTTGATCATTTTAGCCTGCAGCACACACTTGGACTTAATTTACATTTTGCTGCATTAGGAATGATTTTGCAGCAGGGCTAATTAATTGTATTAGCGAGAAATACTTTTTAGATTGTGTGCCACAGACAAAACACGACCTCCAACGAACACATGCAGACAATCTAGGCACTACTGATGACGATGTCTTAATGTACATGTTCACCAAGCAGCACCAACCCCTAAAAGAGAGACTTAAAATAAATTACAGTACGACAGGGTCATATTTCATATACCTTTTGAAAGCTGCTAAACTGCAAAGTTTTATTTATTCATTTATGGGCATTAATGGCTCCCCAAAGGCGAGTCCTCCACGCCAGGATATCTGGATACTGGATAGTGTTTGCTATAGTATAATGTGTACATTTTACTAATATTTCTTAGTAGTAAGGCAGGGCAGAGGACAGCGTTTAGCCTGTAAATAAGACTGCTTTAGAGTCCAGGGGACACATTAACCATTTATCAACAAGCACAGAGGTCACAATGACAACTAAACCATAACCTTTGATGTGTTTGGATTGCATCCAATTACACCTCATCGCCACTGTCTTGTCATCCAGCCCCATCTGAGTGCTAATGTGATTCATCACGGCAGACCGCCAGTGAGTGTTTTTCTTAGCGTCAGCGCCAACCCTTGAATGAATTATGGGAAAACCCTGTTGATGATGTTCAGATGAACGGGAGGAGAGAGAGACCAATAATGGGCTTGTGTCAGGATCTTCATCTCATCTGCATGCAAATGTATTCTAGTTGAGCTTCTAATTTATTCATCCAAATGCAACTTCATCTATTTATCCCTCATCTTTTCCTATCAATATAATTCTCAGACGAGATTGGAGTAACACACAGGAATGTCCACTTTATCAAGATGATAAGTTTGTGCTGAGGCTCTTCCCCAGAAGAGGAAAACAAGGAAACAGCAAGGGGATCTCTTTTTTTTAGCAATGTGAGGATAAGTAGCAGCGTGGTTGAGTATAGGGCTGTGTAATTGCTTCATATTTAATATGATGAACATGAGGCAGGGTGGGTGAGAGCCTCCCACAGATGAGGGGTGCGGATGCATTCCACGTGCTGCTTACTTACTACTCCTGCTTTTATCTTCATTGCGCTGTTTCCGGTATGCACTTCTCGTGTTTGCTGCACTGGTGCATAAAACGGGTTACCAAATGAGTGTGGCCAAGCACTCTCTGCAAACTTACATGAACTAGGACTAATACAGCACCTCGGAAACAATCCCTGTCTCATTTGTGGTCGCAGGGGGGAAAACTGATGCATGTAAGATTGATCCTACATATTGTCAACTGGGCCAAAAGTACTCTCAATGTCATTTGAAGTAGCGAAAGTGTTATAACCATAAAATAAGAATAAATGTTTAGCTATTTTTGTCACAATTTGATGTTCCTGTCTCATACAGTATTTTGTGTATTCGGTATGTTGTTGGCAGGATTTATGCTTCAAAGTGAAATATTGATTTTGTGTTGTTCTTATCATGGGGATGCTGGATGGAGCCAGTGATTCGATCAGTGTGTGTGGTGCAGTTTTTTGGGGAGCCTAATTTGGTTGGCCAGATAAATGGTAAGTGGTCTCTAAAAGGCTGTCAGTGTTAATTAAAAGATGCGCACTGAAAAGGTCACCAACCCCCCCAGGCCCTACCCCCCCTTGCCCCTCCCCACCGCCTCCAGCAACACATGGGGACAGAGGCTGCCTTCCAAATGGCGCCATATTCACTATATAGTGTACAACTTTTGACCAGGGCCAATAGGGCTTTGGTCAAAAGAAGTGCATTGAATAGGAAATATGGTGCCATTTGATATGTATACAGAGACATAGTGAGAGAGAAAACATGGGGGCCAATGCCACCCACTGCAGTAAACCTACTCCGCTATCATGCCATGCACTGACATTTCAAATAATGCCGTGTCTGTAGATGAGATGGACACCCTGCCCTACCAGCACTCATGAGAAGAGAAACTTTGTTCAAGTGCTGGTTATTCTTACTGCACAGCACAATGTAGGGTATACAGTATCTATTGCATTCTATCAGATTTTATGAAGTGTAACTTAAAAGATCTGTTTATCCAGTTTATCCAGTGTGTGTTTATCCAGTGTGTGTTAGCTGCCATAAATGAATCTAGCAATGTGGTGATTTCTCTATAACGTGTCAACAAGAATCTTTTTTGAGGTCACATTCTAATCAGTGAGTCAGTCAACTTTTGTTTTCTGATGTGCTTATACTACCTTATTTTTCTCTCCAGATCCTAGCTGATCGTGCAGTAAACCAAAGCCACAGCCAGAGTCAGAAAATCGGGGCGGTAAGAGACCTGGTATTAAAGTCATGCAATGGTTGCAATTAAAGACAATACATTATCCATGCGCACAAGGAGAGACAATACATTAGGGTTTTATCCTGGGAAGGTGACAAATTCTAGGATCCAGCTAATGGAATAAATTATCTGCTCGAATTTTATGAGGAGAGTCAACAGGCTCATTAAAGTGAGTAACTCAGAGGCCTTATTTCATGGTGCTAAAGTCTTGCACCAGCAGGCAGAGTCATGAAGAGGAGCCATTACACAGTCATGCACAGTCACAAACTCTGTACTGAATTGGTCAGGTGGACACAATCAATATTGATGACATAGTTATTGTCTGAACAATATTAGACCTTGAATCATTCGATCCATAACACTTCTCACAGTTCATTACTTTTCAGAATTTTATTTCACTTAGTCCTGCCTGTTGGAGCTCAGAGCCTAAGATTTTCACTGTACCCCACAATAACATCTGCAACCCTGTACATTTGACTATTAAACCCTCTGAATCTCTGATTATATTGGTTTTTATTTTATCTTCTTTTGTTTTTACCCTGTAGCTTCAAGGCAGAACTTTGTATTACCATAGCAAAGTATCCGTTGAGCAAGGCACTCCTGTAATTCGCTCTGGATAAGAGCATCTGGTAAATGACTAAAATGTAAATGGTAGCCTTTGATACTGGAGTGGCTAATTACCATGATGACACGGCTCTATCTAAATTGCCTGACATTTACATTGAGTGTACAAAACATTAAGAACACCTTCCTAATATTGTGTTTCACCACCCCCTTTTTTGCACTTAGAACAGCCTCAAGTCTTTGGGGCATGACTCAACAAGGTATCAAGCATTCCACAGGGATGCTGGCCCATGTTGACTCCAATGCTTCCTACAGTTGTATCAAGGTGGCTGGATGTCCTTTGGGTGGTGGCCCATTCTTGATACACACGGGAAACTGTTGAGGGTGGAAAAACTCAGCAGCGTTGCAGTTCTTGACACAAACCGGTGCGCCTGGCACCTACAACCATACCACATTCAAAGGCACTTAATTATTTTGTCTTGCCCATTCACCCTCTGAATGCCGTGTCGTCATGCTAATTAGCCAGTCCAGTCTCTTAAGATGGCGCCGGAGAAGAAGGCTGACGTTTTACGTGTTCCTATCCAATTGTGTTTTTTTTTATTGTTTCTTTGCGTTATTTGTAACTTGTTTTTTAACGTATTTTCTACATAATATTGGTGCTACCGTCTCTTATGAGTAGCACCAATAGCACCGGAAATAACTTCTGGACATCAGAACTGCGATGACTGGCAGAATTCTTATTTTCCTTTAATGAGACCAACGAGCCCGACGTGAATGACGTACTGCTTTCCCGGGAACAGGCCCAGATCTCCATCATTTGCGTGAAGAGAAGAAGGAGAAAAGGGGGTCGGAGGGTGGGCTGCCTTCTGAGAATTCGTAGGGGATCGAATATACTCCCACTGCCTTCCATTCTGCTAGCAAACGTGCAATCTTTGGGAAATAAAATCGATGACCTATACGGAAGATTAAACTACCAACGGGACATTCAAAACTGTAATATCTTATGCTTCACGGAGACATGGCTGAACGATGACATGATCAACATACAGCTGGCTGGATATAAGCTGTATCGGCAGGACAGAACAGCGGTGTCTGGTAAGACAAGTGGCAGCGGACTATGTATTTTTGTAAAAAACAGCTGGTGCATGATATCTAAGGAAGTCTCGAGGTTTTGCTCAGCTGAGGTAAATTATCTCATGATAAGCTGTAGACCACACTATCTACCTAGAGAGCTTTCATCTGTATTTTTCATAGCTGTCTACACACCTCCACAGACTGATGCTGGCACTTAGACCGCACTCAATGAGCTCTATTCCACCATAAGCAAACAGGAAAACGCTCATCCAGAGGCGGCGCTCCTAGTGGCCGGGGACTTTAATGCAGGGAAACTTAAATTGGTCTTACCAAATTTCTATCAGCATGTTAAATGTGCAACCAGAGGGAAACAACTCTGGACCACCTTTACTCCACACACAGAGACGCATACAAAGCTCCCCATCGCATCAATGAGCGGGACTCTAACCCGGAAGTTTATAAGAAATGCCGCTATGCCCTCTGACGAACCATTAAACAGGAAATCCGTCAATACAGGACTAAGATCGAATCGAACTACACCGGCTCTGATGCTCGTCGGACGCGGCAGGGCTTGCAAACCATTACCGACTACAAAGGGAAGCACAGCCGAGAGCTGCCAAGTGACACAAGCCTACCGGATGAGCTAAACTACTTCTATGCTCGCTTCAAGGCAAATAACACTGAAACATGCACGAGAGGACCAGCTGTTCCGGAAGACTGTGTGATCGCACTCTCCGCAGCAGATGTGATTAAGTCTTTTAAACAGGTCAAAATTCACAAGGCCGCAGGGCCAGACGGATTACCAAGATGTATACTGCGAGCATGCGCTGACCAGCTGGCAAGTGTCTTCACTGACATTTTCAACCTTTCCCTGTCCGAGTCTGTAATACCAACATGTTTTAAGCAGACCGCCATAGTCCCTGTGCCCAAGAACACCAAGGTAACCTACCTAAATTACTACCGACCCGTAGCACTCATGAAGTGCTTTGAAAAACTGGTCATGGCTCACATCAACACCATTATCCCAGAAACCCTAGACCCACTCCAATTTGCATTCCGACCTAACAGATGATGCAATCTCTATTGCACTCCACACTGCCCTTTCCCACCTGGACAAAAGGAACACCTATGTGAGAATGCTATTCATTGACTACAGCTCAGCGTTCAACACTATAGTTCCCTCAAAGCTCATCAATAAGCTAAGAACCCTGGGACTAAACACCTCCCTCTGCAACTGGATCCTGGACTTCCTGACGGGCCGCCCCCAGGTGGTAAGTGTAGGTAACAACACATCAGCCACGCTGACCCTGAACACAGGGGAACACCTATGTGAGAATGCTATTCTCACATAGGTGTTCCTATGTGTTCCCTCAGGGTTGCCTGCTCAGTCCCCTCCTGTACTCCCTGTTCACTCTTGACTGCAAGACCAGGCACGACTCCAACACCATCATTAAGTTTGCCGATGACACAACAGTTGTTGTCCTGATCACCAACAACGACAAGGCAGCCTATAGGGAGGAGGTCAGAGACCTGGCCGTGTGGTGCCAGGACAACAACCTCTCCCTCAACTTGATCAAGACAAAGGAGATGATTGTGGACTACAGGAAAAAGAGGACCGAGCATGCCCCCATTCTCATCGATGGGGCTGTAGTGGAGCAGGTTGAGAGCTTCAAGTTCCTTGGTGTCCACATCACCAACAAACTAACATGGTCCAAGCACACCAAGACAGTCATGAAGAGGGCACGACAAACCTATTCCCCCTCAGGAGACTGGAAATATTTGGCATGGGTCCTCAGGTTCTCAAAAGGTTCTACAGCTGCACCATCGAGAGCATCCTGACTGGTTGCATCACTGCCTGGTATGGCAACTGCTCAGCCTCCGACCGCAAGGCACTACAGAGCGTAGTGTGTATGGCCCAGTACATCACTGGGGCAAAGCTTCCTGCCATCCAGGACTTCCATACCAGGCGGTGTCAGAGGAAGGCCTTAAAAATTGTCAAAGACTCTAGCCACCCTAGTCATAGACTGTTCTCTCTGCTACCACATGGCAAGCGGTACCGGAGCGCCAAGTCTAGGTCCAAGAGGCTTCTTAACAGCTTCTACCCCCAAGCCATAAGACTCCTGAACATCTAATGAAATGACTACCCAGACTATTTGCATTGCCTCCCCCCTCTTTTATTCCACTGCTACTCTCTGTTGTTATCATCTATGCATAGTCACTTTAATAACTCTACCTACATGTACATATTACCTCAATTACCTTGACTAACCGGTGCCCCCGCACATTGACTCTGTACCTGTACCTCCCTGTATATAGTTTTGTTATTTTACTGCTACTCTTTAATTACTTGTTACTTTTATTTATTTTTTTAATTTAATTTTTATTTAAACTGCATTGTTGGTTAGGGGCTCATAAGTAAGCATTTCACTGTAAGGTGTTGTATTCGGCGCATGTGACTAATGCAATTTGATTTGATTTGAATGGCACACATACATAATCCATGTCTCAATTCTCTCAAGGCTTAAAAATCCTTCTTTAACCTGTCTCCTCCCCTTCATCTCTACACTGATTGAAGTGGATTTAACAAGTGACATCAATAAGGGATCATAGCTTTCACCTGGATTCACCTGGTCAGGCTGTCATGGAAAGTGTTCTTAATGTTTTGTACTCTGTTTATTCCTTGATTTTCTGTGGGCTGTGACTTCTGGGTAAGTCTCTGGTTCTAAGAATAGTGCCGGTGTTGACCCACTTTCTCCCAAGACACAGACTGTACAATCAAACCACTCCAGACAGACAGGCTTGTTAGTTTGGGAATGCACTTCCTTGCAGGGAGAGTCTCAGAGATGGAAGTACCTTAGCACGCAATGGGAGATATGGAAAACATGGGTTCCCTTTCAGTTGGTCACTCTGTATAACTGTATGATACTATGGGGAGTCAAGGACCAATCATATTCACCTGAAGAAAACTGAAATTCGCGCAACGGGCCAATGGATGCCGAGCCCGCCCTCTGAAGCCCCGCTTCCAACCTATAATACCATGGCTCACATTAATTTCCTAAATTCTTTGCTCTTCAGCTTGCCTGAAGGAAGAACGTGTCACACAATTTCAAACTTAAGTGTTTGTTAGTGGGGAGAGAGTACTCGTCCCCCGAGATGTTATGAGTTTTGGGTCTTGGTATCAGTTTTTGTGTTTGCTAAAAGGTTTTGCTCTGCTTGTGTAGCTAATGCATACTTGGCCAGTGGTAAGAGTAAGTTCAAAAAGGCTAACCAGCCGAGTTTGAACCTAAGACCGTGCCCTATGGCATGTGGTTTCACAATGAAAATTGAACATACTCACAAGTGCTGCCCTGTTTGCCTAGAGTGGAATCACGTTCAGGAGGCTTCGGCTCGGACTAGGTCGTGTGACCATTGTCTCCAGCTGGGTTCAACTTCCATTGGGCATCGGGTTGACTTTGAGAGAAAGACTGGGTCCGCTGGAGAAGGGTCTTCCGGTGAAGCAACCTCAGGAATGGGGTTGTCTGAGGCAGTGAGAGAGCAGCAGCGGTGGTCGGAATTGATAGGGGTGTCATGGCAGCCGAGTGAGGCTCATTCCGTTTTCTCAGGAAGTGTCCTTATTCTTGGGATGATATACTATTTCTGGTTGGCTCTGGAAGGGTTTCAAAGTGTCAATCGGCTTTGGATTCAGGAGGGGGAGAAGGAACCATTGGTGGTCAGTGCGCCTTTGATGGAGCTGTGTCTTAGGGAGGCAGATCACCTGGGAGTGGCTTTGCCATCTTCTCCCCCACAGCGGGGTTACTCCAGGTTTGGGGAAGGTATTTACCTCCTGTTCCTGCAGCGGTGAAGCGTCACATACCCCTGTTTAAAGATTTCGTGCTCACAAGTGGGGCTGGGTGATTGCTAGACGTCTGGATGCATTTCGCCACTGCCATCGGTTGCTCAGTGTATCCCCATCATGACTAAGGGTGTTGACTCCGACGGACCCGCAATTGCTGTTGCAGGAGATTCTCATGTTCCGGGTAGTGTCCCGTAGAGTTATCACGAAAGACACATCCTTATTCAGCCTGGTCTGATAGACTAGACGTAACATAGTAAATGTAAATCCGGGACACTCAAATTAGTATGATATGTTACGTTGGTATGGTTACATACATAAGCTAGCTAACATTAGCCACCTAGCTAGAATTAGTAACATATCATATGGTTTGTAGATTCATAACATATAATACAAATTGTAATTTGTAACATATCATACGAAATGGGTGATGGACAACCACAAATTAATACATACCATACGAAAGGTAACATATCATACTAAATGGAGTCACGTACAGAAAAATACAAAATGCTCTGAGAGCAGGTTGCCTTACTAGGATGGCGAGTGCAGTGTGTGGGCTGTGGTCAACAGTGTAAAGGGTGCTGCATATCAATTACCTAGAGCTACTTACTGTTTTGCTAGCACTGAGGCATTTCCCTCCGATGTTGGATGGCCAGTATTTGTTGGTAAGGTCCGACAACAGGGGGCGGTCTCTCCTAAACCTGCCCGGTTATCTGCTCAAATGGAGCAGTGCACATTTTCTGTCACTCAGGGCGAAGTATCTTCCCGGATCTCTCAATATGGGGGCAGATCTACTTTCCAGTGGGGGTCCTATCTCTATGGAGTGGAGACTGCATCCCTAGGTGGTTGCCCAGATATGGGACCGGTTCGGCAAGACCGGCGTAGATCGTTAGGCGAGAAAATGCACTTTGTCGTCTGTTCTTCTCAATGAGGTATCTGGGCACTCCGTTGGGAATGGATGCTTTGGCGTATCAATGCCCTGCTCTATGTTTAATCCGGTGGCCAATTCTGGTGGCTCCCCTTTGGCCCAGACTACCCTGGTTTCCGGAGATCATCTGCCTGTTGGGGGGGGGGGGGGGGGGGGGGGACGGGGGACTTGTGGAGGGTTCTATGTCATCGGTTACCTATTGTCATATGCGCACGGGAGAGTTTGGCATCCACAACCGCAGATGTGGGATCTGTGGGTTTGGCCCCTGTAAGGTTGAATTTGATGGCAAGGGGTTTACCCTCGAATGTGATTACGACTATACAGTGGGCATGTGCACCCTTTAGAGGGTTGTATACATATAAGTGGCGAGCGTTTGACAGTTGGTGTTAGGTTAAAGGTGTTCTTTTCAGAACTCTTTGGTGGACATTCTGATGGTCTTGCAAGAGCTTTTTGAGCAAGGCCTTTCTTCTTCCACATTGAACGTTTATATGGCCACCATGTAGGGATTGACGGCACTACCCTGGGGTCTCATCCTCTGGTGGTGCGGTTCCTGAAAGGCGTGCATTGGCTCAGATCAGTGTCTAAGCCTATGGCATCAAACTGGTACTTGACTTTGGTCCTGGACGCTCTGTGTGAGCCTCCATTTGATTCATTGGAGTCTGTGGACCTGAAGGTCCTTTCCTACAAGACTACCATGCTCATGGCCTTGGCGTCGGCCATAGCCCATTGGGGATCTCCACGCGCTATCAGTACACACTTCCTGTTTGGCAACTCCAAAGTGATGTTAAAATCTAATGCAGCTTTTGCTCCCAAGGTTATGCCTATCTCTTACAGGTCCCTGGCTTTTGAGCTGTTCCCTTTCTCACCTCCTCAATTTGCTTCCAGTGAACAATGGAGGTTGCATGACCTGTGTCCAGTGCGTGCTTTACGCACGTATATGGATAGGACCAAGGATATCTGTGTTTGTGACCAGCTTTTTGCCTGTTTCGCTAATCCAGCTCGGGGTAGGACGCTTTCTAAGCAGCGTCTTTGTCATTGGATTGTGGAGCCATATCTCCCTGACATATGGGGGTGTGGTGGCTACTTGGGCATCTGATATCTGTGCTGCAGCGAGTTGGAATTCCCCACATACCTTTGTAAGGTTTTATCGCTTGGATGTAACTGCTCCCAGTGTGGCTCATAGTGTTCTTATGCCTGGGTCCGGGAGTGGGTGTTAGGCAGCGCGCAGGGTGCACATTTATCCAGGTTACCACAGTTCCCTGTGGGTTGTAGCCTTGGGCTGCGGCAGCATGTAAAGTGCACACTATCAGAGTAGCCACAATTTCCTTTGGGTTTGAGCCTTGGGCTGCCATGGCAGCACCTGAGTACCCAGTTTCCAGGTTACTGCAGGTTTCATGTGGGTTTGAGCCTCGGACTGTCATGGATCATCAACTCTGGTCGATGTTATTCAGCGCGGTTCCTTGTACGAATTCTGATATTTCAGGCTCGAAAGGTAAGTATAGTTCTTGGAACCGTGAGGTCTTTGTACTTGGGCTGCAGTGTTAGCGTGGCAGCATGGCAGTGTGCATAGCCAAGTTGCATCAGGTTCTGGTTCCCTATATGGGTCTCTGACAGTTCAGGCCTCATGAGGCTCTGATAGTTCGGGCTTATACCGAGTGACAAACTGAAAGGGAACGTACTGTTGAATATAACTACTGTTCCCTGAAGGAGGGAACGAGGTATAACATATTTTGGTCCCACACTGTCAGGGGGTTTGGGCTCGCTGAAGAGCGGTACTGAACTGAGGAAATCAATGCAAGCCCTGGTATTATAACCAGGATGGCAGGGCTCCAGAGGGCGGGCTCGGCATCCATTGGCCTTGTTGGGCGGGATTTCAGTTTTCTCCATGTGAATATGATTTGTCGTTGACTCCCCATAGTATGTTATACCTCATTCCCTCCTCCAGGGAACAGTAATTATATTCATAACTGTACGTTTTCCCCACATTGATCTATAGTACCACAGAACGAGTCTCAATACTGAAGTTTAAAATGTGAAATACTATTGATAGTGAACATATAGTTTGCACCATTGTACAATTGTCTGAAAGGAATATAAGTCTCTTAATGTTGAAATAACGTTTGACTTTATTTTATTTGGATAGTGTGAACTGACCTTATTTCTAGGCTGACGTGTATTTTGATTATTATTATTAGTTATTATTGTTGTTAAATTTTTTTATTGACTGACATGTATTACCCTAGCGTTTGGCATGAGCATACAGACCTTCACAGATAAGAGTTGAGGAGTATAATCCTCCTTCACTTTTACTGGTCCTCATAACCACCTATCCATTTCATTTTGTTAGAAAGATCTGTTATTACCTTCAAATCAAATGTTATTGGTCACATACACGTATTTAGCAGATGTTATTGCGGGTGTAGCGAAATGCTTGTGTCTCACCTTGTGTCAGCAACTGACAAATGTTTTGGAGCTTGCGTGGCAGGTTTTTGACAAATTTCCAGTGAGAGGGAATAGGGATGGGTGAATACAGTAACAATGATTTATTAATTACACCCTAATTTGATATGGCTTGGTTTGATATGCTTGATATCACAAATGTGATGTGAAATGTTTGCAAACTTCAAAACTTGAAACGAAAGCTGCTCCAAAACGGACAAAATGGAATGTTCAATGATTCAGTATTGTTTTGTATGCTGTTGAAAACACTGCTAGATAGATTAATGACTCGTCCTTGTGTGTGTGTGTGTGTGTGTGTGTGTGTGTGTGTGTGTGTGTGTACTGCTCTAGTCATGAGGAGACTTATAAGCTGTACATTACAGGTGGGAATGGTAAAAATGTCCGTTGTGAACACAGTCATTATAGTACACTGATTACATTCTGAATGTTATTCTAAATCTCACACAAATTAGGAAGAATTAAAAGGTACAGTATGTGGATAAATTAAGTCATTCAAAACAATCCCATCTAAACCCAAAAGCAAAGAGCCAACAGCAGAGGGCAGTGTGCCACACAACACAGCACGCTAACCAACCTCTTTTAGCTCATCCTTCTCTAAAGTATCATCCGTCCGTGGGTTTAGTTGGACCGTTTTGCTCATCCTACCTTTGAAAACAGACTGGTCTGTGGGGCTGTGAAATCATTCTGGCGGCTCAAAGAGAGACATACCGACTGTTCTTTGGCACTCATCCTCCTCTCGCAATGTCTGTTCTGTCAGCATCCCCAACTCCATCCCACATAGCACCCTAAATGATTTGCTACAGTAAAAACAGATTGCCCCCCAACCCCCCACCCCCACCACGACAGGGGCTGACAGCTGTATAGCCCTACTGTGACAGAATCCCCCCACCCCCCACCACAACAGGGGCTGACAGCTGTATAGCCCTACTGAGACAGAATCCCCCCACCCCCCACCACAACAGGGGCTGACAGCTGTCTAGCCCTACTGAGACAGAATCCCCCCACCCCCCACCACAACAGGGGCTGACAGCTGTATAGCCCTACTGAGACAGAATCCCCCCACCCCCCACCACAACAGGGGCTGACAGCTGTATAGCCCTACTGTGACAGAATCCCCCCACCCCCCACCACAACAGGGGCTGACAGCTGTATAGCCCTACTGTGACAGAATCCCCCCACCCCCCACCACAACAGGGGCTGACAGCTGTATAGCCCTACTGTGACAGAATCCCCCCACCACCCACCACAACAGGGGCTGACAGCTGTATAGCCCTACTATGACAGAATCCCCCCACCCCCCACCACAACAGGGGCTGACAGCTGTATAGCCCTACTGTGACAGAATCCCCCCACCCCCCACCACAACAGGGGCTGACAGCTGGATAGCCCTACTATGACAGAATCCAACTGTGTTGACCGTGACCCCATTATGACATGGCCCTCAGCCAAACGCTGTGGCGACGTCTTAACAAGGTTCATTAAGACTTGTGGTCCACTCTGAGTGGTGATGACCGATGTTACGGGTCATGATGCTCACTGACCGAGAGTAACTTCTGCTCTCTCCAGTGAACTGTTGACCAGCTGAGGGGAATGACCTTTACTCTCTCACACAATCCCCTCAGGGGTGTGTGCCTGAGTGACCCAAAATGACTACACATACTAATTTCATGGTTTTGTGCAGTTCTTGAATTATTTTCCTATTATTCCTATGTTCTTCAAAGTGGATACTTCAAATTAGAGTATTTTCTTCTCACCTACTGTATACATATGTACACAGAGAAGACTGCTTGTAAGCAAGACACTGGACAGGCTGAAGTAGACCTTGTTAATGGCTAGATTTATTTTAACATTCACTACAATTATGCTTGACAGCAGTTGTGTCTGTGTCCATAACATGCTTCACTGAGGGAAATAAAAGCTTCTACTGTATGTCTGTACTGTACATTCAGCAGCTCAAAGGCTAACATGCTACCTCAGCACTCAGTAACACATATTGCAGGCTGATTTATTAAGTGAATTGGAGTGTTTCAGCCTTTGAGGACCACAGTGTCTGCAGCTTTTTCACTGTACCTCAGGTCTACTACTCCTAATTATTTGGCCAGAAAGTCACCTCATCCCCTCTTCCCAGTGTAAATCAGCCACTGTACTAATCGACTATTAATTGAGAGGTAAGCTTTAAACCTGCAGACCTCATGCATGCAGTTAACCACCATTGATTTACCTGGGAATAAACTCAAACTTACTCTTGCTGAATGTAAAATGTCTTAACAATTACAGCATGCCCTTATTTTCCCTGACCAGAATGCGGAGGCTCTCTATACATACAGTATTATAAACTCAATACTGTACTAACCAACCAACATCCTGCCACATTTTCCTGGGTCAGAAATGCAGTCACCTCATTTATTGATGAGTTTATCCCAGTTTTGTTAGTGTTTGTTTTGTGGGCTGAACTTCAGGGAGAGGCAACAGTGACAGATAGATTCAAAGCAGTATCAAGGTACAGTCTGAGACAGCATAGCACAGATGTCCCTCATTAAAAAACAACTTGCTGAGATCTGTCCTTTTAATCGCTGTCGTCAGTGTCCTTCAAAACAGTACAAAAAGGCAGTTTGCTTTCTGAATATACAGTTGAAGTCGGAAGTTTACATACACTTAGGTTGGAGTCATTAAAACGAGTTTATCAACCACTCCACAAATTTCTTGTTATCAAACTATAGTTTTGGCAAGTCAGTTAGGACATCTACTTTGTGCATGACACAAGTAATTTTTCCAACAATTATTTACAGCCAGATTATTTCACTTATAATTCACTGTTTCACAATTCCAGTGGGTCAGACGTTTACATACCGTGCCTTTAAACAGCTTGGAAAATTCCAGAAAATGATGTCATGGCTTTAGAAGCTTCTGATAGGCTAATTGACATAATTTGCGCCATGGATGTATTTCAATGCCTACCTTCAAACTCAGTGGCTCTTTGCTTGACATCATGGGAAAATCCCCCCAAAAATCAGCCAAGACTTCAGAAAAAAAATTATAGCCCTCTCCAAGTCTGGTTCATCCTTGGGAGCAATTTCCAAACGTCTGAAGGTACCACGTTCATCTGTATAAACAATAGTATGCAAGTATAAACACCATGGGACCACGCAGCCATCATACCGCTCAGGAAGGAGATGCGTTCTGTCTCCTAGAGATGTACTTTGGTGCGAAAAGTGCAAATCAATCCCAGAACAGCAGCAAAGGACCCTGTGAAGATGCGGGAGGAAACAGGTAAAAAAGTATCTATATCCACAGTAAAACGTGTCCTATATCGACATAACCTGAAAGGCCGCTCAGTAAGGAAGAAGCCACTGCTCCAAAACTGCCATAAAAAGCCAGACTACGGTTTGCAACTGCACATGGGGACAAAGATCATACTTTTTGGAGAAATGTCCACTGGTCTGATGAAACAAAAATAGAACTGTTTGGCCATAATGACCATCGTTATGCTTGGAGGAAAAAGGGGGAGGCTTGCAAGCCGAAGAACACTATCCCAACCGTGACACACGGGGGTGACAGAATCATGTTGTGGGGGTGCTTTGCTGCAGGAGGGACTGGTGCACTTCACAAAATAGATGTCATCATGAGGTAGGACATTTATGTGGATATATTGAAGCAACATCTCAAGACATCAGTCAAGAAGTTAAAGCTTGGTCGCAAATGGGTCTTCCAAATGGACAATGACCCCAAGCATACTTCCAAAGTTGTGGCAAAATGGCGTAAGGACAACAAAGTCAAGGTATTGGAGTGGCCATCACAAAGCCCTGACCTCAATCCTATATAAAATGTGTGGGCAGAACTGAAAACGTTTGTGCGAGCAAGGAGGCCTTCAAACCTGACTCAGTTACACCAGCTCTGTCAGGAGGAATGGGCCAAAATTCACCCAACTCATTGTGGGAAGCTTGTGGAAGGCTAACCGAAACGTTTGACCCAAGATAAACAATTTAAAGGCAATGCTACCAAATACTAATTGAGTGTATGTAAACTTCTGACCCACTGGGAATGCGATGAAAGAAATAAAAGCTGAAATAATTAATTCTCTCTACTATTATTCTGACATTTCACATTCTTAAAATAAAGTCCTAACTGGCCTAAGACAGGGAATTTTTACTAGGATTTAATGTCAGGAATTGTGAAAAACTGAGTTTTAATGTATTTGTCTAAGGTGTATGTAAAGCTCTGACTTCAACTGTAAATATAAAGTAAAAAATACCTATGACAGGTAAATGGCAGATAAATCAATTGAGGAATACACCATAGAGACATAACTGTGGAGATGTGCTGAGATAAAACAATGAAGACATGATGCAAGCAGGCATGGTTGTACTGCAAGCACATGTAGGTGGAGGGCAATGCAGGATCACTCCAAACAAGCAATAGCTGAGGGATTGCTATTTATTCCATGCCGACAAGTAGCCCAAGTGAAAATCTTTCAACTTAAAAAGTTCCACTTGGCAAACACAGCATTTGGGAAGATCTGCTGGGATTAAAGGCAAAACTAGGCTGAAGGATGACAAGAAGGCTATTTAATCATGCTGTTCTGTACCACCAGGCTCTAAGTAAATATTAGTACAATGAATCATAGTCAAGACATCACTCATGTTAAAAGAGCCTTCCTGAAACTAAACAAACAGTTTTCATACAGTGCTTTCAAAATCCTCTTTCAGCCTTATTGCAGGTCCAGGATGTAATTTCGTCAAGGTAATGTCTCTTCGTTTTAGCATGTCCTTCCTGCAATGGACAAGAAGGCACCACTTTGATGTGTCTTGCCAGTTTAGCTGTTCTTAGTTGAATGTCATAACCTGCATTTCTAAAGCATTTTCTTTTTACAACTGCATGCATGAACAATATGTTTTATAAGGACGTTCTCTGGCAGCTTTTTATTTGTCTGACAGGCGTTTATGCAGTAAAGCAACATGTTAACTTCTAAACTTCTGAAATACCAAAATAGGGAGTCAAATGACTATGTATATAATTTACAATTAGTTTAATGATTTTAGAACAAAATACACAAATACCGCTTCTATAAGGGTTTAGCTGTCAGGTGCGTCATAAAAAGTAGACCAAGGCGCAACGGGTATCGTGCTCATCTTCCTTATTTATTTGGATAAACGTGAACACTTAACAAAAATAACAGACGCCGAAAAACAGTCCTGTAAGGCTACAGCTATACATGGAACAACTACCCACAAACAGTGACAAAAAAAAACCCCTACTTAAATATGGCCTCCAATTAGAAGCAACAAAGAACAGCTGCTTCCAATTGAAGGCCAAACCAAACCTGAACATAGAAATAGACTAAATAGACATTCAAACATAGAAATAGACAACATAGAACATTACCCAAAAACCCAAGACACATAAATCAAACACACCCCTGCCACGTCCTGACCATACTATAATAACAAAATGACCCCTTACTGGTCAGGACGTGACATTAGCTAAAAACATGCATATAACTTATAGTGATGACGTACAATGAACTAAAGATGACCACAATGTGTGTTTGTTCCCTTAACCTCTTAAATGTAAAGTTCCCATATTTAGGGATCCCATTTGATTTTCTTTATTAAATTCAGTCTGGTATGAGAACGGTAGCACCTATCTGCAAAAGCAGGGTGCCTTGGCTATTGATCGGTGCCTTCAAATCTTTGGTGTGACTTACTACCATATATGGCATACAAATTTATAAGGGCAGGCTGAGCCGATGACCTAATTTCTACCCACATTCTGGTTAGCGTTGTGAAGCATAAACAAAATAAACACGGAATATGTTGATACACACCGAAAGCTGGGACTCCGCAGATCATGAGGATATCTTATTTGTATGAAATTAATCCTGAGGCTGGTAGGAACAGATCTAGCCTATAACCAATGTTATCTGATGATGTATGACTTAATGGTAACAGTGAATGTCCATCGAGTGACTAGATTGAAAAAACACATGGATATCCCCTGTATGTCCCCCGACACCACCACAATGTTTGAGAGAGTTTGGTGTTGTAAAAATTTTGTTTTTATAGTGAACAATAACTTTTAGTTACATCCTGTGTGCAAAAACAGTGCAATTGACAGATTTGGACGCTTTGGAGAGGTTGAAAGGACACTTGAATGTACCCTGGATACCCGATAACACCACCACAATGTTTGAGTGAGGTTGATATGGTAGAAATTGTGTTTTTATACTGAACAAATGGCGTTTAGGGATTGCAAATATGTAATATCACTGGAATTATCTAATTTATAGACATATGCCACTTTGGAGAGGTTTGGGGACACTTGGAAACATCCCCATGACCACACCTGACACCCCCTACGAAAACATCTGCCCATTTCTAGTTGTTAGGTCTATCAATCACATTTTACTGATATTGTTTGCATGTGTGCAATTGTTTGATATGTGTCCAGCTCTAGCCATCAATAATTCACATAGCTTGTCAATGAAAGATGACTTTCAAAATAAATAAAAAAATAAAAAAATGCTATTTTGTGTGTGTGCTTGATCTTGTGGATTCTGAACTATGTAACTCCTATCTATTTTCCTCATAATCTCCCAGATGTCTTCTTTCCAAATATACCACATTTTTGCATGTTAGAATCATGTAATTGCATATGAATAGCATTTACTTTTGGGTATGTCTATTTAGGCGGAAATCTACATTTTGCCATTACATCTAAAGATGACCACAAAGCATGTTTGTTCCCTTAAGTCAATGGTGTCAAACATACGGCCTGTGGGCCAGATCTGGCCAGCGAGGGGATCCAATCCGGCTCATGGGTGGTTTGAGTACAAAAAAAAAAAAAAAAAAAAGATTATAATTTATAAAAAATTAAATAAAATAAAATGTATGGGGGGACTAACAGTATACTTTAAAATGACAAAAACCAAATCTGAACAGTGTTTTTTGTTAAACAAAGTTTGCAATTTTTGACGGCGAGGAAATAACACACTTTCAGTGCAGCCCTCCAGACCTTGTTGACCGAATGGGGCCCACAGGGGATTAATGAGATTGACACCCCTGCATTAAGTTAAAATCTTTGGCTTGTACCCTAAACGTGGGACAAGCACTTTGAAGCATCTTTTACTTTTAATGACTTTCTCTCCCTCTTGTCCCGTCTCATGTTAATAAAGGATGGTGGATATCTCGGGACCAATTTTTAATACCGACATAGTTCAGTCTTCACTCAGTAGGATGCCTGTGATGAAAAGTCGTCATTACGTTCTCTCTGGTCAACATTTTATGTGTTGAAACTGAAATACCATCACTATTACTGCAGTACCAGAATGGATTGTAGGCATTGCCATGATAGAGGTCTGCAGTAAAAAGCTATATTCTTTGCCAAATGCTATTAAAATGGCAAATGTTATGATAGTTGCTTGTTTGGAAATCATACTTTATCATGTTTACCTGCCTGTACAGGATTATATCTGAGGTTTTTTACAAATATGTATGTATAGTATTTCCTCCTCTTGATCAATTTATTTGAATCACTGGGTTTTCACTTTACAAAGACAATCTGTAATCTGACACCCTTTTCACTAAACCTGACACATGGACTTTTGCTTCTTGAGTTTTACATTTATATCAGGATTTGTCATGGCTTTCAGCCACGCTCCTGTTCTGAAGAAGGGATTTATTTCAATACATGAATAAACGTTAGAGAAGCAGAAGATGGGCTGGCGGCTGGATAGGCTATGTGCACCCTGTGTGACAGCAGATCTACAGAACATCTATTGGGGAAATCCCCTCACATCAATCATTAATTGTGGGATACAGCAAAGCGAGGCTCTAGGGAAGCTCTGTGTGGGGACTCCTAGGTGAACTCTGACCATGTTGTTACACAATGGGGCCATGATTGTTGATGGCATACAGTATGTATGAGATGGCTCCATCCTCAATGTCAGCAAGAGAAAGCAGCTGATCGTGGACTACAGGAAACGGAGGGCCGAGCACGCTCCCATCCACATCAACGGGGTGTAGTAGAGCGGATTGAGAGCTTCAAGTTCCTCCTTTCTACATCAGTAAGGATCTATCATGATCCACACACCAACACAGTTGTGAAAAGGACACGACAACACCTCTTCACCCTCAGGAACCTGAAAAGATTTGGCATGGGCCCCTCAGATCCTCAAAATGTTATACAGCTGCACCATCGAGAATATCTTGACTGGCTGCATCACCGCTTGGTAAGGGGAAATGCCCTAAAAATTGTCAAAGACTCCAGCCACCCAAGTCATAGACTGTTCTCTCTGCTACCGCACAGCAAGTGGTACCGATGCACCAAGTTTGGAACCAACAGGAGCCTGAACAGCTTCTTCCCCGAAGCTATAAGACTGCTAAATAGTTAATTCGATAGTTGATTAAATAGCTACCCAGACTATCTGCCTTGACCATTTTTGCACTAACTGTTTTTGACTCGTCACATACGCTGCTGCTTCTGTTTATTATCTGTTTATTATTATTATTACCCTTTTTTGTTCCAGGTAGAACCCTTTCAGGTCCATGTAGAACTCTTTCAGGTCCATGTAGAACCCTTTCAGGTCCATGTAGAACCCTTTCAGGTCCATGTAGAACCCTTTCAGGTCCATGTAGAACCCTTTCCACAGAGGTTTCTACATGGAAACTGAAAGAGTTCTAACTGGAACCAAAAAGGGTTATCCTTTGGGGATGGCCAAATAACCCTTTTGGATCCCTTTTTTCTAAGAGTGTACAGTCCCTGTGTGTTTGCATACTCAGAATGAGAGAGGCTTGAATACCTGCGACAGCCTGCTTCAGGGAACAAGCCTTCAGAATGAGAGCAGAAGGTGAACTCTGAAGCTGAATCAAGCAAAATGATCTGGGCTGGATTACCACCCCTTCTTACCTCTGTGGGATTAGGCAACTCAACTCGTTGTAGCCTGTCATAATATTGCACTGAATGCAAATGACTTTGAATATGCTCACCATTTCACTTGGAAACATCTGAGCTTGATTTGACAAGGGTATGTGCTTCATAAAAACATGGCAGTATTACTGAATCCTATTTTCTGTCACCTAAAGAGGTGGAATAATGTGATAAATGTGGATCCCAAACTGTGTTTAATCCTGTTGTTGTCTTTGCATTGCTTTTATTGAGGTTCATTGGGGCCGTGCCTTGGGCAGATGACACATTTGACCCTATTTCTTGTTGAGAATAATCATTTGAGAGACAGAGTATATGCTGAAGCTGTCTCAGTGTGATATCTCTTGTTGAAATATGGATACTGAATATTTATATGCCTGCATTGTTATGTAGTGTTTACAATTTGGCAAAGAATAACTCAAAATAGTTTACATTTTGACCCCAGCTCAGTTATTGGAATAATTCATTTTGTAAAGCAGCTCTAAAGTTTGGGTTGAACCTCTAGTGAATAAGAGATGGTAATAGAATGCATTAATAAATATACTGTAGCTGCTGTACATCGTAATATTAGTTTTGCGCTAATTGACTGTACCTGCACCAAAACCTTTTCCTTCATAGCTTGTTCACCATCTTCTTTTTAAATAGGGAACCAATTTGTTTTCAGCACTTTTATTTCCATGACTGATCAAAACTCATTTTCTCATGTCTCTCTCTTGTCTCTCTACAGCAGACATACGGTGAGCAACATGTTTGGAACATCGAATCGCAATAAAGTCACAGTATCGAATCGCAATACATATACTGTACATCGTGAGAATGGCAATGTATGCAGTATCTTAATTGCACTAAGTATAGTGATAATATAGTATAGTGAGGTCCCTGGCAATTCCCAGCCCTACTGTGCATACAGTATCTTGTTGTTGGTATGTTTGTTTGTTGAATATATTATCAAACCTAACATTTGAACATCCAGATTATAACATCAAAAAAAAGTTCAGTGCATCCTTTATGTAGAGCCTGTATGCTTTCATGGACAATGACCTTGATTGAATCATTTCTCTCTGGTACATTTCAGTCTTCCACCCATTCTTCAGTAAGCATCTCTTGGCTTCAAAGGGAAATGATCTGAAGCTGTGTTGGCTGCTGTATCCAGGTGAAACAATAGCTTAAAGCAGGCTCCTGGGCTTAGTTGAATTTAAGCAGCTGTGCATCTTCAAACAACACTGTTTACTTGGTTCGTTGCCTAATCCAATATATATAAGAAATGTGGATTCAAGCTGTCATTTTTTCAGTCTGTTTGGAATTCCAGTGGATTCCTAATGGAGGGAGAAATTATTTCAACACATATATGACCTAAATGGTTCATACAACGAGGAGACGGAATAAAAATAAACTCGTTTAGGATGATTTTGTTTTGGTCCCTTTGTCCGCCGTGCTTTGTGGTGTTTTCTTTTTTTCTGTCTTTCAATTTGATTTGGAATTTGACGGAGAAGAAACGCTGTTAACTTTAAATTAAATGTTTCTCCCTCACTTGAAAGCAGTGTATTTATCTCTGTCTGACTGTCAGTGTAAAATAAGTTATTTCATCAAAGCTCTCTGTTGAGAGTGATTTTGAGTGCCTTTTCATATTCAGGTGTAAATTATTCCCCAAATTTCCCATCACTAAATCTCTCAACTTCGAACAATGTCAGAAACTCATACCACTTATGAGAGTTACTAAATATAAGTCTGACTGAAGACATTAAAGGCAACACTGTGTGTAATTTCATAATATATTTTTTTATGGGTTTTATTGAATTATTTTTAACAAAACAGCAAGCTTAAAAACTATCTTAGACATGGGAAAAAGAATAGGAAGATAAGATTTAAGTATTTTTCTTTTTACTTCCAGTATTACCCATCAAACCATGTATAATAGGCTTTGTGGGCCAGTTTCCCAGACCCAGACTAAGACTCATCCTGGACTAAGAAGCACTACATTTTTCATTGAGCATGCTTTTTAGTCCAGGAGTCTGGAAAACTGGCTCTGAGAATTCAAAGATAAGCATACAACTACATAAAAATAGAATTATCTGATAAAAGCTTAAATCTGGGATTTTAGAATATCAAGTCAAAGGTTAATAAAATAATTCTCATGGTTACTGAGACCCATGCAATGCTATGAAACGGCATTTAATAACATATGGTTTCACTAGGCATTTCAATTACACAAGAATATAAATAGAAACAGAAAGGCAAGGACTTACAATTCAATTACAAATCTGAAATACATTCTCAACACTGTCCATGTACTTACTACACTACTGTACCTCCTCCAAATATCTGCTATGTCTGGAGGAATAGGAACAGGAACCAGTCGCCTTTGGGAGTAATTCCGAACCTTTTCAAATGGCTCCTTACAGGGAAATCAAGAGTAGACAAAGTTGGAGGATATCATAATACAACGAGCTAGGATCATCTGTAATGAGTTACCAGTGTTCTGGAGATGGTTTAGATAGCCATTAGATCCAGGTTAATTAGCCAAGCACTTTTGCAGATTTTGTTCTGTGTGGTTTGTCTTGCCACTGGATCCCCTTGTATATTATCTTCTTCTGCTTTGAGATCTTGACGATGGGATTGAGATACTGAACTTGAACTCAGGCACTTTTTTTGAAATCACAAGAGGTTGTAGGCTTCAGCGTATACACTTTACACACAGTTGCCCATACATTCGTACTTACTGTGAATAGTAATTTCCAAATTGTGCTTTTAAATTCACTATGCATCTCATCTCAAGGCATTGCAGTTAATATGCAGAAGTTTACGTTAGATTACTTACTTGGCACAGTCCTGAAGGAGAGGGCAACACAAAAAGGACTCTATTCAGTCAAAGCTCTAAAGCTCAGTAAATGCTATATACATTTAGATAAAATTTAGAACAATAATATTTTCTCCCATATTACCATTTTAAATGCTCTTTTTAATACTATATTGTGACGCATGCAGATCACACGTTTGGGATCATATTTGATGCTACCCCCTACTTCACCAAATACTCACCTCCAGAAAACAAAACGAAACATAATTTAATTTACTTGGATTCTTGATACTCCTGAAAAGATTTCTCTCAGCAACACTAACAAGAAGTCTTAGATTTCCCATTTTGCTAGTGCCAAAAAGCAGATAGGCAAAAACCGGTTGCCTCCTTTCCTATCACTGTACGTAGAATAAAATAATGATGCAAAGTAACAGGGTCCAAAATAGATTTACCTGAAAATAGAAATCAGAACACAACAATAAATATTATAGAACCATCATAAACTCCGGTTGACTTGCACATTGCTACCACCTACCCACTAAACGCACTCAGTTCAAAGTATTTTTCTGTAAAAATATTTTTTAACAATATGATAGTACTCGTGTAAATAGAGTTATCAACTATCAACTATCAATTTCATCATAATGTACATGACTCTTCTCCAGTCTACAGTTTCAAGGTAATCTGTCCATTCTGAGGGTATGATTATCATGCTTTTCCCTTTTTAATATCAAAATGTTTATCAGGCCTTTTTTTTAACTTTCTCCTTGTCTTGGCACCTGTGTAAGAAAGCTGGATCTCGAGAGCTGACTTACCAAGGGGCTCGCGATAGCCTCATGCATATTTACAGGTTAAAAGGTCAAAGTAGTATCAGAGACTCGGGATGATACTGACGGCCCGGACAAAGGCCCCATAGGAATGGTCCAGTCTCCCATAGACATAGTCTCAACACCGCTCGATGGCGATGCCGTAGGTTACATGCGTCGCCGTAATCACACAGTCTTAGATGCCTTTGAACGTTGGGAATGTCGATCGACAACACGGCACCGCCTCGGCACAGACCCAACTCCCAGCCAAACAACATGGCTGCAGCCGGTAGGTCTGCTGTGCTGTTCAATGCAAACGATAGGAATGTGTTTTTTATCACAGTCACAGAGTGGTGTAGATGTAGACAAAGATGATGACTACCAGGTTGAGAATGGTGCCGATGATCCCGAGCATGGCCAGAATGGACTCCTCTGTACCTTCCTTGTCTTGCATTCCAGTTTCTTCATCACAGATGGCAGTGTTTACCATTTTCCCAGGAAAGGTCTGCAGTTTCCCTCTCAGACCAGTCTGGAAAATAATAGAAACACAAAATCAATAAATACATCAACAATAAGGTCAAATAGGGGATTCTTATATTTGTCCTATTTCAAAGATGTTTAAGTGTGTAACCTGTACAAGTGTGTGGTGTGAAATGGAAATGTATTTTTTGAATATCCCACTCCCCCTGAGATACCCTCAGAGTGGGGTCACAGCCAGGGATTCGTCTGTTATACGTTGGCAGCTGAGACATAGGAGTAGCAAGCTATAAGGAACATGCACACACAGATCAACTGACTTTTGGAAATTATTTGGAGCAGAGAAACTAATATGTTATTAGAAATCTTTAATAGGCAACGCTTGAAAATAAACATATTGCTTTATGGGCTGTCTCAGCGGATTGCCCAAGATGATTGAACTGACACAATAGCTGCCCTATGCCATAGTGGAAAACATTGTCAAGGAGCAGCTGAGAAACCATCTTGACTGACACACTGGTCATCGTGCGAATGGCTCACGGGATGAAATTACTCGCCACACTTGCATTTATGTCTCTATATGGCTTATGGGTTATGAAGTGTACATTAAGGGAAAGGGGGATACCTAGTCAGTTGTACAACTGAATGCATTCAACTGAAATGTGTCTTCTGCATTTGCCAGGTCTGTGGTGCCTGTTGTCAGCCCACAGTTGGAGCAGCCTGGGCAGGTTGGCTTCCGGACACGACCCAGAGGACCAAAGCTTGCTCCTCTACCGGTTCCGTGGTTTTAATGTGTACACTTGTAACTGTAAAAGCATGACAACTCATGTACAGTAGAAATAGAAAGACCACCTGCTATAAGCCGTGGTTGGTGTGGCGATTATTATTATCTTTTTGATAACTTCAAAAGTATGATTCAAATGAAATATTTTCAGCATTTATGCCCCTGCTTTATGCCCCTGCTTAAAATGTTGAGCCTAGTTTTCAGTTAATCTGTATTATGGTATACTATATATACAAAAGTATGTGGACACCCCTTCAAATTAGTGGATTCTGCTATTTCAGCCACACCCGTTGCTGACGGGTGTATAAAATTGAGCACAAAGCCATGCAATATCCATAATGAAACATTGGCAGTAGAATGCCACGATTCTGGGTTTGGCGGATGCCAGGAGAACACTACCTGCCCCAATGCATAGTGCCAACTGTAAAGTTTGATGAAGGAGGTCTGGGGCTGTTTTTCATAGGTTGGGCTAGGCCCCTTAGTTCCAGTGAAGGGAAATTGTAATGCTACAGCATACAATGAAATTCTAGACTATTCTGTGCTTCCAACTTTGTGGCAACAGTTTGGGGAAGGCCCTTTGCTGTTTCAGCATGACAATGCCCCTGTGCCCCATAAGAGGTCTATACAGAAACATTTTTTTTAGATCGGCTTGCGCAGAGCCTGACCTCAACCCCATCGAACACTTTTGAGATTAATTGGAATGCCGACTATGAGCCAGGCCTAATTGCCCAACATCAGTGACCAACCTCAATAATGCTCTTGTGGCTGAATGGAAGCAAGTCCCCGCAGCAATGTTCCAACATCTACTGGAAAGCCTTCCCAGAAGAGTGGAGGTTGTTATAGCAGCAAAGTGGAGACCAACTCCATATTAATGCCCATGATTTTGGAATGAGATGTTTGACGAGCAGGTGCCCACATACTTTTAGTCATGTAGTGGATGTCCAATGGAGAGGAGCTAGCATAACACACTGTCAGTTGGAATCCATTTGTTGGCCATATCATTACTTCTCTGGCTCACCTCATCAATAATTAAAACAAAATCAAAAGGATTGAAGGATAGGTTATTGACAGGACAAACACATTCTCCTTTCAGTTCCCTGGGAGACAATTTCCCAGTGGGGCTTTGAGCAAACGCACCACAGTCTGAGTTGAATCCATATGAGGGCAAACCCCCGTAAGTAAGAGTTTAACATTCAGCGGGTGTCTGCTCCCCATCCATCACAATGTCTACAACACAGAAAACAGTTCATCTGCTGTGGCTGATGATGAATCCAATTTCACACGATTGTTTGCTATAATTAACATCTGCGACATCCAGATTATTAAGGCTCATTTGCAAATCCTCCATTGGTGTAATTGAAATTTGTGTAACCTTTGGAACAGGTCTGCATGAGGAGAGATTTTGTTATGTCCTCGCTCGGCTCTCAGGCCCCTCTATATTTTTCCCTTTACGTTATCTTGCTTCAGTTCTTCCTCAAACAGTTTGGCAGGGAAAATCTTCTGTCAGAATCATGACATGTATTACTCTATTATACAGTCTAGTGAGAGTCTGTGAAGTGAGCAGGGTGAGAGGTGAGTGTGAGAGATTTGACCAGGTATTATAAGGGCACCAACCTGAGGAAAAGGGAGCTCCTGAGCCTCTGGTTAATGGACAGGTCAACTTGAAGTGGAACAAGTTATACTGTATGTCAAGTATGGTAATATATTGTGGCATCTGTGATCGATTGGGAAAAGCAAGAGGTACTGTAATGATGATTCACCATTTTCGATTCAAACAATGTAGAACTATTAACCAATCATTACTTCATCAATTACTCATTTCGGAAGCATGTTTTATCCAGCAAATGTCACTTGGGTAAGCATAGGCAAATTAAATTAAGTGATGGACAACAGAAGAAATCCAACTTGAAAGTGTCTTCAGAGATGAACATAATTTGTTATCTTAATGTTTTGTATTCATGCATATTCCTGGAAAGAGCAAGCCAACCGATTCATTCTAGTGGGCTGAGTGCTTTCTTTACCTGAGATCTCTAACAATGGGCTGTGATTGCTCGCCTTGGGGAGTGCTACAAACAGGGTTTCCCTCAAACTGAATGGCACTCATTGTGTAGTATGCTGCTGGATGGGCCCTCATGCATGAAGACGCCTGCTCGCTGCTGATATAAACTGCACTTGGGAGAGAGAGATATGGAGTCCCTGCCAAAACTGGGAGCAGAGAAACAGCTTTACCACAGGGAGCAGCTGTTCGTCTCTCAAACAAATGCTCTAGAGTCCTTCCATACAAACCTCCACTGTGCTAGCTGGCCGGTCCAAACCTCCCGCTTTACAACAGGAAAGGTGTGTGGTAAGCTGTGACATTTGGCCTATACAATGCACCCTACTCAATGGCCACATGGGTACTGTATGTCATCTTTACTTTGTTTTACACCTGAGCTCATCACTATGGTACTTCTCCCTAGGTTTTGTCTTCGTCCTGGGTATATCCTGATTGTTTGAGTACCAAGTACATAATGGCCCTTACGTTTGGAATTGGAAGATAAGACACCAGCTCAAAGTGATTTTCAAACAAACAATTAAGGTTCGATTTTTTTTGGTGGTGTACTTTGTGTACTTCAGTAGTCACATTTTTAGGCTAATAGTAAGAAAACGACACCAAATTACAGATTTCTGGTTGCGCTAAGCACAGTTAATTTCTGAAGACTTCCAAAGTAAAATACTTGTGACTAGAGGATAAAAAAACATGTGCATATCATCAAATGCTGTCCATTATAGTTAATTATCATTATGCAAAAAATTATCCAGTTACAGTCCAAATACTGTATGATATTTCCCAGGAAATATGTGATTTCTAAAGTAGAGACTTTTGTTCAAGCAAGCATTTGCATTTAAGGTCATATACTTGTTTAAATAGTAATGATTCACACCTGGTTCCTGGATTTTAGAGCAAAAGCCGGAAGCGTGGCCGAGATAAATGGAGCATCACCATGGGAAGAAGGAAACGTTCATACTGTACCTGGAACAGCACATCCAGGCTCTCCAGCTACACCTAATCAGGTTTAGCGTCTGCAGATCAGTGAAGAGTAAAACCTTTTGCCTCTTGAATAATTCTGAGCATATCAAACATTCCCAGATGCTAACTGGGTCTGACAGGCAGAGTTGCTTTTGGCATTGTTTAAATGTGGAATTAAAACAAACAACAACCCCCCACTCATTCACACACATACACACACACAGCGGCATCATGCCCATAGGGGACACAGGGACACACGCACCCTCAGATTTGTCCTAAACAATATAGACATTTTTCTTAACATTTTCTTGTTGTTATTTCTCTTTAATTCTACTAGCCACCTAGCAATTTTATGAAATTGGCTTTAGCTAGCCCAGGTAGGTTCCCATTCTCCCAACCTCATAACTATACTGAACAAAAATATAAATGCAACATGTAAAGTGTTGGTCCCATGTTTCATGAGCTGAAATAAAATATCCCAAAATGTTCCATACACACAAAAAGCTTATTTCTCTCAAATGTTGTGCACAAATTTGTTTACATCCCTGTTGGTGAGCATTTCTCATTTGCCATGATAATCCATCCACTTGACAGGTGTGGCATATCAAGAAGCTGATTAAACAGCATGATCATTACACAGGTATGCCTTGTTCCGGGGACAATAAAAGGACACTCTAAAATGTGCAGTTTTTTCACACGACACAATGCCACAGATGTCTCAAGTTTTGAGCGAGTGTACAATTGGCATGCTGACTGCAGAAATGTCCCCCAGAGCTGTTGCCAGATAATTTAATGTTAATTTCTCTGCCATAATCCACCTCCAACATAATTTTTGAGAATTTGGCAGTACGTCCAACCGACCTCACAACTGCGCCCCTGCCCAGTCATGTGAAATCCATAGATTAGGGCCTAATGAATGCATTTAAATTGACTGATTTCCTTATATGAACTGTAACTCAGTAAAATCTTTGAAATTATTGCATGTTGCGTTTATATTTTTGTTCAGTAGCTACCAAGAAGCCATTTCACGCTATCAATCAAGTTAGAGTAGCTAGCTTGTCTATAACTATCTTAGCTGGCATGCCTGCTGGCATGGTTGGTAGACTTTCGAAAAGCAAGCAATAACAAAATGTACTGAATAAGACTGACATTCCTTAAGTTATTTTAACCAGATTTTAGCACAGATGCAGAGAAGCATATTTAGTTTCTTTAATAAAAAGAACCACCAGTCAGGAGGACACATACAGCATATCTAAGAGGTTTTAGATATGCAGAAAAATATGCATATTTTTTACATAGAATTATTAACCATAATGATTATGGCTATAGATTGCAGTAAACTGTTTTTTCAGGTGTTTGAAAAATGCTAAATTCTCCTACCTCCGGATCACCCCCCAGCCACCCTGACGTACTTTGTGCCCCCTCAGATTTTTGGACCCACACATACACACACATGCATACAGTACATAAAACTACACATGTACACGCATTCACGGTCTGCCAAACGCATTACCGGGGGCAAACTACCCGCCCTCCAGGACATCAACAGGACCCGATGTCAAAGGAAGGCCAAAAAGATCATCAAAGACATTAACCACCCGAGCCACGGCCTGTTCACCCCGCTATAATCCAGAAGGCGAGGTCAGTACAGGTGCATCAAAGCTGGGGCCGAGAGACTGAAAAACACCTTCTATCTTAAGGCTATCAGACTGTTAAACAGCCATCACTAACACATTAGAGGCTGCTGCCTATAGGCTTAGACTAGAAATCACTGGCCACTTTAAGGAATGGAACACTAGTCACTTAATGTTTACATATCTGGCATTACTCATCTCATATGTATATACTGTTTTCTATACTATTCTATGGTATCTCATTCACTTAATAATGTTACATATCTTGCATTACTCATCTCATATGTATACACTGTATTCTATACTATTCTACTGTAACCTAAGTCCGTTCGGCTCTGACATCACTCTGTCAATATAGATATAGTCTTAATTCATTCCTACATAGATTTATGTGTATGGGGTATATGTTGTGTAATTTGTTAGATATGACTGCACTGTCGGAGCTAGAAACACAAGCATTTCGCTACACCCGCAATAACATCTGCTAATCACGTGTATGTAACCAATGAAATTAGATTTGATTTGACAACTCCGCACACACACGATCACTATATGAAGCACATTGAATCTTTTTTTATCAGATTTTCTTGATTTACTCTTTACGATTGACCACCCAGTTATTAGACTGCTATTACCTTTATATTTTACAAAGCAACACCACAGATATCGATCTTGACCAAATTAGATATTATCTGTGCTAATGTAAAACTAGCAACAAAGAAAATGAAAGAGTTTGTAATACATTATCTTCTAATGTATCATGTACAGTAGAGTACATCTAGCACTTCATTTCAATAATTAGAACATTCCGCATGGTGAAAGAACAATATCCCAATATCCTCAAGAGGAAAAGTTTAAGAATTTCATACTCTAAAGAGGTGCAATTATCATAAAACACTATTTAACGGGGGGATTCATACTTTTTATGAATCTCAAATCTCAGCTTTGTTCTTTACCTCCAGACATGAATAAGTTAACACCTTGCCTGAAAAGATTCAAACCCTATTATTTCCATGACTATACTTTTCAACATTTTCCTCTAGTCAAAAAAATTATAACTAATCAATTGCCTAGTTAAAATGCAAAATGACAAAACAACCCATGATGATAAATCTAAGCTACTGATACGTTTCTATAACACTGTTGTATAAAATATGAAAATCTGTTGCTGTCAACAAGCAGATATATACACTTGTCCCCACAGCAGACTGTCACCTGGACCTATAGTAACCCCAGTTGGCTGCATACGAATAAGGGTGAGAATCTTGCAGATAACTTACCTTGCAGAGCATCAGGAGGAACATAGCATTGGACATGCTGGAGGGGTTGTTTGCCTTTCCGTAGTGCACAGATATCCCTGGCAACTAAGGGAAAAGTCGGCACCTCTCATCCTTTGGCAGTGGAGAGGCACGGGAGAGGGCTGTCTCGTCTTCCAGGCTGTCCAATTCAAAGGCTTCTTTCGTCTGATGTCGTACCCCGCGGCAGTTGAGCGTTTCCTCCCCAAGTTGCATCTCAGTAGTGACCAAGTTCGCTCTGTGGTCAGTTTCTCCTCCTCAGCCTTGATGAGCTGGAGCTGGAGCAGTTGTGCTCTCCTCTTCTCCTCTCCACTCCTTTTCTGATGGGGAGATGATGTCAGGTTGAAGTGGGGAGTCAGATGATGAGCAGGTGAGGAGGGAAGCGGTTTCATGTATATAATTCCATCTCACTTCTTTTTGCTTTGCAAACCCCAGTTGATTCCACCAAAGACTTTAGTCCTCTTTCAGAGTACTGTACACATCAACCTGCAACTTGACTCGGTTTTTAAAAGACTAATTCACACTGTCAAACTTTGGCTCATGCAGCTTAGCAATTTAAAACACTTTCAGCTGATGTCCTATCCTGGATTTTCAATTTTAAGGTAAAGAAATAATGAAATCAAGCAACAACTTCTGATTTCCGAAAGTGGATTCCACCCTGGAAATGATTAGCAACCTAACCAGGCTTTTCCCGTTCCTCTGCTCCAGTGGCTGAGTGTTTCCCTTGCTGTCTACTGAACAGTATGTGTTTGAGCTGTACGGCTATAAGAGCGGGCGCTGTGAGCGAGGGACTCAGTCTCATACTCACGCCGATGCTGTCGGAGCGGTTGCCATGCTCTAGAGGCAAGAGGCTTCCCCTGCTCCTTCTTCCGCTCATACAGTATTAATGCAGCCGGGGTTGCCTGGCAACCAGCTCAGGGGAACCACAGAACGCCTGGTGACAAAAAGCGTTTGTGACAGACGGGCTGAGATGAGAGGTGAGGGTCTCCTCCACACAGTCTTCCCTATTGAGTGAGTGTGTACGTACATGCATGTGTGTGTTTGTGTGCATAATTTACATACTCCTGGATCAGCTGTAAGTCTGACCAAGGCAGGAGCGTGTGTGTGTGTGTGTGTGTGTGTGTGTGTATGTCACAACTATGGCTGCATGGACAGACAGGAGCATGGTCCCCTCACAGCCTCAGAGACATCACAGTAGAGTACTGAGCCCTCCTGTCCATTCCCCACAACAAGCTCCTCTGTAAAAGACCACAGCCAGTAATGGATATGCTGATTAAACATGAAATCCATCAGGATGTAACGTTCCAAAATCAACACCAGGACAACCCCAACAACCCCTCCTAAAGTCCACCATCCCCTCCCCTACACTCCCATTGCTCCAGTTGTCCCACTTCATCTCTAGTTGGAGACAGATACACGTGAGCTCATAATGGGAGCACAAGACCAAGGGGTCTTCTGTCTCCATATCTTATACATAGTGACACTAAATGTGAATCAGCTAGACAGCATCCCCCCTTCCCATAAAATCAGAGGCAGATTCACGCTGTCAATGTATCTGCTCGTTAACTCATTTATATTACAGTCCCTTCAGTGATGAATATTCAGTGTATCTGTGTTTACAGTTTATGGGAAAAGTAAAGCCTTTGGTTTTGGATATTCAAGGTCAATCTCTCGTGTTTTTGATCACCACTAAAACATGTAAAATGTATTAACAAATGACATTTATGTTATTTCAACTGTTATTGTACATGTATGAGCAATAAGGAGTGTATGGAGGGTGAGTACCAGAGGGAATTGAAAGTCCCAGCCATCATTCATCACTATACTGTGAAAAGCCTGTGCTACACATTCCCACACCTCAACACACAAACAGTACAGGTGAACACTAGAAAATAGGATCAAACCCCCAATCTGCTCAGATCAAAACCCAAAAAGGATGAAGCTGATATATAGCCTACATAAATCTGTTCTCAGGTGAACTTCTTGCAAGCTTTTTTTCCAACCTTGGTAGAGCTTTTCCTGTTGACTGGTATTTTTTACGGTAGTGAAATGCTAATACCGTATTTCAAGGTAAATTGACATTTTTGATTAATGTTGTCTCTACATCACTGATCAAACTCTTCTTTCTGCTCCATAAAGTTGATACAAATTAGATAACTTCATAGTCCATGTTTAGTGATCCCTGGCATGATTAGATTTATATTGCACAAACTGTACATCCACATTTTTTACATGGACAATATTTCATTATGTGGGGGGTGATGGTAATGGAAATGTTTGGAAGGGAAACAAATTGGTTTAAGCTTGATGTTGATTTGTGCATGAAATGGCCTGGAATGGACAGCAATAAAAATGGAAATGTAAAAGAAACATTCCCTTCGACTGAAATCGTTGGTGTGCATAATTTTATTGCTTACTTTCAATCCCTTCCTGTCTTCAATTAACTTACTTAGAGTATCCCTATCGGAAGGGACATTTATAATGATTAATCAGACAGTACATGTACTTTAATTCTCTCATCTGATCACAGAATACAGTCTGATAAGACAATCATACCCCCATACTAGATTTATTTGCTCATACCTCAATGGCATCAAACACATACTGTGCTACATATGGTATCAAATCAAATCAAAGTTTATTTGTCACGTGTGCCGAATACAACAGGTGTAGACCTTACAGTGAAATGCTTACTTACAGGCCCTAACCAACACTGCAATTTTTAAGTAAAAAATAGGTATTAGGTGAACAATAGATAAGTAAAAGACAGTGAAAATAACAGTAGGGAGGCAATATACAGTAGCGAGGCTATAACAGTAGGAATCTATATGCAGGCACCAGTTAGTCGGGCTAATTGAGGCAATATGTACATGTAGGTATAGTTAAAGTTACTATGCATATATGATAAACAGAGATTAGCAGCAGCGTAAAAGAAGGGTTGGGGGGGATGACGACACACAATGCAAATAGTCCAGGTAGAAGCTGTTGAGAAGCCTTTTGGTCCTAGACTTGGCGCTCCGGTACCGCTTGACATGCGATAGCAGAGAGAACAGTCTATGACTGGGGTGGCTAGGGTCTTTGATGATTTTTAGGGACTTCCTCTGACACCGCCTGGTGAAGAGGTCCTGGATGGCAGACAGCTTAGCCGAAGTAATGTACTGGGCCGTACGCACTACCCTCTAGTGCCTTGCGGTCAGAGACCGAGCAGTTACAGTACCAGGCAGTGATGCAACCGGTCAGGATGCTCTCGATGTTGCAGCTGTAGAACCTTTTGAGGGTCTGAGGACCCATGCCAAATCTTTTTCGTTTCCTGAGGGGGAATAGGCTTTGCCCTCTTCACGACTGTCTTGGTGTGTTTGGACCCTTCTAGTTTGTTGGTGATGTGGACACCAAGGAACTTGAAGCTCTCAACCTGCTCCACTACAGCCCCGTCGATGAGAATGAAGGCATGCCCGGTCCTCCTTTTCCTGTAGTCCACAATCATCTCCTTTGTTTGGTTTACACTGAGGGAGAGGTTGTTATTCTGGCACCACCCGGCCAGGTCTCTGACCTCCTCCCTATAGGCTGTCTCGTCATTGTCGGTGACATTGTCGGTGACTACCACTGTTGTGTCGTCTGCAAACTTAATGGTGGTGTCGTCTGCAAACTTAATGATGGTGTTGGTGTTGTGCCTGGCCACGCAGTCATGGGTGAACAGGGAGTACAGGAGGGGACTGAGCACGCACCCCTGAGGGGCTCCAGTGTTGAGGATCAGCGTGGCAGATGTGTTTATCAGGGTACAAGGCGAGACCCAGATGCAGACACAGGAGGCAGATGGTTGGAGTCTTAGATGTTTATTGATCCAAAAAGGGGTAGGCAAGAGAATGGTCGTGGACAGGCAAAAGGTCAAAACCAGTTTAAAGTCCAGGAGGTACAGAGTGGCAGGCAGGCTCGAGGTCAAGGCAGGCAGACAGAATGGTCAGGCAGGCGGGTACAGAGTCCAGAAACAGGAAAGGGTCAAAACAGGGAGGACTAGCAAAAAGAGAATAGAGAAGGCAGGAGCACGGGAAAAACACGCTGGTTGACTTGGACATACAAGACGAACTGGCACAGAGAGACAGGAAACACAGGGATAAATACACTGGGGAAAATAAGCGACACCTGGAGAGGGTGGAGACAATCACAAGGAGAGTTGAAACAGATCAGGGCGTGACAGTGTTGCTACCTACCCTCACCACCTGTGGGCGGCCCGTCAGGAAGTCCAGGATCCAGTTGCAAAGGGAGGTGTTTAGTCCCAGGATCCTGGTGTTGAACGCTGAGCTGTAGTCAATTAATAGCATTCTCATGTAGGTGTTCCTTTTGTCCAGGTGGGAAAGGGCAGTGTGGAGTGCAATAGAGATTGCATTATCTGTGGATCTGTTTGGGCGGTGCGCAAATTGGAGTGGGTCTAGGGTTTCTGGGATAATGGTGTTAATGTGAGCCATTACCAGCCTTTCAAAGCACTTCATGCATGCCTCAGTGTTGCTTGCCTCAAAGCGAGCATAGAAGTGATTTAGCTCATCTGGTAGGCTCATGTCACTGTGCAGCTCGCGGCTGTGCTTCCCTTTGTAGTCTGTAATAGTTTGCAGGCCCTGCCCCATAAGACGAGCATTGGCGCCGGTGTAGTACGATTCAATCTTAGTCCTGTATTGGCTATTTGCCTGTTTGATGGTTTGTCGGAGGGCATAGCAGGATTTCTTATAAGCTTCCGGGTTAGAGTCCTGCACCTTGAAAGTGGCGGCTCTACCCTTTAGCTCAGTGTGAATGTTTCCACGTACGGTCACTGTGGGGGCGATGTCATCGATTCACTTATTGATGAAGCAAAACAGTCCTGTAGTTTAGCATGTGCTTCATCTGACCACTTTTTTATAGATTGAGTCACTGGTGCTTCCTGCTTTCATTTTTTCTTGTAAGCAGGAATCAGGAGGATAGCATTGTGATCAGATTTGCCAAATGGAGGGTGAGGGAGAGCTTTGTATGCGTCTCCGTGTGTGGATTACGGGTGATCTAGAATTTTTTTCCCTGTGGTTGCGCATTTAACATGCTGATAGAAATGAGGTAAAACTGATTTAAGTTTCCCTGCGTTAAAGACCCCGACCAATTGGAGCGCCGCCTCTGGGTGAGCGGTTTCACGTTTGCTAATTTCCTTATACAGCTGACTGAGTGTGGTCTTAGTGCCAGCATCCATCTGTGGTGGTAAACAAACAGCCTTGAAAAATATAGATGAAAACTCTCTTGGCAAATAGTGTGGTCAACAGCTTATCATGAGATACTCTAATTCAGGTGAGCAAAATCTAGACTTCCTTAGATTTCGTGCACCAGCTGTTGTTTACAAATATGCACAGACCGCCCCCCCTCGTCTTACCGGAGTGTGCTGTTCTACAGTATCTAGCTGATGCAGCGTATATCCCTCAAGCTGAATATCCATGTCGTCATTCAGCCACGATTCGGTGAAACATAAGATGTTACAGTTTTTTATGTCCTGTTGGTAGGATATTCGTGATCGTACCTTATCTAATTTATTGTCCAATTATTGTACGTTGGCAAGTAATACTGACGGTAAAGGCAGATATCCCACTCGCCGTCTGCGGATCCTTTCGAGGCACCCCGCTCTGTGTCCTCTGTACCTGCGTCTCTTTCTCTTGCCAATGATGGGGATTTTGGCCTTGTCGAGTGTCTGTGCGTCCTGCTTGTTGAAGAAAAACCTTTGTCTAATCCGAGGTGAGTGATCGCTGTCCTGATATCTAGAAGCTATTTTTTTGCTGTAAGATACGGTGGCAGAAACATTATGTACAAAATAAGTTACAAATAACGCAAAAAAACACATAATAGCACAATTGGTTAGGTGCCCGTAAAACCTCTGCCATTTCTTCCGGCACCATTTCTGCCGGTATGCTGGTCAGAAACATTTTATTCCAGAAATGTAAGCCACTATACGATATGTTGACCACTACATTTACAGTGTTTTCCCACATACTGTGAGTAGGTAATCAATACTTTCCCAGTGGTGTAAAGCACTTAAGTAAAAATACTTTAAAGTACTACTTAAGTAGTTTTGGGGGGTATCTGTAGTTTACTATTTATATTTCTGACAACTTTTAATTCACTACTGTACATTCATAAAGAAATAATGTACTTTTTACTCCATGCATTTTCCCTGACACCCAAAAGTATTTGTCACATTTTGAATGCTTAGCAGGACAGGAAAATGGTCCAAATCACTCACTTATCAAGACAACATCCCTGGTCATCCCTACTGCCCCTGATCTGGTGGACTCGCTAAACACATATGCTTTGTAAATGATGGCCGGGTGTTTAAGTGTGCCCCTGGCTATCGGTAAATTTAAAAACAAGAAAATGGTGCTATATGGTTTGCTTAATATAAGACATTTGACATTTATTTACATTTAATTTTTATTTCACCTTTATTTAACCAGGTAGGCCAGTTGAGAACAAGATCTCATTTACAACTGCGACCTGGCCAAGATGAAGCATGAAATGATTTACTCTTGTATATTTTAGAAATTACATTTACTTTCGATCCTTATGTATATTTAAAATCAAATACTTTTAGACTTTTACTCAAGTAATGTTTTCTGGGTGACTCACTTTTACTTGAGTCATTGTCTGTTAAGGTATCTTACCTTTTACTCAAGTATGAGAATTTAGTACTTTTTCCACCACTGTGCTTTCCCACTGAGACTCACTCACCTGTCTGTCCTTTGTGTGAACTGTGGAACACAAAGCAGTTGCATGTGTCTGCAGAACAATGGGACCTTGTAATAGCCTGAAAAGCTGCGAGTACGTATCTCCCTTCATTGAGCGTTTTAGCGGAAGTTGAAAAGGGCATTGCAGTCAGCTTTGAATGGGGAGAGGCTACAGTGTTACAATGACTGCACAAGTTTCATTGTGCTGAGTGTAATACATTATGGCCTTGTCGTTAAGATATGTAACAGCTATATTCAATATCCTAGGTATTCACCATGAGATGATAGAAAACAAATGACATTTTCAGAAACAGTAAAACATATTCATTAAGGGTAAAATACTTATAAATACATTGGTAGGAGGACTAATGAGTCGTCTTTTCATTTGGTTTCTTTCAGTACTTGTGTTAAGACACAACTTTGGCCTTCTGATGCATCATTCAGAGAACATAGACGTAGTGTAGACGATCATCTCAGCAACGCAAACTCATCTATATTGAAATGACAGGACCTTACTCACTAGAAACTCTAACACACCAGCTGCTTTACTGACGTCAAACACAAACCCTTTGTTCAATTCCTGTGGAATCACAAAACTGAAATATACACCAGAGATAAGACATCTTTGTGGTTGTCTTAGTAAGAAAATCAAAATAGGGGAATATGACAGACAGTACCTAAAAGTGAACAGCAAAAGCATGGGTCTAAAAGGGGACCTCAGAACTTTCACATTGCGATTAAGAAACTTTGGCATCTAGTTCAGGAGTTCAAAGTTAAGTGGGCTTTTAAGTGTGGTTGTCTCCAGCTCTGGAAGAAGAGACTGTCATGGCTGCCATTAATCCTCATTAGGGAGGAACATGACAGGACCATATGTGCGTCCCTAAGCTGGAGAGGAGCCTTCCTTCCAGAGACCCAGCCCAGCCGGCTGCTCTCAGTCGCATGCTCCTGTCGCTAATTAAGATGCCAAGGCAAAGAAAAGGAAGATTTGAATTTCCAAGGATTTTCCCCTTGAAAGATGGATGGGTTATGATCACAGCAGTGGTGAACCGTGACTATAGGACCTAAGCCTTCAGAGAGACCAAAAATCATTGTATCAAACTCAGAAATCAAGAAAATAACAGCATCAATCTGCCCAAAATTATATATTCTGTAGTCGGACCATTCTAGTTCTAGTGAAGGAGGAGCAATGCTTTTTGATGACATTATGACTGAATCAAACAGGCATTAGCTGCGCTTTAGGCTGCCGAGAACCACAGAAACAGAACAGGCATGGACAAAACATGCGACACACAGCATAAAATAATGCGACCAGCAAAACATAAAAACACACTGTATAACCTATAATAACCACCCTTTGCCTTGATGACAACTGTGCACACTCTTGGCATTCTCTCAACCAGCTTCACCAGGAATGCTTTTCCAACAGTCTTGAAGGAGTACCCACATATGCTGAGCACTTGTTGGCTGCTTTTCCTTCACTCTGCTGTCCAACTCATCCAAAACCATCTCAATTGGGTTGAGGTCAGGTGATTGTGGAGGCCAGGTCATCTGATGCAGCACTCCATCACTCCCCTTCTTGGTAAAATAGCCCTGACACAGCCTGGAAGGGTGTTGGGTCATTGTCCTGTTGAAAAATAAATGATAGTCTCACTAAGCGCAAACCAGATGGGATGGCGTATTGCTGCAGAATACTGTGGTAGCCATGCTGGTTAAGTGTGCCTTGAATTCAAAATAAATCACTGACAGTGTCACCAGCAAAGCACTCCTACACCATCACACCTCCTCCTCCATGCTTCAGACAAAAGGACAGATTTCCACTGGTCTAATTGCTCGTAATTTTTGGCCCAAGCAAGTCTCTTCTTCTTATTGGTGTCCTTTAGTAGTGGTTTCTTTGCAGCAATTCGACCATGAAGGCCTGATTCACGCAGTCTCCTCTGAACAGAGGATGTTGAGATGTGTCTGTTACTTGAACTCAGAGAAGCATTTATTTGGGCTGCAATTTCTGAGGCTGGTAACTCTAATGAACTTATCCTCTGCATCAGAGGTAACTCTAGGTCTTCCTTTCCTGTGGCAGTCCTCATGAAAGCCAGTTTCATCATAGCGCTTGATGGTTTTTGTGACTGCATTTGAAGAAACATTCAATGTTCTTGAAATGTTCCACAATGACTGACCTTCTTGCCTAATGAGCAAGCTAGGACGGACGTAGTCAGTATAACTATTTGTTTAGCACTTTTGAAATGTACAGCGACAGAATACAGAACATGGGTGGTTCTTACAGTGTTCTCCCTGTACACCAAGTCAGAACAGTAGGATAAATAAACGGGCATATAAACAGACAACGAAAGCTCTTACAATATTCAATGATTACATTTCTCTAAAACAGGTTATAGGCTACATGTTCTCTAAAACAGGTTATAGGCTACATGTGCACCACCAAGTCAGAACAGTACAATAGGGGAAATTAAGAGGGGAAAATAGACAAATTACTAGGGTGAGGCACATGGGCTACTAACAGCTTACTACACAACAATACACTTTGTATTACTTTCTTAGCTACAGTATACATATCTCCCTGGCATATTACATCATTTATGCAGCAGCATACAATACATTTTTGCACTCACCTTGTTGTGCTGTTTTCATTTGAACAGGAAGGTGGCGTGGCGGTCCTTCGTGGGCAAATATTATCATCAAACTTTGTCATCAAAGTCTGGCATTCTCTGGATTTATGGTGCTTTCATGACAACTGGGAACTCTGAAAAAAAAACAAGGTTGAATCATGATGTTGTCAGTGATCTTCAGGATAGAGTTCCCGACATGCAATTCTGAGTTGGATGACCGTTCAAAATGTATTTTCCCAGTCGGAGCTCGTTTTTTCCAGAGTTTCCAGTTGTCTTGAACTTACTGAAGTCTGATTTCCCAGTTCTGAGTTAACAGTTGTTTTGAGCGCGGCACAAATTATGCTGGATTGACAGCATGGCCAATGTTGAATGTTTATCATTATAATGTTGGAAAAGAGACCCTTAAATCCAGAATTGGGACCACACACCCACTCCACTGAATAGCAGGCTAGTGATTACTTTGCAATGTTTGCAGTTAGCCACTGATTCCTTCCAAACCACTCACTGTTGAATTTGGGATTTCCAACATTGTGTAATGTTTATGTCCAATGGCCGGTGAGCACCAATACGTTTTATCTATAATTTCATCTTCATATGACAAGGATTAAAAAAGACTTGCCAGTATACTATCGACTTCACTCATGATGATGACTACTATCTAAGATTTTGAAAGTATGATGTTGACATGATCAGTCCAATCAAAGCTACTGTAGATATATTGTGATTTTACATATTTTTATCTGTGGCCAATGACCTTGAGCCTTCTTGGATGGGCACTTCTGATGTAACTCTATGGCAGCACCCAAGGGGCTTGAACTTTCGAGTTCTACCCTTAGATTTGGCAGTGATGTAGTGTCGCCATGAATGTCAGAGTACTGAGCCAATCATGGCACAACTAGAGAACATTACCAACCCCTACGCTCCGTATTTTCCGCTGGCTGCCCTACCACCACAGAAAGCACTGAGCTAGGCTGAAACACCTGCATTTTTGAGCTGCCTCACTCAAGAAAGCAAAAAAGAGACCCTGTTTGTATGGAGGCTTTATTAACTCAATGATTTACTTTTTTTTTTACACTGTTTACAAACTGATATGTGACACGTATTAATGCCAAAATTAACATGCAAAACAGGCAACCCCCCAAAAAGAAGTTGCTACGAACAGGCTTGTAGCCTATAACAAAGACGGAGACAACGCAGAGATAAAGAAATAACAAACACATTTATTAAATAATGTAAACCATATACAAGTAAGAATGGTGTGTGTTGTTAGTAGTCAGTAGTGTGAGTGGATGCGTGCATAGATGGTGATAATGAGGGGTGTTGAGAGGTGCCAAAACAAATTAACACAAAGTAGCCCCAAATTGCCACAACCAAAAACAACAGTGTGTCTGTGTGGAGAGAGTCTCCTCAATGTATGGGGGAAAGGTGTATTTATCCCTGGGACACACCCGAGCCCTGGTGTGTCTCATTTCGCTGACGACCCTCCCGGATCTGCCCACCGACATCCAACCCACTGCCCCATCCAACCTCGTACTCCCCCACCTCAGCAACCTTCAGGAGTTAAGAAGAAAACGAAGACAGCAGAGAATAGAAGACAGAGCGACAGGACAACAGGACAACACAAAACACAAAATAAACAGTGGCCGATCACGTGGACGACACACATACCCTCGTGGACAACGGTATGAGAACAGGAGTCCACCGATCAATAGGACCAGACAATTCCGTTTCTCTCCAGAAACTCTAAAGAATCACTGACGGATGCGGTCTACATCCCCAATGTCGATATCGTGGTCTATTAAGTTTGTACGTGTAGGCGTATTAGAAAACAAAACTGGAAAACTCTGAATCAGACCGACCAACTCGTCCTGCCTATCAGCTGGTAGATGAGCGAGAAGGCTATCCAAAACATCCAGTGACTCTGAATTTTTCCCGGCAGTACCCGGCAGTACGCAATCGTTGGGACCAGGAACATCCTCCTCACCATGCACGGACCTAGCATGGCAAAAAGAAGAACCCAGCGATGTAACAGTACAGGCCAAAAGAACAGGTTTACCGTCCTCTGTGGACTCCTAGTTTGGCCCCAGAGGAAAGTGCATAATAGGGTTTTAGCAGATTTACATGGCAGAGTTGGTGCTTTTTCCTCCATTCCGGAGTGGCAACTAGATAGTTTTGCTCAGTGCACTGGTGCACAACCGTTTATGGACCTTGAAACATGGCTTGAAAAGGAGAACCAACAATTGGCAGCAGAGCAAGAACCTGGTCACCTGGACTAAAGTGACGAGCTCGCCGATCAAATATTCCTTTCATCCTCCCCTGTGAAGATGACAGCTTCTCTTTAGCCACCAGCGGCGTACTGGCGTCGCCGGAAAATCACACACATAAGATAACAAGGACTGAGGTGGCTTAGGAGACTTCCAGTCATCTTGGAGCACTGCTAGAAGCCCACGCACACTATGCCCGAACACTAGGTTATTTGGACTGAAACTTGTGCCCTCCTGTGAAACCTACCTGGAGGCTAACAGTAACCACGGCAACCCCTCCTCCCAATCCTTAGCTCTGCCCCACCTGCCCTGAATGACGGGTTGACACTGGCTACAGCCTTATTCTAAAATTGATTAAAATAAATGTTTTCCTCATCAATCTACACCCAATACCCCATAATGACAAAGCGAAAACAGGTTTTTAGACATTTCAAAAAAAAAAAAAAAAACTCAATTTTAGAATAAGGCTGTAACGTAACAAATTGTCGAAAAGGTCAAGGAGTCTGAATACTTTCCGAATGCACTGTATATGTTTGTGGCAGAGTGCAGGCTTAATTCAATCAATTACTCAATCAGCCCAATACTCTACAGATCTAATGTCAGGGGTTCTATACTGTATCTGACTTCTAAAGTACTTGCACAGTGCTGAGATTTAAATTAATCTGGAGAGATATTCTGTCTTTGGTTGTGGGACCTGCTCACTGGTATTTTATGAGTAAACTGTGTGTTCGAAAGTTAAGGGCAATACCTAAAGTCTGTACAATTATGTCAGAATTATTTTTTCTGTTACTAATTATACTTCAATCCTGCAATCCTTATCAGAATGTTCTAGGTATGTACTGTTAGCCACTTTGTGGGTGCTATAGAATTTGAAAATCTTTCGACTGGAAACATTGATGAAGATGTGTAGTGACACTTTAATGTGGTCTTTGCATGGATGCACATAAAGAGAAGTAGAGACATGTTTAGTTTGACCCACTAGAGTGTCCTTGTCCCTAGAGTGAATCTTTTGAGGTGTCTAAGCTCTAGCTCTCCTCCTACCTTTTGGCAAAACATCAAAACATCAAACCCAACTCGAAGCAGAAATAGAACTACTCCCCCCATATTAAAGAAAGTAAAACACTAAAGGGGAAATCTATTTAGGATACTAATGATGCCCAGAAGCCACTCTGAGTGAACAGTGTTTTACATCAGCATATACTGTATCTATGCAACATCTAATATGATAATAGATGCTGGAGTGAAGCTTTTTTCCATTTTATTTGTTAACTCAGTAGATCTAAAACAGGATAATGTCTCTGAAGAGGTCTTAAAGTTGGAGGATTCCTATCATCATCAGCTATTGTCTCTCTCTAAAACCTGACCTGATACCCTCCCAGCCTAATCTCAGGCTACCACTTACTTCAAAAGCCTGTCAGGCTGAGCACATGAAAGAGTGTTTGCCGAGACCCCCTCGCCGGCAGACTGGAACATTCAGAACAGCATTCATTTTTATCCTGGAAACATTTAAGGGAAAAATAGGGCAGTGCCCATCTGAAAGTCCTCGGGTCAGCACATACACTTAAAATGTTTTAATCTCATGGAAATGCATTCAAATGTATTCCCCTCACTGCAGGTTGCTACTGTATGCAGCATATGCTGTATAATGATGGGCTGCTGTGGTGTAAACAATACTTCATCTCCAACATCATCAATCAGATGAGACTTGGGATAAAAGGAATTGGGCAATGGAACTTTGATGGTGTCACGATCATGTGGAGAGACAGACCAAGGCGCAGCGTGTGCAGAGTTCCACATCTTTATTTAACGTGAAACTTCTTCAACAAAAACAATGACCAAGCAACACAACGTGACTACATGGTGCAACAAGCACCAACTCAAACAAACAATATCCCACAAACACAGGTGGGAAAAACGGCTACCTAAATATGATCCCCAATTAGAGGCAACGATTACCAGATGCCTCTAATTGGGAACCATACAAAACACCAACATAGAAATATCAACTAGAACACCCTCTAGTCACGCCCTGACCTACTACACCATAGAGAACCAAGGGCTCTCTATGGTCAGGGCGTGACAGATGGTCATGCACTTCAAGCGGTAGCAAACTTTCAAAGAGTGTTGAGGAAGTTTCCTCCATTGCCTGTGGTATAGTTACAAGCCCAAGCATATATAATTGAAATTGTTCCCCTACTGTACACATCAACCACAACAACAACAACAACAACAACAACATGCCTCATTACAGTCTTGAGTCTCAGTACCATCTAAAAATGTACAGTATACATTCATAAACAACAATAGAAAAAACTGATGTCAATATGATGAAAAGGATTCTGGTCCTTTTGTTTCTTTGGATGCATGGATGGCAGCATCAACGAGTCGTATTGCCTGAGAGTAGGAAGGACAAATGTATACGTAGTACAGTCTTGCATAACTTAGAAAATATTCACAGTGTTATATGTCGGCATGACAGCATCCAACGAAGTGGATTTTTGCAGTCCATTTCAATAGTGCTGCTAGATAACCGGATGGCATTGTTTTGTGTAATTTTCCTCAATACTTGACTCCACCTTCCCCTTGAAATTAGGTTTGTTCCATGATTGTGTTGTTGTTGATGATGCTTCGTTATACAGTAGTCAACAACAGCAAAGTGTTGCCTTGACTCTTGAATTTAAATTCAACAGATTAATGTGATGTATTTCAAACAGTTTATGAACCACGGAAATATATGTGCTAGCACTAACCATTAAGGGCAGTACAGTATTATGAGGATTATTAAGATACAAACTATACCATCAAATAGCTTTTCGTACTTAATATGGAGATCAAGCACTGGGTAAATTGAGAAAAACACTCAGTGAGGGAAAAAAGTATTTGATCCCCTGCTGATTTTTTACATTTGCCCACTGACAAAGAAATGATCCGTCTATAATTTTAATGGTAGGTTTATTTGAACAGTGAGAGACAGAATAACAACAAAAAAATCCAGAAAAACGCATGTCAAAAATGTTATAAATTGATTTGCATTTTAATGAGGGAAATAAGTATTTGACCCCCTCTCAATCAGAAAGATGTCTGGCTCCCAGGTGTCTTTTATACAGGTAACAAGCTGAGATTAGGAGCACACTCTTAAAAGGAGTGCTCCTAATCTCAGTTTGTTACCTGTATAAAAGACACCTGTCCACAGAAGCAATCAATAAGATTCCAAACTCTCCACCATGGCCAAGACCAAAGAGCTCTCCAAGGATGTCAGGGACAAGATTGTAGACCTACACAAGGCTGGAATGGGCTACAAGACCATCGCCAAGCAGCTTGGTGAGAAGGTGACAACAGTTGGTGCGATTATTCGCAAATGGAAGAAACACAAAAGAACTGTGAATATCCCTCGGCCTGGTGCTCCATGCAAGATCTCACCTCGTGGAGTTGCAATGATCATGAGAACGGTGAGGAATCAGCCCAGAACTACATGGGAGGATCTTGTCAATGATCTCAAGGCAGCTGGGACCATATGTAACAGTGTAGGTTCCGTCCCTCTCTTCGCCCCAACCTGGGCTCGAACCAGGTACCCTTGCACACATCAACAACTGACACCCACGAAGCATCGTTACCCATCTCGCCACAAAAGCCACGGCCCTTGCAACGCAAGGGGAAACCCTACTTCAGGTCTCAGAGCGAGTGACGTCACCGATTGAAACGCTATTAGCGCGCACCACCGCTAACTAACTAGCCATTTCACATTGGTTACACTCACCCCCCTTTTGACCTCCTCCTTTTCCGCAGCAACCAATGATCCGGGTCACGGCACCAATGTAACAGTGTAGGTTCCGTCCCTCTCTTCGCCCCAACCTGGGCTCGAACCAGGGACCCTTGCACACATCAACAACTGACACCCACAAAGCATCGTTACCCATCGCGCCACAAAAGCCGCGGCCCTTGCAACGCAAGGGGAAACCCTACTTCAGGTCTCAGAGCGAGTGACGTCACCGATTGAAACGCTATTAGCGTGCACCACCGCTAACTAACTAGCCATTTCACATCGGTTACACATAGTCACCAAGAAAACAATTGGTAACACACTATGCCGTGAAGGACTGAAATCCTGCAGCGCCCGCAAGGTCCCCCTGCTCAAGAAAGCACATATACATGCCCGTCTGAAGTTTGCCAATGAACATCTGAATGATTCAGAGGACAACTGGGGGAAAGTGTTGTGGTCAGATGAGACCAAAATGGAGCTCTTTGGCATCAACCCAACTTGCCGTGTATGGAGGAGGAGGAATGCTGCATATGACCCGAAGAACACCATCCCCACTGGCAAACATGGAGGTGGAAACATTATGGTTTGGGGGTGTTTATCTGCTAAGGGGACAGGACAACTTCACCGCATCAAAGGGACGATGGACGGGGCCATGTACCGTCAAATCTTGGGTGAGAACCTCCTTCCCTCAGCCAGGGCATTGAAAATGGGTCGTGGATGGGTATTCCAGCATGACAATGACCCAAAACACACGGCCAAGGCAACAAAGGAGTGGCTCAAGAAGAAACACATTAAGGTCCTGGAGTGTCCTAGGTCGGTGGAGGGAGCTGAAGGTTCGAGTTGCCAAACATCAGCTTCGAAACCTTAATGACTTGGAGAAGATCTGCAAAGAGGAGTGGGACAAAATCACTCCTGAGATGTGTGCAAACCTGGTGGCCAACTACAAGAAACGTCTGACCTCTGTGATTGCCAACAAGGGTTTTGCCACCAAGTACTAAGTCATGTTTTGCAGAGGGGTCAAATACTTATTTCCCTCATTAAAATGCAAATCATTTTATAACATTTTTGACATGCGTTTTTCTGGATTTTTTTGTTGTTATTCTGTCTCTCACTGTTCAAATAAACCTACCATTAAAATTATAGACTGATCAGTTCTTTGTCAGTGGGCAAATGTACAAAATCAGCAGGGGATCAAATACTTTTTTCCCTCACTGTATATAAACCTAATAAAGACAGAAAAAGTAGGTGTTTGATTTTGGTCAGACACTGGTTATAGAGTAGTTTTTTGAAGGGGGCTTGAAAGATAATTGTAGAATTGATTCAGCTAGAGATTAAGTGTAACACATGCCTTTTTCCATATTTGGTCTATTGAGTAATAACAGTGCACATTTCACCATCTGCCTCTACACACTCTACTTAGTTACAGGCTGCTAACCCTCAGGTCTGTTGATCTCTTTCCCCTGTATGTTCATTGGATTTACCTATTAACTTTTTATCATTGAACAAAGGCAGGTATTGTTTCCATAGGAAAAGCATGGTGAATCAACCATTGAAATGCACACAGAGAAGGGGAACAAACATGTTGGTACATCTGTCTTGGATGCAAATGGATGCAAACCCCATCTGCCAAGTCCCTGACAAATGATCCATGTGGTGGAAGATATTAACATATTGAGCATAGGAAACATCTAGCAGTGGGATTACAGCAACACAATCCTAGATTGTTCAGAAGATCCGGGAGTATTAAAAATGAAATAAGACATTTCAGAGTCTGTTAGTGGACTGCTCCGGTCCACTCATGGCAGATGATTTAGGTGGTTTAACAATGGTACTGTACTTCACATTCTCTATTCTTCTCTTTTCTTTCTCTCTTTTTGTATTTCTCACCCAGGGATTCGAGGCCATGGGTTTGGCAAGATCTCAAGCCTATCCTCCAGATATCCATCCCATCAATACCTCAGTAGGTTCTGTATCGACTCTAGCACCAGAGACTGGCTGTCTGTGTTTAGCCGGGGGATATTTGGAAAGTTTGGGGCTTCATGGGAGATGGAGTCATGGCAAACAGACCTCCAAACATGGTGAAGAAAAGCATTGAGACACCGTTGAGCAAAGACTCTGCCTTTCCAGTTCACAGCCACTGAAATACAACAAGTTCTTTAAAAAATTTCAACAGTGGACATTAATTAAAACCTCACTGATTTCAACCATTTGAGAACTCATACATTAGAATTTTATTTTAACAGACACTAACTTCAGAATCATTTTTGGAGATCTGAGAATATTAGTATTGGTATGAAATACAGCATAACATCTCCCTGATGGCTGATAAATGTGTTTTTTCAACACTAGGTGCTCTATGAAAGCAAGAAAAGGAATCACCATTTATTGGGTGCTCAATAAAAAAGCCTGATATGTCAGTTTTGAAATGATAAAGTTTTTTAATCCCCTGTACTTGACACAGTGCTGAGAATATATGCATGAGTGAATATGCATGATTAAAATAGCCCGTTGGAGCTGCTCTAACGCAATAAGCAGAGGGGTTCTCCATGTTAATCTACCAGGCATCCCCTAGTGCTGACTGTGCGTGTAGCAAAAGTTAAAGGGCTACATTCAGGTCTTATTACATAATCATGTGCAGCGTTTGCATATTTCATAGCTGGAAATGTACGGGGCTCCTGGTTCTCTCCTTACTGTGTTACTGTACCTGTTCTTGCCTTCCACAATCTGTCCCCACTAATGTCTCCTTCTATGGCTTCCATCTCTAGGTATCTTACACTGTAAGAGTGTGTAGGCTATTATCCTCAATTGAAAATGATGAATGCAGCAATAAAATATCACCATCAATGTCATATGTTCCTAATAGGTTATCTTTGTAATATAGGGTAGGTAGATTGATAGGTATAACAGATAATACAATGCTCATGTTGATGATAACATTAATAACATGTTAATTACATGTTAATAAACTGTTATAAAACCATGAAAAATGCAAAATATTAGATTCATTGTAAAGTGCATTGTTGACTATATTTAGCAAGTTGTCAAAGTTGTGATAGCTTATAGCAGTTAAATAGTGGTATTGAACTACTTTTCATTGTAATTCTTACCAGTACCTACCCAAACAGTGTTGCGTTTGACAGCACAATTTCACAGCATTAAAATTCGAAACTTTTTTTCTGGACAGTTAGTATTGCCCCAGGACAATGTCAACGCAGAGCTAATTGATGAGCAAATATCTTTATTCACCATCATAATATAATGAATCTCTAATATGTCCTGAAAGTTTTAAAACATCTCCTGCGGTGTTAGAAATGGGGGAGTTTAAATTCTCTCCACGTCTTTTCTCTTTCCCTTTCAGACAGAGCTTTTGAGAGTCTTGAAGCTCACCGCTCTATCTACTAAAAGTGTTTTCATCAGCAGATTTAAAGAATTCATTAAGGTCCTTGGGTCACGTTGACTGTCATATCCTGCTCTTATAATTTTATGGAACACCATTAGGAGTGTTTATCTATTTTCAACCACTTTCTCCTTGGTTAATGAGACTTACTGCTCTCAATGGAATAATCTAAAATGTGTACTCAGTTTCTCGTCTAGTTTGTTAATATCTCCTGCATGAGTTACATGTCAGTACAGTATGTCAAAATGTCAAATGAGTTTAACATTGGCTGTCATAGGTGGACCAACAATAGGCTACTGTTTCCCCAAATTAAGGTACAACTGTTTGTACTGTAAACCAGTGCTCCTATAGGTCTATCAGAGTAGCTAAAGCAGATCAAGTGTCAGGTGGTGCATGTACATACTTGTGCTTCAAAATCCACTGCTTCTCTTTACATCCACATTAAAGACTCAACATGGACACAGTAAGTTATGACCAAAAAGAAGATTAACATCACAATATGGATGCATCACAAACATGACACCATCCTCTCTCTCTCTCCCCCTCTCTCTCTCTCTTTCTATCTATATATTTCCCCCCTCCCTCCTTCACTCTCTCTCTCTCTCTCCCCCCCTTTCTCTCTCTCTCCCTCCTGCCCCTCCCTCTAATCTTATTTATCTCCCTCTTCTCTCTCCCACCTCCACCTCTCTCTCCACTTTCCCACCTCCACAGATAAGATGTTGACGCATAAATATGCATTAAGGGTATTGGCGCACAAGTCGATACATCGCATTCAAGGCAAAAAAGTTGGTGATAGAGCTGCAATGGGTAAAATTAGTGAAAGACTCAGACAAACAAACAGACATATCAACTCACAGACAGAGAGACAGGCAGGCAGGCAGGCAGGCAGACAACCTTTAAACTCAACCCCTAAACTTAACCCTAGCTTCGTGTCCACAGCCCTGCTCAACCCTAGCCCTCCACATCTTGGCTAGACATAACCCTAACCTTAATACAATTAACAATTTATTCATCTGCCCCTGCCCCCACTACATAATTGGCCCCTGCCCCCACTACATGGCAGAAAGGTAGGCCTCACTGGAAGACTGACCTAGACGTATTATGCTTTTGAGTGACATCGGCAGAACGGTTCAACCAGGAGGTGGAGATGAAGTGAGGGTTAAAGTTAGAGGAAGTAGATGAAGGGCCTCCTTGCCAAAATCCAGAAGTATCCCTTTAATGTGCTTTTGAGTGACATCGACAGGATAGTTGAGGCTAGAAACAAAATTCATGCATGGGATTGTTGCTCCTGATGAACGCAAGCCTACTGTACATCTGACCATGTGAAATTCACTCTTCACCCTGAAAACCTGGTCCCACAGAAAACAAGGTCTTTCTTTCATTACCTACAGCCCTCACATAACCATGACGCCCCCGTTGACTGTGTTCAATCTAGGTAACCCTCCTTGCACACAACCAATCATGACCTTATAGGGATGCCCGGTGTTGAGGTTCAGCTTCCTGTGGCAACTGGAAATCTTAATTCATCCTCAACACGGTCCTTCATTCTCTCCCTGCAGTAACACAAAAACACTGTCTTCCATCATCTGTAGAATGGTCAATTCTTAACGTAAAGACTTGAAACTCAGAGCATCGTTAAAGGGCACCCCAGGAGGCCGTACATTACTTTTCGAAGGGTTAAACAGATTTTATCTTACCAAATTTGACCTATTCGTTAGCGGGGCACCCAGTATATAAAATTGGAAGTCAATCGACCCAAAAGCATTTTTGACCTCCATTTGACACAATGGTCTTGCAGTTCTATAAACTAAGAGACTTGTTATGAATTCTTGAATGAATTCTGAAGAGGATATTGGTCTTTTTTTATTGACTTGAGGGTGGAAGGGGTGCAAGAATGGTGAGGGAGAAATAAGAGAATGTGGGGTGAAGGACACTAATGACACTAATCTTTTGCCATTGACTGCAATGTAGAGAAAAACATCAACCCTGTGACACTCATCCCTTCCCATTGACTGCAATGTATTAGAAAACTTTTCCTATGATATCATGTTGGGAGTAAACGTTACCTATAGGGACAAGACAGGTCTAGGAGCCAAAGGGAAGCAGCAGTCAATATAATGTCACTGGTATGTTAGCTTTAAGCCTTCCAGATTGTTTTAATGATAGACAAACTAAAAGACCTTCAAAAATGTGTGTTTACTGAATATTAAGATGCTATGTTTGCCACCTTCAAAAGAGGTTGTAAATAATTAAGCATCATATAAATGTAAATATTATCAAACATGATAAGCATTGCTAGTGGTCTTGAAATCACTTAATCACATTTACATTTTATTCATTTAGCAGACGCTCTTATCCAGAGCGACTTACAGTTAATGCATCCATCTTGAAGTATCTAGTTGAAATAACCACGTATCACAGTCATAGTAAGCGCATGTTTCCTCAATAAAAACCGCTATCTATAAGGAAAGTATCTTCTCAAAATAGTCTTCATGGAGGATCTTAGAATAAGTAAAAAGGTTCATTAAAGGAAGCAGAAAACATTTGGGGATTTCCCAACATCACACCAAATAAGACATTGTAGATTTTATATTTTCCTCAATTATCATCATTGACTAAGATATTAGTTTACTGTCCTGTATGACTGTGTGCATCCTAACCAAGGATATAGGTTTTGACATGTTTTGAAAGACACAACAAACTATGACCGCTAAAAGGCTATGAACTTTTTCAAATTCTTGAAAAATTCTTGAAAATTCTTATTGATTATTATTATCATTATTATTATTGAAAATTATTATAAAAAATGATTGAAGTTGAAGCCCCTTATGAACCACATATGTAGATGCATGTAGAGGTCAGTGATGGCCTGGAGCCTTTTTTTCTCTCTGTACAAAAAGGGGGATTGGGTCAGGGAGGGCGGGTTATGACATGAATAATAAATGAGAGAATAAAAGTGAGGATGTGGGCTTCCTTCCTCTACAGTACTGCAGCCTTTTTCATTTTTTGCTTACTTTGATTTAATACTGTCTTGTAAGCACACCTAAATGTTAATAATTCCAGTGCTTACAGCTGCATTTCTATAGCGTCCACCTTCCTTTTCTTGCAGATGCGGAGGCCTTGGACTGTCAGTGTCTTCCCTTTCAAACGCCAATGTAGCAACTCTCTGATTCAGCAGCTTTGATAATCATCTGACCTCATCGGGTTTGGTCAGCTGGAATATTCAGAAATCCCAAATTTCACAGCTACCTCTAACATGTGAAAGATATCCTCACATATCCAGTCAGGTAGGCCAACACTATGTGTAACGGATTCAAGTACAATTAAACATCTTTTAAGTCCTTTTTCAATAATCTGAAAATTCACACTGGGAAAAAAAGCAGACCACTTGTATATTTTTTATTTTTAAGTTTGAGTGACCAACAAGCGTTGGCCATTTTTTTTAAGTCAAAAGCTTTGCATGTTATTTTCTCAGTACATCAAGAATTATCTTAACATCTAATGTGTTTTCTTATCACACTGTGCCCTTTAGATGAGCCAGCTACATCCTGGATTGAAGACATCTTCTCCCACTGATCAATACAGGGGCTCCTGCATGGAGCAGCGGTCCAAGGCACTGCATCTCAGTGCTAGAGGCGTCACTACAGACACCCTGGTTTGTATCCAGGCTGTATCACAACCGGCCGGGATAGGGAGTCCCATAGGGCGGCGCACAATTGGCCCATCGTCGTCGGTTTAACCGGTGTAGGCCGTCATTGTAAATAAGAATTTGTTCTTAACTGACTTGCCTAGTCAGTTAAAAAAAGTACAGGCTAACAGAAAGAGTTGACAGTAATGAGAACTTGTAAATGAGAACTTGTTCTCAACTTGCCTACCTGGTAAAATAAAGGTGAAATAAAAAATAAATAAATAAATAATAGCAGCATGGCTTGACATGAGATGGCACCCTCCATTCCTTATGCCCTCCGATGAAGACCACCCTGCTCGCAACAACATTAGAACAACACAAAAAAACATCACGTTGAAAATGTGTCACAGTGTGCTAACAATGGGCATTTTGAGACAGTGTATAAGTGTTTAAACATAATCCTCCAGGTCACATTGCCCATTATATTTATTTTGAATTATATGGAATTATCCATTCACCAGAACCTCCAGTTGAACACTAGATGCTTTCACTCAGATGTACTTGTACTTGCCTATTCAACAAATTCAATTATGTCAAAAGAAATCTCTGTTGGCTCACTTTCGTCTCTCAAGCCTCAAACCTTCATTAAACTGAAGCCAAACTAATTTCAATGGCCTCTCCTTTAGATACGTAGAAATTATGTAATGATTGTTAAGTCCTGATACATTTCTCTCTCAAAACTTCTTTAGAATTGATTTTGTTCTTTAGAATTTTTAAACAATCTTTACAGCTGTTTTCTTATCTTTTACACACGTATTGTACCCTGAAACTCCTAGGCACATCTGTGTTTTATGTAACCCAGCTAAGAGCAGCCTGTAGCTGAAGGTTGTGCCACTTCATCACACCTCTGCTTTGTGTTCAAGCTCTCTTGGCCACCTGAGAGGATGGTTTAACATACAAAGATGTGAATGGGATTATGTAACTCGGTTGAGAGGAATATAACCTACAGGAGTCCAGTCCCAGCTAGCACGTTTTGTTCCTTGTAAGTTGTGGGTATGTTTATGGTTTCACATTGTTTGTGGGAATGAAGCCATACATTTCCTGACTGGTAAAAAAAAACGTTTTACGTTCAGGGAATGTTTATTTTTAGGTTGCAGGGAGGTTCTGAGAACATTCTACTCTGGTTCCTTGAAAGTTTTCCTGAGAGGTTTTATTACCACTCTGAGAACAAAAAATGATATGTTATTTGTAGGTTTTAGAATAATTTCTTTAAAACATTCACTGAATGTTTAAAAATTACTTTTAATAACACTGCTATCTTATTTTGAGTTAACTTTTATGTGACTCCAAGCACAAATAGGACACATGGAAATTAATTTTCTTAGGTATTAATCATGCATTGCAAACACATTTATTTTTTATTGTGAACGGGCATCAGTGAGATTCAAACCTGTAATATTCTGTTCTTTATCCATGGAATTAGGCCACTGCACCACCCACTTGGAGCTAGCGTGCCAGGTTTTTTTACGCATACAAAATTGTTCATTCTAGTCTATTCAACAGACCCCATTTCTAAGGAAACAAGCACTCATTAAGAACACACTTAACAAGATAAGAGGATAGAGAAAGTTTTGTTGACGCTGAGAACGGAATGTATATGTTTTAAAATAGCATTCTTGGAACGTTCTCTGAATGTTATTAAAGTTTTCTTGTGGTTTTTATGGAACGTTTTCTTAACGTTCTACTAACAATTTGAGAACATGACATGAAATAGAACCATGAGGAATCCTGTAGGAAATGTTATGCTGAAGTACTGAAATTCCCACTGAAGAATGTTGTTTATTAACATTCTCTGAACAATTTAAGAACATAACTTTAATCAGAACTACGAGGAAACCTGTAGGAAATGTTATGATTAAGTACTGAAATTAACCCCAGTCAATATAGCAATGACATTTTACTACAGTTTGTTTGGAGTGAGAATGTGCTGTTCGCGTTCTCTTAAAAGCCAATGGTAAATTGTCATTCTATCATATAAGGAATATCTGTCAGATCAGTGGCCAAATTGTGGATATATATTATTTAAGTGATAATGCCAAAGAAACCGGTGTTTGAGAGCATTATCATTTTTATACAACGGGTTGCCAACATATTCAAATAATGATTGACATATTTTCATTAAAAACGTTATTTTTATGAATTTATTCATACTATTTGATCCTTCCACAAGATAAAGTCCCGACACAAATCCAGGGTTGCTACGCAAGCCGGCTGGTTATTCGTTCTATCAGTTCGGTTGCTAGAGACGCGACCCAGTCGTTCAGTCTTTTTGTTCTGTATCTATGGACGCGACCCAGTTGTTCATTCTAAATGTTGCATTGCCGTACTGGCTGGCAACATTCTTATCCCTTGCTTCCTAGCTAGCTAACTACGGCTAACTTACGGTCACGTCAAAAACCAGCAAAGTAGCTGCATTGGCATTTGTTTGAGCTGTTTTCTTGTGACACTTATTTGGATACATCAATAACAATGAGCTAATGAGGCGTAATTTCGCCTGGCAATGAAAATGTGCTCACTAGTCAGGACACTGTTGTTCAGAGGAGCTAGCCCAGAACATAGCTAACACAATCACTTCAAACTAAAGCTGGAAAGACTGCAAACTAGCTGCACATTTCATTTGACCTTTTTTCAATTGACATTTTTTTGCATATATCCATAAAAATTATGCCAGCTGATTCATGATTTCGACTGGCTGAAAAACGATGCCTGTCTGTCCGTCTCGTCCCGACTCCCGACATGTTCATTACTATGGGACAGCTGGAGATTGAATTTGAATATTTAAATAATGTTGCAAATGTCGGAGAGACAGACAGCAAGGTTTATACAAATCTCCACTGTTGAAAACCAAATGTTGATCTAAAAGAAATGTGAGATAATGTCTACAGTAGATGCTTTTTATAGTGGAGATCAAGTTTACAAATTGGATGGGCTGATGAGACAGTGGATTGCGCAGTCAGATGGAACAGAGTATAAATCAATTTTAACGTCATAGATTTAGCCTGTGGTAAATTGTGGAATAGACACCGGCAGGAATGCGGTTTTAACCAATCAGCATTCAGGATTAGATGCACATGTTGTATAAATAATGATAGATATATAGATACTGCATCACATTTTGGGTTGGAGTATTCTGTATAGGTATGTTTAGTGTTGTTTTGGTACTGTACATCAGGTTGAATAAAGACACAAGGACAGGTGTCAACGTGGGATTGGGCCTGATGTCATTGACAGTTGCGATCACTATGGAAACACTTCCTGTCGCACCCCAGTGGGTGTCATTGCCATGGAGGTCCCTGGCAGGGTTCTGTGTACCTCAGTGCTACAGTATGGCAGCCTGACTGTTCCAGGCCACCACATTGTTTCAGCTATGATTAATTACTGTCCTGATGAAATGTAATGGCTCTGAAAATGTCACGGGATGACACAGGCTCATCAACGCGGGGTGGTAGGGAAGTGCATATCACACGCAGACATCTGGAAGAAACCATCCGCTCGCTGCCTCTCAAAGGCACAGAGTCTCAACTGTATTTTTCTTCTGTTTAGAGTTTATTTCTATGACTCTTCTTTTCTATGACTCTTCTTTCAGCTTTATAATTAATTTTATAAGCAAATGCCAACCTACGTAGCGATTCATTTCTACAGAATGAGCTGAGCTGAGAATCTATAGAAATCAGTATACTGTAGATACCCGGCTGGCCAGAGGTCAATAACTACCGTAGGTAATTATGTGGCTGATTAATCTATCAGTGGCACATTGGTGTCACAAGTTCACAACTTGTCGGTACATGACATTACTATTATGTAAATATACATACTTCCCTTGGAAATAAGACAATAGAAAGTCAATCTAGTTAGATTGGAGGCCGCCTTAACAATGTGTCTGCTTTTCGTCCATCTGTAGTTTTTATTTGGCCATTTCCTCTCTTGTACATAGGGTTTATCAATGTCAATTCATCAATTTATCAAGTGTTCCATCCATTTGTGGTCATGAGAAAGCAGGGCAAGGTATCGCTTGACGAAAAACACAGACGACTCACTACATTTCCCTGATGAATTGGTCCATTTACTGAAATAAATTGAATTGATGTGAGCGATCCCAGAGGTACAGAAAATTGTCCAGTTAAAGAACTTACCTTACACTCAGCTTATTTATATTACACATAACACTTTTAAAGATGTGCTGACGACTTCTGGTTTCCGCACCTCTGTGATTCCCTTGGGTTCAAGTAAAACATTATCATTAAAAAAACAATTGTCAATTAAAATATCTGATTTCTAAAATATGACCTTACTCATTTTTCTCAGAGTAATGCTTGCTTGGAAAATCAAAGGCCAGAAGTGTGTTGTTCAGGAGAAATTCGAATTTAAGGATCCTCATACAGCACCTGTTTATTATTTCATTCCATATGTACAAGGTGAACCCCACACAGGAACACACGGTATCCTTATGCTAAAGCAGATTGGTATTGACTTTATAAGTAAGTAGCGGTGCATTCAATAGTCTTGATGATTGGGCAGCCATATCTTTTAGTTCAGGTAAGCCATATGTTCATTTCAGCAAAGATGAGTCTGATTAGTGATGTCTTATTAATGTAAATGTAACATCAAGGATGTACAGTACTATTAATATACAGAGGAACTCCAACATCTAGGGAATAGGTATACTTAGGCAACATATTGGAATGTTTTTGTTTGTATTTAAACAATCCTCCCATTAACAGTAGGCCAGGTTTTGTTTCAGTAGAAAGCATATGGCCCATATCTCCTCCTGATTATTTATATTGTGAGCAGATGTTATTGGTTGATTAAAGTCCAATTGATCTTAACTGATGACTGTCCATGAGAGCATTTCTTTGTTTGGCTTCTTAATTAGATGGGTGCTAATGTGGCACTTTCCCCTCTCCTCTGGCATTGTGGGTAATGTATAACTGGTTCCAGATCAGTGATGTCACCAGCACAGGGTTACACTTTATGGTGTGGAAAAGTTTAAACTACTTTTCATTTTCAATTAGTATGTTCTTAGTTCATGATGCTATGTCCAGTATTTCATCAACATTGTTGTGATTTTTGTAGAATTAAGACATTTGGAAACATCCTTATTTGATATGTTATTTGATATGTATATGTGTAATGTTATTACTCTTGTACAGTTTTTAGTCATGTCATTCAAATGGATTAAAATGAGTTTTCCATTCTGTATTTTTATTGTATTTACATTTTCTTCCTTTTGATCATAGTCAGACTCTTGTAACCCATGGGCTATTTATGGAAAATTACAGAGAAGGGGTCATTGGAGATCACTTGCTGCTGTGGGTGAATAGATCAAAGACATTAACAAGCAATAGACTAACAAGCTCCCATCATGATCATTTAACTACAGATTTATTTCCTGATTTTCCAGTCTTGGTTACGTCAAACGTCTTTGGTGGTATTGATCCAAGCAACTCACTGAGATGACTTAGTCATCTGTGGCTTTGGTCCCGTGTGGCTCAGTTGGTAGAGCATGGTGTTTGCAATGCCAGGGTTGTGGGTTTGTTTCCCACGGGGACCAGTACGAAAAAATAAAGAAAAAAAAATTGTATGAAATGTATGCTCTGGATAAGAGCGTCTGCTAAATGACTAAAATGTAAATGTGGCTTGTAAGGACATAATATATGAATCACCATTAAAGCACATTAAGCTGTCTATTTGTCAAACCATTGATTTGCTATGCAGTCATCCAATATCTTCTATCAGACCACTTTATGAAACCACATAATTTATGTGGGAAAGTGTCTTACAAAAACCTTCCTTCAGTTTTGGCAGAATTAAAAGATTCTGTCTTTAAATGGTAATCGTGATCATTTCCAGCCTTTTACCAACATCAAAGAGAGTGTAGGGGCAGAAGTCAGATAGTTAGCAGTATTCACAAATTGAAAAGAGAGAACTGACTTAATGGCTACTGTCCCCCATGCGTGCATAGAGACATTCAAAACTAGCTAACACACTTCTGTCCTTGGCCATAGTATATGGTGGTAGAGGGAGGAAGGAGGGGTGGAGAGGAAGGGGGATGGCAAAGATTGTGAACGTGTCTTATGAGCTTTTTCATGTTCGTGACGACCATGAGAAAACAGAGGGTGCTGAACAGAACAGAACAGAACAGAACAGAGGTCTGCTGCCCTGGTGATTTGTGTTGAAGATCAATGATCATCCATCTTGGCTGAAGAGCTGGAGAGCCCCCAATGGCAGTTTTTGGAAGGCAGGATTACTGACTAAAGGACAGGGCATCTGTGATTTGACCAATAGGGGCTCTGTGTTTGGGCACCACAGCACTTCTTTCCTCTGATTTTGTCTGGAACAGTGCATATTATGGCGTGAGACTGAGTGTTTGGATACCAGGACTCAACACACACTTATAACAACTGCAGACAGACAGAGACCATTGTCCTCAATACCTTTTGTCGCTCACCTCAATACCTCAATACCTCATCTCCTTGCCGGAAACATGACACTGGAGCTGAGATAGGTTCACTATCATACTGTCTTCCGCATTTATAAAATGTCTGAGAAACATGAATGCAGAAGTGTATAGAGTCTGTAAAAGTGAGTTTGTAGGGTCATACTAATTTTTCCCTCTCTCCAAGAGAGCTTGAATAAGTTATGTAAATGTCAGACAATACGCAGCAGTTAGCATCCTCCACGAGGCCTCAGTGCTTTGTTTTCAGACAGAGTGTGTAACTGTTACCCAGAGTGAACCACAAACAGGCTCAGGTCTGCTTGACTGGATACAAGGGCACTTAGCAACATGATACTAATTGGGGGCGGCGTTGGGCTATAAAATATACAAACGCATTTAACACAGGAAGCATCATAGACCTAATAGGGCAAAGCAGTAACTCCTCACTTACCCATTTAAACTCGCTGCTGAAGAGTAGATTCTAGGGCTATGATTCCAGATGACAGTTTCTTTACATTCAGTTGCAGTAAATCTGTGGTTCTCAGTCCTCTCCTCTACCCTTTCATCCAATATGCTGAAAGATAGAAATAAAAGCAGAAGATATACCATTTGGTAACTATTACAGCCACTATATGTCATCCGTTTTTTTCTAAATGTATAAAAAGAAAGACAAGCAAGGTAAAAAATCCCTTTAATTAGCCTTGTCTTTTTTCCTTCCTCCAAAAAAGAACAGTTATTGTCACGAGGGTGTGAGGATCCTCTTATGTGTAATTTTTTGGGGTCTCATTCACCATTTTTTACCAATGTCAATAAATCCTGAGCAGGTTGTAGTTAAATACCCCTTTTCGTTTTATTTTAATGCTCAGGCAGATGGTGTGCCCTGCTCCAGAACAACGCTGACTTTATTGAAAATTGCTTTATAAAAAGCTGTGTGGAATTCACTAGCTATACATCCCTGTGGCAAACATGTGAAAGGGAAACAGCTTTGATGTTTAGGGAGAAAAGAGACAGGTGCTTATTATGGAGTCAGCGTTTAATAGCACACCCGCTTCAAGCTAAAATCCTTAATTGAAACAATATCAAAGTGTATACCCCGTCTCTGTTTCGGTAAAAAGCTGAGGGATGGGCCTGGAAAAATGTAACCATTCTCAAATTCATAGACGGAGTTATGGACGCAACGATTGAACATACATGATATCAAAATTATAGTTTTAATAATGTTCTGAGGCTAAACAGTGTTTGTTTACGTTTACATTGTTCACAAACATTGTAGTAAAACAAACGTATATTTTGGGTTCGGATGCGGTACGACAGTTGAACTAAGGCATTTATCAGTCATATTCTTCAAGAATCAATGGGTATTCTGTATATCATTCATTCATACATCCAACAATGTATGTGGCAATTCAGGATTCTAGCTTGAAGTTTAAAAAAAACGATTTGATTTTCATTGTTGGAAAATATCAACTCGTGATATGCCAAGATGATACCAGTATTAGTCATGATTTTACTCTGGATCACCATTTCCAGAGTCAAATCAATTCATCCGTGTCATGTGTTTTAGACTAATCTGAGCACTTTTTCTAACAGATTGAGAGGTAATCAAATCACCACATGGCTCCACCGAGTGTCCTAAAGGTCTGCACTGACCCAATGCCTGCAGTGTAACACTTCAGCTCCACTATACGAGTCGCGCTGTCTTGCCCTCAGCATCGACTCAGTTTGACTTTCTGCTTGCTACACAGAGTGCGTTGTTTTGAGAGCGGGTAGTAGCAGCAGGGAACAGCGTCTTTATTCTATTTCCCCCTGCTGTACTGTACCATATTCAGCGATTATTCGTAAGTACAATAGGCTTTGGTCCAGATTACTCATTAAATTGTTGCTAGTGGATGTACTAAATTATCCTCTAATTACACAAGTCGCTTTTGTTTACATTGTGAACATAATCCATAGTACATACTGTAGCTTCTTGACTTCATAAATCACCTTTGGTGCATAGTCGAGACCATATGCAACCAAAATCAAATGTATTTCTCTTTCTTTTTTTTCACAAGATAGAATGAACGAGCTCGTCAGCCATGGAAAATTGAACCTCAGTCATTCTTGAGCTTGAACGTGATGCAACGCAGGCGCAACATCAGTATAGCTACTCTCATTGATTTCAAAGGAAACATTCCCTCAATGGCTGATGGCTGATGGCAATGCTGGATGCCCAATGGCTGTAGCGTAGCAGGGCCATAACTATACTGAAACAGTTCACCCAGAAGTAACTTTTCCTTTCCTTATGTCTTTATTTTAATGTTCAATTGATTCATGCATCTGGTCTCAGCTCAGACTGTGTAGAGAAGTTTCATTATGTATGATGAAACAAACGCCAGTTCCCTGGTGTGTTCCAGAGTGGTCCTCGGGATTCAGGAAGAGAGAGGCGAAATTACACTATTTCAATTCTCAGCGGTCCACTTATTCCAGACCTCTAGGAGCAAAAATAATGACAAAGAAATTAAACTTTTGTCTAAGACTATAGACAGAGAATATGTAAACAAGCTGTTGTTATTGCGTGACGAACATAGACGTTCCCCATGGCAGCGAGCGGCAGTCGTTAAATATTTATTAGTTCTCTGACACTCACAGGCAGACATGGCTGCAAAAGGCCCAGATCTTTTATTTATCAGGAATGATCCTCTTGGTAACTACGATGAATACTAGTTAACTACTACGCTATAAGCTTCTTATAAACAACTCTTGATAGTTTTGGCATGGGTGAAAGAAGGTAACTGTTCTTAGTCATATGGACATCCTCAGCTGGGCTACCCCACACTCCATATTCCATACCATGTGTGTCCATCCATATGTCCCATGTACTGCGGGCCAATGAGAGTGAAAGTTAGACCCAAACTCCAAGGTCAGACCAAGGCCAGCTCAGCCCAGGGAATCACTGTGGACCTCATCTGGTCCATGCTCTGGATGTAAGGAGGAACACAGCTGGACCAGCAGGATGCCAACATCATAATAAGAGTTGCATAAGCTCCATACAACAGGAATGCCCTATACCAACTCCTGTTAAGAAGGAAGTGTTATGGGGAAAGAGACTATGTGTGCGTACTGTGCGCATGTGCATGGACAAAGACCGCCAAGCAGATCAGTACATCTGGTCCCACGGGCACAGTCTTAGTTTTTTAGCGGCTGTTTAAGTTTACAGCATACTGTAAAAGAGAAACTGTTCGCAAATGATTCACGAACGGATCGCTTATCTGCATCCTCTCATCCTGGAGGTTGTATGTATGATGACTCAAGTGTTCCCTAAAGAGGTGTGAATCCTATTAAGTTTTTAGGGGACCATTCCTTATGCTAATGCTTGGGTAATACTGCAGGCTTCAGCCCGCTATCTGACAGCCACAATTCCCTGTAATTAAGGCTGACGCTGGCCACCAGTAACGCCTCGCCGCAGGGATTCACTGTGACAGTACACTGAGGAATTTAGGCTGAATGAAACTTATTTAGCCGAATTCTAATGAGGAGTAATCGTCTCTTTTGATAGGTGAAACGTGTGCTTCGTCTTTACCAGGTAGATACAGTATGTGGGCCAATGAGAGTGAAAGTTAGAACTATTATAAAGTTAGGTAAAAGTTGGAAGAACATGTATCTCTATGATGACTTTCATTACAATCTGTCATCTACTTTGATAAACTGTTTAGTGCAATATTACAGCATCTTCTTAGGATCAACAGTTCCAAATTAAAAGATAGACCTACTTAGTTTCTTCAAAGCAAGCTAAAATGATGGCTATCAGATCACAAGCTTGTGTCTTTTTCTGGGTAGATTGTTAAATATTAGAGAACTTCATAAGAAGGAGAAAAAAGTAAGCAGGTAAAGTAAATCAATCTTTTCTTTCACCTGTTCTGAAGATGAAAGCACCTGTCTTTTTGTTCGATGCAAGGAAGAGATTCTGACAGACAGTATTTTTTTGTATTGATAACTACAGGCAAGATATAAAAGATTAATCAGAGGTCCCTGTCGAGAATGAAATCAGTCAAGTCAGGTTAGAGTAAGGAGTAGATACTTTTGCTCTTTCTCCTCTCTCTCTTTCTCTTTCTCTCTATCATTATTACATGTTTATTTCATCGAGACAGAAAACTAGACATGGTCAATGGCAGACAAGTGAGTTAAATAAATAATACCAAATTATGCCGAAAATTGGATTATGCAATCTAACATGCAATCAAATCTCTTCATAAAATGTGTGTTGGCCCATGAAGCGGTAGACATCGAAAGGTCAAGCACAATAACCTGAGCAGCATTCCACTAAAGGCTGTCGTGACCTTAAGAGAGCACCATTCTGGGAAAGGGGGGGCCATTATGACATAACTTAATTGAAACGTAGCCTTTTGACCATTGTGATTACATGTTTTAATTGTTACTTCATGAAAAGGAAAAGGTCAGTGGATGATGACCTGCGGTTCGTTCATAATTATCTGTGATTTATATGGAATACTACCGCTTTTGTTTATGGTGATCCTGTTGTGGACCGAGAATCTCTGTTCCAGCACCATCTACAAAGCACAGCGCAGTGAGATATTATACTCCCGGGACTGACTCCTTTCCCTGCTCCCCTGAGTCTCGGAGTGCTCTCGAGTTCTGGAGCCACCGCAATCCGTACCTCCCATTCCGAACGAGATTCTATGCAAGCCCTGGAAAAGAGGAAGTCGTGGCGGGGTAAAAGCTAGGCTAAGGAGGCGTCCAAACAGACCACCTCTAACCTCAATAATCTTCTCAAATATGTAATCACTGTGGAATAAGATGGATGAACTTTAAGCAAAAGGACTGTATTCAGGGAAGCCTGTGTTATCGCTCTCTGTGAAACCTGGCTGGATGAGCAGTTCTCCAACCAGGCCATACACCTTGATGGCTTCAATGTGTTTCAAGCAGATAGAACTAAGGAGTCAGGAAAAGAGAGAAGAGGTGGTGTATGTACGTACATTAATACCCGGGGGTGTAATAACATTACATTGCATGAGCCCAACATCGAGCTGCTCACTCTATCTGTGCACCCATTCTATCTCCTACGCGAGTTTCCAGCTATCGTGTTCATGTGTAAAAGTCCCACCTAGGGGCAATGACAATACAGCTGCAGAGACCATAGTCAATATAACCCAGTCCATGATTCCCCTGCTCCAATCTTCAGTCAGGAGGAGGTGTATGGGATCAATATCATGCCAAATGTATTGTGAACACACAGCATGCATTTTGGTGACGTGTAGTCGCTCTGGATAAGAGCGTCTGCTAAATGACTTAAATGTAAAATGTAAATGATCTGTACAAATAAGTACCAATCCACAAATGTAAATCACATTCCACAAATGTTAATCACTTTCCACACATGTAAATCACTATCTACAAATGCAATTCACTATCCACAAAGAAACACCTTTTGATTTGTATTTGTAAATCGATATATTGCATTCAAAAAATTTTTATAACTGCAGATATGCAGGTAATTCCCAAAGGCCTTAAGTAAAATGATTGCCATAAAGATTTGCACATAGGAGAGATATGGGCAAACATGACAGATATTGCAAACCTGCCCTAACAAATCCCTCCCTAACTTTTGGGAGGGATTTGACAACAAGAAAAATGCAGCCTTTAAAGGCAGGCATCAACATGGCCGAACGAGAGGCTGCCAGCAATTTATAGAAATCGCTTTCCCACGGGTACAAACCTTTTTTCTATGAATACAAATCACTTTCTGCGTGTGAGAACTTTTTGTATTTTTCTTGTCAAAATCCCTGCCAAAAGTCAGGCGACCTAAACGTTCCAAATATGGAGTTGCAGGTTTGCCATATCTGTCATGTTTGCGCATATCTCTCCTTATGTGAGAATCTTTATGGCAGTCATTTTACTTAAGGCCCGTGGAAATTACCTGCATATCTGCAGTTATAAAAAAAATTCTAACGCAATATATCGATTTACAGATACAAATCAAAAGGTTTTGCTTGTGGATAGTGATTTACATTTGTGGAAAGTGATTTACATTTGTGACTCACAACCTGGTTTCAGTCTTATGTAGCAAACTTTGAATTTCTGTATTTTTACATTGGATAAAAGTTGAGACTCAGAGCTACAAAATGGTATATCATACACTGCATTTGAGGAAACAATGGGAAAGTAATTCTGCTTTGCAAGTTGATCAACTTGTAAACTCACTTTTGAGAAAACCGTCTTTCAATGTTTTGGTACTACTATTGGAGAGCCCTTCTTTGTCTACACCCATTTAGCATTGTTCACACCCTCTTAAGCCTTAGCCCCACCCATCTCTTTAAGAGTTGATCCAAGCGATCTGTACTAACTTGCCAGCTACTTCCAGACATCTAAGAGAGAGAACAGATCACTGAACATTACTCGCCCTAGCAGAGCTGGTTAGGCTGTTTTCATGTTATCCAGAGCATTGGTGGCTAACTGTGCTGCTGGCAACAATTGAATTATGCTTTGTTGCCAACGTTTACTGACACCGGACATACTCAACGGGTGTTGAGCATTCAAAAATGTATCAGTTATTCTGCGCTCTGGCACACTAAGACGAGAGTCTTTTGTTAAGAAATGTAGCTAGATAGCTAGTTAGGTAAACTATTAATCCCAACGCATGACGTAACATTAGTTAACGAAGTCAGCCAGCTAACGTTAGCTAGCTAGCTAACAGTACACTTTAACTTGAAATGAAAATACTTTGTCAAAATTAGAATTAAGTAATATCTGAAAATGTAGCTAGCTAGACTATCTTACCTGTGGTCTGAAATCGTAGTATATAGCCAGAGCAAATTTACCAGCTAGTACATCTATCAACAGTTGCAGTGACATTCTATTGAAATGGATAATTGCATAGTGGAGTCTTTTGTTAGACATGTAGCTAGCTAGCTAAACAATGGACCATAATCACAACTCATGACGTTACTACCCTGCATGAATTTGCAGGTAGCTAACCAACCAGGTTCTATGGCTATAACTAGTCAAGCAAATGTGTCTGAGATACGAAGAATTAGCCAGCTAACGTTAACTAGCTAACAGTACTCTTGAAATGAAAACAACTTTATGTCAAATTAGAAGCATGTAATATCTGAAAATGTAGCTAGCTAGACTATCTAATCCGTATACATCATGGTTGGACGCGTCTCCTGTCTGATGCCATGCATGGTTGCCTTTATAAAGATGTAATCCCATCTCCTTAGCTATCATACTCAAATTCCACTGATTTCAAAACTCGGTCCACCTGAAAGTGGAGAGCATACACATAATGTTAGCTAGCGAGCCAACCAGCAAACGTTAGCTAGTTAACAGTACACTTTAACTTGACAATAGGTTTCTGCAGTTTTACAACGCAATACATTTTTTAAAAAGCTGCGTACGACACGATTACCTAAACATACCGACCAGCTCCAATAGACAGACGCGTGCTATATGGCAGACCATTCCAAACTCATCTCTTGGCATGTCCAACCCACTCATTATCTCAGCCAATCATGGCCAGCGGGAAGGTTGCACACTTTTTCTGTGGCTAAACCAACTAGGCTCGTAATTTAAAAATGTTATTCGTATTTACAGATGGCATACAAGTTTGATATAAAGGCACACAAGTTCACACAGCATTTCTGGCAAAAAACGAATTTTTATTAAAAAATATATTTTTTATATTCAAACGGCTCTACTATTAAATCGTGACTTGCGACATACCCCTAGTTTCCTGAATCGGGTCACATTTGTGGAATGTGATTTACATTTGTGGATTGGTACTTATTTGTACAGATCATGATACACGTCACCAAAATGCATGCTGTGTGTTCACAATACATTTGGCATGATATTGATCCCATACACCTCCTCCTGACTGAAGATTGGAGCAGGGGAATCCTGTTTGTGGATTTCATCTCTGCCACCATCCAACAGCACACTATGATCCAGAAGCCCAATAACTTGGACGTATCTCCCACCATCATTCGCTGGATCCACAACTGTTTAAGTGGCAGACCTCAGGCCGTGAGGACAGATAACACCCAGTCCTCTGTTCGCATCACCAACCCGGCACGCCACAGGGTTGCATTCTTAGTTCGTTCCTGCACACTCTGCATACCAATGACTGCCAAAGTATGGACCGCAATACACTCCTTTTCAAGTACTCTGATGACACAGCCATCCTGTCCCTCTTGAACGACGCCCCCCCATCCCCTCCTTCCAGCAATATCAATCATCCGTTACTCAATTCAGTGAATGGTGTTGCAATAACTACCTGAACTCAACGTCTCCAAAACAAAATAAATGACAATGACGGCAATATCGTCATCTACAGAGAGGCCGTTGAAATGGTTCCTTCATTCAAATATAGACCAAAGACTCACCTTCGAACAACACACCACTGAAATAACTAAGAAATCACAGCAAAGTCTGTCTGTCATCAGGCATATGCGCAACCTGTCCGTCAAACACAATCCCCTTCTTCTACTGTACCGGAGCATAATTGAACCACTACTCCTCTACGGCAACATCTGTTACCACAATGCGCTCAGTCTCACGACGCAACAAACTCTTAAAGACCACAAAAACGGCATCAAAACTGATTGGCCTCCCCACTCCTCAACTCTCCCTTCTGAATAACCGCAAAGCCTGCCATATAATCTCCAGCCTGATCCATCCACTTCACCTTTGCTTTGATCTCCTCCCATTTGGTCGGAGATACCAGACAATTCTGTGGTGCACTATGCGTTTTGGGAGGAGTTTCATTCCGGGGGCTATCACCATACTATTTATGCCCTGACTGTTGTTTGTTTCTTCTGTGTTTTCATATGTGTTTTATGTATTCATGTATGAGCTGTGCCAAGGTTTTCCTCTTGTAGGACAATAAACATGATTCTGATTAATCAAATCAAATAAAATGTTATTAGTCACATGCGCAGAATACAACAGGTGTACCTTACAGTGAAATACTTACTTACAAGCCCCTAACCAACAATGCAGTTTAAAAAATACAAACAAGAATAAGAAATAAAAGTAACAAGTAATTAAAGAGCAGCAGTAAAATAACAATAGCGAGACTATATACAGGGGGTACCGGTACAGAGTCAATGTGCGGGGGCACCGGTTAGTCGAGGTAATTGAGGTAATATGTACATGTAGGTAGAATTATGAAAGTGACTATGCATAGATAATAACAGAGTAACAGTGGTGTAAAAGAGGGGGGCAATGCAAATAGTCTGGTTAGCCATTTGATTAGATGTTCAGGAGTCTTATGGCTTGGGGGTAGAAGCTGTTGGACCTAGACTTGGGGCTCCGGTACCGCTTGCCGTGTGGTAGCAGAGAGAACAGTCTATGACTACGGTGGCTGGAGTCTTTGACAATTTTTAGGGCCTTCCTCTGACACCACCTGGTATAGAGGTCCTGGATGGCAGGAAGCTTGGCCCCAGTGATGTACTGGGCCGTACGCACTACCCTCTATAGTGCATTGCGGTCGGAGGCCGAGCAGTTGCCATACCAGGCAGTGATGCAACCAGTCAGAATGCTCTCGATGGTGCAGCCTGCTCCACTACAGCCCCATTGATGAGAATGGGGGCATGCTCGGTCCTCCTATTCCTGTAGTCCACAATCACCTCCTGAGGTCAGGGTCACATACAATTGTTATTGTTCTCTGGCCATTGTTATTGTTCTCTGGCCCCTATAGGGGTCACTTACTTGGAACAGGCACCGTCATGAGATTGATCTCATTCTTTTTGTGTTGTACACTATTGTAGTAAAAAATATTAGCGGATCACCCTGACAACCTTAACTATTCATATAGTCCTAAATATGGGGCCGGTTTACTGGACCAAGATTAAGCCTCCTGCTGGACTAAAAAGCATGCTCAATTGAGAATCTAGGCATAATCTGGGTCCAGGAAACTGGCCAATGATGTTTATAATGGGATTCAAATGGTATATAAAGGCCCTCATCGTAAACAAAGTGTCTCCATGTAATCCTTGCCACACACAAATCAAAGGCTGTTTTTGTGGGGGAATAAAACGACAGCGAGGGGAGGCCTGCTCTATTGCTGCTGACACCCAGGGTAATTGCATTACTCCACAGCTGAAATGTCACGCATCCTTTTATCCCAGGTGGGTCATCCCATCAGCTAATAAATGTTATTCCCCAGTCTCCCCCTGTCTCTCAGCTCCAAACACTGTTATATTATATAACAGCAAAAATAAAACTCTGAACTACCGTGTAAGATAATAAAATGTGAGGGGATTAACTGTAGGCTAAACATGGAAGGCTGTTTAGATGTTCATTAGCTCTTGTAGTAAAACCATATTTTATGTTATGTAAGGACTGACAAGACCGTTAACTTCAACCTTTAGGAGCAAATCTATATTATATCACTGTTGCAAAACTGTGGCGGGATCTCCTACAATTTTACGCCGGTCTCCTTCATTTTAGGCTCAAAAGAGGTATGTAATCCTGTTACAAGCCACTGGTCCCTTTATATTCCCCAGTATTTTCTTTTTTTTTCAGGTAATTTTCCCAGTACTTTCCCCAGATTTTTTTTTACAAGAGAAAGCAATTGCCATTATCCCACAGAACATATGGCAGTTTTTTGCTCCGGGATTGAGAATGATAGCGGCATATCCAGAGTCCCAAAAGTTAAACAGATACATTTCCTAGGAGGGGGGAATTGCATTGAATCAAATTAGTAATTTGATTATTGACTTGATTTATCGCCCGCAAGGGCGGGGTGCTGCTAGTAACTTTATATTTCCATGATGTACATATATTTCAGTAGGACATTTGTAATAAAGATACTCTACAGTATTATAACAATATGGCAACTAATGCCAGTTTTAAAACACCCCATGTGGCCTGTAGTAGAGGCAAGTTGTTTATTATATGTGTATATTCTATTTCATTAGTAGCTCCTTGTCAAGCTGGGAAGCTTAACGTAACAATCCTCGGGGATCTAAAACCTGGTAAACACAAGGGCACAAAGGAATCTTATCCGAAAAAATTCAAGACACCGGCGTCTCCTTCCTGAGGGACAACTTTCTCCAATGCATGGCTATTTGGCTTTAATTTGCACCAGCAATTACCGAAGCCCTTATCTCATTTATATGGTAATAATGCCACTGATATCAGCTCAACTGGTGCAGATCGCAAGCTAATCAGGTTTGGCCTTTTGTGGCGAGGGCTTGCTCATTCTCTTGCCTGAATGCCCCAGACTATGAGGCAGTCAACCTGTAAGGGTCCTGTGTGTAGCTGGTGTAGAGAGTCAGGCGCAGGACAGCAGATATGAGTAGAACAACACCAGGTCTGTAAGGGTCCTGTGTGTAGCTGGTGTAGAGAGTCAGGTGCAGGACAGCAGATATGAGTAATCAACGTACTTTACTCAAAAAGACAAATTTACAAAGTAACATCACGAGCCCACAAAGATGGACCGAATTACAATAAACAATCACTCACAAACACAACATGGGGAACAGAGGGTTAAATAATAAACAAGTAATTGGTTGAGTGAAGCCAGGTGTGTAAGACAAAGACAGAACAAATGGAAAATGAAAAGTGGATCGGCGGTGGCTAGAAAGCCGGTGACGTTGACCGCCGAACGCAGCCCGAACTTCGGCGGAAGTCGTGACACAACCCTTGTTTAGTCTAACAGATGAGGGGATATCACTGTCTGTCAATGGCTTGAGATACAATGAAGAGCTGAGGTAAAGTTAAAAACAAGCCTTAACACAACAAAGGTTAGCTAGCTGACAAACGAATTAGCACGGGTAATATACATTTACATTTTAGTAATTTAGCAGACCCTTTTATCCAGAGCGACTTACAGTACATCAATCTTAAGGTAGCTTGGTAAGAAAACCACATATCACAGTTATGGTATGTACAACTTTTCTACAATAAAGCAGCTATCAGCAAAGTCAGTGCTAGTAAAATTGAAGACAAGTGCAAGTGTAAGTGCATAAGTGCAAGAAAGGCAAGAGATCATTTTAAAAGTATTTTTTATTTTATACAATGTTCCATGACCTCAGTCAGAGTGGGTTATGTGAACATACAGAATTCAACAGATAACAACTAAATTGCTCTGAGAAACAAGCAATTGAAAACACATGGTAAAGGTAAGTATGAACAGTCCTCAAGACATCAGAGCAAACTGATACTCTGGGTAACAATTGCATACCTTACTGTGATTGTTTTCAATCAAAATGGTCAAAAAGAAACCACAATAGCTTCTTAGCTAGAGCAATTTCTCAAGCAAGGATTTTGCTAGGACTGTCTGGGAGTGGTCTGAGTGGGGAGGAAAAAACTGAAAACTAGCTGTTATTGGCAGAGAGGTTTGGAACTCTCTTTCTTATTATTCACAGGAGAAAAAAAAGAAATATACACTGCTCAAAAAAATAAAGGGAACACTTAAACAACACAATGTAACTCCAAGTCAATCACACTTCTGTGAAATCAAACTGTCCACTTAGGAAGCAACACTGATTGACAATAAATTTCACATGCTGTTGTGCAAATGGAGTAGACAACAGGTGGAAATTATAGGCAATTAGCAAGACACCCCTAATAAAGGAGTGGTTCTGCAGGTGGGGACCACAGACCACTTCTCAGTTCCTATGCTTCCTGGCTGATGTTTTGGTCACTTTTGAATGCTGGCGGTGCTTTCACTCTAGTGGTAGCATGAGACGGAGTCTACAACCCACACAAGTGGCTCAGGTAGTGCAGCTCATCCAGGATGGCACATCAATGCGAGCTGTGGCAAGAATGTTTGCTGTGTCTGTCAGCGTAGTGTCCAGAGCATGGAGGTGCTACCAGGAGACAGACCAGTACATCAGGAGACGTGGAGGAGGCCGTAGGAGGGCAACAACCCAGCAGCAGGACCGCTACCTCCGCCTTTGTGCAAGGAGGAGCAGGAGAAGGACTGCCAGAGCCCTGCAAAATGACCTCCAGCAGGCCACAAATGTGCATGTGTTTGCTCAAATGGTCAGAAACAGACTCCATGAGGGTGGTATGAGGGCCCGACGTCCACAGGTGGGGGTTGTGCTTACAGCCCAACACCGTGCAGGACGTTTGGCATTTGCCAGAGAACACCAAGATTGGCAAATTCGCCACTGGCGCCCTGTGCTCTTCACAGATGAAAGCAGGTTCACACTGAGCACGTGACAGACGTGACAGAGTCTGGAGACGCCGTGGAGAACATTCTGCTGCCTGCAACATCCTCCAGCATGACCGGTTTGGCGGTGGGTCAGTCATGGAGTGGGGTGGCATTTCTTTGGGGGGCCACACAGCCCTCCATGTGCTCGCCAGAGGTAGCCTGACTGCCATTAGGTACCGAGATGAGATCCTCAGACCCCTTGTGAGACCATATGCTGGTGCGGTTGGCCCTGGGTTCCTCCTAATGCAAGACAATGCTAGACCTCATGTGGCTGCAGTGTGTCAGCAGTTCCTGCAAGAGGAAGGCATTGATATTATGGACTGGCCCGCCCGTTCCCCAGACCTGAATCCAATTGAGCACATCTGGGTCTGGGACATCATGTCTCGCTCCATCCACCAATGCCACGTTGCACCACAGACTGTCCAGGAGTTGGCGGATGCTTTAGTCCAGGTCTGGGAGGAGATCCCTCAGGAGACCATCCGCCACCTCATCAGGAGCATGCCCAGGCGTTGTAGGGAGGTCATACAGGCACGTGGAGGCCACACACACTACGGAGCCTCATTTTGACTTGTTTTAAGGACATTACATCAAAGTTGGATCAGCCTGTAGTGTGGTTTTCCACTTTAATTTTGAGTGTGACTCCAAATCCAGACCTCCATGGGTTAATAAATTGGATTTCCATTGATTATTTTTGTGTGATTTTGTTGTCAGCACATTCAACTATGTAAAAAAAAAAGTATTTAATAAGATTATTTCTTTAATTCATATCTAGGATGTGTTGTTTAAGTGTTCCCTTTATTTTTTTGAGCAGTATATATATATATACAGTTGAAGTCAGAAGTTTACATACACCTTAGCCAAACACATTTAAACTCAGCTTTTCACAATTCCTGACATTTAATCCTAGTAACAATTCCCTGTCTTAGGTCATTTAGGATCACCACTTCATTTTAAGAATGTGAAATGTCAGAATAAGAGTAGAGAGTGATTTATTTCAGCTTTTATTTCTTTCATCACATTCCCAGTGGGTCAGAAGTTTATATGCACTCAATTAGTATTTGGTAGCATTGCCTTTAAATTATTTAACTTGGGTCAAACATTTTGGGTAGCCTTCCACAAGCTTCCCACAATAAGTTGGGTGAATTTTGGCCCATTCCTCCTGACAGAGCTGGTGTAACTGAGTCAGGTTTGTAGGCCTCCTTGCTTACACACACTTTTTCAGTTCAGCCCACACATTTTCTATAGGATTGAGGTCAGGACTTTGTAATGGCCTCTCCAATATCATGACTGTGTTGTCGTTAAGCCATTTTGCCACAACTTTGGAAGTATGCTTGGGGTCATTGTCCATTTGGAAGACCAATTTGCGACCAAGCTTTAACTTCTTGACTGATGTCTTGAGATGTTGCTTCAATATATCCACATAATTTTCCTACCTCATGATGCCATCTATTTTGTGAAGTGCACCAGTCCCTCCCGCAGCAAAGCATCCCAACAACATGATGCTGCCAGCCCCGTGCTTCACGGTTGGGATGGTGTTCTTCGGCTTGCAAGCCTCCCCAGTTTTCCTCCAAACAGAACTCCAAACAGAATGTTTTGGTCATATGGCCAAACAGTTCTATTTTTGTTTCATCAGACCAGAGGACAATTCTCCAAAATGTGTGATCTTTGTCCCCATGTGCAGTTGCAAACCGTAGTCTGGCTTTTTTATGGCGGTTTTGAGCAGTGGCTTCTTCCTTGCTGAGTGGCCTTTCAGGTTATGTCGATATAGGTCTCATTTTACTGTGGATATAGACACTTTTGTACCTGTTTCTTCCAGCATCTTCACATGGTCCTTTGCTGTTGTTCTGGAATTGATTTGCACTTTTCTCACCAAAGTACGTTCATCTCTAGGAGAAAGAATGCGTCTCCTTCCTGAGCAGTATGACAGCTGCGTGGTCCCATGGTGTTTATACTTGCGTATTATTGTTTGTACACATGAATGTGGTACCTTCATGCATTTGGAAATTGCTCTCAAGGATGAACCAGACTTGTGGAGGTCTACAATTTTTTTCTGAGGTCTTTGCTGATTTCTTTTGATTTTCCCATAATGTCAAGCAAAGAGTCACTGAGTTTGAAGGTAGGTCTTGAAATACATCCACAGGTACACCTCCAATTGACTCAAATTATGTCAATTAGCTTATCAAAAGCTTCTAAAGCCATGACATCATTTTCTGGAATTTTCCAAACTGTTTAAAGGCACAGTCAACTTAGTGTATGTAAACTTCTGACCCACTGGAATTGTGATACAGTGAATTATAAGTGAAATAACCTGTCTGTAAACAATTGTTGGAAAATGCACAAAGTAGACATCCTAACCGACTTGCCAAAACTATAGTTTGTTAACAAGAAATTTGTGTAGTGGTTGAAAAACTAGTTTTAATGACTCCAACCTAAGTGTATGTAAGTTTCCAACTTCAACTGTATATAAAACCACAGAAAAAATAATGTTTTAGACTGCACTCGTCCAAATATCTTTGTTGCGTAATGTGTTCTTTTCACTTAAATCAATTTATAGAGAAACTTGCCAAGGTATACTTCGCAAAGCTGAGACGTGATCTGAATTTTGACCCAAACTGCAAAGATGTTAAAGCGATGCTACAGAGGACTGAAAACGACCTTGTTCTTTTTTTAAAAACCTCCCGTTTTGGACTCAATGTATAGTCCCGACATGCATTGTATACCATAGTTATCTTCTAACATATAAATCAACAAAACTCCTTACATTCAATTCTTACAAGATTTAGTGTTCCTTCATTTAGAGGTGTGTGCTCTGCTTGGAAACAGCAACAGTTATAACCAAAAGCAGACACAAGCCTATGCAACAACCAGCTAAATGAGAGTGAGAGTAAATCAAATACAAACAATTTCATGAATGCATCAGAAATTAGAAGCATTACAAATTGACAGATATAATATCTACAAGACCTCATTACTTGGTTAGTTTTATGTCTCTCTTTCAATGCATTTCACTGATAGTAATGAAAATAGTAATGGAAATACTTCTGGTGCTGGCAAAAAAATTCATACAAAATCCAACAAAAAAATCATGGTCTACAGATGGAATTTCAGCTGAAAATAAATTACTAGATCAACCAGATCAAAACCATCTTGGTCACAATCGTATTTCTTAGATATCTTAGCTATCTTGTTGAATTTGGGAACTATATTTCACATTACTTTCAACATACTTTCATAGAAACCCTGCTCGCCACACATACAACTTTTTATTATGTGAGTGTATTCTACAGCAGCAAACTGTTTTCACCCACTTATACCTAACTGTAATGTTTTTTTTGGTCCTTTTTGTCTTGATAAACTCACAACAGGTATTCCAATTATGAAATTATTTTTAGGATGTTTGCGGTCAGAAGTTCTCTGGTGGTTGTGCCATCTAGACTAATAAAAGAAGACATTTGAATAAATTATTATTATTTTTAGCCTATACTGTATGTGTCATCCTATGAAATTAAGATTTTATTTTATTTTGCCATAGTCTGATCCGAACATGCAACAAAGTGTGGTAGCCCAGACAATCAGTAGCCTACAACCGAACATGATGGACAATGTTGATTGGCAGGTGGAATCATGTCCAATGAGATTGCAAGGTTAAAGTGGCTGGCGGAATCAAGTCGGCCCAGTATTGTCCAATGAGGTAACGGGGTGGTCCCAAGCACATGCACACCACATGCACACCAGAGTTTTTTTTTCTCTTTGTGCACACTCTGGCTCATGAACAACAACATGATACACATATGTGACGTTGTACTGAATTGTGACCATTTTTGGCTCTTGAGTGCTACTTTCAAAACTACTAGTGTAAAAGTATACAAAACGTCTTTAGCATCTCTTTAATGTCAGAGTTGTTACCTGCTAGTTGGGTGTCATGAATAGGTCAAAAGGGTCTGATAGACACAAAAATGTGATAATAATGAGACAAGAGGAAAGCTCTGTGCTCTGGCCTCGACTTGTCAAGTCTGACAACTTTTGGGTGGGAGGATTTCCACCATCTGTAATGGCAATTGCTAGCATAGAAGTGTCAAAGAACTGGTGGTTTTCCGTCTGTCTGTGAGTGAGTGAGTGAGTGAGTGAGTGAGTGAGTGAGTGAGTGAGTGAGTGAGTGAGTGAGTGAGTGAGTGAGTGAGTGAGTGAGTGAGTGAGTGAGAGGACACAGCCAGTTAACTATGGAGTCCATTCTCCAGCTAATTCCCAAACGGACATTGACCTTTCACAGGAATCATATCATTCTATGTCATCATCATCACGTAAAATAAGAGGATATTATTCTCTCTGATGATTTATGTATGCTGTAATGGCAACCAACCCTTTATGATCAGTTTTCACCCATGTTTTGAATTAGCAAGTTATCTGACAAAATGTATCGCTCTACTATAGTACAACTACACAAAACATGAATATGTTTTTAGTTCCACATTTTTTTAACGATTTCCGTTTGTCTGGCATGTTGAGAAAACCCTTTCTGTATCTTTTCTGTGAGTCGCCTGTCATCAACACAGAGGTATGAGTACATTAATGAGAGGGACAGTATTGATTTCCAATGAAAACATTCCATTGTTGTGTTGCATTTCCTTAACAGTGACTCCTTTTTCTTCTCAAGGTTGCCGGTGTAACCGGTTAGAAATGGTTAGATAGTTAGCGGTGTGCACTACAACGTTTCATCTATGATGTCACTCGCTCTGAGACCTTGAAGTAGTTGTCTAGAAGGATCACGGCCAGCTCAGTAGTAAGAGGTAGAGCTCATGGCTGAGATGAACTGGTGTTCTGTTTAAGAAGGCGGAACGCCTCTCCTCTCCTCTCGCCATGGAGGCTGTATAAACAAACACACCTTCCAAAGGGGAAGCCAATGAGCCTTGTTTGATATCTGCCACAATGACAGTAAGTAGTAGGTCTGTTTGTGCTTTTGAAACAGTCAAGTAGCCAAGCAGGGCAAGATTAAGTTTATTACAGCACCGTAAGAATAATAAACATTAAAACTACCATTAAACATGTGCTAAACCTGTAGTTGATTAATGTGATAATATGATAGATGCATGATCTTACTGTTTTTCAAAGGATATCAATTACGTTTTAACCTCTGCTATCGCAGCCAGAGGTCTGAACAAGGCTAGAGTGTTGCAGCAGTAGCCCTGCCTCTCTGGCTGTGAACTGGGCCCATGTAGAGGAGAGATGCTGCTGGCAGCCTGAATAATTCAAACGCTCCACTGAGCTCCGGCTGACAAGTATAACAACAGGGGTGCAGAACCTGCTGTAAGACGGTAAGAGAAGAGTGAAAATCACTCCACAATAGCAGAGAGGATGATCTCATGGATGGATTGAAAGGGTATTTTTTGTTTCTTAAATTCAGTGATAGCATGAAAAAAGAGAGCTATGAGCAGTGGGTAAATGGTGACAGTCAGGATTGTTCATTTTGGGTTTAACTACTGGCTCAGTGTCCAAAATGTTGTTGATCATACACTACTTCTCATACCACAAAGTTTGTAATACAAACACAATCTACAGTATGAGGCACTGTTGTACCTGACCCGCTTTCTATGTACAGTGTCTTCAGAAAGTATTTACTTTTCCCACATTTTATTGTGTTACAAGGTGGGATTCAAATTGATTTACTTGTCATTTTTTGCCAACAATCTACACAAAATACTCTGTAACGTCAAAGTGGAAGAAATGTTCTATCATTTATAAAAAGAAAATGTGAAAAATTAAACACTAATATATCTTGATTACATAAGAGTTCAACCCCGAGTCAATACATGTTAGAATCCCCTTTGGCAGCGATTTCAGCTGTGAGTCTTTCTGGGTAAGTCTCTGAGAGCTTTGCACACCTGGATTGTACAATATTTGCACATTATTATTTTAAAAAATATATTCAAGCTCTGTCAAATTGGTTGTTGATCATAGCTAGACAGTCATTTTCAAGTCTTGCAATTTTCAAGACAATTTTAGTCAAAACTGTAACTAGGCCACTCAGAAACAATCAATGTTGTCTTGGTAAGCACCTCCAGTGTATATTTGGCCTTGTGTTTTAGGTTATCGTTATTGTGAATTTGTCTCCCAGTGTCTGTTGGAAAGCAGACTGAACCAGGTTTTCCTCTAGGATTTTGCCTGTGCTTAGCTCTATTCCGTTTCTTTTTATCAACAAAATGCTTGCCGATGACAAGCATACCCACAAAATGATGCAGCCACCACCATGCTTGTAAATATGATGGTACTCAGTGATGTGTTGTGTTGGATTTGCCCAAAACGTAACACTTTGTATTCAGGACATAAAGTTAATAGGTCAAATCAAGTCAAATTGTATTGGTCACAAACACATATTTAGAAGATGTTATTGCGGGTGTAGCAAAATGCTTGTGTTTTTAGCTCCAACAGTGCAGTAATATCTAACAATTCACAACAATACACACAAATCTAAAGTAAAAGAATGGAGTTAAGAAATACAGTTGAAATCGGAAGTTTACACACACTTAGGTTGGAGTCGTTAAAACTAGTTTTTCAACCACTCCACAAATTTCTTGTTAACAAACTATAGTTTTGGCAAGTCGGTTAGGACATCTACTTTGTGCATTTTCCAACAATTGTTTACAGACAGAATATTTCACTTATAATTCACTGTATCATAATTCCAGTGAGTCCAAGTCATGTGACTCGAGTCCACACCTCTGGCTTCCAGCGTCATAGCCAAGAAGACTCAAGGCTGGAATCGCTCCCAAAGGTGCTTCAACAAAGTACTGAGTATAGGGTCTGAATGCTTATGCAAATGTGATAATTCCGTTTATAATTTTGATCAAATTTGTATAACTTTCAAAAAACAATTTTTCCTTTGTTATGATGGGGTATTGTGTGTAGATTAATGAGGGGGGGAAATGATTTAATCAATTTTAGAATAAGGATATAACCTAACAAAATGTGGAAAATGTCAAGGAATCTGAATATTTTCAGAATGCACTACACTGAGTATACCAAACATTAGGAACACCTTCCTATTATTGAGTAGCAATTCAATTATAAACAAAAACATATTGAAAATGCATGCTTGCATTTTGCTTATTGCAAAAAAAATACCACCTTACATACCACCTGAACAATGTCATAAAGTCACATGAAGAAAATGCTGAAGTTATATAACCCGTAACATATGTTAGATTACCATAACACACATATGTTACAGATATGTAGTCACGCACAGGTTATTGACTTTTACAATCATTCTGAACGACAGGAGAAGTGCACACGTCCTCACAATTTTGGGGGGGAATCTATTGAGGGTTTCTTTCTGTCGTGGACTTTCTGCCTTGTCTGCCAGATCCAGACAAATTAGGTATGGGTGCAGACGTGCACATAAATCTCACAAACACTGTGCTAACGCATTTTCAAGTTGCTTACCTTGTGTAATTTGTAAAAAAAGTCACAGTTACATACGGTTCTCTTTCTTTACACCCGTCCTCCAAGGATAAAGCTCAAGTTTATGTGCCATTATGTAGTACATACATTGGAAATCTTACTCAGAGCTCAACCCATCACAGGGATATTAATGGTTAGTCACAACATTAGGTCCTTGGTGTAAAGTATCTAAGTGAGTTGTATGATTACAGTGAACTGCTTAGGGGCTTTGGGGCTCATCTTGGCTGATGGATGCCCTCAGGATTAGCGTTATGTGCTGCTAATTTTAAATGGCTGCATTTAAACTGTCAGTAAGCACTTCATTATTACAAACAGCAAGTATGAGTGTGAGGTAATGACATAAGCATCGTACTTGACACACCTCTGTCCACATGGCCCATTATCTAGCCATGCATACGGTGGAAAACATTTGAATCATCCCTGATGACTTTGGTTCAGGGGTGAATCGGAATCGGTCATTAGTTCCCCTGTTGGCTGATGGGAAAGCGTAGTACACTTCCTTGTAAAGGGATCAACAAGGTTAAAATGTACAGTACCATTTAGGGCTTTTTCTAAAACAGAGAAATGCACGCACGCACGCGCACACACACACACACACACACACACACACACACACACACACACACACACACACACACACACACACACACACACACACACAGCTGGGTGCCGCTGCCGAGCTCTCATTAGGATGCTGGAACAGTGACAGAAACGTTGACCAGGAAAAGCCTTATGGAAGTGACAAATTTAAACTGAGTTCTAGGAGTAGACTAACTGCATGTTAATAAAGGAAAACATTTAGTCAATATTGCTGCTGTAATTATAGTGGAGTTGATTTAGTCTCTGGAGCATCAGCAGTATACTACACCACAGAACAAAACAGCATGTTGATTGCTAACTAATTACCTGAACAGAGATGATGCAATTACCTGTAAGAGTCATTAGAGGATATTGAAGGATGTGGTTTGAAGAAATGTAACATATTGCTTTTCATACCGTGTAGCAAGAACAGGTGAGACTCGAGTGTAACAAACTTACATAAACCACAAACTTACCAGATATAAAAGACTGGGGAACTAGCATGGATACACCCACAGTCACTTCTCTTGTTTCTCAGAGCAGAGAAACAGCTAGTGATCCAATACCCTGTCCTTTCGTCAGTTACATAAATGCCACATTCTGTCGGAGTTTCAAACTGTATTTTTAGACTGGCAGGAACAGATAAGGATGCTTGCCAATTACTGCTCCATTACATAACAGGGGGCAATGTATGGCATACCCCCTATGCTTCAATGAGGTAAAGTGTCCCTTTAGTGTCCTCCTCTCTCTGCCACACTCTCAGAAACATCACAGAGAGAGAGAGAGAGGGTTGCCTTATTAGCACACAAATGCTACATTTGATTAGGATTACTTACAAGGTCCTTGGTAAACTGCTGTGTATACTACTACAGTACTGTGCTCATAGCGTTATCTTAGTAAAATGTTTTTATGACCTCTCTGCCTTTAGCCAACTGATTGAAAAGAAAAGCAATGCTGTTTGGGTTCTTGGTACTCTATCAGACAAAATTCCTCACACAAAGTGAAAGAGCAAAATGTCTCTAAACCCACTTCATTTAATGGTCCATAATACTGTATGTATTTACAGCCTCAAAAGTTTGTTTTTGTCAAATATTTGTGATTCTGCATTACTAATTGGGACAGAAAAAGCAGTTTACACCTTCTGGTACCAGCTTTTGAAAAGAAAGTTAGCTGCACACAATACGGTCAAGATCGACACATATAACGTGGATAACAATATCAAACTCTTCTTTCCTCCTTGTTCTTTGAGAGGCTATATTATATCTGCATGCTAGCCCCACCTGGTGGTTATGAATATCAAAGGCATATCTGTCTAACTGGGTGAGTTGTGTGAAATAAATATATATTTTGAAGTAATGCTTTGTTTTTGCCTCAGAAGGACACTATTTGAATGTTGAGGGGTTTAAGTAGCACAGCAATTTTACAAAATGTAGAGTCTTAAAAAGGTCTGTACGTGTGCAATTAACATCATCCCAGGTCAAGATCAAGACGTATAACATGGACAACAATGTCAAACTCTTCTTTCCTCCTTGTTCTTTGAGAGGCTATAGTCTGTCTGCATGCTAGCTCCATCTGGTGGTTGTGAATATCAAATGGGGTTTCAGCAGCACAGCCATTTCACAAAAAGTGGAGTATTAAAAAGGTCTGTGTGTCTGCAATAAACATTATCCCAACATCAAATACACTTTTTGTGTTCAGTTTCCTTCACAAGGAATGCAAAGCCAACTTCCTCTTGGGACCCCTGTAGAGCCCATAATGTCCCAATGACATGAGTACCAACATTAGAATTACATCAATCGGGCCTCCCGAGTGGCGCAGCGGTCTAAGACACTGCATCACAGTGCTTGAGGTGTCACAACAGATCTGGGTTCAATCCCAGGCTGTGTCACAGCCAGCCGTGACTGGGAGACCCATGAGGCAGTGCACAATTGGCCCAGTGTTGTCTGGGTTAGGGGAGGGTTTGGTAGGCCGGGATGTCCTTGCTCCATCGCGCTCCATCGCGCTCTAGCGACTCCTTGTGGTGGGCTGGGTGCCTGCAAGCTGACCGCCAGTTGTACAGTGTTTCCTTTGACACATGGTGCGGCTGGCTTCAGGGTTAAGCGAGCAGTGTGTCAAGAAGCAGGGTTGTGTTTTTGAGAATGCATTGCTCTTGAGCTTTGCCTCTCCCGAGTCTGTGCAGCGATGGGATAAGACTGTAAAAGTACCACAAAAAAATGGTATTACATCAATCACCCTCTAATTCACATAGCTGTAATGTAGGAAACTGGAGGAAAGGTCAGTGTCTCTCTTTCACCAAAGCTGCACTGAGAGGGAGGGGGGTTACCATAACAACCTTATATCATTAAGTCAAGGGGATACAATATGTTTCAGGGCCTTGCGTTGCTCATCCATTCAGCCAATTATGTGGTAAATGTATTGGAGGACTTTCACTGGGACTAAAACCTTTTTTCCCAACTAACTGTAACGTACATACTGTCCAAGCCAGGCCCATCTGTAAAATTAAGTCTATAGAATGTCACAAAGTTTGGCAGTGATGGTGATGGTCACAAAGTTTGACAGTGAAGTGTCCTACTTCTGTGTGGGCCATGAAGGGATTACAGATAGAGTGCCTTCAGAGAGTATTCATACCCCTTAACTTATTCCACATTTTGTTATGTTACATTATGAATACAACATGGATTAAATAGATGCCTTTCCTCACCCATCTACACACAATACCCCATAATGACAAAGTGAAAACATGTTTTAGAAATTATTGCAAATGTATTGAGGTGTGAATCTGGGGTAGATCAACTGAACACGGAAAACACAGCAAAATTACAAATAAGAATACTGTAATTGATTAACATTGAACAACAGATCGCATAGCTAGCAAATCTGATCCCAGTAAACAGATCGTTAACAGGCTGTTAGCCAGTACCAACAGCATGGCAGTTCTGCAGGCTGTTGCAGCTTCGTGTTTATCCTTCCTGTGTAATGAACTGTGAAGGGATGGCATTCACACATAAACATACTAAGGGAGAGACATATGGAGACTAGACTTCAGGCAGGATGGGATAGAGATAAAGATGTCATGTGTAACATTGAATGGGTTTGTGTACCTGAGGAGCTTATGGTGAGAGAACAGGCCCTGTCATAGTTTTAATGGAATACCTGTCAGTGGGCAGCTGCCTTGTTAAAAATGGCCTCAGCAGTTTTGGTTCCATGTGTGAAACAGAAAGAATAAATAATTTATATTAAGAAGATCCATCACAATTCCATTGTAATAACATCCTTGTTTGAGTCTGACATATCACAAAAATGGAAAGTAAACATTTGTTTCAACATTTGAGGACAATAATTCTCATTTTGGGGGGGGACTCTTATTCATATGAACTTGGAGGAGGAATGGGATACAGCATCAAACAAACCATAGAAGGGGCCTCCCGAGTGGCGCAGCAGTCTAAGCCACTGCATCGCAGTGCTTGAGGCTTCACTACAGACCCGGGTTCGATCCCAGGCTGTTTAACAGCCGGCCGTGACCGGGAGACCCATGAGGCGGCGCACAACTGGCCCAACGTCGTCCGGGTTAGGGGAGGGTTTGGCCGGACAGAATTTCCTTGTTCCATTGCACTTTAGCGACTCCTTGTGGCAGGCCGGGCGCATGCAGGCTGACTGCGGTCGCCAGCTGGACAGTGTTTCCTCCTGCCTGCTTCCAGGTTAAGCGAGCAATGTGTCAAGAAGCAGTGTGGCTTGGCAGGGTTATGATTCGGAGGACGCATGGCTCTCAACCTTCGCCTCTCCCGAGTCCGTAGAGGAGTGGCAGCGATGGGACAAGACTGTAACAACCAATTGGATATCACAAAATTGGGGAGAAAAAGGGGTACAAAAAAATGATAATAGAAAACTAAAGGATGAAGAAAACAGGAGTAGTTATTCAGAGTTGATAAAACACTGCTTGTCTGCTCCAAACCCTAAGGCCCCTATAGCTAGTGTCTTCATGAAAGGGTTTATTTCTAGCACAGCCAGAGTGGAGTAGAGTAGGGAAAACCACATTCTGTAGCTGGTTTGTTTGTTCTGTGGACTCCACAGCTGCAGCAGTGCCTCCCCTCTCTCTCTCTCTTGTCTGGAAGCTGTTGAGCTGAGATTCAGATGTTCTCAACCCTTCTGGGACACATAAATGTAACAGTGAATAGCAGAGAGGGGTCTGCTCAAGAACACAAACACGGCTAGAACAGAACATTTAAGGATATAGGAGGAATGTAAAAAATCCCAATATGTAAAACATTTCCACTCAACATTCAATGGGCTTTTCATCCATATTTGACAACCATATGAATCCTCTCTGAAACTTTTGGGCCAGGTGAAGGTCTGAAAAGGATAACGTTTTGTCTCTCTTGTGATAATGCATCAATGTTCTTTAACATTCTCATGTAAAAAAAAAAGTGGGGAAAAGGCCAACACGTTTTCTTTATTTTTATTCCAAGCAGATGAGAAGCCAGCAAAAAGACTCTAGGCCAGGTGTCTTTGACTTGGTAACTCTCCAGCAAGCTGCGGACCAAACAAAGGCTTATTGGGGAATCTCCGGGAAGCCTGTGTTGTTGGAATGGAATGCCCCTCCATTGTATAGGTCAGCACTGGACATTTAATCACTCACCATAGGATCTCTGAGTCTGTTATTCACACTACTGCTCTGTGACAGGGTCTCACATCCGTCTTGTCTTGTCCTCACTTGCCTCAATAGAATCTATTAGTGGAACACAGACATGACAATTGCCCGGCCATTGTTGCTGTCTTGACTTGGCCAAGATATATCAAACTAATTGCTTAATTCTTTTTGTCACTAATCATCCTCATGTTCGTGCTCAGAGTCAGGAAAAGAGTCAGGCCAACTGGTGGGTACAGTAGCATGATCTGTTTGCACAGTAAAATAAGTGGTGTACATTTAACTCGGAAAGTATTAAATGTACACTATTTTCAGTGAACATATACATCCCACTGAACTGGTATTAAAATAACACTTTTAAAAGTGTTAAAGATTTAACTCTGTGGCAGTGTTTCCCATTCAATTCTTACAGTGTTCAAATGAACTTGATTGTGGTGTTTGCATAGCTCTACTGTAGAGTAATAGGCAACACCTGCAGTGTAAAACATAAAACTTGATTTAGAGTTAACTGAACAGTGGCTGATGCTGCTACACTTTCTCAGTGTACGGAATTAACACCTGTAGTGTTACTGTAAATCATTTTGGGTTTTGTTTTAACACTGTATGGTGTAAAGCCTAATTTGCATTTTCCCAGGGAGCCTTTTCTTGTTGAGTGAATTGTAGGGTTACCACCAATGACTTTTTGTTAGTGACAGAGACATGGTTATTGAATTATTTCATTTTAAAAGCCGGTGGCTTTCACAAAGTGAGTACCTAGGTGAATGCTATCATAAAAAATGTACTCTATGACAATACAATACTTATATCATTAGGCCTTACTTTGATGGCTTAGTTTTTAAACTCCTGGTTTAAAGGCCACATCAGCCCGCAAGTCACAATATGCTGAAATAACATAACAATAACAAGGCTATATACAGGGGGTACCGGTACCGAGTCAATGTGCGGGGGTACAGCTTAGTTGAGGTAATTTGTAAAGTGACTATGCATAGATAATAAACAGCGAGTAGCAGCAGGGTAAAAACAAATTGGGGGGGGGGGGGGGGTGTCAATGTAAACAGTCCAGTTGTCAATTTGAATAATTGTTCTACAGTCTTATGGCTTGGGAGTAGAAGCTGTTAAGGAGCCTTTTGGTCCTAGACTTGGCGCACCGGTATCACTTGTCGTGCTGTAGCAGAGAGAACAGTCTATGACTTTGGTGACTGGAGTCTTTGATAATTTTTGGGGACTTCCTCTGACACCGCCTGGTATAGATGTCCTGGATGGCAGGAAGATTGGCCACAGTGATGTACTGGGCCGTATGCACTATCCTCTGTAGTGCCTTGTGGTCAGTGACCAAGCAGCTGCCATACCAGGCGATGATGTAACCAGTCAGGATGCTCTCGATGGTGCAGCTGTATTACTTTTTGAGGATCTGAGTACTGCCAAATCATTTCAGTCTCCTGTCTTGGTGTTTTTGGCCCATGATAGTTTGTTGGTGATGTGGACACCAAGGAACTTGAAGCTTTCAATCTGCTCCACTACAGCCCTGTCGATGAGAATGGGGGCGTACTCTCTCCTCATTTTCCTGTAGTCCACAATCATCTCCTTTGTCTTGATCACTTTGAGGAAGAGGTTGTTATCCTGGCACCACATTACCAGGTCTCTGACCTCATCCCTATAGGCTGTCTCATCGTTGTCGGTGATCAGGCCTACCACTGTGTGTCGTCGGCAAACTTAATGATGGTGTTGGAGTCGTGCCTGGCTGTGCAGTCATGAGCGAACAGGGAGTACAGGAGGGTATTGAGCACGCACCCCTGAGGGGCCCCCGTGTTGAGGATCAGCATGGCAGATGTGTTGTTACCTACCCTTACCACCTGGGGATGGACCGTCAGGAAGTCCAGGATCCAGTTGCAGAGGGAGATGTTTAGTCCCAGGGTCCCTAGCTTCGTGATGAGCTTTGAGGGCACTATGGTGTTGAACGCTGAGCTGTAGTCAATAAATGGCATTCTAACGTAGGTGTTCCTTTTGTTCAGCTGGGAAAGGGCAGTGTGGAGTGCAATAGAGATTGCATCATCTGTGGATCTGTTGGGGTGGTATGGAAATTGGATTGGGTCTAGGGTTTCTGGGATAATGGTGTTGATGTGAGCCATGACCAGCCTTTCAAAGCACTTCATGGCTAGAGATGTGAGTGCTGCGGGTCTGTAGTCATTTAGACAGGTTACCTTGATGTTTTTGGGCACAGGGACTATGTTGGTCTGCTTGAAACATGTAGGTATTACAGACTCGGTCAGGGACAGGTTGAAAATGTCAGTGAAGACACTTGCCAGTTGGACAGTGCATGCTCAGAGCACACGCCCTGGTTATCTGTCTGGCCCCACGGCCTTGTGAATGATGACCTGTTTAAAGGTCTTATTCTTCACATCTGTTATGGAGAGCGTGATCACACAGTCGTCCGGAATAGCTAACGCTCTCACACATTCTTTAGTGTTGCTTGCCTCGAAGCAAGTGTTGAAGTTATTTAGCTCATCTGGTATGCTCGTGTCACTGGGTATCTTGCGGATGTTCTTCTCTTTGTAGTCCGTAATAGTTTGCAAGCCCTGCCACATCTGACGAACGTCGGAGCCAGTGTAGTACGATTCAATCTTAGTCCTATATTGATGCTTTACCTGTTTGATGGTTTGTTGGAGGGAAAAGCGGGATTTCTTATAAGCGTCCAGGTTAGAGTCTCGCTCCTTGAAAGCGGCAGCTCTACCCTTTAGCTCAGTGCGGATGTTGACTGTAATCCATGGCTTCTGGTTTGGGTATGTACATATGGTCACTGTGGGGACTATGTCATCAATTCACTTATTGATGAAGCCAGTGACTGATGTGGTGTACTCCTCAAAGCCATCGGAATAATACCGGAACATATTCCAGTCTGTGTGAGCAAAACAGTCCTGTAGTTTATCATCTGCGTCATCTGACCACTTCCTTATTGAGCGAGTCACTGCTACTTCCTGCTTTAGTTTCAGCTTGTAAGCAGGAATCAGGAGGATAGAGTTATGGTCAGATTTGCCAAATGGAGAGCGATGGAGAGCTTTGTATGCTTCTCTGTGTGTGGAGTAAAGGTGGTCCATAGTTATTTTTCCTCTGGTTGCACATTTAACATGCTGATAGAAATTAGGTAAAACGGATTTAAGTTTCCCTGCATTAAAGTCCCCGGCCACTAGGAGCGCCGCCTCTGGATGAGCATTTTCTTGTTTGCTTATGGCCTTATACAGCTCTTTGAGGGCTGTCTTAGTGCCAGCATCAGTTTGTGGTGATAAATAGACAGCTACGAAAAATATAGATGACATCTCTCTTGATAAATAGTGTGGTCTACAGCTTATCATGAGATACTCCACCTCAGGTGAGCAAAACCTTGAGACTTCCTTAATAATAGATATTGTGCACTAGCTGTTATTTACAAATAGACACATACCACCACCCTGGTTTTCGATTAAAAAAAATTGACATTAAATGCACTATGCATTATGTGGGTTGAATGTTGTAACAACACAGAATAAAACAATTATTGAAATTCGCATGATGGTAGTGACTGCCCATTACTGTGTGTCACTTATTAACCATAATTTATTCATATTACTTTACTTTAGTAAACTATTTAAGTTGTTGTGTATATATCTTACATTTGTTTTAGGCCTATTTTATGACTTTATTGTTTTATTCCAAGTCATAATCTCATCTCTATAGAGCTGCTGCCTATTCTCTCTGACAAAATCACTGTTTTAGTAGTTCTTCAAAGTAAATAAGGCATACTTTTATGACTGCGAATACCAACTATCAATAACTTATTTTCAGGTAGAGATACCTCACAAAGCAGCTGATCTCTATCCCTCTAGATTGGCTTTCTTCTGTCTCTTCTCTCCGGCTATGACTGCACCATAGAGATATATAGAGGACTCATCTTAAAACCTGTTATGGCTAGGGGGCAGTATTTTCACGGCCGGATAAAAACACGTACCCGATTTAATCTGATTATTACTCCTGCCCAGAAACTAGAATATGCATATAATTATTAGCTTTGGATAGAAAACACTCCAAAGTTTCTAAAACTGTTTGAATGGTGTCTGTGAGTATAACAGAACTCATTTGGCAGGCCAAAACATGAGAAGATTCTGTACAGGAAGTACCCTGTCTGACCATTTCTTGCCCTTCTTGATTATCTCTATCCATTACAGTGGATCTCTGCTGTTATGTGACACTTCCTACGGCTCCCATGGGATCTCAGAAGGCGGCAAAAAGCTGAATCGTGGCTTTGCAGGCTCTGGCTGAAAAAAAGTAGCGCGTTTGAATAGTGGCCAGTCACAGTACTATGAAACTCAGGCTCGTGCACGAGGGGATCCCATGCTTTAATTTTCTCTCTCTTTGTACGTATACACGCTTTGCCGGTCGGAATATTATCGCTTTTTTACGAGAAAAGTGGCATAAAAATTGATTCTAAACAGCGGTTGACATGCTTCGAAGTACGGTAATGGAATATTTAGAAATCTTTTGTCACGAAATGCGCCATGCTCGTGACCCTTATTTACACTTCGGATAGTGTCTTGAACGCACGAACAAAACGCCACTATTTGGATATAACAATGGAGTATTTTGAACCAAACCAACATTTGTTATTGAAGTAGCAGTCCTGGGAGTGCATTCTGACGAAGAACACCAAAGGTAATCAAACTTTTCTAATAGTAAATCGGAGTTTGGTCAGGGCTAAACTTGGTCGGTGTCTAAATGGCTAGCCGTGATGGCTGGGCTATCTACTGAGAATATTGCAAAATGTGCTTTCACCGAAAAGCTATTTTAAAATCGGACATATCGAGTGCATAGAGGAGTTCTGTATCTATAATTCTTAAAATAATTGTTATGTTTTTTGTGAACGTTTATCGTGAGTAATTTAGTAAATTCACCGGATGTTTGCGGGGGGTATGCTAGTTCTGAACGTCACATGCTAATGTAAAAAAGCTGGTTTTTGATATAAATATGAACTTGATTGAACAAGTAGAGTTATACAATGCCTGCATTGTATAACATAATGTCCTAGGGTTGTCATCTGATGAAGATCATCAAAGGTTAGTGCTGCATTTAGCTGTGGTTTTGTTTTTTGTGACATTATATGCTAGCTTGAAAAATGGGTGTCTGATTATTTCTGGCTGGGTACTCTGCTGACATAATCTAATGTTTTGTTTTCGCTGTAAAGCCTTTTTGAAATCGGACAGTGTGGTTAGATTAACGAGAGTCTTGTCTTTAAAATGCTGTAAAATAGTCATATGTTTGAAAAATTGAAGTTTTCGGATTTTAGAGGAGTTTGTATTTCGCGCCACGCCCCCATCATTGGATATTGGAGCAGGTGTTCCGCTAGCGGAACGTCTAGATGTAAGAGTTAATATCTGTGCCATTATAGCATCTGTGACAGCATGGGCAGCGCCATTGAGGCTACAACCCAAAGGAATCCGCACCCAGTTGACTACTTTAAAATGGCAGAAGCATGGAGGAAGCCCTTATGGGGCTACCAATGCTTAAATGGCCTTTTGGCGACCAGAGGCCTCTATCATTTCTATTGTCTGCACCACACAGACCAGACAAGTAGGCACGCAATGGATTATGGTCATTGTAACTAAGTTAATTACCAGGCTTTGGGCGCTAAACTATGTTGAATATTGGCCTGTTGGAAACTACAACTCTCTACTACATTGCACAGTTCCAGCTTGATCTGATTTATCTCTACAGAAACTGTGCATTGCGCTCACTGTTTTTTTTTATGAAATGGGATTCAAATAATTTAACTTAGTTGCTTAGCACTAGGCCTCTTATGCGATGCAATGTCATCACACTTGATTAATGATCTACTAGTCGCACACATCTCAAAAAAAGTATACCAGACATTTTTACTGTGATTTGTTTGGACATAGGGGTCAATCAAAGTTTAAAATGTTGTGAGTGCGTGAGTGTGTGTGTCTACTGTATTTGTGTGTCATGCCTGTGAACACATTTTGCTTTCACAATTTAACATTTGGCAAACAGCACCCTGGTAGGCTTCTGCAGCCTTTGCAGCCTCACTCTACCCATAATATCAAAGTCGCTTTTGATAAGGCCGAAAATTAATAAAACGAATATTGAATAAATGTGCTTCAAACTGTTTGCTTGGAATGATTTGTACAGTACCTACTGTATCTCTCTACCTGACTTGCGCATGAGAGCGCATCCGAATCAGTCAGGAAAGACGTGATACCGTAAAGTGTTGTGTACTCGCGCACACAAATTCCGAAGGAGGCTGAAGCGCGGATGGCTTGACTGCGTTTTGCAAGCTACGGGTAGACGTCTAGATTGAATCAAATTATTCCACACTTTTTATTTGTGTTTGTATGATTCCATTGCGCCACAGACAGAAGGACCGCTTTAACCCCAGTGCGTAAGTGAACCAATTTTTTTCGTGATCTATTGAGTGAGGCAAGTTAATTTTTGACCTAACTTCTGAGTTATTGGATTACTTGGTGGGGGGCCAACGGGAACTGGCAATGGGAGCGTGCCTTTGCTGTGCCTCGTACATTTTTACAGCCTGGTGCCAAGGGACAACAAAAACATGGGTAGCGGTAGTAGTCGAGGAAAGAAGGTTGCACCTGCGAGTGTCAACGAGATAAACGCATTCAAAAGAGATGACAACACAGTCCATGTTTCGAAAGTGGAAAGTCACTTGTTCAAACCATTGAAGAAACCCAAATTGACGAATTTAAATCAGTCACGAAACATAACGCAACAACTAGACTGCCACAGTGAAGGACACGACTCGGAATTTTCAGCAGAGGACGATGACATTGATGTGGGACTGGACCGGGTTCTAGAGGAATATGACAATCGGGAATTGCGTTCCAAAAGGAAAACTTTTGCAAAGATGCTTTTAATCGGGTCAGACACGAATGGATTCTGTAATTCCAGACGGGTCTACAATGAAAGCGATTCCAATTTAACCCCTCACTTGCAAAGTTGTGAGTTGTCGGAAGGGACGGGGGCACATTGTCCATATAACGGTTCTGTAGGAGTCATCAACAAGGACAAGAATGTCTTTCACCACTTTTCCAAAGATACACACATTCAGTTCCCAAGCGGCACTCAGGAAAATGTAAGAATATTATTTTAGCTCATTCTGATCAGTGGTGATGGACGAGCATAATGAAAATGACAGCATTTGATTTATTATTTTCTGTCATATAAAATGTTAAAATTACCTAACCAATGGCATTGGTAACCGATTAAATGTTTTTATTGTAAAGTTTTCTGCAAACCATATACAGTGCTTTCAGAAAGTATTCACACCCCTTGACAAATGTTGTTGTGTTACAAAGTGGGATTAAAATGGATTCAATTGTCATTTTTTGTGTGCATGATCTACAGAAAATTCTCTGTAATGTCAAAGTGGAAGAATTTTTATTTTTATTTTTATTATTAATAGAAAATATAATCTAATATATTTTGATTAGATAAGTATTCAACCCCCTGAGCCAATACATGTTACAATCATATTTGGCAGTGATTACAGCTGTGAGTCCTTCTGGGTAAATCTCGAAGAACTTTGCACACCTGGATTGAACAATATTGACAAATCTTTCTTTAAAAAATGTATCAAGCTCTGTCAAGTTGGTTGTTGATCATTGCTAGACAGACATTTTTTGTAATTACTTCACCACTATGGCCTATTTATTGCCTTACCTCCTTACTTCATTTGCACACACTGTATACAGATTTTCTATTGTGTTATTGACTGTACGTTTGTTTATCCCATGTGTAACTCTGTGTTGTTGTTTTTGTCGCACTGCTTTGCTTTATCTTGGCCAGGTCACAGTTGTAAATGAAAACTTGTTCTCAACTGGCCTACCTGGTTAAATAAAGGTGAAATAAACAAAAAAATCGCAATATTTTTTTTTTTCAACTCTTGCCATAGATTAACAAGCCATTTAAGTCAAAACTGTAACTAGGCCATTCAGGAACATTCAATGTCGTCTTGGTAACAACTCCAATGTATATTTGGCCTTGTGTTTTAGGTTATTGTCCTGCTGAACGGTGAATTTGTCTCCCAGTGTCTGTTGGAAAGCAGACTGAACCAGGTTTTCCTCTAAGATTATGCCTGTGCTTAGCTCTATTCCGTTTCTTTTTATCCTAGAAACTCCGTAGTTCTTGCCGATGACAAGCATACTCATAACATGATGCAGGCACCACAATTCTTGAAAATATGAAGAGTGGTACTCAGTGATGTGTTGTGTTGGATTGGATTTGCCCCAACACTTTGTATTCAGGACAAAAAGTACATTTCTTTGCCAATTTTTTGCCTTATTGCAAACAGGATGCATGTTTCGGAATATTTGTATTATGTACAGGCTTCCTTCTTTTCACTCTGTAATTTATGTTAGTATTGTGGATGAACTACAATGTTGTTGATCCATCCTCAGTTATCTCCTATCATAGCCATTAAACTCTGTAACTGTTTTAAAATCGACATTGGCCTCATGGTGAAATCCCTGAGTGGTTTCCTTTCTCTTTAGGAAAGATGCCTGTATCTTTGCGGTGACTGGGTGTATGGATACACCATCCAAAGTGTAAAATTAATAACTGCATCATGCTGAAAGGGATATTCAAAGTGTGCTTTTTTTTACCCATCTACCAAGAAGGTGTCCTTCTTTGCGAACCATAAGAAAACCTTATTGGTCTTTGTGGTTGAATCTGTACTTGAAATTCACCAGTCGACTTAGGGACATTACATATAATTGTATGTGTGGGGTACAGAGATGAGGTAGTCATTTAAAAATAATGTTAAACACTATTATTGCACACAGAGTGAGTCAATCCAACTTATTATGTGACTTGTTAAAGCTGAAATATGTAACTTTTTGGGCGACCTGACCAAATTCATATAGAAAGTGTGTTATAGATCTGTCATTCTTATTGAAAACAAGTTTATGAAGCGGTAGATGTGTTCTGTGTGTGCTATTTCTATTCTTCCCATTCTTAAGTTTAGTTTTTGCGTCTTTTACTTGCAGTTTTGTACACTAGCTGAAAATACAATATTTTTGATTATTGAAAATATATTTCACAGCGTTTTAGATGGCACAATGATTCTCTACACTATACATTGCTTGTTTTGTCACATAGACTGAAATTAGGCAAACTATTAGGATTTTAACAACCAGGATATGGCAGAGCAATTTCTGCATATTGCACCTTTAAGAACATTTTTACTTCTGAACTTATCTAGCCTTGCCGTAACAAAAGGATTGAATACTTAAAGACTCAAGAACTTTCAGCGATTAATTTTTTATTCATTTGAAAACATTTTTAAGAACATAATTCCACTTTGCCATTATGGGGTATTGTGTGTAGATCAGTGAAACAAAATCTAAATGTTATCCATTTTAATTTGAGGCTGTAACACAACAAAATGTGGAAAAAGTCAAGGGGTGTGAATACTATCTGAAGGAACTGTATGGTGTTCTCTGACAGCTCTATTGTCAAAACTCTCAACAGGACTTCTTGACAAAGGGGACTTGTGTGGAGTCAGTGCCTCGCATAGAATCAGACTCGTAAGTAACTGCCGATCGGGCAAGATCAAATTCACCTTGAGCATAACAAAATACCAAACCTTTGGGCAGATTAGATTAGTTACATGTCAGCAAACCACTTGCAAACAACTGCTTTATTGTGGCTAATTTATAAAGATACTTTTCAACATGAGAAAATGCTACTAAAAAAAGATTATTAAATATTGAATTACACTTTGAAGTTATTGTGAAATAGGCCTAGGCTGTATTGCCTCTATGGTGCACATTACACACTGACTGTATCCATTATGCATCACAATTTGGTCCAAAGTTTCATCTATAAAACTATTGCTTTAATCTAGGACCATTTCTGAAACCCTCTCTGCGAGTCAATTTCTTGTTATAACAATTTTGGACATATCTCTCCGTTCCTTCCCAGAGTCCCTGTCGATAGCCATGGCCCCTCTCTTTCCATGCCCGTCATCCTGTATGATGGATCAGAAGTGGACCTGATGGAGACCATAGAGAGAGAGTTTAGTTGACCCCACAGGAGAGACTGGTGGCAACCTGCTCACATTTCCTGCATTCACATTTGGAGAAGCACATTGCTCATTTTAAAGATGTACTATGTTGCTAAAATTCTAATAGTTCGCCTAATTTCAGTTTGTGTCAAAACAAGCAAGTTTAGTGTAAGGAATCATTGTACCATCTAAATCGCTGTGAAACATATTTTTGATAACCAAAAATATAGTATTTTCAGCTGTTTGAAGCTGTACAAAACCGCAAGTAAAAGACACGAAAACTAAACTAAAGAACGGGAAGCATAGAATTGGCGCAAATAGAACAGATCTACCACTCCTTAGACTTGCTTTCGATGACAATGACAGATCTATGACACAAATTTCTATGTGAATTTGGTCTGGTCGCCCCAAAATGTACATATTGCCGCTTTAAAGTCTAAATTGGCAGGATAACTTTTGAACCAAAGAGTTGTTTTGTTGTTGTTATGAATTGATGATAGGTGCTGTTTCAGTCAGTTGAAAATCAGTACTGCATTTGCAGCACCATGCAGGGCACCCACCACCAACTAATTTACTAAACTATGAATTATCTCCATGGTTATGTCTGTCAATAGCTAATAGACAGAACCATCCATGTCCATGTGGAATTCAACATCAAATCGGACCACAAAAATGCTGAAGAAACAATTCTTTTCACGGTCTTATAAATATTTGTCATTGAGCAATGTACTTGTGGTTTTGTATTCTTACTGTTGCATAATGTTAGAGTAAAACAGCTGAAGGACGTTGTACTCATTTCCACAAGGCTTATGGGCATGCTATACTAGTAGAAGGAAAGGCATATTTTTTCTCTCCATGCCTACTTTTGAAAGGTATGTGCTAGATTTGTGTATTTATGTTTCATTTCCTGACCACAGTTCCTGCGGTCTTTCCACCCTTCCTCAGAAGGAATATACAGCAGCAGTGGGGATTTTAAAATTCAGATATTGACTGGCCAAACTCAATCAACAAAGCTCATATGCATCGAAACCAGTGCACTACATTGAATGCACTTATAACCAATCCGAGAAATGAGGTTTGAGCCACATACACAAACTTTATAACATTTGGGTTATTATCAGTGTATGGCTACTTCCCATATCTTTAGCTCTTTGCACAGAAGGCCACTGTAGTCGAGTATACTGTTATGGAGTAAACTAGCTAGTCATCGCTCTGCAATATAACAACACTTTGCATGTCTGCCTGCCTGTTAAAAAATAACCCGGTTAACAGTATGCAACATTTATAACGCTATTGCTTCGCTTCATCTATTGCACAGTTACAGTTTGGATATGATATATTATTGTGACAGGAAATAACAGATTTGCATGCAAATCTCTTGGATATTGGTGGCGCTCCGCCCCACCTGCCTCACGTGATGAATTGGCAGCAGGATTTTAGAGGAGCTCAATGTGGCCCCTTTTTTGGCAACTCACTTTCCACTGAAAGAGAGAAATCCAGTCACAGATCTTCAGTTCTACTACCCCACTGTGGTGAGATACAGGAATTGCATCTACACACATACCCATTTACACGCAATATATTGAATTGGAACACTGATATATGTGTTGAATTTGTCCCTTCCACAATGTGATATTTCCAAAGTGGCTTAATTTCAGATTGTGACATTCACTCCCTCAATGGTTGAGGGAATTAATGAGGTAGAGATTTGCAATGTAGTATTTCGTAGTAAATGGTGGTCAACAGGATGTACTAAATACTGTTTATTACATCTGTCCTCTTATATTTCAATCTGCTTATATGTTCTAATAATGAAAATAGACATTTTACAACACAGATTTACATAGTCCATAAATCCCAAGTGGGATGAACTCCCGAGTGGTGCAGCTGTCTAAGGCACTGCATCTCAGTGCTAGAAGCATCACTACAGACCCTGGTTTGATTCCAGGCTGTATCACAACCAGCCGTGATTGGGAGTCCCATAGGGCAATGCACAATTGGCCCAGCATCGTTAGGGATTGGCCGGGGTAGGCCGTCATTGTAAATAACAATTTGTTCTTAACTGACTTGCCTAGTTAAATAAAATAAAAAAACATTTAAATGATTTATTATACCTCTCACATGGAAAGCTTTGAATAAATAAATAAACTAGCTATGGCTATTATATTGTGTTGATGTTAATTTAATGTATTAATATACATGCATGATTTATTAAGAATGCACCTGTCATAGCTGTGTGGAGAGACGGACCAAGGCGCAGCGTGCTCTGAGTTCCACATATTTTATTAAGTGAAACTTTGAACAAAACAAATGAAGAAACAACAAACCGTGACTTCAGAGATGCTACATGCACTAACTCAAAGCACAGTAGGGAAATAGCTGCCTAAATATGATCCCCAATCAGAGACAACGATAAACAGCTGCCTCTGATTGGGAACCATACCAGGCCAACATAGACATAAACATACTAGATCACCCACCCTAGTCACACCCCGACCTAACCAAAATAGAGAAAAAAAAGGCTCTCTATAGTCAGGGCGTGACTATAGAGATTCTCTGGTCTGATGAAACCAAGATTGAACTCTTTGGCCTGAATGCCAAGCATCACGTCTGGAGGAAACCCAGCACCATCCCTATGGTGAAGCATGGTGGTGGCAGCATCATATTGTGGGGATGTTTTTCAGCTGCAGGGACTGGGAGACTAGTCAGGATCGGAGACTAGTCAGGACCTCAGACTGGGGCAAAGGTTCACCTTCCAACAGGACAACGATCCTAAGCACACAGCCAAGACAACGCAGGAGTGGCTCCGGGACAAGTCTCTGAATGTCCTTGAGTGGCCCAGCCAGAGCCCGGACTTGAACCCGATCGAACATCTCTGGAGAGTCCTGAAAATAGCTGTGCAGCGATACTCCCAATCTAACCTGACAGAGCTTGAGAGGATCTGCAGAAAATAATCGTAGGAACTTCCCAAATACAGGTGTGCCAAGCTTGTAGCTTCATACCCAAGAAGACTTGAGGCTGTAATTGCTGCCAAAGGTGCTTCAACAAAGTACTAAGTAAAGGGTCTGAAGACTTATGTAAATGTGATATCTCCGTTTTTTATTTTTAATACATTTACAAGCATTTCTACAAACCTGATTTTGCTTTGTCATTATGGGGTATTGTGTGTAGATTGATGAGGGGAAAAAAACAATTTAATCCATTTTAAAATAAAGCTGTAACATAACAAAATGTTGAAAAAGTCAAGGGGTCTGAATACTTTCTGAATGCACTGCATATAAATACAAATAGCATTGAGTACATAACACAAATTTGCAGTGCTTTTTAAAAGTCTGAAGGGATATTCTACGATGATCATTCCTCCATCTCTCCACTTCTTTCCGGTAATGGAGGTAAAGATTCCTCCTCTTCCTCTTCCTCGTCCTCTGGCGGAGGCACAGGGGGTGGGGTAGGGCACTTACTAAGCTTCCTGCTCACCCTGGCGTACATTGGATTCCACCCCCTGTCACTCAAACCATCCTCTACCTCCTCCACCAATGAGAGAGGGCTTGTCAGGTCAAGCCCCTCCCCCGGGTCTGTGCCTGTAGTTTTTATTGGCTCATTGTCAGGCAGTGTGGTTGCGCTCAATTGCTGGACCAGTTCAGCTATGATCTCATAGTCTGGGCTTGCCAGGTCTGATGGCATTGTGACCATGGTTGTGTCATTGTCAGGCTGTGTGGTTGATTCGTGGACCAGTTCAGCTATGGTTTGATAGCCTGGGGTTATCAGGTCCACTTCCACAGAGGGTTCATCAGGAGTGAGCTCCCCAAAAATCTCATAGGTGTGCTTGGGTCGGACCCCCAGGAAAGGCCTCTGGTCCTTACCCTCCACCTGACCCTCTTCTTCAAGCTGAGCGATAAAGTTGGAGCTGAATTCTGCAGGGGCCTCCAGGAGATCAAGGTCGTTCACGATGGGGATATTGAGGGGGTCAGTGTCATTCACAATGGGGATATCGACAGGTTCAAGGCTGTTCACAATGGGGACATCCACAGATGCAAAGCTGTGCATGATGGGGGAATCCACGATGGGGGCATCCAGCACCAGGGTGTGAAGAACATTCATGATGGGTGTGTCCAGGGTGTTCCCTGAAGAGACAGGTGGGGGTACGGACACGAGGGGGCTGTCATCTTCCACCACGGATATAGGGGCTGGTATAGAGTGGAGCTCGGGTGTGAAGTTCAGGACGTCCCTCAGGTCACCTACAAGGTGAGAAAATAAGTAAATAATAGAGGAGAGTCACTTAACCTGAAGCTTAGCCAAAGAGAGATTGAGCCCCATTAGTTTCTGCCTGTGGCTATGGAACCCTGACCCATTCACCGGATGTGCTACCTTGTCCCGGACCTGCTGTTTTCGACTCTCTCTCTCTCTACCGCACCTGCTGTCTCTAACTCTGAATGATCGGCTATGAAAAGCCAACTGACATTTACTCCTGAGGTGCTGACCTGTTGCACCCTCTACAACCCCTGTGATTACTATTATTTGACCATGCTGGTCATCTATGAACGTTTGAACACCTTGGCCATGTACTGTTATAATATCCACCCGGCACAGCCAGAAGAGGACTGGCCACCCCTCAGAGCCTGGTTCCTCTCTGGGTTTCTTCCTAGGTTCCTGCCTTTTTTTCCTAGCCACCGTGCTTCTACACCTACATTGCTTGCTGTTTGGGGGTTTAGGCTGGGTTCCTGTATAGCACTTTGTGACATCGACTGATGTAAAAAGGACTTTATAAATACATTTGATTTGATTGATTGATAGTTTGAGAAGTGCACATGGGTGATTTGACGTAGCCTACCGATGTCGACAGTGGTGGGAGGGGAAGGAGATATAGTCATCATGGCCACAGGGGTTCCGTTGGCAATCTGCAAGGCACCTAGAGAATCACCTGCAGGACATCAAAACACACCTGTAATACTCACCCACTACCCACCACACTTGTGTGAAAGACACATGGGAGAAATGCGTAGGGAGATACAGAGAGAGTGATGAAGGCAGTACCTTGCTGATCTGGTGCCACCCTGTGGCTCCTCCAGGGATTGAGCCTGATGCCATCCTGCTCAGCAGGAAGCTGCTCTGGGACACTGTCTTCAGGTATGGGACTGAAATCTAACCAGGGAGGAGATGAAAACAGAACACATACGATAAGACAACCCTTCTGGCAGATCTAGAGGTAGCCTCGCTTACGGCTGAAACACAGAGTTTGGTTTCCCACCTCTCTCGTTTTTTCTGATGTCATTGATCATGGGGTTCTCCCTGGCGGCCAGGGTGTCCTCCAACTTTACCTGTCAATCAAAAACACATCACAGTATTCTGGGTTCATAATTTCGCTGTCATTGGTCTCAGGACAAAGTACTCTCAAAAGGATTCCATCCACCGCATCCCTCCCTCCCTTCTCTCTTCAACCCTTTGATCCCTTCTACACCTTCCTTGCTTCCTCCCATCCTCCGTATCTCCCTGCCTCCTCTCTTACTGACTTCTGTGTAACCCTGGTCAGGACATAGCTGTCGTCATTGTTGTTGCTTGTCTTGTCTCTCACCACTCTCATCAGCCGTGACTGGGTTCTCTCCACCTCCCCACCACCGTCCTGGAGCTCAAAGGATTGCCTGTGGAACACAACACAAACTAGAGAATCCGAACAAATACAACAGATATCTACTGATGCTTACAGAATTTCAAAGAATTTGGTGCACTCCCCAATATTCAACAATGCATGAAAAATGATTTACTTTTAGAATCAAGTGCACAAACAATAAATGTGGTTCACCATTAACTAATGCATATCAGCAACAGTATCTCTAAACAGTATATAAAGTGATTATTTGCTGATAACAGACCTGTATTTAAGGTGTGTTCATGATATATTAGTCTGTGTTTGAACTTTTGCACTCACACATTGGTGCTATCAAATCACTGTTTGAAGGTGTTTGATTCTGGCTTGAAATATACTTATTCATGTTACCATACTTCAACCTATTGATTACTTTACACATATAAAAAATGTATATGTCAAAACAAATCACATTTTATTGGTCACATACACGTTATTAACAGATGTTTATGGTGGGTATAGCGAAATATTTGCGCTTCTTGCTCTGACAGTGCTGTAATATCTAACAAGTAATATCTAACAAATTACACAACATATACCCAATAGACACAAATCTAAGTAGGAATTAATTAAGACTATATACATATATGGACGAGCGATGTCAGAGCAGAATGGACTAAGATACAGTAGAATAGTATAGAATACAGTATATACATATGAGATGAGCAATGCAAGATATGTAAACATTATTAAGTGACTAAGATACCATAGAAGTATAGAAAACAGTATATACATATGAGATGAGCAATGCCAGATATGTAAACATTATTAAAGTGACTAATGTTCCATTCCTTAAAGTGGCCAGTGATTTCTAGTCTAAGCCTATAGGCAGCAGCCTCTAATGTGCTAGTTATGGCTGTTTAACAGTCTGATGGCATTGATATAGAAGCTGTTTTTCAGTCTCTCGGTCCCAGCTTTGATGCACCTGTACTGACCTCGCCTTCTGGATGATATCGGGGTGAACAGGCAGTGGCTCGGGTGTATGTGTCCTGCAGGGCAGGTAGTTTGTCCCTGGTAATGCATTGGGCAGAACGCACCACCCTCTGGAGAGCCTTGCGGTTGCGGGTGGTGCAGTTGCCGTACCAGGTGGTGATACAGCCTCACAGCATGCTTTCAATTGTGCATCTGTAAAAGTTTGTGAGGGTTTTAGGTGACAAGCCAAATTTCTTTAGCCTCCTGAGGTTGAAGAGGCTCTGTTGCATCTTCACCACACTGTCTGAACTTGAAGCTTTCCACCTTCTCCACTGCGGTCCCGTCGATGTAGATAAGAGGGTGCACCCTCTGCTGTTTCCTGAAGTCCACGATCATCTCCTTTGTTTTGTTGACGTTGAGTGAGAGGTTGTTTTCCAGGCACCACACTCCCAGAGCCCTCACCTCCTCCCTGTAGGCTGTCTTGTCATCATTGGTAATCAAGCCCACTACTGTTGTGTCATCTGCAAACTTGATGATTGAGTTGGAGGCGTGGTTGGCCACACAGTCATGGGTGAACAGGGAGTACAGGAGGGGGCTGAGCACGCACCCTTGTGGGGCCCCAGTGTTGAGGATCAGCAGAGTGGAGGTTATGTTTCCTGCCTTCACCACCTGGGGGCGGCCCGTCAGGAAGTCCAGGACCCAGTTGCACAGGGCAGTGTTCAGACCCAGGGCCTCAAGCTTAATGATGAGCTTGGAGGGCACTATGGTGTTGAATGCTGAGCTATAGTCAATAAACAGCATTTTTACATAGATATTCCTCTCGTCCTGATGGGATAGGGCAGTGTGCAGAGTGATGGCGATTGCATCGTCTGTGGATCAATTGGGGCGGTAAGCAAATTAAAGTAGGTCTAGGGTGGCAGGTAAGGGAGAGGTGATATGATCCTTGTGTAGTCTCTGAAAGCACTTCATAATGACAGAGGTGAGTGCTGCGGGCGATAAGTTCAGTTACCGTTGCCTTCTTGGGTACAGGAACAATGGTGGCCATCTTGAAGCATGTGGGGACAGCAGACTGGGATAGGGAAAGATTGAATATGCCCGTAAACACACCAGCCAGCTCGTCTGCGCATGCTTTGAAGATGCGGCTAGGAATGCCGTCTGGGCCGTTAGCCTTGTGAGGGTTAAAACGTTTAAATGTTTTACTCACGTCGGCCACAGAGAAGGAGAGCCCACAGTCCTTGGTAGCGGGCCGCAACGGTGGCACTGTGTTATCCTCAAAGCGTGCAAAGAATTTGTTTAGCCTGTCCGGAAGCAAGACGCCGGTCTCTGGTTAGGGTAGGTTTTAATAGTCACAGTGGGTACTACATCTCCTATACACTTCCTTATAAACTCAGTCATCGTATCCGTCTATGCGTCTAGATTATTTTTGCAAGCTACCCGGAACATATCCCAGTCCACGTGATCAAAACAATCATGAAGCGTGGATTCCGATTGCTCAGACCAACGTTGAATAGTTCTTAGCACGGGTACTTCCTGTTTGAGTTCCTGCCTATGGGAAGGCAGGAGCAAGATGGAGTCATGGTCAGATTTGCCGAAAGGAGGGTGGGGGAGGGCCTTGTAAGCATTCCGGAAGTTTGAATAGCAATGGTCGAGAGTCTTAGCAGGGCAAGTAGTACAGTCGATATGTTGATAGAACTTCGGCAGCCTAGTCCTCAAATTTGCTTTGTTAAAATTCCGAGCTACAATAAATGCAGCCTCAGGATATGTGGTTTCCAGTTTGCATAAAGTCCAGTGAAGTTCTTTGACGGCTGTCATGGTATCAGCTTGAGGAGTGATGTAAACGTCCGTGGTAATGACGGAGGAGAATTATCATGGGGGAGATAATATGGTCGGCATTTGATTGTGAGGTATTCAAGGTTGGGTGAACAAAATGACTTGAGATCCTGTATGTTCCTATAATTACACCATGAGTCGTTAATCATGAAACACACCCCTCCGCCCATCTGCTTCCCAGAGAGATATTTATTCCTGTCTGCACAATGTACTGAGAATCCTGTTGGCTTTACTGCCTCCGACAGAGTATCCTGAGAGAGCCATATTTCCGTGAAACAAAGTATGTTACAGGCCCCGATGTCTCTCTGGAAAGAAATCCTTGCATTAGCAAGTAATATACTTGGAAGCGGTGGGTAAATCAAACCAGCAGGCTGCCTTGAGTGCCTCTCCTCCACAGGCGATGTTTTTGGTTGGCCTCTGGAATAAGTTCAATTGCTCTGGGGAGAGTGAACAAAGTATCTGCTCCAGGGAAGTCGTATTCCTGGTCGTAATGCTGCTAGTTCTAGTGAGTTACCGTCGCTCAAATATCCAATAGTTATTCCCAGCTGTATGTAATGACTCAAAACATTTCCTGAGCTAATAATGTCAAAAATAATACATTAAAAACAAAATACTGCAAAGTTTCCTAAGAGCTAGTTGAGATGCTGTCATCTCCGTCGGCGCCATTATGTTTTGTGTATGTTGGGGGTCAATGAAGGGTGAATAGGAACTTTGTGTATGGTATGTAAGTTACTGAGTGAGACAAAGTTAATATTCTGTTCAACCATGTTATTGCTGAATATTAATATTTCTAAGGAAGGAGGAAAAGAGTAACAGTCTAGTCTCAGTTCCAACAGGCAGGCCTGTTGGACCAGGACAATGAGGGCAATGAGGACAACCAGGACAATGAGGGACCTGGAACTCAACTCGAGATAAGGACAACAGTTTATTATTATGTTTTATATTTGTATTTTTACTCCTTTTTCTCACCAATTTCGTGATATCCAAGTGGTAGTTACAGTCTTGTCCAGTGCTTAATTTGAGCTGGATCCTGCCGGAACATGGCACCTCTCAGATTTGACTTTGTTTGTGCCGGCACCTATTGCCCAGATCTGGTAGCTCTCATGGCATGATTTATTAATTATGTCACTGTTCACACTGTAGACATTCTAATAAAAGCGATCAGTATTAAATCAAGCATGTGCGCGCAAGGAGGCCTACAAATCTGACTCAGTTACACCAGCTCTGTCAGGAGGAATGGGCCAAAATTCACCCAACTTATTGTGGGAAGCTTGTGGAAGGCTACCCAAAACGTTTTACCCAAGTTAAACAATTTAAAGGCAATGCTACCAAATACTAATTGAGTGTATGTAAACTTCTGACCCACTGGGAATGTGATGAAAGAAATAAAAGCTGAAATAAATCATTCTCTCTACTATTATTCTGACATTTCACATTCTTAAAATAAAGTGGTGATCCCAACTGACCTAAGACAGGGATTTGAAGAAGGATTAAATGTCAGGAATTGTGAAAAACTGAGTTTAAATGTATTTGGCTAAAGTGTACGCAAACTTTCGACTTCAACTGTATATATTCTCATATGTGTGTTCTGCTGTAGCCTACATTGATTTATTTTACTTGAACTCGGACTCGGGCGAGACGAAGGTCAAGAGCCATGCGTCCTCCAAAACATTACCCTGCCAAGCAGCACTGCTCTCTTAACCAATATGTAAGAGGAAACAACATCCAGCTGCCACAAGGAGTCGCTAGAGCATAATGGGACATGGAAATCCAGGCCGGCTAAACCCTCCCCTAACCCTGACGACGCTGGGCCAATTGTGCGCCGCCTCATGGGTCTCCCGGTCACAGCCAGCTGTGACACAGCCTGGGATTGAACCCAGGGCTGTAGTGACGCCTTATGCCGCTGTGCCACTTGGGAAGCCTTTAAGGTCAACAGTTGCAGAGAAGACACTGCTGGGAGGGGGGCCAAAGGGGCCCACCTCAAAGACCATCTGATCAAAGTCCTATCTCATACACAATTCCACGCCCAAGAGGGTCCTAGACTTGGGCAGGGCCATGACAATACCAGTAAGAGTAACCGACCGAGTTTCTGCCAAACAACAGAAAAGGAGTGTTTATCTTGGACATACAAGGAGGGGACTCCTAGCTGTAAGTACTGCATATGCTTGTGTGACTTGTATGTTGTGTCTGCAGATGAAGCACCTAGTGGGTGAATAAACTTGGTTTAAGCTTTTTCTAGTCATCCGTTTGAGTTTTTACTCTTTGTTCAGAACCTAACAAAAGTATGTATATTCTCTCTCTTGCTCGGAAAAGAAAGATAAACAGAGTGAAGTATCTGAGTCATTCACCGGTGGAGTCGGACTATACATTATGTACGTTATTTGAAGTGTGTCGTTTCGTAATGTAGAGAGAGGGGAAGAGAGAGTCCTATGCCTCATACCACAGGAATTCCCGAAGCCACCAAACCTGAACGTTCTGTCTGTCTGGAATGTGTGTTGATGTGTGTGTGTGGGTACGTGTGCGTGTGCGAGTGCATGTGTGTGTGTGCATGCGTGCGTTTGAGATAGACATATTTTGGTTTACGATTATCTACAAGACAAAAGACAATTCGACATTCAAAGACAATGTCTCAGGTGTAGAGTATCATGACATTGATCAAGCATACATTGATAATGATCCATAAGTACACTCAAATCAAAATCAAATCAAACTTTATTTGTCACATGCGCCGAATACAGCAAGTGTAGACTTTACGTGAAATGCTTACATACAAGCCCTTAACCAACAGTGCAGTTCAAGAAGAAGAAAATATTTACCAAGTAGACTAAAATAAAAAGTAATAATAAAAAGTAACACAATAAGAATAACAATAACGAGGCTATATACATAGGGCACCGGTACCGAGTCAGTGTGCGGGGGTACAGGCCAAATAAGGTAATCATGCAGGTAGGGGCGAAGTGACTATGCATAGGTAACAAACAAACAGCGAGTAGCAGCAGTGTACAAAAGGAAGGGGGGGTCAATGTAAATTGTCCGGTGACGATTTTATGAATTGTTCAGCAGTCTTATGGCTTGTGGGCAGAAGCTGTTGAGTGTCCGGGAGGATGCTGTTGATGTGAGCCATGATCAGCCTTTCAAAGCACTTCATGGCTACCGACGTGAGTGCCACAGGGCGGTAATCATTTAGGCAGGTTACCTTCACTTCCTTGGGCACAGGGACTATGATGGTCTGCTTGAAACATGTATGTATTACAGACTCGGTCAGGGAGAGGTTGAAAATAGCAGTGTAGACACTTGACAATTGATCCGCGCATACTTTAAGTACACGTCCTGGTAATTGGTCTGGCTCAGCGGCTTTGTGAATGTTGATCTGTTTAGAGGATTTGTTCACATTGGCTACTGAGAGCGTCACACAGTCAGCCAGAACAGCTAGTGCTCTCGTGCATGCTTCAGTGTTGCTTGCCTCGAAGCCAGTATAAAAGGCATTTAGCTCGTCTGGTAGGCTCGCGTCACTGGGCAGCTCGAGTCTGGGTTTCCCATTGTAGTCCATAATAGTTTTCAAGCCCTGCCACATCTGACGAGCGTCAGAGCCGGTGTAGTAGGATTCAATCTTAATCCTGTATTGACGCTTTGCTTGCTTGATGGTTCGTCTGAGGGCATAGCGGGATTTCTTATAAGCGTCCGGATTAGTCTCACGCTCTCGAAAGTGGCAGCTCTAGCCTTTAGCTCGATGCAGATGTTACCTGTAATCCGTGGCCACTGTGAGTATTCCTACATATACAACAGGCACAATACTTTTCTAGTCATGGTTTAGATGTAAAACCACTCTCTCCTTAGCCCCAGTTGATGGGACAAAGTCTTCTAGAATCTCAGAAAGAGTTGGAATTTTAACCTGAGGCTGTGGTGTACTGTATGGAGGGATGAACTAGTTGTAGCCTGGAGCACTGAGCTCCATGCACATTTCATTCATACATTTACCTACACCTCATTCCTGTAAGCATGCCATATAGGGTCATGTACAATACTCATACATATGTAGCATCTTGATTTGAGCCAGTTTGCTGCAGCAGGAGAAAAATCCTGCTGCTATAGGAATTGTGAATTATTAAGTGGATTATAATGAATTTACATGTTTGTAGGAGTCTATACATATTTCATAAGGGAAAAACAAGTCTGAAATTTCTAAGTGAAAATTACAAACTTCAGAAGCATTTTTAAAGCTGAAATACACTACACGTTTTACATTTCATGCATTGCAGTAAAGTTATCCTGCTACAGGGTGATTAAATTAAGATCCTCCATCTGCGTCAAATGCTTTCTCTAATGGAACAAAATAAGAATGTTATTAAGTGAATCTATCACTGACCTTCCACAGATAGTGCAGAGGGCGAGGAGGATGATGGAGAGGAGGAGGAAGAGCAGAGAGAAAACAATGACCTCTGGAGAGAATGATTTCGACACTGACACTGCCCATGACCCCATGACCTCTCCCACTGGCGCCATGGCAACTGTTGCTGTAAGGGGAAACAGCAAGTGAGAGAGGTGGAGAGAAAGAGAGAGAGTTTGTGGGTGCATACATGCTTTTGAGTGTGCTTGGGTGAAATAAAAGCGTTGGCTCATCTACTGAAAGGAGTGTTTAGTTTGTGCATAGTTGTGATTGATGGTGTCAGTTTGTACTTTTATGGTTACGTGATCAAAGAGAAGTTGACAAAACAAAGCATAGCACACATTTGTGCACTGAGAGGATTAATCTACTTACTCATTGAAAGACAATTCAAGAGGGTTCATGTATGCACATATTATTACAGTATAGTATTGAACTCTTTGTATATTCCCAGCCCTGCCTGCACCCATGTCTACTTAAGGAAGTGTAGGCTGCTTGCTTATCCACTTGAGGGTGAGGGGATCTGGTTATACCCTTACAGTAGATGGTAAGTTAGCAAAAACGTTGCTCCTATCTTATGCAAAACAGTGAGGGATTTCTATTGCTGGCAGTATTGATCACCGATATTTATCAAAAATGTGCCTATAAGAATAATGCACACATGCACAGACAGACAGACAGACAGACAGACAGACAGACAGACAGACAGACAGACAGACAGACAGACAGACAGACAGACAGACAGACAGACAGACAGACAGACAGACAGACAGACAGACAGACAGACAGACAGACAGACAGACAGACAGACAGACAGACAGAATTATAGCACAAATAAGATAACTCTGACACTGAAGATAGCTGGGATGCAATTTAACAAACAAACCTGTAATTATGAATGCAGAGAGCAGAGACAACAATGTAACTCTGTCACATATGACTCACTCCCTGACCACATCAAATACATCACTTACTGGTGATAGGAAAAGTCCTTTTCTCTGAGAGGCTGCTCTTACTTAATTACTGTTAATTAATGAATCACTTACTGCACTTAAATACCGAATTATCAACAAGTGTGCGAAACATTCTAAGAAAAGTAAAACATTGAAATAGAAACAGTGAAACGAAAGAAAACCGACATAAACTGTGTGTACAAAACATTAGGAACACCTGCTCTTTCCATGACGTAGATAGACTGACACACCTTGTGTAAAGCTTTTTTGAAATCTGACACAGCAGTTGCATTAAGGAGAAGTTTATCTTTAATTCTATGCATAACACTTGTATATTTTATCAACGTTTATGATGAGTATGTCTGTAAATTGATGTGCTCATTCACCGGCGGTTTTGGAGGCAAAACATTTCTGAACGTTACACGCCAATGTAAGATGGGGGTTTTGTATATAAATATGAACTTTATCGAGCAAAACATACATGTATTATGTAACATTGAGTCCTGGGAGTGTCATCTGAAGAAGATCGTCAAAGGTTAGTGATTAATTTTAGCTGTATTTCTGGTTTTTGTGACACCTCTCCTTGCTTGGAAAATGGCTGTGTGGTTTTTCTTGTCTAGGTGCTGTCCTAACATAATCTAATGGTATGCTTTCGCCGTAAAGCCTTTTTGAAATCGGACACTGTGTTTGGATTAACGAGAAGTTTATCTTTAAAATGGTGTATAATACTTGTATGTTTGAGAAATTTGAATTATGAGATTTTTGTTGTTTTGAATTTGGCGCCCTGCTATTTCACTGGCTGTTGGCGAGTGGGACGCTAGTCCCACATACCCCAGAGAGGTTTAAAGCCTTGAGACAATTGAGACATGGATTGTGTATGTCTGCCATTCAGAGGGTGAATAGGCAAGACAAAAGATTGAAGTGCTTTTGAACGGGGTATGGTAGTAGGGGCAGGCACACTGGTTTGTGTGTCAAGAACCGTAACGCACCTGGGTTTTTACACTGAACAGTTTCCCGTGTGTATCAAGAATGACCCACCACCCAAAGGACATCATGATATGACATGTTCATTCAGTATATGGCTTCTACAGATAGCTTGTTACATATTGAATATGAAACAGTATTTCATATAATAAAAGGACTTACCTTGTGATTCACAGGGATAACGTCTTGACTGTTATAATCCAATCAAATGCCATCTGTCAACATCCTGTAAGTGTCAAATAGCAGAAAGAAAAATACACAGGCTTTTAATTTACATTTAAAACATCTGATAACTGATGTCATTAACAATGTTTCGAATTCTATTCTACCATTTTAAGTATGACTTCATGTTAGTTCCATTCTGTGTTCTCTGAAACACTTTCACCTGTTTGGAGAGGTCTCACTGCCACTGCCAATCAATGACGCGTTGACTTGAGCCAATCATAATGGGCTGGTGATTGAAAAGCATTTTGATACAAGCCTGTGCTCATAAAAATGCATGTGCTAATTCTACTGCTCACTCTGTACTTGATGCGGCCTACACGTTGTTCAAACTATTCAAATGATATTTTGAAATGTAACTTTTTGTTTCAGGTAACCCATGAGCAAATACTGTAATGCTAATGTACAAACACACATTCACACACACACACACAGTGTATGCTTGCACGTAGGAACAGGTTGTTTTGACCACACCTGAAAACTCACTCTAAGAACAGTGCCAATGAACAGGTTTCCCCTGCCGCCTAAGACTTAGACTGTAGCCTACGGCAAATGGGTTGTTAATAAAAGTGGAAATTGAAGTTTCTACATTCTGCAGTTTATTCATTGACAGCCTTGAACACACAGGACAGAGGGCAAGGACAAAGGGCAAGTACGAACAGTGCTGCTATGTTTGTGTTATATGGTCATTAATGACTTTCACTGTACAGGTGTTGAAGGCTTTAATACTGAAGCACACACTATCTTTCTCCCTCTTTCTTTCTCTCTCCTTTGAAAGACTCTTGTTGTGTTGTTTTTTTGTGTGTATTGTGGTCTGGGAATTGGGATCAAGCCGTTTTTGTTGTTCTTGTACAATACTGTGACAAGGGATTAGTATACAATGATAACAAACTGGCAGCTATTTTAGCAGTGCACAGAAGCCCCCAACTGATGGTTAACCCTTGATCGGTGGTGCATAGTGTGTTGTGACCCCAGCTGTGTGTGCCACTGAGATGATAGAGGTAAAGAGAGAAAGGAGAAGAGAAAGGCCACAATAAATTGAAGGAGAGAAAAGAGACGATAAACACTTAGCAGATGGTAGATATTGTGTATGACAGCGTGAGGAGTTTAAAAATGCAAACAGGCATATACAGTATTCATGGAGTATATACAGTATTCGTGCAAAGCCCACAAGCACACACACACACACACACACACACACACACACACACACACACACACACACACACACACACACACAGGTGAAAATAAATAAGTACTCACAAAGTAAAGTATTTTGCAGGGTCGGACAGCTGACCTTGTCACAGACGGTAACACCTTCTCACACAAATGTACCATGTCAATATGGTACACCACAGCCACCACCTTTCTCCCTCTGTCGCTGTCTCACTCTCTGTTATCTTGTCACTGATCTCTGTTAGCATTAAGCAGCAAGTAACTTTGGAACTTTACTTCCTCATTCTCTCTCTCCCCACCTCTTTCTTTCTCTCTCTCTCTTTCTCACTCAATGTGACACACATACATTTTTACATTTACATCATTTAGCAGACACTCTTCTCCACAGCGACTTACAGTAATGAATGCATACATTTCATTTCATGCATTTCTTTTTTTTGTACTGGCCCCCCGTGGGAATCAAACCCACAACCCTGACGTTGCACACACCATGCTCTACCAACTGAGCCACAGGGAAACGGAAACATTCACAGGATATTAGCTAAGATTCCCAGTTCCAGTCACGGTTTTATCTAACATAAGGATGATAACATCCTAAACCATTCAAAGAATGTTTTTGATAGCAAAATGTGTTTTTTTTCTTCAGAAAATGTTTTCAATTAAATATCTTCGGAATGTTCTCCTTACATTCACTTACATTCACTAAAATGTTTTACACAACGTTTGGAGCTAATAACTTCAGAACATTCCTCATACTTTCTCAGTAGGTTTTCAGGTAATGTAATAGCACAATGTACTAGTAATGTTTTTAGGTCATACTGCTGCAACAAAATGTCAGAACAATAGAAAACATTACGGGAACGTTCTGCTAATGTTGATTGAAATGTTATTAAAAAGACTGATAACAACAAGCAAGGAATATTCCCACAATGCTCTCATAAAGTTATAGTGTGACGTTATGACATGATAGTTCCAATAACATTCTCTTAACATTATTCAGCAATCATGTCTGGATTCAATTACATTTTTTTCGGAGAAAACATAATTGGAACGTTGCAGTAACATTAATGGAGATGTCATCCGAGACATCTACCCAGGTATAGGATCTTAATATGACCACACAGCAAATCAAAAATGGTTCTGTGAATGTTCCCAGAAGATTCATTATGTAGCACCGAATGTTCTAATAACACTAAAAACTATCCAGTTGTGCTGATGATCATACAATGTTCATATAAACATTCAGCTGATGTTGTCATAACCGTCGAAGTGGACAGACCAAAGCGCAGCGTGTTTGAGTGCTCATCTTCTTTTATTAGAGTAACGTGGACACTTAAACAAAAAATAACAAAACGACACACGACAGTTCCGTAAGGTAACATAGACTATACGAAAAACAACCACCCACAACCCACAGGAAAAAAACAGGCTGCCTAAGTATGGCTTCCAATCAGAGACAACGAAAGACACCGGCCTCTGATTGGAAACCACACTCGGCCACACAGAAAATGAACATAGAAAATGAAAACTAGAACAAATCCCCATGAAACAAACCAACCCCAAAACACACAAAAACAACACCCCCTGCCACGCCCTGACCGTACAACAATGACAAATGACCCCTTCTACTGGTCAGGACGTGACAGATGTTGCAAGAACGTTCCCAGAACACATTTTGTCTGTCCTTTACAGGTTCCCAGAATATTGGGGACGTCACAGGAGATATGTTTCCAAAACATAAAAACTGACCAGTTGTGTTGATGATTATACAATGTTGGCATTAGGGTTGAAATATTCCTCTGATGTTGCAAAAATATTAACAGAGCATATTTTGTATGTTATTAGGAAAGTTCACAAAACATCATTAGGTTTGTAAGAACAGTGTGGTGACATTGGAAGAGATAAGTTTCCAAAAAACAAAATCTGTCCAGTTGTGATGACATTCTTACAATGTTTGAATCAGGGTGCACAAAACATTCCCTCAATGTTCTCAGAATGTTATTCCTATGTTCCCAGAATGATAAAATGACATTTTGAACAGTCCATGGTGGTTTATTTTTCCGTGTGTTATCTTACTGTCGAGGAAGTTAGTTGTACAACAATCCATGCAGAAACACATATGGCACTTACTTGGAATCACATGACAATTTATTTGACATTTATTGTACAAACATACAGTAGTTTCACTGTATTCTGTTGATAGCCGCAAGCGGAGATCAAACCTGGGAGCTTTGAAGTGTTATCCTGGGAATGAATCCACTGGTCCACTGGGATGGAACTAACACACATATTTAGCTGTTTACACTTTTTCTCTGACTTCTAGGATGTGGTTATCCAAAAGAGAGGATAACTAAATCTAGAAAAAGAAGTGTCTTTTATTATTTCTTACTCTACCAAGTTTGTAGGTTAAATACAAGTCAATACATCCCAAGTTTACAGTATATAAAGAAGATTGGTAGAGTACAAAATAATAGAGATAACGTATTTTTCGAGATTTAGTTATTCTCTCTTTAGCAAAGACAAAGACCACATCCTGGAGTCAGAGTAAAGGTGTAAACAGCTTTGTGTTGCGTCCCATCCCCGTGGCACGGTGGACTAACTCAAGGGATATCGCTCCAAAGTTCGAAGGCTCTATCCCCGCTTGCAACTATCAACAAAGTAGGTAAAAATGTGGGCCTCCCGAGTGGTGCAGTGGTCTAAGGCTCTGCATTGCAGTTGCTAGCTGTGCCGCTAGAGATCCTGGTTCGAGTCCAGGCTCTGTTGCAGCTGTCTGCAACCGGGAGACCCATGGGGCGGTGCAGAGTTGTCCGGGTTAGGGGAGGGTTTGGCTGGCAGGGATGTCATTGTGCTCTAGTGACTCGTGTGGTGTGGTGTGGTGGGCACATGCACGCTGACATGGTCACCAGGTGTACAGGGTGTCCTCTGACACATTGGTGTGTCTTGCTTCTGGGTTAAGTGGGCAGTGTGACTTGGTTGGGTTGTGTTTCAGAGGACGCATGGCTCTAGGCCTTTGCCTCTCCTGAGTCTGTACTGGAGTTGCAGCGATGAGATGACTGTAAAGTTCAATTAGATACCACTAACTTGGGGAGAAAAAGGGGTAAAATAAAAAAAAGTAGGTTCAAACTATGTTTGCAAATAATTGCCATATGTTTTTCTACATGGATTGTTGTACAACTAACTTCCTTAACAGTAAGATAACACTAACACATGAAAGAAACATAGAATGTCATCACAACTGGACAGATTTTGTGTTTTGGGAACTTATCTCTTGTAATGTTCCCACAACCTAATGAAATATTCTGGGGTCCTTTAAAGAACTCAGAATGGCTGTTCTGTCAACGTTCGTACAACATCAATGGAGTGTGTTCTTCACCCTGATGGAAACATTATCTGAATGTCAGCACAACTGGACAGTTGTAGTGTTTTGGGAACATATTTTGGGAACTCCACAATGTTCCCACAACCTAAAGAAATGTCTAGGAACTTTTAAAGAACATCAAAAAAATGTGTTCTGGGAACATTCTTGTAACATCAAGTGAATGTTTTTGCCCCCTTAAAGAAACATTATGTAATCATCTGCACAACTGGACTGTTTTTGTGTTTTGTTCACATATTTTTTGTGATGTCCCCACAATGTTCCCACCAGACTGTTCCCACAACCTATTGAAACATTCTGGGAAACTTTAAAGAACAGGCTAAATGTGATCTGGGAACATTCTTGCAACATCAGGCAAATGTTTAATACAAACATTCAATAATCATCAGCACGACTGGACAGTTTTTGTGTTATGAGAACATTTTTCGCAACCTAACAAATGTTCTTGGAACTTTCTGGGAACAGAACCAACTTTGGTTTGCTGGGTTGTCATATTCTGACATGCTTTATCTCGCTCTCCCACCCTGATAAGTGTTAGCATGTCTGCCTAGCTTTCAGAATCACAACTATCACAGCTCAAGTTATTAGGTTAAGTGTATGTTTTATATGTAAAGACCTGCACAGATATTGTAAATTTAGGTAACACTTTACATTCAACCCTTACATTAGTGTGTCCTTATTACTGGGTAATTATTACTCTGAATACAGTGCAACAAGCTCTTTAAGTATTATTGCACTGTACTTACAGCAGTGTAAAGTAAGTACTAGTTTAAAAGCAGTAAATGTCTAGTGTCATTATGTGAGTGGTTCAGTGTCATTATGTGAGCCAAAAAGATAATCAAGGACCTCAGCCACTCAAGCCCCGGCCTGTTCACCCTGCTACCATCCAAAAGGCGAGGTCAGTACGGGTGCATCAAAGCTGGGACCGAGAGACTGAAAACCAGCTTCTATCTCAAGGCCATCAGGCTGTTAAATAGTTACCACTAGCTGGCTTCCGCCCAGTACCCTGTCCTGAACTTTAGTCGCTGTCACTAGCCGTTTGCAACCCGGTTACTCAACCCTGTACATTAGAGGCTGCTGCCTATGTACATAAACATCTAACACTGGTCACTTTAATAAAGGAACGCTGGTCACTTTAATAATGTTTACATAATGTTTTACTCACTTCATATGTATATACTGCATTCTAGTCGAGGCCATCCTATTTAACTATTGCTGTACATATACTATTCTGTCCTACATATTCTACAGATATACTATATTTTCTATCCACATACTGTCCATAATGTCCAGACATCCCATCATATATATATATATATATATATATATATATATATATATATATATATATATATATATATATATACTCCGGACCTCGAGATTGCTCGTCCTAATTTTTCTATATTTCTTAATTCCATTCATTTACTTTTTTAGATTTGTGTCTAATTGTTGTGTATTGTTAGATACTACTGCACTGTTGGAGCTAGGAACACAAGCATTTCACTACACACGCATTAACATCTGCTAAATATGTGTACACGACTAATACAATTTGATTTGATTGGATTTATTTGGTGAATACAGGGCTGGTTGTTTGAGGCGGAGTGAGAATGTTGTAGAGGAGTTTTAGCATGACATCACCCCAGGGTGCTGACTGAAACATACTGTAGCAACAGGGTCTAACCTAAAAATATCCTTATCTTCACTGACACACAGTCACTCATGCACCCATGCATGAATGTCCTTTGTGTTCGCAGTGGCCATGGCTTACTAAACCTGTATATGTGTCTGTATTTGTGTCTGTATTGAGGATCACATTGTTGAAAGATGCATGTGTCAGAAAGTTTAGTTTATTGTTTGAAAAATGATGTTTGAAACAGAGTGAACCTAAACAGCGTGAACCTAAACAGTGTGAACCTAAACAGTGTGAACCTAAACAGCGTGAACCTAAACAGAGTGAACCTAAATAGTGTGAACCTAAATAGTGTGAACCTAAACAGCGTGAACCTAAACAGAGTGAACCTAAACAGCGTGAACCTAAACAGCGTGAACCTAAACAGTGTGAACCTAAACAGCGTGAACCTAAACAGTGTGAACCTAAACAGCGTGAACCTAAACAGAGTGAACCTAAATAGTGTGAACCTAAACAGAGTGAACCTAAATAGTGTGAACCTAAACAGCGTGAAATTGTGAAATGCTTCTCAATAGGAACATAATCCCAGCATGAATGTGCTTGGAGTAAAAGTGTTCATGTTTGCTTCACAAATCACAACTCTCCCTGCAGGAGATAGTAATGACAGTAGACACTGCCTCCCTATGGCCAAAGATGCACACTACAAATGAGACAACAACATACATAAGCGTATGATCACCAGTGAATTATGTTCAAAACAAATAAGTAACCATAAAAGCTAGATATCAAGTCATCGTTATAATGTATAAGAATTCATCTTACAATTCCCAAATCTCTCTCTCCTTCCCCTTTTACCCTCTCTTCCCCTTCTTTCTACCTAACACCAGATCTCTCTTTCTCCCACTCTCTATCCTCTCTCTACCTCCTCCCCCCATCTGTCCTCCTTCCTCAGCCTCCTCTCCACCAATCTCCTCATGACCACAGCTGTCAGCACGCTACAGAACACCAGGACAGGAAATGACACTGCTGCCACCAGTAGGCGGCACTCCCCGTACTCCCTCGTCAGGGACGCCCGCCGGGACAGGAAGTCCTCAAACACAGCTTCCTGTTGGGTCAGCGTGCAGAGGGAGAGGAGGAAGTGGAAGAGCTGGTGCCCATGGCCGATGATGTCACAGTGCCCAGGAAAGAAACGCTCAGGCATGGGACAGCAGAAGAAGAACGCTGCCAGGAGGAACAGCAACATCTGTGTGTGACATCAGAGTGTCAGACTGTGCAGAAACCTCTCCCCAACCTCAATCTTTTCAATCTCTTTCTCCCTCATTCCCCCTCTCTCTCCCTCTCGCTCACCTGTATTGTGTGTAGGGTCATAGCAGGGTCGTCTCCCCAGGTCCTGCTGAACAGTCTTTGTGCCACAAGACTGCTGTCTAGCAGGTACGCCAGACCGGTTGGCACGACCTGGCACAGCTTACGATGGAGTGGGTACGGGTGGCGGTAACTGAGTTTGGCAAAGCAGCAGCAGGCACAGGACAACCAAGCCAGGAGAGCTGCTGCAGGGAGGAACACCTAACAGAGGAGAGGTTTGTTCGTAACTTTGTTCCTTTGTCCACTCATTTATTCACTCATTCACTCCCTCATTCACTCATTCCCCACCTCTCCTACTCGACTGCGTCTCCATGCGGGATCAGAGCTGTAGAAGTATAGAGCCAGGGCACAGCCATACTGGTACACAGCCACTCCCACATAGTCCAGGAAGAACAGGGCATAGTGGGCCAGCTCGGAGTGGGACTGGAGCAGGTGGGCTGTAGCGCTGCAGCACAAGTAGGCCAGAAGAGACAGGACGTAGTAGACCAGCGGTAGACAGGCCAGGTCCAGATAAAGACCCAGCCCGTCTGGTCCATTCAGGGTCAGGCCCACGAGACCCTTAGGAAGGGTGATGAGGTTTAAATACAAGGTTTAAATCTGCAGTAATTGTGTGGCATTATTTTGGACACAAATACGCACATACAAATGCATACATAAAAAATGCATCTAAATCTAACCCTAACACACACTGAATTACACAAAAAGTATTGAAGTACCCCTCCACACATCAAAGCAAACACAGAGAACCTCAGCGCAACGCAGACTCCGGCCAGCAAGTGGCTCCACACGTTGATTGTCTCATTGTGTATCTGGAAGAGGCTGAGGAAGTAGAAGCTCCAGGAATGGCCCACGGGCCGGTAGCCAGACAGGATGTACGGCTCACGGAAGAGAAGGGGGACCTCAGTGTCTCTGACGGTGTGAGGGAGTAAAGACAGAGAGGAGAGGAAGGAGGAGAGGGAACTCATGGGTTTTAGGGGGAGGGAGACAGATATACTGGGCATGGTGGGATTGGGGGCAGAGGGAATGAGGGGTTAAGGAGAATGGGGCACCTGTGAGGAGGTTTGAGGTGAGGTGAGGTCTGTCTGTAGAGGAAAGGACAGCAGGTCGGTAACTGTGTTGTCATACTGAGTTTGGTAGAAGTTGTTGAGGTGCGTGCTTTGCCCAAAAAATTGGTAACACAGTAAGAGGTGTACATGATTTGTACATTTACAGACAGAACTGTCATTGGACAAACATGTTACTAGACTTCTCATGCCTCTGGTGTATCCTCTGCCATATAATGCTCCTCTTTCAAATTAACATCAACATCAACACGCTGCTGACTAATCTGGTTACATATGCTCACAGTGACCATCATAAAGACAAACCAGGAACTCAACCTTGTGCATAACAGTTAGCAAAATCCATACTTTTAGATGTCTACTATAAACTAAACCAGAAAGCCCTGATGAAACACGTTAAAATTGGATGTAGGAGAAACAAACCCTAATAAAACAGAACTTTGAATGCCCCCTTTTAACACATATATAACAAGTATAGGCTGCTATTCCACAGAGGTGAGAGAAGGAAAAAGGAACTAACCTGAAACTCTCCCTTTCTGGAATCTCCCACCTCTGACTACTGACTGCAACTTTATGTGTATCAACATTTCACTCCCACCGATCCCAGACATCATTCCCTCATTACACGGATCTATTTTGCTTGGCCATCTCTCTCTCTCTCTCTCTCACACACACACATGCACACATACACTCACACACTCACACACACACACACACACACACACACACACACACACACACACACACACACACACACACACACACACACACACTCACACACACACACACACACACACACACACACACACACACACACACACACAAGGGTAACAGACGGTATGTTCTACCTCATAGCTCTTAGTCAGCTTAATAAAACAATGAGTCTCCTTTTCTTAATGAATGTAAGAATTTGTTTCCAATTCTGCTTATTTTCCTCCCAAACACAAACTGCAGACCACGAGGATAATCAGCCATGAGACATTCTTTAAATTGTAGTGAGATTTCCCTAGTAACTTCTACTGCGGATTTTTCAATTCTGATGAATGGACTGGACATTCTATTCTACTTCAAAAAATAATATATTTCAAAAAGTCTAAGACAGTTGGGTTTTAAAAATGTTTTTATTGCTCAAATAGAACATATGTCAACGGGGATCTTTTTCTTGAATTCTACTCAACTATTCACAGTCAATTCTTCTGGCTTAGTTGGATTAACAAATGTTGGACCTCCCTAGTTGCTTTAAATTAAAATACATTACTTTTTCATTGAATTAAATTAATAACCAAACAAAGTAAGGCCATAGATGTAGTGTACTGCAGGCTACATCAAGAGGTCCTTGCCCAGGCACAGGTGCACCCCACGGCCACAGACAGGAAAGAGGCGCTGTAGCACTTCCTGGTGGCTGAAGTGTAGAGTACCACGACCTGCTGGTAGATAGGTACAGAGTTCTGCTCGAACTGGCTGCTGTTGGTGGGGTAGACACAGTACATAGAGCTGCACTCGGCCTCCCACATGGTCTGAGGAAGACGGTTCTCCACTGTAGTGGTTCTAGAGATTAAACAGAGAGAGAAGAAAATAAATCAACAACAAATATTTAAACATACTAATTACTGTTTGAAGGGATAGTTTTCACAGGCTTTACATAGAGCTTGTATTAAGATTGTAAGACAGTTACATAACTCAGATCGAGGTAAAAAAAAATTGAAAATGATTTCTTTAGGTACAGTATCAAATACTTTAGTGTGTGTGTTATTGTAAATTTGTGGCAGGTAGCCTAGCGGTTACGAGCATTGGTCCAGTAACTGAAAAGTTGCTGGTTCAAATCCCTGAGCCGACTAGGTGAAAAATCTACCAATGTGTCCTTGAGCAAGGCACTTAACCCTAATTGCTCCTGTAAGTCACTCTGGATAAGAGTGTCTGCTATATTATGTAAATGTACTCACTTCCAGGTCCAGGGTGACAGAGAGCGTGTGTGAATGTTCCCATTTCCCTCTGATTCCTCTGTGGGAACCTTGTAGTAGTCTGAAGGTATGATCAGTGTTTCGTTACACCTCTCCTTTGTCCCCTTCTTTCCTTTTGCCATGGTCAGGCCCAGCAGCATAGACACACAGCACACAACCTGAGGATAGGAAGAGATGGAAATACAAGTAAATATATTACAAGTTATCTAACAAATGAATAGTGCTAAAACGTAAGCACAAACAGGCTAAACAAAAACCATTGGACAGAAACGGTTCTATTTTTTTTATTTAGATCAATTAAATGAACCAAATTGTCCAAATCGGATGTGACTATACTAATGAATACATTTGAGATGATGCAGCCAAAGAGCTTTTCATTTATGAGATAAATTAATTAGTACATCACAAGTACATGGCAAAAAAAGTATGGCAAATAAGTATATGTATGGTCCTCCTGATTAGGCAGCTAGTAGCCTAGTGGTTAAGAGTGTTGGGCCAATAACCGAAAGGTTGCAATTTTGAATCCTTGAGCCGAGTAGGTGAAACATCTTTGGATATGCCTTTGAATTAACCTTAATTTCTCTCGATAAGAGTTTCTGTTACACGTAATCAATTGTTACATCCAAATTTCAGTATAACAAAAAAACATTAGTAGTAGCTTTATCACTCGCTGACTGTTATACTCACCAGGTACTTCGACACGTTGCTTTTGAGCTCCATCTCTGATCTCTGTCTGTCTATCCGTCACGTCTTTATGTCGAACTTCTGCCTCCGGGTGTGAAGTATTTATCTGAATGCCTTGAGTGGAAAATCTGCACGTAATATGGAAAACGGATAAAAATTTGATAATATCTCTGACCTGACCTGTTTGTAGACCTATTGAAACAAAGGGGGATTCTGCAGATCTGAAATAGTTGGCCTTATCACTAAATCTACTTCCAGGCGCCTTCGGTGTCAAAACACCCCGCAAAAAGGTGTAAAAGTTCACCCAAATTACAAAATTAGATATTGGTTTCCTTACGCTGTAAGCAGTCAATGGACAGGGTATGACAGCAATTCATACTTTGGTTTGGTTTCCCTGCACTATTTCCATATGGTAATTTTTTTGCATTTGTGGCACAAATCCCATTCGAGACCTAGTACAAATATCAGCATTAGTCACTAATACAGTTGAAGTCGGAAGTTTACATACACTTAGGTTGGAGTCATTAAAACTCGTTTTTCAACCACTCCACAAATGTATTGTTAACAAACTATAGTTTTGGCAAGTCGGTTAGGACATCTACTTTGTGCATGACACAAGTCATTTTTCCAACAATTGTTTACAGACAGATTATTTCACTTATAATCACTATCACAATTCCAGTGGGTCAGAAGTTCACATACACTAAGTTAACTGTGCATTTCAACAGTTTGGAAAATTCCAGAAAATGATGTCATGGCTTTAGAAGCTTCTGATAGGCTAATTTGACATAATTTGAGTCAATTGGAGGTGTACCTGTGGATGTATTTCAAGGCCTACCTTCAAACTCAGTGCCTCTTTGCTTGACATTATGGGAAAATCAAAAGAAATCAATATAAAAAATTGGAGACCTCCACAAGTCTGGTTCATCCTTGGGAGCAATTTCCAAATGCCTGAAGGTACCACGTTCATCTGTACAAACAATAGTACGCAAGTATAAACACCATAGGACCACGCAGCCATCATACCGCTCAGGAAGGAGATGCGTTCTGTCTCCTAGAGATGAATGTACTTTGGTGCGAAAAGTGCAATTAATCCCAGATCAACAGCAAAGGACCTTGTGAAGATGCTGGAGGAAACAGGTACAAAAGTATCTATATCCACAGTAAAAAATAGTCCTATAATTGACATAACCTGAAAGGCTGCTCAACAAGGAAGAAGCCACTGCTCCAAAACCGCCATAAAAAAGCCAGACTACGGTTTGTAACTGCACATGGGGACAAAGATCGTACTTTTTGGAGAAATGTCCTGTGGTCTGATGAAACAAAAATAGAAGTGTTTGGCCATAATGACCATCCTTATGTTTGGAGGAAAAAGGGGGAGGCTTGCAAGACGAAGAACACCATCCCAACCGTGAAGCACTAGGGTGGCAGCATCATGTTGTGGGGGTACTTTGCTGCAGGAGGGACTGGTGCACTTCACAAAATAGATGGCATAATCAGGAAGGAAAATTATGTTGATATATTGAAGCAACATCTCAAGACATCAGTCAGGAAATTAAAGCTTGGTCGCAAATGGGTCTTCCAAATGGACAATGACCCCAAGCATACTTCCAAAATTGTGGCAAAATGGCTCAAGGACAACAAAGTTGAGTGGCCATCACAAAGCCCTGACCTCAATCCTATAGAAAGTTTGTGGGCAGAACTGAAAAAGTGTGTGTGCGAGCAAGGAGGCCTTTCAAACCTGACTGAATTACTCAAGCTCTGTCAGGAGGAATGAGCCAAAATTCACCCAACCTATTGTGGGAAGCTTGTGGAAGGCTACCCGAAATGTTTGACACAAGATAAACAATTTAAAGGCAATGCTACCAAATACTCATTGAGTGTATGTAAACTTCTGACCCACTGGGAATATGATGAAAGAAACAAAAGCTGAAATAAATCATTCTCTCTACTATTAATCTGACATTTCACATTCTAAAATAAAGTGGTGATCCGAACTGACCTAAAACAGGGAATTTAATTGGATAAAATGTCAGGAATTATGGAAAACTGAGTTTAAATGTATTTTGCTAAGGTGTATGTAAACTTCCGACTTCAACTGTTGATGATTTGAACAAGATGTGGGATAAATGCTAATATCGGTACCAGGACGTGAATAGGATTTGTGCCACAAATGCTAAAATGTTAGCATATGGAAACAGTGCCAGGGGGAAAAAAACAAAGCATGCATTGCTGTCATACACACTACCCTCTGTAGTGCCTTGCAGTCGGAGGCCAAGCAGATGCCATACCAGGCGGTGATACAATCAGTCAGGATGCTCTCGATGGTGCAGCTGTAGAACTTTTTGAGGATCTGAGGACCCATGCCAAATCTTTTTGTCTCCTGAGGGGGAATAGGTGTTGTCATGCCCTCTTCACGGCGGTCTTGGCCTGATTGGACCATGATAGTTTGTTGGTGATGTGGACACCAACAAACTTGAAGCTCTCAACCTGCTCCACTACAGCCCCGTCGATGAGAATGGGATCGTGCTCGGTCCTCCTTTTCCTGTAGTCCACAATCATCTCCTTTGTCTTGATCACATTGAGGGAGAGGTTGTTATCCTGGCACCACACTGCCAGGTCTCTGACTTCCTCCCTAAAGTCTCATTGTTGTCGAGGATCAGGCATACCACTGTTGTGTTGTCGGCAAACTTAATGATGGTGTTAGAGTTGTGCTTGGCCATGCAGTCATGGGTGAACAGGGAGTACAGGAGGGGACTGAGCACTCACCCCTGAGGGGCCCCCGTGTTGAGGATCAGCGTGGCAGATGCGTACCACCTGGGGGCAGCCCGTCAGGAAGTCCAGGATCCAGTTGCAGAGGGAGGTGTTTAGTCCCAGGGTCCTTAGCTTCTTGATGAGCTTTGAGGGCACTATGGTATTAATCACTGAGCTGTAGTCAATTAATAGCATTCTCACATAAGTGTTCCTTTTGTCCATATGGGAAAGGGCAGTGTGGAGTGCAATAGAGATTGCATCATCTGTGGATCTGTTGGGGCGGTATGCAAATTGGATTGGGTCTAGGGTTTCTGGGATAATGGTGTTGATGTGAGCCATGACCAGCCTTTCAAAGCACTTCATGGCTACAGACGTGAGTGCTATGGGTCTGTAGTCATTTAGGCAGGTTACCTTGGTGTTCTTGGGCACAGGGACTATGGTGGTCTGCTAGAAACATGTTGGTATTACAGGCTCGGTCAGGGAGAGGTTGAAAATGTCAGTGAAGACACTTGCCAGTTGTTCAGCGCATGCTCGAAGAACACATCCTGGTAATCCGAATGTTGAATGTTGACCTGCTTAAAGATCTTACCCACATTGGCCGCGGAGAGCGTGATCACACAGTTGTCCGGAAACAGCTGATGTTCTCACGCATGCTTCAGTGTTGCTTGCCTCGAAGCGAGCAGGGAAGTTATTTAGCTCATCTGGTAGGCTCGTGTCACTGGGAAGCTCACAGCTGTGCTTCCCTTTGTAGTCCGTAATAGTTTGCAAGCCCTGCCACATCCGACGAGCGCTGGAGCCGGTGAAGTACGATTCAATCTTAGTCCTGTATTGACACTTTTCCTGTCTGATGTTTCACGAGGGCATAGAGGATCCTTGAGCTCAGTGCGGATGTTGCCTGTAACCCATGGCTTCTGGTTGGGGTATGTATGTACGGTCACTGTGGGGACAACGTCATCGATGCACTTATTGATGAAACCAGTGACTGATGTGATGTACTCCTCAATGCCATCGGAAGAATTCCGGAACATATTCCTGTTTGTGCTATCAGTCCTGTAGCTTAGCATATTGCGTCATCTGACCACGTTATTGAGCGAGTCACTGGTACTTCCTGCTTTAGTTTTTGCTTGTAAGCAGGAATCAGGAGGATAGAGTTATGGTCAGATTAGCCAAATGGATGGCGAGGGAGAGCTTTGTACGTGTCTCTGTGTGTGGAGTAAAGGTGGTCTAGAGTTGTTTTTCCTCTGGTTGCACATGTAAAATACTGGTAGAAATTAGGTAAAACGGATTTAAGTTTCCCTGCATTAAAGTCCCCAGCCACTAGGAGTGCCACTTCTGGAAGAGCATTTTCTTGTTTGCTTATGGCCGTATACAGCTCGTTGAGTGCCGTCTTAGTGCCAGCATCAGTTTGTGGTGATAAATAGGCAGCTATGAAAAATATAGATAAACTGTTTTAGTAAATAGTGTGGTCTACAGCTTATCATGAGATACTCTACCTCAGGTGAGCAAAATCTCGAGTCTTCCTTAATATTAGATTTCGTGCACCAGCTGTAACTTACAAATAGACACATACAGCCACCCAATGTTTTACCGGAGGCATTTGTTCTATCTTGCCGATGCACGGAAAACCCATCCAGCTGTATGTTATCCATGTCGTCGTTCAGCCACGACTCGGTGAAACATAAGATATTACAGTTTTTAATGTCCCATTGGTAGGATAGTCTTGATCGGAGCTCATCCATTTTATTATCCAATGATTGCACGTTGGCTAATAGGACTGATGGTAAAGGCAGATTACTCACTCGCCGTCGGATCCTTACAAGGCACCCCGACCTACGTCCCCGATATCTCTGTCTGTTCTTCATGCAAATGAAGGGATTTGGGCCTTGTCGGTTATCTGAAGTAAATACTTTGCATCCTACTCATTGAAGAAAAAATATTTGCCCAGTACGAGGTGAGTAATTGCTGACCTGATATCCAGAGGCTCTTTTCGGTCATAAGAGATGGTGGCAGAAACATTATGTACAAAATAAATTATTGGTTAGTAGCCCGTAAAACGGCAGCCATCACCTCCGCCGCCATATCAGAATTTAGCCAGGACACCGGGGTTAACACCCCTACTCTTACAATAAGTGCGATGGGATCTTTAGTGACCACAGAGAGTCAGAACACCCGTTTAACATCCCATCCAAAAGACGGCACCCTACACAGGGCAATGTCCCCAATCACTTCCCTGGGGCATTGGGATATTTTTTTAGACCAGAGAAAAGAGTGCCTCCTACTGGCGCTCCAGCACCATTTTATAGACCATATACTACTTACAGGGTAACAAAAACAATGCCTAATTTTGTAATTTTGGTGAACTGTCCCTTTAAGACTGGTTTACTGACATTGTGCATTCTCAACAAAAGTGAAGTCTAGATTGTATAATTTCTTGATTATAAGAGCATATCATTTTGTTTATGTGTGGCTCTGTATGTTCTTCATTGCTGGTCCCGGGGACCTACATGGTGTACATTATTGTGTTCCAGCTCAGCTCAGCACAAACACACCTGATTCAACTAGTGAACTCATAATCAATGTCTTACTTAGGTGAATTACATACATGTATTCGTACTGGGCTGGAACATAGGCCTTCACACAAAGCAGCTAGAATGCCCTACCAAGCAAAAAGGCAGTAGCTGCTATTTGGTCGAAAATTAGTTAATGTAATTTTTGCTACATTAAATACATGCTTAGTCATGTGGACAAGTATCCTGCCTCTATTGTGTTGTGTTTGGGGAAAGTTGGGGTCATATTAGTAACTGAACTTACTGGCTTTTAGCTTGGTTTCAACCTGCCCTTGGCTACAGTTACTTGCTTTTAGCTTGGTTTCAACCTGCCCTTGGCTACAGTTACTGGCTTTTAGCTTGGTTTCAACCTGCCCTTGGCTACAGTTACTGGCTTTTAGCTTGGTTTCAACCTGCCCTTGGCTACAGTTACTTGCTTTTAGCTTGGTTTCAACCTGCCCTTGGCTACAGTTACTGGCTTTTAGCTTGGTTTCAACCTGCCCTTGGCTACAGTTACTGGCTTTTAGCTTGGTTTCAACCTGCCCTTGGCTACAGTTACTGGCTTTTAGCTTGGTTTCAACCTGCCCTTGGCTACAGTTACTGGCTTTTAGCTTGGTTTCAACCTGCCCTTGGCTACAGTTACTGGCTTTTAGCTTGGTTTCAACCTGCCCTTGGCTACAGTTACTGGCTTTTAGCTTGGTTTCAACCTGCCCTTGGCTACAGTTACTGCCTTTTAGCTTGGTTTCAACCTGCCCTTGGCAACAGTTACTGCCTTTTACCTTGGTATCATATCATTTTATTCTGATAGTGATACAATCAAACCTGTATGACACTAACTGACAGCTCTAGGGACACAACAACATGGCACAGCATTCCCGGGGGGAAATGATGGTTGAACTTTCTCTGAAACGCAGACACCCAGACACTGGTAAGAACAAGCTAGCTAAGTAGATCTGAGAACATAATGAATTATCTAGCTAGCTAGTGAGCATAGACTAATAATGCTACCTGCTCCCATAAGAGAAGATCAGCAAATGATACTAACTTCAATCTATTAGCCCTATAATGAATTATATTCTGACATTTCATCTGAAGGTTTCTTTGAATCAGTACACCACACACACGATGCCTAGCCTGTGACAGCCACCACGCTAGAACTGACGCGCCCCTACCAAAATGTAAAAACCTACCTAGCTAGCATTAGCATGAAGCAATAGATTTGTGATACCTGCTCCCATAAGAGACAATCAGCATTTTATACTAGCTTCAATCTATTATCCCTATAATGACTATAATCCCTATAATTGTATTCTGACATTATATGGGTTATTTGAATCAGTAACGTTACACCACACACACGATATCTAGCCAGCTGACAGTCAGTAGACTGAATTGTCAAAAGCCACACACCCTTGTTTTCTAGTTGAGCGCACACACAGCATTGCTACCTCATTAATAATATATCTAGTCACATGTCCAGGGTTTCTGGTTCTCTTTTATATTCCAGTATTGAGTGACTGTCCTGGTCAGGAAAGTTAAAATCCAAAATTGTATCCATCACCTTTGTTGGTGGCGTATGTTATTAACACAACAAGCTTTGGCATGCCAAACTTCCACCAATCCCTGTGGCCTAGATGATTATAGTATCTATGGGGATCAAAGTTGCTATGTGAGGGTGCATTAGGACTGCTTTTCACATGTATTATTATAAACAACACATGGGCTACTTGTAAAACATAGTATGTCATGTGACTGACCAGAACCTACATCTCCATATAAATGCAACTGGTATCTTAGTGGAAGACACACAAAGGATGCAGTTTCAACTCTATTACACTGTTAGTAACTCCACTGCTCTTATATTAATAGCATAAATGAGAAGTATAATAAACTAACAAATGAAAATGGCAGATGCTGCTTTTTGCTTTGGTATTAACCTGCAATTTGTAACATATCATGCCAAGAAAAAAGGCAGTAACTGCCGTTTAAGGGTCAAAGGTAATTTCAGATGTCAGGGACAATTAAAAACTGAAGCCATTTTTCTCAGTTCCACGCTATGAACAGTTACTGCCTTTTTGCTTGGTAAGACATTATAGCGCAACCCATTACACCCCTTTGTTGATCATTGTTGTAGCCTGTTGCATGCATCTCTTATCTCAGCGATCAACCGCATCGGCTGAACAGATAACAGAGAAGCAGCAGTTGTGAGATACTCCTACCTCCTCCTACCCAGCTGTAGTCTAGTCATTCTGTACACTCTAGACTACACAACTACACAACAGTTTTACTATCTCTCCATCGAGATGAAACTCTGTTCTAGATAGATGCCTCCAATGATAGGCCATCCTCATGTGCTCTTTACTACCCAACCACTGTACAGATGAGTGAAAGGCTGACTGTATCTAGACACTGTCCCATTTTAAAACAGGTTACATACACCACGCTCTCAACCTGGGAAACGTTCACATGCACACAGTCAGATGCTGTCCCATGGAGGGAGAGAGCGAGAGAGAGAGAGAGAGATGCTTTAGTGGAGGCTATGCACAGGTATTCTCCCACTCACTTATTTTTCAGTGGGCATTGCATATACTCACTTCTTAATCCCCATGATGCTTATCAAAGTAGTGTAGTGGAGGTATACGTGTATCACTTAAATAAGAGGGATGAAACAGATCATAATGCTTAGCTCAAAATTTTGATAAAGTATTATTTCACATTTTAGGCCCAGCAATGTGCACACGGCGGTAGGCCTATGAGAGAATGTTCTAAAATGCAATTAGCAGGTGTTAGGTTCTAATTCTCAGAGTAAAAAACTCTACGGACACTATGAAAGCTTAACCAAGTTTATTCTTCCCAGAGGATCAATACAGCTGCATTAGACAAAACATGTTTCCACCAACATAAGTATATATACTCCAATTTAGATGCACTCCTCCTTCTCTCCAACCCTGACATCTGTTATGGTTCGACAGGAAGACGAAGTGATGGGGTAATAAACCGTTCCTCATCCCTTAAGGTGACCTGACCTGACCTCAACCCCCTTGATGCCTAATCCAAAGCTCTCCACCCATATCACCCATAGCACTCCCTTAACACCCTCCCCTCTACCCAGCACATTCCAAAGCATCTGGCTCCGACAGATAACCATTTAACTTCTGATGTAAAAACCAGTCTCTATCACTCCTCAGATACTGTAGTATTACTCCTGATGTATCATGTCTCTAGTATAACAATGTTCCAAGTTTAACCCAGAATCTAACACAGGAAAACATAGTTCTAAAATGCGTTCCGCACATGCAAGAGGACAGAGATGGGAATATCGGTTAGAAATGTAGAAAGAGGAGAGATAAAGATGCAACAACTATCATGGGTTGCTCATATGATTAGGATAATGCCTTTCACTGCAAGACAATTAAGTACATTTGAAAGAATAGAACAGGAGAACGCATATGAGGATGTCTTCGTAAAGTAATTGCCTCCACGTTTCTATGGTTGGATTTTGGCTATAGACTACTTTGAGCAAGATAACACATGCTTCATAATATGAAGTAAAACATCCAGGTTTCAAACAATTTATTAAGGACATAAAAAATATAGAAATGCTAATGATAGTCCTAACCTGGTAAAACCTTCCCAATTAAATGTTAACTGGCTACAAAGTAACCTATGCCTACATGGCAAAATTATATAATCTACCTGGCATTTGCATCAATCCAAGTGGCCATTTGTTTTTCAAACTTAATCTGATGTGCTACAGAAACGCTAACCAAACAACAGTGCTACTGTAGGTGCCTGCACACATGAATTAAAGGGTAACTACACTAAAAAAATCTACATTTCTTAGATTTTTCCCAGACCTCAAAACTGGTCTCCTGATGTGGTTTAAACATTGGACTAATCTAATTGTGTTGTGTTTCTATATAAAGAAGTGTGACTTTGAGAGTAAAAACCTTCCGACTCAGTTGATAACCTCATTTATCTGTTTCAATAGTATTACACTACTTGCAGAAGTGGGTTGGCCTGACTGTGAAAAACCAATATGGGATTCATCATTTTAGATAATTTAGAGTGTATGCCACTGTTTCTCATAGAATATTTCACACAGGGCGCATTTCCTTCACCGGGCAGGCCATTTAGGACATTTTGGGAAAAATCTGAGTATACCCACTTCTCCAGGCACCACTACACCACTGACTACAACCTTTTAAAACAGACAAAGCAGCATATTACTGTTCATTATCCTTGGACTTTTGGAGCTGACGAGTATTGTACTGTACATTACATTGCTTTCCTTTTGTGGACCTACCAACTTTCTGTGTCTCTCCTGCTGGCCCCGCCTCTAACTGTTACATCACAATCTGTGTGATGTGGTTCCAAGCGTCCTCTTATGTGGTCTGGTCGGACGGTGTCGAGGTTTCGTTCTTAGTCTGCTGCTGTGACTCAAGAGAGACTTATTTGTGGGAAGTGTATCAGCACTTCTGTGACCCCATTCTATCTAGAGAGAGGAGGTGTGTATGTAGACAAATACAATGCTTCTGATATAACTGCCACCCATGATACAACAAAACACAACATAGAAAAATAATATGATATACACTACCGTTCAAATGTTTGGGGTCACTTAGAAATGTCCTTGTTTTTGAAAGAAAAGCTATTTTTTTGTTCATTAAAATAACATAAAATTGATCAGAAATACAGTGTAGACATTGTTAATGTTGTAAATGACTATTGTAGCTGGAAACAGCTGATTTTTAATGGAATATCTACATAGGCATACAGAGGCCCATTATCAGCAACCATCACTCTGTCACGTCCTGACCAGTAAAAGAGGTTGTTTGTTATTGTAGTTTGGTCAGGGTGTGGCAGGGGGTGTTTGTTTAGAGTGTTTCGGGGTTTGTTGGGCTATGTTCTTGTTAGTCTATTTCTATGTTAGTTCTAGTATGTCTATTTCTATGTGGTGTTTATTGGGTTGACCTTCAATTGGAAGCAGCTGCTCCTCGTTGCTTCTAATTGAAGGTCCTATTTAAGAGGGGTGTTTTTCTATGGGATTTGTGGGTAGTTGTTTCCTGTTTTGTGTTTGTGCACATGATGGGACTGTTTAATGTAATTTGTTGTTTTTGCATACGTGTTTCTTTTGTTTTCCTTCTTTAATAAAATAAGAAGATGAGTTTACACGTTCCCGCTGCATTTTGGTCCAATCCCTATGACACCCGTGACACACTCCTGTGTTCCAATGGCATGTTGTGTTAGCTAATCCAAGTTTATCATTTTAAAAGACTAATTGATCATTAGAAAACCCTTTTGCAATTATGTTAGCACAGCTGAAAACTGTTGTTCTGATTAAAGAAGCAATAAAACGGGCCTTCTTTAGACTAGTTGAGTATCTGGAGCGTCAGCATTTCTGGGTTCGATTACAGGCTCAAAATGGCCATAAACAAAGACTTTCTTCTGAAACTCGTCAGTCTATTCTTGTTCTGAGAAATGAAGGCTATTCCATGTGAGAAATTGCCAAGAAACTGAAGATCTCGTACAACGCTGTGTACTGCTCCCTTAGTACCTGCAAAACACCAGTCTCAACGTCAACAGTGAAGAGGCAACCCTGGGATGCTGGCCTTCTAGGCAGAGTTGCAAAGAAAAAGCCATATCTCATGCTGGCTAATAAAAATAAAAGATTACGATGTGCAAAAGAATGCAGACACTGGACAGAGGAACTCTGCCTAGAAGGCCAGCATCCTGGAGTCACCTCTTCACTGTTGACATTGAGGCTGGCGTTTTGCGGGTACTATTTAATGAAGCTGCCAGTTGAGGACTTGTGAGGCGTCTGTTTCTCAAACTAGACACTCTAATGTACTTGTCCTCTTGCTCAGTTGTGAACCGGGGCCTCCCACTCCTCTTTCTATTCTGGTTAGAGACTGTTTGCGCTGTTCTGTGAAGGGAGTAGTACACAGCGTTGTACGAGATCTTCAGTTTCTAACCAAAAGTCAGGAAAGTGCAAATATATTTGTGCCCTGTTCTAAGCTCTTGATTGACCAGTGTCCACCACAGATACACACGTGTAGCCTTTTCCTGCAGTCAAATGACCTAGTAGCCTTATGGGTGGAATGTTCTTAATATTTTTCATAATTTCACAATTAACAAACTTATTTTTTTTAACTGTGTTTTTATGTCAAACGGTTTAGTTAAATTTCAGTCTTCTGTGATGTATATAAAGTGTAAAATTGGGATGTAAACTCAAAATTATGGTATAGGTGTCTTCTTTTTTTAAGCCCATAACCATGTGTGTGAGGTGTATACTTTTGTTTCAAAGTAGGTTTGTTTATGACTACCAATAAACACTCTGTGTGACCCTGATTTAGCCCAGTGCAGTAAAAAGTTAATCGATAAAATGTTTTTGGGTCTCCCCCCGTGGTTCCTGGATATTACTTAGCCCACACTGGTTGGCTGTTAGCGGAAGAGGAGGAAACAACTTCAGAGATTCCTGGATGTTTAAAAAACCCCATGTAGGTTAACCCTGTGCCTGACATCCACATTTTGACTGACAGTGGTGTCCTAGATTGTGTTGACAGAACAAAGGGGGGAAACAAAGTCCTAGAAGATCTGAGCCACATCAAAGCCAGTCAAGCCTTACTGAAGTACCTGAACTCGCGCCGAGATCCCTCGCTTTCCATTGCTTCAGCTCTGAGATAGCGTAGCATAGCTTTTTATGTATCACGAACTGGATATCAAATTGTTTTGCAACTAAGAGAATATAACCCTTTATTTCAGAAAGGGCTGTAAATGACCCACCTAAAGATTTTTCTTGTCTCTTAAAATGAATCAAACCAATGTAACTGGCCTGAACTCAGTTCTTTGCTGTGACCCTAGTGGAACTAGTCATGTCCAGGCCCGCTATTTGGGACGTACTGTGTCAGTGTTCAACCTTGTACGGTGAAATTAATCATTCAAGACACATCTACCGATGTAGGATCTAAATTTGAGCCAATTCTTCTAAAGCAGGAAAATAATCCTGCAGCAACAGGAAATGTGAATTATAATGTGGATTATAATTAATGGACATATTTTGCAGGGGTTTTCGTTAAGGAAAATCAAGTCTGACATTTTAAAATGGGAATTACAAACTTTAGAAGCCATTTTAAACCTCAAATATATTACAAGTGTGCATTTCCTGCTGTCCAGGGAAATTCTCAGCAACAAAAGAGTGATCAAACTAGGATCCTATGCCTTTAGTAGATATAATATACCATGAATAGTTGGGAATCTACCCTTGCTGCCATTGTGTAAATGCAAATAATACAAAATGTAACCGCATTGTCTCGATGTCATGTTCATCATCTCAAGAGGAAAAAACAAAACCATGACAAGGCAAGAAATGTGAGGCTGAAAATTCACAGTGCTGTCTCTCTGAACCCATGGTTACATAATGATCGGCATGACAATCCAGGCCAGTTGCTGGTTCTATTGGGTTCTGAGTGTTGAAGCGTGGGAGTATCAAGTGCGAGGAAGTATGCAGTGTCTATATACATATAGTAGTATTATTACTGTGATACGATTTTAACTTTGGGTGTGCTATTTTCCCAGGACAGTGAAAATCTCACAAAGATTTTGATGTCAAATTTCAGAAAAACATTATCTACACACATCATCATTTTAATCACATTGTTTTAAGCACACAGTTTGCCACACACATCATTTTAAGCACATTACCAAATTAATTGAGTTGATCTAATATAATATAATCAACAACATAAAGTCAGTAGACTCCTATGGCCATGACAATCACATGGCTTGACAATGGCTGTTTAAACTGACATACTGTTGCTGTGACATAGACATCTTCCTACCTATCAGAACTATTGACACGATCTGGCCCATAACCATACAGCTTCCCACGGCTGGCTGGTTGGCTAATGTCAGTATCAAATGACTTGGCAAACGCATTGTTGAGCCCTACATAACACTAATGATAATAATGATAATACTTGTCATTAACAGTCATTTGCAACTGACTTTGTCATGGAACAAAGTTATCTGGCCTATTATGGACCCCAAAATGGACGTGAAATTCCCAGAATATGACAATAAGATTTCAGTAACACTTTACTTGACACTCAGTATTCTAACACATTATGACACAGTCATAACCATGTCATAATATGTCATAACAGCTGACATAACTTGTCATAAACTATCATAATATGGTCATAACACTGTCATGACCCATATATTCACAACTGTTGTAACATATATTGCGTTATTTAATGTCTGGTTATGACACCTATATAAGGGTTTTCAAAACCCACATTTATTTTAAATAATATGTTTCCCTACCAAGAAGTTCCCTTTTGTTTGCAAGTTTGTTTCTTAAATCCTTTCTTGTTGTTGTAATGAATTATTTACAGTCAGGTTTTCTTTCATCCTATTTTAAATAACTTGTAGGAAATACACTTTATGACACTGTCATGAAGCATTGTGACCATCCTGTGTCACTTTACTTGGACTAAGTATTATGACCATCATATAATCATATAAGCCAGATAGGTCTATCATGTACATGCCCTTATGTCAATCATCAGTCAAAAAGAGGGTGTCATGTCCTGCTCCTGATTCCTGATTCCTGCTCCTGCGATCATCCCAGTCATCAGCCACAGAGCATTGGGGTGTGTGCAATTACAATGATCATTTAATTAGGTCAATTAATACTTTTTTTATATGACATAAATGTATTGTTGACACGTAGGCTATGGTGTAAAGCCATGTTTTGCCTTGTGTGGTAGGTTTTCTGGGTTTTGACACTCTTATGTAGGTGTGTGTCCTAACCAATCATAAAATAACGCAATATACAGTATCTCACAACAGGTCTAAAGATATGGGTCATGACAGTATTATGAACATATTAAAACAGGTTATGACAAGTTATGTCAGCTGTTATGACATGGTTACGACAGTGCCATAACGTTTTATGACGCTGGGTGTCAAGTAAACTGTTACCAAGATTTCCATAGATGACAGCAGTAACTACGTGTACTACTTTTCACGCTGTGTGGTTGGCGAGTAAGCATTAAGCAGAGGATGAAAGGCAATCGCAGCATTACAGGAAGTGAAACTCCTGAGTAGACACACAGCCATTACAGTATATAACCTACAGCATCACCTCAGACAACCTTAACAGAACCAGAACACAGCAGCAGAAAAAGACGAGCAGAACACTGTGAGACAACCAGACCAAGACTACAACACAGCAACGACCTTCCACTGAGGACGACAAGACTAACAAACAAATCATGGGTTCTACTTCAAACGTACACTTTTTGATGGTAAGTGATTACTTGAGTATCTTCAAGATATCAGCGGAGTTTGCCACTGGTGTCTGTATCTGCTGAGCAAGAAGTTGAAATTGTTTTGAAGTTCAGTTCTTTCATTTTGATTTTCCATTTTACCTTATTGGGTTCATAATTGAGTAAAGATTATGTTTTATGTTTTGCTGTTGAATTTGCCTGGCTCATAGTGTAAATCAGCAAACATATTTAGCAACAAATTTAGCAAAACTGTCCTATATATGCCTTCATTCAGAGGTGATACCAGGCCACCAACAGTCCCTCTGTTCCTCAGGTGCTGTGCTTAATGGGGTTATTGGTGATGATGATGATGGGTGCAGAGGCAGCCCCCCACGTCCATCCAGGGATGACAGGGAGATGCTCACAGAGAAACCTTCAGGGACACAAGAAGCCTGTAGAGCCTTCAGCTCCAAACACAATAACTGTCCCCCTGCACCTGGACCCTAGCGACTTGATTCCTTCCCGTCTCGTCAGATCCATTGGGAACCACTCGATCTCCCCATGGACTACCAAGTGAGGACCTGCAACGAGCTTACATAGACACAATAGAAATACCACAATACACACAGACAAACATTTTTTTGATATATATATATATTTTTATATGCCTTTCAAAATAATAATAATAATACATTTTATTTGAGCCTTTCAAAATACCTAAAAACACTTACAGAGTAAGGAATAAAATAAAATAGGAACATGCTATATGCTTATATGAAATATGCCTTTCATACCTTTAGGAAGCTTGCTTAAAAAAAGGCTGAATTCCCAGCTGTGCTCTGTTGAATACATTGTGATCTCTAATATCATCCTCTCCCCCTCTCTTTCTATCTCCTCTCTCTCTCTCTCTGTCTCTCCAGCACCACCTATGATGAGTCCCGCTTTCCCCAAACCATCTCGGAGGTCAGGTGCTCTCTGGAGGGCTGTCTGAACGTCGCGGGTAAGGAGGACAGGAGCCTGGAGTCCAAACCCATTTACCACCAGATCCTGGTCCTGAGGAAGGTGATGGGGAGCGTGGACAGATACTACTACCGGCTGGAGTCAAAGATCATTGTGGTGGGCTGCACATGTGTCAGGCCTAGCATTGAGCACCAACAGTAATGATATCATTGTGGTGAGGTCAAACCTGGTGGAGTGTTGGCAATACCAAGGTTGTAGGTTCGATCCCCACATTCATTGAAAGTATTTGTGTGTTCGTTTTATGGAGCTTTGACTCTATGTCATTGAAAGATCGATTTGAATAATCTAGTATGGATATATTTTCTATTGAGCTTTAAATCACAAAATTAATTATGTATTTATTCAGTATGTGGTTCTATTTATTTTTGGGTTATTTAATGTATTGAATGATATTTTGGTATTTATTGAATAAAGAAATTCACATGATCAATTCAAAACAGAACTCCTTTAATTCTCTTTTGGCATCTAAAATAGAGCACAATTTCTGTACATCAACAAGCAGCCACATCATTCCCTGACCTCCATTCGTTTCAGTAGATTTACAATGATGTTGGCTCTGACAGACTCAAGTTTACAAACCAAACTCATAAGGACATTTAAGTTAAAACCTTGCCTGCAGGTGTGAGCTCAAAGCAAAATGTGTGATCTCAAAGTGTTTTTACTGAAGCATACACGCTCATGCTCACGCTCATCCTTACGGAAATGCTCACACTCACACTCAGACCCACCGTTGGCACTGTTGGCACGTCAGCAAAGCACAGAGAGAATCCTGAGCAGAACACTGAAGAAGGTAGCAATGACGTCATCCTTTGTCATATGTTTCAGCTCGATCTTTTAATATCTTTTTGGTTGTACTGATCAGTTCCTAAAGCAGGGCACACTGACCAATCCGCTTCAGTCGTTGACTTAACCACCTCTCTCATGTGTCATCATTAGAATCTCATAGTCTCAGTCTTTTCTCCAAACGACTGAACCCAGAGGGCTACAGTCTGAACAGGCTGGCGAACGCCCTTCAAAATGGCTTCCAAAATAAGTTCAGCTCGTGTTGTGATCAGGCCGTCATGACACCTACAACACAGAGTTCAGAGATAGGACAGTTAGATAAGACACAAGCGCACACACATGACTAGTGCACATGTAAGTAAACATACAAACAACAAGGGTCTCATATACAGATGTTGTACTTTTTTAAATTGATATTGAGTGATACATCACATACATCTGTAACTGATACATATTAGTGCAAACAGTCTATTCCTCTAATATTCAAATCTACTATGTCTGAAAAAACACCAAAGAAACTAGCCGTGCACAATCAACACTACACTACACACCGCAGTGAAACACAACAGCCATTGACTACAGAATAAAGACGGAGATAATTAACACTTCAGATCAAGGAGCTTTCTTATTTGAAATAGATATAAATTGCGATGCCGGTAGCATCAGTATCCCATTCAATGACTATTTATGTACTGTACATAAGCTAACATGCCAAAAAGTGGCGAAAAGTGTGACAAACATGATGTGTAGAATGCTTTAAATTGAAGTGTATGTGTCAGTGATTTTATTGACCAGAACTTTAAAAAGGTAAACTATGTTTTGATTTCTTGAAAATAAGGATGTGTTCAAGGTCTATTATAAATACCAAGCCTACAGAAGGTGTAATTAGCTACTAAATGATGCATAGCGCTCTTATAATCCGCTACACTCAAGAGCAATACAAAACTACAACTTGATTTTCTGTCTCTCCAGGAAACCGCCTTCTGTGCACTTCTCCTACTTCAACTCCCATGTCCATTTTAAGAACCTGTCATGCTAGTCTCTTTATTTTGTCTCTTCTCTTCCCTCCTATTCTCACGCAACAAAACAAAGGCACCACGGGCTCTCTTTCTTTGTCTCCATCTCTCTCTCTACTCGCTCTCCTCCTTGTGCTCTCTGTTTTTCCTCACCTCCACAGCGTGCTTGTCCTGAAAGAGAGAAACACAGACACCTCTCTTTAGACTTCCCGTCCGTTTCATATCAACAAAATAATGGTCAGAGGTAATGATATTCTATGGATGACTAGTCAGTAGAGTGTATCTCAAATGTGTCTTGATTGTTTTTCAAACCAGCTCCATTACATAGAGGTAATACACAGCACTCTGAACTTTAACATCACAAAAAAGAAAATATCTTAACCAAATAGAACTATTCTGACAGAATATTGATGATATTATCCATGACAGATGAAAAACAAACAAAAAACAAAGGAGATAGAGTTAGGGTTGGGGTTAATTCCATTTCAATGTTCATCAATGCACTTCCTGTATTGAAATGGAATAGACCCCAATCCTGCCTTGGGTATCAGCTGAGTGTAACTCTACCTTCTCCTGCAGGCGTTCCAGCATGGCGGCCAGGTGTGCCTCCCGTTTCTCCTTGTTGTGCTCCATGCGCAGCTCCATGCGCTCCTTGGCCAGCCGAATGAAGTTGTTGTGTTCCTCCAGGGCCTTCTGGGCCACCTCACGCTCGTGTTCCCGTTTCTCAGCCAGGTGTTTCAGCAACTCAGCCTCCTGGCACTAGGGTGCGATAGAGAAGGGTAGAGGGAGGGGTGAGTGGATGATCAGAGACCAGAGTCCCTATCTCTTCAATGATGCAAAGCAGTCTTGCTCAACTCTGTACACCTGACTCTAAGGATTCCATCTCCCCACCAAACTGGAAAAATTCAATTCTGACCAACATTCTGTGAACATTCCCATCTCCACCATACAAATCTAGAAACAGTCAATGTTGGCCTTCTTTCCCTCTTGACCCCTGACCTCTGACCCCTCACCTTTCTCCTCTCCTCAGCGGCATCCAGCTTTCTCTGGATCTCTTCCAGGGAGGGCTCCCTGCGTGGAGGTGTGGTGGCGAGAGGGTTCGGACCCCCGTCAAACGAGGGGGGCTTCAGGATGACCTCGAAGGCCTGGCCGGACCTCCTCTTGTTCAGCTCAATCACCTCCATGTCCCTGATGATGCACAGATTCAGGTCCACCACATCTGCAGAGGGTAGAGATTAAGAAAAGTGTGACATTGTATAAAGGAAGGACCCAAAGGAAATAGAATACCAATGAGGGGGCGGGGTTCCGTTTGTGTAGCTGCATCAAAAACAATAATTATAGTAAGCTGATTGCTGGCTCATTGAATGAAATGGCTTCTATGGTGTGTTGTGGGACTTGCAGGTGGATTGTGGTAAAATTGTGTAAAGATATTTGCCTTTCTTGGTGGGCTTTTCTTTGGCTTCAGGTAGGATGCAGGAACAGAAGATGGACACTAGAGGGAGCTCCCGTATCTTGTCTCTGTAGGCTGCAGGGGAGAGAAGACCATTAGCATGAATCTATGTCTCCCTCTCCCTCTCCCTCTCCCTCTCCCTCTCCCTCTCCCTCTCCCTCTCCCTCTCCCTCTCCCTCTCCCTCTCCCTCTCACACACATGCAAACACACATACATTACCTGCGAGAGTCATTCTGCCTCTTGTTGATCTTCTAAAGACACTGTGGTGAATCAGATAGTCCTAAAAGGGGAGATAAAAAAAAGTTGATTAACATCAGACCTTGCAATCTGCAAACACATGTTAAATCCCTGTACAGCAACAGAATCCATTACCATTACAATAAAACGGGCCATTGTGAACTACTGTAAAGCCTTTATTCAAACCCACTCATAGAGAGCATTTGAGCCCTTACGCTTGTCACAAAAAGAGAGAGGGAGGGGTGAGGAAGAGATAGAGAGGAGGATGGGGATTGGGTGAGAGCACCATCTGCATTCTGCTGCAGAAGTGACCTAACCACTAAGCTCTCTCTCTCTCCTCGTGATAATCAGGTGGACAGATCACACATTACCAGAGCATGATGGTACGCTTTTGTTATATAATTAAACAAGGCAGGGCCTATCTATCCTGCTCACATAAAATACAGGCCTTATTGTCTACAGCAAAAAGGAGAAAGTGATGGATGGAGAGAAAAAGAGATACTTGATAATAGCATCATAATAATCTTTCCATTTGTGTTAGCTCCTGCTCTTCAAGCAATCGCTGTGACTCAATTGTGGCCTATTCACTTCACCACAAAGACAACAAAAGAATCCACCCACAGGGAATATGAATATTCTCTCTCGCACTTTCTTTGTTTTTCTCTCCTCTCTCTTTCTCTCCATCCACTCCTTTCTCACTGGCCCCTAATCTCACACACTTACACAAAGCTACCTCACAACAGTAGCTAGGCCACTAGGCCACACAATACATTCCCCTTACATACTCAAAACCTTCAGTCATGACTAACTGCAGGACTACTGTTCCACATTGAACATTGCTGTTGTTGAACCTGCCTACTGTGAGGCTTGACTGTAGAAAGAGTCTGCAATATATTCAATCCTTCACCTACTTGAATTCAACATGCTTTTATGACTTACAGTGGCTTAATTTTTCTATGAAGTGTGTTGCCTGTTATTTTGTTTCCTCAATATTTCTGAGTGAGTATTCATGCCGTGTTGAAAGAACAGGAAGGCACCACACAGGGAGAGAGTAGGAGGAGTAGGAGGGAACCAAAGGCCCACACACTATCGTGCACACACACACACACACACACACACACACACACACACACACACACACACACACACACCATGAACGCATGCACAAACACATTTCTTCCCACAGTGTAGATGAATACACACATCGTACAGATTTCATTATCACCAGTCAATCCCAATAAAAAAGGAATCCCATAGTTATCACTGATATCTCGATCCTAATCTTAGACTCACAATCTCCTCATTGCATAACCAAAGTCATCTCATAGTCATCTTGTACTGATCATCAGCATCTTCTTTCTCACTTTAAGCTATTTCTTCAACAAGTAAATCATTTTGTAATAAATGCATAATTAGTAACGCACACTGTATGAATTGCATAAACTGCACGTCTGTGAACCGAAGCCACTTTACAAAATCATCTGGGACAGACTGTTTCTTGTTGTTTCACTACGTTTCAACCTATCTGTGGATAATCTGTGCAGCCTGACACGGTGCACGTGCACACACTTGAACAACTGAGGTGAGGTAAACTCCCTGTGCAACTCGGGTGATGTCATAGTCAATGCTGCACAGAGAATGTCCATCATCTGTGGCAGAGAGGCATCCCATGCATACACTCTGTTTTCTGTGGCTAAAGTCTTTTCAGATATGAAACAGAACAATCTTTAGAGAATGCACAACATACACACTTAAATTAGCAAAATATACAAGAAAACAGCTTTGAAATGAATATAATAGGACTATATCCTGGATGCAACATCTCATATTTTTGTTTGTTATTTCAGTAGCTTAGACGGACTCACCCTGTGCTGAGCAATGTTGGTGGTACTCTCCTTTAATTTCTTTATCTCTCTTTCTTTCTTTCCCTCTTTCTCTGTTGTTCTGCTGCTGTTTGGGCTGCTCTCTCAGCAGCATCAGCACCACAACCAGCTATTACTGCATGACATCACCTCCCAGCCATCCCATTGGCCCAGAGGAATCAAGGCCCCTGATTGGCTGGAGAGATGGTGGAGGGAAGGGGACGGGGGTAATGTGGAGGAGGAATGAGCTGGGGGTGAGGTTGTGTTCTTTAGCGTTTACTGAGTGGAGGCAAGCTGCAAGGATGGATACATCCTAAATGGTGAGAGAAACAAGATAATAGCAATACAGTAAATAGGTGGATAATAGCACAGTCACCAGTCACAAAGGATATGTAAGGACAGATGTTTGTCACAGCAGTTCAATGCATATAAAGATGGGAAACATGAAAAGACAGAAATTAGGGGGGTTGCAGGAAATTAGGTTTAATACTGCAACATTTTCTCTCAGCCTCATGGCGAAATGTGTAGAAAATCAGGAAATTTGCTTTAAAACTCCAATATTTTCTCTCAGCTACATGGCAAAATGTGAACAAAAGCATGTGATGAGCTATAAAACAGCTAAAGAAAATGTCTCTGTCTCTGTCCCATAGCAAAAAGTGTAATATTGCAGGGAATTAGCATTTATCTCTCTGCACCTTGGCAAAATGTGTTGAAATGTAGTAAGTTCGCTTATTTTCCCAAAACAAGCAAAAACCTCGGAGGTCGGTCCCCCAAAAGCACTCGTTCCGGCCCTGATCCATGAGTTCATAATTTCTTGATAATTGAGTGAATGAAAACACTGGTCATGTCTACTCATGTTGTATGACACTGAGCTGAAGTACTGAAAACAGAAACTATGAATGGAGCACAAAGTGTAAGTCGCTCTTTCTGATGAAACAAACGTGTGGCTGAATTTATTCAGCTACTGTGACTGCTGTCTTTTTGTCGTCTCGGCCTTATTATATATCAGGGTGGCGTGTGAACTAACGGGTTATAGAGCAAACAACTCAATTATCTCAACACAGGATGTAATATGGCTTTTTTCCTGGCTTGGCTTCCCCAGTGATTTTACCCACGCACCGCTACTGGTCAGAGAGGACTTTTGTAGTACTTTGGGAGTCTGATGGCGGTCACTGACTGAAATGTTTCAGTGATTTTGCATGAGCGTTGCATGGAGTTTTTCCTTCACTACGCATACATAGCAATCTAAACGAAAAGTTAGTTGCAAAATCAGATGTGAATAATGTTGAATTAAGGGGCTGGTTGTGACTGGTTTGAGTCAGTCAGATTTTAGCAGTAAATGTCAGATCTATTACTGTCAGAACCGAGGGATCTGTCTCATCATTTTCAGTTCCAGAGCTCTGGATGACTAAACAACACTCACCTCGCAAACAGCCTTGTGTGGATCTGCTACTACCCACCCACATACACGCCCACGCACGTGCACACGCACGCACGCACGCACGCACACACACACACACACACACACACACACACACACACACACACACACACACACACACAAACTGTGTGAGCAGCCTGTTGACGGCTCTTTAAAACGGTCCACCTGTTCTTCTGGTTCTCCTACAAGTGTCTCAGTTTTAATGTTATTTCAATAACAGGACCTGAAATGATGTTGAGATGTAAAGGGTCTTTTTAAATAGCGATCAATAATTAATTCCGTAATATAATGGAAACAATTACTTAACATGCAGAGTGTGCAGGTTTTATTCCACCCCAGCACCATTACTATTAATCAGATGTGTTAGTAAGTGCTGGGATGGAGCAAAAACCTGCAGACCCTGCAGCACTGTGGGACCAGGACTGTCCAACCCCGTACTGACAATCTTTAGGCTAGTGTGAGACTCCACAGAGCTAGATCCCCTTAATAAACTACATGTCCCATGATGCCATGCATGGAAGTGGTATCTGGAACAGAACACTGAGTGCTCTAAGAACATCAGGAACACAGACTCCCAGCACGGCCATGGCATCCATCAGTGTTCACAGAATCAACAGGGAGAGACTAGTAGCTGGAGAAAAAAGGGATAAAGGCAAATGTGATACAATAGGATGAAAGGAACCTGAGCCATCCACAAATTTACGTCAAATAAATTCTCTAGACATAAAAATCTGCATTTCTGTGTGAAGACTCACAAGCATTAATAGCGGGAAACATTCATATTAATGATTGTGCCCTCAAGGCGAGAAGTCAGGTGCATTCGAATGATCTCATAATACATTAGCGTTGCAAGGCAGGGGGATAAGGGCAGGGACTGCGGAGTGCAGCAGCTCAGGGAGGCAAATAAAACAAACACATTAACAATACAGCATGCAATAGAGAGAGGTGGTTTTATTAGCTCAAGGTGCATTGTTATTAGACACAGAGGGGGGAGGAATCGCACCAGCCCAAATGATGTCATGCAGCTGCATGCCAGCAGTAGAGTCGTGTGCAGAGAGAGAGAAAGTGAGAGAGGAGGAGAAGGGGGTGAGAGTGGGTGCTGATGAGAGAAATGTGTGGGCTATGAGTTGAGGAGAAAGGTACACTACAGGATGCAGAGAGAAAGAAGAGAAGGAAAGAGAGAAGGAAGGAAAAAGAGGGGGTGGAAGAGAGTGGTAGAGGTTATGAGTGGAGGAACAGAGCCACAGCATTGGAGGCATTAAAGAGATTGAGGGAGAGAAGAGGGAGGACGTTGCTTGTATAACACTTCTCCATTGTCTATCACTGCATTGGACTGTGCAGTCTTACCCCTGCAAAAGCCGAAGAGCAACCCCATATACCTTGAGTCAGTGTAAAACAATGACATAAACATTCCTAGGAGAGGATGGAGAGGGGGATGGGAGGACGAGCAGAGGAGGAGAGGAGGGTAGACGACGATGTGTTTGCAAGGAAAGCCTCATCACCAGTAACCCTTCAGTGATGTCATTTCCAGCCAATCACAGGAGATCCCTTTTCTCTCTCTGCAGATGCAGTACATGCATCAGTCTCATCGTCCGCATAGATCACATAACGAGACACAACAAACAATAAGAGGACAATGTCACGAGGAAAGCAAGGCGTTACGTCACTAAAATGTAATAATCATAAATAACAGACGATGCAGCAACAGTCATGTTTGCACGAGGTGGGGAGGGGACACACATGGTTTTACAGTATATCTATAGGTGTTGTGAGGGGGAGGGGAGACACATGGTTTTACAGTATATCTATAGGTGTTGTGAGGGGGAGGGGACACACATGGTTTTACAATATATCTATAGGTGTTGTGAGGGGGAGGGGACACACATGGTTTTACAGTATATCTATAGGTGTTGTGAGGGGGAGGGGAGGCACATGGTTTTACAGTATATCTATAGGTGTTGTGAGGGGGATGGGACACACACATGGTTTTACAGTGTACAGTGAGGGAAAAAAGTATTTGATCCCCTGCTGATTTTGTACGTTTGCCCACTGAAAAAGAAATTATCAGTCAATCATTTTAATGGTAGGTTTATTTGAACAGTGAGGGACAGAAGAACAACAAAAAAATCCAGAAAAACGCATGTCAAAAATGTTATAAAAGGATTTGCATTTTAATGAGGGAAATAAGTATTTGACCCCCTCTCAATCAGAAAGATTTCTGGCTCCCAGGTGTCTTTTATACAGGTAATGAGCTGAGATTAGGAGCACACTCTTAAAGGGAGTGCTCCTAATCTCAGCTTGTTACCTGTATAAAAGACACCTGTCCACAGAAGCTATCAATCAATCAGATTCCAAACTCTCCACCATGGCCAAGACCAAAGAGCTCTCCAAGGATGTCAGGGACAAGATTGTAGACCTACACAAGGCTGGAATGGGCTAGAAGACCATCGCCAAGCAGCTTGGTGAGAAGGTGACAACAGTTGGTGCGATTATTCGCAAATGGAAGAAACACAAAAGAACTGTCAATCTCCCTCGGTCTGGGGCTCCATGCAAGATTTCACCTCGTGGAGTTGCAATGATCATGAGAATGGTGAGGAATCAGCCCAGAACTACACGGGAGGCTCTTGTCAATGATCTCAAGGCAGCTGGGACCACAGTCACCAAGAAAACAATTGGTAACACACTACGCCGTGAAGGACTGAAATCTTGCAGCGCCCGCAAGGTCCCCCTGCTCAAGAAATTACATATACATGCCCGTCTGAAGTTTGCCAATGAACATCTGAATGATTCAGAGGACAACTGGGTGAAAGTGTTGTGGTCAAATGAGACCAAAATGGAGCTCTTTGGCATCAACTCAACTCGCCGTGTTTGGAGGCTGCCAATGACCCCAAGAACACCATCCCCACCGTCAAACATGGAGGTGGAAACATTATGCTTTGGGGGTGTTTTTCTGCTAAGGGGACAGGACAACTTCACCGCATCAAAGGGACGATGGACGGGGTCATGTACCGTCAAATCTTGGGTGAGAACCTCCTTCTCTCAGCCAGGGCATTGAAAATGGGTCGTGGATGGGTATTCCTGCATTACAATGACCCAAAACACACGGCCAAGGCAACAAAGGAGTGGCTCAAGAAGAAGCACATTAAGGTCCTGGAGTGGCCTAGCCAGTCTCCAGACCTTAATCCCATAGAAAATCTGTGGAGGGAGCTGAAGGTTCGAGTTGCCAAACGTCAGCCTCGAAACCTTAATGACTTGGAGAAGATCTGCAAAGAGGAGTGGGACAAAATCCCTCCTGAGATGTGCGCAAACCTGGTGGCCAACTACAAGAAACGTCTGACCTCTGTGATTGCAAACAAGGGTTTTGCCACCAAGTACTAAGTCATGTTTTGCAAAGGGGTCAAAAACATATTTCCCTCATTAAAATGCAAATGATTTTATAACATTTTTGACATGCGTTTTTCTGGATTTATTTGTTGTTATTCTGTCTCTCACTGTTCAAATAAACCTACCATTAAAATTATAGACTGATCATTTCTTTGTCAGTGGGCAAACGTACAAAATCAGCAGGGGATCAAATACTTTTTTCCCTCACTGTATCTATAAGTGTTGTGAGGGGGAGGGGGGATACAGGTTTGCAGTACTACAATCTGTTTGTAAGGGGTTGGCACATAGTGACATTGGTTTACGGTAAAGCTATTAATTTACCTTAGTATGGTGGGACATAGACTCTTGTGACAGACTTAATAATAAAAATGTTAAATTGTGTGTGTGTGTGTGCAGGTGGGGGCTTGTAGGGCTGCAGCAAATCTCTAGGTGCTGTTTGGGGAGTTGGGGTGGGGGCTTGTAGGGCTGCAGCAAATCTCTAGGTGCTATTTGGGGAGTTGGGGTGGGGGCTTGCAGATCTGCAGCAAATCTCTAGGTGCTGTTTGGGGAGTTGGGGTGAGGGCTTGCAGATCTGCAGCAAATCTCTAGGTGCTGTTTGGGGAGTTGGGGTGGTGGGCTCGTAGGTCTGCATTGAGCCTCTGTGCAGTGGGATGAGCTCACTGCGTCCGTCCTGTGCTGTTGACCACTCACCCATACCAAACAGCACCATCCATTATTCATTACACTCTGTCGTCATTCCTCTCTTGCTCATTATACAGCCTCTGTAGTGATATTAGAATTCAGGGTTTCAATCAATCAATCAAATTACCATTTGAAAGACCTTAGGGCAGGAAGGAGTTGAAGAGAATGGAACACAATGAGACCAAGCAGAATGTATGCCAATGTTTATGCCATTGCCAGTAATCCCTAGCATTTATTTTATGTCCATCAGATACAGTAAGAATGACATCATGCTGTATTCCAGAGGGGCAACACACATCCTGAATCCACTTACCCTCCTCGCATCAAGCCCAGAGGATGACGTCATAAGAACAAGACTCAATGTTGTAATGGCGGCATGAGTCATCCTGCTAAGCGAGACTGCTGGACCAAAGTTACCCTAACAATAAATCAGATGAAATCAGTTTCTTATTTAATCTTTTCTAATATGCCTGCACGCCCATATAATGATGTCATCTTGAAGAATGCATGTCGTCATTGGACTTGGACACCACAGATCCTCTTGAATGAAAACAAAGTTTTATTAAGGTTAGGTCTTTGTTATGATGTGAGAAAGGAAACATGAAGGTAAGTAAATGTATCAAGTCACAGCTAATGATAAGCAGCAGGTAGCCTAGCGGTTAAGAGCATTGGACCAGTAACTGAAAGGTCGCTGGTTTGAATCCTCAAGCCGACTAGGTGAAAAATCTGTCGACGAGCCATGGAGCAAAACACTTAACCCTAATTGCTCCGGTAAGTCGCTCTGGATAAGAGCGTCTACTAAAATGTCAGATATGATATTGCATGAAAAAGATAAATCAGCCATGATTTGCACAGACAAAAGATCATGACATTTGACCTTATTCACTACCTCCCAGAGTTCAGTTGCATGAAAATGTGATTTCTCAATTGTAGTTATAACATTCTTCTCATACTTGTGTTCAACTTTGACACATTATTCTGCTTTTTACTGTAGATATGTAATTGACACTTTCCCACTGAGCTGTGAATGCCTCTCCCGCTCAAGAGATCCTATTTGTTCCTTGTGTGTCTGGCGACATTTCTAGCCCACGGGCTGAGAGGAGGGGCGCGGAGGGTGTGTGAATGTTCTTGTAAATGCCACCGCGGAAGTGAGTCACCATCACTGAAGAACACAGCGACACAGGAGGCGTCTGGCTGCTGCCATTGTTTGTGTTGCCGCGACAACACTTTCATCTCATCAGAGACAGGGTTTGTGTTTATGTGAATCTGTGTGGTAAGACCCACTCATCTTGAACAAATGGAGGGAAACGTTGGCCATTAAGACTGAGATCGGTGATAAAATACTCCCCTGTATCTGTTGGGATTTCTGTGCTGCTGCAAACACGACTCAGCAGGCATGACTCATGCATTTGCATTACTCATATAGCAGGAATATACAATAAGCAGCCACAGCAGCAGCTATCAGAGCAGATGAAATCTGCATCTACCGTACAGATCTGTAAACATTGAGTGGTTAGGGCCGAATGAAGGGTAAGTGACCTGGGACAAGAGGACTCAGCGATGCAAAGCATTGAAGGGAAAGCTCACCCATTTTAACATGTGGCCTTATTTTCACTCTTTCTGTGCTTGTAGCTGATCACCCCTCCAAACTGTTTTAGGATATTTTGTTTAGAAAAGAGAAAATTGATTGCGACATTTTGCTGAGTGATTGCTTGCCATGTACTACAATGCATTATAAAAATGTGTGTAAAGCATGTAATAAAACAAATGATAATACATCAGAATCTCATTCTGCATAATGTCTCAGGACATCCTTGTTTGAATGATGTCATTTAAAACTACTAAAAAATGCATTTATGGGACAGTGGAACATAAAAAAAAATCTAAATAAATGTAGCACAGAAACAAAACCCACAATGCCATTCTGATGTAATAACATATGGTTTGGCGTGTTTCAGCATTTTATATAACATGCCTAGACACATTTTCATAATGCATTGTAGTCTATGGCAAGTGATGACTCTGTAACGAGACAAAATACAGATGTTTTTTTGGGGGCTATCACCTTCAAGCACAGAAAGAGTAAAAATAAGACCACGTAAAAATGAGTGAATTTCCCCTCTAACAAACATTTTTATCTGTAAACTCATATGCGATCATTCTGTAGGCAAATGATGCCATACCCATCTGCAGCAAGGTAAAAGAAATACTGTATTTTCAGTCTTCACAGAACACCATTCTGCTGTATTTGTGAATGCCAGTTTGATTCTTAGGCCAGATGGTGAGAAGGCGTAGAATCCAGAATATTCCGGCTATCCACCCCCTCACCCCATAGTTTCATTCACATATGGCAGTGTGCATCTCACGAAGCCACACACACGACTAGGCTGAACACATTCATAACCAATTTATTTAGCTTTAAAAATGATCGAGACAAACACTACAGGACTTTAACAAAAATGAGCACAGTTGCACTAAAACAGAAAACAAAACTGTTACATTGTGATACAAAAATATACACTTCCAGGACTATGTGACTGTTAAAGAGCATTCCCCAGATAGGAATGACTTACAGATATGTGATCTTCCACTGAAGGAAAAGCTTCATAGAATGAACTTACAAACAATATGCAATAAAACAACTTAGGATAAAAAAATAATAGGATACAAGTACATTATTCCATCAGCCATTACCTCAATAACCCTCCCTTATAAACAAAATGAGTCTCGAGCTTCTGACAAAGAAATAGGAAAAAAAGTGGTTCACTTTTTCCAACCCGTATGCAAAAATATTGTCCTTAACTTGATAAGTTGCCATTAGTAAGATCAAACAAAAAACCTACATAACACTTGCATTCACAAGGAAGAATATTAATTGTCAAGTCAGAGTTGAACTGCAACACTGCATCAGTCCAATGAAGTTCAGCACTTCTGAACAGGGGACCAGTAGGCATGCAGGTAGGGATAGAAGTCCCAGTAGCCAACACACCTAGGTGTGTCTTCATAATCTGAAGTGGCATCCTTACAGGGTCCTCCAGACGTCATTGAGACTTTCTATTTCGTACCTGCACCACTTCTTTCCTCTCCTTCAGGAAGTTCCCGAAGGCTGTACCCTCCTTGCTCTCCTCAGTCACTGAAAGGGATGATATGTTAAGTCAACAAGGGAACTTATATTGCCAGTATTTTTGTGTGTTTGATCATATTTTTGTAACAAATCTTCGCTTTCCACGCTAGAATCATTCACGAATCATGATTAGGCTTGTTGTTAGGAATGCAAGGTGATTTGATGTTATGGGTTAAATCAATGATAGCACATTGAGGCCACTCAAAAAGTTTCTCCCCTTACCGTTGTGATCTATGTCATCCGTGTCGCTGTCCTCCCCCTCTTCCTCATCCTCATCAGGGTTACCACGGTTGAAGATGAGATCACTTCGGCCCGCCACATCATCTTCCTCAGGAGGACAGGAAGTGACATTTCATTATTTATTTCACAGAACACCTGTCTCATGTACCTGATCCAAGCATATAATACACAACATGGGATCTCTCTTACACTCACACAATCAAGCACGTAATGCATCGGGGGTCACTCTCACAGGCACACAAACATGGACACACACACCTGTCCGTGAGGTCGTCTCCATGGCAACAGCTCCCATGTCCTTCCGTAAATGCTCCATCTGCTCCTGCTGCTTCCTGCTCTGAGCATCGGCCTGGAGGGCATACCAGGAACATCAGAGAATGACAGACAGATGTCCCGTGCACACACACACACACTGGCAAACATACAGATGTTCTCAGTATATTGCACAGACGTAGCATTGGTATTTAAAACACTCACCAGTTCTTTATGAAGTCTTTCATATTCAGGACGATAATCCCTGAATAACACAAAACAATTCATTTTCATACAAATATTACAGACAGTGGTGTGCGTGTTTGCAGAGCAGCACCCTCACTCACGTCTCGTACTCCTTTGCGGCCTCTGCCACCTGAACAAAGAACTCGTCCAATCCGCTGCCTGTGACTGCAGACACACCCACAACCTGCACATGAAACACAGACGTGACCAATCAGAGGGAACACTTGATAAACCCTCTCTCAAAAATTCACAGAAACACTTCCCCATAGGTTGATGTAAAAGTCCAACACAAAACTCATGGAATGTTGTCTCACATACACACACGCAGATCACACACAAATAATACAACATACAGTTCTCAGAAGTGTGCACTGAAATAGCATACGGTATTGAAAGTCACATACCCGTAAGTTGGTGTAGAACTCGTCCAGCACAAGGCTCATGGAGCGCGTCAGGTTGCTGACGTAGGACGTCTCCTGGTTCAGAGCATCCTGGAACACCTCAAAGTCCTGCATCCACTCCACCGCAAAGCTGTGGTCGATTATGTCTGTCTGAAACCACACAACACAGACATCTACCAAAATCTGTGGTTTGTTATTCCTGTATTATCATCATCATCCCCCCAAAAAAACATATTTCCTTTGAGCATGTCAACACTTACGACTACAGACCTATAGTTTTTTTCCCCCCATTCAGTAATTCACTGTTACCAAGTTAAAGTGGTTTGATGAAAGTGTTCCAATCATTTCCTACCTTGTTCATGATGACAATGAAGGGCAGCTTTGTCTTGTACAGAATGCTGGGGGGTAGGGGACACACAGTCAAAGTGAACAAGCAAAAGCACCACACTAGTTCTTTATTGCCTATATGTAAAATGTTCAATTTGTTCGAACCAATTTGTAGTTTTATTTGACCATCGGAAAGTAGCTAGTGCTCCCTTCAGTGTCAGACCTGCAGGCGTAGAGCATGTTGGACATGAAGGTGACTGGGTTGACGCTGCGAGACGTGTCCATCACGTAGACCACCACACAGGGGAAGGAAGAGGCCTGGAAACACATTCACACAGACACCAAATAGATCACAATTATGTTGCATCTAGTCATATCTTTAGGCCTAAATGTTATAACATATTACTACTACACACCAGAGTTTCAGTGATGATGGTTCCAGACGCTGACCAGGTGAACACTTCTATCTGTCCAGGAGTGTCAATCAACACATATCTGTAGACATAGGTCAAAGGTTAGGCCAGGTAGGTACACACCAGAAGAGGGGATGGCAAAACAGTACAATGCTGTACTAACTTCTAATGTACTCCTGGTAAGCTTCTTCTATGCTTACCAGGAGTAAATCCACTAACTTTCAGATTAAAAAATATATACTTACTGGTGATTGTACTGTTTCTTCTCAATGAATTTCATGACCTGAGAAGGCAAAACGGAAGATTTTGATTCATAATATCCAAATTGTGCAAGCAATAATAGTGACATCTAATGGACAGTCGAGGTGTCAAATACACGTCCTGTTATAAAGGAAAAAGAGTTGGGCCTACCTGATCAAACCTCGTAGCAAAGAGATTCAACGAGGTGACGATTCCTCCATTAGGACCTAGGCCATATTGCTTCATCACTTCTTTATAATTCACTGTGTCACGGATATCTACAAGGGGACAATAAGCAGCTTTCAGTTACTTATTAGCCATGGTAGCTAGCTAGCTAATACAATAACAGTGTCGTGGGATATCAACATATTTACAATTCTTGAATTCTATCAATAGAATACCAAGGGGGAAAAAAACATACCTTTCTGAACATTCAACAAATTAATGATTGGCATGAAGTATTACAGTATCAGCATGATGCCAGACACATGCATGGTTATGCATGGTGGTCTGAATGATTTCTTACCGATGTTGGCTGGGAAAGGAACTTCGTGCACTGCAGGGTCTAGGTTGATAACATATGGAGGAGACTTCTTGGTGTGAAGATGAGCATTGAGTCGCTGAGAAGAAACATCAACAACGTCAGCTCTAGCTAGGTAACGTTAGCATAGGTAGCTAAGTTAGAACCCAGATGGCCGTGACTTAGCTAATATATAACGTTACCGCTTCCAAACCGCTTGACTAAATGGCAAAGAAGAAAAATACTAAATTCCAGAATACAATTGTGCTTAGTTTGGTTGAGCTAGCATAGCTATGTCTCATACACCGAACTGGTAACGTTAGCTAGCTAACTTACCTAGCTACTGTAGTGCTAACAGTTAGTTAGCCAACAGTAGCTCGTTTTAGCTTACCTGCACAAAAGTTGTTTTTCCAGACCCTGCCATGCCAAGCACTATGAGACAAACGGGTTTCTTCTGCGAAGCATTTCCCGAAGTAGTCTCTTGTGCTGAGTCGCGATTGTCGTCGCCTCCTCCATCGTCGCATTCACTCCTTTCTCCTTCTTGACAAGTGCTCCCAGACGCAGAAGCCATGCTGGTTGTTGGTAGAGACTGTTGCTGTGAAGTGGTCGAGACTGTTGCTGTGAAGTAGTCGAGTCTGTCGCAAAGGGCCAGCCTGTCGTTCTTATTTCCACCACTAAGTGATGCTCTTACCCGATCTTTTTGTTTCCGTTTTTCTCCTTCAGCGTAAAAAAAAGGAAAAGGGTATTCAATAGCGTAAAGTACTTAAGTAAAAATACTTTAAAGTACTGCTTAAGTTGTTTTTTTGGGGTATCTGTACAATTTATATTTTTGACAACTTTTACTTCACTACATTCTTAAGGAAAATAATGTATTTTTTACTCCATACATTTCCCCTGACACCCAAAAGTATTTGTCACATTTTGAATGCTTAGCAGGACAGGAACATGGTCTAATTCACTCAAGGCAACATCCCTGGTCACCCCTACTGCCTCTGATCCGGCGGACTCTCTAAACACATGCTTCGTTTGTAAATAAATGTGTTGGAGTGTGCCCCTGGCTAGACATACATTTATAAAAAAGAAAAGAAAATGGTGCCATCTGGTTTGCTTAAGATAAGGAATGTGAAATTATTTATACTTTTCCTTTTGATAGTTAAGTATATTTTAGCAATTCCATTTACTTTTGATACTTAAGTATATTTAAAACCAAATACTTTTAGACTTTTACTCAAGTAGGATGTTACTGGGTGACTTTCACTTTTACTTGAATAATTTCTATTAAGGTATCTTTACTTTTACTCAAGTACTATGACAATTGTTTTTTTTCCCACCACTGTTACTATGGGACATCTGGGGATATAATTTGAATATTGAAACAATGTTGCAAATGTCAGAGACAGACAACAAAGTTTATTCAAATCTCTGCAGTTGAAAACTAAATGTTAGTCTGAAAGAAATGTGAGATAATGTCTAGATGCTTTTTATAGTGGAGATCAAGTTTATAAAGTTGTCCAGCCCTGATCTGTTTCACCTGTTCTTGTGATTGTCTCCACCCCCTCCAGGTGTCGCTTATTTTCCCCAGTGTATTTATCCCTGTGTTTCCTGTCACTCTGTGCCAGTTTGTCTTGTGTGTTTAGTCAAGTCAGCCAGTGTGGTTTTCCCCGTACTCCTTTTGCTATTCTTTTTTCTAGTTCTCCTGGTTTTGACCCTTGCCTGTTTCTGGACTCTGTACCCACCTGCCTGACCATTCTGCCTGCCTTGACCATGAGCCTCTCTGCCACTCTGTACCTCCTGGACTCTGATCTGGTTTTGACCTTTTTGCCTATCCACGACCATTCTCTTGCCTACCCCGATGGATTATTAAACATTGTAAGACTCCAACCATCTTCCTCCTGTGTCAGCATCTGGGTCTCGCCTTGTGCATTGATAAAAGTGCCTGGATGGGCTGATGAGACAGTGAATTGCGCAATCAGATGGAACAGAGTAAATAGGCATTTTAAAATCATAGATTTAGCCGGTGGTAACTTGTTGGATAGACACTGGCTGGAATGCGATTTTTAACCAATCAACATTCAGGATTAGACCCACCCATTGTATAATGGCTGGCAACATTGTTATCCCTTGCTTGCTAGCTAGCCAACTACGGCTAATTTAGTCACATCAAAAAGTACAGCCAGAATAAGAGCAAAGTAGCTGCATTTGTTTAAGCTGTTTTCTTGTGACATTTATTTGGATACATCCATAACAATGAGCTAATGAGGTGTGATTTTGCCTGGCATAGAAAATGTTCTCACTCGTCAGGACACTGTTGTTCAGAAGAGCTAGCCAACAACACAGCTAACACAATCACTTCAAACTGAAGCTGGAAAGACTGCAAACTAGATGCACTTTGTTTCGTTTGACCTTTTTTCAATTTACATTTCTTTGTATATATCCATAAAAATTATGCCAGCTGATTCATGGTTTCGACAGGCTGAGAAAAGCTGCCTGCCCGTCTGTCTCGTCCAGACTCCCGACACGTTCATTACTATAGGACAGCTGGAGATCGAATTTAAATATTGAAACAATGTTGCAAATGTTGGAGAGACAGTAAGGTTTATAAAATCTCCACTGTCAAATTAAATGTTAGATAATGTCTAGAAGCTTTTTATAGTGGAGATCAAGTTTATAAATTGCATGGCTGGGCTGATGAGACAGTGGATTTCGCAGTCAGAACAGAGTAAATAGGCATTTTAATGTCATAGAGTTAGCAGGTGGTAGCTTGTGGAATAGACACCGGCTGGAATGTGCTTTTAACCAATCAGCATTAAGGATTAGACCCACCCGTTGTATAATACTGTACATGTTAGAATCACAGTTGGCAGCAATTATAGCTGTGAATCTTTCTGGGTAAGTCTCTAAGAGATTTGCACACCTGGATTTTACAATATTTTCCCTTTATTCTTAAAAAAAATATTGAGGCTCTGTCAAATTGGTTGTTGATCATTGTTAGACAGCCATAGATTTTCAAGCCGATTTAAGTCAAACTGTAATTAGGCCACTCAGGAACATTCAATGTCATCTTGGTAAGCAACAGTGTATATTTAGCTTTGTGTTTAAGTTAATTGTCCTGCTGAAAGGTGAATTTGTCTCCCAGGGTCTGTTGGAAAGCGGACTGAACCAAGTTTTCCTCTAGGATTTTGCCTGTGCTTAGCTCTATTCGTTTGTTTTCATCCTAAAAAAAAAACTCCCCAGTCCTTGCCAATGACAAGCATAGGCCTACCCTTAACATGATGCAGCCACCACCATGCTTGAACATTTCAAGAGTGGTACTCAGTGATGTGTTGTATTGGATTTGCCCGAATATAACGCTTTGTATTCAGGTCAAAATGTTTCATTTTTTGCAGTATTACTATAATGCTTTATTGCAAACAGGATGCATGTTTTGGAATATTTTCATTCTGTAAAGACGTCCTTCTCTTCACTCTGTCATTTATGTTAGTATTACAGAGTAACTACAATGTTGTTGATCCATCCTCAGTTATCTATCACAGCCATTAAAATCACCATTGGCCTCGTGGTGAAATCCCTGAGTGGTCTCCTTCCTCTCCAGCAACTGAGTTAGGAAGGGGGCCTGTATATTTGTAATGACTGGTTGTATTGATACACCATCCAAAGTGTAATAAATAACTGCACCATGCTCAAAGGAGTATTCAATGTCTGCTGTTTTTTACCCATCTACCAATAGATGCCCTTCTTTGCGAACCAAAATACTGCATAGTTTCCTAGGAACTTGAAACGAGGCGGCCATCTCTGTCGGCGCCGCAGTTCCTCTGTCCAGTGTCTGTGTTATTTTGCCCATCTTAATATTTTATTTTTATTGGCCAGTCTGAGATATGGCTTTTTCTTTGCAACTCTTTCTAGAAGGCCAGCATCCCGGAGTCGCCTCTCCACTGTTGACGTTGAGACTGGTGTTTTGCGGGTACCATTTAATGAAGCTGCCAGTTGAGGACTTGTGAGGTGTCTGTTTCTCAAACTAGACACTCTAATGTACTTGTCCTCTTGGTCAGTTGTGCACCGGGGCCTCCCACTCCTCTTTCTATTCTAGTTAGTGCCAGTTTGTGCTGTTCTGTGAAGGGAGTAGTACACAGCATTGTATGAGATTTGTATGAGATTTTCAGTTTCTTGGCAATTTCTCGCGTGGAATAGCCTTCATTTCTCAGAACAAGAATAGACTGATGAGTTTCAGAAGAAAGTTCTTTGTTTCTGGCCATTTTGAGCCTGTAATCAAACCCACAAATGCTAATGCGCTAGATACTCAACTAGTCTAAAGAAGGTCGGTTTTATTGCTTCTTTAATCCGGACAACAGTTTCAGCTGTGCTAACATAATTGCAAAAGGGTTTTCTAATGATCAATTAGCCTTTTAAAACGATAAACTTGGATTAGCTAACACAACGTGCAATTGGAACACAGGAGTGATGGTTGCTGATAATGGGCCTCTGTGCACCTGTGTAGATATTCCATAAAAAAAATCAGCCGTTTCCAGCTACAATAGTCATTTACAACATTAACAATGTCTACACTGTATTTCTGATCAATTTGATGTTATTTTAATGGACAAAAAATGTGCGTTTCTTTAGTAATCAATAATCTTAATTTTGAGTATATTTTTTAAAACCCTATATATACTTTACTCTTTCAACAGAAAACACTGTCATTAATCTCAGATTTCACACACTTGTTCAATTAGCTTGTCATTATAATCAACTATTTAGGTATTTTTCAGAATATATTTTCCTTTTTGCGTGCTACTCACTCGTAGACAAAAATGTGTCCAATTGCCTATGCTGTTTCTGTTTCCACGCAGACTTTTGTTAATCCTTTATTTTAGCAGGGAGACCCATTGAGACCAATGCCTTCTTTCCAAGGAATCCCAAAACATACAGTACTACAAGCAATTTAAAAAGCACATTCCTCAACAATGAGGTCCTCCATTAACAACCTGAACTGCACTAAAGGCAGCAGAGCATCAAGGTGCGGAGAGCTCTGCATACAATTGAAGTCGGAAGTTTACATACACTTAGGTTGGAGTCATTAAAACTTATTTTTCAACCACTCCACAAATTTCTTGTTAACAAACTATACTTTTGGCAAGTCGGTTAGAACATCTACTTTGTGCATGACACAGGTCATTTTTCCAACAATTGTTTACAGACAGATTATTTCACTTATAATTCACTGTGTCACAATTCCAGTGAGTCAGAAGTTTACATACTCCAAGTTGACTGTTCCTTTAAACAGCTTGGAAAATTCCAGAAAATGATGTCATGGCTTTAGAAGCTTCTGATAGGCTAATTTGACATAATTTGAGTCAATTGGAGGTGTACCTGTGGATGTATTTCAAGGCCTACCTTCAAACTCAGTGCCTCTTTGCTTGACATCATGGGAAAATCAAAAGAAATCAGCCAGGACCTAAGATAAAGAATTGTAGACCTCCACAAGTCTGGTTCATCCTTAGGAACAATTTCCAAATGTCTGAAGGTACCACTTTCTTCTGTACAAACAATAGTGCGCAAGTATAAACACCATGGGACCACGCAGCCATCACACCACTCAGGAAGGAGACGTGTTCTGTCTCCTAGAGATAAACGTACTTTGGTGCAAAAAGTGCAAACCAATCCCAGAACAACAGCAAAGGATCTTGATTTAGATGCTGGAGGAAACAAGTACAAAAGTATCTATATCCACAGTAAAACAAGTTTTATATCGACATAACCTGAAAGGCTGCTCAGCAAGGAAGAAGCCACTCCTCCAAAACCGCCATAAAAAAGCCAGACTATGGTTTGCAACTGCACATGTGGACAAAGATCGTACTTTTTGGAGAAATGGCCTCTGGTCTGATGAAACAAAAATATAAATGTTTGGCCATAATGACCATCGTTATGTTTGGAGGAAAAAGGGGGAGGCTTGCAAGCCGAAGAACACCATCCCAACCATGAAGCACGGGGGTGGCAGCATCATGTTTTGGGGGTGCTTTGCTGCAGGAGGGACTGGTGCACTTCACAAAATAGATGGCATAATGAGGGAAGAAAATGAAGTGGATATATTGAAGCAACATCTCGAGATGTTGTCAGGAAGTCAGGAAGTTAAATCTTGGTCGCAAATGGGTCTTCCAAATGTACAATGACCCCAAGCATACTTCCAAAGTTGTGGCAAAATGGCTTAAAGACAACAAAGTCAAGGTATTGGAGTGGCCATCACAAGGCCCTGACCTCAATCCTATAGATAATTTGTTGGCAGACCTGAAAAAGTGTGTGCGAGCAAGGAGGCCTACAAACCTGACTCAGTTACACCAGCTCTGTCAGGAGGATTGGGTCAAAATTCACCCAACTTATTGTGGGAAGCTTGTGGAAGGCTACCTGAAACATTTTACCCAAGTTAAACAATTTAAAGGCAATGCTACCAAATACCAATTGAGTGTATGTAAACTTCTGACCCACTGGGAATGTGATGAAAGAAATAAAAGCTGAAATAAATCATTCTTTCTACTATTATTCTGACATTTCAAATTCTTAAAATAATGTGGTGATCCTAACCAACCTAAGACAGGGAATTTTTACCAGGATTAAATGTCAGGAATTGTGGAAAAATGTTTTTGGCTAAGGTGTATGTAAACTTCCGACTTCAACTGTACACGGGGTGCAAAAAAACTGAACGCAGATTTATATAATTCCGTAGTGATCAATGGGACCTAGATTTAGCCATTCCTGTGATTGGGTCTTGTGACTTGTATGTCTGTAATTGAACAATAAAGTAAGGCATGGCGGGAGTTTGCACAAGAGGGTTTTATAAACATAAAGAGAGCAGTGCATTTATCTACAAGACTTAAGTGGAAACATAACTGGTGCCTTTTCATTAGACTTGTTGTGCAATAGTGCTTTCCAGCTGCACCAATCAAAGCAGGGAGTGTGTAGCAAAGCACACCCTAACAATACAGTTTGTCAAAACCATTCAGCTTGGAGCGATGGGGGGAGCAGGGTTGCAAAATGCAATCATATCATGTAATTATATCATTAATAAAATTGTCATATATATTTTAATACAGACTAGCTAAAAAAAGTGAAAATTAATCAATTATCTAATGGATCATTATCTGGTAAAAAAAATGTAAGTTGCAAAAACATACGTTTTCACCGCCTATTTAAATTTTCTCCATGATCAGGCGCCCAAGTGGATGTCGAAAGGCTGTTTAGCTCAGCACAGTCGCAACTTGCCGAAGAGGAAGAACTTAAATGCTATACTGGTGGATGTTAACATTGAAATAAAACCCAGCCCTGAAAATAAATGTGTAATCATCTCATACCGAGGTAAAGACAGTTTCAAGTTGGATATTCAAAGGATATTCGCGCTTTCAAACCTCAATAGCCTTCAAACCACTTGAGCCACAGACTCCAAATAAGTGTCATGATGGAAAAATTGCACAAAATATTGCACAGGTCTTATTTTCACGATTTGGACATTAATTCACTTTCCAAAGCTAATAGACATGCAGAAATATGAGCAGGATTTTGTATTCCTAGTTTAGTTAGGGAGCGTAAACAAAGTACAAACTTTTTTTTACATTCAAATTTCAATAGCTCCTTGGTCATGTAACCAAGTGACTTCAAACAAGGTTCAGAATGTCCACTGACTGTACCCTTCTATATTGCACACCATTTAATTTGTCAATTTTCATCTCACGTTTTTACATGAATTTTTCAAGATTTACAATTTCAATAGCTCCTTGGTCATGCCAATTGCACACCTAAGATGTGTGCAGTGGATATACACCCATATTGCGTAACCTCTAGTCATGCATCTATGTTGTACATTAATATTAGTTTGACAATTAGGGGGTTCAGTCCAGTGTTTACCCTTTTCTTTAATATTTATCTATAATAAGTGGTAGTTCTAAGTACTTATTTTCCAACAGGAGAGACAGATATCCCCTTTCGTCATTAATATCAACCATAAAGGAAAAGGGCAAAGTACGAGAGTCATGCAATTAATTATCCAAAGCAGCGATGGAGTGAGCTAGTAAGGGAGGCTGCAGTGGGTTTGCTGTTCAATACATATACTGAACATGTAACCACAGTAATGGTGGCCAGTAAACCAATGAATAAAAATGTAATATTGACAAATTAAACAGAAATTCTAGACCTTTAATATTTTCCAACATGTCAGACAACTCCAAATAAGTATGAAACATTTCAGTGTTAACTTTCTCTTTATCCCTGGTTGATGTACATTTCAGAGCCTCTTCAGTGTGGATGGGGTATAGCATACATTTTCAACAGACAGAACTTCCAGTTTGTGTTCTTTACTCTGTTGAACTCTTGTCTTCATTCCTAGGCACAGCACATGGAACCACCATTGGCATGCAAAACATTCAATCTGAAACAATGCGTAACACGTTATAAATAATATCAAATATCAATGCAGTATGACAAATGAGCCATCCATTTTGTTATATCATAAATTGTCTTACATGCTGTCACTGTTGTCAAAAGATTATAAACATGTTAAATAAAGTTACTAACTCAGTCTTTGGGCCACATCCAGGTTCTTTATCAGTGGCACACATGAAGCAGTTGTTGGCTTTGTTGAACTCAAATCATAGGCATGAACTGAACATATGGCCGTCCGACACAACATAAAAATAAAGAACTTACATTTTCTTTGAATTAAATGTCATTACATAAGACATTTTTAGTATATGCTCAGCCATTTCTTTTCGCAGTTGCGCCATGTGTTTTTGAAGGTTCCATATCAATTTGGGAGGGGATGTTGGAAGTTCTGTGCAACTTCCTTGGCCATCTACACCAAAAAATAAAATAGAGTTTGACCTAATTGTCACATAACAGCTAACCATTCATTGAAATATATCAAACCTACATTACAAAGACCTCACAGCTGAAGGTGTCCTGCTGCATGTTGTGAGTCATTTCCCCTCCTTTCCACTTTATGTCCACCCAGTCGTCTATTCCATGGCAGGCTCTTCTCATTTTGAAGTATTCTCTTTATGTAAACATAATGGAATTCTGATTAGTTATAGGCAAATGAATACACAAGCCAAATTTGTATGCCGTTTTCCTTATCACTATAATCTAGTAAAGGTAATTTCCTTTATGCCCCATTCTACACACAGCCAAATTTATAGGCACTGAACCATTTACAGGACAATAAAAGTAGCATATAGGAGCCAACCCGATCACAGAGTGAATAAATGTAGAGTGTTTGTAGACTTTAAGAAAAAAAAATGATAAGTGACAGATTCATTAGTACATGCTTAAAGTCATATCAAAGATCACAGTACCCACCAAATGTGACGATCGTCATAAGGAGTAGACCAAGGTGCAGCGTGTTGAGTGCTCATGATAAATATTTATTTTAACTCAGAACACTATACAAAACAATAAACAAAGAAACACGAACGTCACATTCTGCAGGCTTCACTGAGCAATACAAAAACAAGATCCCACAACACCAGTTAGGAAAAAAAAAACCTACTTAATTTTGATCTCCAATTAGAGACAACGAGGACCAGCTGCCTCTAATTGGAGATCATCCCAAACAAAACCAACATAGAAATACCAAAACTAGAACATGAACATAGAAATACAAAACATAGGAAAACACCCCTGTCACGCCCTGACCTACTCTACCATAGAAAATAACATCTTACTATGGTCAGGACGTGAAACCAAATCTATGACAATAGAGAATGAATTGTAAGCACCAAAGTGTGTTTGTCAAAATAATATCTGAAAATGTCAGTTGTTGAACATATTTGCAATAGCAATTTATGATATATGCAGTTGAGGAATATTCCATGTACCAACACTACATGTAAGATGGACATAAGACATTCCCACATACAGTATTTTTTAAATTGTATTTATTTATTTATCCTTTATTTAACCAGGTAAGCCAGTTGAGAACAAGTTCTCATTTACAACTGCGACCTGGCCAAGATAAAGCAAAGCAGTGTGACACAAACAACAACACAGAGTTACACATGGAATAAACAAACGTACAGTCAATAACACAATAGAAAAGTCTATATACAGTGTGTGCAAATGAAGTAAGATTAGGGATGTAAGGCCGTAGTGGCGAAATATTTACAATTTCGCAAATAAACACTGGAGTGATAGATGTGCAGAAGATGAATGTGCAAGTAGAGACACTGGGGTGTGAAGGAGCAAAAAAAATAAAAAATAGAAATAAAATAAATAACAATATGGGGATGAGGTAGTTGGATGGGCTATTAACAGATGGTCTATGTACAGGTGCAATGATCTGTAAGCTGCTCTGATAGCTGATGCTTAACGATAGTGAGGGAGATATGAGTCTCCAGCTTCAGTGATTTTTGCAATTTGTTCCAGTCATTGGCAGCAGAGAACTGGAAGGAAAGGTGGCCAAAGGAGAAATTGGCTTTGGGGGTGACCAGTGAAATATACCTGCTGGAGCGCGTGCTACGGGTGGGTGCTGCTATGGTGACCAGTGAGCTGAGATAAGGCGGGGCTTTACCTAGCAAGGACTTATAGATGACCTGGTGCCACTGGGTTTGGCGACGAATATGAAGCGAGGGCCAGCCAAGGAGAGCATACAGGTCACAGTGGTGGGTAGTATTATGGGGCTTTGGTGACAAAACGGATGGCACTGTGATAGACTGCATCCATTTTGCTGAGTATTGGAGGCTATTTTGTAAATTACATTGCCGATGTCAAGGATCGGTAGGATAGTCAGTTTTATGAGGGTATGTTTGGCAGCATGAGTGAAGGACACTTTGTTGTGAAATAGGAAGCCGATTCTAGATTTAATTTTGGATTGGAGATGCTTAATATGAGTCTGGAAGGAGAGTTTACAGTCTAACCAGACACCTAGGTATTTGTAGATGTCCACATATTCTAAGTCAGAAACGTCCAGAGTAGTGATGCTAGGTGGGCGGGCAGGTGCGGGCAGCGATTGGTTGAAGAGCATGCATTGAGTTTTACTTGCATTTAAGAGCAGTTGGAGGGCCACAAAAGGAGAGTTGTATGGCATTGAAGCTCGTCTGGAGGTTTGTTAATAACACAGTGTCCAAAGAAGGGCCAGAAGTATACAGAATGGTGTCATCTGCGTAGAGGTGGATCAGAGAATCACCAGTGTTTCCTAATGGCAGAGTTTGCACAAAGCTCACTGTCCAATGACCCATATATTGAAAATTATTTTTGTAGCAAGCATTTTATATAATTGCTTAAATTGAAACGAATGGATTGATGTGTCAATTGTTGTTTTATATGTCAGTTCATAGACCCAATGCCAAGGTATTGGGACATCAAAAACCTGTTCCCAACTGACTTGAATTTTATATGGTATTGCTGTCAAACCTTTTGACAAGTGAAACTGATGCATTTTTTGATTTATACTAATCATTTTAAGCTATGGGTTGCATACAGACTAATTCTTTAATTTCTTCTTTAAGTAATTGTCTCTTCCAATTTTGTGGCAGAGCCGCGATGAGTTGGTTATAATTTTGTATTGAGCATACACCTCCATACACTGTTGTTAGTTACTTGTATGACATCATTTTACCATTCTTGTTTACAATGTCCTTCATAAAATACTATACCCTTGTACATTTCTTCTCTATCAGTATATTGAGTTTAGCCATATTATTTACTGTAATATTAAATCTGGCTATTTTGGAAAGCACTTTATGTATCTAGTCCCCACATTTGAAGGTGTCATAAGTATTTGGACAAATTCCCTTACAGTGTATTTATTTTTTATTTAACTAGGCAAGTCAGTTAAGAACAAATTCTTATTTACAATGATGGCCTACCCTGGCCAAACCGTAACGACGCTGAGGCAATTGTGTGCCACCCTATTGGACTCCCAATCAGAGCTGGTTGTGATACAGCCTGGAATCGAACCAGGGTTTGTAGTGACACCTTTAGCACTGAGATGCAGTGCCTTAGACCACTGCGTCACTCGGGAGCCCAAAGTCATCAAAAGTTTAGTATTTGGTCCCATATACCTAGCACACAATGACTACATCAAGCGTGTGACTACAAACTTGTTGGATGCATTTTGCCTTCAAAACATGCTAACCTCTCACCATTAGCAATAACAGGGGAGGTTATCATTTTTTTGGGGGGGGGGTGATATTTATGCCTCTGTAACCTTCTCACTCATCATTATTCAAGATTCATTCATGATTATCCATAATCATGGTAGCATCCACATTAATGTAGAATTGTTCAAAAACATTATATTCTTATTTACAATAAACGTAACTCCAAAATGACACAATACAATATTTTCCGTTCACTTCTGTTGGGCACAACATAATCCGAAGACCAAAACACAACCAAAACAAACTGCAAATGCATCCAACAAGTTTGTAGAGTCACAAGCTTGATGTAGTTACTGCATGCTAGGAATATGGGACCAAATACAAAACTTTTGACTACTTTACTACTCTATAAGTGAATTTGTCCAAATACTTATGACACCTTCAAATGAGGGGACTAAATACATAAAATGCTTTCATTTCTAAACGGTAAAACAGATATGTATGAAAATACCCTCAAGTAAAATGTGACATTCTGTACTGCCAACTCATATCAAACATTTGATCTCAAATTCAAAATGCTGGAAGTTTGCGCTTCACTGTCCAAATAAATATGCCTGACGACTCCAGCTGAATTCTTCGGCTACTCTATGTTCGCGACGTACTTCAGTCTGAGATTGCCATCATTGAAGTGGTTTGTGGTGATGTCAAAATTAGGGTTTTTGTACAAAACAAAATCATCAGCGATTGGCTCATCTCTAAACAATCACAGTGTCAAAGCCAATGACGAATTTCCAAAACGGCACTTTACCCATTTGTGTTCTGGCTTTGGCCCAACCTATGGTTTCTGGGATTAATCAGATTGTTTCGAATGTGTTTATGTTCTAGATATCATAGGGGAGGTAACCAGACTTACTGCGGAGAATAAACTAACGTCCGTGGGCGTGGCGCAGAATTTGGTTGGAGCAAGGATTTTGGGTAGCTAGGCAGCAAATACAGTGCCTTCGGAAAGTATTCAGACCCCTTGACTTTTTCCACATTTTGTTATGTTACAGCCTTATTCTAAAATTGATTAAAAAAAATACTCATAAATCTACACAAAATACCCCATAATGACAAAGCAAAAACAGGTTTCTAGAAATGTCTGCTAATTTATTTTTAAAAATAAAAACAGAAATACCTTATTTACATAAGTATTCAGACCCTTTGCTATGAGACTCAAAATTCAGCTCAGGTGCATCCTGTTTCCACAGATCACCCTTGACATCTTTCTACAATTTGATTGGAGTCCACCTCTGGTAAATTCAATTGATTGGACATGATTTGAAAAGCACACACCTGTGTATATAAGGTCCCACAGTTGACAGTGCATGTCAGAGCAAAGACCAAGCCATGAGGTCGAAAGAATTGTCCGTAGACCTCCAAGACAGAATTGTGTCCAGGCACAGATCTGGGGAAGAGTACCAAAAAATGTCTGCAGCATTGAAGATCCCCAAGAACACAGTGGCCTCCATCATTCTTAAATGGAAGATGTTTGGAACCACCAAGACTCTTCCTAGAGCTGGCAGCCCAGCCTAACTGAGCAATTGGGGGAGAAGGACCTGAGTAAGGAAGGTGACCAAGAACCATATGGTCACTCTGACAGAGCTCCAGAGTTCCTCTGTTGGGATGGGAGAACCTTCCAGAAGGACAACCATCTCTGCAGCACTCCACCAATAAGGCCTTTACGGTAGAGTGGGCAGAAGGAAGCCAGTCCTCGGTAAAAGGCACATGACAGCCCGCTTAGAGTTTGCCAAAAGGCACATAAAGACTCTCAAACCATGAGAAACAAGATTCCCTGGTCTGATGAAACCAAGACTGAACTCTTTGGCCTGAATGCCAAGTGTTACGTCTGGAGGAAACCTGGCACCATCCCTATGGTGAAGCATGGTGGCGGCAGCATCATGATGTGGGGATTTTTTTCACCGGCAGGGATTGGGAGGCTAGTAAGGATCAAGGAAAAGATGAACTGAGCAAAGTACAGAGAGATCCTTGATGAAAACCTGCTCCAGAGGGCTCAGGACCTCAGCCTGGGGTGAAGGTTCACCTTGCAACAGGACAGCGACCCTAAGTACACATCCAAGACAACGCAGGAGTGGCTTTGGGACAAGTCTCTGAATATCCTTCAGTGGCCCAGCAAGAGCCCGGACTTGAGCTCGACCGAACGTCTCTGGAGAGACCTGAAAATAGCTGTGCAGCGACGCTCCCCATCCAAACTGACAGAGATTCAGTTGATCTGCAGAGAAGAATGGGAGAAGCTCCCCAAATACAGGTGTACCAAGCTTGTAGAATCAACAAATTACTGAGTAAAGGGTCTGAATACTTATGTATATGTAATAAATCAGTTTATATTTTTTTTTATACATTTGCAAAAAAAAATTAAAAAAGTTTTTGCTTTGTGATTATGGGGTATTGTGTGTAGATTGATGAGGGGAAAAAAAATCATTTTAATCAATTTTGGAATAAGGCTGTAACGTAACAAAATGTGGAAAAATTCATAGGGTCTGAAAACTTTCCGAAGGCACTGTATATACGAAAGGGTAGTGTATTTTGTATCAAATGATGTTGACACCCAAGAATCCTGTTCTTGAATGCTGGTTAATGCTAATTAAGAGACAGAGTACAGGGAAATTACATGGGGTTAAAACACATGGGATCGTTAAACATTAGGGACTCCAGTGGTGCAGAAGTGATAGTGAATCCATTTATAGCCAGGAGTAAGGTGGATGGATCGCAGGTTAGCACAGCCAGGGTGGATGCAGAATGGATGGAGTATGGTGGCTTGATCAAAGAGGAAGCAGCCAGTCAGGTGGGCAGGTCTATGGGTGGACATGTATCTGAATCCGGACAGGATGGGTGGCCTCACGGGCCCCCAAGAGGGGGAAAGGGAGGGAAGCAGGGAGTTAGAAAAGAAGACAAAGGCATAAAGGATCCAGACATAAACATATTTGGAAAGTAAATAAAAAATACTAAATGTAACAAAGGTTAAAAAGGTGTGTTTTCTGCATGTTCTTCAAAATTTAGACTGAATCTGCTGCCCAGACAGAGGGATGGTGCACTGTAGGAGAAGGCCTGCTCCTAGCTATGTTTTCTGATATATGTGGAATAATGAGAAGGCCGGCTTCCTGTGATCTGAGGGATCTGACGGCTTAGTATTGTATTAATATGTCCTTAAGGTAGGTGGTAGTGTGTCTATTTAAAGCTTTATACTTATGTTAAGAGTTAGACTGTAGGCTGTACCGAACTGGGGAGCCAGTGCAGTTAGGCAAGAATTGGGGTGATATGTTTTTATTTTATTTTATTTGTGGCGGTACAGCCCGATAAAAAGGTGTTACAGTAATCTAGACGGTATGTAATGAAGGCATCTGTAAATGAACGTTTCTATTCATTTTACTGTAAGAATCTTACAGTGTTATGTATTGTGTTACGTAAAAAATATACTTGCTTTGTTGTATTATATAATATTATGTAAAAGTAAAATAGTTCAAAAAGAAAAAGTCACACATTATTACATTCCCCTTGATTATTACAAAATTAGAACTGCATTAAAGCATTAATGAAGTGAGTGTAATAGGAGTTCAACTCTTCTTCTTGTTTTCTATTTTATTGCCAATTGATAACACTGACTGTTTACCAAGTGGCATACCTTTTGCTGTCGGGTCATTTTATATGATTTGAATCACTGTCACGATTCCTACCGACGGTGGCGCCCCCTCCTGCTCGGGTGGCGCTCGGCGGTCGTCGTCACCGGCCTATTAGCTACCACCGATTCCCTTTTTGTTTTTCCCTTTTTTTATGTTTTCTCACCTGGCCTGAGTTAGTAAATTAAGAGGGCTATTTAGTTCAGCTGGCCCGCTCCCTATTGTGCGGGATTGTCCTTCTGTGTGTCGACTGCGTTTTGTGCGACTGTGCTTGTCAAGTGTATTTTCCCTGTTGTTGGGAGACCTTTTATTATGTACATGTGGTTTTATTAAAATTACCACACAGTGTTCGCTGCTTCCTGCGCTTCTTTCCGCCACACCACAGACAAGCCGTTACAGAATCCCGCACCACAAAGAGCATGGAATCAGCGGGAGCAGCGGGCACTCCACTTCCCTCGATGGAGGAACGTGTCCTGCAGAATACATCGGTCCTGCATCGCATCGGATCCGCCATGGACCAGGTGATGGAGAGGATGGACCGATGGGAGAGGAGTGGTATCCTCTCTCCACCTACACCCCCCCCGATACAACCATCTCCTCCTCCTACGACGTCTGGCTCTGGCGCGCTTCGCCTGGCACTACGATGGGACGGCGGCTGGGTGCAAGGGGTTTCTTCTCCAGTTAGAGTTGTACCTGGCCACCGTCAGACCTGCTCCTACAGGAGAGGAGAGCGTGAGTGCTCTCGTTTCCTGCCTGACGGGCCGAGCTCTGGAGTGGGCTAATGCGGTCTGGAACGCTCTGGACTCGGCGAGGGACCCCTACCCAGAGTTCCCGGGTGAACGGCTGTTCCACCTCAGGCAGGAGACAAGGAGCGCTCAAGACTTCGCGCTGGAGTTTAGGACCTTGGCTGCTGGAGCGGGGTGGAATGACAGGGCCCTCATAGACCACTACCGGTGTAGTCTCCGGGCGGACGTCCGCAGGGAGCTGGCCTGTAGGGACACCAATCTATCCCTGGACGAACTCATTGATATGTCCATACGGTTGGACAATTTGCTGGCTGCCCGCGGGCGTTCGGAGAGGGTCCTGCCCGTTCCACCCTCGTGAACCCCCGCCCCTACCCCTATGGAGGTAGGGGGGCCGTGTCAAGGGGCACCGGAGGAGGTGGCTCCTCCTGCACCAGCTGTGGTCGGAGAGGACACACGGCCGACCGGTGCTGGAGGAGCCAGTCTGGGAGTCGAGAAGGCAGGCAGAACACTTCTCGGTCACCTCAGGTGAGTCAGCACCAGACTCGCCCAGAACCCCCTGTTGGTCATGTGTTTTTGCCTGTTTCATTTTCTAATTTTTTTCCCTCTTCCCAGCATAGGGCGCTAGTCGATTCAGGCGCAGCTGGGAACTTTATGGACCGTGGACTTGCCATTAAGCTGGGCATTCCACAGGTGCCGATAGATTCCCCCTTCCCCGTGCACTCCTTAGATAGCTGACCATTAGGGTCAGGGCTAGTCAGGGAGTCTACGGTGCCGCTGGACATGGTAACGCTGGGGAATCATAAGGAAAGCATTAACTTTTTTCTTATTGATTCACCTGCGTTTCCGGTGGTGCTGGGGGTCCCCTGGCTGGCTGGTCACAATCCCCTCATTTCATGGAAACAGGGGGTTCTCCAGGGGTGGTCGGAGGAGTGTTCAGGGAGGTGTCTAGGAGTTTCCATAGGTGCCACGTCGGTGGAGAGTCCAGACCAGGTGTCCACCGTGCGCATTCCCCCTGAATACGCCGATTTTTGTAAAAAGAGAGCGACTAAATTACCACCTCATCGACAAGGGGATTGTGCGATAGATCTCCAGGTTAACGCTGCGCTTCCCAGGAGTCACGTGTACCCCTTGTCACAAGAGGAGACGGCGGCTATGGAGACATACGTCACGGAATCCTTGGGACAGGGGTACATTCGGCCCTCCATCTCACCCGCTTCCTCGAGTTTCTTTTTTGTGAAGAAAAAGGAGGGAGGTCTGCGTCCGTGCATTGATTATAGAGGTCTAAACGCGATCCCGGTGGGGTTTAGTTACCCACTACCTCTTATCGCTACGGCGGTGGAATCATTTCACGGAGCACAGCTCTTCACAAAATTGGATCTCAGGAGCGCGTATAACCTGGTGCGTATCAAGAAGGGAGATGAGTGGAAAACCGCCTTTAGTACCACATCAGGCCATTATGAGTACCTCGTCATGCCGTATGGGTTGAAAAATGCTCCAGCCGTCTTTCAATCCTTTGTTGACGAGATTCTCAGGGACCTGCACGGGCAGGGCGTGATTGTTTATATCGATGACATTTTGATATATTCCGCCACCCGCTCCGCGCATGTGTCCCTGGTGCGCAAGGTGCTTGGTCGACTGCTGGAGCATGACCTATACGTTAAGGCTGAGAAGTGTGAGTTTTTCAAATGAGCCGTCTCCTTTCTGGGTTATCGCATTTCCACCATGAGGGTGGTGATGGAGTGTGACCGCGTTAAGGCCGTGCGTAATTGGCCGACTCCAACCACGGTGAAGGAAGTGCAGCGGTTCTTGGGCTTTGCCAACTACTACCGGAGGTTTATCCGGGGGTTTGGCCAGGTAGCGGCTCCCATTACCTCACTGCTAAAGGGGGGGCCGGCGCGTTTGAGATGGTCGACGGAGGCGGACGGAGCCTTCAAGAAGTTGAAGACACTGTTCACCGACGTGCCCGTGTTGGCGCACCCGGACCCGTCTTTAGCGTTCGAAGTAGAGGTGGACGCATCCGAGGCTGGGGTGGGTGCCGTGCTATCACAGCGCTCGGGTGCGCCACCGAAACTCCGCCCCTGCGCTTTCTTCTCAGGGAAGCTCAGTTCGGCAGAGCGTAATTACGATGTGGGGGACAGGGAGTTGCTAGCGGTAGTCAAAGCCTTGAGGGTGTGGCGACACTGGCTTGAGGGGGCTAAGCACCCCTTTCTCATCTGGACCGACCACCGAAACCTGGAGTACATCCGGGCAGCGAGGAGACTGAATCCACGTCAGGCAAGGTGGGCCATGTTCTTCGCCCGGTTTAGGTTTACCATCTCATATAGACCGGGTTCCCTTAATACTAAAGCCGACGCGCTGTCCCGTCTGCATGACACGGATGACCGACCCATCGATCCAACTCCCATCATTCCAGCGTCTAGGCTGGTGGCACCAGTGGTGTGGGAGGTGGACGCGGACATCGAGCGGGCACTGGTGTTGGAACCTGCGCCTGCGCAGGTGCCCGAGGGGCGCATGTATGTGCCGCTCGATGTTCGAGATCGGTTGATTCGGTGGGCGCACACGCTACCTGCGGCGGGTCATCCTGGTGTAGAGAGGACAGTGCGGAGTCTAAGGGGGAAGTATTGGTGGTCCACCTTGGCGACGTGAGGTCATATGTCTCTTCCTGTTCGGTGTGTGCCCAGAGTAAGGCTCCTAGGCATTTACCGAGAGGGAAGTTACAGCCCCTCCCCGTTCCGCAACGGCCATGGTCGCACCTGTCTATCGACTTCCTGACAGATCTTCCCCCCTCTCAGGGGAACACTGCGATTCTGGTGGTTGTGGATCGGTTTTCTAAGTCCTGCCGTCTCCTCCCCTTGCCCGGTCTCCCTACGGCCCTGCAGACTGCGGAGGCCCTATTTACCCACGTCTTCCGGCACTACGGGGTGCCGGAGGATATTGTCTCTGATCGGGGCTCCCAGTTCACATCCAGGGTCTGGAAGGCGTTTATGGAGCAGCTGGGGGTCTCGGTCAGTTTAACCTCCGGTTATCACCCCGAGAGCAATGGGCAGGCGGAGAGGGTGAACCAGGAGGTGGGCAGGTTCCTGAGGTCATATTGCCGGGACCGGCCAGGGGAGTGGGCGAGGTATATTCCCTGGGCAGAGTTAGCCCAGAACTCACTTCGCCACTCCTCTACTAACATGTCACCCTTCCAGTGTGTGTTAGGGTACCAGCCGGTCCTGGCCCCATGGCACCAGAGCCAGACCGAGGCTCCTGCGGTGGAGGACTGGGTTCAGCACTCCAAGGAGACCTGGAAAGCAGTACAGGACTCACTGAAGGAGGCCAGTGCCAGGCAGAAAAGGAGTGCTGACCGCCACCGCAGTGAGGCGCCGGTGTTCGCACCGGGTGACAGGGTCTGGCTCTCGACCCGGAACCTGTCCCTCCGCGTGCCCTGCCGGAAGCTGGGGCCGCAGTGTGTGGGGCCCTTCAAAGTCCTGAGGAGGATAAACGAGGTGTGTTATCGGTTGCAACTCCCTTCCTATTACCGTATTAACCCCTCGTTTCATGTGTCTCTCCTCAGGCCGGTGGTGGCTGGTCCCCTACAAGAAGATGAGGTGCCGGAGGTCCCTCCACCCCCCCTGGACATCGGGGGGTCCCCGGCGTACAGCGTAAGGGCCATTCTGGACTCGAGACGCCGGGCGGGGGGCCTGCAGTACCTCGTGGACTGGGAGGGGTACGGTCCGGAGGAGAGGTGCTGGGTGCCGGCGGAGGACGTCTTGGACCCATCCATGTTGAAGGAGTTCCACCGCCTCCGTCCGGATCGCCCTGCGCCTCGTCCTCCGGGTCGGCCTCGAGGCCGGTGTCGGCGCGCTGCAGGAGCCGCGCGTCAGGAGGGGGGTACTGTCACGATTCCTACCGACGGTGGCGCCCCCTCCTGCTCGGGTGGCGCTCGGCGGTCGTCGTCACCGGCCTATTAGCTACCACCGATTCCCTTTTTGTTTTTCCCTTTTTTTATGTTTTCTCACCTGGCCTGAGTTAGTAAATTAAGAAGGCTATTTAGTTCAGCTGGCTCGCTCCCTATTGTGCGGGATTGTCCTTCTGTGTGTCGACTGCGTTTTGTTCGACTGTGCTTGTCAAGTGTATTTTCCCTGTTGTTGGGAGACCTTTTATTTTGTACATGTGGTTTTATTAAAATTACCACACAGTGTTCGCTGCTTCCTGCGCTTCTTTCCGCCACACCACAGACAAGCCGTTACAATCACTTTCTGACAGAACCCCTTTTGATTTGAACGAAACCTTCCATACATGTTTGCTCAATGTAGAAGTGGTCTGAAAGTGACTTTTTGGACCAGAATTCCATTCAGGAGATAGATGCATTCCCGTACTGCCATGAGAATTCCATTCAGGAGATAGATGCATTCTCGTACTGCCATGAGAATTCCATTCAGGAGATAGATGCATTCCCGTACTGCCATGAGAATTCCATTCAGGAGATAGATGCATTCCCGTACTGCCATGAGAATTCCATGTCTTCATCACTGACAAATATCAACTATTGAGTTTGATATCATTTGAAGCTTGCAAACAGGTTTGTCAAACTGTTTATGATTTATTGAGAAAACTGTGTCATTTTTTTAAGCTTGAAGGTCAATTATCTAAATCAAATCAAATTTATTTATATAGCCCTTCTTACATCAGCTGATATCTCAAAGTGCTGTACAGAAACCCAGCCTAAAACCACAAACAGCAAGCAATGCAGGTGTAGAAGCACGGTGGCTAGGAAAAACTCGATAGAAAGGCCAGAACCTAGGAAGAAACCTAGAGAGGAACTAGGCTATGAGGGGTGGCCAGTCCTCTTCTGGCTGTGCCGGGTGGAGATTATAACAGCACATGGCCAATATGTTCAAATGTTCATAAATGACCAGCATGGTCAAATAATAATAATCATAGTAGTTGTCGAGGGTGCAACAAGTCAGTAACACAAGAGTAAGTGTCAGTTGGCTTTTTCATAGCCGATCTTTGAGAGTATCTCTACCGCTCCTGCTGTCTCTAGAGAGTTGAAAACAGCAGGTCTGGGACAGGTAGCACGTCCGATGAACAGGTCAGGGTTCCAGCAGGTCTGGGACAGCAGGTCTGGGACAGGTAGGATGTACGGTGAACAGGTCAGGGTTCCATAGCCGCAGGCAGAACAATTGGAACTGGAGCAGCAGCACGGCCAGGTGAACTGGGGACAGCAAGGAGTCATCAAGCCAGGTAGTCCTGAGGCATGGTCCTAGGGCTCAGGTCCTCCGAGAGAGAGAAAGAAAGAAAGAGAAAGAGAGAATTAGAGAGAGCATATTTAAATTCACACAGGACACCGGAAAAGACAAGAGAAATACTCCAGATGTGACAGACTGACCCTAGCCCCCCGACACATAAACTACTGCAGCATAAATACTGGAGGCTGAGACAGGAGGGGTCAGGAGACACTGTGGCCCCATCCGATGAAATCCCCGGACAGGGCCAAACAGGTAGGATATAACCCCACCCACTTTGCCAAAGCACAGCCCCCACACGACTGGAGGGATAACTCCAACCACCAACTTACCATCCCGAGACAAGGCCGAGTATAGCCCACAAAGATCTCCGCCACAGCACAACCCAAGGGGGGGGCGCCAACCCAGACAGGAAGACCACGTCAGTGACTCAACCCACTCAAGTGACGCACCCCTCCCAGGGACGGCATGGAAGAACACCAGTAAGCCAGTGACTCAGCCCCTGTAATAGGGGTAGAGGCAGAGAATCCCAGTGGAGAGAGGGGAAACCGGCCAGGCAGAGACAGCAAGGGCGGTTCGTTGCTCCAGCCTTTCCGTTCACCTTCACACCCCTGGGCCAGACTACACTTAATCATAGGACCTACTGAAGAGATGTGTCTTCAGTAAAGACTTAAAGGTTGAGTCTCTTACATGGGAAGGCAGACTATTCCATAAAAATGGAGCTCTATAGGAGAAAGCCCTGCCTCCAGCTGTTTGCTTAGAAATTCTAGGAACAATTAGGAGGCCCGCGTCTTGTGACCGTAGCTTACGTGTAGGTATGTACGGCAGGACCAAATCGGAAAGATAGGTAGGAGCAAGCCCATGTAATGCTTTGTAGGTTAGCAGTAAAACCTTGAAATCAGCCCTTGCCTTAACAGGAAGCCAGTGTAGGGAGGCTTGCACTGGAGTAATATGATCCATTTTTTGGGTTCTAGTCAGGATTCTAGCAGCCGTATTTAGCACTAACTGAAGTTTATTTAGTGCTTTATCTGGGTAGCCGGAAAGTAGAGCATTGCAGTAGTTTCTTATGACAAACAAACAATTCAGATGAAGTAGAATAATGTCTAAGGTACAACATACAGATAATGAACTGTATGTTTTTAACCTCTGCTCTCCCTATTCACAGTAGAAGCATGAAACAACGTTCTAAAGACTGTTGACATCTAGTGGAAGCCTTATGAAGTGCAAAATGAACCCTAAGTCACTGTATACTGGATACGGAATCACTTGAAAAACGACAAACCTCAGATTTCCACACTTCCTGGTTGGATTTTTCTCAGGTTTTTGCCTGCCATATGAGTTCTGTTATACTCACAGACATCATTCAAACAGTTTTCGAAACTTCAGAGTGTTCTCTATTCAAATAATATGCATATCCCACCTTCTGGGCCCGAGTAGCAGGCAGTTTAATTTGGGCACGTCATTCATCTGAATTTCCGAATACTTCCCCCTGTCACTAAAAAGTTAAGGCTAATCTGAAGATGGTGCTGGCTAAAGCTAAAACTGGCGAGTGTAGAGAGTATAGAGATATTGTTATCCACGTCGGCACCAATGATGTTCGGATGAAACAGTCAGAGGTCACCAAGCGCAACATAGCTTCAGCAAGTAAATCAGCTAGAAAGATGTGTCGGCATCGAGTAATTGTCTCTGGCCCCCTCCCAGTTAGGGGGAGTGATGAGCTCTACAGCAGAGTCTCACAACTCAATCGCTGGTTGAAAACTGTTTTCTGCCCCTCCCAAAAGATAGACGTTGTAGATAATTGGCCCTCTTTCTGGGACTCACCCACAAACAGGACCAAGCCTGATCTGTTGAGGAGTGACGGACTCCATCCTAGCTGGAGGGGTGCTCTCATCTTATCTACAAACATAGACAGGGCTCTAACTCCCCTAGCTCCACAATGAAATAGGGTGCAGGCCAGGCAGCAGGCTGTTAGCCAGCCTGCCAGCTTTGTGGAGTCTGCCACTAGCACAGTCAGTGTAGTCAGTTCAGCTATCCCCATTGAGACCGTGTCTGTGCCTCGACCTAGGTTGGGCAAAACTAAACATGCGGTGTTCGCCTTAGCAATCTCACTAGAATAAAGACCTCCTCCATTCCTGCCATTATTGAAATAGATCGTGATTCCTCACATCTCAAAATAGGGCTACTTAATGTTAGATCCCTCACTTCAAAGGCAGTTATAGTCATTGAACTAATCACTGATCATAATCTTGATGTGATTGGCCTGACTGAAACATGGCTTAAGCCTGATGAATTTATTGTGTTAAATGAGGCCTCACCTTCTGGTTACACTAGTGACCATATCCCCCGTGCATCTCGCAAAGGCGGAGGTGTTGCTAACATCTACGATAGCAAATTTCAATTTACAAAAAAAAACAATGACGTTTTTGTCTTTTGAGCTTCTAGTCATGAAATCTATGCAGCCTACTCAATCACTTTTTACAGCTACTGTTTACAGGCCTCCTGGGCCATATACAGCATTCCTCACTGAGTTCCCTGAATTCCTATCGGACATTGTAGTCAAAGCAGATAATATTCTAATTTTTGGTGACTTTAATATTCACATGGAAAAGTCCACAGACCCACTCCAAAAGGCTTTCGGAGCCATCATCGACTCAGTGGGTTTTGTCCAACATGTCTCCGGACCTACTCACTGCCACAGTCATACTCTGGACCTAGTTTTGTCCCGTGGAATAAATGTTGTGGATCATAATGTTTTTCCTCATAATCCTGGACTATCGGACCACCATTTTATTACGTTTGCAATCGCAAACAAATAATCTGCTCAGACCCCAACCAAGGAGCATTAAAAGTCGTGCTATAAATTCTCAGACAACCCAAAGATTCCTTGATGCCCTTCCAGACTTCCTCTGCCTGCCCAAGAACGTCAGAGGACAAAAATCAGTGAAGCACCTAACTGAGGAACTCAATTTAACCTTGCGCAATACCCTAGATGCAGTTGCACCCCTAAACACTAAAAACATTTGTCATAAGAAACTAGCTCCCTGGTATACAGAAAATACACGAGCTCTGAAGCAAGCTTCCAGAAAATTGGAACGGAAATGGCGCCACACCAAACTGGAGGTCTTCCGACTAGCTTGGAAAGACAGTACCGTGCAGTATCGAAGAGCCCTCACTGCTGCTCGATCATCCTATTTTTCCAACTTAATTGAGGAAAATAAGAACAATCCGAAATTTCTTTTTGATACTGTCGCAAAGCTAACTAAAAAGCAGCATTCCCCAAGAGAGGATGGCTCTCACTTCAGCAGTAATGAATTCATGAACTTCTTTGAGGAAAAGATCATGATCATTAGAAATCAAATTACGGACTCCTCTTTAAATCTGCGTATTCCTCCAAAGCTCCGTTGTCCTGAGTCTGCACAACTCTGCCATGACCTAGGATCAAGGGAGACACTAAAGTGTTTTAGTACTATATCTCTTGACACAATGATGAAAATAATCATGGCCTCTAAACCTTCAAGCTGCATACTGGACCCTATACCAACTAAACTACTGAAAGAGCTGCTTTCTGTGCTTGGCCCTCCTATGTTGAACATAATAAACAGCTCTCTATCCACCGGATGTGTACCAAACTCACTAAAAGTGGCAGTAATAAAGCCTCTCTTGAAAAAGCCAAATCTTGACCCAGAAATTATAAAAAACTATCGGCCTATATCGAATCTTCCATTCCTCTCAAAAATTTTAGAAAAAGCTGTTGCGCAGCAACTCACTGCCTTCCTGAAGACAAACAATGTATACGAAACGCTTCAGTCTGGTTTTAGACCCCATCACCCCACAGAGAGACCTAAGACAACACAGCATGGTAGCAACACAACACACATGGTCTTCCTGTCTGGGTTGGCGCCCCCTCTTGGGCTGTACCGTGGCGGAGATCTTTGTGGGCTATACTCGGCCTTGTCCTGGGATGGTATGTTGGTGGTTGGAGATATCCCTCCAGTGGTGTGGGGGCTGTGCTTTGGCAAAGTGGGTGGGGTTATATCCTACATATTTGGCCCTGTCCGGGGGTTTCATCGGATGGAGCCACAGTGTCTCCTGACCCCTCCTGTCTCAGCCTCCAGTATTTATGCTGCAGTAGCTTATGTGTCGGGGGGCTTGGGTCAGTCTGTCACATCTGGAGTATTTCTCTTGTCTTTTCCGGTGTCCTGTGTGAATTTAAATATGCTCTCTCTAATTCTCTCTTTCTCTTTCTTTCTTTCTTTCTCTCTCTCGGAGGACCTGAGCCCTAGGACCATGCCTCAGGACTACCTGGCTTGATGACTCCTTGCTGTCCCCAGTTCACCTGGCCGTGCTGCTGCTCCAGTTCCAACTGTTCTGCCTGCAGCTATGGAACCCTGACCTGTTCACCGGACGTGCTACCCGTCCCAGACCTGTAATCCCAGACCTGCTTGAACCCTGACCTATTCACCGGACGTGCTACCTGTCCCAGACCTGCTGTTTTCAACTCTCTAGAGACAGCAGGAGCGGTAGAGATACTCTCAAAGATCGGCTATGAAAAAGCCAACTGACACTTACTCTTGTGTTACTGACTTGTTGCACCCTCGACAACTACTATGATTATTATTATTTGACAATGCTGGTCATTTATGAACATTTGAACATCTAGGCCATGTGCTGTTATAATCTCCACCCGGCACAGCCAGAAGAGGACTGGCCACCCCTCATAGCCTAGTTCCTCTCTAGGTTTCTTCCTAGGTTCTGGCCTTTCTATCGAGTTTTTCCTAGCCACCGTGCTTCTACACCTGCATTGCTTGCTGTTTGTGGTTTTAGGCTGGGTTTCTGTACAGCACTTTGAGATATCAGCTGATGTAAGAAGGGCTATATAAATAAATTTGATTTGATTTGATTTGTGCCTGCCATGGGTTGAGACAGCGTACTCTTGAATGCAGGGTGGATATTAGAATAGACATTCCAATTAAAGTTGGCATTCGACGGTGGGTGGACCGGCGGCCATCTTACTGGTAGTAATTGGAAGTTAAAGTTTCAATTCAATTTAAATGTCCATTGTGTACAAGCTAAATTGCAGGGGTCTGAAGGGATAGGTCCGTTCTATGAATTATATTTCTATGGTTGAAATGACACCCACTCTGTATTCAAGAGTATGCTGTGTCAATAATTGATGATGGGCACAAGACACATTTTTCAGGTTATGAAAAATAGGTTCTAAGACACAACATTTGTGAAAATGAAACAAATCTGAGTCGTTTATATATATATATATATATATATACAAAAAATCATACAACAGTTTGATAAACCTGCTTGTAAGGTTTCAAATGATATCAAACTCAACTGTTATCTTTTTTCAGTGATGAAAACATGGACGTCTCATGTGGGGTATGCGAAATGGGTCAACTTTGGTCACCTCTATATCCTGAATGTTTTGCCATTCAGGTCCAAAAAGTCACTTTCTGACCACTTCCACAATGTGTAAGCAAGCATGTATGAAAGGTTTCGTTCAAATCATAAGAGGTGTGGTCAGAAAGGTATTGAAATATTATGGAATACTGTGTTCAAACTAGGTGACATTTTAACCTCTGGGTAGTAGGTGGTACAGTAAGATGCATATTAGCACCACAGACAGTTTTGGACACCACAGTAAATGTACAGCAACGTTTCCTATTGGACTCTAGTAGGGAGACTGCACTGAACTATGGTTTTATAGACACACAATATATATTTATTTTTCTCCTAAAATATTATCTATTTGGAAAAGATTGAAAGATTTCACAAAATGTTTTTTGTTGACTGTTATGCAATTAAAATAATTGTATCCCCTTAATTTGTGATCAGTGGTAAAAATACTTTGAAGTATTATATACTTAAGTAGTTTTTGGGGTATCTGTACTTTATATTTTTGACATATTTTACTTTTACTCCACTACATTGAAAATAAAATACTCAAATACATTTTCCCTGACACCTAAAAGTACTGGTAATGTTTTGAATGCTTAGCAGGACAGGAAAATGGTCTAATTCACACACCTATCAAGAGAAGACATTTGCCATCCCTACTGCTTCTGATCTGGTGGACTCACTAAACCCAAATGCCTCTTCTGAAAATGATATCTGAATGTTTCAGTGTAACCATGGCAACCCATTAATAAACATAATAAACATTTATGGTGTTGTCTTGTTTGCTAAGGAATTTGAAATGATTTATATATTTTACTTTTGATGCTTAAGTACACTACATGACCAAACGTATGTGGACACCTGCTCGAACATCTCATTCCAGAATCATGGGCATTAATGTGGAGTTGGTCCCACCTTTGCTGCTATAACAGCCTCCACTCTTCTGGGAAGGCTTTCCACTAAATGTTGAAACATTGCTGCGGGAACTTGCTTCCATACAGCCACAAGATTTTTAGTGAGGTCAGGCATTGATGTTGTGCGATAAGTCCTGGCTCACAGTCGGTGTTCCAATTCATCCCAAAGGTGTTTGATGGGGTTGAGGTCAGGGCTCTGTGCAGACCAGTCAAGTTCTTCCACACCGATCTCAACAAACCGTTTCTGTATGGACCTCCCTTTGTGCACGGGGGCACTGTCATGCTGATACAGGAAAGGGCCTTCTCCAAACTGTTGCCACAAAGTTGGGAGCACAGAATCGTCTAGAATGCCATTGTATGCTATAGCGTTAAGATTTCCCTTCAATGGAACTAAGGAGCCTGGTCTGAACCATGAAAAACAGCCCCAGACCATTATTCCTCCTCTACCAAACTTTACAGTTGGCACTATGCATTCGGGCAGGTAGCGTTCTAATGGCATCCTCCAAACACAGATTTGTCCGTCGGACTGCCAGATGGTGAAGCGTGATTCATCACTCCAGAGAACGTGTTTCCAATTCTCCGGAGTCCAATGGTGGCGAGCTTTACACCACTCCAGCCAACGGTGCCATGTTGAAAGTCATTCTATTGACAATGTGTGCTATGGAGATTGCATGGCTGTGTGTTGATTTTATACACCTGTCAGCAACGGGTGTGGCTGAAATAGCCAAATCCAGTAATTTGAAGGGGTGTCCACATACTTTTATATATAGTGTATATTTAATAAAACCAGATTATTTTAGACTTTTACTCAAGTGGTATTTTACGGGGTGTTTTTCACTTTGACATGAGTAATTTTCTATTGAAGTATCTTTACTTTTACACAAGTATGACAATTGGGTACTTTCCACCACTACTTGTGATGTTTGGTGACACATACATTTTTGGTAAATGTGTGACCAATTCCCATAGGCAACAACTGCAGTTATTGGTTCTAGACAGTGGATGGTACACTTGTGCAATTTAAAATACTTCATTTGTGTTTCATATTTTTTCTCTAATTACGTAATCTTGATTTAAATCCAGTTTTCTGGGCTCGTGCATTGGCTGTTCTTTGTTCGGTTTGAGGTGTGATACCAGATTTGATAGGCTATCCACGCTGTCACTCAAGCGCGCTATTCAAGCGGTTACAGGTTGTATGATGCTGTGTGTGAAATACATCATGTGCGGCAGAGGCAGGCGTTTGAGCCATGGAGGTGTACAGAACTTGTCGTCGCCGGAAGCATCTGTAACTTTTCTCTTCACGTCCGCGGCAACAATGTTTCTTTTTTGATTAGTCTTCTTTTTCGGTGTTCTTCCAGTCAGTTTACATGGGCAATGTAGCTTGAACATGTGAGCGCGTTTACTTTGTTCTGCTCTTATGGAAGTTTTAGATTAATTTAGTCTAAAACTGGAGTCTGAACGCTATAATTACCCCCCCAAAATTGAATCCCTGTGACCTGCACTGGATTTAATTTTTTTAAATATAAAAAGCACTTTTTTGCGTCTTGGGAATTTGTCATCGCTAGATCTTCAACAACGTGCGATTTATGTTCGATGCCTCACGGCATTGTTCTGTCTCGACCAGGCATGTAAGGTCCCTCGAGTTGAGGAATGAGTGGCCGCGAGCAATCGGGCGGTGAACACTATTTTCGGATTTAAGAACTGGGTGGAATTATCTGAAGATTCTGAACATGGATATTACAGTGTCAGAGTTGATGGGAAACTTCATGGATACGCCGCTGGTGGTGTGGGTAAGTGAATGTGCACTCAGCAAGTGCCATGGCGGATAATAATTTAACTCGGTGTCCTGCTAACCTGCTCTTGGCCACTTTCATGTTTAAATATCCTTGTCCATCTCCTACTTCTAGTGTCATATAAAAAAAATAACGTTTTTTTTCTTTCAGACATACAGTAGCAGACTGGTAGACCTGTTCGTTTACATTATTTATTTACTGATTGGTGTTAATCTTTGCTGTAAAGCCAGGAAGTCTGACATTTTCCCAACAAGCCAACACCTTTTTATTGTGTTTTATTCCTATGGTCAATGGGTTTTATTGGCATGACCTACTATTATTCCCGAAAACTTGGAACTGACCTTCCATGAAACTGAGCAAGAGCTATGCCAGCTGTTCACACAACCTCTAGCCCGAATTTTGTATCTAGTCCATGAGTGCCAATATTGGTCTATCACAGAGCCATACTTGTTAGGTCATTGTACTTTGGCTCCATTTTTATCATCACACAAGTCAAGGGAATCATAATGTTGGTTGAACTCGGTGTCACTAGAGTAGAAAGACGAGGACTGTATGTAAGCTATGCCACAGGGGTTCAGAAGACTGTAGCCTGATGGTATAACTTTTGACAACTCCTCTCTGTATGTTTATTGCCATACCATGAATGCAAGGCATGGATGTATGGCATGACAATGGTAGAAGAGTTGGCTACAGCACATAGGCCTACATACACTGTGTCACCAGGCTATGGCTACAACATTGCACAGTATGTCACCAGTCTATGGCTACAGTACACACCATGGTACCAGGCTATACCTTAAGCACATACAGTATGGCACCAGGCTATGGTGGGGGGGAGGGGGCTGATCCCCCTCATCCTGCCCTGATGTCCTGTTTGGCCAGTCGGCTGGGCCTCAGACGCTGGCTGCTTGTTCCGCTCTAACAACTCGCTACCCTCCGGTCTTTGTTTCGCTCACTGGGCCTCGTCCTCTCTGCTAGCCCTGACTCGCCTCTAGGAGGACCTCCTGGTTCCTAGATCTAGAGCCTAAATATCTTGACATGCTCACAAAGTCGTAGACATTATTAATTGAGAGAAAAAAACTTGCATTGACATCTGTCAGAGCAGGAAACGTCTGTGTATTCTTGGAAACCGAAAGCACTGAGACCCAGATGTGGCCAATCTCTTCATAGGTGAGCTGAGCTCTTTAGAGTAATCCAATCCTGTCTGCCCTTTTCTCTTCCCTTTTCTCCCTCTCCCCCTCTCCCTTCAGGTGAAGACCTTTGGACCCCTGGGCTCTGGCTCAGAGGACAAGCTCTCCATGTTCATGGATCTGGTGGATGGTGTCTTCCTGCACAAGATCATGACACACATGTGAGTGGACATAAACGTGTGTGCGTGTTAATCTGGCAGCTGTTTTGTGGCCTCAATCTATCTTATTTCATAACCACATCCTGGCATGGTTTCCCTTACTGGTATCCAACTGTGTTCAGACATCCTACCCCTGCCTTCATGGCTCACTGACTGGATTTTAACTCACTCTTTCAGCTCCTTTTCTGCCCTTCATGAGTCAATGTGATGCTAAAGTCTCTCTCGCTCCTTCCCTCTCACTCGCTTTTTCTTGCGCTCTCGCCTGCCTTTCATGAGTCAATGTGATCCTAAGGCTGCGGTTATATCTGCACAATGTGGCTGTCTGTTTGGTTAGTACTGGGAGGCCTCTCAGAGCTCTTGAGCTCAGAGATGCATTCAGTCTGTCTACTGAAAACAGTGAACACAGACATTCTCACTGCTGGAAATAATGTATGTGAAAATATTAAAGAAGTGTATGTATTATTTTTTCCATTTTGATTGTGATAGTTTGCTCTGACACAGAAAGGGCTGCTTGTTTCTCAAAATTACTGCCCAGATATCGTCTGACAAATCTGACATGGCTCAGTCTTTCTCTAAACCGTCTCAAGTTTCTGAACCATTTCCTGTGCTCTGTCACTTCAAAGGAAAGTGGTGTGCCCTGAATGGCAGGCAATGCAGTCGCAGTCAGTGACTTAGTTTTAGAAACTCCCTGTAATGCTGTGACTTGTTTCTGAAATCAGCTACCAATTTTCTCTCTCATCTCTTGCTCTCCTTCAATTATACTCTTCTCTCCTCTCTCCCTCACTCTCTAACTGTGTCTAGCGTCTGTCCCTTTGTGTTGCCCCCAGCTGTGCTAACCATACAGTCCCCCCTCCTCCCCCTCCCCCCCTCCCCACCCCCTCCTAAGTCCTGTCCTTTAACCTACTTTCCCCTGACTAGCTGCTCCTGCTTCCCCTGGCCTATCTGTCTTAATGAGGGGCTTTAAATGCTGTATGCTCCTCCTCAAACAAAGACAATATTATTATGCACAGGACAAGGGGACAGAAAACAACCCCTGCCAGGACAATGACTGGTGTAACTCTGCCGTGCATGATTTAGCCATGTAAATAAGTCCATGTGACATCACTGGTATGTCTAGTAATTATCATACGCAATATATAATAAAGTATGTAGACATCTCTTCAAATTAGTGGATTTGGTTATTTCAGCCACACCCGTTGTTGACAGGTGTATAAAATAGAGCACACAGCCATGCAATCTCAATAGACAAACATTGTCAGTAGAATGTCCTTACTGAAGAGCTCAGTGACTTTCAATGTGTCACCGTCATAGGATGCCGCCTTTCCAATAAGTCAGTTCGTCAAATGTCTGCCCTGCTAAAGCTTCCCTGGTCAAGTGCTGTTATTATGGAGTGGAAAGGAGCAACAACGGCTCAGCCGCAAAGTGGTAGGTCACACAAGCTCACAGAACTGGATTGCCGTGTGCTGAAGCGCGTAAAAAAATCTTCTGTCCTCGGTTGCAACGTCAGCACAAGAACAGTTCGTCGGGAGCGTCATGAATTGGGTTTCCATGGCTGAGCAGTCGCACACAAGCCTAAGATCACCATGCGCAATGTCAAGCGTCGGCTGGAGAAGTGTAAAGCTCGCCACCATTGGACTCTGGAGCAGTGGAAACACGTTCTCTGGAGTGATGAATCCCACTTTACCATCTGGCATACCGACGGAAGAATCTGAGTTTGGTGGATGCCAGGAGAACGCTACCTGCCCGACTGCATAGTGCCAAATGTAAAGTTAGGTAGAGGAGGAATAATGGCCTGGGGCTGTTTTTCATGATATGGACCAGGCCCCTTTGTTCCATTGAAGGGAAATCTTACCGCTACAGCATACAATGACATTCTAGACGATTCTGTGCTTCCAACTTTGTGGAAACAGTTTGGGGAATGCCCTTTCCTGTTTCAGCATGACAATGCCCTCGTGCACAAAGTGAGGTCCATACAGAAATGGTTTGTTCCAACATCTAATGGAAACCCTTCCCAGAAGAGTGGAGGCTGTTATAGCTGCAAAGGTGGGACCAACTCCATATTAATCCCCATGATTTTTGAAATGAGATGTTCGAGCAGTTGTCCACATACTTTTGGTCACGTAGTGACACAATGACATGGCATACATTTGAGGGTACACACGGTGGTTAGAGACCCCCCTCTGGTTGTTCCAGATACCCTTTTTATTATTTTCATGGAAATGTTTCTCCAATACTCAAGCCTGGGCCTGCTCTGGGCATGTATTCTAGTAGTTCTGATATAGGATCAAGCTTTACCTTTTAGATGCAGTGCATTTGGAAAGTATGCATACTCCTTGACTTTGTTACGTTACAGCCTTATTCTAAAATTGATTAAATAAAAAATGTTCCTCATCAATCTACACACAATACCCCATAATGACAAAGTCGAGGTACAGATCTGGGGAAAGGTACCAAAAAAATGTCTGCAGCATTGAAGGTCCCCAAGAACACAGTGGCCTTCATCATTCATAAATGGAAGACATTTGGAACCACCAAGACTCTTCCTAGAGCTGGCCACCTGGCCTAACTGAGCAATTGGGGGAGAAGGGCCTTGGTCAGGGAGGTGACCAAGAACCTGATGGTCACTCTGACAGAGCTTCAGAGTTCCTCTTTAGAGATGGGAGAACCTTCCAGAAGGACAACAATCTCTGCAGCACTCCACCAATCAGGCCTTTATGATAGAGTGGCCAGACAGAAGCCACTCCCTTGTAAAAGGCACATGACAGCCCGCTTGGAGTTTGCCAAAAGGCACCTAAAGGACTCTCAGGCCATGAGAAACAAGATTCTCTAGTCTGAATAAACCAAGATTGGCCTGAATGCCAAGCGTCACATCTGGAGGAAACGTGGCACCATCCCTAAGTTGAAGCATGGTGGTGGCATCATCATGCTGTGGGGATGTTTTTCAGCGGGAGGGACTGGGAGACTAGTCAGGATCAAAGGAAAGCTGAACGGAGCAAAGTACAGAGAGAGTTCAGGAGTGGTCCAGCCAGAGCTTGGACTTGAACCCGATCAAACGTTTCTGTAGAGATCTGACATTAGATGTGCAGCGACTCTCCCCATCCAACCTGACCGAGCTTGAGAGGATCTACATAGAAGAATAGGAGAAATGCCCCAAATACAGGTGTGCCAAGCTTGTGGCGTCATACCCAAGAAGACTTGAGACTGTAATCGCTGCCAAAGGTGCTTCAACAAAGTACTGAGTGAAGGGTCTGAATACTTTCTTCCTTTTTTTATACATTTGCAAACATTTCTAAATGTTTTTTGCTTTGTCATTATGGAGTATTGTGTCTAGATTGAGGGGGAATAAAAATAAAATATCAAATATCTTATTTTAGAATAAGACTGTAATGTAACAAAATGTGGATAAAGTCAAGGGGTTTGAATACATTCCGAATGCACTGTAATAATGTATACGATTATATGGACAGGGTGAGCGGTGAACCTAGATCAGCCCTCATACTCTAAAAGGCTTTTTGGATACAGGGCTCACTCTGCTTTCTCAGCCAGCCAGTGAGAACTGGGAATGGCCATGTCAGAAAGCTGTACATTTAGAACTAAAGGCAGCTAGTACACAAGTTTACCTGAATAAAAAACTATTCCTTGTTTTTAATCTAAAGCCCTTTCAGAGACTTACTGAAATACTGGCCCAAGCTTGGCAGCATTTGCATGGTGTGCCCACAAAACATATGTAAATGAGGTTAGCACAAACAACACTTATCCAGACCAAGCCCTCAAAACAGCCAAGCCTTGCCAGGAACATGGGCTCTGTCGTAAATGGAACCCTATAGGTCTCTGGTCAAAAGTAGTGCACAGAAGTTATTCACACCCCTTGACTTTTTCTACATTTTGTCTGCATTTAAAATTTATTTAAATTGAGATTTTGTGTTACTGGCCTACACACAATACCCCATAATGTCAAAGTTGAATTATGTTTTTAGACATTTTTTTTAATAAATGAATGAAAAGGTGAAATGTCTATGTGCAATAATAGTGTTTAACATGATACAATTATCTGTAAGGTCCCTCAGTCGAGCTGTGAATTTGAAACGCAGATTTAACCAATAAAATAAAGCAGACATTGAATATCCCTTTGAGCATGGTGAAGCTATTAAATACACTTTGGATGGGGTATCAATACACCCAGTCACTACAAAGATACAAGGGTCCTTCCTAACTTAGTTGCTGGAGAGGAAGGAAACCGCTCAGGGATTTCACCATGAGGCCAATGGTGACTTTAAACCAGTTAGAGTTTAATTGCTGTACTGGGAGCAAACTGAGGATGGATCAACAACTTTGTAGTTACTCAAATGCTAACCTAAATGACCGAATGAACAGAAATAAGCCTGTACAGCATAAAAACAATTGTCTACTTTCCAACAGACTCTGGAGACATTCACCTTTCAGCAGAACAATAACCAAAAACACAAGGCGACGTCTACACTGGAGTTGCTTACGACATTAAATGTTCCTGAACATGTATTGACTCAGGGGTGTGAATACTGATGAAAATTAAATATACAAATATATAATTTACAATACATTTTGTTACATTTCTGAAAACGTGTTTTCACTTTGTCATTATGCGTTATTGTGTGTATATGGGTGAATTCAGGCTGTAACACAACAAAATGTGGAATAAGTCAAAGGGTATGGATACTTTCTGAAGGCAAATAGGGTGTCATTTCAGACAAACCCGGTCTCAGTGCAAACCCTGTGGACTCATGTCAGACTATAACTAGTCCAATGTCCACTGACTGTTTACCTAACAAGTACAGTAGTTCTGTGACCACCATATTTAAATGTGTCCTGTTGATCAGCTCTATGTATTTCAAGGGTGTTTTCACATTTCTGGTTGGCTTTGTAGATTGAACCCTCTCCTGTGGAGACCTGTGTGTGTGTGCTTCCAGCTTGTGTAGGGGGACAATGCTGTTCCTGAAAGCCATGTGCATCCATAATAATACATCTGTCAACCAAACAATTGGGTATTCTTGGCCTACTTGTTTCGAGGAAAGAGTGACATCACGTCTGTGTGTTCTGAATAAGCACCATATTATATATGCCGTTCCGCTCTAAAGTGTAGGCTAATCCCAAACAGTAATCGATTTTCCTTTTTTTGTGTGGATATTTGGTAAAAGCAACTCATTTACTAGAGTTGGTGTACAATACATACAAATGTAGGCTAAAATAGGAATTTATAGGATTATGTACATAATAGTTGTATGTCTCGCATGCCAGACTAAACGCTTCCCAACTGAAACCGTTTCTTAGAGTTCATGCATATATTATGTCAACATTTTGTGGCGTTTTGGACTTTGGTGAGGGTTTTTTCGGCTGTATTAGATTCATTATTAGGTGAATTCTGACTATTTTGAGGAATAGGCTACAAAGTCTCAAAATGGTCAAACAGTACTATTGCTCCTTTTTTTCTCATTTTTCAGGCGACGGTCTTGTAAGGGAGTATGCAAGCACACTCCTTCGGTTCGGCCTGCAGAGATTGGCTAGGCACCAGCCGAACTGAAACATGCTGAGGCCTTAAGCAGCTGTTCAAAGAAAATATAGTCAATATAATGTTCAGATAATGCTCAGTAAAGGAAAAGGCTGCTGTTTTTTATTTTTTTTGTAGTTTACCTACTTTACTACAAAAAATAACTTTTCATGTGATGTCTTTTCTTATCCAGAGACCCCAGCCCCACAAACCAGAGAGTGAATAAGAATGTGAACAATGATGTGAACCTACGAATCCAGAACCTCAACATTGTGATCAGGCACATCAAGAACTACTACCAGGTGAGCTCAGTTCTGTCTCCACTTCCTGTTCACTCACCTCACGCACCTTTTTTAAAAATGTCCTAACCACTTTGAATGCTGCTCACCATGTCAAATTATAGCTACTTCTAATGCACACCTCGTACTCATTTACACGTCCTTCACGTGTAGAGCCAGGAGCTGTGTGTAGTCTCTGGTCTTGGTGATCAGAGAGCAGCTGGTGGGTGTGAGCATCCTGGGGATTAGACCTGGCTGCTTGGGTGTGGTGCTTATCCCCAGAGGAATGTTTCTCTCTCATTGTTTTGTCTGCTGTCCTTCCACTGACATCTCCATGATCAAACAATTACTAATACATGATGTCTTCTGTTTTAATGAGTTAAATGTTATTGTGATAATTCTGTCGCAATATTTTTGGCAGGTAGAGGTAGGTCAGTCATGAATGACAGCCTATATCAGAAACCAACAGTAGTCTTATCTTTTCTAGGTGGCTGAAGGTTTCATCTCACAACCTGTAATTATAGTAATCTGGGAATATGAATGCTTCCCCTCACGCTATCTTTAGATGGAGTAGGCTAGTAGTGTTTCATTATGAACCATGATTGCTAGTCCTCCCGTAGAAATCTTTAGAAGGAACTATGCCGACCTTTTAATTCCACTGGAAATGAGTTGGTGAAATCCACTACACACACGGTGAGACAGTGGAGAGCGACCCAACTGTTCTGGCTGACCTCTCTCAACACATTCCTTCTCTGTTTCCTCGGTTTCCCAACTACAGACGTCACACACTCCATTCAGATGCCGCCCTTGGCTGTAACACACACACACACTCCATTCAAACACTTCCCGACCCTGCCACTGGCTGCCCCGCCAGGTCCAAAGTTTCAAATCTGTGCCCGCTTTGTATGTTTATGGTGTCACCTGCTTCAGTTGTTCACACCGAACTATGCAGTGTTGTGTTATCACCCCAAATACTGTATGGAGGTTAGCTTAGTCTCCCTCTTTCAGTTTTACTTTCACACTCTGAATGTCAGAGGCTATTCCCATTGAAGAGTGTTCAATTCACATTAGCAATGTGAATGTCACGAGCTGAGAGACGGTCCGGGACGTTCTTGCTTCGCAGTTAAAATGTACCGTAAATGTCACAGTAGCGACGCATTCAAACTATTCAACTACCTAACGTTATGCAAGCAACCTTTCATGCATCTACCGTATTCAACTCTTGATTAATGGGACAAAACCATATTACACTCTTCAATAATGCAACAATTCACAAGCATGTGCCAACATTTCAATGGATTATTTTCTGATCATGCACATTTAATTTAGCTGCGAGACAAATAGCCAATGGCGCAGCTGCTAGCTAGCTAACGTTAGCTAACAATATCAAGTAGGCCTAACTTCAGCATAGCAAAAATGTACATTTACATCTCTAATACGAATATAAAAGTACAGTAACTGTATCGGTGTCATTCATATTATACAGAGCTAGGTAGCAAGATTAACAAAATGTCTACATTCTCCTCACACATAGCTGCACTGTGTTATGCAAGATTGAGTATGAGTATGTTACAGGGTAGCTTATACAAAACGCTGCCATAGTTGAAAAATCAAACCTGCTTTTGGCTATACTTTGTTCTCGGTTTGGGGAAAAAGGTTATAAATGTATGTGTTCAGTTGCAAGTGGTGCATCAAATTTGATATGCGGTAGCGTTCAAGATGTGAGAAATTTGCACGTTTTAAAGTAAGTCGGTTTGAAAAGAGCCTCATTTTCTAATTCTTCTGTTTGAAAGTAGATTTTGTTCGCTTAGTGGTTGGTTATAGTTGATAAAGCAATGGGAAACATAGATGGTGCCTCTGCAGTGTTTTTAATTAGTGTGTGTGTGTGTTGTGTAACTGAAGAACTCGGTGGTCCTCGTGAAGTGCACACACCCATGGCACTTGCAGGGAGGCCCCTTTCATTAGGTAGATAGGCTAGGACACACACAGGGCCGGGACAATGCCAGTATCGCATTATTCATTAGTACCGTGGCAAGGAAACAAAACATGAAGCGGATTTAACTTCTTTAGGAAAATGGCCTTAATGTTGGAAACACATGTTTTCATCCAGAGTCTTCATTTATTTTCCAAGTGAAAGCACACACTATTTGACATCAGGGTTTTAAAGAACCAAAGAGTTTGGTCTGCTTTGTGTTTTAATTTTTACACCCACACACACTAGGCTAATGAGTAACAGAGGTGTGTGTGTGTGTGTTCAGACCAGGGACTCACCTTCAATGTGAGTAGACTCACCAAGCCACATGGCAACTCAAAGGTTTCTTGCGTAAAGTTTTGCCATTTCCAGTGAACCTTTTCGCTTTGGATTGAACGTTTAGAGCCAGATCCACGTGGTTGAGAGTCAAGACTATAGGGCTTAATGGAGTAGGGCTCATATCTCTCTCCCCTGCTCTCTACAGCGGTTTCTGTCTGATCTAATAAATGATGGCCAGTAGAGGGGTAGAGATGTCTTCCCAGGTCCTGCTCCAACCCTGCTGTGGGAGTCTACAGAGATGGGAGAAAGAGGGAGGGAGGGAGGGGGGGTTCACTCTTCACCCCTCCCCTCTCCCCCTCTCCTCCTGATCAAGAACAGATGTGTTGTCTTTGCCTGGCCTGCGGTCATCTGCCTCCCCTGTAGCCTACATATGTATAGTAGGGAGAAATGTGGGGGAGGGGAGGTGGCTGGCCTTCAGGGCGCCAGCTCCCTGAAGGCCTGTTATAAGATTTCCGGGCCGTGCTAACAGAAACGGTTAGCTTTGGTAATGCATTAGTCCTCTCACTTTAGATTAGCCTCGTCTGGTGTTTTGTTTTCTAACTAAGTCACTCCAGTCCTGTCCTGGTTCACTAACCCCTCCGCACTCTGACCGCTAATGCCTCATTTCCCCTCAATCAGGCAGTTCTTGTTTAACACAGATATCACTGCCTTGTGTGTGCTCGCTATGCATCTACTCTCCATTTGTTTCAGACGACTGATCGTAATTAGTCCCAGTTGTGTTCTGTCCTTAACTCTGTGTGAAAGCCGTTAGCTAAAGAGAACTCACTTTGTCAAGCTGGATGGATGGTTGTGTTCTGTTCCTGCCAGCAGTGTGGCTGGTCTGTTGTCTTCTGATGCGTTATTATAGTTTGGTTGATTTGCTATGCAGTATGCTGATTACCATATATTAATGTAGATCGATCAATGTCGTTGACATTTAACCTCAGGTTCCCATCAACCATTGCACAGATCTGTTTGTACTTTATCATGATTCAATATTGACCGTGATGTTTGATCTAGATTAATCCATGGCAATCCGCATACTGCATAGCAAACCAACCAAACACCCTTTAGCTAGCATTGAATGATCACGCAGCTCTCTGGTTGTAGGTGTCTCCCTCCTTCCCTACCAACCGTTTACCCCCTCAGGGCGCCCATGTTAGTACAGTAAGGGCTGGATGATGTGATATCCAATTGACACAATTGACCATTGAAAAGAAGTTATGTTCACACAAACATGCCCAGAAGGCCTGGCTAGATAAGATATGGCGAGCGTTGCAGACTGGCAAGTATGTGGGAGCCACCATCTGAGAGAAACGCTATGTAGGGACGAGTGTGCTATTTGGGTTGCAGGCAATGAAGTTGTAGTTAGATCAATCCTCAACAGGATGTTGCTGTAGGAGGGCTGTATAGAGCACCCCACAGCTTGGGAGCCACTAATCTAAGTCACCAATCGTCTGTCTGTGTGTGTATTCGTCACACAGGAAATTCATTTGATATTGAGTTAATCTGAAAACAGTTTCACAGCTTTGCCAAACACAGCTCAAAACTGACTTGCTTATAGAAAGCATGGTCTAGAAGGCAGTGTTACAGTCCCCCACACCAACCCCCAACTATACTGTACAACCTGGAAACTGGACCAAACAGTCTTCTTTCCTTACCTTTCATCTGGACCCTATGCTGTTATAAAATATTTGAGTTTTGTACCTTAAGGATTAATAATGCGTTTTAAAACACCAGTTTACAAGTGAAAAGACCAGCCATTTTGTGTGTTTGTAGAATGAATGTGTGAGACTTTCTGCGTGTCACAAGGGATGGGGTAGTCCTGGTGGTATCCCAACCAGGATTAACAATAACTGCCAAATCTAATACTGGTTTAATACATATACCAGCTTAGCCTGGATTTCAGTCTAAACCTAAAGCATGTCTCACATTTGCTTGCTTAAGCCACCCAGACTGTTCTGGCGGTGCCCCAATTTCATCCAGGAATGGGAGACGGACGTGAAGATATTATGATGACTCTCATCCCATTGAGCCCCGTACACAGTACTATACACTGTAGGTCAGAGACAGCAGGCAGGGCTCCTATTCACTCACAGGGATCATCTCTGTGTCTGCATCCCCCGACTCCCCCCTTATATACTCTCCCCAAATTAGATTAGCTCCCAAATAACAGTCTCTGTGCGCTGCACCATAAAGCGTCCCACCAAAACCTGGACAATGGGGACACGGGGGGAGGGGAGGGTGACATTTTTTTGGTTCCCTCCTCCTCACCCCGGCTATTGTCTGGAGAGTCAGGGCACTCCACCTCACTGTAACATGACTCCTTCATTCTCAGATGTGTTACAGGAGAACTGTGTTGTCAGTCAGGACACAGCTCTCAGGTCCTGCTGTATTATGCCTCAAGTACCTTCTATCCATCACCTGTGCTTTGTGTAGTTTGGTGTATGTGTGATGCTCCTATCAACCTGCAAATGGACCTACATATGGCACAGACATGCATCTTTTGAATGCAGCCTAGTCTAGCTTGCAAAGGCATTAAGCAGAAGGTTTTTGGCTTGGGACTGTCTGTAGATTGGGCAGTGTGGTGTCTATTGTACTGCATTGCAGCTGAGGCTGGGGTTGAGGCATGGGGTACTCTGATTTGGCCTCCTGGCTCTCCTCTCTTTTCTCTTTTCCCAGAGGTGTTCAGTTTCTTCACTGTTAGCTACGGTATTCAGCTGTATAGCTCTAGAGACCAGCACAAGAGCCACAGGCATTCTCCTTTTATGTTCTCTCATCTCTCCTTTCGTCCTATTCCTTTTCCTACCTAGCACACTTGTTTCCTATGTAGCACACTCTTGCTCGCTCGCTCTCTCTCCCTGTCCTTCTCAAGTATTTTTCTCTCTCTTGTTGTTACCTCTGAAGCCTGGATGTGTGTGGCTCCCCACCCCCCAGTGCAGGAAACCCCCTCCTGAGACCGCTGCCATGGGAAACAAAAACAAGGCCTCTGACTTATTTAATTTTTAACTCTTGACATTCTCTCACTGCCTGTGCCCTAGATGAGGAGCACCATTCCCAGTCCTAGTGTTTTGGACATTGACCTTTGGCTGGTGTGTGGTTTACCTGTATGTGGTGGTTGCCCTGTGGTTCAGTGGCTTATGAGCAGAGGAAAGGCTGATCTTTGTTTACGCTGACCCTCAACACGGAGGCCCCTCAGGGGTGTGTGCTTAGGCCCCTCCTGTACTCCCTGTTTAACCACGACTGCGTGGCCGCGCACGACTCCAACACCAACTTTGCTGATGACACGACGCTGGTGGGCCTGATCACCAACTAGACGCCAGGACAACATCTCCCTCAATGTGGGCAAGACAAATGAGCTTATCGCGAGCTACAGGAAACTGAGGGCCAAACATGCCCCCATTCATATCAACAGGGCTGTAGTGGAGCAGGTCGAGAGCTTCAATCAAGTTCCTCGGTGACCACATTGCTAAGGACCTATAATTGTCCAACCACTCCAAGAGCACAACAGTCCCCCCCCCCCCCCCCCAGGAGGCTGAAAAGATTTGGCATGGGCCCTCAGATCCTCAAAGTTCTACAGCTGCACCATTGAGAGCATCTTTACTGGCTGCATCACCGCTTGGTTTGGCAACTGCTCGGCGTCCAACCGCAATGCGCTACAGAGGGTAGTGCGTAATTGGAATGGCCGATTTTTAATTAGGGCCGATTTCAAGTTTTCATAACAATCGGTAATCGTCATTTTTGGACACCGATTATGGCTGATTACACTGCACTCCACGAGGAGACTGCGTGGCAGGCTGACTACCTGTTATGCGATTGCAGCAAGGAGCCAAGGTAAGGTGCTAGCTAGCATTAAACTTATCTTATAAAAAAAACAATCAATCTTAACATAATCACTAGTTAACTACACATGGTTGATGATATTACTAGTTTATCTAGCTTGTCCTGTGTTGCATATAATCGATGCGGTGCCTGTTAATTTGTCATTGAATCACAGCCTACTTTGCCAAACGGGTGACTTAAAAAGTGCATTCGTGAAAAAAAGCACTGTCGTTGCACCAATGTGTACCTAACCATAAACATCAATGCCTTTTCTTAAAATCAATACACAAGTATATATTTTTAAACCTGCATATTTAGTTAATATTGCCTGCTAACATGAATTTCTTTTAACTAGAGAAATTGTCACTTCTTGCGTTCTGTGCAAGCAGAGTCAGGGTATATGCAGCAGTTTGGGCCGCCTGGCTTGTTGCGAACTGTATAAAGACCATTTCTTCCTAACAAAGTCCGCAATTAATTTGCCAGAATTTTACATAATTATGACAACATTGAAGGTTGTGCAATGTAACAGGAATATTTAGACTTAGTGATGCCACCCATTAGATAAAATACGTAACGGTTCCGTATTTCACTGAAAAAATAAACGTTTTGTTTTCGAAATGATAGTTTCCGGATTTGACCATATTAATGACCTAAGGCTCGTATTTCTGTGTTTATTATATTATAATTAAGTCTATGATTTCATAGGGCAGTCTGACTGAGCGGTGGTAGGCAGCAGCAGGCTCGTAAGCATTCATTCAAACAGCACTTTTGTGCATTTGCCAGCAGCTCTTCGCTGTGCTTCAAGCATTGCGCTGTTTATGACTTCAAGCCTATCAACTCCTGAGATTAGGCTGGCAATACTATAGTGCCTATAAGAACATCCAATAGTCAAAGGTATATGAAATACAAATGGTTTAGAGAGAGAGAGAGAGTAATATAATAACTACAACCTAAAACTTCTTACCTGGGAATATTGAAGACTCAGGTTAAAAGGAACCACCAGCTTTCATATGTTCTGAGCAAGGAACTTAAACGTTAGTTTTTTTATATGGCACGTATTGCACTTTTACTTTCTTCTCCAATACTTTGTTTTTGCATTATTTAAACCAAATTGAACGTTTCATTATTTATTTGAGACTAAATAGATTTTATTGATGTATTATATTAAGTTAAAATAAGTGTTCATTCAGTATTGTTGTAATTGTCATTATTATTATTTATATATATATAAAAAATCGGCCGATTTTAATCTGTATCGGCGTTGAAAAATCATAATCGGCCGACCTCTAGTAGTGCGTATGGCCCAGTGCATCACGGGAGTCGAACTCCCTGTCGTCCAGGACCTCTATACCAGGCGGTGTCAGAGGAAGGCCCCAAAAATTGTCAAAGCTTCCAGCCACCCATGTCATAGACTGTCTTTCCAGTACCGCATGGCAAACGGTACCACAGCGCTAAGTCTCGAAGACCAAAAGGCTCGTGAACAGCTTCTACTCCCAAGCCATGAGACTGCTAAATAGTTTACCCGGACTATCTGCATTGACCCTTTTTTTGCACTAACTCTTTTTGACTGCACACACATTGGACACACATTGAACTCTACTCACACATACTTACATTGACACTTCAACACACACTCTCACACAACACATGCACACAGGCACACGTTTGCCACACACACACTTCCACACTCATCACATACACTACTGCTACTGTCGATTATCTATCCTGTTGCCTAGTCACTTTACCTCTACCTATATGTACATAAGGTATCTACCTCAATATCCTCGTACCCCTGCATATCGACTCTGTACTGGTACCCCATGTATATAGCCAAGCTGTCATTGCTAATTTCTCCTATTATTTTAGATGTTTGTATTCTGTGGGGGGGGGGGGGGGGAAGAGGTTCAATACACCAGATTCCATAAACTCCAGTCCACATGCTGACATTGGTGTAGCAGCTTGATTACCTGTATGTGGTTGGCCTGTGGGTCAGCGGCTGCTCCATGTAACTCAGCATGATTGATTGTTTCCTGGACCGACTCCGACATATACTGAACAAAAATATAAACAGTACATGTAAAGTGTTGATCCCCTGTTTTGATGAGCTGTCCTTTGCCAAGATAATCCATCCACCTGACAGGTGTGACATATCAAGAAGCTGAGTAAACAGCATGATCATTACGCAGGTGCACCTTGTGCTGGGGACTATAAAAGGCCACTCTAAAATGTGCAGTTTTGTCACACAACACAATGCCACAGATGTCTGAAGTGTTGACGGTGCAATTGGCATGCTGACTGCAAGAATGTCCACCAGAGCTGTTGCTGGGGAATTGAATGTTAATTTCTCTACCATAAGCTGCCTCCAATGTTGTTTTAGAAAATTTGGCAGTATGTCCAACCGGCCTCACATAAGACAAATGGTGGTCACACCAGATACTGACTGGTTTTCTGATCCACGCCCCTACTTAAATTTATTTGTATTTTTTGTCTGTGACCACAGATGCATATCTGTATTTCCAGCCATGTGAAATCCATAGATTAGGGCCTAATGAATTTATTTCAATTTCCTGAAGTCCTTTTATGAACTGTAACACTAACTATGTCTTTGAAATTGTAGCATGTTTATTTTACATTTTTTACAGTTACGTTTAAGTCATTTAGCAGACGCTCTTATCCTGAGTGACCAACAGATTTGTCACCTAGTCGGTTACTGGCCAACGCTCTTAACCGCTAGGCTACCTGCCGCCCATAGAGACCACTGACTCATAGCCTACATAGAGAGACCACTGAAGCGTTCCGCTCCACTTATCTTGTGGTGATATGGCATTCTGCACCACCACTAGATTCCATAATCTCTTGACTGTTTGGTGGCTTGTTGGTTCTAAAGACAGCTTTGTCACTGCGTGTAACTGATGAATGAGGTTCTTAGTAGTCTACATAAACTCAGCAAAAAAAGAAACCTCCCTTTTTCAGGACCCTGTCTTTCAAAGATAATTTTGTAAAAATCCAAATGACTTCACAGATATTAATTGTAAAGGGTTTAACCACTGTTTCCCATGCTTGTTCAATGAACCATAAACAATTAATGGACATGCACCTGTGGAACGGTTAAGACACTAACAGATTAGACGGTAGGCAATTAAGGTCACAGTTTTGAAAGCTTAGGACACTAAAGAGGCCTTTCTACTGACTCTAGAAAAACGCCAAAAGAAAGATTCCCAGGGTCCCTGCTCATCTGTGTGAACGTGCCTTAGGCATGCTGCAAGGAGGCATGAGGACTGCAGATGTGGCCAGGGCAATAAATTGCAATGTCGTACTGTGAGACGCCTAAGACAGCGCTACAGGACGGACAGCTGATCGTCCTCGCAGTGGCAGACCATGTGTAACAACACCTGCACAGGATCGGTACATCCGAACATCACCTGTGGGACAGGTACAGGATGGCGGCAACAACAACTGCCCAAGTTAAACCAGGAATGCACAATCCCTCCATCAGTGTTCAGGCTGTCCACAATAGGCTGAGAGAGGCTGGACTGAGGGCTTGTAGGCCTGTTGTAAGGCAGATCCTCACCAGACATCACCGGCAACGTCGCTGGACCAAACAGGACTGGCAAAAAGTGCTCTTCACTGACGAGGCGCCGTGTTGTCTCACCGGGAGTGATGGTCGGATTTGCGTTTATCGTCGAAGGAATGAGCGTTACACCGAGGCCTGTACTCTGGAGGGGGATCAATTTGGAGGTGGAGGGTCCGTCATGGTCTGGGGCGGTGTGTCACGGCATCATCAGACTGTGCCTGCAATGACAACAAGCTATCTCGACGCTGTGCATTACAGGGAAGACCTCCCTCATATGGTACTCTTCCTGCAGGCTCATCCTGACATGACCCTCCAGCATGACAATGCCACCAGCCATACTGCTCATTCTGTGTGTGATTTCCTGCAAGACATTAATGTCAGTGTTCTGCCATGGCCAGCGGAGAGCCCGGATCTCTTGAGCACGTCTGGGACCTGTTGGATTGGAGGGTGAGGGCTAGGGCCAGTCCCCCCCAGAAGTGTCCTGGAATTAACCCCACCCCCCTTTGTTCAGGGACACATTATTCCATTTATGTTAGTCACATGTCTGTGGAACTTGTTCAGTTTGTCTCAGTTGTTGAATCTTATGTCCGTACAAATATTTACAAATGTTAAGTTTGCTAAAAATAAATGCAGTTGACAGTGAGAGGACGTTTCTTTTTTTTTTTGCTGAGTTTATTTACCCAATACCCCCAGAGCACTGGGCCGTGTGCAACAGTGTCTCTAAAACACTAATCCGATTTATTCGTGATGATTTCAGTAAGGAGGCCCCAAGAGCGGTCTGAGACATGAAGTCACCCTCTGTAATCTAGATAGTTATGAAGCCCCTAGCTGATCTGAAATGTGTGATGAACCCCAGGTCTGACTAATGTGGCGAACCCTCTCTAGTCTAGATCCAGGCAGTCCACATCCTGACTGACTGCATGATTGGCTGAGTTATTTCAGGCCACAGGCAGCCTGTGTGTGTGTTGGGGGGTTTTCTGTTTTTTGTATTGATCTCAGATTGCTAAAGGCGTCAGCATGCTTCCGTTCAGCTGGCGGCTAGCCAAACCGAACGCTTGTGCTCCCACACTCCCTGAAAGACCTTCGCTTGAAAAAATTTGAAACGCTGTAGCCAGTGCTTTTGAGACTTACTTCCTCAAAGTTGTCCCAATTTATCTGAACTCGAGTTCTGTCATTAATTTTGACGTTTTTGTCGGAGATCTTAGTCGTCCAATTTTTCATCTAAGATGTTTGATGCAGTATTTCTCCAAAGAATGTGCATGAAAACGATTAGAAGAATCCCTACTGTTGACGAATCACCGAAGGGGTGTGAACTCTGGCTACTGACGGCTTGCCTTAACCTCCGTGGGCAAGGTGGGACGCTTGTCAACAGCCAGTGGAATCGCGTGGCGTGGAATACAAATACCTCATAAATGCTATAACTTCAATTTCTCAAACATATGACTATTTACACCATTTTAAAGCCAAAACTCTCGTTAATCTAACCACACTGTCCGATTTCAAAAAGGCTTTACAGCGAAAGCAAAACATTATTGTCAGGAGAGTACCCTGCCAAAAATAATCACACAGCCATTTTCAAAGCAAGCCTATGTCACAAAAACCAAAACCACAGCTAAATGCAGCACTAACCTTTGATGATCTTAATCAGATGACACTCCTAGGACATTATGTTATACAATACATGCATGTTTTGTTCAATCAAGTTCATGTTTATATCAAAAAACTGCTTTTTAAATTAGCATGTGATGTTCAGAACTAGCATACCCACCGCAAACTTCTGGTGAATTTACTTAATTACTCACGATTAACGTTCACAAAATACATAACAATTATTTTAAGAATTATCGATACAGAACTCCTTTATGCAATCGCGGTGTCAGATTTTAAAATAGCTTTTCGGCGAAAGCACATTTTGCAATATTCTGAGTAGACCATCACGGCTAGCTAATTTGACACCCACCAAGTTTGGCCCTCACCAAACTCAGATTTACTATAAGAAAAATTGGATTACCTTTGCTGTTCTTCGTCAGAATGCACTCCCAGGACTTCTACTTCAACAACAAATGTTCTTCTGGTTCGAAATAATCCATAGTTATGTTTTGTTCATGCGTTCAGGTAACTATCCGAAGGTCTAGTTACCTGAACGCATGCGAGCGCATTTCGTGACCAAAAAATGTCAAAATATTCCATTACCGTACTTCGAAGCATGTCAAACGCTGTTTAAAATCAATTTTTCTGCGATTTTTCTCGTACAATAGCGATAATATTCCAACCGGGCGACGTTGTATTCGTTCAAAGAGAGAAAGAAAAACATGGAGAATTCTCTGTTCTCAGCCTGACCACTCACAAAGTCTCCTGCTGTTTTTCGCCCAGAGACTGGAGAGACGTCATTCCACTTTCTGGTGCCTTCTGAGAGCCAATGGAAGCCTTAGAAAATGTCACGTTACGGCAGAGATGCTGTATTTTTGATAGAGATACCCTAGAAGGAGAACAAATTGTCAGACAGGGCACTTCCTGTATGGAATCTTCTCAGGTTTTGGCCTGCCATATGAGTTCTGTTATACTCACAGACACCATTCAAACAGTTTTAGAAACTTTAGAGTGTTTTCTATCCAAATCTACTAATTATATGCATATTCTCGTTTCTGGGCAAGAGTAGTAACCAGTTTAAATCGGGTACGTTTTTTTATCCGGCCGTGCAAATACTGCCCCCTAGCCCCAACAGGTTTTAAGAAAGAAATGTGTGCCCGAACAGCTGAAAAACCCTTACCCAAGTCCAAAATGTCAGAAAATGACTTCATAATATACGCACAAACTGTTTCCGCTGGAAAGCATGTGGGTGATGTCTGTCTGCATTTAATTGCCATATGGGCCATTTCTGCCATGACTGTGTTCGTTGACTGTGTTCGTTAACAGTATTTTGATAGGCATCTGTTTTATTTTAACACACCATTTGCTGCCAACCTGTCCTCTGTGGCACTGGGCCCAAACAGAGCAACATAATCAGGGCCATACACCCCATGGAGGGGTGACTTGGCTTCCTCTGTTCATAGCTTCAGGGGTCTGCTGCCACTGGGCTATAGAAGCAACGATACAGGCACTGACTGGTTTCCAGCAGCCAGGTTGCACTGTACTCTGTAAAGGCACTAGACTAGCATCAGCTCCAGCCCTGCTTGTACCCCATAGGGGCTTGGTCATCAAGTCACCCTATCCAGGTCAACCCATGCCTTATCACACCGACCCCCAGACCTCTACACTCTCCACTCATAGGGACATGATCATGTCAACTCACTCAGGCCCTCAGACCGTCTCAGCAGAGGAGAATGGAACAGCTGGGGAGGGTTCCACAAGACTGCGTCCCCTCAATGGACACTGGGGGAGGGGATAGGGGAGTTCAGGGGAGGTGTCATCGTACTCGGTCAATAAAGGAGAGGAGAAGTGGGGGGCGGGGTTATCGTGGTGGCAGGAATGGCTCCTTCCAGCCTGCTGTTGCATTCACGCTGAATGGGGCATTAGTAGGCCTAGTGGCGGGTGTATCGGCTCTGAGACACACAGTGGGATTTATCAAGTGTGGGGTCTCGGACATTGCTTCAGTCTTATTCTTTTGTGTGTCTTTCTTTTCAACTGGGGCATCCTTGTCCCAGGTCTTTTGGCAAGAAGCCTTAATGCAGTCTGGGCTATGAAATATGGCAGACAGCCAAAAATAATCATTTTCTGTTTTATGAATGATTTCTCATTCATTTGTTACAGAGAAAAGTATTTGAAATGTGAACAGCGGCGAACCTCCCAGTCAGCCTAGTGTTTGTTGCTGTCATGTGTCTGAGGCTGGGAAGACTTGGTACCCTATTTACTCACTCTGTCAAGTTTGAGCATTTGTTTAATCCAGTGTTGAATAAGTTCTATACTAGCTCTGTTCCTTCTTATTTTAGCTATGTGATACTCTGTGGTTAGTGACTTAACTGTAGACTAGACGCCCAGGTGAGAAATAATTCAGCACCCTGTGATTAGAATCCTGAAGCTCTGATTGCAGCCACTGTAGCTCGGCTGATGGAATCATCAGTGCAGAGAGAAGCTTTCTGTACTATTTCAGAAGCATTCACAGAATGATATAGATATGAGTGCTTACAGATGTGTAGTCAGTGCTGTGAGAGGAAGGCTGTCTTCCCCACAGGGAATATGGTGCAGGGGGTCAATTAGCAAGGGAGATGGGCCACGTACATTGTGGGAATTTAATTGACAAGTTGTTTCTCGCACGCACACACACGCGCACACACACACACACACACACACACACACACACACACACACACACACAGGGGAGTGTGCTTAGCTGTGTTATTGATCATAGCCTGGGTCAGCGGTCAGACCAAGGGGGGCAAAGGGTGTGCACTTTTTAAATGGGTCGCTGGTACATGATGAAATTCTCACTCACCAGGCTGTTCTATTCAACAATGGCTATTCATACACTCTCTGGGATTTTTACTGCACATCCACTCAACCAAAATCGAGAGAAAAAAAAGATTGACATAGCATTCTTTATTTGGTATGGAAATGGTATACACCTTACTGCACCTTTTTATACACTATTATACACCCTTTTAAAAGTACATCTGAATGATATTGAAGGACCTGGGCCTTTTTTAGCATTTTTCATTCATTGTAATGTGACATAAACAACCTAGGTAGCCAGTGTGTACCCTGTGACGGAGGCAGGTCCTAATCTGTTTCCAGTACAGCCTGGTAATATCTTCAGTTATTCTGCTGTTTGTTTAGGTAGGGTGGCAGGTGGCAGCAGGTGGGTGCAAGGTGTTGGTTTGGCACAATGCCAGACTGTTCCTAGTTGTGACACCCTCGAGAGCCTCACAGTCCGTACTGTGAGACACCTAAGACGGCGCTACAGGGAGACAGAACGGACAGCTGATCGTCCTCGCAGTGGCCGACCACGTGTAACACCTGCACAGGATTGGTACATCCGAACATCACCTGCGGGACGGGTACAGGATGGCAACAACAACTGCCCGAGTTACACCAGGAACGCACAATCCCTCCATTAGTGCTCAGACTGTCTGCAATAGGCTGAGAGATGCTGGAGTGAGGGCTTGTAGGCCTGTTGTAAGGCATATCCTCACCAGACATCACCGGCAACAACATGGGCACAAACCCACCTTTGCTGGACCAGACAGGACTGGCAAAAAGTGCTCTTCACTGACGAGTCACGGTTTTGATGGTCGGATTTGCGTTTGTCAGAGGAATGAGCGTTACACTGAGGCCTGTACTCTGGAGCGGGATCGATTTGCAGATGGAGGGTCTGTCATGGTCTGGGGCGGTGTGTCACAGCATCATCGGACTGAGCTTGTTGTCATTGAAGGCAATCTCAACGCTGTGCGTTACAGGGTAGACATCCTACTCCCTCATGTGGTACTCTTCCTGCATGCTCATCCTGACATGACCCTCCAGCATGACAAAGCCACCAGCCATACTGCTCGTTCTGTGTGTGTGATTTCATGCAAGACAGGAATGTCAGTGTTCTGCCATGGCCAGCGACGAGCCCGGATCACAATCCCATTGAGCAAGTCTGGGACCTGTTGGCTCGAAGGGTGAGGGCTAGGGCGGGGTGGGGTAACATCTCACAGCAAGAACTGGCAAATCTGGTGCAGTCCATGAGGAGGAGATTCACTGCAGTACTTAATGCAGCTGGTGGCCACACCAGATACTGACTGTTACTTTTGATTTTGAACCCCCCCTTTGTTCAGGGACACATTAATCCATTTCTGTTAGTCACATGTCTGTGGAACTTGTTCAGTTTGTCTGTTGAATCTTATGTTCATACAAATATTTACCCGTTAAGTTTGCTGAATTTAAGCGCAGTTGACAGTGAGAGGACGTTTCTTTTTTTGCTGAGTGTATATAATGTGCTTGTGGGGCCTCATCCCGTAGTACAAGAGCTTCATACTTAATGTAGGGCTTCCCTAACACAGCAGCAAGCAGCAGCAGCACTGTTTAGACTAGTGTTGTCTTCTCCTCAGGAAAACTGTTTTGGGTGTGGTCTCTTTTCCTCTTATAATACCTGGTCATGGAGCTCTGTCTATACAGCCCATTGTTTACAGTGTACAACTAAAATACAGGACATTGGGGGAAAGGAATTTATTTATTTTAAGTGCAATACCTAAATGTCTCTTGGATGAGATTGTAACTGGGAGAAAGCAGAGGCACAGTACACACATTAGTATGTACAGTTGAAGTCGGAAGTTTACATACACTAAGGTTGGAGTCATTTAAACTCGTTTTTCAACCACTCCACACATTATTTTGTTAACAAACTATAGTTTTGGCAAGTCGGTTAGGACATCTACTTTGTGCATGACACAAGTCATTTTTCCAACAATTGTTTAGACAGTGAATTATAAGTGAATTATAAGTGAAATAATCACAATTCCAGTGGGTCAGAAGTTTACATACACTAAGTTGACTGTGCCTTTAAACAGCTTGGAAAATTCCAGAAAATGTCATGGGTTTAGAAGCTTCTGATTTGACATCATTTGAGTCAATTAGAGGTGTACCTGTGGATGTATTTCAAGGCCTACCTTCAAACTCAGTGCCCCTTTGCTTGACATCATGGGAAAATTCAAAGAAATCAGCCAAGACCTCAGAAAAACAATTGTAGACCTCCATAAGTCTGGTTCATCCTTGGGAGCAATTTCCAAATACCTGAAGGAACCACGTTCATCTGTACAAACAATAGTGCACAAGGGGGAGGCTTGCAAGCCAAAGAACACCATCTCAACCGTGAAGCATGGGGATGGCAGCATCATGTTGTGGGGGTGCTTTGCTGCAGGAGGGACTGGTGCACTTCACAAAATAGATGGCATCATGAGGAAAGAAAATTATGTGGATATATTGAAGCAACATCTCAAGACATAAGTCAGGAAGTTCAAGCTTGGTCGAAAATGGGTCTTCCAAATGGACAATGACCCCAAGTACTTTCCAAGTTGTGGCAAAATGGCTTAAGGACAACAAAATCAAGGTATTGGAGAGGCCATCACAAAGCCCTGACCTCAATCCTATAGAAAATTTGTGGGCAGAACTGAAAAAGCGTGTGCGAGCAAGGAGGCCTATAAACCTGACTCAGTTACACTAGCTCTGTCAGGAGGAATGGGCCAAATTCCCACTTATTGTGGGAAGCTTGTGGAAGGCTACCCAAAACATTTGACCCAAGTTAAACAATTTAAAGGCAATGCTACCAAATACTAATTGAGTGTATGTATGTCTTCTGACCCGCTGGGAATGTGATGAAAGAAATTAAAGCTCAAATAAATATATCTCTTCTATTATTCTGACATTTCACATTCTTAAAACAAAGTGCTGATCCTCAGACAGGCCATTTTTTATTCAGATTAAATGTCAGGAATTGTGAAACTGAGTTAAAATGCATTCGGCTAAGGTGTATGTAAACTTCCGACTTCAATTGTATGTATGTATGGTATGTTTGGTATGTATAGTAGGTAGGTAGGTAGTGCTTTGAAGCAGCTCTGGCGGAGTAGGTGGAAGTCCTGCTGTTCCCATGGGCAGTCTGTGCTGAGGGGGAAAGGCTCGGTGATTGGAAGAGAGGCCCATTGGGGGCAGTGTGGCCTGGGGGAACATTCTCTGACTGACGTTACTGTGTCGAGCCCAGCACTGCTGCGGCGCTACCCAGCCTGCCTCTGCTTTCTCCCTGATCTTGGCTGGTTGGGGAGGAGGAGAGGAGGCTGAAGCTCTCCTCTCTCTGCTTTTGTCTCAACCTTTCACTTGTGCTTGCTTTCACTTGCTGACTCGTCTCACTCCTAATGACGTACATGTAGAATTTAAAACACTTGGTCTACAGCTCCTCTGTCAGCTTTACGTGAACAGGCTAATCGGTCTCCAAATAACCATCAAGTCAAAGGTCCAGAAAACCAAACAAAAACACATGACCTATGGATTTCCTAGATTGCAGAGCTCTGTATTGTTCTGCATAGCAACATAGGAAGAGGAAATGGGGCCCAAGCATCTTTTTTTTTTTCTTCCAACATTTCTGGCCTGTGATCTTTCTTTGACCCTCTGGTTCCAACATCTTCAAAGCCATTCCTCCCAACGATGGTTCCATAATGTTACTGAGCTGTAGATGATGATCACAAAGTCATTTTCATTCTCCTCCCCACTTCCCCGTTTAAACAAAGGTAGATTTTACAGTGGAGATGGCTGTTGTCAAGGACACGTCTACCTATTGCACAGTACACACCTGATCACACGAAGGTATGAGGTCAGCCAGAAACTATTTTAGTTTTTGTACTGAAGGAGTTATCATTGTTGAGTGGATAATGGCGAGAGGGTAGGAGAGGAGATATTTGACTCCAGTACCTGAACATGACCTCACCTGTTCCTGCAGGCTGAAATCCATCTGCACTTATCAATAATGTAAACCCGACCTTTTTTTGTTAGTGTCCCAGCCTGTTTTCCACTAACATGGCTGATAAACCAGCGTTGTGTTCAGTTGGACCCACCATAGCATCTTCATCAACTTTTTTAAACGGTAAACTGAAAATATAGATTTTTTCTGATTGGACAAGTCCAGGTAGTCCCTCCCTCCCTGTTTTGTCATTTCAATTATACATTTTTTTTTATTGGTGCCTAATGATTATGACCCAGTACTGGAAAAACAAGGCAAATATCTCTCTCTCCTATCTCCATCAATAAGGTCTAGTTAGAGCCTTGAAGGCACCATCTGCCTGGCTTTTGTCATGTTTAATTTACACTGGTTTGGTTTCTCTTATGCTGATTTAGATGATTTGGACTAGCTGACAGCAGGAGTTGACCAGGCAAAGAGATTATGCGTTCCAAATGACACCCTATTCTCGTTATAGTGCGCTACATTTGAGAAGAGCCTAGTCAAAAGTAGTGCCCTATAATGGGCATATGGTGCCATTTGGGTCGTAGACCGAGATAGCTAGGGAACTCTATTTAGCTATGCATCATAGCCAACACCTGCAGCTACTGTTAGTATCCTCACTGGCCCGTCCTCCAGAGGGTAAACCGATAGGCAGCCGGGCTCAGAGCTGCGGTTCTCCCTCAGCTTCCTCTCGCTGATCATCTGCCTGCTCAAACATGATGGCTTGAGCCTGTAACACCTCTACAAAGCCCCAGTGCTAGCCATATTATACAAATCTTGTAATGGGACATTGTTTAATGATGTTGCTTCCCTAAATTGATCTAGTTAAGTAGCCATTCAATTAAGAGCTGTTTTCTATAAAGGCCTGGGGGTGTGTGACGGCTAGAACGTAAGCCTGTGTTTTGAATATTGATGAGGTGTAACAGAATAACAGATATATGGGGCCCTCTAGTCAGACAGTCTTATGTTTTTATGGCCATAAGAGGCTCCAGTCCAGATGCACCATGCTTATTTAGTAATGTTGCCCCCAAACCCAAGCATCTGTTAATAGCAGAGAAGTAGTAAAGTCTTATTTAATCAACATCTTGATTGAGCAAGGTAGTTCCCACAGTTACGAAACATGCTCGTGTGATCCCTATCCACAAGAATGGCAGGAAAACCGAGAAGGGCAGCTATAGATGTATCTATTTTCAGTGCGCTGTCTAAAGTGCTGCAAAAAGTAATTTATGAACAGAGAGGAATAGAGAAAGACTAATATTCTTTGTCTTGGTCTGGTTTTAGAATGTCCCACTCCACTGACACGTCTATTGTTTTTAACATACTTTATCAGGGGAGGCGAGAGAGAGAGAGAGAGAGAAGGTGACAAGCTAGTGTTCCAGGTTAGTGTTCCATAGCCTCAGGCAAAACACCAGAAACTGGATCAGCAGCACGACAAGGTAGCACGACTGATGAACAGGTTAGGGTTCCATAGCTGCAGGCAAAACCACAGAAACTGGATCAGCAGCTTAACCAGATGGACAGGGACAGCCAGGAGTCATCAGGCCATGTTGTCCTGAGGCATGATCCTAGGGCTCAGGTCCTCCGGGAGGGGGGAGAGGGGATGGGAGAATTAGAGGGAGGGTACCTAAGATCACAAAGGAGAATTGCACCAGATATGACAGACTGACTCTAGCCCCCTGGCACATAGACTATTGCAGCATAGATACTGTCGACTGAGACGGGAGATCGGGGAACACTGTGGCCCTGTCCAACGTTGGCCCCGGACAGGGCCAACCAGGCAAGATATAACCCCAAACACTTGCCAAATCACTTTCTCCACACCACTAAAGGGATATCAACAGACCACTAACTTACTACCCTGAGACGAGGCTGAGTATAGCCCATGTAGATCTCCCCACTACATGAGCCCGAGGACAGGAAGGGCAAGCCAGTGACAGCCCCCGTAATGGGGTCAGAGGCAGAGAATCCCAGTGGAGAGAGGGGAGCCGGCCAGGCAGAGACAGCAAAGGTGGTTCATCACTCCAGTGCCTTGCCATTCACCTTCACACTCATGGGCCAGACTGCACTCAATCATAGGACCTGCTGAAGAGATGTCTTCAGTAAAGACTTAAAGGTTGAGACTGAGACTGCGTCTCTCACGTGGATCGGCAGACCATTCCATAAAAATGTACCTCTATAGTCAAAAGCCCTGCGTCCAGCTGTTTGCTTAGAAATTCTAGGAACAATAAAGAGGCCTGTGTCTTGTGACCATAACGTACGTGTCGCTATCTACTGCAGAACAAAATTGTCGAGATGGGCAGGAGCAAGTCCATAATGTATTTGTACGTTAGCAGTAAAACCTTAAGCCCTAGCCTTATTAACAGGAAGCCAGTGTAGAGGCTAGCACTGGAGTAACATAACATTTTGGGGTTCTAGCCAAGATTCTAGCAGCCATATTTAGCACTAGCTGAAGTTTGATTGCCTTATCTGGGTAGCCAGTTGTCTAATCTTGATGTCACAAAAGCATGGATTAGCTTTAATGAATCATTTCTGGACAAAAGTTAGATTTTTACAATGTTAAAGATGAAATATTTTTTGATTTTTCAAAAGGGAGATCCGGGTCCAGAGTAATGCCTAGGTTCTTCAGTTTTATTTGAGACGACTGTACAACCATCGATTCATTGTCAGATCTGACAGCAGATCTTTGTTTCTTGGGACCTAGAACTAGTGTTTCTGTTTTGTTTGAGTTTAAAAGTAAAACATTTGCTGCCATCCACTTCCTTATGTCTGGAACACAGGAATTTTGGGGCTTCACCATGTTTGATCGAAATGTACTGCTTGTGTGTCTTCTGCATAGCAGTGAATGTTGAAGTTGTTTCCGAATGACATTACCAAGCGGTAAGATAGATAGATAGATAGATAGATAGATAGATAGATAGATAGATAGATAGAGAACAATAGTGGTCTTAGAATGGAACCTTGAGGAACACCGAAACTTTCCATTGATTTGTCAGAGGACAAGCCATCCACAGAGACTAACTGATATTTTTCTGACAGATCAGATGTAAACCAGTGAAGAACTTGTCCGCGTAAACCAAATGTGGCTTCCAATCCCTCCAAAAGAATGTTGGGCTCGATTTGGTGTCGAATGCAGCACTAAAGTCTAGGAGCATGAAGATAGACACATGTTAACGATATGAAATCAAATCGTAATTGATTTGGTATGCAGATGACTCTGCTCTACTGGTGTCCCATAAGAACACAGCCTCAGTGGAAAAGATCCTTAGTGCAGAGTTATACAATATCAGTAAATTACTTTCAGAAAACCTTTCTCTGCATATTGGAACAACAGAATCCAGAGTAAAGCTTGAAGTTCCCCTGGTTTTAGTGTCTAAGTGGGCAACTCAGTGGTTACACAAAAAACCTCGGTCAGCTACCTTGGGTGTGAATTGGATGGGTACTTTACTGTTGACACTATGGCTGTGAAGGTTTTAACTTCTTACAGATCATTGGGATGCTACCGTCCCACCTGCCCAACATCCGGTGAAATTGCAGAGCGCCGAATTCAAATTACAGAAATCGTAAGCATTACATACATTTTCCAACCAAGCAGATGCGTCACGAAAGTCAGATACAGCGATAAAATAAATCACTTACCTTTGAAGATCTTCATCTGGTTGCAATCACAAGGGTCCCAGCTACATAACAAATAGTCCTTTTTGTTCGATAAAGTCCATCTTTATATCCCAAAAAAGTAAGTTTCAATGGTGCGCTTGACTCAGTAATCCACCGGTTTCCCTCGTTCAAAATGCAAACAAATGAATCCCGTAAGTTACCAATAAACTTCTTCTAAACAAGTCAAAGAACGTTCCTAATCAATCCTCAGGTACCCTATTATGTAAATAAACGATAAAATTTAAGACTGAGTATACCGGAGACCAGTACCGGAGATAAATAACAAAGTACGCGCACCCACCGGAACACGCAACAAACACTACAGACAAAACGAGAGCCACTTAGAAAAACTACAAATTCTAGCTCATTTAAAAAAAAACAAGCCCGAAACTCTTTCTAAAGACTGTTGACATCTAGTAGAAGCCCTAGGAACTGCAATCTGGGAGGAAACTACTTAACTCCCTCCTCGTACTCATCTGAAGGTCGAGCATTTTAATCAGCTAGTCTGGCTATCTGTAGAGAAAAGGGTGGAGTATCTGGTAAGATCACCTTTTTATATACTGGCACTGTTGAGTGGAACAAACTATCACAGCAACTCAAAGCCTTGCCGAGCAGAACTTAATTTTAAAATAATGTAAAAATCTTGCTAATCAAGGAATAGAACAATTGTTTCATGTCTGGATCTATGTCATGTATCTATGGTATGTATTTGCGCAATGGAATTTATGGACTACCAGGGGAACTAAGGAAAAGCAACACCTGGTGACATTTTCACTGAGCTGCGGCTAGTGTACGATGAGGAGCCTAGCAGGCAGTTAGGCTCTGCTCTGTTCTGCTGTTTCTTAACCGATCTTGTGCTCTGGCTTTCTAGTTCAGTGCATTTGAAACAGAGAAGTGGGGGGTGTTTTTTGTGTTAGAGGTTTCTCAGGATGACATGGGTAACAAATGGAATGCTCAACGGTTTTTACCTGACAATGGAGCTGTAGCTAGGCCGGGGCCTCTGCCAAGGGTCTGCTGCAATGGGAGGGGAGGGAGAGTGAAAGTGGTCATTACCCCACACCACCACCACCCAGCCCCTCTATACAGAAGGCCCCTCCCTTGTAGTGGCGGCAGGCCCTTTGATTCTCCCCCAGGCCTGTCTAATCTAATGCCTCTAGAGTCCAGTGAAACCTGTATGGGAAAGGAGGGAAAGAAAAGGAGTAAAGATGTCATAGTAACTTCTGTGCCAATGCTCTCTTTTTCTCTCGCACTCTCTCTCACAATGAGGTTAACTTGACCCTAATCTTTCAGTTTTCCCTTTTTACATAACCTGCAGTATTACCTGAAGACTGTTTAATTCAAACAGACTTCAGTTAAATTCTCCAAGAGTCAAGTTTTTCATTTTACGACAATGAGTTGTTTGGAGCACATGCCTGGGGTTTACAGCTATAACCATTACAGGTGACCTACCAGTGTCAAGTTGTGTGGGTGTAATGTTTTCTATGTAGGTGTGTGTGTTTGAACGAGGAGCTAAGGTCATTTGGACGTGTTGGGTCTGGTTTACTGTGTCTGTGTGTGTGTTATAGCTTGTTACCAAGGTGTCCATTGTTCCTCTGGTCCATTCTCTCACACAGACATTGAGCATTCAATTTGTTACCCATGTGAGTGTGACAAACGAGAGAACAAACAGTACTTACATGCATGCACATGTTGTATGTATGTGATTGTGTTCCTTCCTGATTCCCAACATGTACCGTTCTGTGAATTTTGTGTGTGTTATTACAACCCTGCCCATTTTCTCTCTCACTAGGAGATTGTTACAGCTGGGCACTGCGTTGATTACTGTATGAACTCCCCTCCTCCCCAAACGTGTTCTCTACAAACTGAAAATGGTCCTCCTTTCCATCAATATTTCCTGTCTGTGTTTAATACGTTTCCCTTTCCCACCTTGCTGTGGGTCCCTGTTCAAGCTCTTAGCGACTTCACCCTTCAAAATCATGCCGGTGGAAGCTTCCTGTTCTGTTCTAGCTGGAGTCTGTGGCTTTATTAGTTAGCCTAGTTAACCCCTGCACTGGGTTACAAGTCAACACAGGACTTCTGCTGCAATGGTTTCCTTCCTCTGGTCCTGCTCTTACTTAACCCGGTATGTTCTCCTCTGTGTTTTCAGGACAGTCTCCAGCAGCTCATCCTGATGACCCTGCCTAATGTGCTGACCATCGCGAAGGACCCCCTCTCAGGTACTGTGGTGCTCATTCTCTTGTTCACAAACTCACAACAAGCCTCAGGTAGCTACGCCTCTAAATCCAGTTGACTAGCTGGCTAGTGCAATATTTAAATTAGGGGTTCCCATCTCTTGTTCACACTCACAATAAGTGCTTACAAATGCCTTTACGTATTCCCTTGTAATCTCAGACACTGTACTGTATGAGGGCCTGTTGGGGTGGAAAGGATGCACATGTTGTGGCCTTTTACTGGGGTCAGTCAGGAAGTGGGAAAGGCAGGAAAAGTCCATTGGAGCCCTTCTATCTGTAGGAGGCTAATCAGGCCATGGAGAGTGCTGAGTGTGTGGGCTCTCCGGCCTGGTGTTGACAACCTCGCCAGGATAGACCTGATATGGCTAGATGTGCCTATGGAGACCGTCAGACCTTATATAGTGGGTGTGGAAAGGTCAGAGGCCTGCTGTCCGCAAGATACAGGTATAGCTGGGGATAGTTCACCTAAGGCTACTATGGTATATTGAGCCTTGATGGGACCATCTAGTCTGATTAGTAACAACTAAACTTTTATGAGAAGGAAGAGTTGTTTTTGTTTCCTCATCTAATTTTAATCTCTGATCCCAGAACCGTATATTGTGTACACTACTCTGTCATGAGTTTAAATTTAGCTAGTGTGGTTCATGGCGCCTCTGTCCCTTATGACTTTTTTGAAACTCCACCTAGCTAGATGACTCCATAAAGCTAATACCCCGTAGTTCACACATAATGTATGTAGTTCATGCATGTACTTGCAGTACTGTATGCATGAATGAATAAAAGGAACACCAGACCAGTTATTTCTATGGCTTTTGTAACTGCTGGCGTGAGAGTAGAGTATCTCCAGGATAATGACGTCATGTTTGAAGTGTTCAGCTTCACCGCCAGACAATGTTGTTCCTTCTCCTCCCGGTGGCTAGGCCTTTCATGGGTTGGGCCACTACCATGCCGCTCGCACGCTTGTTTTGCATGTTAGTTCCTGCAACTGTCTGTCAGACACACAAATAACTTATCAAGACCTATGTGGTTTATTTTTTTATTTTCTAGCCGGAGGTCAAGTTGTCTAGATCTAGGCCTATTGATTGGTTCCGTATGAAAACGTGTTTAGCAATCAAGGACAATAGTGGTCTAACATTGAGTGGTGGAGTTGTTGGGAGGCTTTAGCTGTAAGCCAGCCTTGGTATGTGAACTGAATCTCAATATTGGTTAATGGGGGGTATGTGTGTGGATTGATGCGTTATGTTTGTACGGAATGGCCCCAGGAAGTTAGCTTTTCTGTGACTTCCTATGTTAAGTGTAGATTCGAAACAGTGAAAAGCTCCTCTCAGGGTTACACCACTGCCTGCCCTGTGTAACTCTTTTGTCTTCTTAGTTGGTCTCAATGGAATAAGGGCAGAGCTGGGTCGCAGACAGAGTCTCCATGGCAACCGTGTTGCCCCTTCCCCAGAGTGTTGATCAAGCTTTTTTGAAGTCCCTTCCAGGCCCAAGGGGACACACACACACACACACACACACACACACACACACACACACACACACACACACACACAGCTGATCCCAGACAAACCCTGCACAAAACAACATGGTAAATACTTTTTTACAATCATATGTGTCTTTTAAAAATGAAGGGCTTGCTACATCCACAAAACACCCAAATGTAATCCTGAGCTGTGGCAGATCTTAATGATTGACCCACTAACTGATGGCTCCTAACCATCAGTGATGGGCGAGATCTTCCAGCCCACTGGTGTGAGAACTGGGGGGATGGGAGAGGTCCACAAAACTGTCATTTGGGATTTGCTGCCTGCCTGGCAGGTTGATGTTTATTGGGATGACGCTTGTGTCATTTCCCTTATGATTGATGAGGATCTTCATATTGCAAATGGATGGTCCCTTACTGGACGTCTGCGAGTGTTATTAAAATAGGCCGAAGGCCTCAGGTCGTCCCCCTGGGCCCGGTGTTCCGGGAAGTAAAAAATAAAATGCGTTTTCTGGACAATTGGTTTCTGCAATATCAAATTGTAATAAATAATAAAAAAATCTGCTCTTCCGGAAAATTCCACCAGCTGGCTGTATATGACAAATGGACATTTCATCACCAAATGGACATGGCCGTTTCTCGTAAACGGAAAAGACTTCAAACGAAACTCGGTGAGCACAGGGGTGGCCAAATGTACTTTTAGCCTAGAAACAAGATGGCATCGAGGCCACAACGCTCTTTGAGTTAATGCACATTTTGTGGGATTAAAGGTTGAAAACAGTAATACAGTGCTAATTTGACCGCTTCACGTCAAAGTACATAAACCTACAGTGTAAGGAAAAATACAGTTGAAGTCGGAAGGTTACATACACCGTAGCCAACTATATTTAAACTCGGTTTTTCACAATTCCTGACATTTAATCATTTAGGATCACCACTTTATTTTAAGAATGTGAAATGTCAGAATAATAGTGATTTATTTCAGCTTTTATGTCTTTCATCATGTTCCCAGTGGGTCAGAAGTTTACATACAATCAATTAGTATTTGGTAGGATTGCCTTTAAATTGTTTAACTTGGGTCAAATGTTTTGGGAAGCCTTCCACAAGCTTCCCACAATAAGTTGGGTGAATTTTGGCCCATTCCTCCTGACAGAGCTGGTGTAACTGAGTCAGGTTTGTAGGCCTCCTTACTCGCACACGTTTTTTCAGTTCTGCCCACAAATTGTCTATAGGATAGAGGTCAGGGCTATGTGATGGCCACTCCAATACCTTGACTTTGTTGTCCTTAAGCCATTTTGCCACACTTTGGAAGTATGCTTGGGGTCATTGTCCATTTGGAAGACCCATTTGCGACCAAGCTTTAACTTCCTGACTGATGTTTTGAGATGTTGCTTCAATATATCCACATAATTTCCCTCCCTCATGATGCCATATATTTGGTGAAGTGCACCAGTTCCTCCTGCAGCAAAGCACCCCCACAACATGATGCTGCCACCCCGTGCTTCACGGTTGGGATGGTGTTCTTCGGCTTGCAAGCCTCCCTCTTTTTCCTCCAAACATAACGATGGTCATTATGGCCAAACAGTTCTATTTTTGTTTCATCAGACCAGAGGACATTTCTCCATGTGCAAACCGTAGTCTGTCTTTTTTTATGGTGGTTTTGGAGCAGTGTCTTCTTCCTTGCTGAGCGGCCTTTCAGGTTATGTCGATGTAGGACTCATTTTACTGTGGATATAGATACTTTTGTGAGTACTTCTGTACCTGTTTCCTCCAGCATCTTCCCAAGGTCCTTTGCTGTTCTGAGATTGATTTGCACTTTTTCACACCAAGTACTTTCATCTCTAGGAAACAGAACGCGTCTCCATCCTGAGCGATATGACGGCTAAGTGTTCCCATAGTGTTTATACTTGCGTACTATTGTTTGTACAGATTAACGTGGTACCTTCAAGCATTTGGAAATTGCTCCCAAGGATGAATCAGACTTGTGGAGGTCTCCAATTTATTTATTTATTCTGAGGTCTTGGCTGAATTCTTTTGATTTTCCCATGATGTCACGCAAAGAGGCACGGAGTTTGAAGGTAGGCCTTGAAATACATCCACAGGTACACTTCCAATAGGCTAATTAACATAATTTGAGTCAGAAGCTTCTAAAGCCATGATATTTTCTGGAAGATTACAAGCTGTTTAAAGGCACAGTCAACTTAGTGTATGTAAACTTCTGACCCGGTTGGAATTGTGATACAGTGAGTTATAAGTGAAATAATCTGTCTGTAAACAATTGTTGGAAAAATGACTTCTATCATGCACAAAGTAGATGTCCTAACCGACTTGCCAAAACTATAACAAGAAATTTGTGGTGGTTGAAAAACGAGTTTTAATTACTCCAACCTAAGTGTATGTAAACTTCTGACTTCAACTGTGTAACCAGCTATTTATCTATAGTAGTTTACGAGAATTCGTACAAAGTCCATTTCATGATGCTTAAATAAATGTTTTTAAGTTGACGATCCAGTTGAGGCGTGTTCAGGCGAATCCATTAAGGTGGGTTTTGGGGCTCCATGGGATTTTTCTATACTCTCGCTCTCACACACACAGTCAAATGGAGTGACATAGTGTGGGGCTTACAGACACACAGAGCCTGAAATAGTTACCTGCATTCGAACCATCAAAGAACCGTCAAACCTAGAGATCTGAAACGTTAGAATCCTGTTCCAGAGCTTAAGTCAGTAGTTCACGGTGAGTTATGTGTCTTTAGAAGGTTCTCAGTCTGAGAAACAGCCTCGTCCATTTGCAATGTCTTCAATTCATTTAACATTGCAAAAAAGACAAAATTTAGGGAAGTCCCGGAATCACAAGACTAGGTACATTGAAACCGCCTCGGCCCATAGAGACCGACCCTACAGGTTTCTGTCCGGTAGCTTGTTCAGGGACCCTGTAGCAACCAATGAAAAACGTGAATTTTCAGCACTAATTAAGGTCGCTGCTCTGGCTCCGAATGACCTATCGAGCCAAATTCGGGGTCGCCTCAGCTAGGCCTACATAATGCCAGAACTGGACCCAATTTTCTTTTTTTTATGGTTTTAACTTCACTAGGGTAGGGGGCAGCATTCGGAATTTTGGATGAAAAGCGTGCCCAAATTAAACTGCCTGCTACTCAGGCCCAGAAGCTAGGATATGCAGATGATTTGGATAGAAAACACTCTAAAGTTTCCAAAACTGTTAAAATAATGTCTGTGAGTATAGCAGAACTGATATGGCAGGCGAAAACCTGAAGAAAATCCATCTAGGAAGTACTATTATTTCAAAAGGCTGTTTTTCCATTGAAAGCCTATCCACCATACAAAGACTTGGGACCCAGTTCACAATCTCTATGGCTTCTTCTACATGTGGCCAGTCTTTAGGCATTGTTTCAGGCTTTTACTCTGAAAAATTAGGGAGATACAGCACTTTCAATGTGGACAGTGGACATTTCCAGACATGAGTCCAGCGCGTGATCGGGACCGCGCCTTTCTTGTTTCTCCTTTTCTATTGACAAAGCTTTTGTCCGGTTGAAATATTATTGATTATTTATGACAAAAACAACCTGAGGATTGATTTTAAACATCGTTTGACATGTTTCTACAAACTTTTATTGTACTTTTTGACTTTTCGTCTGGATGGTGAGAGCGCGCTTTCTGCCTTTTTTGGATTACTGAACTAAACGCACCAACAAAACAGAGGTTTTTGGACATAAAGAGGGACATTATCCAACAAAACAAACATTTATTGTGTAACATGGAGTCCTGGGAGTGCCACCAAATGAAGATCATCAAAGGTAAGTGATTAATCTAATCGCTATTTCTGACTTTTGTGAGTCCTCTCCTTGGCTGGAAAATGTCTGTGTGGTGTTTTGTGGCTAGGTGCTGTCCTAACATAATCGCATGGTGTGCTTTCGCCGTAAAGCCTTTTTGAAATCTGACACAGCGGCTGGATTAACAAGACGTTTATCTTTTAATCCTATGTATAACACTTGTATCTTTCATCAATGTTTATGATGAGTATTTCTGTAATTTGATTTGGCTCTGCAATTTCACCAGATGTTATTTGAGACAATGCATTACTGAAAACGCGCCAATTTAAACAGGTTTTTGGACATAAAAAGGGACTTTTTTGAACAAAACGAACATTTATTGTGTAACATGGAGTGCCACCAGATGAAGATCATCAAAGGTTAGTGATTCATTTAATCACTATTTCTGACTTTTGTGAGTCCTCTCCTTGGCTGGAAAATGTCTGTATGGTTTCTTGTGGCTAGGCATTGTCCTAACATAATCGCATGGTGTGCTTTCGCCATAAAGCCTTTTTGAAATCGGACACTGGTTGGATTAACAAGAAGTTTATCTTTAAAATGGTGTATAATACTTGTATGTTTGAGGAATTTTAATTATGGGATTTCTGTTTGAATTTGGCGCCCTGCAATTTCACTGGCTGTTGTTGAGGTGGGACGATAGCGTCCCAATGATACCAGAGAGGTTAACAGAAGGCGCTATGAATTGTGGGCCGGCTCTGAAATATGCGATAGTTGGCTTCTAAAAGAGTTGGACAAAGTAAGTTTGTCGGTATGTATAAGTTTGGCATCAGTATGATATCCTATTGACTGATGGCTGACTTGATGACAGTATAATATATTGGCATTGTATGTTTTACATTGCGAATGGACAGTGTACATTTCCATTGTATTTAATGAGGGATTTACCATCACCAAATAGACAGGCTGAAATCAACATTAACGAGCGATGGAGAGGAACCACTCACTGCTCAGCCATCCCGAGTTCAGTCAATTGGGCATTTCTGCAGTATATTAGAGCATGTCCAATTCGTGATGTTAAATGCCCATTGTAATACTTTGCAAATGGACAGTGTACAATTGTACATTTCCAATGTATTTAATGACGGATTTACCTTCACCAAATGGACAGGCTGAAATCAACACCAACAAGTGATTGGACAGTGTCCAATTACACACATGCTATATTGTCAGTGTGAACATGCTCTTCTGCAAGTTGACAATGTCCATTGCCAATGTATATCCGTAAGGACTTCCCATTACGAAATGGACATGCTGAATCAACACCAATGAGAAATTCTGACTTCCTGTGATCAAATAGATCTTCTAGGTTGATTCAGGGCTTAACATAGTGATGTATATCATTTGGTCAGTATATAGGCCATCTCGACATTATATATGTCATTTGCACATGGTTGACTGACTTTTGTGTTCGAAAGCCGACTTCTTATGATCATATATGGCAAATGGACATAACAGCCTGATTTAGTACTTTAAATACGTGTGTATATATATATATATCTCATACACACACCATTTGGCCATTGTTCACTGACTTTTAAGCTCTGGCTAACTTCCTATGATCATATATGGCAAATGGACAAAACAAAGGCCTTTTGGGAAAACTCAATAAAATAAGACAAATGTATGTCCATATGGTTACTACATATGTATAATTGACAAAAAAAAAGACATTTCGAAAAATGGTACAAAACACACTTGATATGAGGGTTTACAATTTTGAAAAAAATGAGATTTTGATAATTTCACCCTTGAGACCTGACTTTGACCATTTCCCATATGAAATCCTACGGTGGAATGCACTCACCCCTTTGGGATTTTTGGATCGCCTGGCATTTGCCATGTTCCGCTTGCAGTATGTTTTTGATGAACTGCCATCCATTTGAGTGGCGTTTGCGATTTGTGTATACGGTTCGCCCAATGCCAATAAGTAGCCATTCCTTTTTGATCATTTCATGGGGGTCTTCCCTTACCACTAGATAGGCCAGCTGAAAAGTCAATTGGCTATACAGTGCCTTCAGAAAGTATTCACACCCCTTACCTTTAACAAATGTTGTGGTTACAGCCTGAATTAAAAATGTATTAAATTGAGCTTTTGTGTCACAGTCCTACACACAATACCCCATAATGTCAAAGTGGAATTATGTTAATGTATTAAATGAAAAGCTGAAATATATTGACTAAGTATTAAACCCTTTTGTTATGGCAAGCCTAAATAAGTTTAGGAGTAAAAATATGCTTAAATCACATAAGTTGCATGGACTCGGTGTGCAATAATAGTGTTTTAACATGATTTTTGAATGACTGCCTCATCTGTACCCCACACATGCGTTTATCTGTAACATCCCTCAGTCGATCAGTGAATCTCAAAAACAGATTCAACCACAAAGACCTGGGTTTTCTAATTGAATGTTCCTGTGTCCTAGTTAGTCTTGACTTAATTTGGCTTTAAAATCAATTGTAAGGCTTGAAAATGGCTGTTTAGCAATGATCAGCCACCAACTTGACAGTGCTTGAAGAATTTTGAAAAGAATGTGCAAATATTGTACAATCCAGGTGTGCAAAGCTCTAAGAGACTTACCCAGAAAGACTCACAGCTGTAATTGATGCAAAATGTGATTCTAACATGTATTGACTCAGGGGTGTGAATACTTATGTCAATTTGATATTTCTCTTTAATTTTCAATAAATTTGCAAACATTTCTCTAAATATGTTTTCACTTTGTCATTATGAGGTGATGGGTGGGATGTATTTAATACATTTTGAATTTAGGCTGTAACAACAATGTTGAGTAAGTCAAGGGGTATGAATTCTTTCTAAAGTCACTGTATATCGCAAAAAATCATAAACAAAAATGTCTTAATTTCAAGATGTCCTCCCAGAGATGATTTTGCTTGTACTGTTGAAAAGCGATATACACAACTTCAAGGAGTAGGGCATTCAAGGAGTTGGTCTGATCAGATTCCGTGAGGTCATTGGCCTCCCCCTTGCTTGAGGAGCAAATAGAGAACAAAAGAGGAAAGCCCCCCTCCACCCCCCACCCACTCACTCACTTGTGCTATGACTTGCCTGGACTACCTAATTCAGATGGGCCTTTTTGTTAAGTAAATCAAATTTATATTTTATTTGTTACATGCACTGAATACAACAGGTGTAGACCTCACAGAGGTGTGAAGTAAAAAATTTAAAATAAAAGTAACAAATAATTAAACAGCAGCAGTAAAATAACAGTAGCGAGGCTATATACAGGGGCTACCGGTACAGAGTCAATGTGTGGGTGTAACAGTTCTTCCTTCCCTTTCCTCACACCTACCTGGGCTCAAACCAGGGACCCCCTGTACACATCAACAGTCACCCTCGAAGCATCGTTACCTATCGCTCCACAAAAGCCGCGGCCCTTGCAGAGCAAGTGAAACAACTACTTCAAGGACTCAGCAAGTGACGTCACCGATTTTAAATGCTATTACTGCTCACCCCGCTAACTAGTTAGCCATTTCAAACCGGTTACAAGGGGGTACCGGTTAGTCAAGGTAATATGTACATGAAGGTAGAGTTAAAGTGACTATGCATAGATTAACAGAGAGTAGCAGTAGCGTAAAAGTAGGGTCTAGGTAGCCCTTTGAGTAACTGTTCAGGAGTCTTATGGCTTGGGAGTAGAAGCTGTTAAGAAGCCTTTTGGACCTAGACTTGGTGCTCCGGTACCTGTTGCCATGCGGTAGCAGAGAGAACAGTCTATGACTAGGGTGGCTGGAGTCTTTGACAATTTTTAGGGCCTTCCTCTGACACCGCCTGGTATAGAAGTCCTGGATGGCAGGAAGCTTAGCCACAGTGATGTACTGCGCCATATGTGCTACCCTCTAGAGCCTTGCGGTCGGAGTCCGAGCAGTTGCCATACCAGGCAGTGATGCAACCTGTCAGGATGCTCTTGATGGTGGAGCTGTAAAACCTTTTGCGGTTCTGAGGACCCATGCCGAGTCTCCTGAGGAGGAATAGGATTTGTCTTTCCCGCTTCAGGACATTCTTAGTGTGTTTGGAACATTGTTAGTTTGTTGATGTGGACACCAAGGAACTTGAAGCTCTCAACCTGCTCTGCTATAGCTCTGTCGATGAGAATGGAGGCGTGCTTGGTCCTCCTTTTCCTGTAGTCCACAATCATCTCCTTTTGTCTTTGAGGGAGAGGTTGTTATCCTGGCACCACACGGCCAGGTCTCTGACCACCTCCCTATAGGTTGTCTCATCGTTGTCGGTGATCAGGCCTACCACTGTTGTCTTCGGCAGACTTGATGATGGTGTTGGAGTCATGCCTGGCAATGCAGTCATGAGTGAACAGGGAGTACACCCCTGAGGGGCCCTTGTTTTGAGGATCAGCGTGATCGATGGGTTGTTGCCTATCCATACCACCTGGGGATGGCCCGTCAGGAAGTTCAGGATCCAGTAGCATAGGGAGGTGTTTAGTCCCAGGGTCCTTATCTTCGTAATGTGCTTTGACGGCACAATGGTGTTGAACGCTGAGCTGTAGTCAATGAATAGCGTTCTTGCATAGGTGTTCCTTTTGTCCAGGTGGGAAAGGGCAGTGTTGAGTGCAATAGATTGCATCATCTGTGGATCTGTTGGGGTGGTATGCAAATTGGAGTGGGAATAGGGTTTCTGGGATAATGGTGTTGATGTGAGCCATGACCAGCCTTACAAAGCATTTCATGGCCACAGAAGTGAGTGCTATGGGTCGGTAGTCATTTAGGCAGGTTACCTTAGTGTTCTTGGGCACAGGGACTATGGTGGTCTGCTTGAAACATGTTGGTATTACAGACTCCATCAGGGACAGGTTGAAAATGTCAGTGAAGACACTTGCCAGTTGGTCTGCGCATACTCGGCGCACGCGTCCTGGTAATCCGTCTGGTTGGGGTATGTAAGTACGATGACGTCATCTTTGCACTTATTGATGAATCCAGTGACTGATGTGGTGTACTCCTCAATGCCATCAGAAGAATCCCGGAACATTTTCCAGTCAGCAAAACAGTCCTGTAGCTTAGCATCTGTTCATCTGACCACTTTCTTATTGACCGAGTCACTGGTGCTTCCTGCTTTAGTTTTTGCTTGTGAGCAGGAATCGGGAGGATATAATTATGGTCAGATTTTCCAAATGGAGGGCGAGGGAGAGCTTTGTATGCATCTGTGTGTGGAGTAAATGTGGTCTAAATTTTAAGATTTTTTCCCCCCCTCTGGTTGCACATGTAAAGTGCTGGTAGAAATTCGGTGAAACTGATTTAAGTTTTCCGGCATTAAAGTCACCGGCCACTAGGAGCGCCGCCTCCTGGATGAGAGTTTTCTGGCTTATGGCCGTATACAGCTCATTGAGTGCTGTCTTAGTGTCAGCATCGGTTTGTGGTAGTAAATAGACAGCTACAAAGAATATAGATGAAAATGCTCTTGGTAAATAGTGTGGTCTGCAGTTTCATGAGATACAAAACATTGAGACATCCTTAGATTTCATGCACCAGCTGTTTACAAATATACATAGACCGCCAACCCTTGTCTTACCAGAGGCCGCTGTTCTATCTTGCCGAAAAAGCTTAAAACCCCCCAGCTGTATGTTATTCATGTTGTCGTTCAGCCACGAATTGGTGATACATAAGATGTTAGTTTTTAATGTCCCGTTGGTAGGATATACGTGATCGTAGTTCGTCTATTTTATTTTCCATTGATTGTATGTTGGCTAATAGGGAGTTGTACGTTGGGGCGGCAGGTAGCCTAGTGATTAGAGCGTTGGACTAGAACCCAAAAGGTTGCAAGATCGAATCCCAGAGCTGACAAGGTAAAAATCGTTCTGCCCCTGAACAAGGCACTGTTCCTCGGCCGTCATTGAAAATAAGAATTTGTTCTTAACGGACTTGCCTAGTTAAATGAAGGTAACATTTTTTTTATAAAAATGGTACGTATGGTAAAGGGAGATTACCCGCTTGCTGTCGGATCCTTACAAGGCAACCAGACCTTCGCCTCCGATGTCTCTTTCTCCTGCAAATGACTGGGATGAGGGGCCTTGTCGGGCGTCTGAAGTAAATCCTTTCCGTCCGACTAGTTAAAGAAAAAGTATTCCTCCAGTACGGGGTGAGTAATCGCTGTCTTGATATCTATAAGCTCTTCGGTCATAAGACATGATGGCAGAAACATTGTACAAAATAAGTTACAAATAACGTGAAAAAACACACAATAGCACAATTGGTTAGGGGATCGTAAAACGCCAGCCATCTCCTCCGGCTCCATCGTAGTGTTAAATTAAATAATAAATGAGACTGGGGTGCCACTAAGGTTAGGGAAAAGGTTAGATTTAAAATTATATTTTATGACTTTATGGCTGTGTCAGATAGTGACTGCCCTGCAGAGCTGTGGGACTTAAACCGATTTCCCTCATTAAAATGCAAATAATTTTATAACATTTTTGACATGCGTTTTTCTGGATTTATTTGTTGTTATTCTGTCTCTCACTGTTCAAATAAACCTACCATTAAAATTATAGACTCATAATTTCTTTGTCAGTGGGCAAACGTACAAAATCAGCAGGGGATCAAATACTTTTTTCCCCTCACTGTATAAGGAATGGGTGTTTTTAATCAGTTCACTTTCATCTTCAACAGGTAAGGGCATGGAGGAGGTGAAGAGACTGCTGCTGTTGATCCTAGGCTGTGCTGTACAGGTAACATAGCCTTTTCTAACATATTCAACATGTCTTTCTTGCAAAATTGATTTGATCTCAATGATAATCTGAATGAATAAAGTTTAAATTACAAAACATTAACAAACCCTTTTAATTGAGCCAACCAGGTAGGCCTACTTTAGAATTAGATTCCCATTTGAAGACTGAGTCAGTGTAGAAGCAGTCAGTCAGTCACATATCCCTGTATTATACTGTAAACTATCTACCTTGGCAAACAGTATACATATTGTGTGTACAGTACCAGTCAAAAGTTTGGACACAACTACTCATTCAAGGGTTTTTCTTTATTTTTACTATTTTCTACATTGTAGAATAATAGTGAAGACATCAAAACTATGAAATAACACATATGGAATCATTGTAGTAACCAAAAAGTATTAAACAAATCAAAATATATTTTAGATTTTTCAAAGTAGCCACCCTTTGCCATAATGACAGCTTTGCACACTCTTGTCATTCTCTCAACCAGCTTCATGAGGAATGCTTTTCTAACAGTCTTGGAGAAGTTCCCACATATGCTGAGCACTTGTTGGCTGCTTTTCCTTCGCTCTGCAGTCCAACTCATTCCAAACCATCTCATTTTGGTTGAGGTCGGGGGTTTGTGGCCAGGTCATCGCATGCAGCACTCATCACTCTCCTTTTTGGTCAAATTCCCCTTACATAACCTGGAGATGTGTTTTGGGTCATTGTCCTGTTGAAAAACAAATTATAGTCCCACTAAGTGCAAACCAGATGGGATGGTGTATATCTGCAGAATGCTGTGCTAGCCATGCTGGTTAAGTGTGCCTTGAATTCTAAATAAATCAGTGTCACCAGCAAAGAACCCCCACACCATCACACCACCTCCTCCATGCTTCAGACCAAAGGACAGATTTCCACTGGTCCACCGCTCATGTTTCTTGGCCCAAGCAAGTCTCTTCTTATTGGTGTCCTTTTTAGTAGTGGTTTCTTTGCAGCAATTCGACCATGAAGGCCTGATTCACGCAGTCTCCTCTGAACAGTTGATGTTGAATTGTGTTTGTTACTTGAACTCTTTGAAGCATTTTATTTGGGCTACAATTTCTGAGGCTGGTAACTCTAATGAACTTATCCTTTGCAGCAGAGCTAACTCTTCCTACTCTCTTCCGTTCCTGTGGCGGACCTCATGAGAGCCAGTTTCATCATAGCGCTTGATGATTTAGGCAAATGCATTTGAAGAAACTGTCAAAGTTCTTGAAATGTTCCCGGATTGACTGATCTTCATGTCTTTTCCTGTTTGGGATAGGGGGCAGTATTTTCACGGCCTGATGAAAAAAAACGTACCCGATTTGGTCTGCCTGGTGACTAAGAGATTGGAGATGCGCTTCATGAGACCATGTTCTTTTTTCTTTTCGTCTTTGAATGAATACACTATTGTCCGGTTGGAATGTTATTACTATTTTACGAGAAAAAAAACATAAAAAATTGATTTTAAACAGCGGTTGACATGCTTCTAAGTACGGTAAAGGAACATTTTGATTTTTGTCTCGATATGCGCTCGCGCGTTACCCTTTGGATAGTGACCTGAACGCACGAACAAAACGGAGGTATTTGGACATAAATATGGATTATTTGGTACAAAAACAACATTTCTTGTGGAAGTAGCAGTCCTGGGAGTGCATTCTGATGAAGATCAGCAAAGGTAATACCATTTTTCTAATAGTAATTCTGAGTTTAGTGTGCCCCGAAGTTGGCGGGTGTCAAAATAGCTAGCCGTGATGGCTAAACTATGTACTCAGAATATTGCAAAATGTGCTTTCGCCGAAAAGCTATTTTAAAATCTGACATAACGATTGCATAAAGGAGTTCAGTATCTATAATTCTTAAAATAATTATGTATTTTGTCAAGGTTTATGATGAGTAATTTAGTAAATTCACCGGAAGTTTCTGGTGGGAATGCATGTTCTGAACATCACATGCCAATGTAAAAAGCTGTTTTTGGATATAAATATGAACTTGATTGAACAAAACATGCATGTATTGTATAACATAATGTCCTAGGAGTGTCATCTGATGAAGACCATCAACGGTTAGTGCTTCATTTAGCTGTGTTTTGGGTTTATGTGACATATATGCTTGCTTGGAAACATAATCTATTGTTTTGCTTTCGCTGTAAAGCCTTTTTGAAATCGGACAATGTGGTTAGATTAACGAGAGTCTTGTCTTTAAAATGGTGTAAAATAGTCGTAAATTTAAAAAAAAAATATTATTGCGTTTTTGTATTTCGTGCCATGCGACCCCATTGGCTCTTGGCTAGGGGTTCCGCTGGCGGAACGCCTAGATTTAAGAAGTTAAAGTAATAATGGATGGTTTCTCTTTGCTTATTTGAGCTGTTCTTGCCATAATATGGACTTGGTCTTTTACCAAATAGCCCTATCTTCTGTATACCACCCCTACCTTGTCACAACACAACTCATGAAGCTGGTTCAGAGAATGCCAAGAGTGTGCAAAGCTGTCATCAAGGCAAAGGGTGGCTACTTTGAAGAATCTCAAATTTAAAATATATTTTGATTTGTTTAACATTTCTTTGGTACTACATGATTCCATATGTGTTATTTCATAGTTTTGATGTCTTCACTATTATTCTACAATGTAGAAAATAGTAAAAATAAAGAAAAACCCTGGAATGAGTAGGTGTGTCCACAATCTTTTGACTGGTACTGAATGTGTATAAATGTATATGTTTTGTCACATATACCGGATGTGAAATGTGCTGTTTTACAGGGTCAGCCATAGTATTATGGTGCCCCATCGAGCAAATTAGGGTTAAGTGCCTATATTTTTTTTTCACGTTGTCGACTCAGGTATTTAAACCAGCTACATTTCAGTTGGCCCAACGCTCTAACTGCTAGTCTACCTGGCGCCCCACCTTGCACCTGATCACACCAGGAAGTAAAGCTGCATTGGCATAACTTTACATGTTAGAACACATCCCTGTATTATCTGAAACTGATAACAGTAAACTTTAGTGCAACGGCCTGTTAACTTATCAGCATTTTATGAATCAATTCAAAATGGCCCTCCAAAAGTTGAGATTTAATTCCTCTTTTGAAATCAACATGTCCAATGTAGCCAGAGGCTGTACTGTTCCATTCCCTTGGCTCTATCTCTATAGCTTCAGCTCTGTACACTATTGTTTTCATTCCCTCCAATCCCCTGGCCTCTCTCTCTCTTTTTTTCTCTCTTTGTTACACTGCCCTGGTTTTTCTTGTTCCTGGGGAAAAAGCAGGATAGAGAGAGAGAGAGATGACGTGTTGAATAGTTATTTTTCCAATACCAAAAAAAGTAATGTCAACATCATGCATAGATGTAATACATTTTCTAAGTTGATGCATTATCTATACCTCTTGTTTTCTCTCCATTGAATGGTAATTACTCAAGTCCTCCACATTGCCCTATACCGTATTTCTATAAGATTTAGAACCTTCTTTTCATATGGCTTATTCATATTTATGACCATTCAAACACCCAGTCCTTTGTGTTCAATAGAGAATGTGAAAACCAAGTCTTAATCAAAATGTTTTTCTGATTAGTTTATAGTCGCGACCTATAGGTATCTAACAGAAGTGCCTGCCATTGTCACTTCCTCTGCAGTGTGAGAGGAAAGAAGAGATCATTGAGAAAATCAAACTGCTCGACATCGAGAAGCAGGAAGCCATCGTCTCTCACATTCAAGAGGTGAGTAGTGCAGGTGTTCACGTCAAAGCAGGCACACATGTTCATGCGCATCAGCCCTTCCTTTTTTTGTAGTGATTTTTTTTCTTCTTCTCGCGTTATCTTCAGGTACGCATCTGGCTAAATCTGGCACATCTACAGAAACCTTGATTGATGTGCACTGTCCCTGTCAAATAAATCTAATGACGTAAAGACATATTCAGGTTTTACCCCTAGGCCTACACTTTAACAGTATGGCGTTTCCATTGACATTTAGGCAATCATGTTCATGCGTGTCTGTCAATTTGTTTATTGAGAATCTTTTTCTCGCATGTACTTTGCATCTTCACATAGACACATTCAAGTCTTATTCCCAGGCCTACAGTAATATTTTCCTTTTGACAATAGTTATTTTTTGCTTCAGACCCGGAATTACAAAGGAGGGGGCACTGTTATTACACATGTATTGGGTTTCAATGTAGAACTTATGGCAGTCCTGTTGACATTGTTATATTGTCTGTCTACCCCTTCAGGTGACCCATAACCAGGAGAATGTGTTGGACATGCAGTGGCTGGAGCTGCCAGACATGCCCCCTGAGGAGCTGGACCCCCTGTCCCGTAACATGGCCCTGCACCTCCGCAAACTCATAGATGAACGAGACGAATGTGCAGAGGTTGGTATCCAAGACGGAACAAGTCTGAAACGCGTCCAAATCATCTGTATTACCCACAATAAGTTTACTGTCACTCAGACTTGATTTGGGCCCTTTCTATACACAGTCAATAGACTGACAGAGTTTTTCTCCACCATCCTCCAGGTGATCGTGGAGCTGACCCAGGAGAAGGACTACCTTCAGTCCCAGCAGCCCTCCAATCACATGGGTTACCCCTGTCCTGAGAGGACTGTGTTGGGCCTGGACGGACCCGTCTCACTGCTGTCCAAAGAGGACCGCCAGCACCTGGCTGTGGAGCTGGCCGACACTAAAGCCAAACTGAGACGCTCACGGCAGGAACTGTGAGTCCGAATAGGGGAGAGGTTAGAGTCGGGGATAACATTTTAGCCTTCAGTACATTTTGTTAAGACAAATCATTCCCTAAGATGTTAACTTCAGAAACACTGCAAGCCCTCTATCAGAAAATATATTGACTCTAAATAAACAACACTTAACATGATTACAAAAATGTATATATGTCTGAATAAATTGATTTGCCAGCCTAATGTGTGCTGTCTCGCTCCCAGGGAGGAGAAGACTGAGCATCTGATGGATACCAAACATGAGGTGGAGAGGCTGGACCTGGAGATGCAGAAACTCAAGCAAGAGGTGCGAATTTCCTCTTTCACTTTGGCTTCCCCGCCTTCACACTATCCCCCTGTCTCTCTCCCTGTTTCTCACTCACTGATGTAAACATACACCGAAACCCAACTTTCCCTTATTTTCCAAGTCAGGATAAAGTTTCCTCCTAGGCATTTCAAATCTTGACCACAAATGACATGTTAGAAAAGCTTTGAAATTCCATCTTCAGAAGTTTCACAGTAGTGAACATTTTAGCTGTTGTCACATTCTCAGAGCCATTACCATTTTTGAATATTCACATGATACCAGGAAATTCTGAAATGTAAAGATCTGTTATTTAGCCATAACCTCCAGTACATCTAGTTTGTTGTACAATTCATGTACCTTTACTTTGCAGCAACCAAACAGAGGCAGTATACCATTTCTGAAATTAAAACCTCCAGACCAGATCCATAGTGTGCTTTTATGCCCTGTGCAGAACATGCAGCTGCTGGCGGAGGCACGGTCGGTGCGTGCCTACAGGGATGAGGTGGATGCTCTGAGGGAGAAGGCAGCGAAGGTAGATAGACTGGACACAGAGCTGTCACGCTGCAAGGAGAGGCTACACGACGTCCACTTCTACAAGACACGAGTCGAGGTGAGACACACTGAGCATTGAATTTAATTGATTTATTCTCACCAACATCAATTTTATGAAAGCTAGAATAAAATACAATACTGTACATTAACAACACATGTAAAAGGAAAATGCCTTTGTTTGCTCCACAGTTCATGCACCTTTGTTTGAAAGTGAGGTAGTGACAGCATTTATTTTTCTCATCAACACACATCCGCATGTATAGCCTATCTCATCTGTCAAGACGGATTAATATTGGTTGTGCATATTAAGACCCATAATCCTTAGCAGCACGTCTTTCATGTCTCTGGGTCAAATCAGTTCCACTTCATTGAGTAGAACATTGACTAGAACCCCTGCTGTCTCTGTCACAGGGGAACAATGGCACCTCCTGATCAGCAGAGTTGAGTTTGTCCAGGAAGGGAGCTCCACAGCTGTTAGTGGCAGGCCTTTGAATCACTATTTCCTATTGTCTCCATCTCTGCCTCATTTATATTTCACACTGTCTCCTTACTGAGATTAATATATATATATATATACATTCGCTACATTGCAGTCTGACTGAATGGAATTACAAATCGCCTTGCTTCCCCAAATAACTACTCATTATGTGATCAAGATTAGAAAACCTGCACAGCGTCTCAGGCCAATCCCCTTCAACACGCTGTATATGTCCCTCTGTTTTAGGGCTGTCCCCCAACAAAAATAAAAATCTCCATCGACCAATCAATCGGTCGAAAATTGTAAACATGTATTTTCCATATAGACACACCCTATGTGTTTTTAATAAAATCCACTATATCTACTGAACTTGTCTGATGCTTTAAGCATGCTGTTTGATTAAATCATTAAGACACACAAATTAATTGAGGGAGCAAGAGATAAAGATGGCCTAACTGGGGGAAAAAAACACCCTGTTCCTGACTCTCTTCCTCCTACTGCTGCTGGCCTTTGTAAATTCTGCCATTAAGCTCCTAAAGTTGCTGGTAATAGGGTACGTTAGCGGTCGGCAACCTTTTCAATTTGTAGTACCAATTTATTCTTACCATTTCTACCGATCTGCTTGCCAATTATGATTTTCATATGCACAATTTTGTGTAACAGTTTAATTTAATTTATAATAGTCTCAATCATTGTCATGTGGTTAATCTAAATTATATCAACATTTAATTTATACAAATCTAAAAGCAGGTAGAAAATATCCTGATTAAAAATGAAAATAAATCCTATAAATCACATTGACTTCTGTGGCCTGTCTGCAATGAACTTTTATCAACTATCGACTGTGTTCGGCCCGAAGCTCGCGCTAGCAAACGTCCAACATTGTATCATATTCTGGGCCCTCAGTTTCCTGCGCAAGTGAGCTCAGGACAGACAGCTGTAGGCTATTTGTGCAAGGAATACGAAGTAATAGGGTGTTTTATGTTTCCACTGGATCTGCGCATTACATTTTTCCCGTTCATGCCGAGTGGTTATCGATAGAGAGAGAACTGGAAAATGTTTCAAAAACTTTGAGGAACTATTGTCATTCTCAATGGATAATAAAAATACTTTGTTTACTTGCTGTTTGAGGTGAAGAAAAAAATGCTTTTGAAAAACTCCACAAGCTCATTAGTTGTGGTGGGTTAAGACAATCAGAAATAGTATCAGATCCCAAATGGGCACATTTATAGGCCTACATTTGCGTGTAGGCCAAGTAGCCTATGCCTAATTCTATGCGTAATCAGGTGCCCGTCCTTACTCAACATTGACAGGAGGGCTCCAGACAAAAGACAATTAATAAATTGGAGAAACTCGTAAATGGAGTGAAATAAACCAAAACTTGTTTCTCGCAAGTGTAGCATGCGTTGTGAGCGCTACAAACATGTCCGTGGTGATATAAGTAATGGGGAATTGATAGACACTAACAATCAAAGGGCAAACAATTCACACAATGAAGTTATGAAACCATGAATTCGCAGGAGAGCGTGCATTCTGGAGAGATACTGCAAGGCAGGAGAGCGTGCATTCTGGAGAGATACTGCAAGGCAGGAGAGCGTGCATTCTGGAGAGATACTGCAAGGCAGGAGTGCGTGCATTCTGGAGAGATACTGCAAGGCAGGAGTGCGTGCATTCTGGAGAGATACTGCAAGGCAGGAGTGCGTGCATTCTGGAGAGATACTGCAAGGCAGGAGAGCGTGCATTCTGGAGAGATACTGCAAGGCAGGAGAGCGTGCATTCTGGAGAGATACTGCAAGGCAGGAGAGCGTGCATTCTGGAGAGATACTGCAAGGCAGGAGAGCGTGCATTCTGGAGAGATACTGCAAGTGCCTTTTGCACCTTAGCCACACACCCCTTTTTCTTGGACCGTGGCATCTCCGCGACCTCAATGGATTAGTCCACTGAGATGTCCGTGAATCAGACGGGTGTCTTGTGTGCCATTAAGGAAAAAAACATTTAAAAAAATGTAGATATTTGCGATGCTCGACCCCCCCCCCCCCCCCCAAAAAAAAAAATCTTGGTCAACCAACAGCCTATCGACCAAACAATCGACCAGTCGACTAAATGGGGCAACCCTACTTTGTTTCCATCTGACAGTTTGTCTGTCTTTCTTCTGTGGCTCAGTTGGTAGAGCATGGTGTGTGCAACGCCAGGGTTGTGGGTTCGATTCCCACGGGGGCCAGTACAAAAAAGAAAAAGAAAATGTATGCATTCACTACTGTAAGTCGCTCTGGATAAGAGCGTCTGCTAAATGACTAAAATGTAAAATGTTCTGTGTGTGTGTTTCCAGGAGCTGAGAGAGGACAACGTGACTCTGATTGATACCAAAGCCATGCTGGAAGAGCAGCTGGGGGCAGCCAGGGGGCGCTGTGACAAACTACATGAGTTGGAGAAGGAGAACCTGCAGCTGCGCTCCAAACTGCATGACATGGAGATGGTAAGAAATGCAGTAGGGATTGGTCCATCTGTCTGTTTGTCTGTCCATCTGTGTGTGCTATATGTCAGTGTATGTTATATGTCAATGCAGTGTTCGTGTATACAGTGCATCTGGAAAGTATTCAGACCCCTTAACTTTTTCCACATTTTGTTATGTTACAGCCTTATTCTAAAATGTATTAAATAGTTTTTTTCTCTCATCAATCTACACACAATGCCCAATAATGACAAAGCAAAAACAGGTTTTTAGACATTTCTGCAAATATATTTGGAGTTTCTCCCATTTATCTCTACAGATCCTCTCAAGCTCTGTCAGGTTGGATGGAGAGCACAGCTGTTTTCAGGTCTCTCCAGAGATATTAGATCGAGTTCAAGTCCAGGCTCTGGCTGGGCCACTCAAGGATGTTCAGAGACTTGTCCCAAGCCTCTCCTGCATTGTCTTGGCTGTGTGCTTAGGGTCATCGTCCTGCTGGAAGGTGAACCTTCGCCCCAGTCTGAGGTCTTGAGTGCTCTGGAGCAGGTTTTCATCAAGGATATCTCTGTACTTTGCTCTGTTCATCTTTCCCTCGATCCTAACTAGTCTCCCAGTCCCTGCCACTGATAAACATCCCCACCGCATGATGCTGCCACCATGCTTCACCGTAGGGATGGTGCCAGGTTTCCTCCAGACATGATGCTTGGCATTCAGGCCAAAGAGATTAGTCTTGGTTTCATCAGACCAGAGAATCTTGTTTCTCATTGGCTGAAGTGTCCTTTAGGTGCCTTTTGGCAAACTCCAAGCGGGCTGTCATGTGCATTTTATTGAGGAGAGGCTTTCATCTGGCCACTCTACAATAAAGGCCTGATTGGTGGAGTGCTGAAGAGATGGTTGTCCTTCTGGAAGGTTCTTCCATCTCCATAGAGCAGCTCTGGAGCTCTGAGTGACCATCGGGTTCTTGGGCACCTCCCTGACCAAGGCCCTTCTCCCACGATTGCTCTGTTTGGTTGGACGGCCAGCTCTAGGAAGAGTCTTGGTGGTTTCAAACTTCTTCCATTTTTAAGAATGATGGAGGCCAATATGTTCTTGTGGACCTTCAATGCTGCAGACATTTTTTGGTACCCTTCCCCAGATCTGTGCCTCGACACAATCCTGTCTTGACAAAATCCTGTCTCGGAGCTCTACAGACAATTCCTTTGACCTCGTTGCTTGGTTTTTGCTTTGACATGCAATGTCAACTATGGGACCTATAATCAAGTTGTGGAAACATCTCAAGGAAGATCAATGGAAACAGGATGCACATGAGCTACATTTTGAGTCTCATAGCAAATAAATGTGATACAATTTCTAAATCTGTTTTTGCTTTGTTATTATGGGGTATTGTGTGTAGATTGACGAGGGGAACAAATTAATTGAATCCATTTTAGAATAAGGCTGTAACGTAACAAAATGTCGAAATAATCAAGGGGGCTGAATAATTTCCCGAATGCACTGTTAACTGTGTATATGTTGATGTGTGTGGGACTCACCCTGCTGTCCCTCTCAGGACCGGGACACGGATAAGAAGCGCCTGGAGGAGTTGATAGAGGAGAACATGCTGCTGGAGATCTCTCAGAAACAGAGCATGAACGAGTCTACCCACCTTGGCTGGGAGCTGGAGCAGCTCGCTAAGAACAACGACAACAGCGACAGTAAAGGCGCACGCACATGCATATTCTCTCTCACACACACACTAAACATGTGTAGGTTTTTTCCCAGCTACATCACTTTGAGTTGTGGTCCTGCACTGTTCAGTTCATAGGTTTGTTTTCCAGGGCCACCCATACGTAACGTATGCACGCATGTAGTCACTGTAGGGTCTGCTAAATGGCACATATATTATTCTGCTGAGAGCCAACATGTATAAATCACCTTCCATTAGTGGCTGATGGAGATTTTGGCTGAAAAATGATGAACAAGTCAAGGATTCTCAGTGAATCCTGCCAGAGCTTGTGGTGCAACCTAAAATACAAATTCAGTTCAGACACTATGCTGTTGATACTTGAATTGTATCATATTTTCAGTTTTTTATTAGAGGGTGAACATCACTATAGATTTGCACGACAGGTCTTTGCATTGGTGTGTGAGGGGTTATATTTTGGCCTCTGTGTTGAAGTTAATATTTCACTCTGTATTGTCAGAAAGGTAATATATTAACTCAGCAGCTGGCTCAGCTGTTTCCCTCAGCCTCACATTTATCACAGTGCCTGGTCCTCTAACTGTCAACACATACAGACGTGCTCAAATTTGTTGGTACCCCTCCACAAAAAATGAAGAATGCACAATTTTCTCTGAAGTAACTTGAAACTGACAAAAGCAATTGGCATCCACCATTGTTTATTCCATATTTAATAGAAATCAGTCTTTGCTTTAGATTTTTTATTCAACATAATATTGTAAATAATAAAACAAATGAAAATGGCATGGACAAAAATGATGGGACCCTTAACCTAGTATTTTGTTGCACAACCTTTAGAGGCAATCACTGCAATCAAACATTTTCTGTAGCTCTCAATGATACTTCTGCACCTGTTAACAGGTAGTTTGGCCCACACTTCCTGAGCAAACTGCTTCAGCTGTCTCAGGGTACCTTCTGCACCTGTTAACAGGTAGTTTGGCCCACTGGCGACTTAGACAGAGCTTTCTGACACTGGGCAGAACATTTCGCTCCAGAATGCCTTGATAGTCTTGATTTCATTGTGCCCTGCACAGATTCAAGGCACCCTGTGTCAGGTGCAGCAAAGCAGCCTCAAAACATAACCGAGCCTCCTCCATGTTTCACTGTAGGTATGGTGTTATTTTAAGCTTCATTTTTTTTGTCTGTGAACATTGAGCTGATGGGACTTGCCAAAAAGCTCCAGTTTTGACTCATCTGTCTGAAGGACATTCTCCCAGAAGGACTGTGGCTTGTCAATGTGCATTTTAGCAAATTCCTTTCTGGCTTCTATGGTTTTTCTTTCAAAAGTGGAGTCCTCCTGGGTCTTCTTCCATGGAGCCCGCTTTTGCTCAAAAAGTGACTGATGATGCGATCAGAAACTGACGTACCTTCACCTTGGAGTTCAGCTTGTATCTCTTTGGCTGTTATCCTTGGTTCTTTTTCTACCATTCTCATAATCCTTCTGTTCAATCTGGGGTTGATTTTCCTCGTGCGGCCGCGCCCAGGAAGGTTGGCTACAGTTCCATGGACCTTAAACTTCTTAATAATATTTGCAACTGTTGTCACAGCAACATCAAGCTGCTTGGAGATGGTCTTGTAGCCTTTACCTTTACCATGCTTGTCTATTATTTTCTTTCTGATCTCCTCAGACAAATCTCTCCTTTGCTTTCTCTTGTCCATGTTCAGTGTGGTGCACACAATGATACCAAACAGCACAGTGACTACTTTACTCCATTTAAATAGGCTGAATGACTGATTACAAGATTGGAGACGTGATACTAATTAAAGAAACAAATTAGGTTGAAATATCACTATAATCCAATTACATTTACATTTTAGTCATTTAGCAGACGCTCTTATCCAGAGCGTGAATGCATACATTTCTTTTCTTTTTTCTCCCTTCCATACTGGTCCCCCGTGGGAATTGAACCCACAACCCTGGCGTTGCAAACACCATGCTCTACCAACTGAGCCACACGGGACCAATTATTTATTATCTTTTCTAAGGGGTACCAACAAATGTGTCCAGGCCATTTTAGAATCTCTTTGTAGAATAAGCAGTAATTCATTCATTTCTTTTCACAGCTTCTATTCACAGGTTTATTCTATGACATACCAAAGGCATGCAAGTATACATGATAAAATAGCTTTTCATTTCATCACTTTTTTCTGGAGGAATGAAGCATTATTTAAATGAGCTGTAAGGGTACCAACAAATTTGAGCACGACTATGTATTATGTAAATCTACAGTGTCCTATAAATGTGGCTGACTCAAACTTTCCACACCGATTCAGTCAAAACGAAAAATATCCATTATGCAAGCAGCCAAAGCTGCTCTCTCAATCACTTCCACCCACTATTTTAAGTAAATGAAGACATACTTATGATCCCAATCTTATACTGTACAGTATACAAATGCATTGGATTAATCAATCCCCCCCCCCCCCCCCCGTGCAGCGCGCAAGTCGTTTGTGTTTGAGCTGAACGAGTCTGCATCGAGCCGTCTGCTGAAGCTGGAGAAAGAGAACCAGGGTCTGCAGACCACCATCCAGGAGCTCAGAGAGGCTTCCCTAAGTCGAGAGGAGGGCCAGCTACATACCTTGGAGCTGGAGAGTGAGAACCAGGGCCTCTGCAAGAAGGTACTGTACAGACACACACTGATTGCGCATAGACACACATACTAGAGACAGACTGACAGACTTGCGTACATGCACGCTCAGCCACTCTGATGCACGTACGCACAGGGATGGGGGTCACACCTTGAATACAGAAAAGAAGCATGCAGAAGGTACTGTATGCGTGTCCCACATACTTTTAAAGATTGACAGTCTGTTGTGGGATACTATATGCTGGTCCCACATGTCCTATATAGTTGGTCTGCAGTATGCATTGCAGTATGTTTTGTGGTGCAGTTAAAGCATGCGGGTGGGAGCCGAGCAGCATGTACCGGATTAATGCAATATTTCTCTAGTTTTCGGCATTGGCCCAGCATCGGTGTGGATGTTTTTTTTAATGTACAGTGCATTCAGAAAGTATTCAGACCCCTTGACTTTTTCCATATTTTGTCAAGTTAGACTTATTTTCTAAAATGGATTCAATTGTTTTTTTCCCCCCTCATCAATCTACACACAATACCCCACATAATAACGAAGTTAAAAACAGGTTTTAAGAAATGTATAAAAATAATTAAACACGAAATATCACATTTACACAAGTATTCAGACCCTTTCACGTCCCTGACCAAGGCCCTTCTCCCACGATTGCTCATTTTGGCCGGGCGGCCAGCTCTAGGAAGAGTCTTGGTGGTTCCAAACTTCTTCCATTTAATAATGATGGAGGCCACTGTGTTCTTGGGGATCTTCAATGCTGTAGATTGATTTTGGTACCCTTCCCCAGATTTGTGCCTCGAAACAATCCAGTCTCGGATCTCTACGGACAATTGCTTTGACCTCATTGCTTGGTTTTTGCTCTGACATGCACTGTTAACTGTCGGACCTTACATAGACAAGTGTGTGCCTTTCCAAATCATGTCCAATCAATTGAATTTACCAGAGGTGCTCCAATCACGTTGTAGAAACATCTCAAGGATCATCAATGGAAACAGGATACACCTGAGCTCAATTTCGAGTCTCATAGCAAATGGTCTGAACACCTTGTTTATTTCTGTTTTTATTTTTATACATTTGCAAAATTCCTTCCCTAGCTGGAGCGTCTGCAGACCCTGCTGGACCAGGAGAAGCAGACCACCCAGGACATGGAGGGTCTCGGGGAAGATCTGCTCAAAGACAAGCAGAAACTGGATAAGGCTCTGGAGACACTGCAGGCAGACAAGGACAGACAGGTACACACCACTTCTAACCTTACACATGCTAAATGCACCACTGATTGTGTGTGTGTGGCATCGATGGTCCCTCTTTTGTCACTGTTATCCCACCTGACTGTGTTTGTGTGTTCTCCAGATCTCCGAGCTGGAGCAGGAGAAGGAGCACCTGAGCCAGGCGGTGAGCTCCCTGCGTCAGCGCGCCCAAGCTGACAGTGAGGCTCGGGTCAGGGAGGTGGAGACGGAGAACCGCGTCCTCCACCAGACCATCACGGACACCAGGTCCAAGCTGGCCCGGCTAGAGACCCAGGGCAAGCAGTCGACTAAGGAGCTGGAGACGCTGAGGGAGAGGGGGGAGCGCTGTGAGGAGCTGGAGAGGGAGACTGCACATTTGGAGAGGAGCAAGGAGCAGCTTCAGAGGGAGGTGAGGGAGGTCCTTCTTGTGCTCACACTTGTTTTGTCATATTTGCAGAGGTCTTTGAAGAATGTTTTACTTGCAGTGATTGTGGATTGCAATCAGTGTACTCAACTTAGGTAAAACAACCACATATCACAATGATTTCAACATGACTAAGCTGTAAATGTAAACATAGGTGGCGTCTCTGATGATCACGTGTGACCGGGCCGAGACCCTGGAGAGAGACAACGCCAGCCTGGAGCAGGACAACCGCAGGCTGAAGAAGCAGGCGGACACGGCCCAGAACATCAGTCTGCGCCTGACCACTCTGGAGAAGGACCACAGCCTTCTGGACCAGGAGAACCTGGAGCTCCGCCGCACTGTGGAATCTCTCCGGCCGGCCACTGTGCGCCTGGCCCAGCTCCAGCAGGAGAATGGGGAGCTAGAGCGGGAGAGGGAGGAGCTGGCCCGGTCTGTGGAGGAGCTGAGGTCCCAGGGGAAGAGGGCGGAGAGGCTGGAGATGAGTGTCAGCAGCATGGGTCAGGAGAACCAGAGTCTCCAGCAGAGCCTGGACAACAGCTCCACCAAGATCCAGGGGCTGGAAAGGGAGCTGAGGCAGGCCGAGGCCGAGACAGGGGGGCTAAGAAGGGAGCTGGAGGAGGTGTGCCTGGTGGGGAAACGCCTGGAGGCAGTGGAGAAGGAGAAGAGGGGTCTGGAGCAAGAACTGGGCCAGTCAGAGAAGGTATGTCTGTGTGTTATGTGTAAACTGTAGTTGCCGTGTCTTAAGTACTCCTGATTTCAATTAAATTAAATTGCAGGAGAGGAAGCAGCTGGAGAAGGAGGCACGGAGGCTGTGGCAGCAGCTGGAGGTGAAGGAGGGGGTGCTGGAGGAGGGTGCTCTGAGGCTGGCCTCCCTGGAGAAGGAGGGCATCACCAAGGAGAAAGAGCTGGAGAGGTTAAAGGAGGTGACTGGGAAGGTCAAAGAGCTGGAGAGGGAGAACAAGGAGCTGCAGAAACAGGCCACGATTGACAAGAGGACCCTGGTCACACTCCGAGAGGTATGTATGGGGAAGGTCTGAGGATAATATAGGCTACAGTAGATTGTAGAGAAGTACGTGTACTATGCAGTATATACAGTGCCTTATTCTAAAATTGATTAAATCTTTTTTTTCAGCAATCTGAAAATACCCCATAATGACAAAGCGAAAACAGGTTTTAGAAACTTTTGCAAATGTATTAAAAATAAAAAACAGATACTGTTTCCATTGATCATCCTTGATGTTTCTACAACTTGATTGAAGTCTACCTGCGGTGAATTCAATTGATTGTACATGATTTGGAAAGGCACACACCTGTCTATGTAAGGTCCCACAGTTGACAGTGCATGTCAGAGCAAAAACCAAGCCAAGAGGTCGACGGAATTGTCTGTAGAGCTCCGAGGCAGGATTGTGTCGAGGCACAGATCTGGTAAGAGTACCAAAAAAGTTCTGCAGCATTGAATGTCCCCAAGAACACAGTGGCCTCCATCATTCTTAAATGGAAGAAGTTTGGAACCACCAAGACTCTTCCTAGAGCTGACCAAACGGCACAATCGTGGGAGAAGGGCCTTAGTTAGGGAGGTGACCAAGAACCCGATGGTCACTCTGACAGAGCTCCAGAGTTCCTCTGTGGAGATAGGAGAACCTTCCAGAAGGACAACCATCTCTGTAGCACTCCACCAATCAGGCCTTTATGGTAGAGTGGCCAGACGGAAGCCTCTCTTCAATAAAAGGCAAATAACAGCCCGCTTGGAGTTTGCCAAAAGGCACCTAAAGATCCTCAGACCATGAGAAGCAAGATTCTATGGTCTGATGAAACCAAGATTGAACCCTTTGGCCTGAATGCCAAGCGTCACGTCTGGAGGAATCCTGGCACCATCCCTACGGTGAAGCACGGTGGTGGCAGAATCATGCTGTGGGGATGGTTTTCGGCTGCAGAGACTAGGTGACCAGTCAGGATCGAGGCAAAGATCAACGGCGCAAAGTACATAGATCCTTGATGAAAACCTGCTCCAGAGCGTTCAGGACCTGACTGGGGCGAAGGTTCACCTTCCAACAGTACAACGACCCTAAAAACACAGCCAAGACAATGCAGCAGTGGCTTTGGGACATGTCTCTGAATGTCCTTGAGTGGCCCAGCCAGAGCCCTGACTTGAACCTGATCGAACATCTCTGGAGAGACCTGAAAATAGCTGTGCAGCAACACCCCCCATCCAATGTGATAGAGCTTGAGAGGATCTGCAGAGAAGAATGTGAGAAACTCCCCAAATACAAGTGTGCCAAGCTTGTAGCGTCATACCCAGTAAGACTTGAGGCTGTAATCGCTGCCAAAGGTGCTTCAACAGAGTAAAGGGTCTGAATACTTATGTAAATGTAATATTTCAGTTTTTTTATTTTATAAATTAGCACAAATGTCTAAACCAGTTTTTGCTTTGTCATTATGGGGTACTGTGTGTAAATTGATGATGGAAGAAAACAATATAATCAATTTTAGAATAAGGCTGTAATGTAATGAAAGGTGGAAAAAGTCAAAGGGTATACTGTATACTGAACACATCTAAACGCAACATGTAAAGTTTTGGTACCATGTTTCATGAGCTGAAATAACAGATCCCAGAAATGGTCAATCTGCACAAAATGCTTATTTCTCTCAAATCTTGTTGACAAATTTGTTTACATCCCTGTTAGTGATAATTTTTCTAATTAATCCATCCACCTGACAGCTGTGGCAAATCAAGAAGCTGATTAAAAAGCATAATCATTAGAGGTGCACTTATCCAGGGCAATAAAAGGCCACACTAAAATGTGCAGTTTTCACACAACACAATGCCACAGATGTCTGAAGTGATGAGGGAGCGTAAAATTGGCATGCTGACTGCAAGAATGTCCACCAAAGGTGTTTCCAGATAATTGAATGTTAATTTCTCTACTATAAGCCGACTCCAATGTCGTTTTAGAAAATGTGGCATTACATCCAACTGGCCTGACATGAGGCAAATGGTGGTCACACCAGATACGGGCTGGTTTTCTGATCCACACCCCTACCTTTTTTGTAAGGTATCTGTGACCAACCGATGCATATCTATATTCCAAGCCATGTGAAATCCATAGATTAGGGCCTAATGAATTCATTTCAACTGACTGAATTCCTTATATGAACTGTAACTCAGTAAAATCTTTGAAATTGTTAAATGTTGCGTTTTATATTTTTGTTCAGTGTGGATGTACCATACAGCACATGGAGTTCAAGTAGAAAAAGAAATGCAGGGTGCCGATGAATGGATAACGATTTAGTTTTTTACATATAAATTATGGATCACACCATGAGAGATTAGTATTCTGTGCATACTCTGCTTATGTCAATGCGCCTCTAAAACTGCAGTAAGGGTTACAGTAGCCTGTCCGTATACTGAATGTGCAGCGTGTTTCAAGTCTGTCTCTAGATCTGCATTTCTGCTACAACTGCCTCTCTTAAACTGTTTGGTGGACAGCTCAGTGGAATCAGCGTTATATTGTGTGTGTGTGTGTTCTGTCCAGGACCTGGTGAATGAAAAGCTAAAGGTGCAGCAGCAATGGAACGAGTTGGAGACACTGAGCCACGAGCTGGAGAAGATCGGCCTGAACAGAGAGAAACTACTGCAGGAGGAGCACAGCTGTGAAGACAAGTAAGAGGCTTTACACTATCTCTACCAGCATGCATCACACTAACTACATCTATATTGTACCAGCATGCGTCACACTAACTACATCTATACTGTACCAGCATGCGTCACACTACCTACATCTATACTGTACCAGCATGCGTCACACTAACTACATCTATACTGTACCAGCATGCCTCACACTAACTACATCTATACTGTACCAGCATGCGTCACACTAACTACATCTATACTGTACCAGCATGCATCACACTAACTGCATCTATACTGTACCAGCATGCATCACACTAACTACATCTATACTGTACCAGCATGCATCACACTAACTACATCTATACTGTACCAGCATGCGTCACACTAACTACATCTATACTGTACCAGCATGCGTCACACTAACTACATCTATACTGTACCAGCATGCGTCACACTAACTACATCTATACTGTACCAGCATGCGTCACACTAACTACATCTATACTGTACCAGCATGCGTCACACTAACTACATCTATACTGTACCAGCATGCGTCACACTAACTACATCTATACTGTACCAGCATGCATCACACTAACTACATCTATACTGTACCAGCATGCGTCACACTAACTACATCTATACTGTACCAGCATGCGTCACACTAACTACATCTATACTGTACCAGCATGCGTCACACTAACTACATCTATACTGTACCAGCATGCGTCACACTAACTACATCTATACTGTACCAGCATGCCATCACACTACCGGTGTCTCAGACTCAATACCCTACCCTCATAATACTGCAGCCATTTTTTTGTATTAAAAAAGGGAGTGTACTAATATTTTGTAACAGGTACTTAGAGCATTTGTCTGTGCTGAAGTGCTTGTGAAAATGTGTGCCCAATGTCCACTTTGGATGAGGTACAGGGGACATGTTGGTTTTGAGTTGTAAAGAGGCTTTTCATGTTTAGCAAGTTATTTGTGTTAATGGATTCTGCCCTACCTCCTGTGCCAGAAATAGTGGGTGAGTCCTGGTTTCTGTTCAAACCTGTGTTGAAAGCGTTTAATCTATTTCTCTGCAGATTTAATGTGCCATCTTTTATTTAGGCTCTTTTTTTTATTGTTTGGTGCAGTTGGTGGCATGAACACGTGTTTCACTCAAAAGTGTATGTGTTTGAGCGTTCTCCAGCAGCAGGTGTGCAGTGTTCTACTACAACCATTTTCATAAGACTGAATGGGGAAATTACAGGGGAAAGATTTTCCTTTCCTCTGTGTCTTGCAGCAGGTTAATTTTCTCTGGAATTTTCCCTGGAGAGCAGAGGCATTCTAGAATCTAGTCCTGCTTAGTGAGGTAATGTACAGTGACCGGGAGCACCATACCTGGGTTCAGATAGTATTGTTTTTCCTTCAAAAATTTTGAGCGTTTGAGCCTGGGGTGCCAGATGGGTGAGGTTTTGGGACAATTCCATTGGTTCAATTGTATCAGACAAGTTTAAAAAAAAAAGCGGCCAAAGTATTTGAAAGAAAAAACAAATACTATTTGAACCCCAGGTCCGGTGAGGCAAGCAGCAGGACAGCGCTGTGGGAATAGCTGAACTGTACACTCCTGAACTCCAGCCTTTCTGAAGGGAAAATATATGAAATAAGACACTTTGGAAAAACTTGTATTGCCTGAAAGGAGGGCCGCTTGAGGGGTTTTCTTCAGTCTCTGAGGATGTGTTAAGAGGCACCTCAAGGTAAGAGTTAGAGACCCAGCTGGGTGTCACCCAGGGGGATTGGATTAAAAGCAAAGACATTCCTTCTCTAGCTATTAGTGCTCAATGAAACCCAAGCTGCCACTAATCAGTTAACGTCAAAGAAATTCACCACCCTGAGTTACATTTCTACAGCACTTAGTAATCTTGTGTGCTCTGCACGCTTATGATATATATTTATTTTTATTTAACTATTGGGTTCAACCTCTTGTGGCTAGGGTTTTTCATATTTTTCCCTGTCTTAGTGCAAAGCTAATACCGTGACTCCTTAGTACACATGAAAGTCTTATGGTTGGAAAACTTTTCAGCATTACCTCAGCAAGCAAACCTCTGTCTCAAACTTGATATCCCATAGTATTACTCTAGTCTCTCCTAAGTGAAGGCTTGATATCTGCCACACATGCAGTCTCACTCAGCCTCAAAAACATGGATAAGTAAATGCACATCATTCTGCAGGAATTTCCATTATGTTTGATCATCATCGGACTTAAATAAAAGCCCCACGTTGCTGATAAATTCATTCATTGAGATTAAAATTTGTCTTGGACTTTCTATTGGCCTTCATGACATTTAGACATACTGTTTGCCTGTCTCTTTGCCCCCTCAGTAAGTTCAAGATCTTGGAGAGTAAGATCGAGTCAACGTTAAAGAAGACTCTGGAGATCCGTGAGGAGAAGATTCAGGGGCTGGAGTCCCGACTGGAGGAGTCTAGTAGTCTCAACCAGCAGCTACGCACTGAACTCAGCACCGTACGTACCTAATACGCCTCTCTCATTCACTCACACTCAAGCATATTTGGTGCACACACACAGTCTACTAATCATACTCTTGCCCCTACTCAATCTTTCTCACATAAACACTTTCACTTTCTACTCTCTTTTGTAACTTATTCACTTACAATCTTTTTGCTCACACTGTTGTCTTCTTGTGTTGTGGTGATTAGGTGAAGAAGACTCTGGAGGCTCTGCGACAGAGGCAGGAGGAGGAGGAGGCCCACTCCCAGACCCAGAGCTCCACACTGCAGGCTGTAGGTCAGGGCCAGGGCTGGCCCGGCCAGAAGGAGAAGTGGGAAACGGAGACTAGAGAGGCCACCGCGGAGCTCCTCAAACTCAAGGACCGCCTCATTGACATAGAGAAGAATGTGAGTGGGGATGGAATTTAAAAGGGTTGAATGTTTAGTTGACCATTGACAAGGACTTCTTCCTGTAGATCCCTCAACCCTTGCTGTGAATGCTTAGAACATGCATAGCAAAACAGCTACTACAGTAACGGTCAAAACATACTGGCCAATGCAAGCATCAGGTAAATTGTTATACAAATGGTATATTGTGCATGTTTAATCTTACCTAGATGCCTTTCCCTTCAGAATGCAACCCTGCAGACAGAGAAGCACCTTCTGAAGGAGCAGCTGAGACAGCTGGACACCCAGAACAGTCAGCTGAATGCCCAGACTGTGGCCGTTCAGAGGCAGGCTGCTCTACTGCAAGAGCACAACACGGCCCTGCACACACAGACAGCCAAGCTACAGGTACTACGATACATACTACAGGTGCTCTGCTCCACCATGTTTGCACAGCTACTGTGCTTCTCTCTCTCTCTCTGAGCTTGGTTGTGTGTCGGTCTGGCAGTTGTTACTCACCCCCTTGTTTGCATTCCTAGTAGGGCTGTCCCTGACTAAAAAAGATCTCGGTCAACCGACAGTCTTCTGTTCTTTCGTCCAATCGATCGGTCCAAATTTTTAAACATGTATTTTTCCATATATAGACACACCCTATGTCCCCCCCTGCTGCTGGCCTTTGCAGATTCTGCCGTTACGCTCCTGAAGTTGCCGGTAATAGGCTACACCAGTGGTGGGACAATTTTTTTTTTTCATGTTGAGTGCCAATTTACTATTTATCTTACCATTTCTACCGATACAGTTTTAAGCACATTTTTGTGGAACAGTATTATTTAAATTATAGTATCGCAAAATCATTGTCATGTGGTTAATCTCAATTCTATCTGTATTGAAAATGATACAAATCTAAAAGTTACTTCTATAGAAGTAACCAAATAGCCTACATAAAACCAACAAATAAAAACATTGCAGGTAGAAAATATCCTGATTTTAAAAATAAATATCTTATACATCACATTGGCTTCGCATGGCCTGTCTGCAATGAACTTGAAACATTATATCAACCATCAACTGGGTCTGGTCCAAAGCTCACGCTACTAACTTACAACAAAGCTAGAAAGAATTTTCAAATACATTGAGAAACTATTGTCATTCTCAGTGGATCTAAAAACATACTTTGGATGCCGTGGGTATGGTACTGTACATCAGTCTAAGACGTGTACTACTGAAATTGTTCTTATGTAATATAACCATATACAATGGTGCAACACTAATAAAAATGATATTTTTTTATAACAAATACGCTTTCTCCCTCTTTCGATAGCGATCGCTCTCCACGGTTCTGAAACACATCGGTGTGCTGTTGAATTGGCGCCTTTTCCTAGCCCATGTTGCTAAGTGCATAATAGAAACGTTAACCAGCATATTGGTGTTGAGAACAATGCTGCGGATGCAGCAGCAGAATGAGATGTGAAAACACCCCTTGCCTCATTGTCTAAGGAAAGTGAGGAGAGGGGAAATCCAAACTTAATTAGGTCTATAATCAATAGTTTAACTGTTAAATGTGCCTGACTTTATAAGTCATCAATATATCTACAGAAATAAGATGCTTCAGTTGCCTGTTTGAGTGTTTGTTTAATAAAGCCAAATGCAGCTGTTTTTAATCTTTGCTGTAAAGGCTTTACACTTTTTTTCATTAGAACAGCCTCTCTGGTATTGTCATTTATTTTGTGTTTACACTGTTCCAAATTGTCCGAAACAACATATTTAGAATAACAATAATGCTCCTTTTTCTTGATCTCGTTGTTGTTGTTGTGATGATAAGTAATGTCATTATCATTAGTAGGCTTAGTATAGTAGGCTTAGTATAGTAGGCTTAGTATAGCAGCCTTGTATAACCACCATTTTGAGATTCAGGCATAAAAGCACATCCTTTTTACTTTGGCCTATATTTCAATACTTTTTTAGGCTACTGTATCGATCAATTGTTCATGTCATCACACAGCATATGAATCATTCATGATTTGAAATGCAATCAAGCATTTTAGTTCAAATAAAGCAAGCCTTGAATAATTACCTTAAACAATAAATAAACCGGTGTAATTTTTGGTCTCACCTGTGGCGGCAGAAAGGCGAAGACCGACCCTGTCTATTGGTCAGGCCCTATTCGGACAGTATTAGTTTTACTGGGGAGGTTGGGGAAATGTGGCGTTTTGTGCTCATGCACATAATTACATCTGTAATATTAGTCCTGTCCAAATCATGTCAGTCATGTCAGTCATTTTTACATTGCAGGAGAGTAACAATTCCAGCCAGAATAACATACTGTTTTTTGACAAACTACAAGGTCTGATAATACTAGTCCCTTGAAAAATCAACATCCTGTGTTTTGAGAGAAATGTCTGCGTTTGACAGGTGATGCTCACTGTTTGCGCAAGAAAACAATAACTGATTCGATAAATTGAACTAAGTGCTCCGCATAAGCTATATGAATGGCGTACATGTAGCCTATCAACTTTCACAGTGAATGCTTTTGTTTGTTTTGTGCATATGAATCGAGTATTACCAGATGAATCAGTAAAAAATATTGAGCCTATTTAATGCAACCCTTGCTGTTAGTAGATCGCAAAGCAGCAGCATACAACTGACCTTTGGAAATGATAAGTAAACTTTTTCATCGATAATCTTAAAATGCATTTCAAGTGTAATTGCACTGTTTAGCTCACATCTGAAGGCTGGGTGGCATTTAGGACGTAATGCGGATTGCTAAAATATCCTAATGATTTATGATCACACTTCCTCAATTCAAATATTATGGTGACGCTATAGGAAATATGGTTTAGAAACTTTGGAACCAAGCTTGAGTTATCAGTGTGGCCCTATCACCTGGACATGTTGAAATACTGTATCTTCACGCCTAAAATAAAAACCTTCCTTCATAACTGTGTAAATGTATATAAAATACAATTACAGGGGGCAGTTTGGGGACAAAATTATCCCATTCAAATCGTCCTCTGGAATAATGGGCATTCTGGAGTAATAATTACATAACCAACGTTCTCCAGTAATACTTGTCCTGTGCGAACAGGTCTTTGGTCATGTGCATGTGATGCATACATGTGTCACGTAAAGAGAGCAAGGTTTGAGGGAATAGGAGATTTTTCCTAAACAAATGATGGATAACAGAACTCCGGTAACAGAACTTTTCAGTCAGAAATGGCTGTAATTATGTTGCAGCTTCAGCAACACAGACCGCTCGATAAACACTTTGATGTTCCGTGGTGTCGATGCAGCAGGGAGGAGAGAGAGACAACGGGTGCTAGTCACAGTCACTCGCTGTATTTTTTTATTTTCTTTTTTTTTAACACAGAGCAGCAAGTCTGAGTCGTCCCCGGCACAATCAAATCAATTGCTGGTCGGACTCCCTCTAGTCATTTCTGTGTCCTAATTATTTCATCAAACTGTGTGCTTAAAGCATCAGACAAGCTAATATAGTTGATTTGATTAAAACACATCGAATGTGTCAATATATGGAAAAATACACATTTAAAATGTCTGATTGGTTGAAAGAACAGACAACTCTTTTTTTCTTTTTCTTTTTTTTGTCTGTCAGCCCTGTCTGTGTGCCATGGGAAAAAAATATATTTATATTTGTGACCGCTCAACAGCCTATCGACCAAACAATCGACTAAATGGGGTCAGCCCTAATTCCTAGTTAGAGTAGCTGTGTCAGTTGTTGCCAATATATAGATGTTGTAAAATGAAAAAAATGTCTCCCTCTTTTAGGTGGAGAACTCCACCCTCAACTCCCAGAGTGCATCTCTCATGGCCCAGAATGCTGTGCTGCAGGGCCAGGTGGGGGCGCTGGAGAGTGAGTCAGAAGCGTGGCAGCGGCAGCGGGAGGAGGCGCGGGTGGGCAGGGAGAGTGTGCTGCAGGATCACGAGCGCCTGCTGAGTGTGCATGAGAGACAGGCAGCGGAGTACGAGCAGCTCATCGCCCAACACGCCACCCTGAAGGGCAACCAGAGAGCTCTGGAGCAAGAGCACCGCACACTGGAGAACAAGTGGGTCACACCCATGGGGCACACGCACAGGGGTTACTCAAACCACCGGGCACACACACACCAAGTGGTAATACCCTAAGGCAGGGCTATTCAACAATATTTTTACTTGGGCCATATGTAAAAAAAAAAAAAAAAAAAAAGGTTAATTGCAGGGGTGCCGGAAATTTTCCATATGCGATTATTCTTCAGAAGAACTGTATAAAAAAAGTAATACACAACCGCCAATAAATCACTTTTCTTAAAATGGAATGTTGCTTAAAGTAATTATGAAAGAAGTGGAGTGCACTCAACTTGCGTGAGTCAAGGTGCAACCAAAAAATGTTAGCATCGTTGAAAAGGCGCAACGCTATTAAAACCTTCTTAAAGATGCACTATGCAGAAATCGCACCACCATTTCCTGGTTGCTAAAATTAGAATAGTTTGCCTAATTTCAGTTTGACAAAACAAGCAAGTATTGTGTGTAGTCATTGTAATCCAATCAAATCACATATTTGTCACGTGCCAAATACAACAGGTGCCGAATACAACATGCTTACCTACAAGCCCTTAACCAACAATGCAGTTTTAAGAAAAATAACAGTTAAGAAAACATTTACTAAGTCAACAAAAGTACAAAAAATAAAAGAGCAACAATAAAATAACAATTAGGCATATTTCTATATGAATTTGGTCAGGTTGCCCAAAAAGTTACATATTGCAGCTTTAAAAGAAATTAGGTATTATTAAAATCGTCTGAAAACTAGGCATCTCAATAAATGACAATCAGCTAATGCCAAATTCCAGTCTGAAGGAGGTATGCTTAGAATTAATTTCCCTCAGTCATTAGGTGTGTTTTTTTGTCACACACAACGAGTCCTTGTACTTGTTCCTTGGTCTTAGCTTTCAGGAATGGGGTCATAATATTTAGTGGTTTAAACTGTTCAAACGCTAGAGCCAAATTCATAGGAAGAAAAAAGAATCAACATTCTGCTAGAAATCACACTATAGACAACCACCGTAGTACTTGTCATTTTGGCGGGGATTTTTTTACGGATCTTTTATTAATGTTCAGAAATGATCAAAGGGCGTGGGATAAATAAAGGGATCATATTCTCCAGAGGTCAACTACTATGGTCACACATAGATGTCATAATCCACGGGTTCACACACACACACACCAAGTGATTGCACACACATGGAAGAGTCCACAATGGGTCATACACACCAAGCGGTCAACTACCATGGTCACGAATACACTCACCAAGATGTTACACTGAGAAGGTGTAATAGAAAAAGGTCAGATTCGTTTAAAATAAATATATATCATTATTATTACAGAGTGGTCATGTTACACTGTTGTTCATGTCCATGTCATGTTTATTGACCTCGGTGAGTCTGCGTAAAATATCAATTTACATGTCATGAAGAGAACTGTTAATATATTTCTCAGAAGTTAATTTTCCAATAACAGACTTCCTCATTTGATAAGCCACATATAAACAGCCATAGGCTAGTGAAAGTATGTCCTTCCAGACTGGCTTGGCACTGGGACATTGAGAGATCGACCCAAGGAAGTGACCTATGGGTGGTGTTGAGTGCCCTTCCTGCCTCTCCCCTGCTCTCTCCTGACCGCTCCATGCCACCAGGCTGGAACAGTACAGCAGTAACAGACTGGGTGGGATTTCACTCTGAGATTTCACTCTGAGATTTCACTCTGAGATTTCACTCTGAGATTTCACTCTGAGATTTCACTCTGAGATTTCACTCTGAGATTTCACTCTGAGATTTCACTCTGAGATTTCACTCTGAGATTTCACTCTGAGATTTCACTCTGAGATTTCACTCTGAGATTTCACTCTGAGATTTCACTCTGAGACACCCTGGCTGGAGCTGGGAGAGGCTGCTGACACAGCAACCGTCGGGTTGGGTGGAGACAAGTAGCCTATCACTAGGGCTAGGGAGGGACAGGACAACATCAGTTAACATCAGGCCAGAACTGTGACTGTTCAATAACTCTGGGAGACTCATTTCATTCAGTTGGTGTTCAGATAGGGCTTTTGGATGTCAGTGGAGCTCTTCTAGTCTGCTGCTTTTATTGTTTTACTGTGGAACCTTATAACCTGTACTGCTCAGGCAGGTCACTCCTGAGGGGAGGGCCGGAGGGCGACACGTGTCACAAGTACCTCCTCTAACTATGGCGACTGTGTTCTCTTTGTTTGTTTGCTGTGGTTATATTTAGACTTGGTTATATTATGTAAGTATATCTCATAGGGCTGAGCGGTGTACCTTATTTTATGACATACCGGTATCGATGCAGGGACCGGTTTGGTTTTTACTTTAACTTCTATACCATTATTTTAATGTTTGGTTTGTTAAATGTGAAATGCCATCTGTAATGTTAATTTTTAGTTTACTTCGCTACTTGACTCATCTCTGTCCACTCTCTCTCTGTGCCACTTTCCACCAAGACCTAGCCACGCCCCCTGTCACTTGAGCGCATTTGATGTTCCTCAACCAGGAGACACTTGCGTTCAGTCTGCCTGGTTAATGCAGCACATGCAACAATGTTGATGACAACGATGCTGTTTTCACTTTGCTTCTTAATATAAATCCACTAGCGTTCTATAATGACACTATTAGTTTGTTTCTTATATCAGCAAACAGTTTGTCTTTTCTTAGCAAGTTGCCCTAAATCTTGAGATGCTTGTTAGCCGCTAATGCTAATAGCTAGCTAGCTAATAAATGTACTGAGTAAGAGCAAACGTAGCTAGCTTATTGGACAGGCTGAGGTAGTCCCTCCCTTTTCCAGTCAGTTTCTTACATTTTTTGGAAATGATGAAAGAATCAAGACGACCCTGATTGGATTGCTTTGATCTGTGATCTTAGCAGCTCTTTGAACACACCACCACATATATCATGGATGCTTAATACTTCATGACTTTTCCATCTAGCTCTTGTCGGACCCAGTATCAATATTGTTATTTCGGTGGTAATAGGAATCTATATGGGATGGGATTGCCATGGCCTATTTTTAGATGTAACACAATACAAAACCTGGGGACAGTTAATTAGGCACCATACAGTGCCTTGCAAAAGTATTCAGACCCCTTGGATTTTTTCCCACATTTTGTTACAAAGTGGGATTAAAATGTATTTAATTGTCATTTAACTGCCTCCTTATTTTCAAGCATGGTGGTGGCTGCATCATGGTACGAGTGTGCTTGACATAAGCAAATACTGAGGAGTTTTTTCAGAATAAAAAAAGGGATAGTGCTAAACACAGGAAAATCCTGGAGCAAAACCTGCTTTACACACAGACACTGGGAGAGGACTTCACCTTTCAGCAGTACAATAACCTACAATACATGGCCACATCAACACTGGAGTTGCTTACCAAGAAGACTGTGAATGTTCCTAAATGGCCAAGTTACACTTTTGATTTAAATACTATAGAAATTACTGTCTACCCATGATCCCCAACATCTTGAAGAATTTTGAAAAGAGTAATTGCCAAATATTTCACAATCTGGGTGAGCAAAGCTCTAGAGACTTACCCAAGAAGACTCACTGCTAGAATTGCTGCCAAAGGTGTTTCTAACATGTATGGACTCAGGGAGCTGAATACTTAAGCAATGACTATTTTATTTATGAAAATGTTCTTCCACTGTGACAATAGAGTATAGATTGTTGACAAAAAATGACAATTAAATCCATTTTAATCCCACAATAAAATATTAAGAAATCCAAGGGGTCGGAATACTTTGACCTCCGAGGAGAAATTGTCTTTTAACCCAGTCTTTGTTTCTGTTTTTCTGTCTGTGTCTCTGTGTGCAGGTACATAGTGCTCCTGAAGCAGAAAGATGCCATGGAGGCGCTGGAGTCCACCCTCCAGAAGGAGAGGGAGAGTCTCGGAGAGGAGATCCACAAAAACGCCCTGATCCTGGGGGAGAACCAGAGCCTGAGGGGGGAAGTGGACAGGTGAGCTCACAGCAGCACCTGAATACAGCACCAACTACCGACTCCAGCTTTTCAAAGCACCACATAGAGAACAGCCCGAGAACAGCCTGACCCTGGCACCCTCTGGTGGTTACATACTGTAATGGCTGTTTCTAACTATCTTCCTCCAGCTACACACACTTGGCCATGGTTTTTTAACACTACAGTTAGATAAAACTGGCTTTCGTTGCCAAGTGGGCAGAAAAAATAAGTATGGCAAAACTCAACTCTCAACAAAAATCTAACAAAGTTAACTAACTACAAAACTGACTAGCTGACCCTAAAATTGGTATTTTGAAGATGAATTTGTTTTGCAAAGCTCCAGGAACTCATGTCTCTCCATACGGTCTCTCCACACCCCCTGAAGGTTGACCCAGACGCATACCCAGCTACGTGTGGAGTATGATGGGCTGCAGGTGCAGACCAAGGAGCTGAAGACTAGTCTGAATGGAGCTCAGCTGGAGGTGAACCGCTGGCAGGCCAGATACGACTCAATGAAGGAGCAGCACCAGGGCCTGGACATCTCCATGACCAAGCTGGACAACCACTGTGAGGTACAGAGACGACTGAGAGACCACACCGGGACTGTCTATGGGTTTTCCTTAGAGATAAAACAGCTCATCTCTATTGTGTGTTCTGTCCCAGTTGCTGACGCGTCTGAAGGGGAACCTGGAGGAGGAGAACCACCACCTGCTGAGTCAGATCCAGATGTTGAGCCAGCAGAACCAGACCCTGCTGGAGAGAACCATGGAGAGCAAGGAGCTCTACCACGAAGAGCAAAAACAGTACATGTGAGTAGGGAGGTGTGTGTGTGTGTGTGTGTGCGGGTATATAGAGGGAGATATTTTCTACTGGAATTTGATTAGTGTCATAAATAAATCGAACAAATCCTGTGTTTCCAGTGACAAGTTGAACTCACTCCGGAGGCAGAAAGAGAAGCTGGAGGAGAAGATCATGGATCAGTACAAGTTTTATGATCCAACCCCTAAAAAGTAAGTTTTGTTACAGTTTGACTTGCTAATCTAAGTCAATGGAATAGGATGACAAATGGATGCATTTAGCAAGCCCTAGGTCCCTGAGTTGTTCCTGGTCAGGTCACATGGTCCGTAAACCCTCCTGACCCTTGCTATGCCACTTGTGGAGAGTTCCCCAAGGAGGGAAAGAGAGCTTACTTTGTGGGCCCTAGAGCATACATAGACAGGAAAGAAATATGACGCAAGTGAAGATGACCTATGGCCTGAGGATAGATGGATGTCTGAGTGTAACTGTGATTTCCTGTCTGTCAGGAAGAACCACTGGGCCGGGGCCAAGGCCTTGGCCAAACTCATCAAGCCCAAGAACAGACAGGACGGCTCGAGGGAGAGGGTGCGGAGCGCCCCAGACATCCCCCTGCCTGAACCTCCCACCCTGGAATTCCCTGACATACCTCCCCCCCTGCCACCCCCTCCTCTACCCCCCCGCCAGTCCCGCCTCAGCTTGGACTCTGTGGGGAACCACTCTCAGGAGGAGAACCACCACGGACAGGGGCACTCGCCTACCCTCACCCACTCCAGCAGAGGTAAGACTGACACGGGGTGGGTTGGGGAACTAAAGGAAAATGCAGTGTATTTTCATCTACTCATCCAGGATTGTTCTTAACTGAATAAAGAAAGGTGACAAGGCCATACAGTTCTACAAGTCCTCTTTACCACAAGAGGGAGCTCTAGCTACACACAATCTCACATTTCCTCCCCCTCCAACTCATCTTGCATGTTCTTCATTATCTACTAGTTCAATGGGGATCTATTGCATGCCTAAACATTTTAATACTTTAACTCATCTTCTCTGTTGGACTATTTTGGACTCTGTTCATTCATATAATGCATGTAGTTAACTACCTTTGTTCATTCATTCATCTCTCTTTCTCCCCCTTCTCTTTGTCATTGTGTGTATAACATAATCCCCTATCATTCAGCACCCCCAGCCCTGCCAGCAGTACTCCCTGTCACAGCAGCCAAGCGGTTTGGTTTTCTGAGGAGTAAGAGCCAGGAGAAAATAAAGGTTCCCAAGACGCCTCTCTCACGGCATTCTCTCTCTAGACAACTTCGCTTCTGGTCCTCCTCTGACATCTCCACCTGTACCACCGAGCCCCTCTTGCCCCTCATTGGACAGTTCTAATGCCACCACCATTTTCTTCATGTTCACTCACCCCCCTTTTTTAATCTGCAACATCTTAACTTTTTGTCCCTCTGTCATAATTTACTTACAGAAAACTGACCTCTTAATGCACACATTCCTCCCATCACAACATACACTATCACACATACCAACACACACAAACTGAACTCTGAACTGAACCGTTTGAGGCCTCTTAGCCTCATACCCTGCACACTCCACTCTGGACTCTGGCTAGACCCTTCAGTAAGTAGCCTTGTTTTGGATTAGAGCCCACCCCTACCGCAGCCAGCCCTTACTGCAGCCAGCAGCTTTGCCTCTCTCTGTGAAAATGAGATCTGTGTGTCTGTCAACTGATGTTTAATCATGTAAAGTGGGCAACTGAAGAGCGATGACACCAGCCCAATGAAGGCAATTACTCTGTCTGCTGTGTCTCTTAGTCTGGCAGCTGGTATAAATCTCATGTTGCACATGGCTGGAGGGATGACGAGAGGAGAACTTGTTACAGGGGCAATCTGCAATATTTACTGCTGTTTAAAGGATTGTGCTTTTAATCCCAGTGCGAAAGAAATGCCACTTTGGGGAGTGATGTGTGCACATGCAGTCTGCGCTGCGTTGTGTTAGCCTGTGTCGCGTCGCTGATAATATGAATGCCTCCAGCTAGCGTCATACTCTCTCTGACTCTCCTTGTCAAACGTGCACCACAGTCTAACATTATCCTATCCTTTATTCCATATCCTGTACTCTTATCTGTCTGTCACTCTCTGTCATGCTTTTTAGCCTCGCTCTCTGTCCACCTCTTTTCCCTCCACACCATTTGCGTTATCCCTTTGCTCAGCCATAATGACAATGGCTGTGCAAAAATACAGAATAGCTGTTCTATTGGATCTATTGATGTCTGAGACTACTAACACAGTGATGTCTGCATAAATGACCAATCCAATGTTGGACTGAGAGAGGGAGCAGGGAATGCAATAAGACTAAGGTATAGAACCAGACCCTCGCTGAGCCAGTAGCCTACCAGACACCCTGCTGACTGAGACACCACTATCTTGTAGGCTACCCACACACTCTCTCTTTCTCTCTTTCTTTCTTGAGAGTTAGAATCAGACAGGAAACTGCCAAAGCCTTCACTTCCTATAGAATAGTAGAACTGCCAGTATTATATTCTGTCTCAGCAGGCCAGGGTTCAGTCTGACTTACTATAAAGGGATTTAGCCTTTTATTCTTTGGTAAAAAAAATACTGTAATCGGATAGAAACATTGGTAGGTCCAAATAGCATCTAAAAACCATTGGTGGGCGTACAGTATCTTGCCATTTGGAAAGTGGTCTGACTGAAGAAATGATAGTTGAGTCTACTGTATATTGTGTACTGTAGCAAACGGAGTCAACTTGTGTCCTTTGAAAGCTTTTGCTGGCACTTACGCTTCACTGCTCTAGCACACACTTGTCTACCTGCCCTAACTGTCCACTGTCCAGCAGCCTCCAGCTCACCTGCCTCTGCTGTGTCCAGAATGGGGTTGTTTGTTTGGATGGATGTGGTACCATCATAGATACTAACTGCTCTGTTATTGTTCCCCTAGCACTAAACGACAGTGCAGTGTCCCGAGGCAGGGAGCTGTACCGAATTCCAGGGGGCAGCAGTGAGAGTGTCAATGGCACAGAAGAGCTCTACACCAGAAGGAGAGGTGTGGAGCTAGGGGGCGCTGCTGCTCACTCCACCCTCGCCAACCACACATCCACTTTAGGCCTGACACCCAACTCAAGCTCCAGGCCTGGACGCAGACCCAAAGGTACGGTAGGCCCAATGCCCATTTACTGACTAGCTGCCATCTTCAATGTTAAGATGTCATGATGTAGTGCAGATCTGCAGCATGTTCTTTCTATGAAACTACACATTTGCTTAAGTCTCTTCTAAAAGTCAGTAATTAAGTTTCCTTCCACAGTTAAGTCAAGTCATTCCGTTAAATAAATCAAGACAGGTGTGATGGAAACATGATGTCTATACAATTTCATAAATGTTGACAGACAGTTTGTTTGTTTGACATGGTGTGATGTTTGAGTCGGTAAAATGTATTATGTGGTGGAAAGTCCTTTATGCCCATGATATGGAGTCACGTGATGATATGCTATGTTGTGCTACCACAACAATGTGGAAAAGCATTGCGTTTATAGGCAGATGAAATAAGTTATGATAAACGTCATGGTGGTTAACTGATGGATGTTGATGAGCTTGATGCAGATTTACAATAAATATCAAGGGTATTATTTGAATGCTGGTGACATGATTGATTGATTGCTTGGCTGCAAATGATCAAATAGATTATATTGCTCTTATCCATATCTCATCATATCCTGTCCACTTTATTAGTGACCTGTTGTCTAGAGAGAACGCTCCAAAACCAGACTGGGCAAGCTTGCAATTTATAGCAACAGTTTTAGTGACGACAACCATCAGTAGAGTTTAAAATGTGACGGAAACCCATTCAATCAATCAAAAGTATTCATAAAGCCCTTTTTACATCCACAGATGTCACAAAGTGCTTATACAGAAACCCAGCCTAAACCCCCAAATAGTGAGCTATGCAGGTGTAGAAGCACGGTGGCTAGGAAAAACTCATTAAAAAGACAGGAACCTAGGAAGAAACCTAGAGAAACCAGGCTCCGAGGGGTGGCCAGTCGGCTGTGCCCGGTGGAGATTATAAGAGTACATGGTCATTAAGGCCAGATCGTTCTTCAAGATGTTCAAACGTTCATAGATGACCAGCAGGGTCAAATAATAATCAGTGGTTATAGAGGGTGCAACAGGCCAGAAGTTAATGTCAGTTGGCTTTTCATAGCCAAGCATTCAGAGGTTCGAGACAGCAAGTGCGGTAGAGAGGGGGGGAGAGGGTCGAAACAGCATTGAACTTCTGCTTTAAATTCGGTACATGGACACTTCAGCGCCAAAGTGATTTTTATGTGCACTGCGTTATCACACACAGCATTTTATCCACAAGAAATCAGTGTGATGGAAGCGTACCTCCGGTGAGAAAACATGCATTTTTTTTATGCAGGTTTTAGAATATTTGCATGAAAATCAGTCGCCAATTGAATTGAAACCTATCTAGTGTTCCAGAATAACACCAAACAGGTGACTTAAATCCCTAATCTCCCAGAGTGCAGTGCTGAAACATTGACACGTCACTTAGTCTACCAAGAGGTCAGTTATCAGTGTTTTGGAGTTATTATGCCATCCTCAGTCAATAACCACAGTCGGAACATTTGTTTACTTCCCTTGAAACCTTGTGGTCCAATCTCAGAACCTAGATACACAAACACTTACAGGAAGGAGCCTTGTGGCTCAAGGCTACATCATCTTACAGAGCCAGTTACATTATGTTATACAGTAGCAACATTTTGAATTCAGTATGTGGAAGTGAAGTGGATTATCCATAGTTTTATCTACTGTGTATAAACATGGGGTTTTCCTACAGCTTAGAAATATCCCCTTAATCATCCTTAAACACTTCTGCCCTTATAGTGTGCACAGTTTTTTAATTGTAAAGTGGGACAGTAGCAGCATGTGGGGGTACACTTCTGTTGGGACAAATGACTCGTAACACACATACCTTCATCTCTCTATCAATATGTGATGACGTGGAGGAGTAACTCACTTCCCTCTGTGCTGTGCAGGTTTCATCCATGAGGACGACCCTCGGGTTCACTCCCCCGACGCCCTGTTTGGGAGCAGTATCCATGGAAACGCAGGTGAAAGACCAGGATGATCAATACAAGTTCAGACGGCTGCTGGACCCTTGGGCTCCCTTTCACTCTCTGTGTCCCTCTCTCTGTTTCATTCTTTCTTGCTCTCTTTCTCTTTCCCTCCTCCATCTTTCTCTGCAGGTTATCGACCAGGCTCTGCTGAGCTTAGCCGCAACACCTCCAGCAGCAATTCCCCTGTGAACTGCAAAGGTACAACCAACATTATGCCTATCTGCAAACCCTGCAAATTACTTCAATAGATGCCATTTTACATTTAACTGAATTCTTTACCAGATTTGTCATTATATTGGGCATGTCTCAGGTCACTGTTTTAGCCTGCTTGCTAGTACTATCCCCCACTGTGGACTTAAGTCATTTTCAGTGTTTAGTTGACTAAAAAGCAATACTGTATCTCTTATCCTTATTGTCTATCTTTACCTCTCTACCTCCCTCTGTCCATCTAGATTCCCTGGAGCACCTGCAGGGCCGTTCTGCCAGCCTGTCCAGTGATGACGTAGTGGGCGTTAGTCACGACGTGTCCCACTCCCTGTCTCTTCCCCGGAGCTCTACGGTTCCCTACGACACCCATACACACACCCCGACCAAGAGGAGTGCGCCCCGGCCGGGCCGCCACCGAACCTCCTCCCCTGGCAGCGACATGGTCACCTTGGAAGAGTTCCTGGAGGAGAGCAACACCCTCTCTCCACCGACTGTAAGAATAGAGGGATAATGTGTCATTGGGAGATGGATGAATGGTTTGGGATGTGGATGTACTAGCTTAGTATGGTAAAACGTAAAGAGTGCATTCGGAAAGTATTCAGACACCTTTACTTTTTCCACATTGTTATGTTACAGCCTTATGGATTAAATTGTTGTTTTTTCCCCCCTCAATATATATACACAATACCCCATAATGACAAAGTAAAACATTTTATAATTTTATTTTTATTTTATAAAAAATAAACTGATTACATTTAAGTATTCAGACCCTTTACTCAGTACTTTGTTGAAGCACCTTTGGCAGCAATTACAGCATTGCGTCTTCTTGGGTATGATGCTACAAGCTTGGCACACCTGTATTTGGGGAGTTTCTCCCGTTCTTCTCTGCAGATCCTCTCAAGCTCTGTCAGGTTGGATGAGGGGTGTTGCTGCACAGCTATTTTCAGGTCTCTCCAGAGATGTTAGATCGGGTACAAGTCCGGGCTCTGGCTGGGCCACTCAAGGACATTCAGAGACATGTCCCGAAGCCACTCCTGTGTTGTTTTGGCTGTGTTTTTAGGATCGTTGTCCGGTTGAAAGGTGAACCTTTGTGCCAGTCTGAGCTCCTGAGCGCTCTGTAGCAAGTTTTCATCAAGGATGTCTCTGTACTTTGCTCCATTCATCTTTCCCTCGATCCTGACTAGTCTCCCAGTCCCTGCCGCTGAAAAACATCCCTACAGCATGATGCTGTCACCACCATGCTTCAATGTAGGGATGGTGCCAGGTTTCCTCCAGACATGACGCTTGGCATTCAGGCTAAAGATTTCAATCAAACCAGAGAATCTTGTTTCTCACGGTCTGAGAATCATTTAAGTGTCTTTGGCAAACTCCAAGCAGGCGGTCATGTGCCTTTACGGAGGAGTGGCTTCCGTCTGGCCACTCTACTATAAAGGCCTGATTGGTGGAGTGCTGAAGAGATGGTTGTCCTTCTGGAAGGTTCTTCTATCTCCACAGAGGAACTCTGGAGCTCTGTCAGATTGACCATCGGGTTTTTGATCACCTCCCTGACCAAGGCCCTTCTCCCCCGATTGCTTCGTTTGGCTGGACGGCCAGCTCTAGGAAGACTCTTGGTGGTGCCAAACTTCTTCCATTTAAGAATGATGGAGGCCACAGTGTTCTTGGGGACCTTCAATCCTGCAGACATTTTTTGGTACCCTTCCCCAGATCTGTGCCTTGACACAATCCTGCCTCGGAGCTCTACGGAAAGTTCCTTCGACCTCATGGATTGGTTTTTGCTCTGACATGCACTGTCAATAGTGGGACCTTATATAGACAGGTGTGTGCCTTTCCAAATGATGTCCAATCAATTGAATTCACCACAGGTGGATTCCAATGAGGTTGTAGAAACATCTCAAGGATGATCAATGGAAACAGGACGCACTTGAGCTCAGTTTCGAGTCTCATAGCAAAGGGTCTGAATACTTATGTAAATAAGGTAATGCTGTTTTTTTTTTTTATACATTTGCAAAGATGTCTAAAAACCTATTTTCGCATTGTCATTATGGGGTATTGCGTGTAGATTGATGAGAAAAATATAGATATTTCATTGATTTTAGAATAAGGCTGTAATGTTACAAAATGTGGAAAAAGTCAAGGGGCCTGAATAATTTCTGAATGCACTGTACATCAGCCACTGTAAGAACTTGCACATTCTATGCCATAAAGTGATGTATGGTGGTTTGGCATGGATGGAATTGTGCTTATAGCTTCTAGTTTAATATGACACATCCTGAGTTAATTTTCACAACCAGCTATAAGCGTATAGTGTCATAGGGAAATGGATGAAAGGTTTGGGAAGGTGTTGTGGCTTCATATAGTCAATTCAGATTTTTTTTTAATTATGATACATTTAGTTAGATTTCTCAGCCAACCTAGGCAGGCTCCTAGAAACAGCCTCTAAAATGTCAATGGTCTGAATTACGTTTATTTTACGTTGGCTAATGAAGAATACTGAACGGGTCTCTGTCTGTAAGTCCCCCAGTCTCAGATATAAGGTCAGGTTTCGTTCTGCGTTGAGTGATGCTACATAAAGCACCTCTCTCCAGCCCCTCTGCAGGAGAACTCCTCTCCACCAACAGCTCCTCTGACTGAGGCTCTGTATTGGTACCACCAGGGTGATGGATGGGTGGCACTGTTCGTTTTTGGTCATTCACCTCACTTTTAAACTCGCACAGTAAATAAAATCGTCATCACTTAGTGGTCATACTGTGGCAACGGGGCTTCAATACCACACGATGTACATTTTTCTTTCTCGCTCTTATTCACTATCTCTTGTTTTCTTCCTACCTCTGTTTTGAAGAATGTAGAGATCAATCTGATTCTCGGTTCCCTGACTAACCGCTTAAATCAGTGTAAAATGGGTTAACACACCTAAAGTTTTTGCCTCCAAACGTGACTAAATATGATTGAGAGCTGTTCATGCCTAAACGCACTCACATTTACCTGCATCCCAAAGTGTCAATCAACATCTGAGCAGTGATGTTACCTCCCATAGTCCCTCTTTTTAATGGTGCAGGTAGATGAGACCAAATCAATACTTCTTCCTCATTAGATTAGCTTTGTTTTCTCATCATGTCAGTGGCTGTTAGCCCTGCGAGCAGCAGGCCGCTCTGATTGTCTTGCCATTAATGTAATATAATTGATATAGCGCTGCAGTGAGATGTGTATGGCCCCTGGCGTTGTAAACACATTCCCTAATGAATCTGCATCATAGAGGCATAGGCAGACAGACCCATGGGCCATATTTCCAGGAATTTTTATACTCTTTAACAATAGACAATCTAAACAAGCACTTCACTGGTTGGATCAGTCCTGAGTCCCATGTTGTCTGTACAGTAATCCAGGAAGTTGAACATGGACAATAATAGCTTTGGATGGATTCCCTCTGTGTGATAAGGGTTTGATGTTGAAGTCTTTACTTTCTTGATTCATCTAAGTGCTGTGTGTCGGTCTCCCTCATCCCTCCCCTCAGGTGCAGACAGGCAGTCGGGAGGACCTGATGGAGGACTACTTCAGCAGAACAGGAGAGCGGGAGAGATCCACCTCTGGCCGGCCCCCTCCTCTGAGAGATGGAGCCAAGACCCCCACCAGCTATGTCACGCCCACCGTGAAGAGAGACACAGACCTCCAACGGGCCGGCGAGGTGCCAGGCAGGAACTCCAAACCAGGCCAGAGCGTCAGGCCCATCGTCCGGCTCCCTGAGGGATCCACCTCCACACCCCAGTCCCAGACCCTACCCAACCGGGCCAGCCACGGGTTAGGAGCAGGGGGCCTGCCCTCACCCCTGGGACCCCCTGCACCCCGTGGAGGTGGTCTGGGCAGCAGCAGTCTGTCTCGGACCTTCAGCCTGGCCTCTGCTGACCTGCTGCGCTCAAACGGTCCAGATAGCTACCGGACAGACAGGGAGGCAGGTGGCTCACCCAGCCAGAGTGGCGGTGGTGGAAGTGTGGACGGGGTGGTCAGGAGGCCTGGGGCTGGAGCCATGGCCAGGGAGCGCCCCCAGTCTGCCAGGCTAGCAGGACCCTCGGACATAGACCCCCGCAGGCTGCCTCTGGCTCCACCCAAAGAGGAACCACTCAGCCTGAGCCTTCCCCAGCACCACTCCTCCTCTCTATCCTTGCAGCCCGAGCGATACGGAGGAAGAACAACACCAGGCTCCATCCCCAGAAACAACGGACCCAGCACCGGACAACAACAGGGACGGCCCAACCCCCAGCAGAATCAGAAGAACCATCGTGGGGAGGTTGCCATGGTGACGCCAGTCAGGGCAGTGCCGGCTCTGAGACTGGAGGAGGAAGAGGTGCAGCGCAGGGAGGCGCGGCTACAGGCGGACTCCCCATTACTGAAGAAACCGGAGGTGGGAGGAGGAGGGGGGCTGAGCTGTGGCACAGAGGAGCCCCCCACGAGCACCCCTGCCTCCCCAGACCCCAACAACGACCCCCAGACTGTGTGGTATGAATATGGCTGTGTCTAGGAGCCGTTAGTGTAGTTACAGACCACAGCCTCAGTACTGTACAAACACTGTTCTTCCTGCTAAACCACAGGATGTCTGGCCTGGTCTTATCTGGCACTCCTAGGCTGGTCCTTACTGTACTGGATATAGCCTTTATGATTTGAAACTTTTTGAAACTTCCTAACTGGTTTAAAGCTGTAATCTTTAATGGTGAAACAGCCAACAACAAAGAAGTTACTGCAAACAACGAACACTGTTTTTCCCCTCAGACATCATTACACGCACGACAGAAGAGCAAAATATGTACTGCTTGTTTTTTTTACCATGCCGCGCAACATCTTCTCAGCTCGGTATCAAAAACAATAACAGGGCTGGCGTGGCAGCCAGTGGCGCTGTTTCCCCATAATGCGGATTCTATCTTTAAAGCTTCATAAAGGAAATGGTGCCCCGAGGGGACCACCTCAATTATCACACCACAGCTGTACCCAGCTGGCAAAACATATGGTTGATTTGATTTGCATGACCAAGGGACCGCCGGTACCGCGGTTACATTAGCACATGAATGTACATGAATGCTTTGAGGAAGACAAAAGGCACTAGGGAGCGACGAATGTATTTTAATATTTTTCTATCGGACACCGCTGATCCCCCTCAGCTCTCTGTGCACTGTATACACAGCCTTGGCCAAGAAGTTCTATTCTGAATCTGAAAAACAAACATTTTGGGGAAGGAGAAAAGAACCACTCCCAGAGTAATTGCATGGTAATTTCTGTCCTCCATCTTTAGGAGCTTAAGGACAGACAGTGTTTGATTGTCTCAACACAGCCTCAGAGTGACACATTACTGGAAAAAGGTCTGCTCCAACTTTGAACATACTGTTTTCTGTTGTGGCCTGTGGGTGACCAAACTATGGGCTTTGTGAAACTGGCTTGTGGGGAGCATGTAATTCATCCCGTATCTGTCCTTGTGCACGCGAGGCAGGATGAGAAAGTAGAGGGAGAGAGCACCGCACTGACCAACTTCCGAAAAGAGGAAAAGCAGGGCTTTTGTAGCAAGAGAGGGGACGCTTTTTAAATGAAAGGAGTGAAGGAGGATAGAGAAAGTGATGGAGGATTGCGAAAGTGATGGAGATGGAGTGAAAGTGAGTTTTTTTTTTTATATGGACAAAGAAGGAAATGGTGACATGATGATGAAAACAGATGAAGATGAGAGTTACAGAGATTGGTCAGGTTGAGAAATGAAACGGTGAAATATTTCATACTGTCCATGACTGACCACCGTGAATGCCCCCAGAAACTAGTCTCTATACCAGAGCTCTCCAAACCTGTTCCCGGAGAGATACCCTCCTGTAGGTTCTCTCTCCAACCCTGTTCCCGGAGAGATACCCTCCTGTAGGTTCTCTCTCCAACCCTGTTCCCGGAGAGATACCCTCCTGTAGGTTCTCTCTCCAACCCTGTTCCTGGAGAGAGACCCTCCTGTAGGTTCTCTCTCCAACCCTGTTCCCGGAGAGAGACCCTCCTGTAGGTTCTCTCTCCAACCCTGTTCCCGGAGAGAGACCCTCCTGTAGGTTCTCTCTCCAACCCTGTTCCCGGAGAGATACCCTCCTGTAGGTTCTCTCTCCAACCCTGTTCCCGGAGAGATACCCTCCTGTAGGTTCTCTCTCCAACCCTGTTCCCGGAGACATACCCTCCTGTAGGTTCTCTCTCCAACCCTGTTCCCGGCGTGATACCCTCCTGTCGGTTCTCTCTCCAACCCTGTTCCCGGAGAGAGACCCTCCTGTAGGTTCTCTCTCCAACCCTGTTCCCGGAGAGATACCCTCCTGTAGGTTCTCTCTCCAACCCTGTTCCCGGAGAGATACCCTCCTGTAGGTTCTCTCTCCAACCCTGTTCCCGGAGAGATACCCTCCTGTAGGTTCTCTCTCCAACCCTGTTCCCGGAGACATACCCTCCTGTAGGTTCTCTCTCCAACCCTGTTCCCGGAGACATACCCTCCTGTAGGTTCTCTCTCCAACCCTGTTCCCGGAGACATACCCTCCTGTAGGTTCTCTCTCCAACCCTGTTCCCGGAGAGATACCCTCCTGTAGGTTCTCTCTCCAACCCTGTTCCCGGAGAGATACCCTCCTGTAGGTTCTCTCTCCAACCCTGTTCCCGGAGAGATACCCTCCTGTAGGTTCTCTCTCCAACCCTGTTCCCGGAGAGATACCCTCCTGTAGGTTCTCGCTCCAACCCCAGTTGTAACTAACCTGATTCAGCTAATTATTAGAATCTGGTGCACTAGATTAGGGTTGAAGTGAAAACGTACAGGACGGTTAGAGTGCCCTGCTATATACAGTAGAACACTGTCAGTTTTGATGTCTTCTATATGCATATGATGAATATTATTTTCCAAATTCATTCCAAAAAGCACTATACAATGAAGTAGATAATGAGTCTGAACACTGGATACATTTTTACTACAGAAAACGAGTACATTATCGACCAGGGGTTAAGGGTTTGTCTTTTTCATTTTGAGTTCTTGATAGTGTTGAATTTTAGTTTTTTAGATACTGTCTGCTACCCAGCTCTAAAATGGCAATACGACTCAATGTATTTATGTTCCCCTCGATGATAAAACTACAGTATGTCTGCATGTTTTTTTTTCTTGTTTTTTTTCTCACCTAAATGTGTGTGTTGTGAAGTGAACAGTGTGTGTTTCATTGTAAGGGTGGTGTTTGAATTGTGCACAACCTCATTAATTCAAAAAGTATCTATGCGTTTTCTGTATTAGTAAAAAGTCAGTGGATAGAATTCTAATTAGACTCCTGTATTAGGTGGATGACTAGTCTGCCTGTGACAGTGTAATATAATGCATCAGATGACTATATAGAGCATGAAAATTGACCATATTTGGCACTTTTCTCTACTAACTCAAATTTCCCTTTCAGCTGTTCTCTTCAGATTGAAAGGTTGGTATGGTTGGCATTCCCAAGAGAAATATCATCTGTTTTACACACACACACACACACACCTATGCACAATACGTGTGCCATCACCATGTGTACAGGTGTCTAAGGTCTTGTCAAACTGGTGCGCAGTTCATGTGTGTAATGTACAGTAGGTTAGAGATTTGATTTTGATAATCATGACCAAACACTACTAAAAAATGACTGGAGTTCTAAAAGACAGACCTACCAACGTGCACAGATACTGAAATGAAAATATTGCAAATGTTTTCATAGCTTAATGTAGATACATAGACCTTTTCTGTCCAAAAACAATGGAAACCTTTTTAAATAAAGATTTGTAAAATGAAGTTTCTCCTGACTCTCTTTGTAGGGCTACACTACATATACAAAAGTATGTGGACACCCCTTCAAATTAGTGTATTCGACTATTTTAGCCATACCTGTTTCTGACAGGTGTATAAAATCGAGCACACCGCCATGCAATCTCCATAGACAAACATTGGCAGTAGCTCCGTCGCGAAGTGGTAGATCGCGCAAGCTCACAGAACGGGACCGGCGAGTGCTGAAGAACGTAAAAATTGCTGGCCCTCGGTTGCAACACTCACTACAGAGTTCCAAACTGCCTCTGGAAGCAACGTCAGCACAATAACTGTTTGTCGGGAGCTTCATGAAATGGGTTTCCATGGCCAAGCAGCCGCACACAAGCCTAAGATCATCATGCACAATGCCAAGCGTTGGCTGGAGTGGTGTAAAGCTCGCCGCCATTGGACTCTGGAGCAGTGGAAACGCGTTCTCTGGAGTGATGAATCACGCTTCACCATCTGGCAGTCCGACAGACATCTGGGATTAGCGGATGCCAGGAGAACACTACCTGCCCGAATGCATAGTGCCAACTGCAAAGTTAGATGGAGGAATAATGGTCTGGGGCTGTTTTTCATGGTACGGACCAGGCCCCTTAGTTCTAGTGAAGGGAAATCTTTACAGCATACAATGACATTCTAGACGCTTCTGTGCTTCCAACTTTGTGGCAACAGTTTGGGGAAAGCCCTTTCCTGTTTCAGCATGACAATGCGAGGTCCATACAGAAATGGCTTGTCGAGATCGCTGTGGAAGAACTTGACAGGCCTGCACAGAGCCCTGACCTCAACCCCATCAAACACCATTGGGATGAATTGGAATGTTGACTGCGAGCAAGGCCTAATCGCCTAACATCAGTGCCCGACCTCATTAATGCTCTTGTGGTTAAATGGAAGCAAGTCCCCTCAGCAATGTTCATTCATCTAGTGGAAAGCCTTCCCAGAAGAGTGGAGGCTGTCAAAGCACCAAGTCCATATTAATGCCCATGCTTTTGGAATGAGATGTTCGATGAGCAGGTGTCCACATACTTCTGGTTATGTTATTTCTGTTACTGTGTTACTATGGTTTGACCATTGTCAAGGTAATATGTCACCATCAGGTTGTTAATACAATGACATGACAGACATCTCTTATGGACAGTTACATGGTAATGGTCACTTTTTCACTTTAAAATGTATGCCAAGCAAGAGCCATTTGATTGCAAAGTGTATCAAACCATACACTATATGCAGAAGTCTACTTTTAATAATTGTCACAGAAAATGTTACTAAAACACATTTTTCACTTGAGTAACAGTGCATATGCAAAGTTTCGTAACAGAATGACAGTAAAATCTTCCTCGGTTTTCTTTGTGACCACATTTCCCAAATATCTACTACAAATTAAGATTCAAAGATGTCTGCAGAAAGAATGGGGCGTCAGCTTTATGGTTATTGAACTACAGTAAGTGAAGTGGATCAACACCTGGTAACAGGACATCATGGGTCGTTGATCTGTACTCTACAGAAATGAATCATTATGAATGTCCCTCCATTATCTTTAAATGTTTGGGTATTATTCTACACACTGGCTATTTATTATAATGAGCTCGACCTCCAAACAAGACCAAATTTGGTTGGTCCAGGCCAGACTAAATCTGTACCAATCATAGATGTCTATATTTCACAAGTTTCGACATCACAGAACAGCACAGTACATTACAGTAGAGTTCAGTACAGTAGAGCACAGTATATTTCAGTTGAATATATTACATACTGTACACTACTCGTGTGTTCTGCACTGAACTATACTCTACTGTGCTGTACTATGCTCTGCTGCAACGTGGTTTGTGACTATTATGAAAGCAAATCATTGCTGCAAAATTAAATATAAACGTTTAATATTTGTTTTCAGGGGCCTTTACTTAAACATTGTGTTTTGATGCATTTCTAATACTTTTAAATACTTTTTCTAGTAGTTTCTTTTAGACCCCTTTTCCATGGTGTGCCCAGAAATCAAAGCCTTTGTCAATCATTTTTCATCCGAAATATTAGGAATAAGCAAACTTATCTATGCCTTCATTTCACAAAAATATACACTCTTCACTTTCATTTGACACCAAATTTGATATACTCATATAAAGTTGGTGCTCTTTGGTACCTTTTTACATGAAAATGACCTTATTCAGCAGTGGCTGCATGGTTAAAGGATAAGCGCTAGACTCACCCACACCGTGCAACTGACGCAAGTTTAAATATTACCAGAGGGTCGTTTCCAACATGAATCGCATGAATAGACACACAGGCTAGGGTTGTAGTGTACTGGGAAGGGGCTAGGAAATTACTCTGAATGATGATATAGTTCAAGAAGATATGCTGACAAAATAAGGCACTAGGGAAACCAGCATTCTTATGATGAAAGTGGGGTTTCTCAGACAGAATATGTGGCACTGAGCCCCATAAATCCCTTAACCACCGTGCCCTCCGGTCTCTAACGCCAGATGTGAACAGTGCCTCCTCTTTCGTGCTACAGCAGCCTTACTTTCGGATCGGCCAATAACCAAGCGCTTGGTTCTTCAGAGCACTGAGAGTTACTGCCGAGAGACCTAGCGACTCTCACCATCAAAGACCGCAAACAGCCTATTTCAAGAGGCGTGGGTAAGGTAAAATATCTTTAGTATATCGCTAATTATTGGCGTTTGTGGCTTAATTAGTCTATTATAGTTTCTCTGCGCTTATTTATCTTTGCAAATAATTCCTAAATGTTGTGCTATTTGCAATTGTACAGTAGGCTTTCCTGTGTTTTGACGTCTGAGGGAAGTAGCCTAGATTGTGTATTATATAGCCTGCATTTGTATGTATCCTATTAACGCCTTCTAAATCCAGTTATCCTATTGAACATCTTTGCAGTAGATGACTTAACGGGAAGCGCATGGTGCTGTGGTGTGTACCCTAGGTTAGCCAGTGGACAACAGTTCTGCATGGAGACCAATGCGGTTAACAGGTGCAAGATTTTGGAAAGGATTTTGTATATTGTTGAGTGGGTAATATCAATAACAGTAATGTCTTTTCTAGCTTTAAAAAAAAATAAACATAGGCTGCTATCCTCGTTGGGGACATTATTCTAAAGTATTTCTTATTCTGGGTGGTATTAGGCTATATTTTTATATTTTACCAAAGTCCAATATTGGAGTATGTATCAAATTCTGCTCAACCGGTGGTGGAATAAGTCTTTTGGGGGGGAGTTTAGCACAAGAATACTAAGTAGGTTAAGAAGTCAAACAAAGAGCAAAAGAAAATATGCCGATGCATATTGGAGCTTCTCAGTGGGCCAAACCATGCCCTCAGTTTCTCTTAGAGGGCCAAGCAATGCCCTCCGGTGACAAAAGTTGGGTACCACAGAGCTGCCAGGCTTCATCTCCTGTGGCATTGGTCTATGAATGAATAGCTTGGCTGGCATTGAGCTATGAACTGATTCAGACTTTGTCTCCTACAAACGCAATCCCCAAATGACTCTTTAGAAAGGAAAGTAGAGACTGCTGAAATTAACCAGACATGAAGTGGATCTCAATACTCATTGGCAACTCAGAGTAGTGCTTTTGTAACAGATTTAAGAACGCACCGGAAACTCACTCCACAGCTAGCTTGAAATGTCACCGATGGATCTATCCTATTAGTACATTTTGGATACCTCGAACGGTTGGTACGTTGTCAAGGAGGGTGGTGTGTTAGCGAAGCAGAGGTCTTGGGTTAAAGCGTCGGTGTGCGCCGAATCAGGAGGAAGCGGTACTCTCTAAGTAAGCAATGTGCGGTCATTTACAGTGGTGCTGTGACCTAGATCTACAGTTGCACTCAGCTCAACGCTGGGGTCACTGTTAAGGAAGTTTGAGGGATGAATGTAGCACATGGGGATGTGTGAAGCTTAATCTTCAGCCTGAAGTGTCCTCACCTGCTCCAGCGAATAGCTAGCTTTTCATGAGACGCAGAAGCTTCAGGAGAGCAGTCACTTGTTCTAGCAAGGCAGGGGGCCTGGGTTCGAGCTTCGGTGTTAGAAGAGTCAGGAGGAAGTGGTACTTCCTGAGCAAGCAGCGTTACATCCTTTAAACTTCCAGTAAGATATTAGCTAAAGGTCTGATTGTGCTGTAATGTTTGTATTCTGCTAATTTATTGTTCAGTCTTTATTGGTCTGGTGCTGGTAGAGCAAGTTATGGTATGCACTTAGACTCCTCTTTGTGACCATAATGTCAGCCACATCCTGCAGAAAGGACAGGGAATGTTGTTATTGATCTAAAATATTAATACTAGAAATCCTCCTAATGCAATATCAATCAGTAGCTAATGTCCTCGTAAACCAATTATGATTTGGTACTGTACTTTTGCCCAATGGGATCACACAACAAAGGACTAATGTGAGTGTACATTATGATTATAATGAGGGTGGTTATAATGACCAACTTGCTGCCTGGTACACCTGTTGCTCTCTCTGCTTCTCCTCCACGGCTCTGTAATTGCCCCTGATGGGATATATAAATCTGTATTTAATTGAACTGAATAGAACCAGAGAAGGATATAAGCCTGTGGAACAGGCATGGGCCATGTTCCAATATCCACACTAGCATAACACTTCAAATTAGAATGCATTACCAATACAGCACATTGCTTTTTTCAAGTGGTATGCTGGTGTGGGTATTGGAAGAACTGTTTTTGGTTCCGGGTAGAACCCTTTTGGGTTCCATGTAGAACCATTTCCACAGATGGCTCTACATGGAACCCAAAATGGTTCTACCTGGAACCAAAAAGGGTTATCCTATGGGGACAGCCGAAGAACCCTTTTGGAAATATTTTTTCTAAGTGTATAGTCTTGCGTGTGAAAATACAGAATGACCACATGTTGACGCTTTACTTGATTTCTTGTGGTTTGTGTCTGAAATGGGAGCCAATAGGACTCTGGTCAAAAGTATTGCACTATAGATGGAATAAGGTACTATATAGGAAATATGGTACATTATATAGGGAATAAGGTGCTATTTCAGACACGTACATAATTCCATGTCAGACGTGATTAGACTGAATTAGCCCAGATAGGACAGATTTGTTATTCCAGGCTTGTCTTTATTGAAAAGGGATGCTCATTACATGCTAAGGGTCCACTGGGAATTACAGGACTTGTTGTGCGATGCATGGACCTGCCTGTAAACATCAGCCTCAGCCTGAGCACCTCTATAGGGTTGGCTGTTCCTCGACTACAGAGATCTGTTGTATGAAATAGGGAACACAGGTTAAACAAATATTTGTTGTGTTCAGCACAACGTAGTTAAGCGTTTTGCAACCAAATGTGTGTTCTAAATGGTTTCACATTTCCTGCCTACTGAACACGCCCGTGGCTACACATCACTTTCAGTGGGGATGGTTTATGGCTTTGTGTTGATCCAAATCTCAAATCTGCACATGGGCATATTTAGACAGGTTATATGAGGACAGAAGTTAGCGCAGAGTAACTGATGGACATGTTCATTTTGGAATAATATCACAGTGTAGGAAGGACCAGAGGCTAATGATGTGTTTTAATATTTCGTCACTTCATTCTTGAATAATAATGTTGATTTGAGACAAACTCCTTGTTCTTCAGCAGCACATGTTACTACTCCAGGCATGAGTACAGTACATCTTGGCCACATGGGGGAACTTTATCAAATGTTGGTCATGTGACATACACTATCTTGCTTGTCCCGTTTCCATGGTTTCTGGGTTGACTATCTTGTATTTCTGATATACAGCCACAGTAGTTCCAATTTAGTTTGCCAAGGTTGCATGCTTAGGGATGTTGGCAGACCCACTAATCACCTGGTAGCAAGGCCTGGCCAATCAATACATGCAGTCCAGGCCAGCTAGTAGAGTGCAGACCTCACCGATCTCTGCCTGTGTGATAAAGCAGAGAATCATTTCACATAGAACAGCAAAAGCTCTTGGGAAATCACACCAGCTAGTGTGTGTAATTCATCATGCCCGAACAGAGCAATGCCCTGTATTTTAATGCTCACACCCTGAATGTTTTAGTGTTGTTACTAGTGTAATTAAACTGTTACTACACAGGCATAATATAAGTTGTTTTCATTAGGTTTGTCATTCATGTGTTAATGTTTTACAAAAGAGCATATGGCTTACCTGAGAAGCTGTGAAGTTTTGACTGGGTCTAAGTTATGTTGAGATCTTCTCTCTGTCCTGCAGGCCTTTTTGTGGAGGGCTAGTCTGAGATAAAGTTGGGCAAACTGTTCCCTGTACTCTCCTCTGTCCTCCTGAGGTCACTCACAGCAGCACAGAAGAATCACTCTAATTGGAGGTCTGGAGTTATTAAGTTAAGCTTGCCAATAGTTGCAACTGTAACAGGATACTGTTATGCTATTTGTGACCGACCGCCTTGATTCGGTCTTATGTAGCAACATTTTAAATGGTGTTTTTTACATTGGATAAAAGCAGACACACAGCTATAAAATTGTATATCATACACTACAGTTGAGGAACAATGGGGAAAGTCATTTGAGAAAATGGCCCTTGAATGCTTTGGTACCTAGTGGAGAGCTCTTCTTTGTCTATACCAATTCAGCATTGTTCACATCCCTTTAAACCAGCCCCAACCATCTCTTTAAGGATTCACATGTGATGTCATGTGCTAAAGAGTGAGGGATGTAGTAAAGATTAAGACCAAAAGTGGTAAAAGTAGAAGCCTAAAATAAGGAAAAAATCCAGGTAAACAGAAAGTGTCCAAATATTAGATGACGCTTACCCAGACTCTTGCTAAGTGGATGTGTCTCTAAAGCGAAATGGTTACTTGCATAGTAGCAATATCAAAACTAGGTGGTGTCAATTCTAGAGAGAGATCAAAATAATATACTGTATATACAAGAACAATATCAATGATACTGGTGATTTGGTAGTTACAGTTGAAGTCGGAAGTTTACGTACACCTTAGCCAAATACATTTAAACTCAGTTTTTCACAATTCCTGACATTTAATCCTAGTAAAAATGCCCTGTCTTAGGTCAGTTAGGATCCCCACTTTATGTTAAGAATGTGAAATGTCAGAATAATAGTAGAGTGATTTATTTCAGCTTTTATTTCTTTCATCACATTCCCAGTGGGTCAGAAGTTTACATACACTCAATTAGTATTTGGTAGCATTGCCTTTAAATTGTTTAACTTGGGTCAAATGTTTTGGGTAGCCTTCCACAAGCTTCCCACTAAGTTGGGTGAATTTTGGCCCATTCCTCCTGACAGAGTTGGTGTAACTTCCGACTTCAACTGTAAGTTATATGCATACAATAATGGGTAAAGTGGCAGAGCAGCAGGATAAAAAAATAAATAGTAGCAGCAACGTATGGTCTGTGTTAGGAGAGAGTCATGTGAATAGAGGCACTGCAGACAGTGCTGATGACTGAAAACTCACCACCAGTGATGAACTGGTCTGTCCGAACAACGCATGAACAAGGGAATCTATTCGGAGAGCCTGTTTCTGTCCTGCTCTTGACTTTGATGCAGGTCATGTGATGTCTCTTCGTCGCAAAACTCCCCGATCTTCTCAAAAAGAGAAGTTTGTCTAGCTGTGTCCAGTCCAAGTGGTGCTTGTACAGGCAGACCATCTATGGGAGGAAGAATGTCAGCGTTGCTCAGCAGCTGAAACCTGGTCCCAACTGAGTCCGAATGCTCCTTGGAGACAACACCAGGCTCCAGTGCATCGAAGCTGTAACAAAACAAATTGAAAATACATTACAACCTTGCATAACATCAATTCTCCTCCCAAGTTTAGATAAGAAGAATAACCTCATGCAATGAAAATGATATTCACCTGAAGTGCTGGTACTGCTTGATCTGTGGCAGCAGCCTGAAGTACGGAGTCAGGTGTTGTTACCAGCCATAGCTTTCCACCAGCACCGTACCATCCTCCAATCCAACAAGCTGTGGGATGTTGACCCCTGTCACAGTGCTGTCCTAAACAACACCAGCAATCTCAGGCAAAAGTGTTCACTCTGGTCTTTCTAGAAATGTATAATATCTGAAACTGTAGCTAGACTCTTAACTGTATACATGGGGCTCCCGAGTGGCGCAGCAGTGTAAGCCACTGCATCGCAGTGCTAGAGGCGTCACTATAGACCCTGGTTCGATTCCAGGCTGTATCATAACCGGCCATGATTGCGAATCCCATAGGGTGGCGTACAATTGGTCCAGCGTCGTTAGGGTTTGGCTGGGGTAGGACGTCATTGTAAATAAGAATTTGTAATTAACTAAAATTATAAAATAAAATGAACGCTTCATGGCAGACTGCAACCCCTTTCATTAAATTAGACGTTGTTTGAGTTTTGTTTGTACAGCTTATTTGGCCCGTTGTGTCTAGTGACTCTGGTTCACACTGACCGTGTGCAATGGCATAAGAATCGTCCTCCTGAAAGTAGTCCATCACAAATTTTCCCACTGACCTTTGTCGATAGCGCCTGATAAATTAAGGGGATCAATGTTATTGGGAGCAGTAGCAACACATTTGCAGTTCTCCATGGCTAACGTTATATCTTTCGGATAAAAAACTGCAGTAGAAAGGATTGCACATAACGAGCAGCTCATTTTATAGACAGAAGATGCTACACAGCAGACCAATCTGAAACTCATCTCTCAGGATGTCCAGCCCATTCATTATCTCAGCCAATCATGGCTAGCGGGAAGGTTCCTGTCTTTTTCTGTGGCTTAACCAACTAGGCTCGTAATTTAACTTTAACTTTATTCATATTTACACATGACATAAAACTTTGTTATTAAGGCACATGGTTAAATAGAACATGAAAGTTCAAATGTTCCAGAAGGCATTTCTGCCAAAAAACGCATTCAAAAAATATATAAAAAAGAAATGCCTCTCCTGTGAAGTCGTGACTTGAGACATATGCCTAGTTTCCTGAAACTAGTCACCTTTTAGGATGAGAGTAGCTATCTCAGATTGTCACAGTCAGCTGCTAAAGCCTTGTTCTTAGTCCATGCATTATTATATTACTCTTTCAAAGGACTCTCATTGTATCATTTTGATTTCAGGAACACAATGACAAAACACAAATCCTTGTGACATTTTGTTTCTTCTTCCAGACACTACTGTGTCCCCATACCGTGACAGTTGTTGCTAACGTGCGCTAATGTGACTATTATGACGTTGTAAGTAACAGCAAACTTTCCAGGACATTCACATGTCTTTATATGGGCAGAAAGCTGCACTGTTCAATTTACAGTAGCTATTACAGTGAAAAAAGACCATGCTATTGTTTGAGGGGAGTGCACAACAACAAACTTACCACAGCAACTGGTTTGATATATTCATCTCTGAAGGTAAATAATGTACTTACATTCAGTGATCTTGCTCTGATTTGTCATCCTGAGGGTCCCAGAGATAAAACGTAGCATAGTTTGATAAAATACATGTTTATATTCAAATGTAGGAACATGGTTCTACAGTTGAAACCCATGCCGTCTCTGGGTCCGCACCCACACTGCCCGGCCATCTAGATGTGTGAAAGTTAATGTATAAGCTAATAATCCATCATGTATGACATTCCTGGGAGTGTATAAACTTACATTTTGTATTACCATATCATTTGTGAATGTTGTCTGTAGTTATGTACTTGAAAATGTATCAATTGACCAGTTCGGCACATTTGGGCAGACTTGATACAAAATACTGTGCAGTATTGCAATTCTTCACTGGGTCAATCTGAAACTTTGCACATGCAATCTAATGGCCAAAATCGAATTACCAAAATCTAAATTGCGCCTAAACCCCTATATTACATTATGGCCTTTCTCTTGCATTTCAAAGATGATGGAGAAAAACAATTATAGAAAATGCATGTTTTTTTTTTTGTATCATCTTTTACCAGATCTAATGTATTACATTCTCCTACATTCATTTTACATTTCCACAAACTTCAACGTGTTTCCTTTCAGATGGTAACAAGAAAATGCATATCCTTCCTTTCGGTCCTGAGCTACAGGCAGTTAGTCATTTTGGGTGAAAATTGAAAAAAAATGTCAGATTATTCTTAGTCCGTGCATTATTATATTACTCTATCAAAGGACTCTCTTTGTATCATTTTGATTTCAGGAATTCAATGACAAAACAAAAATCCTTTCCGTGTGACATTTTGTTGTTTCTTCTTCTTCCAGAGCTGAGTGAGTGGAATGGCCGGGACTGTCGTTGTTTTGAGTCAAACTCGCTGTGCTGGGCCCCACAGCCTGGTACTGTGTGGGTGCTAACAGAGAGGAACAAAGCATGTGGACCACGTCTGCCATGACAGTCAACATGTCTGAGGCTGAGCCAGACCACATTAACTGCACCATCAGCCATGAGATCCACCAGTACCTGTTCTCTGTGGCCTACATCCTGGTTCTTTTGATTGGTGTTCCCACCAACGCCTACTCCCTCTACCATGCCTGGCTTCAGCTGAGAGACAAGAACGAGCTGGGGATCTACCTACTCAACCTGACCGTGTCAGACCTCCTCTACCTGGCCTCTCTGCCTCTCTGGCTGCAGTACATCTTCCAGGGAGATGACTGGAGACAAACTGAGTGGCTTTGCCAGCTGTGTGGCTTCCTGCTCTATGAAAACATTTATGTTAGTATCGGGTTCTTATGTTGTATCTCTATAGACCGTTACCTGGCCGTAGTGTATCCATTCCGCTTCACAGCTTTTCGAAGTATGCGGGCAGCCACGTTGGCCAGCGCCTTCATCTGGCTGAAAGAGATTGCTGTGGGTGTTGTCTTTTTCAGACACAAAGAGCTAAGCAGAGACAGCACCAACCAATCGGTGTGCTTTGAGCACTACCCCATGCAGCCGTGGGAGTACCCAATCAACTACTACCGTTTTGCCGTTGGCTTCCTGTTCCCACTAGGCATCCTGTCCGTGTCGTATCTCCGCGTCCTGCGTGCAGTCGGAAAAAGCGTAGGCACGCAAAGCACCCAGAAAACGCGCATCAAGAACCTGGTGACCAGCACCATTGTCATTTTCCTGGTGTGTTTCTCTCCATACCACGTGTTCCTGCTGGTGCGTACCATCTTAGAAAGAGACTGCCCCTTCATAATCAACATCTTCAACTACTACCACGTCTCCCTGCTGCTCACCAGCTTCAACTGCGTGGCCGACCCAGCGCTGTACTGTTTCGTCAGTGAGAGGGCCCAGCAGGGGATCCAACAAGCCCAGGAGGCCTGTACCCAGGCCCTCTGCTACTGCTGCCGCAGGGGACAACACAGCCCCGTCACAGCCACAGGTACAGACTCCGAGGTGGCCACCTCCAACGAGAACAGAAAAGTCTCAGTCACACTTCTGACGTCTAGTAGTAATATTAATAATACATGGGTTTTATGAAGCTCTTTTGAAGGACCTAAAGACACTTGAATAGTAGACTAGGAGCTAGGGTTGGATTTGGATGAGAGAGAAGGTTGGGAAAAAAATACATACAGTGACAGAACATTGGACATGAGACATTGGGCAATGATATGATTATGGGCAGTCCCATGAGCAGTAACGTGAGGTTCATAGGAACCCATCAAATATGCTGTCAAATGAAAGCTAAGAGTCTATATTTTTGAGAAAATAACGCATAAATACATTTTTCAACCATTTCCAATGCAAAAAATGTGGAATAAGCAAAGGCTTTGATTTCTGTTCAAACAGATAAAAAAGGGGTCTTATAAAACATCTACCAGAAAAAGTCTTAAAGGTATTAGAAATACATCAAAACCCAGGAATGTTGCAGTAAAGACCCTTCCAAGTAATATCTATATATTTAGTTTTGCAGAAATTATTTGACGTCTGTAAGTTTAAGGAATGTTGCCTAGTGTCTTGTCATTCTCTTACCAGAAACATATTTTTAAGATATTTTCTAATTTCTCTCCCTCATGAGGAGGGAGAATAATGAAAGTTCACATAAGTAACAATTTAAGGTAGACCCACTGGTTTTAGTGTCTTTACTGATAACAATTTGGTTTATGATTTATTAAGTGATTTAAAACGTGTCATTTTGTTACCAAATTGGTAACGGAATGACTGCAACTGAATTGGCTGCAATGGGAGTTCATACTAGTTGCAAACCAGGTGGGTCATATGTTAATGTCCTCCCTTCCACTGGCATACTGTTATGTTCAGCTCATAACTGTTTTCTTTCTCTTTCCGTTGTGTGGCGGTCAAAGCAAGAGTGTGAAAACAGTCTGGACAACCCCGCCCCTGTCTCTCTTCTCTCTCTCTCTCTCCAGTTGAAGTCACTTCTCCTGGTTCTTATTGACACCTAGCCATGACTCTCATGAGCCCTCTCTATTTCCATTTACTGTAACCGGCCCTCTCACCCACTGAGCACCGACTGACACCGGACGTCTATGGACGTGGAAAAGTAGTTTACATTTTGTCAGTCCAAATCTAAACCAGTCATAGATGTCTGTTTCTACTGTACTGTACTGACCTTTACTGTACTGAACTATACTAGGCTGTGCTGACCTTTACTTTTCTGAACTATACTGTACTGTACTGACCTTTACTGTACTGAACTCTACTGTACTGTACTGACCTTTACTGTACTGAACTATACTAGGCTGTGCTGACCTTTACTTTTCTGAACTATACTGTACTGACCTTTACTGTACTGAACTCTACTGTACTGTACTGACCTTTACTGTACTGAACTGTACTGTACTGACCTTTACTGGACTGAACTCTACTGTACTGTACTGACCTTAACTTTTCTGACCTGTACTATACTGACCTTTACTGTACTGAACTGTACTCTGCTCTACTGTGCTGTATTTTGATGCTGTACTTTGTTGTCCAAACGTGTGAAACAATGACATCTATGATTGGTACAGATTTGGTCCGAACTGGACCAACCAAATTTGGTCTTGTTTGGGGCCGGAGCTCATTAGAATAATAGCCATTGTGTAGAATAATACCCAAACATGCAAAGAGGGATATTACATTTGTTCTACCTTTGTGTACTTTTTCAGGATACATCACAATGAGGAGAAGGACATTCATAATTATACACTACGGTATAATACAGATCAGGGTCTCATGATGTGACCATCTGTTTCCGGGTGTTAATCCACTTCACTTACTGTAGTTCAATAACCAAAGTAAAAATAAATCTAACTCAAGTTGTCATATCATAGCTGACACCAATTCTTTCTGCAGACATCTTTGAATCTTAATTTGGAGTAAAACATGGTCCAAAAAAACTGAGGGAGATTATATTGGCATTCTGTTACCAAACTTTACATCTGCACTGTTCTTCGAGTAAATGTTTTTGTAAAATATTCAGTGGAAATTGTTAAAAGTAGTCCTTGTGCATAGAGCTGTATGTTTTGTTGAACTTTGCAATCAATGTTTTTTGTCTGGCATACAGTCTGTGTCATTCAGTTACCGTGGCCTTGGACATATGACATAGTAAAAGTGTTATAATTAAGGTATAACATATGAATATGATGCTTTTTGTTTTTAAATGAATGTTTTATGCTTTCTTTAACATGTGCAGGACACATGTACATGTGATGCTGCCTTGTGTATAAGCCTGAGTTGAAAACTATCTTGCTTCTTTCTGCAACATTGTCAGGTTTTTATCTTTCATCACATTATGTAATATTCATTGTGTGTTTTTGGTTTTGGGAGTGACTCTGAATTCATACGACATATCAGCACAGGTACGACATATCAACATAGCCTCTTGACCAAACTTATCTCTATTTCCTGTTTGTTTATTTTTAAGTACACTGAACAAAAATATATAAAGTGTTGGTTTCATGAGCTGAAATAAAATATCCCAGAAATGTTTCATACACATAATAGCTTATTTCTCTTAAATGTTGTGCACAAATTTGTTTACATCCCTGTTAGTGAACATTTCTCCTTTGCCAAGATAATAATCCACCTGACAGGTGTGGCATATCAAGAAGCTGATTAAACAGCATGATCATTACACCTGGTGCTGGGGACAATAAAAGGTCACTCTAAAATGGGCAGTTTTGTCACACAACACAATGCCACAGATGTCTCAAGTTTTGAGGGAGCATGCAATTGGCATGCTGACTGCAGGAATGTCAACCAGAGCTGTCATTTTAGGGAATTTGGCAGTACTTCCAGCGGCCTCACAACTGCAGACCACGTGTAACCACGCCAGTCCAGGATCTCCAGTACCGGCTTCTTCACCTGCGGTGTTGTCTGAGACCAGCCACTCGGACAGCTGATGAAACTGTGGCTTTGCACAACCAAAGAATTTCTGCACAAACTGTCAGAAACCATCTCAGGGAAGCTCATTTGTGTGCTCTGCCTCCTCACTAGGGAATTGACCTGATTGTAGTTCGGCGTCGTAATCGACTTCACTAGCACGCTGGAGAAGTTTGCTCTTCACGGATGACTCCCAGTTTCAACTGTACTGGGCACATGGCAGACAGCGTTTATGGCGTTGTGTGGGTGAGCGGTTTGCTGATGTCAACGTTGTGAGCAGTTCCCCATGGTGGCAGTGGGGTTATGATATGGGCAGGCATAAGCTACGAACAATGAACACAATTGTATTTTATCAATGGCAATTTAAATGCACAGAGATACCGTGACGAGATCCTGAGGCCCATTTCGTGCCATTTATCCGCCGCCATCACCTCATGTTTCAGCATGGCAATGTACGGCCCCATGTCGCAAGGATCTATACACAATTCCTGGAGTTGTGAAAATGTCCCAGTCCTTCCATGGCCTGCATACTCACCACAAGTCACCGATTTGAGCATGTTTGGGATGCTCTGGGTCGACGTGTACAACAGTTTTTTCCAGATACTGACTGTTTTTCTGATCCACACCCCTACCTTTTTCTTTTTAAGGTATCTGTGACCAACACATGCGTATCTGTATTCCCAGTCATTTAAAATCAGAGATTAGGGCCAATTGAATTTATTTCAATTGACTAAATTCCTTATATATAATGTAACTCAGTAAAATGTTTGAAATTGTTGCATGTTTCGTCTATATTTATGTTCAATGTACAAGTAGTTATGTTCAATGTACAAAATCCCTCTGGGATTCTTGCTGCTCAATATATGTGAATTGCTCCCAGTTTCAGGGGTACGTAAGGATTCCTCAGCTCAGATTCATAACTGATGGTGTGTGGAGAGCATAGACATACTGTATATACATACATCATTGGTTGAGAGCCTAAAGGGAAGCATCAGCACCGGGTCAAGCTCAGTAGTACCCCAGAGGTCTTGACTTACTTGACTTCTGTGTTTAGCATAAGTTGTTCACAGTGTTCTCTACTGCACTCTCTTTCCCATGGGTTTATCCTGCCCCTCTTAAGGATGTCTTAGTTGGAACTGCCCCATGATGCCCCCATCCCTTTTCCTGTTCCCATGTCTTCCCAGGCCATGTCCTGGCTACACAGCCTGAGTATTTCCAGGTTAAACTACCCACATGGGAACTAACGTAGCTGACCTTTCACACTCTGCACAGATTATTTTCTGCTGCATGTTTTCCCTCCTTATATTAGGAGTTTGGTTTTAAAGTACCACATCTTCCCAGAACAGAGAGCGAGCGAGAAATAGGCTTTTCAATTGTGAATTATGCAGTTGTAAATCACTGAAGGATGGACTGGCTGTTCTAAGCGGTCAAACATTGAGACATTCAGAGTTCATAAATCAAAGTATTTCAAAGCAGAACAAGAACCCAGGGGTCAATAAATTCACACAGAAGGAGCCAGTGTAACAATATTGTTGACTCTTATATAATATTTCACAGGGGCTCTAATGGGATCAAATGTAATTTGTTTAAATGTTGTATGTTTAACCACATCATGAAAATATGAACATAAATCTGTAGAGCAAGTACTGTAACCAGTTCATTGGTTTAATTTTATTTTCTCTTGCTGTTTGAGGGATTTGCTTTGTGACCATGCAGTCATGCCTGACGTTAGCAGTGACACACTGTACTCAGTGATGCATGAAATGCCTTCTCGCTGCGTGTTTTTCTTCTTCTGCTGAAGTTATGACCTCTTGCTGTTTCCTTTCATATCAGTTTGGTCTAATCGGAAATGTTCTCTTCACATCTGTCTCATATATCCGGCAATACCTCTGTTAGCCCGGCACCTAGTGGTTAGCTCAACAAGTAGAAGGAAGTAGAGACGCTGTTGCACCCTCTTGACAAGAGTGGTGATGGTGTTGGTTCATGACAATGTGGACACCGAGGAACTCTCTGATACAGTCCCATTGATGTGGATCGGGGCATGTTCCCTCCAATGCTTCCTGAAGTCAACAATCAACTCCTTTGTTTTCTGACGATGAGGGAGAGGTTGTTGTCATGACGCCACAATGCCAGTTCACTTACCTCCTCCCTATAGGCTGACTTGTCGTGGTTGGCTATCAGGCCTATAATCGTGGTGTCGTCAGCAAACTTGATGGAGTTGGTGTCGTGCAAAGCCACGCAGTTGTGGGTGAACAGGGAGTACTGATGACACAACGCTGTGTTGAGTCAGTGTGGAGGAGGTGTTGTTGCCAATCCTCACAGCCTGCAGTCTGCCTGTCAGGAACTCCAGGATCCAGTTGCAGAGAGTGGTGTCCAGACTCGGGGCTCTGAGCTTGGTGTCGAGCTTGGAGGGAACAATAGTGTTGATTGCTGAACTGCAGTCAATGAACAGCATTCTCACATAGGTGTTCCTCGTGTCCAGATGTGTTACGGCTGTGTGAATAGTGATAGAAATGGCATCTTCAGTGGGTCTGTTGGAACAGTAGGCAAATTGGAGTGGGTCCAGTGTGCCTGACATGCTGGCCTTGATATGGGCCGTGACCAGCCTCTCGAAGCACTTCAGGATGACATAGGTGAGCACAACGGGACAATAGTCATTTGGGCATGTCACGTTGTTATTCTTGGGCACTGGGACGATGGGGGTCTCCTTAAAGCAAGTGGGGACTACAGCCTGGGACAGGAACAGCTAAAAGATTTCAGAGAAGATGCCCGCTAGCTGGTCAGCACACACTATGAGGACACGGCCTGGGAGGCCATCTGGGCCGGCTGCTTTGTGAGTGTTTACTCTATTGAGAGTTTTCCTCACGTCAGGCTCAGAGAGCAAAAGCACCTGGTGGAGGTTAGGTTCAGTACACATCACTGTATTCTGTATCAGAACGTAGGCTTGCACTCTTTCAAGTATCGTAGATTGATGCATTGCACTCTTTGTTTATAAAGCCCTCCTGCATAAACTTCCGCCGTACCTTACTTCATTGTTAACAGATGTACAAGATGCCAGACCCTGTCTCAGGGATGGCTAACTCTGGAGATCCATTCAGTTGGGTTGATCTGCTTTTAGTTTTTATGGAAGTACTTAAGTAAAAATACTTAAGTTCTTCTTGAGTAGTTTTTGGGGATATCTGTACTTTACTATTTATATTTTTGACACCTTTTACTCCACTATATTCCTAAAGAAAATGTACAATAGGTGTACTGAACAAATTTGCCTCAAAGACCGGTAAGGTCCGTCAGAATAGATTGTCCTCCAACTTGGACATTTTGGAAAACCATATAATACCAAATTCGGTATGTAGGCCCATGCTACATATCTTAACTTAGTTTGAGAACAGCTAAGGGATTTGTTAAGAGATGGGTGAGTTAGTGATAAAGCAGGAAATCAGATGCTATGTGTCCATTTAAATCCTTTGTGAATCCACTTCACAATGGCATAACAGCTTGAAACTGTTTAGGGTTACCGAAGACATTACCATGATGAACCATGTTAAGTTTGGCATTGACATCATAAAAAATAAGTAAACTATTAATAATTCACTTTTGACGATGTAACGCTAATAATTAAAATAATCATAACATCTTCTTGTCATGGTCTAAAAGTCTGATTCACTCTGAATTTAATCTTTGTCAATAGTCCCTAAAGAGTTTGAGAAAATAACATTGATGCATTCAAAGATGCTAAAAATACTAAAGAAATCTTCTTCTCATGAACCATAGGACCAAATGACACCACATTTGGAATGTAGGCCTATCGTATGTCTTAACTTAGCTAAGGAATTGGTCAGATTTTACGTGTCCATTTTAAACCACTGTAAATCCACTCTGATCTTGTCCTTTCTGTCATCCTGTGAACCCCATTCATTGCTGCTTCCAGCTATATTTTATGATTGTGTTTTGCTTTTCATGTATTGTTGTGTATTATAACATGCATTTTAATGTGTATGTGGATGTGTTGTTAATGTGTATGTTGTATTTTGATGTGTATTGTTGTGCTAAACAGGACTCATCTGGAAAAGAGCCCTTGGTCTCAGCATTGACTCCCTGTCAAAATAAAGAAGGAAAACATTTGTCATGATGGTTGATGTATGGAGTCGTGTGGATTCCTCTGTACAGTTGTTCTCTGGAAGAGAGGGCTTTCATGTAATTTTATCTTATTCAGATCTAGGGTTGCAAAAGAAGGGTATATCACTGGAAACGTTTTAAGTTTACTAGTAAACTACCCACATTTTTTACTTTTTTAAGGATTTAAGACATCAAGTGGCCCTTTTGGGTACTTCAGATTTTTACAGGTGTCTAATTATCTCTGTCCCTCTGTGTGGCCTTATCACATGTAAAATGTATTAAATAATTCAATAAGATTTTCAACAACAACAAAAAACAATGTTAAATATAAACCATCAACTTAGTGAATACCGTTGTTTAGTATTAGGGTTTCAGCATGAAATATCTGTATTTTACACACTTGTTTATTTTACTATGTCAGTATGTATTTGTTTTCAATGTTTTGGTGTCAAACTGGTGGCAGTTTTGAAAAACATAAATAGTTGGAAAAGTTGCAGAGTTAATTGAAAATAATGCCGTTGTTGATTACAAAAACGAGTTGAATCAACTTTGTTTTCATGTAATTTTAACCCCAAAATATTAACTGATTGGACTTGCCAAAAGTGATCAAAATAAGCGAATTTTGTCTTTTTTTTCACCCAATTTTTAACCTAAATCCAATGATAGGGTTACATTTTTGTCCGATTCCACTTTGTATTCACGTTACATCTCAACCAAATGTAAATCAAAACTAAACTTTGAACTGACGTCTGTGCCCAGTGGGGAGATGCTTTTTTTATTAGTTAGGCTATTTTCTCTTATAAACTCGATGGTTCGAGCCCTGAATACTGATTGGCTGACAGCCATGGTATATCAGACCGTATACCACGGGTATGACAAAACATTTTATTTTTACTGCTCTAATTACATTGGTAACCAGTTTATAATAGCAATACGGCACCTCGGGGGTTTGTGATATATGGCCAATAAACCACGGCTAAGGGCTGTGTGCAGGCACTCTGCGTTGCGTCGTGCTTAAGAACAGCCCTTAGTTGTGGTACATTGGCCATATACCACACCTCCTAGGGCCTGATTGCTAATTGAACCATATGGTCTATCTACTAGACACTCATGGACAATGTGGAGACCAATATTAAAAAGTGATACTCTCTCGCATATATGTTATTCAAGTATTAATTTCCAAAATTACTGGAGATTCCAATAACTTTGGTAAACTACCGGTAGCTTTTTCAACCCTATTCAGATCTCTGCTCTGGCATATTTTAAGAGTAAAACAAACTGTCTTGTATGTGCTCATATTTTACCTTCTCTTTCACCTGTGAAGGAGTGGTGCCTTGGCAGTTTGGATTTGATTCAAAATACAACTACACACTTCAAAACACATTTCAACAGACTAATGCATCTCACTCCAAACACACTTGTTAGGGTATGACGGACAGAGACCGAATCAGAAATGCACGCACACGCATGGCTCGGTGGAACTAGAGTTAAATTCACACTGTAATTTTATCAACTAAGCAACTAATTCCATCATCGAATAATACTTAACATTCTCAGGTGTAGCCAGTAGCTAACTAGCTAATGAATATCCTTGGTTTATTTATTTCCCTAGCAACATAAGCTTCCTTGGACGATATCAACTTGACTTTGAGTGAACCTAAAGGGCTTCATTTGGAAAGGTCACACTCAATGTCATCGCTTTCTATTATATCCATGTTAGCTAAGAAAATAACAGATTAACTAACTGTGTGACTGAGTGTGAGCATAATGTTGGAAGTCATTTTTTGGCTGGAGAATACAGTACGTCTACTGTCTTTGCAAGGTTGCCTGAAACCATACCATGTGTTTATCAGACTGTGTTGACTGTATGAAGTGTGTGTGGAAGATTTGTTTTAGACAGATCTGTGTCTGACTTGGCTCAGTTGCCTGGGGAGAGAGGGATGGAAAGTCAGGGAGGGTGGCCCTAGCATGGCACACACTGGCACTGGTATTGACAGTTGATGAGATCATGTTAGAGCGCAGACAGTGGGGCTCTGATTCTAACCAGATGTCAAGAGCACTTCATTTATTAAAATACACTGCATAAGCTGTTACATCATAAATCAGTATTACAACAGTCAATCGCATACAAGTGAGTTATGATTTCCAATACATTTCATATTTACACCATTAATATTACTAAGGAAATGTGTGTTTAAAAAATCTAGATACAGTTGAAGTCGGAAGTTTACATACACTTTAGCCAAATACATTTAAACTCAGTTTTTCACAATTCCTGACATTTAATCCCAGTAAAAATTCCCTGTTTTAGGTCAGTTACGATCACCACTTTATTTTAGAAAATGTAAAATGTCAGAATAATAGAGTGATTTATTTCAGCTTTTATTTCTTTCATCACATTCCCAGTGGATCAGAAGTTTACTACACTCAATTAGTATTTGGTAGCATTGCCTTTCAATTGTTTAACTTGGGTCAAACGTTTCAGGTAGCCTTCCACAAGCATCCCACAATAAGTTGGGTGAATTTTGGCCCATTCCTCCTGACAGAGCTGGTGTAACTGAGTCAGGTTTGTAGGCCTCCTTGCTCGCACACGCTTTTTCAGTTCTGCCCACAAATTTTCTATAGGATTGAGGTCAGGGCTTTGTGATGGCCACTCCAATACCTTGACTTTGTTGTCCTTAAGCCATTTTGCCACAACTTTGGAAGTATGCTTGGGGTTATTGTCCATTTGGAAGACCCATTTGCGACCAAGCTTTAACTTCCTGACTGATGTCTTGAGATGTTGCTTCAATATATCCACGTAATTTTCTTTCCTCATGATGCCATATATTTGGTGAAGTGCACCAGTTCCTCCTGCAGCAAAGCACCCCCACAACATGATGCTGCCACCCCCGTGCTTCACGGTTGGGATGGTGTTCTTCGGCTTGCAAGCATCCCCCTTTTTCCTCCAAACATAATGATGGTCATTAGGGCCAAACAGTTATATTTTTGTTTCATCAGACCAGAGGACATTTCTCCAAAAAGTACGATCTTTGTCCACATGTGCAATTGCAAACCATATTCTGGCTTTTTTTATGGCGGTTTTGGAGCAGTGGCTTCTTCCTTGCTGAGCAGCCTTTCAAGTTATGTCAATTATAGGACTCGTTTTACTGTGGATATAGATACTTTTGTACCTGTTTCCTCCAGCATCTTCACAAGGTCCTTTTCTGTTGTTCTGGAATTGATTTGCACTTTTCTCACCAAAGTACGTTCATATCAAGACAGAACACGTCTCCTTTCTGAGCAGTATGACGGCTGCATGTTCCTATGGTGTTTATACTTGCGCACTATTGTTTGTACGGATGAACGTGGTACCTTCAGGCGTTTGGAAATTGCTCGCAAGGATGAACCAGACTTTTGGAGGTCTCCAATTTTTTTTCTGAGGTCTTGGCTGATTTCTTTTGATTTTCCCATGATGTCAAGCAAAGGGGCACTGGGTTTGAAGGTAGGCCTTGAAATACATCCACAGGTATACCTCCAATTGACTCAAATGATGTCAATTAGCCTATCAGAAGCTTCTAAAGCCATGACATAATTTTCTTGAATTTTCCAAGCGGTTTAAAGACACAGTCAACTTAGTGTTTTTAAATTTATGACCCACTGGAATTGTGATTCAGTGAATTTTATAAGTGAAATAATCTGTCTGTAAACAATTGTTGGAAAAATTACTTGTGACATGCACAAAGTAGATGTCCTAACCAACTTGCCAAAACTATAGTTTGTTAACACAAATTTTGTGTTGTGGTTGAAAAACGAGTTTTAATGACTCCAACCTAAGTGTATGTAAACTTCCGACTTCAACTGTATATGATGAATTACAGAAGAGGGTTTTAGGACACAGATTGCGGTGGTGATTTGCTCTTAGCAAGTGTTTTGCTCACTGACTCATAGCTAAGGAATACAGATAAAAGGTTACCAAGGCAGCGTTTCTGGTTTGAAACGCATATACACATTCACATACACACACTCCCCTTTCTGTTTTTTTTTAATCTAGAAGCAGAGTGGTAGTGGCAGGAACAGAGCTCAGTCGGCAGCTTGCCACAACGGCAGTTAACTGTCCCTCAGAGCACTGCCTTCTATGTGTCTGCTCTGTGTGTGTGTGTCCTTGTGTGTTTATCTGCCAATTGTGCATGACTGATTCTTTATTTGGTTCTACTAACTGAAGATGAGACATGAAATGTCCGTTGGGAGTTCTTAAGATTGGGAGGATTTGCTTTTCAAATGTAAGAAAACATATTGAGGCAGGTTTTTGCTCTAACCCTCCCCCTCCCTTCGTGCCACACTTCAGTCTGTGATTAGTTAGAAACTGAATCTACCAGAAGGCTGATGCGACAGTGTAAGTCTCAATATTTCCATAATACAAGTAAACACAAAATAATTTTACCTAAGAAGAAAACCGAAACTTTTCATATTGAGCAATTAGGGATTGGGATGTACAATGTCTATCACAAACTAAAACCAGTTTTTATTTTGTTCTATTCGAGTGCCTTGTTTATTCTAGATGAGATCACAGAGCTACATAAACAACTTGATTTGTGGCATTTTTCATATCAGGCTTTAGCTTCAATCATGGGATAATGATGGTTTATAATCTATTACATTTCTAATAAACACGCATTCGGGAGGAAAATTGAGAGCAATCAAATGCACAGCTGCAGCCAACTCCACCTTCTCACAACATGTAAATCAACCACATATCTCAGTTCTTGATTTGATCCAAACATGACAGTCTACAGTGCATTCTAAAAGTATTCAGACCCCTTCACCTTTTCCACACTTTGTTACGTTACAGCCTTGTTCTAAAATCTATTCAATTGTTTTTTTCCCCTCATCAATCTACACACAATACCCTATAATGACAAAGCAAAAACGGGTTTTTGCAAAAACATCCTCTCAAGCTCTTTCAGGTTGGATGGGGAGCATCACTGCACAGGTGTTTTCAGGTCTCTCCAGAGATGTTCAATCGTGTTCAAGTTCGGGCTCTGGATGGGCCACTCAAGGACATTCAACGACTTGTCCCGAAGCCACTCCTGCATTGTCTTGAATGTGTGCTTAGGGTCATTGTCCTGCTGGAAGGTGAACTTTTGCCCCAGTCTGAGGTCCTGAGCACTCTGGAGCAGGTTTTCATCAAGGATGTCTCTGTGCTTTGCTCCGTTCATCTTTCCCTCGATTTTGACTAGTCTCCCAGTCTCTGCCCCACAGCATGATGCTTCCACCCCCATATTTCACCGTAGGGATGGTGCCAGGTTTCCTCCAGACGTATCGCTTGCATTCAGGCCAAAGAGTTCAATCTTGGTTTCATCAGACCATAGAATCTTGTTTCTCATGGCCTGAGAGTCTTTAGGTGCCTTTTGGCAAACTCCAAGCACAAGCAGGCTGTCATGTGCCTTTTACTGAAAAGTGGCTTCCGTCTGGTCACTCTACCATAAAGGCCTGATTGGTGGAGTGCTGCAGAGATGGTTGTCCTTCTGGAAGGTTCTCCCATCTCCAAAGAGGAACTCTGGAGCTCTGTCAGAGTGACCATCATGTTCTTGGTCACCTCCCTGACCAAGGCCCTTCTCCCCTGATTGCTCAGTTAGGCTGGGCTGCCAGCTCTAGGAATAGTCTTGGTGGTTCCAAACGTCTTCTATTTAAGAATGATGGAGGCCACTGTGTTCTTGGGGACCTTCAATGCTGCAGAAACATTTTAGTACCCTTCCCCAGAGCTGTGCCTTGACACAATCCTGTCTCGAAGCTCTACTGACAATTCCTTCGACCTCATGGATTGGTTTTTGCTCTGACATGCTTTGTCAACTGTGGGACCTTATATAGACAGGTGTGTGCCTTTCCAAATCATGTCCAATCAATTCAATTTACCACAGGTGGACTCCAAGTTGCAGAAACATCTCAAGGATGACCAATGGAAACAGGATGCACCTGAGCTCAATTTTGAGTCTCATATCAAAGGGTCTGAATACTTATGTAAATAAGGTATTTCTGTTTATTTTTAATACATTTGCAGAAATAAGAAAAATATTTTTTTTCGCTTTGTCATTATGGGTTATTGTGTGTAGATCTGATGAGGATTTTTATTTTTATTTAATACATTTTAGAATTTTGTTACGCTATAACGTAACAATGTGGAAAAAGTGAAGTGGTCTGAATACTTTCCTAATGCACTGTATATAGAGCTCAAGCTTTAAAGAGCGACTGCCACTAAAAAGAGACTTCTGGTTTTGAAAATGGCCTATGTGGCATCGATATGAGCCAGAAACATTTATTCTAGTGTCAAAATTGACTACAAAGTGTAAAAAGTATCATTTTGGTCATAAAGTCAGTCTCATCCAAAACCTGAGATTTGAGAGATGATGGGACAAAATGGTATGACATGGACTGAAAGGCACCGTAACAGTTTTCAATGGGTTGGGTTTAAAATGTTTAATCCTGCTCACATCCTGTCTGTGCCTCCCTATAGTGTCCTGTCTTACTTTAACAGTGGAGGGCCTCTGGCCCCATGCCTAAGATCTGCATGTGGTGAAGCATAGACATACACATAAAACTAGTATAGTCTAGGGCTGGGGCCTAGACATTCTTACCTTGGCTACATTCCTGGCCCAGGCCTTTGTGGAGGTACCTACAGTACCGCTAAGTGGATGGGACCGAGACTGAGGATGTACAGAGCACAGGCCACACTGTAGCCTCCACAGTTAAATACTTCTACAACACAGAGAGAGACCGGGTTAGAGAGGATGAGATTCAAAACAGTATTTACTACTTCAATATTTCTCACAGTCTCCCTCATACACTCTTAATAATGCTATCTCAGGATCTAATTCGATTTTCCAAGATGACAAACACAAATGGTAATAGGCACAAATGAGGTAATTAGACCTGCTTCTGTCTTTGCTGTAAGAGTAAACTAATATCACGTAAACCTGGGTCACTATGTCACGTTTCAAGTTTCAGGAACCAGCATTGAGATCCATTTCTGTTATGAAAAGCACTATACAAGTTAAATTATTATTATTATTAAGTGTCATGCGTAATGAATTCATTGGAAATCTCACTCGAGCTGTGTGTACGGAGGACGGGGTGTCAGGACAGCAGCAGTGTGGGGTCAGGGTTCACATAGATGGTCAAACAGAGGAGAGGACACAACACACATATGGAAACTACTTCTGCTCTGGTCTCAATTAATCATGGTGAGAGGATGTCTGACTCTCTGCTTCAGCGAGCAACACACTTCCTGGCTATATGGAAGGCAGTTAGTAATACACAACCCTTGCATCAAACCTGAGACAACCACCCTTCTGCCTGTAAAGGGCACTGGAGAATGTGAGGGCTCCAATCTGCTCATAGGAAATCTAAACACGGTATCTGATAATATAATATAGTAATCATGTAAGAATGGATCGCTAAAGGTGACTTCACACGTAAATACATTTTTAAATAAATACATTCATTCCCAACCGCTGTGAAGGCGAAGTCAGCAGCCATGTCACAGGTTATTAGGCTCCCGTTGGGCATGTGTTCCCTCACTGCCTCCTTCAACTTGCCCACGTCTACCTCGTTCCCTCCATCCCCTATCCTGTTCTCACACACACACACACACACACACTCATTTAAGTCTATATTGAGACAGGCATATTATCGTAAAGATCTGTGTGCATTCTTGGTGGACCTGTCGGTACCTGAATACCGGACTCCATAGCAACTGTACCAACCTGTGGTGCTGATGCCCTGGATGGTGCTGATGCCCTGGATGGTGCTGGCTGTGGTAAACAGGTCATATAGGCTCCACCAGGTGCTTGAGGTTCACTCCTTTCATGCAGAGTTTCCCATTAATACTCTGCCACTGCTTTATATCGCCACCAAGTGGTCAAACCTGAGCATAAAAGACTAAATTGACCCTCATGAATAGGACGGCATTAGAGGTTGGCTGATATGGGTTTGGGTGTTGTTAAGAATGTGTGCGTGTGTTGAAAGCTCACCACCTGAGCTTTTTAGGGTCTCCGTCATGACACAGGCAGTGCTGAGTCTGGGCTGTTGCCTTGGTAACTGAGCAGTGGTACGGCTGTCTTTATCTTACCTTGTAACACACAGGTCAGACTTTAGAGGTCAGCCAGTTGAGATGTTTCTACAACTTGATTGGAGTCCACCTGTGGTAAATTCAATTGATTGGACATAATTTGGAAAGGCACACACCTGTCTATATAATGTCCCCACAGTTGACTGTGCATGACAAAGCAAAAACCAAGCTAAGAGGTCAAAGGAATTGTCAGTAGAGATTCGAGAAAGGATTGTGTCAAGGAACAGCTCTGGGGAAGGGTACCAAAACGTTTCTGCAGCATTGACGGTCCCCAAGAACACAGTGGCCTCCATCATTCTTAAATAGAAGTTTGGAACCACCAAGACTATTTCATAGAAATGGCCGCCCAGCCAAACTGAGCAATCGGGGGAGAAGGGCCTTGGTCAGGGAGGTGACCATGAACCCAATGGTCACTCTGACAGAGCTCCAGAGTTCCTATTTGGAGATGGGAGAACCTTCCAGAAGGACAACCATCTCTGCAGCACTCCAACAATCAGGCCTTTATGGTAGAGTGACCAGACGGAAGCCACTCCTCAGTAAAGCCTGCTTGGAGTTTGCCTGCTTGGAGTTTGCCAAAAGGCACCTAAAGATTCTCAGACCATGAGAAACAAAATTCTCTGGTCTGATGAAACCAAGACTGAACTCGTTGGCCTGAATGCCAAGCGTCACATCTGGAGGAAACCTGGCACCATCTGCTGTTTTTCAGCGGCAGGGACTCGGAGACTAGACAGGATCGAGGGAAAGATGAACAGAGCAAAGTACAGAGTGATACTTGTTGAAAACCTGCTCCAGAGCACTCAGGACCTCAGACTGGGGTGAAGGTTCACCTTCCAACAGGACAATAACCCTAAGCACACAGCCAAGACAATGCAGGAGTGACTTCTGGACAAGTCTCTGAATGTCCTTGAGTGGCCCAGCCAGAGCCCGGACTTGAACCTGATTGAACATCTCTGGAGAGACCTGAAAGTAGCTTTGCAGCGACGCTCCCCATCCAACCTGACGGAGCTTGAGAGGATCTGCAAAGAATGGGAGAAACTCCCAAATACAGGTGTGCCAAGCTTGTAGCATCATAACCAATAAGACTCGAGGCTGTAATTACTGCCAATGGTGCTTCAACAAAGAGTGAAGTGGCTGAATACTTATGTAAATGTGATATTTCCTTTTTGTAAATTATTTCTAATAATTATTTGCACCGGTCAACTGTAAGTGCTGTTATTGTGAAGTGGAAATGTCTATGAGCAACAACGGCTCAGCTGCGAAGTGGTACGTCACACAAGCTCACAGAACGGAACCGCCGAGTGCTGAAGTGTGTATCGTATATAAATTGTCGGCCCTCGGTTGCAACACTCACTACCAAGTTCCAAACTGCCTTTGGAACCAATGTCAGCAAAAAAACTGTTTGTCAGGAGCAGATGCATGCGGCCTAAGTTCACCATGCGCAATGCCAGGTGTTGACTGGAGTGGTGTAAAGCTCGCCGCATTGGACTCTGAAGCAGTGGAAACAGCAACAACTCACCCTGGACAAACAGCGCACGGATGGATACACCTCTACCCTGTGTCCTCTCCAATGATCTCCCTCAGGTCTGTAGCGCAAAGGCTGCTGGGAGAAGGTCAGAGGGCATTGATCAGGGGTGGAGGTGGACGCAGAGAAGGAGGACTCCTCTTGGTCAGTGAGGAACATGCAGCCTGGAGAGGAAGAAGAACACTTAATTGTTCATTGTCAATGGGAAACCAACACCATGTGTGTCTTTTAGCCAGTTGTGTAGTAATATTCCAACCAGGCAGCCAGCAGGGTCCTCTCAATCCTGAAGCTACAGCCCATGTAGAAGCTGACCATGTCCTGTAGCTGACCGCTGTAGGACATCAGGCTGGACACACTGGATACCAGCAGGCTGTCCTCAAACACCCCCATCAGTACTGGCGACATAGAAATGCTTTTGATATTGTACTCCATCTTTTTGTAAAGCAACTTTCGGGTCCCCGGCAGACAGACAGAGTGCTAGGAATACTCTGGAGAGGCTGTTTGAATGCTATTACTGTTGATCAAACAGAAACAGTTCTCTCATTGCCTACTGAATATCAATTGGAAACTCAGTGGAAAATACCCTTACCTAGTTTTCTTTCCTGAGAACATGGACTGGAGCCTAAATTCCCACAATGCAGCCTTGATTTATTTAAAGTCTCTGCACACAGTGAAACAACAACAGTACTTTTACTGCAGTGTGAAATGTCGGAAAACAAAGGGGGAGGAGGGTAGATTTAGTGATTACAAAACGTATTTTAAACGCAGGGTCATGTCCTGGAAATCACTACATGAATACAAGACAGATTATCCTCATGTTAAATCTGCATGGTTAAATCTGCATGGTCACTCAGAGAATTTATTTTGTCTGGCCTGAACTGCAACAGTATATTCTAAACAAAGGCTGTTGTTAATTCACCATGTTACGTGCTCCAACCAGAGAATCTTTTAAGGCATGTACATTTAAGTAAATGTCTGCACATACAAGAACCCTACATGGGTAGTCAAGGGATTGTTTCAAGACATAAAAATCACCATCAAAGTTACATAACACTGTCTAGAGTTATCACATGAATGACTCCTTTTTTTTCTAGGAAAAGCCTGCATTATGATGTTTCAGAACCAATGATCATTGGATAGAACCAGTTCAAGACAGTGCAGTCTGGGGTATTTTGCATGTCTCTGTATGCTCATTTTGTGACGTATTTGTCAGAACATGCATCATTGTACTTTTTGTAGCAATGTTCTTTTTGTAACGATGGTTTCATTGAAACTTAAGCTCATGCAGTGCTTTACTGTGGGTTATACTACTAAATTAGAGATTATCTTTTTTGTTAGCTGTCCAACCAAAATGAATATTTTAAAGGTCTTGAGGAAAATAACACATTGTGACATTTTATCAGGTAACAATAATGTAAATGCCTGCGCCAAAGCCTGCCATCTAATCCTCCCACTGAGACGTTTCTTTTTAACTGTCTAATTGTACTTTTATCCACTGTACATAATGTATTATTGATGACACCTGTACTCTGTTTGACTTTGTTTTTTAGTGTGTCTCAAAACTACATTTGACTGGCCTACATTGTGTATTTCTTTAAATCTGTATTTTGCATTGTTGTATCATTGTGTAGTAAATACATTTTTCTAAACTATAACTCGGTTTGCTTTTTGTACGGTGCAAGTTATTGTGGTATTTCTATTGTGACGATTGTCTGATTAGGTGTTATAGGGGTGTTTCAGGCAGTACCTGATGTCCTCTTCTGTAGTGAGAGGCTGGACAGCCCCACTCCCCAGGTTGTCTCCTGTACAGCAGGGGCAGAGGGCTTGAGTTGGCATTTCAGAACGCCTCAGACATATAGGCTCTTATGGAGCATCACCACATTGGCCTGCTGGTAGCCTGTCAACCAGACGCATGGAAACAGATGAGTCAGATTAGTCACTGAATTGTATTGTATTGTTTTTATTCAATAAAGTAGATTTTTAACATGTGCCTCTATAAGGATAGGGAGAGAAAAAGGGATTCATTACATTTTGGAGCTCCTAACATGCACCAGGTTCCATTCAATAATTAACCATTGTATTAAAACACTAACTGCCTGTAATCCATTATACTGCACAGTAGGTCTAATGAACAACTTGTTACTTTCTTGTCCTTTGTTGCCATGCTAAATGTAAAATTTCACTCTGACAATACAGCTGGTTGAAAATAGAGGAGAACTGTCATTGGCTGAAAATACCATTGTCTTTTGCCTGTTTTGTCATTGATTGGATTAGACAGATTTACAGTACCAGTCAAAAGTTTGGACACCTACCCATTCAAGGGTTTTTCTTTATTTTTTTTTACTATTTTCTACATTGTAGAAAAATAGTGAAGACATCAAAAATATCAAATAACACATGGAATCAGGTAGTAACCAAAAAAGTGTTAAACAAATTTGATATTTTAGATTCTTCAAAATAGTCACCCTTTGACTTTGAGAGATTTTTCACACTCTTGGCATTCTCTCAACCAGCTTCACCTGGAATGCTTTTCCAACAGTCTTGAGTTCCCACATATGCTGAGCACTTGTTGCTTATCCTTCACACTGTGGTCCAACTCATCCCAAACCATCTCAATTGGATAGAGGTCAGGTGATTGTGAAGGGCAGGTCATCTGATGCAGCACTCCATCACTCTCCTTCTTGGTCAAGTAGCCCTTACATTGCCTGAAGGTGTGTTGGAACATTGTCCTGTTGAAAAACAAATGAGAGTCCCACTAAGCGTAAACCAGTTGGCATGGATTATCGCTGCAGAATGCTATGGTAGCCATGCTGGTTAAGTGTGCCTTGAATTCTAAATAAAACATTGAAAGTGTCACCAGCAAAGAACCCCCACACCATCACACCTCCTTATCCATGCCTCACGGTGGAAATCACACATGCAGAGATCGTCCGTTCACCTACTCTGTGTCTCACAAAGACACGGCGGTTGGAACCAATAATTTGAAATTTGGACTCATCAGACCAAAAGGACAGATTTCCACCGGGTCTAATGTCCATTGCTTGTGTTTCTTGGCCCAAGCAAGTCTCGTCTTATTATTGGTGTCGTTTAGTAGTGGTTTCTTTGCAGCAATTCGACCATGAAGGCCTTATTCACGCAGTCTCCTCTAAACAGTTGAGATGTTTCTGTTACTTGAACTCTGTGAAGCATTTATTTGGGCTGCAATTTCTTAGGCTGCTAACTCTAATGAACTTATCCTCTGCAGCAGAGGTAACTCTGGGTCTTCCTTTCCTGTGGTCAGCCAGTTTCATTATAGCGCTTGATGGTTTTTGCGACTGCACTTGAAGAAACTTTCAAAGTTCTTGAAATGTTCCAGATTGACTGACCTTCATGTCTTAAATTAACGATGGACTGTCGTTTCTCTTTGCTTTTTTGAGCTGTTCTTGCCATAATATGGTCTTGGTCTTTTACCAAATAGGGCTATCTTCTGTATACCACCCCTACCTTGTCACAACACAACTGATTGGCTCAAACGCATTAAGAAGGAAAGAAATTCCACAATTAATTAACTTTTAACAATTGCATTCCAGGTGACTACCTCATGAAGCTGGTTAAGAGAATGCCAAGAGTGTGCAAAGCTGTCATCAAGGCAAAGGGTGGCTACTCTGAAGAACCTCATATAAAATATATGTTTTAATTTGTTGAACACTTTTTTGGTTACTAGATGATTCCATATGTATTATTTCATAGATTTGATGTCTTCGTAATTTTTCTACAATGTAGAAAATAGTAAAAATAAAGAAAAACCCTGTAATGAGTAGTTGTGTCCAAACCTTTACTGCAGGTGATCATCATATGAAGCTCTATGTCTCTGTTCTGTAACTAAGATGGAAGTGGTGTTACCTGGATGTCTTACCTGAGCACATTCTAGTGGTGGTGGCTTTGCACAAACTCGTCTTTGCACTGAATACAGTCTGAGTTGGTGAGAGACCTTGTTATACATTGCCATGTCTGAAACATGCTCACACCTGAAATGAGAGGTAGACAACAATCATATACACTGAGTAACTCTACCTACTGTACATGTACAGTTGAAGTCGGAAGTTTACATACACCTTAGCCAAATACATTTAAACTCAGGTTTTCACAATTCCTGACATTTAATCCTAGTAAAAATTCCCTGTCTTAGGTCAGTTAGGATCACCACTTTATTTTAGAATGTGAAATGTCAGAATAATAGTAGAGAGAATAATTTATTTCAGCTTTTATTTCTTTCATCACATTCCCAGTGGGTCAGAAGTTTACATACACTCAATTCGTATTTGGTAGCGTTGCCTTTAAATTGTTGAACTTGGGTCAAACATTTTGGGTAGCCTTCCACAAGCTTCCCACAAGTTGGGTGAATTTTGGCCCATTCCTCCTGACAGAGCTGGTGTAACTGAGTCAGGTTTGTAGGCCTCCTTGCTCGTACACACTTTTTCAGTTCTGCCCACAAATCTTCTATGGGATTGAGGTCAGGGCTTTGTGATGGCCACTCCAATACCTTGACTTTGTTGTCCTAAAGCCATTTTGCCACAACTTTGGAAGTATGCTTGGGGTCATTGTCCATTTGGAAGAACCATTTTGCGACCAAGCTTTAACTTTCTGACTGATGTCTTGAGATGTTGCTTCAATATATTTACATAATTTTCCTCCTTATGATGCCATCTAGTTTGGGAAGTGCACCAGACCCTCCTGCAGCAAAGTACCCCCACAACATGATGCTGCCACCCCCGTGCTTCACGGTTGGGATGGTGTTCTTCGGCTTGCAAGCATCCCTCTTTTTCCTCCAAACATAATGATGGTCATTATGGCCAAACAGTTCTGTTTTTGTTTCATCAGACCAGAGGACATTTCTCCAAAAAGTACAATCTTTGTCCCCATGTGCAGTTGCAAACCGTAGTTTGACTTTTTTATAGCGGAATTGGAGCAGTGGCTTCTTCCTTGCTGAGCGGCCTTTCAGGTTATGTCGATATAGGACTCATTTTACTGTTGATATAGGTACTTTTGTACCTGTTTCCTCCAGCATCTTCACAAGGTCCTTTGCTGTTGTTCTGGGATTGATTTGCACTTTTCTCACCAAAGTACGTTCATCTCTAGGAGACAGAACGTGTCTCCTTCCTGAGCGGTATGACGGCTATGTGGTCCTATGGTGTTTATACTTGCGCACTATTGTTTGTACAGATGAACGTGGTACCTTCAGACGTTTGGAAATTGCTCCCAAGGATGAACCAGACTTGTGGAGGTCTACAATTTTATTTCTGAGGTCTTGGTTGACTTATTTTGATTTTCCCATGATGTCAAGCAAAGAGGCACTGAGTTTGAAGGTAGGCCTTGAAATACATCCACAGGTACACCTCCAATTGACTCAAATGATGTCAATTAGCCTATCAGAAGCTTCTAACGCCATGACATAATTTTCTGGAATTTTCCAAGCTGTTTAAAGGCACAGTCAACTTTGTGTATGTAAACTTCTGACCCACTGGAATTGTGATACAGTGAATTATAAGTGAATTAATCTGTATGTAAACAATTGTTGGAAAAATGACTTGTCATGCACAAAGTAGACATCCTAACCGACTTGCCAAAACTATAGTTTGTTAACAAGACATTTGTGGAGTGGTTGAAACACTTAGGTTGGAGTCATTAAAACTTGTTTATGTAAACTTCCGACTTCAACTGTATATACCCTGGATTTCTGATCCTATGTATTGGCCAATGAGAGGCTTTGAAGCCACCGGTCGGCCATATTGGCACTCCTCAGAAGAAGTAGTCCTCCATAGAAATGAATGGAATTCTACAGTATTTCAATTAAATGTTTCAGGACAGAAGGACATGCATGTATTTAAGTATGTTTTTGTTGTATTGAGAATAGTATACTTCCTAAAAATGATACTTTAAGGAAAACATTTTCTTTTTTGCATATTTAGCTTGCATAATATCATTGAAAATGATGCATAAAGGTGTCTGTTATAGAATTAACGTGGCAAAAACAAATGTAGACATTCATTTATTTATTATTTACAATGGTTGGGGAGTGCAAAGATGGAGGTGCAGTGGCTTCAAAATAGTGCCCCGTCAGTCATCTAGTCTGCGTATGAATCATTGTCACTTACCTTGGTTGTTTTTATATTTGGGGTTTCTTTTTGTGAGAATATAGACAATACTGGATCAGAAATCTCACCACAGATTTTCTAAACCATCTTTGATCTCACAGTGGAGTCAATTCCATAACAATACAACTTATTCAAGCCATCAACCATAAAATAAGTATGCATTACGGGATCAAAAAAATTAATTTAGAGAGAACCATAGGCATTTATGAACAGTATTATTTAATGTGTCCACCATATGATTCTTTAGATAATCATGATTCATATAACAATATACAGAATTATTTTAAAATATGTTGATGATTATTGCTTTACAGTAAAATGCATTGGTTGGATACATCCACTTATAGCAAGACAAATACATTCAAGTTACACACCAATGTCTTAAATTGAAGTTGTTTTCTTAATAACTCTATACCAAAAGGTCTTTATCAATTTGGATGAATGACCTTATGACCCTTCGCTCACAGTGAACCAGGTCACATTTACTCAAGAGGTTGTACATAATTGTGTATGTAACAACAGAAACAAAGAGTGTGTGTGTGTGTGTGTGAGTGCAATGAACAAGTGAATGTGTGTTTGTGTGTTGTGTTCATGCACGCTATGCAGTGCAGTCAAGTTTATGGTCACTTCCACTCAAGTTCTCTTTGACAAAGGTAAACAACAGCAGTGGGTATCTAGTGAGATATGACACTGTGTATGTATACAGAGCTATAATACACATCAGTATAGTGCAGTGTTCACTGACAACATGGATATAACCCTACAGGAGAGCCTCATCCCCACCTAGTGATAATACATGTTTAAACCTAAAGATATCTACTATTCCATTCATTTCAAAATGTATTGTTAAAATTACACAATACACATCCCTTAGTTAATAGGTAATAACAACTAAAACGCATGGCAAAAATGATATTGCCATGACATGAATAGAATAACGTTTTAGGAATCTAATAAATGAAGTGAGATTTAAAAGTGTAAGATATGGCCACTTTCACCAAGACTACTTTTCAAAATGTCCTTGGAGTTCAGAAGAGTTGCACAAGACAAATACAGGTGTAGAGCTCCCATCCCAGCATGACGCTTGCAACGCCAGGATAGCGGGTCCGATTCCCATATGTAAAGTGTATGCATGCATGACTGTAAGTCGCTTTGGATAAAAGCATCTGCTAAATAGCATATTTTATTATATATTACATAACACAACAGGGTTGAGTTCATTTGTCATTGCACCAGCAACTACCAGAGTGTGTGTGCGTGCGTGCGTGCGTAAGCATGTGTGAGTATGGAGTAAACATTTGACAAGTGCATGTGTGTTTGTGTGTGCATAAGTGTTTGCTTGTACTTGTATAGTATCAATGCCTTCAGCATCTTCAATAAAACAATTTGTAATGCATAATATGCTGTATCATCCTTACCTGGTCCTCTTTTTATTGAGATTGCATACATGTGTTTATATTATATATACCACACACTGCATCCAATGTCTGCTTTTCAACACAGAAAACAGTGACAACACTTTTCAACACTGATACACCACCAACACCCTACACACTCACGACTGACACTGATACAGTCTCCACCCTCTGTTCCCACAGCGACCTCTGAACTGGGTTGTGTTCATTAGGCACCAAAGAGAAGAAAACTGACTGAAACAGGGAGCACCTACTAAACACTTATCCTATAAGAAATGTTCCTTTTAGTTTCAAAATGTTTTCCTTTGTGTGCCCCGATGAACACGACCCATAACGAGGTCAAGAAGTCAGTCAAATGGGCAGAGGGCGAATCGACTCGTAGCTGCCAATATTTGGAGGTCGACGGATGGACGAACAGGGTGATGATCCTATCCCATCCCGCTAAGCTTCTGCTCTGGGGGAGCAATAAATAAACACTGCCTCGCGTCCCATCATGCATTTAGAGAAGACATAATCACAGAGAAAGAGAGAGCCAGGAGGAGGCGAAGGAGGAGGAGAAGGATGATTTGGGGCAGGGTAAGGGGGAGAGAAGGAAGCAGTTTAAAACATTTACGCAGGAACTGCATCCCACCTTGCCCGACTGGCAGAAGAAAAGAAGCACTGGGATCACAACGAGAGGACCTCAGCTTGTGCATGACGGGTCATATTTACATAAACACACACACACACACACACAACATAAATAAGTGTGCCATTGTGCAGCACATCCATGGTCCCAGTCGTGGTCGTATCCTTCCTGGTTTGTGTCACAATAATACTCTCTCATAGCAACCACAGCCAGTGGCATAGGGATCCACTCTGTTTAGACCACTGGGGGGCAGCAGCAGCTCTTCAGCCCTCTGAGACAGACAGACTGGTGCACAGAGAGTAGAGGGAACTGAACAGAGTACAAGCATTGGCCTTGTTAGGAGCTGAAGATATCAAATACACAATATTTTTTGTTGTTGAAACAAATCAACATGACTCAGGTGGACGAGCCTGGCTCTGGAACCTCCAACAGTATGCCAAAATAAATCCATGCTTTTCCTCAGCCAAAGGGCCCAAGTCCTGTTCACTGTACACTCGAGCTATCTGTAAAATCATCATCCACCAAGTACCAAGGGGGACACAGTCTCCCAAGAGGTTTTCTCCTCTCCACAGTGGAGCTGAATACTAATAGACACTCCCCTCCCTTTCTTGCAATCTCTCACCTACTTCCACTCACACTCAAATACGGAACATGGCGTATCAGTCTTGTCTTGGTCAGCAGTTTCTTGCAGTTGGAGAGTGTCCAGAAACAGAAGAAACACAGGTTCTCCCCTGGACTCTCCTCTCCCTGCCAGAGAGAGAGAGAGAGAGAGGATGCTGCCTTCTCCCTTTCTCTCCTTACTGCTGCACCACACAAAGGAGGAACTAGAACGTTGAACCGTAAAAATATAATATATTATATGCCATATATATACTCTAATTATTTTCACACGAAACATCTAAAGTGCAATATGTTCATGAAATGCATGTTCGTTTTCCTTCCAAAGAAAGACGATAATAGAATAAATCAAAATGGCAATAAATGAAGAATTCATAAATATACGGAGGGCAGCTCAGGTCCTTTTCTTTAGTAGGGTTGGATGCCGGTGAGATGCCTGACCAAAAAAAAACTCCCAGACCGGATGAGATACAAACAGAGGAGGAAGGTAGTGTCATGGTGGTCCAGGGTTATGTTGTGGAGACTAGGAGAGTTTCAACCAGGTGGGTTCTGTTTAGAGGTGAGCTGTGTTTCTTTCCTTCTGATGGTGAGATGCGCTCTGCAGGGAAAGACAGAGTAGCCACCCGTTCCTCTGAGTTAGTAAGGAGAATCCATACGGTTCTGTTGGTATCTCCTCCTCTAATTGACAGCACAAAAGCATGTGTAGGTGGTGTTGTTTGGGAGACAGGATATTTTGGATGAATGTAAAGATCTAGGGAACTGTACAATGTGGATAGATAGTGAAGGAATGTAAAAAGGGGTATAGTAAGAGCAGACAATTACGTCTGGAATGGGAAAGGGGTGTGTAAAAGAAGTGTATGTGGGAATGTAAAATTATAGAAATGATTGTGTTAGTTAGTGATTAAGTTTAGATCCAGAGGGCTGTGTGAGTCTATAACTCAGCAGGGACTTCTGTTCTGGTCCAGTGGCCGTCCTACAGCTGCTCCAGACACATGGGCAGATTGACGAAGGTGAAGACGTTGTACTCGATCATGATGGAGAAACACAGGAATATGACGTACATCACCAGCACGTACACACCCAGCTTCAGGTCCAACTTCCAATGATTCACATGGATCCCCAGAACCTGCAGGGCACAGAGGGAGAGAGGAAACAGTGTAAGAGACAGAGATCATGGGAGAGGGAGAGGAAGGGACAGAGAAAGACACACACACACACACAGAGAGTGGGAGAGAGAGTGCAAGGTTCAAAATTGAGAAATATCTCATTTAACTCACTGTCAGAAACACAGAGCCAAGAAGCAGCACCACAGAGTAGAGCAGCCCTCTGCTGTTGATCATCACCTATAGAGAGAGAGAGAGAGAGAGAGAGGGAGAGGTGGAGAGGGAGGGAGAGAGAGGGAGAGATAGAGAGGGAGTGAGATAAATAATCTGAGGTCTAGATCGAGATCAAGAGGCATGAGGGCAAACAGTTCCTGGATGTGCTTCCTTTACCTCAGAGCCATAGTCCACAGCCATAGTCTGTATCGCCCAGGGGAGCCCCAGTCCCACCAAGATATCAAAGACATTACTACCAATGGTGTTGGAAACCGCCATATCCCCAAGACCTAGAGAGAGATCGAGATTAAGATATTAAGATATGGAAAATCCTGTAGAGACCATAAAGTATACTGTACACTGGTACTGTACTCAAAAATGTGAAGATGAGAGAGAGAGAGAGGGGGGAGAGTGGTGCTGTACCTTGACGAGCAACAATAAGGCTGGCGATACAGTCGGGGACACTGGTGCCAGCTGCCAGGAAGGTGATGCCCATAATCACATCAGGGATGCCCAGAGTGTAGCCAATTATGGTGACCTGCACACACAGTCACACATGTAACAGATTAGACAGAAATCTTCCAAATAGCATGCAAAACGCATGGTAGCATGGTTCGTAGTATATCCAGCACAGTGTCAAAGCTTGCTAACGACTAGAGGAGAGAGCTTCCCTACCCGATTGGTTATCGTGGAATCTCGTCACTGACCATTTCTATAAAGTTGGGACTTTTCAACTCACGAAAACAATCAAACGTTTCTTTGCGTCTCCCACAAAACGACAGAGACACGTAAGCTCTAAAGAATCTCCAACGTGTCTCACCATCCAGACCATGAAGTAGGAGAAGACGGCGATCCACACGGTGGAGAGGAAGAAGGAGAGCATGAAGAAGCGTTCCCAGCGAGGCTTGGCACAGTTTGGCACAGTGAAGTAGAGTAGCAGCAGGATGGGCCAGGAGATCAGCCACTTCACCTTCTCCATGCAGCCCCCTGGTGGAGGGAACCAGAAATAGCAGCTCATGTTCCTTACAAAAAAGGGGGTGAGGGTTCAGTTTGAGTAGGGTGTGAAAGTAGTTTATTGGTGTACCAACCAATGTAATGGAAGTTATTACACCCATACATGCATGCAGGCACGCATACACCCACCCACCAGGGATGATGAAGGGTGAATTCAGGGCTTCTCCCTCCTCTTCCTCAGCAGTCTTGTCCTCTGGTATGGTGCCGTTCTCCAAGGTCTCAGGTTTACCATCAGTGATCACCATAGTTTCGTTGTCCACACCGTTAGACGCCTGCACCAGCCTCTGTTGCTGCTCACGCATGCACGCAAACACACACGCACGCACGCACGCACACGCACACACACACACACACACACACACACACACACACACACACACACACACACACACACACACACACACACACACACACACACACACACACTCTGAGCAATGACTTTATGAACTTGTAAAGTATGATGAATATCCCCCAGGATATTTTGACCAATAGAGACACATACAGTGATTATATGATGTGCCAAGTACGATTGAAGCATGCAGGCCACCTATCAAAACTTAAGTGGGCTAGTTATCACTCTAAACTGTACTTCTCTCCTAGCTTTCTACAACAGTAAATTGTTCTAAACTGTACTTCTCTCTAGTAGGCCTTTCCACAAAAGCATATCGTCTTACACTGTAGTTTCTCTCTAATCTCTGATTGGCCAAACGTTCTACACTTCTAAGTAAATCACTTTAACTGAGCTCCTCTCCAATTGGCCCGGCTTCTATCCAATGTAAAAAGTCAACCCCTTGGGAAACTTTAACCCCTTCTGTAACAACTACATATCTGGGTTCTGTGCCAAAGCTCCTCAGCCTGACCCACCTGACTGACCCTGTATCCTCTGACCCCTAACCCTTGACCCCAGTGACCTCGCCCACCTCATTGATGATGAGGCGGCTGGCCATGCGGAGTCGTGTCTTGGGGCCAAAATGGTTGGTGATCATGATGCGCAGGCCGGCGTCTGGGAAACTGTAGTTAGGAGGGCTGGAGTTGATCATCTCATCCACCATCACCACAGAGCCACGACTGTACATCTTAGTGGGCTTCACTGGAGACACAGAGATGGTGAGACAGCATAGACAGATGCATAAAGTAACTTTGGACTAACTCTACACACCAAGCACCAGAAGAAGAAGAAGAAGCTGCAGCAGCAGCAGCAGAAAAAGAAGAAAAAGAAGAAGCTGCAGAAGAAGAAGAAAAAAAAGAAGAAGCTGCAGCAGCAGCAGCAGAAGAAGAAGAAGCAGCAGCAGCAGAAGAAGAAGAAGCAGCAGCAGCAGAAGAAGAAGCATTACACAACCACAAGGTAGGAACCCACATTGGCACACATGCCTAATACACCCACATGCCAGACCAGCCTCTCTCTCATGCACACCCACACACGAAAACACATGAATGCAAGGACGCGCATACACACACACACACTCACATACCAGCCCGAAGGTCTACAGTATGTCAGGAGGTACAATTAAAGTGGTGGCGTGACAGCAGCAGAGTGAGTCCCAATGGGCCCAGTTCAAGGCCCATTGAAGACGCTGTCAGATGGGATCATCAGCCACCGGAGTGACACACACTAAAACCTTCAGTGTGTGTGTGTGTGTGTGTGTGTGTGTGTGTGTGTGTGTGTGTGTGTGTGTGTGTGTGTGTGTGTGTGTGTGTGTGTGTGTGTGTGTGTGTGTGTGTGTGTGTGTGTGACAAACAATAAAACCTCACAAATCACCCCCAAGGTGCAGGGGAGTGAGCCAACTGCCAGGACACAGATTTTCTTTCAATATACACACACACTTGTATAGTAGAGACGCACACTCACACAGATGCAAGCACGCACAGCTACACACACACACATCATACAGGCACGCAGACATATAAATGCCTGCACAGCTACGCACCAACACCAACTCACACACCCTTACACATGCACGTACATCAGAGGAGGCTGATGGTAGGAGCTATGGGAGGACGGGCTCATTGTAATGGCTGGAATGGAATGAATGGAACAGTATCAAACAAATGACAGATATGGAAACCACATGTTTGACTCAGTTCCATTGATTCCATTCCAGCCATTACAATGAGCCCATCCTCCTATAGCTCCTCCCACCAGCCTCCACTGATGTACATGTTGTGACTCTGGAATAATGGGCTACACTTGACACAGCAGAAGAGGGCGAGACACAGAACTGCATAGCACAACCACATCACTACACAGCACAGCAACATATGTCACCAGCTCACAGACCAGGTCACAGCAGGCAGGTAGGTTTAGTAAGGCTAAACAGACAGGCTTTGCTACAGTAGCGACAGGGTTGCCACATGGCAGCACAAGTTCAGCTTGAGTCTACTAGACAGGAGAGGAGACCTCTGAAATATATCACAGCCTCTATCACTGAGAGAAGAGCAGCCACTCGGAGAAAGACACAAAGTCTAAAATAGAGTAAAAGAGAATATATGTATGTAACTGTTTGAAGGATCAGAGCTGAGAGTTTACAAAGAGGAATGAAGATAGTGGAGGAGATAGTGGAGAGGACTGTTGACAATGTTAAACCAGATTGGAAGAGCCAGGAGTAGAAGCTCAGAGTAGTTTCTAGGTTTGCCAGGATAGGCAGATACAGTAGAGTAGTTGTTTTGCTAGAAGGCCAGTCAGAGTGCCAGAGGGTTGGATGAGAGGAAAACATAAAGCCTGCCTGGTTACCCTTACCTGGAGAAAGTAACGGCTTGGACGGATCATCCCATATGTAACTGTCATAACAAGCATTACCATCCTCCAGCTCGCTGCTGATCACTGTGTTACCATTGGCCAAGCTCTTGTCCTCCTTCCCTGTGAAATAGTTCTGGATGCTGGTGTTAAATCTGATGCGAGAAAAGAGAAAAGGTTTACATCTTCAGTTGAAAGTTGAGAGTTAATACACAGTACATTATACTCAACTTATATTATATACTATATATGTGGATTGTTCTATTTGTAGCGTGTGCTCAGGTATGTGTGTGTGTGTGTGTGTGTGTGTGTGTGTGTGTGTGTGTGTGTGTGTGTGTGTGTGTGTGTGTGTGTGTTTGAGGCAGGAAGGAACAGGTCCCAGTGGAACTCACTTCATGATCAGAATGTACCCAAAGTACATCAGTACTAGCACTAAGCTCTCCCACCTGCAGAGACAGACAGAGAAGAGTCAGAATGTCTGCAGGCGCACACACACACACACACACACACACACACACACACACACACACACACACACACACACACACACACACACACACGTACACGCATACGCACACACACACACACAACACACACACACACATCCACACACACACAAACCTTCTGCTGAGACACAAGGAAACACACATCAGGTTACTCACCACACTATCTTCTCATCGTAAATGACCTAAGAAAATGAAACAGGGAAAAAATACTTACACTAACGTCCATACTTTCAAGGGGAAAGAGCATCAACTTTACTTTTCTTATAAAGAAACTCGAAACTCAAACTTAGAAAAACTTGTTGTTGAAATGCATCAAGGGTGCAGTTAATGTCACAAACAGATGGCTATGAGAAAGTAGCACAAAGAACAGTTCCTATACGGTTTACATTAAAAGCAATGACACAGTATGAAGTGCTGTCTAGAGTTTCTAAAGTCTCTATCTCTGTGAGATCTCCAGGCCATCTCTCTCTCTCTTTCTCAGTAAATGGCAGTAAATGAAGGTTAAAAAGCCACTAGAGGGGCTCTCAGTCTAAATGGCTTCATTATGTAAAGTATGATAGTGTGAAAGGGTATGCCGTGTATTCTACAGTACAATACAGAGGTCGTATTTATGAAGTGTCTCAGAGTAGGAGTTCTGACGTAGGATCAGTTTTGCCATTTAGATCACAATGAATAGGATTACATGGGCATATGGGACCTGATCCTTGATCAGCACTCCAAACTGAGATGCTTGATACATATATCCCCAGTTCTCATTATTACAGAGAACCCCACACACACACACACACACACACACACACACACACACACACACACACACACACACACACACACACACACACACACACACACACACACACACACACACACACACACACACACACACACACACACACACACACACACACACACAAGCAGCTGCTAGAACAATCTCCTCCCCACAACCATCTATGAGCTCAGTGGCCTAGACAGTCTGAATGGCCTCATTATGTAAAGTAGACTAGGGATGAGATGATCAGTTACTCACTGCAATCAATGCCAACACAGACAGGGTGTAGTAGAGCGAGTCACGGAACACTGCAAACTTAGTCAGGTATACCACCTGGAGGAGAGAGAGAACGAGACAAAGGGAACAGAGATGGAGAAGAGAGGAGAGAGAGAAAGAAAGAGCGAGAGAGAGGGAGTGTCACGGAACCCTCCGGAACTTTCATTACACACACCTGTCCCCTATTCCTACTGATTAGTATTTGTATAAGTGTGCCCTTTGGTTTCCATTGGGCTTTCGATTATTGTTACATTATCCGTTGGTGCGTGTGAGTACCTGTGCTGTGTGTTTTGGCTTTCGTGCCATTGTGGATTGTGCAGATGATTACGGGTCTCGTCCTGTGTGTTAATCATTGTGCGCGTGTGTAATTTATTCAAGGTACTCCTCTCTCTTTTGTTGTCTTTTTACCCTGTTTTGTTATGTGTTTGTTTGATCTTCGTCCCCATGCCTTTACACAGCATGCCGTAATTTGGGTTTAATAGAAACCCCTATTACGCATTCCTGCGCCTGTCTCTCGATCCCTCATACCAACGTGACACAGGGTTGTGTTCCTCGCCAGAAACTTGTGAAGAACAAAGTAAAGGAAGATATTTTGTTTGACAGAATTTTATAATGTGATTTATTATTGTGCAAATTCTTCTTAGGGATACATTTTTTCATTACATTTTTTTATTTGATTTGCATACAATGATGACAGCCTGGCAAGCAGTGTTGTTAATTTGTTTTGCACAAATACAGTGAGGGAAAAAAGTATTTGATCCCCTGCTGATTTTGTACGTTTGCCCACTGACAAAGAAATGATCAGTCTATCATTTTAATGGTAGGTTTATTTGAACAGTGAGAGACAGAATAACAACAAAAAAATCCAGAAATACGCATGTCAAAAATGTTATAAAATGATTTGCATTTTAATGAGGGAAATAAGTATTTGACCCCTCTGCAATACATGACTTAGTACTTGGTGGCAAAACCCTTGTTGGCAATCACAGAGGCAAGACATTTCTTGTAGTTGGCCACCAGGTTTGCACACATCTCAGGAGGGATTTTGTCCCACTCCTCTTTGCAGATCTTCTCCAAGTCATTAAGGTTTCGAGGTTGACGTTTGGCAACTCGAACCTTCAGCTCCCTCCACAGATTTTCTATGGGATTAAGGTCTGGAGACTGGCTAGGCCACTCCAGGACCTTAATGTGCTTCTTCTTGAGCCACTCCTTTGTTGCCTTGGCCGTGTGTTTTGGGTCATTGTCATGCTGGAATACCCATCCACGACCCATTTTCAATGCCCTGGCTGAGGGAAGGAGGTTCTCACCCAAGATTTGACGGTACATGGCCCCGTCCATCGTCCCTTTGATGTGGTGAAGTTGTCCTGTCCCCTTAGCAGAAAAACACCCCCAAAGCATAATGTTTCCACCTCCATGTTTGATGGTGGGGATGGTGTTCTTGGGGTCATAGGCAGCATTCCTCCTCCTCCAAACACGGCGAGTTGAGTTGATGCCAAATAGCTCCATTTTGGTCTCATCTGACCACAACACTTTCACCCAGTTGTCCTCTGAATCATTCAGATGTCCATTGGCAAACTTCAGACGGGCATGTATATGTGCTTTCTTGAGCAGGAGGACCTTGCAGGCGCTGCAGGATTTCAGTCCTTCACAGCGTAGTGTGTTACCAATTGTTTTCTATAGACTATGGTCCCAGCTGCCTTGAGATCATTGACAAGATCCTCCCATGTAGTTCTGGGCTGATTCCTCATCGTTCTCATGGTCATTGCAACTCCACTAGGTGAGATCTTGCATGGAGCCCCAGGCCGAGGAAGATTGACAGTTCTTTTGTGTTTCTTCCATTTGCGAATAATCGCACCAACTGTTGTCACCTTCTCACCAAGCTGCTTGGCGATGGTCTTGTAGCCCATTCCAGCCTTGTGTAGGTCTACAATCTTGGTCTTGGCCATGGTGGAGAGTTTGGAATCTGATTGATTGATTGCTTCTGTGGACAGGTGTCTTTTATACAGGTAACAAGCTGAGATTAGGAGCACTCCCTTTAAGAGTGTGCTCCTAATCTCAGCTCGTTACCTGTATAAAAGACACCTGGGAACCAGAAATCTTTCTGATTGAGAGGGTGTCAAATACTTATTTCCCTCATTAAAATGCAAATCAATTTATAACATTTTTGACATGTGTTTTTCTGGATTTTTTTGTTGTTATTCTGTCTCTCACTGTTCAAATAAACCTACCATTAAAATTATAGACTGATCATTTCTTTGTCAGTGGGCAAACGTACAAAATCAGCAGGGGATCAAATACTTTTTTCCCTCACTGTAGGCCTTGAGGCCTTGTATATATTTTTTATTTTAATAAAGAAAATTCAATTAAGAATTATGTCTTGGCCTTTTTTAATTCATTAAGAGAAAAACTAGAAAAATCAAGATATATATCGTGAATCATCCAAACCTCTGAGAAAAATGTAGATATTACTTTTAGGCCATATCGCCCAGCCCTAGTTAGAACACATGTATATTAGTTAATATACAGCATCAAACTACATAAATATATGTTAGGGTCCATTATCTACTACCTGGACTTTGAATTGAGACCAAAAAGCAATTTTTTTTTTGAATACATTTTTGTAATATAGCCAATTTTGACTTTGTGGCTGTGGTAACTAGTGACTAATGACAAGTAGTGACAACTAGTGACAGGATTGTGCACGCTTGTCCTGTCAAAAGCAGTTGAGAGTCTTTTAGGCTGCAGGCAGCACTTTAAATGCAACCAGACCCGTAAGGCTTTTTGCTGCGCAGCAGTTATCAGACAAAACACAGCTTAAAAACATGATGACATAATCCTGGCAGTTTGTTGTTTTTGGCAACAACAAAAAGATAATGTGGGCATCTGCCTGGTACACAAAAGGAAGAAAACGAAATGTGTGTAATACAGTAGGCGGGTCATTCCACTAAAAGAGTGCCTTTTGCATCCCTTTGATATTTTAAGTAGAAATTGTGCACCAATATTGCATTTTAAAAGCCTGATATATTAAATGAAGTGGCCTTTAATATAGAACACATGGATTATTCAATAAATCTTTCATCTTTACTTTAAAAAATACAAATATATATGAATAAAGGCTTGCTAAAGTGCCAACATTTTGACATGTCCCTCCGTCAACTGTGTCACTTCTAAAAGGTTTTAACCCACTTAATCCCCAAATTTCTTCAAATTTCACTATCATTGTAAAGCCCTAGTTATACTGTTGATTTGATGTGATTAGTGATTCATTTACATCTGAACGGAACTCTTGTTTCAATATGGTAAAACTATTCCTTTTAAAATATATATTTTTAAAGAAACATTCAACATCTAATAGCAAAATCATACAGTAAAAGCAGGTAGATTGGTTCTACTCTTTATGTTTTTTTTCCTGGTGTTTGGTGGCGGAAAACTGAGTGGGTCGAGTATAACACATCAACACTGTTACCCATAGATACAAAGGTTAGAAATGTTTTAACAATAAAATAATTGTGAAGCAAGCGTTCAATTGCCCATCTCTTTTGTACACAACAAGCCTCCATTCCACTTATCACAAGCGGATTCATTGCTGATTTAAGAAGAAATTGTCAACCCTGTTACTGTCAAACTTGTTACCTTATTTGGCACTTGACAGGCAATAACTATAGTCAATTTGTTATTTAGCCTCTTGAGATGGGAAAACATGTTTTTTTTTATGAAGTTGAACATGTGCTCTTTATGACAGAGTGTTACAATTAGGTGAAATCCCAAACAAATTTGACCAAGTTACACTTTTCAAAATGCACCAAATTGGTGGAACAACCCAGGCCTGTATACATCTAATACTGAATGAGTTATTTCGGGCATAAAATAGCCCCAAATAATTTGTGATTGACACAATGGTCCCCTTCTGGCAGTGTGCAACAATACAGACTGAGGCACATGGGGGTCACGCATGCGCGTGCACACACACACACACACACACACACACACACACACACACACACACACACACACACACCTGTCCAGCGAAGATTCCACACACACCGATGATGCATAGAATGTTGAACACCGCTGAACCCACTATGGTTCCAACACCCACGTCTCCATGAGTGATGAACACACCTTCAGGACAGAAGGAGAGAGGGGGAGGAGAGAGAGCGAGAGAGAAAGGGAGGAGAGCGTGAGACAGACAGAGAGAGAAAGAGAGGCAATTATCTCCAAATATGATCACCTCTTAACAACATTGATCGGAAACCTATATACCGACATAGTGCATTGAACATACAGTCTACATACTACTGAATGTATTTCACCTACTTGTAGGTGAGCATGTTTGCACTTGTACAGTATATACTGTAAGTGTGCTAGTGTGAGAGAGTATGAGCCCATCTCACCTATAATTGAAGCGAACAGCTCTGGTGCTGAGCTGCCAGCAGCCATGAAAGTAGCTCCTGCCACATCTTCACTCAGGTCCAGTTTCTGACAAACACACCGAGGGAGGAAGCACAGTCTCACACTGAAGCCTCGTGCATCAAATATCGACACACAAACACATCACATCAACACGTCAATAACGTAGGGAGAGGAAGGAGGTTGATGGCCTAGAGGAGATTGCTATTGGGAGCTCAATTCACCCACCTCACAGATCTTCTCCAATGACATCACAAAGTAGTCATCACAGACGATGGCCAAGGCCAGAAACATGTAGAGGGCCTGAGAGAGCGAGAGAGAGAGAGAGAGAGAGAGAGAGAGAGAGATGGGGGGTAGAAAAGTGAGAGAGATAGAGAGGTAGAACAAGAAAAAAGAGAGACGAGAGAGAGAGAAGAGTAGAGGGTTAAAGAGGAAATTGTGCTGTGCACAGTGAACACCCTACTACACAACAACACTGAGTTAGAATAGACGCAATTAAATCAGCCTCACTGTACACACATCCTGCTATTCTCTATCCTACCCTCAGAAAGTAGAAAGTTGTCTTTCCCCCCCAAAGAAAAAGGAGAGTCAACTGAGGCTGCATGTTTGATGTGCCTTTTGTTGTGTAAGGCAGCGATGACAGGCTCTGCCCAGAGGGGGCTGGGGCTGGGTACAAACCAACCCGTGTTGTTCACAGCACAGCCCAGGACATCACCGGATAGGAAGATAACAAGTCACAAACAATGACACAGAGTATTAAAAAAAAAGGTCTATCACAGAGCCGCACCACTTTTCCCCGGATGAAGACGTCAGGACTGAGGATAACATACTGTCTAGTAGTGCCTACGGACCAGTACATCACAGCAGGGTCATCTTTTTGGAAAGATATGTGTGCACGGATGGACACACATGTAAGCTAGAAACGTGCACGCATATATGCACATACACACACATACACAGTCAACAACACACGCCTGATTTACTGAACCACATGGTGTTAAACACACACACACACACACACATCAATCTCCTACCGCAAATATGTGCAGCAGGACAGCTCCTCTGGTGCGCTGGTAGGTGGTGAAGACATCCTCTGGGAACTCATTGATGGCTGAAAGAAAACAAAGAAAACAAAACAAAACAAATCTCCTAAGTCATGGGTTGGTTTTACAACACCACAAATAGCGAAACAATAAATAAATACTGAATAAATAACTTGGGCATAAAATGGATCTGAAAAACAGCAACAACAAGCAATCAACTTAATGTACAATTTTTGAGGGCTATTTTGTCTGCAGCAGTTCTGAATCAGGCATTTTGACACTTTATAGAGTTATCCAAAGATATTTGTGCTTTGATCACACTCAATGTCCTGCCTCAAAGAGCGAGAAGAGTCTGAAAGTCCTGCCTCTTCGAATCACACATTAGGAATGTGACCAAAATAGCTTTTTAACCACCTGAGGAACATTGCCAAGGTGCGGCCATTTCTCTCTCAGGCTGATACAGAGAGACGCATCAATGCTTGTATTACAAGCAGGCTTGACTACTGTAATGCTCTCCTGTCTGGTCTACCCAAGAAAGCCATTGGTCAACTGCAAAACATACAGAATGCTGCAGCACGGGTATTGACTAAGACCAGACGAAGAGAACACATTACACCGGTTTTAAGTGTCTGCACTGGCTTGCCTGTGAGTTTTAGAATACATTTTAAGATTATTTTATTGGTTTTTTAATCAATCCATGTTTATGCACCCCAATACATGTCAGACATGCTTTTTAGTTACGTAACCAGTAGGTCCCTCAGGTCCTCTGGCACTGGCCTTGTAACTATCCCAAAGCCTAGGACCAAGTGGCATGGAGAGAGAGCTTTTAGTTACTATGCCCCCATCCTCAAGAATAGCCTGCCAGAGAACCTACGGGCATGATACACTAGCACATGATGCCGTTTTATGAAAATTGCGATATAGCAAGCTAGCTGACTAGCTTTATGGGTGTTATGACAGGAGTATGAAATTGTAAACCAGGCTGTCGTCTTGTGAAACAGTGGATGTAAAGAATCTAGATAGCTAAAGCGTTTACTGCAAATTGAATGTACAATTTTGTAAGCTTGCTTTGCTGATATTTTCCATGCAGATAGATGAAATAACGTAGCTAGCTATGTTCTTGCTTATTGTGCAGTGGAGGATAAAAGTACCTGTATGCCTATGGATGTGTAGCTAGCTATCTAGCCGATCTGTGTATGGACCCAAACGTTTAGTATACATATTAGTTCAGAACCTAGCTATGAACCTCAGCTATCATAGCCAGTTATATCAACTTCAAAACAGTTTGAATGACATTAATGCCTATGGATTGAGTAGAATATAATATAACTTTGTGCCAAGGATCCAAGTCGTATATACATGTAGTTATTACCATGCTTGAGATCCCCACATTGTAGCCTGTACATTTAATATATTCACTGATCATGTACTCTACCTTGGCAAATAAAAGTACAGTTCAGGTATGACTGTCTTTGAGATTATTTTTCAGTCATATCGAACACCAGGAGTATCACATTCCAGTCTTTGTATGATGCTGTGTCTGCACATAAACTCAGCAAAAAAAGAAACGTCCTCTCACTATCAACTGCGTTTATTTTCAGCAAACTTAACATGTGTAAATATTTGTATGTTAATAACAAGATTCAGCAACTGAGACATAAACTAAACATGTTCCACAGACATGTGACTAACAGAAATGGAATCATGTGTCCCTGAACAAAGGGGGGGGTCAAAAGTAACAGTCAGTATCTGGTGTGGCCACCAGCTGCATTAAGTATTGCAGTGCATCTCCTCCTCATGGACTGCACCAGATTTGCCAGTTCTTGCTGTGAGATGTTACCCCACTCTTCCACCAAGGCACCGGCAAGTTCTCTGACATTTCTGGGGGGAATGGCTCTAGCCATCACCCTCCAATCCAACAGGTCCCAGACGTGCTCAATTGGATTTTGTTGGCCATGGCAGAACATTGACATTCCTGTCTTGCAGGAAATCACACACACAGAACGAGCAGTATGGCTGGTGGCATTGTCATGCTGGAGGGTCATGTCAGGATGAGCATGCAGTAAGGGTACCACATGAGGGAGGAGGATGTCTTCCCTGTAACGTACAGCGTTGAGATTGCCTTCAATGACAACCAGCTCAGTCTGATGATGCTGTGACACACCGCCCCAGATCATGATGGACCCTCCACCTCCAAATGGATCCTGCTTCAGAGTACAGGCCTCGGTGTAACGCTCATTGCTTCGACGATAAATGCGAATCCAACCATCACCCCTGGTGAGACAAAACCGCGACACGTCAGTGAAGAGCAATTTTTGCCAATCCTGTCTGGTCCAGCAATGGTGGGTTTGTGCCCATAGGCGACGTTGTTGCCGGTGATGTCTGGTGAGGACCTGCCTTACATGGCCTACAAGCCCTCAGTTCAGCCTCTCTCAGCCTATTGTGATCAGTCTGAGCACTGATGGAGGGATTGTGCGTTCCTGGTGTAACTCGGGCAGTTGTTGTTGCCATCCTGTACCTGTCCCGCAGGTGTGATGTTCTGATGTACTGATCCTGTGCAGGTGTTGTTACACGTGGTCTGCCACTGCGAGGATGATCAGCTGTCCGTCCTGTCTCCCTGTAGCGCTGTATTAGGCATCTCACAGTACAGACATTGCAATTTATTGCCCTGGCCACATCTGCAGTCCTCATGCCTCCTTGCAGCATGCCTAAGGCACGTTCACGCAGATGAGCAGGGACCCTGGGCATCTTTCTTTTGGTGTTTTTCAGAGTCAGTAGAAAGGCCTCTTTAGTGTCCTACGTTTTCACAACTGTGACCTTAATTGCCTACTGTCTGTAAGCTGTTAGTGTCTTAACGACCGTTCCACAGGTGCATGTTCATTAATTGTTTATGGTTCATTGAAACAGCATGAAAAACAGTGTTTAAACCCTTTACAATGAAGATCTGTGAAGTTATTTGGATTTTTACGAATTATCTTTGAAAGACAGGGTCCTGAAAAAGGGACGTTTCTTTTTTTGCTGAGTTTATGTATTACAATTATACACTTCAACAGTGTTTACCAATCTTGGTCCTGGGACATCAATGGTTAAACATTGTAACTAATAGACTAGAAACAGGATTGAACTAGTTAAAGTCTGATTTGTAATTCATATATACAGAAATATCATTAAAAAAACAGTACACTACACTTCCTATGCATCATGTAAATACTGTAAAACCGGTTCATCTCAATATCTAATGCCCTTCATCTGCATTGATCTGATAAACACAGGATAGGTGGAGTATTTCATCAAATGAGAGACTTCATTTCATCCAGTAGAGAATGTGAAACACTTTATTGAAAGCAGTTCATTATCCAAGTGTTATAAAATACAAGCATTATAAATACTATAATTGTAAAATTATAAATACAAGTTCAATCTGTACTTCAATGCACATCTGTTGTGCATTATAAAAACAGAGGAAGAAAGAGGAGGTGGTGAGAGAGGTGTAAAAGACAGAAAGGGAAAGAGGTAAGAACATAGGAGCAGGGAAGGCAGCATATGATTAATGAATCACAGTGCAACCCAAATATTCTCTCAGTTCATCACAATTACATAATAGTGTCTCTAGTCGGCCCGAAGGTTATCTTAAAAGCGGGTGAGGTGGCAACGATGGAACTGGGGGTTGGCATCCTCTGTTACATCAAAACATATCCGCAGACGAGAGACAGAGGGAGAGAGATATAGCATGTTTATGCCTTGTGTTTTCATTTTTTATTCTAACATTGTTAGTCATCATAATAATCAGGAGGTGAAATGCAAAACTGACCTTGGATCGTTAACTCTGGGACTACTACATCTCTATCTGTATTTCAAAGTAAAGCATCTCTTTAATAATACTTCCTGTTGACCTGACCAAGTGACCTCTCACCTCTGATCATGCTGTGACCTCTATGTAGCCAGTTCAGATGTGGGAGGGGTTCACCGACACAGCTGATATAACCTAGAGGATTTAGAGAGAAGAGGAGAGAGGGATGAAGTGAAGGAGAGACTTATTGAGAAAATAAGGTAGTTAAAGGGACAGTGTTCAACAGGAATCTGAATCATGAACGGACACACAAGGACAAACAATATAGCGTAGTTATAGAAATAATGAAGTGTCTTGCTATTCTCCGAGGTTGGCCCTCTTGCCTAAGGTGGAAGGAGCCATGGTTATACACCTGAGCCTGCTTACTGCACAACACAATCAATCAATCAGATTGATACATGAGTGTGTAGGTGTGGGTTATAGGTTGTCTAATTGTTCTACATTTTTTCAATACGGGTGATTTAAAATAGCCTGTTTTGTTTTTTTACAGACATCACACCCTTACCTGAGAAGCAGAAATAAAAGGGAGAGAAACTGGGAATTGAATAACTGCAGTTGACATAGCTAAGTAAATGGAAGAATACTCTTCTTGCAATGTGAATGGCTCTTAAAATAGCCTTTGGTTGTGCATAGTGTAGTCTGGTGTTGCCAGGGAACAGCACCCTCTTTGAAGAAGTAGGAGTTGAAGATCTCCAGCACACGGATTGCCTCTTTTGCTGCGTTGTTGGACCCCATCCTTGAAACATCCTGCAGAGCAGCAGACTTCTCCTCTGACACATGGCGGCGAGCTGCAGATCCACTCATGGTCCTCGTGTCCATCCTCATGAAGTTACGCAGGACACAGGTAGCCTTCACACATCTGAATTCCTCCAGGAGGCAGTCCCAGATGACCCTGGTCACCCAACCTTGCAGTGCCCTACATGTTAACGGTAGGCAATCACTTTGAAGGAATCTCCAGTTACAAGGTATCTGTAGGAATATGGAAGACAATGTAATTATTAGACTTTTACATCACCAGGTCATTGTGGATTACTAAAGTATAATATCCCTGATAACAAATCATGATAACATTGGATTGATAGATGCATGGGCACACATGTGCATGTGTAGCATGTGACAACAGCAGGATCATATCAAGGATAGCATCACAAATGAATACATAAATACCACTTGAAGCTTGATGATGAGTTGATCATTTGAATCAGCTGTGCAATGCTAAGGCAAAAACTAAAATGTGTACCCCTTTAAGTCCCCAGGACTAGGACTGTGAAGGCTACTGCTCTTCATTGGGACCTCTTCATATGTAGACAGGCTTTCATAGCTCTCTTTATCTGAGGACAGAAAACCTCAAGAAACAGACTTCATTATAGTCAGATTACACCGCACTGAATATTATGTTACTATTACCTCCATCCTCACTTCTAGGGACAGGAACTACACAAAAGTACCTGCCCTATCCAGAATAGCCTACTCTCTCATTGACAGTTGGGGCTGCTATCCTTTCACCCTCCTCCATGGCTGTTAGCTAGCTACCTACAAATGCGATTGGAGTTCGTTTTTTACAGTGATAAATACACCAAGATAGCTAGCTAATTTGAAGTTAGGTAGATGGTGATATTTCATTCACTTAGCTAGCTATCTATAGAGTATGTGAAGTTGGCTAGATAGCTAGCTAGCCAACTAGCTAGCTCATTTAGCAGCTCATTTGAGTTAGCCTGCACTGTAGCTAGTTAGCTAATAATACATCATTTTTTTACATTTTCAAAATGTATTTACTTACTTGAATAGGTTCTCCCAGCCATGTGGACAATTGGAAACAGGGCAGCAAAGTTAGTTTGTCACCAGAACGTTTAAGAGGATATTACTATTGAACTATGTACCCATTTAATAACCAGACCTTCATACAAACTTGCTATGCTGAATTCTTGACGCACAATTGAACATGCTGCCATATGCTGCCAGCACGCCCACACCCACAAGCGAGTCACAATGGGCTGCCTAAGCCGCAAGCGGAAATTTCCCACATCTGGTGTACATTCACCATAAGGGGGGGCTGAAACTGTGGACATATTCAAAAGGGCTCTTAAAACACACCTTTTTAGCTCTGCTATTCCTTAGTGTGCTTTTTTATATTTAAGTTTTATTGTTATTCTTTTGTTTTTTATCTTTTGATGTTTGTTGTGTAGTAAATATTTCAGTTTTATTTTGTATTGTTTTTTATGCATGTTTATTTTCCTGTGAAATGCATTGTGTTGCAGCAATGTCTGAAATGTGCTATATCAATAAAGCTTGATTGGATTTGATTTGACAGGGTGAATTTGAGTCTTAACATTCATCAAAGAGTTTAGGTGAGTCTCAGTGCTTTGCCCCCAGAGAAGGCTGGAATAGCATGTGAGTCCTACCTCTGGAAGCCTTGGTGATTAGTAACCATTCCACTAAAGCTAGCTGGGTGAGTCTGACTCCTGACTCTACAGCTAGCTGGGCGAGTCTGACTCCTGCCTCTAAAGCTAGCTGGGTGAGTCTGACTCCTGCCTCTAAAGCTAGCTGGGTGAGTCTGACTCCTGCCTCTAAAGCTAGCTGGGTGAGTCTGACTTCTGCCTCTACAGCTAGCTGGGTGAATCTGACTCCTGCCTCTCGAGCTGTGTGGGTGAGTCTGACTCCTGCCTCTACAGCTAGCTGGGTGAGTCTGACTCCTGCCTTTACAGCTGTGCGGGTGAGTCTGACTCCTGCCTCTCGAGCTGTGTGGGTGAGTCTGACTGTTGCCTCTAGAGCTGTGTGGGTGAGTCTGACTCCTGCCTCTAGAGCTGTGTGGGTGAGTCTGACTGCTGCCTCTAGAGCTGTGTGGGTGAGTCTGACTCCTGCCTGTAGATCTGTGTGGGTGAGTCTGACTCCTTCCTCTAGAGCTGTGTGGGTGAGTCTGACTCCTTCCTCTAGAGCTGTGTGGGTGAGTCTGACTCCTTCCTCTAGAGCTGTGTGGGTGAGTCTGACTCCTGCCTGTAGATCTGTGTGGGTGAGTCTGACTCCTTCCTCTAGAGCTGTGTGGGTGAGTCTGACTCCTTCCTCTAGAGCTGTGTGGGTGAGTCTGACTCCTGCCTCTAGAGCTGTGTGGGTGAGTCTGACTCCTGCCTCTAGAGCTGTGTGGGTGAGTCTGACTCCTGCCTCTAGAGCTGTGTGGGTGAGTCTGACTCCTGCCTCTAGAGCTGTGTGGGTGAGTCTGACTCCTGCCTCTAGAGCTGTGTGGGTAAGTCTGACTCCTGCCTCTAGAGCTGTGTGGGTGAGAGCTATGCTACACCACAGGGTGATCTCCCTCAGGAGCGGTGAGCGGTGCTAGGTTAGGCTCTGTTGCCCAAACGGCCCATCTGTTCCTTGATCGGATCAGTGGCCTCTTCGGCCCCCAGTCTCCTGAGACACAGAGACCCAGCGAGGTCCATGTGTCTCTCTGCAACCTCTCCAACCAATGACATCATTACCTTTGTCACCATTCTCTCTCTCTCTCTCTCTCTCTCTCTCTCAAAGACAAAGTAAGTACATTTTCCTTAATGATGAAGTTATCAGCAAAGTCAGTGCTAGTAGGATAAGACAAGTGTGCGTACTAGTGCAAACAAGTTTGTATCTCTCTCTCTTTCTCTCTCTCTCCCTCTCCACATCATCCATAACTGGCATCTCTCTCTGGTGGGTTGGACAGAAGCCCACTAGACACAAGATGCCCAACAGGGATACAGAAGGGAGACATACAGTATGTGTGTACTCCCAACTCCAATCAAACCACACACACAATGTACAAATACACAGCTAATGGACAGACCTCGTCCTCAAAATAATCTAGGCTGATCAAAATAGTAGCAAATGAATATATCTGTAATTATCAAGTCATAGATAACACTTCAAATCGAATGCTGCAATTCAAAATATTATACTGTACTGACTGAAAATACACTACAGTATATGTATTACAGTATATTAATTGTTCATTATTGACTAATGTACATTATTATCAACAGTACAGTAGTATACTCTAGCATCAGATTCCATTGCAGCCATAGCGGCAGTAGTAGCAGCCTCCCTCCCAGAGGCATATATCAAATGGTGGGGACACTGTAGCCTTGATCACATTTCCAGCAGGCCCTCGGCAGCCAATACCTTCCCCCACTCTCCCCCACCCTCCCCCATAACAGAGGACAGGCCTCAAGGTCACCTCCCGGGAAAGGAGAGAGAAAAGAAGGGAAGAAAGGAAGGGAAGGAGAGGGGAGAGCATCTCTGTGAGCTAGAAGCTAGCTATCGTACAGCGTAGCGTCATCAGCAGCCCGCTGCTCCAGTCCACAGAGCGCTCACACAGCATTTTACTGTCACACCACTAGCACTGTCTGCTAGCCTCACTGTGATTCAACCTGACAACCTATGCTATTTGGAGTCTGCTTTTTGATAGAGTGTGTTCAGAATTGTTATATAAGCTAGAGAGAGTTTAGCAGTTTGGATTTCGCATATCAACTACAGCGTATAAATAAACAGATTCAGGTTGATAAATGTATTGAGAGTATGTCACGACACCGACGGATGGTAGCGCCCCTCCTCGACCGGGCGGCGCTCGGCGGTCGTCGTCACCGGCCTACTAGCTGCCATCGATCCTTTTTGTTTCACTTTCTGTTGGTTAGGTCTAGGTAGGCACGCACCTGTTTTGGTTTAGTTATTAGTAGGGGGGGTTATTTAGTCTAGCAAGGTATGTCTGTGTTTGTGCGTGATTATTTTCGTCAGGTTGTACGTCTGGGGAACAGGTGTTTTTTCCTTCTGCCTGTGGGTTTTGTGGCAGTGTGTTTTGGGCTGCGTCCCTACGCTGTGTTCGGGCTGTTAATGGGTATTTGTTTTACCTTGCCCTGCCCTACCTGTTTTTGGCAAGTGTGGATTATTTATTAAAGACGAGTGTTCACGGACTTGTGTCTCCTGCGCTTGACTTCAACCCTCCTGCTTCCTTGAGCATTCTGACAGAGTAGTTAGTAAATTAAGTGTTTGTATAATAGCCTAATGCTTTGAGATCTGCCTTGGTTTTTTAACCTAAACATACAGTAGCAGTCAAAAGTTTGGACACTGGACACAGATCCCCGCAGTACTGCTGCTCATTCTGTTCACCAGTTCTGGAGGTCTACATCACCGGCCTTCTAGGTGTCACTGAACTGGATCATCACCACCAAACCCGGACTGTCTTATCTCATTACGCACACCTGATTCCCATTCCCCCTGATTAGTATGTGTATATATGTGCCCTCTGTTCCCCATTGTCCTTGTCCTATGTCCGTTGGTCTTGTGAGTCCATGCGCTCTGTTTTATTCGGTTTTTGTTACTACGTGTATTTTTGTGCACTTGTTATTACGGGACCTGTCCCGTGAATTATTTACAGGTTACACCTCGCTCTTTTGTTTTGGGTAGAGAATTTTTAAAAACTATTACATATTCCTGCGCCTGTCTCCCATCCTTATGCAATGTGTCAAACACACCTACTCATTCAAGGATTTTTCTTTATTCTTACTATTTTCTACATTGTAGAATAATAGTGAAGACATCAAAACTATGAAATAACACATGGAATCATGTAGTAACCAAAAAAGTGTTAAACATATCAAAATATATTTTATACTTTAGATTCTTCAAAGTAGCCACCCTTTGCCTTGATGATAGCTTTGCACACTCTTGTCATTCTCTCAACCAGCTTCATGAGGTAGTCAACTCCCCGCTGAAAAAGTTTGAAAACCACTGCCCTAATTATGGAGGTACCTACCTGTGTGCTGTGTGGGACAACTATGCTACCAGCTACTGTTTCTGTGTGTGTGACTTTCTGTGTTAGTGTGAAAATGGATCCGAAGGATGCCTTGGGGATGCATCTCCCACACGTCCATTGGCCTGCTGTGTGCATGCAGAACGAAAATAAGGACTTGGGGATCTGTGACTTCAACAATGCTGTCACTGAGCAGTTCACCCTGAAGGACAGACGAATGGACTAAGGTAGGCCTAAATGCATTTTCCTTTGCAATTTGCAGGTTAGACCTCTGTTGAATGAACATGAGAATAGACAACATCCCTTTGATGCATTTGATTTATCAAGCTAGAATTAAAAAAAAATTGACGTTATGAACTGCATTTTTCAGTCATTTCAATTGTTGATATCAACATTTTGCTAGAAGCTTTTTTATCATATACTGTATGTGTGCGTAATAATATGTCAAATAATATTATTATGTGTGTGTTTGCGTGTGCCACGTGCAGTGCATTGGAAGAATTCTAAATCCATTATGAAAGACTATGGAGTTTTCTTTGCAAACTATTTGGATGAAATGTGCCCATATTGGTCTTTTAGTGCCACCTATTGGTTGTTACTGTGGATGCTACATCAGTCTAAGCTGAGCTGAGTTGAGTAGTGTGTAATTTTGTCGGATGATATGAAATATGCCACCATTGTAGGCTATCGCTTGTGTATCTTGGCTACATTGGTATTTACATTTCGTGAAAATTCTTTTTCAATTTCAGTTAATAGCCTATGTCACTCTCGTTGTTGAAGCTATCTGTTGTATGGTGAACTTAGGCTTCATCAAGGTTTATTTGTGAGTAAATCTGGCTTCGATAATAGCCAGTGCACCCTGACCTCCAGGGTGACCCCATTGATTTTGTTAGTCACTCTTATTCAGATATCATATGAACATGACATAAGTCATGGCAAAATGTGTAGAACGGTAGGAAATTAGCTTTAAAACTGCAATTTTTCTCTTCACACCACTGGCAAGAAGGGGCGCACTAACATATTTTGTCTGTGAGGTGGGGGGGGGCCCAAACCAAATCTTGCTTAAAGCCCCAAAAGGCTAGAGGCGCTTCTGCCTCTCTTTAGCACTCCCCTTACCCGGATCCTCCAGGATGCTCCTGCCTCCATCTGACAGGTGCTCCATTAAAAGAAACCCAACCAGCAGTGATCAATAATTGAAAACAACACCATTACTCTCTATGTAGTAGACAACAGCCAACCAGCACATTCAGCTAGTTAGTGTCTTACAACAACAAATGTAAAAAGACAAACATGCAATCAAGAAGTTAGGTTAGGACACAGTTATGTACAGTGGGGGAAAAAAGTATTTGATCCCCTGCTGATTTTGTACGTTTGCCCACTTACAAAGAAATGATCAGTTTTTCATTTTAATAGTAGGTTTATTTGAACAGTGAGAGACAGAATAACAACAAAAAATCCAGAAAAACGCATGTCAACAATGTTATAAATGATTTGCATTTTAATGAGGGAAATAAGTATTTGACCCAATCTCAATCAGAAAGATTTCTGTCTCCCAGGTGTCTTTTATACCGGTAACGAGCTGAGATTAGGAGCACACTGTTAAAGGGAGTGCTCCTAACCACAGCTTGTTACCTGTAAAAAAGACGCCTGTCCACAGAAGCAATCAATCAGATTCCAAACTCTCCACCATGGCCAAGACCAAAGAGCTCTCCAAGGATGTCAGGGACAAGATTGTAGACCTACACAAGGCTGGAATGGGCTACAAACCATCGCCAAGCAGCTTGGTGAGAAGGTGACAAAATTTTTTGCACATTCTTGTCATTCTCTCAACCAGCTTCATGAGGTAGTCAACTGAAATGCATTTCAATTAACAGGTGTGCCTTAAAAGTTAATTTGTGGAATTTCTTCCCTTCTTTATGTGTTTGAGCCAATCAATTATTTTGTGACAAGTTAGGGGTGGTATACAGAAGATAGCCCTATTTGGTAAAAGTCCAAGTCCGTATTATGGCAAGAACAGCTCAAATAAGCAAAGAGAAACGGCAGTCCATCATTACTTTAAGACATGAAGGTCAGTCAATCCGGAAAATTTCAAGAACTTCCAATGTTTCTTCAAGTGCAGTCACAAAAAAAACATGAAGCGCTATGACGGAACTGGCTCTCATGAGGACCGCCACAGGAAAGGAAGACCCAGAGTTACCTCTGCTGCAAAGGATAAGTTCATTAGAGTTAACTGCACCTCAGATTGCAGCCCAAATAAATGCTTCACAGAGTTCAAGTAACAGACACTTCTCAACATCAACTGTTCAGATGAGACTGCGTGAATCAGGCCTTCATGGTTGAATTACTGCGAATTACTGCAAAGAAACCACTACTAAAAAGGACACCAATAAGAAGAAGAGACTTGCTTGGGCCAAGAAACACGAGTGGTGGACCAGTGGAAATCTGTCCTTTGGTCTGATGTGAGATTTTTGGTTACAACTGCTTTTTCTTTGTGAGATGCAGAGTAGGTGAACGGATGATCTCCGCATGTGTGGTTCCCACCATGAAGCATGGAGGAGGTGTGATGGCGTAAAGGTGCTTTGCTGGTGACATTCAAGGCACACTTAACCAGGATGGCTACCATAGCATTCTGCAGCAATTTGCCATCCCATCTGGTTTGAGCTTAGTGGGGCTATCATTTGTTTTTCAACAGGACAATGACCCAACACACCTCCAGGCTGTGTAAGGGCTATTTGACCAAGAAGGAGAGTGATGGAGTGCTGCATAAGATGACCTGGTCTCCACAATCACATGACCTCAACCCAATTGAGATGGTTTGGGATGAGTTGGACCGCAGAGTGAAGGAAAAGCAGACAACAAGTGCTCAGCATATTTGGGAACTCCTTCAAGATTGTTGGAAAAGCATTCCAGGTGAAGCTGGTTGAGAGAATGCCAAGTGTGCCCAAAGTTGTCATCAAGGCAAAGGCTGGCTACTTTAAAAAAATATATATTTATTTTTCTTTTATTTAACCTTTATTTAAGTCAGTTAAGAACAAATTCAAATTTTCAATGACGGCCTAGGAACGGTGGGTTAACTGCCTTGTTCAGGGGCAGAATGACAGATTTTTACCTTGTCAGCTCGGGGATTCGTTTTTGCAACCTTCCGGTTACTAGTCCAACTCTCTAACCACCTGCCTTACACTGCACTCCACGAGGAGCCTGCGTGGCAGGCTGACTACCTGTTACGTGAGAGCAGCAAGAAGCCAAGGTAAGTTGCTAGCTAGCATTAAACATCTTATAAAAAACAATCAATCTAAACATAATCACTAGTTAACTACACATGGTTGATGATATTACTAGTTTATCTAGCGTGTCCTGTGTTGCATATAATCGATGCGGTGCCTGTTAATTTATCATCGGATCACAGCCTACTTCGCCAAACGGGTGATGATTTAGCACTGTCGTTGCACCAATGTGTACCTAACCATAAACATCAATGCCTTTCTTTAAAATCAATACACAAGTATATATATTTTAAACCTGCATATTTAGTTAATATTGCCTGCTAACATGAATTTCTTATAACTAGGGAAATTGTGTCACTTCTCTTGTGTTCCGTCAGAGTCAGGGTATACGCAGCAGTTTGGGCCGCCTGGCTCGTTGCGAACTGTGTGAAGTCCATTTATTCCTAACAAAGACAGTAATTAATTTTCCAGAATTGCACATAATTATGAAATAACATTGAAGGTTGTACAATGTAACAGCAATATTTAGACTTATGGATGCCACCCATTAGATAAAACACGGAACGGTTCCGTATTTCACTGAAAGAATAAACGTTTTGTTTTCGAAATGATAGTTTCCGGATTCGACCATATTAATGACCAAAGGCTTGTATTTCTGTGTTATTATGTTATAATTAAGTCTATGATTTCATATTTGATAGAGCAGTCTGACTGAGCAATGGTAGGCAGCAGCAGGCTCGTAAGCATTCATTCAAACAGCACTTTCGTGCGTTTGCCAGAAGCTCTTCGCTGTGCTTCAAGCATTGAGCTGTTTATGACTTCAAGCCTATCAACTCCCGAGATTAGGCTGGTGTAACCGATGTGAAATGGCTAGCTAGTTAGCGGGGTGCGTGCTAATAGCGTTTCAATCGGTGACGTCACTCGCTCTGAGACTTGGAGTAGCTGTTCCCCTTGCTCAGCAAGGGCCGCGGCTTTTGTGGAGCGATGGGTAACGATGCTTCGAGGGTGGCTGTTGTCGATGTGTTCCTGGTTCGATCCCAGGTAGAGGCGAGGAGAGGGACGGAAGCTATACTGTTACACTGGCAATACTTAAGTGCCTATAAGAACATCCAATAGTCAAAGGTATATGAAATACAAATGGTATAGAGAGAAATAGTCCTATAATTCCTATAATAACTACAACCTAAAACTTCTTACCTGGGAATATTGAAGACTCATGTTAAAAGGAACCACCAGCTTTCATAGGTTCTCATGTTCTGAGCAAGGAATTTAAACGTTAGCTTTTTTATATGGCACATATTGCACTTTTACTTTCTTCTCCAACACTTTGTTTTTGCATTATATAGAACACTTGTTTCGTAACTGCCTAAAAAGAAGCCAATCAGCATCAGAACATGATTTCCTTGCTTTAGCCCAGGCTAGATTACGGTGGTGAATAATACAAGACAGCTCAGAAGAAAAGCATGGATTATCCTGCCCTTTAACCCCGAACCTGCGGAATGGGGCATGTTTGTTTACTATTTGGAAAAAACCATCATGAAAGAATTTCCAGGCAGTTTCCACATCAGGGATAAGATCAATCTTGCTCCAGACAAAATAAAACAAATCATGAAGGAAAGCCTGCTCATTAAAACACTTCAAATGTCTCTTACGAATAAAACGTGGGTTTGTCTTAGGAATCTTAGTATTTCTAACAGCAACAACAGCAAAATGGTCACTTAAATCATTACAAAAAACACCAACCACAGAATATTTATGTGGAACATTTGTCAATATCAAATCAATCAGGGTAAATTTATCTGGGCATTTGAGATTTGGGCGAGTGGGTGAGTTAATCAACTGGGTAAGATTCATAGAATTACAAAATATTTTTAAATCATCAGACACCGGCTTTAACCAACACCATTTGAGATCACCAATCAAGATCATTTCACTGTAAAGAAGTTTAGACATAAGGTGCGTCGGAGAAGAAAATGCATCACCGAGAGCAGAGGGGGGTCTATAACAGCCAATCACAGTTATAGAGAGACCCTTTGAAACCTCAATATTCAAAGCAAGAAATTCCAACTGTTTACAAATAGTTTCAGACTTTGCCACACTTACAGGGAATTTAGTTTTTACATATATAGCCACACCCCCACCTTTCTTAACTTGATCAGTGCGATACACACTGTAACCATTTATACAAATATCCTTATCAAGAACAGACTTGCTGAGCCAGGTTTCAGAAAACACAATTACATCAGCATCAGTTGATTTAGCCCAAATCCTAACCCCATCCATTTTTGACAACAGGCTGCGTACATTTAAATGAAAAATAGAAAAAAAAGATCTAGATTTAAAATCAGAGGGGGTTTGTAGACAATGCATATCAGGGCCAGGGTTAGGTTGCACGTTACCTGATATCAACAAAAGAAGAATAACTAGGCACCTCTGTTTAATAACCTTGCACGGCTTCTCTTTTTTAAGAGACCTACTGCAAGCGAATTCTACAAGTGAGTTGCCCAGACAATATAAAACAGTCATTTAAAACCATTAGACTTTGGTAGTGACACAAATTCATACTGTTCACATCATGCTACAAATGCATCGGCACTTGGACGAGTGGACCAAGTGAAAAAGAGCGAGTTCCTGCAGACAAAATGTCTAATGGACGGGAGAGCACATTGTCAGATGTACTCACCCAGCGACAATGTTCGTTTTCTCCAGAGTTCAGTAAAGTCAATGCACAAAGCAATACCACGAAAATTGTCAATTTCCCTTAGAAATGTAAGAAATAGAGGCCAAGGTAAGGGGAGAGAGGGACAGTGTGTATGTATGAGACTGTGTGTGAGTGTTTGCGCGTGTGAGTAGATTGGGTGTTGAGGTCGATTGAGAGAAAGGGTTGGGGATTGTTGAGCTGCCACTGACAGCCAGGCGAAGAGCAAAAAGGAGCAGCTTGGATGAGACACTCCGCGGACAAAGAAGGAACTCAGGCCAGCCAGAGATAGGGTTACTTTGGAAAACTTCAAGTTATGAAGTGCCGAGTTGAGGGAGACCCGTGATCTTTACACCAGCAAAAACCAAATAGTTTGCACTACACAACAAGGAAATGACTCAACCATAAATAAATAGGTTATTAGTAGGTTAAAATGTACTAGTCACAGACAAACGACTTGACATGCTGCCATCTTGGATTGATTGACTTTGAAGAATCTAAAATATATTTTGATTTGTTTAACACCTTTTTGTTTTGCTCTAGGACGCCCACAGGCCTCACAAGACCAGTCGGAAGGTTCCCTGGTACCAGTTGAAAAAATGAATGGAAGTATATAAGGAGACTGTTTAGTACCAAAAATATTATTGCCCTAATAGTGGTAAGTGGTATATATATATTTACAGCTACTGTAGCTACTCTGTTTTTGCACCCATTGGCTGATTTATGAAGGTCAAAAGACATTTATCTCTTTTCGTTTGTGTGTTCTTTGCCTTTCCCATGGTGATGAATGACAATGGATTTTACATGTTTGCCTCATTTTTATACATTTTTATACATTTTTATATAGTGAAACATGAAGCCATGGAAAGCCACAATACAGTTCCTTAAACAGAGAGGAAAAGTCGAATTGTAGTGCAGATTTAACTTTGTTTTGAGTTTGCCAATAATTTTGCCACCTATCTTATTGAGATTTTTTTTATTACTCATCTTTATGGGTGCCAATCATTTTGGAGATTACTGTACGTGTGTGTCTCTGAGTGCTATGTGTGTGTTTGGAAGATGAATAATCAGACATCATCTCTGTCCATAAGGAGTGTACTGAATCAACTTCCCCCACTAGCCCTGGACATAATCATTTTTTTCATTTAAGCAAACAGCTGTCACTAGCCTCCAGCAGAGTCATGGAAATGACACTGTGGGTAAAGTATACTGTAGCTAAATGTCCCTCTCATTTCTCTAATAACTAGGCAGAGTGAGAGAGGACTGAAGCCTGACAGCAAGCAAGCGTAGTTACTGTCCTAATTCAGCATGCAAACCAAAATTTATGAGCATATCACATGACAATATGATGGCAGCACTGACTGTGGAATCATGAGTCAATGAGCGACACCCAGTGAGCGACACCCAGTGAGCGACAGCCATGGCTGGCACACATGCACACAGGCAGGCATGCACACACACATGCAAATATCTTTGTATTTACATTTTACTCGTTGCTGTACATATTTTTGTCTATTTGCTATTGTATTGTTGACATTTATCTTTATTGTTCAGGTTGTTTGATATATTCCAATTGTAGGTTTTTGTAATTAAGTTATAGTCTATTCTAATAGGATTTTCTATTAGTTAATGACGTTAGCTAGATAACGATATATAAACGTTATATAACCATCTGTAGATGCTCTACAGATGGTTATATAATCAACAAACTATCTGTTGATAAACAACTGCTTGCTAAGGTTATGTTAGGGTTAGGTTTAGAGTTAGGGTAAGGGTTTAGGTTAGGGCTAGTGTAAGGTTTAGGGTTAGGATAAGGGGTAAGGTTAGGGTTTTTAGCTAAACAAGTTAGTTAGCTTTCTGCTTACCAGCTCGAGGGATGGTATATTGTTTTGCTCCAGGCTACAACTATATCTCTTTAGCGGGAAGGTGCTTGTTTTATCGGTTCCCAAACTATGTTGTCCATGGAGTCTTTAGGTCCGTCTGATAAGGTAAGCTATGTTAGATAGGTTTGCTAGCTAGCATGGCATCTCCCTCCTCTCCGTCCCCTTTACAACTAACCAATTTGGGGAAGCCAACGTTATAACTTACTGGTAGATCAACTAAACCAGTCTCTGGCTGTCAATATCCCGTAGCTTTGGTTATGTCAAAGGCATGTGACCTGAGGTGCATTTTTATTTTCTACATGTCAGAACATCGTTAGCTTTTTACTTATTTTGATTACATAAATGCTTCAAAATTCACAAAAACCCTAACCCTCTATTTCATAGAACAAAATGTGTCAGGTCTCCTAAGCCTGTGTTTACCACATACCCCACCACAACCCCCATTAATTTCCCTATAGGCTTTGGCCAACAAGCCATGGTGGAGTTAGGCTCGGTTAGTGCCTACAAAAATACTCCATTACTATTGCTCCCTAAAGGACTGCTACTACTTTGAGCATAGGTCTAGTGTATAGGCCTAGTAGGTAGAGTACAGTGGTAGATTTAGGACAACAACCAAATGGCTTACAACCATTTCCTCCTTGTCCCCCTACTGTCATGTTTGTTGGTTTTGTTGTGTTCTCAGGTAGCACTCCCTCATCTCAGCTAGATAAGCTCAACATCCTAAAAATAACTCCCTGGCTGACTCGGCTAGGGCACCTGACTGCAATGCTTATGCAAGAAACTACTACTAACAACAATGTGTCTTGATTTTCTCGTCCTCCCTCCCTCCCCTCCATCCATCCATCCATCTTTCTTTCTTTCTTTCTTTCTTCTTTCTTTTGCTTTCACTCACTCCATCCCCCCTTCCTAGCTCTCCCTCTAAATCACAGTAATAATGACTAAATCCAGAGCGCTCTCTTCCTTAAGGAAGCTAGAGGTATTTCAGAGGCATATTCTACTCTGTCTGAACACTACAAACACAAAGAGGATAAGAAAGGAAAGTGGATTGTTATGATTGCTCTATGAGCTACAGTGTCTCTCTGAACTAAACAATACTAATGACAGAACCATATTTTGCTACATACTTTCATTTTGAAGACCAAGATAAACGCTTGTTTGGAATATCAAAGCCTGTTGAAATACATTACATTTATCATTTCCAAAAATGTAAATTTCTCTAAATATGACTCCTGGTGCGTAATGATGGTTGAAATTCAAGCTGAAGGATGAAAGTGATGTTGGTGCTTTACTGAAAAGGATGATGCTGTTTTTGTATTGAGAATGCATCGTAATTATATAACTGCTTTGTATCTTTTTAATGGCATAGTAAATCATTAATGAAAATACATCTAATTATCTCAGATGAGAAGCTCATAATTAACTCAAAGCTCATAATTGCTTGCATTGTACCTCGGATATGGCTTTGTGTCTTGAAGATAGCCTACACTACAGCTACTAATGTGGAGTGTCACGTCCTGACCATAGAGAGCTTGTATTTTTCTATGGTAGAGTAGGTCAGGGCGTGACTGGCGGTTTGGTATAGTTTATTTATTTCTATGTTGGTTCTAGTTTCTTTTTTCTATGTTGGGGTTTTTGTCTAGTTTAATTTTCTATGTTGTGTTCTAGGTTATTTTTTCTATGTTGGGGTTTTTGTCTAGTTTAATTATTATATGTTGTGTTCAAGGTTCTTTTTTCTAGGTTGGGGTTTGCTATGATTCCCAAATAGAGGCAGCGGGTCATCGTTGTCTCTAATTGGGGATCATATTTAAGTTGTTGTTTTCCCACTTGTGTTTGTGGGAGATTATTTTGTGTATGTTGCACCGCTTCGTCACGGTTTGTTGTTTTTGTTTATTAGTTTATTGTATGTCTTGCATAGTTTCACAGTTAAATAAAGATGTGGAACGATAAACACGCTGTGCTTTGGTCTCATTCATACGACGACGGTGACAGAATCTCCCACCACCAAAGGACCAAGCAGCGTGTTCAGGAGGAATGGACCTGGGAGGAAATCCTAGACGGGAAAGGACGCTGGAGGCAGGCCGGGGAGTATCGCCGTTCGAAGGAGGAGATAGAAGCAGCGAGAGCAAAACGGCGACGCTACGAGGAACTAGCATGGCAACAACGGAAGCCCGAGAGGCAGCTCAAAAACAAATTGGGAGGGGGGCACACGGGGAGATTAGTGGAGTCAGGGTTGAGACCTGAGCCAACTCCCCGTGCTTACCGTGGGGAGCGTGTGACCAGACAGGCACCATGTTATGCGGTGATGCGCACTGTATCGCCAGTGTGCATTCACAGCCCGGTGCGCTCGTTGCCGGCCCACCGCATTTTCCGGGCTAAAGTGAGCATTCAGCCAGGACGGGTTGTGCCCGGCTCAGTGCTCCTGGTCTCCGGTGCATCTCCTCGGTCCAGGATATCCTGCACCAGCTCTACGCACTGTGTCGCCAGAGCGCCTTCACAGCCCAGTGCGTCCTATGCCAGCACCCCACACTTGCCTGGCTAAAGTGAGCATTCAGCCAGGGTCGGTTGTGCCAGCTCTACGCTCCAGACCTCCAGTGCGCCTTCATGGTCCAGTATATCCTGCACCGGTTCTACACACCAGGTCTCCAGTGCGCCTCCACAGCCCAGTACGTCCTGTGCCTGCTCCCCGCACTCTCCCTGAAGTGCGTGTTCCCAGTCAGGTATGTCCTGTGCCTCCACCTCGCACTCTCCCTGAGGTGCGTGTCACTAGTCCGGTGCCACCTGTACCGGTCCCACGCATCAGGCCTCCAGGGTGCCTCCCCAGTCTAGTACGTCCTGTGCCTGCTCCTCACACTCGCCCTGAAGTGCGTGTCACCAGTCTGGTGCCACCTGTCCCGGCTCTACGTACTAGGCCTCCAGTGCGCCTGCCCAGTCCGGCGATGGTCCCCAGTCCGGAGCCTCCGGCGATGTTTCACAGTCCTTAGCCTCCTGGGAGGGCTCACAGTCCTTAGCCTCCTGTGAGGGCTCACTGTCCGGGGCCTCCAGCGAGGGCTCACGGTCCGGGGCCTCCAGCGATGGTCCGGGGCCTCCAGCGACGGTCCCCAGTCCGGAGCCTCCACTGATGCTGGCGGGTTCACAGGATGAGAGGGTTCTTCGTCCTGCACCAGAGCCGCCTCCTATGATGGCGGGTTCGCAGGATGAGAGGGTTCTTCGTCCGGCACCAGAACCACCTCCGATGCGGGAGGATCCGCGGGATGAGAAGGTTCTTCGTCCTGCACCAAAGCCGCCACCAACATTAGACACTCCCCCTAACCCTCCCTTTTGGTTTCAGGTTTGCGGCCGGAGTCCGCACCTTTGGGGGGGGGGGGGGCGGGGGGTATTTTCACGTCCTGACAATAGAGAGCTTGTATTTTTCTATGGTAGAGTAGCTCAGGGTGTGACTGGGGGGTTTGGTCTAGTTTATTTATTTCTATGTTTATTTCTATGTTGGTTCTAGTTTCTTTTTTCTATGTTGGGGTTTTTGTCTAGTTTAAGTTTCTATGTTGTGTTCTAGGTTCTTTTTTCTAGGTTGGGGTTTACGTATGATTCCCAATTAGAGGCAGCGGGTCATCATTGTCTCTAAATGGGGATCATATTTAAGTTGTTGTTTTTCCCACTAGTGTTTGTGGGAGATTATTTTGAGTTAGTGTATGTTGCACCTCTTCGTCACGGTTTGTTTTTGTTTATTAGTTTATTGTATGTCTTGCATAGTTTCACAGTTAAATAAAGATGTGGAACGATACACACGCTGCACTTTGGTCTCATTCATACGACGACCGTGACATGGAGATAGTATACGTTGTTGACAGTCTAAGAACACTAGTACTTTGTTTGGCTCTCCACCCTCCTTTCATATTGTTTATGTTTATTGAAAGGAAATGAAATGAAGGCAAGACAGATTCAGTGGATATCGGGTGTAGAGTGGGGTGGTGGGAATGAGACTAATCGCAGACACACAGCACATTTAACATTTTAACCAACAACCATGCAACATCTCCTTTTGGCCTTTTGCTCCAGACAGACCAGCTTCGCACAGTACCACTGTGCATTTCTCAACACCACTCCAGAAGTGACATTACAGTGATAATTAATTACCAGTGTTATTTCTAACGGAGTCAGAGTCCATTACATTCACCTTTGAACTCACACACCAACAGCCGGTAGGTACATTATGGCACAGCTACTGTACTTTATGAGGTTTATTTGACATTTCATGTGCAGTCCCTGGGTCATCTTAAGCCACTCTAATCAAAACAACAAAAAACGCCATGGTAAAAACCCAGAGCCATAGGTGACTCGTTTCAGGAAACTAGGCGTATGTCGTGCGTCACTACTTCACAAGAGCACCGTTTGAACTTAAACCATTTTTTTTATCAAAAAAACTTTTTGGGTGAACTTTCATGTGCCTTAATAACAAACTTGTATGCCATCCATCTGTAAATACGAATAAAATTGTTAAATTACAAGCCTAGTTGGTTTAGGCATGGGAAAATACAGGAATCTTCCAGCTAGCCATGATTGGCTGAGATAATGTGTGGGCTGGACATGCCGAGAGATGAGTTCGGATTGGTCTGCCATGTAGCGCGCTTCTGTCTATAATATGAGCTGGTCAGTATGCACAGGTAATCCTTTCTAATGCGGCTTTTTTGAAAGATATCACGTAGTAGAACTGCATAAGTGTTGCTTTCAACTTTCTGGAGGACCAGGTTTTGAAATCAGTGGAATTAGAGTTTCATAGCTAAGGAGATGGACAAAATTCTGGCGTTTGGTTGAAAATATGCAGACAGAGTCGAAGAGAACACACAGAAGGCTGTTCTATAAAACACCTGTCTCCGGATTACATCTTCAAACTAAGGGCAACCATGGCATCTGTGACAGAGAAGGAGAAGCGTCCATCCATGTATACGAGTAAGAGAGTCTAGCTAGCTACATTTTCAGATATTACACGTTTCTAATTTTGTCAGAAAGTCGTTTTCATTTCAAGTTAAAGTGTACTGTTAACTAGCTAGCTAACATTACATGTATGATCTGTGTAGTAATATTATTCGTATCTCAGAGCCATTTGCATTGCTTGTTATAGCGTAATGTTAGCTAGCTAACATTGAACCAGTTCGGTTAGCTACCTACAGATACATTCAGGGTAGTAACATTATGAATTGGGATTATGGTTCATTGGTTAGCTAGCTAACATTACATGTCTAAACAACTATTTCAATAGAATGTTTATGATGTCACTGCGACAACTGTTGACAGACGTAGTTGGTAAATTCACTCTGGCTATCTACTCCGATTTCAGAGCACCCTCGTCTGAGTGTGCCAGAGTGCAGAATAACTGACGAATCTACGAACACTCAACATCCGTTGAATATGGCCGGTGTCAGTAAACGTTGGCACATTTTTTTAACTAAATTGTTGCTAGCAGCATAGTTGCAGTCACCAACGCTCTGGATAACATAAAAACAGCCTAACCAGCTCTGCTAGGCCAAGTAAAATGGTCAGATTGAGCTGTTCTCTCATTTGTGTCTAGAAGTAGCTAGCAGGCTAGGTAACGTTAGCCAGTTGGCTTGGGTGCTTGACTGCTGTTAGGTCAGAACGCTCGGATCAACCCTACTATTCGGCCAGAGCATCTAGTGTGCTCTCTGAACTCTCCGAGAGCGAAACACTTTGAATTTACGCACACTCTGGCACTCCAGATTCAATTCGTAGTATAAAATCAGCCTTTAGTCTTGAATTCTTTGGTTGTTTAGTACATGGCCTCACATGTGAATCCTTAAAGAGATGGTGGGGCTAAAGCTTAAAAGGGTGTGAACGATGCTGAATGGGTGCAGACAAAGAAGAGCTCTCCAGTAGGTACCAAAACATTGAAGGGCCATTTTCTCAAAAGTGAGGTTACAAGTTTATCAACTTTCCAAGCAGAATTACTTTCCCATTGTTCCTCAACTGTAGTGTATAATATACAATTTTCTAGCTCTGAGTCTCTACTTTTATTCAATGTAAAAAACACAATTTAGAATTTTGCAACATAAGACCGAATCGAGCCGGTCGGTCTCATATACTGTATTCATGCCCAGTGCCATCACCGAGTTGTGGCAGCGAAAGATTCAGTAGGTTGCTGGCACTACACGACTGGATACGAGTCTACTGTAGCTCTGTTGGAGTAACTTTTGTGGATAACTTTGACACCTTCTGGAAACAGAAGATGCTGTACAGAGAGGATGGGGTCCATCCAAATAATGTTGGTGCCTGGACCCTGTCCTCATATTTCAAGGCTGCGCTGAGACTAGGGCTGGGCGATATGACAAATCTCATATCCCGATATAGGTCATTTCATATCCCGATAACGATACATATCACAATATAGCACAATTTCTGTAAATTCAATTAATAAATAGTTTATATAAAATGACCACATGTAAAGGTCTATTTCTTATTACATTTTGAATTATACAAAACAAATAAAAGGTACTTATTCATATTTGATTATTTCTCCTTTTATTTAGAACCTTGGTGGAAATTTTCAAGCATGTAATAAAATATTAATATATAAATCTAAAAAGGTAAATAGAAAACACTTCAACTATAGTTGCAAACAAAATAAATATAGGCCTAAAATATATATATTTGACCTGTTTTGCATTTTATTTTGGCATTAATACGTGTCACATATCAATTTGCATTTGGTACCTTGGGTCGAGTGTTAGTAACAACTCACGAAACCCCCGTTTCTCGACCGTGTAAATTGGGGCCATGTCTTTGCAGATGTAAGTTGTAACGGCAGCTGTTATCTCCTTCCATCTTCGTGATTCTTTACCATATGGTGTGCCACGGGCAAAAGCCTCTTGCAACGTCTGAGTCGGGTTTGTTTTGAGCACTCGACTGTACTTTTTTGGGTCTCATCCGTAGACTCTCTCCGCACTGTTTCACATGATTACTGCGTAGGTGGTAAAAGAGGTTAGTGGTGTTTGAGCCTGTTGTCGGGACGGCATATTTTGCAGAGGACGGTTTTCTGGTCCGTGTCAGACTTTTCATATCGAAACCCCATCCATGCAACCGAAGTAGCCCCTCTTTTAGGTATGTGCTCCGTGTCTCCGTGCTCTCTGTCACGTTCACTCTACTCCATGTTTGTTTGTGATTCAAAACGCAAAGCGTCGTCCAATTGACAAAAGATATTGCCGTAAAGAGTGTGATTTGCGACACAACGAAATAAACGATAGAGCATAATATGAAACGATAGACGTTTTTCTATCGTCACACGATACATATCGTCATATCGCCCAGCCCTAGCTGAGACATTGACTTATCAACACCCCAAGTCCCGCTCAGGTAATCCCAACCATACATTATCAGCATTATCATCATACTGCAGCCCTGCAACAAGTAACCCTCATTGACTCTTGTTTTAACCCACTTCCTCGCTCGAGGCACTGGCCCAATGGTACAGTTGTAGACAATCTTGTATCTATATCAATTCAGGCCATCCCTATGGTATAAGTAAGGGGTTACCAACTGAGCATAGTATGCTTGTATTAGAGACTCGGTCTGATCTGAAATCCATCAGCTGCGGCATTGGACTGATTCATGTTAATGCCAGAATTTTAATTTAGAAAATGTATATTTTTTAAATTATGTTTTCACAAACGTATGTTAACATTCTAGTAATATCTGAAACTTTGCTAAATAAGACTGTGACGATACTGATGTGCCTCTGACTGGGTATAATGTTTATAGATCTGATAGAGTTGACAGAGGTGGGGGTGTCACCTTCCCCATGTGCTCTTGATAAGGTGTCTGACTTGCTATCTAAGTATGCTAAATCTGAACAATTAATAATGGCCGATTTGAATCTGAATTGGATGACACCAGTGTCAGACAGGCTGAAAGATATTTGTACTGAGCTAAATTTGACCCAGTTGATATCCAAGCCCACATGGCCAAATCCAAAAGATCCAGTGAAATCAACCCTAATTGATATCATTCTGATTAATACACCAGAGAAATATGCTGCCAGTGGTTTTCTCTCTGGATATTAGTGACCATTGCCCAATTTTCTGTATTAGAGATGTGAACTTGCATAAATCTAATCCCTGTGTCATCACTAGGAGGAATGATCTTCATTTGAGTGACCATGAACATATCTCATCTATTCCAGAAACCAAATTAGATTTCAGCTATTTTGCAAATGTTTTCAATACTATCACATGCCCCTCTTCAAAAAAAAAAGAGTTCAAAATAGATCTAACGCTTGGTTCACTCCTGATTTATCTGAAGTTATGCACACGAGCGATGTTGCTTGGGCCAAGGCCAGAAAAACAGACTTAGGCCCGGATTGGCAGTCTTTTAGGCAATACTGATTAGAAAGGCCATGGCTGAGTACTATATAAACACTCTGTCTGATTGTCTATGTTTTGGAAAACATCCGGTTATGTTTTGGAAAACTGTCAAATCTCTGATTGGTAGTACCTCCCCTTCTCTGCCCCAACAAACTGACTTAGCATTGTTGTCCGTAATGAGGCCAGAGTCTATCATTGGTGCATTTAATTGCCATTTTATTTCAGCTGGCTATATCTTTGAAATAATGAATATGCCTACTCTCTATGAGATTGGGATTAATGAGCATAGGGAAAATTTGCATAATGATTTGGAAAATGGTAGTTGAGGATTTTCTTTTCTGCAATTTACAGAAAAAGAAGTCCTTGATGCCCTGCTACTGTAGCTATAGACATTAAGAAGTCCTTGATGCCCTGCTACTGTAGCTAGACATTAAGAAGTCCACAGGGGCCGGAAAACTGGATCTGGGTCTGCTTAAATGCGCAGCGCCCGTCATCACTGGCTCAATATTCCAAAAGTACAGTATGGAAGGCTGCCTATGTGCTGCCGTTCCATAAGGGTGGGACACTAGTGCTCTTGATAATTATCTTGTCGAGCTAAGATTCTTTCATCTTTGGTAAATGTACAACTTTGTTCCTTTTTATCTGAGAATTGTATTTTGAACGTATTCTGGGTTTAGACCAGGGCACAGTAATATTACTGTAACAACATTATTTCTAAATAAAATTGTCATTGCTTTTGATGCCAAAATAAATCGTGCTGCCTTGTTTGTAGACTTGTCAATGGCTTTTGACAGAGTTGATCATTCTATTTTATTGAGTAAGTTGTCCTCAAAAGGCCTGGTCACTGACGCCTGTATGTGGTTTCAGAACTATCGCAATAATAGAACTCAGGCTATTGTGTGTCACGTCTACTCCCGCTCCCCATCACTACCATGATTACTTCCCCTTTATCTAGCACTCCCTAGCATCACTCTTCAGGCAGTATTGCTTCTGTTTTCATCTCCAGACGCTTCTCGTTTTGTAACGCACCATGTTTGTTATTATTAAACTCACCATCAACACCTGCTTCCTGACTCCCTGCGTCTTAGTTACAGAATACTGCCTCAGAAATGATGGAAGCAGCAGATGATTACACCATCTTCCAGACGGTCGAGGAACAGGGTCATCTACTCCAAAAACACCACAATCAGCTAACAGAGGGCCTCCTACCACGGGTCGTCACAGTGAGCCAGTCCCCCAGCCGTCCGCCCAGGTCAGCGATGCCTGACTTTCCCTTCCGGAGAAGGCCGTAGCCCACCGAGAGGTTCAAGGTTGCCACAGTCATTTTCCTGCTGACCAGACGGGCGTTGGAGTGGGCTACGGCCATCTGGGAGAGAGGAGAGGATGTGTTGGGCTCCAATGAAAGGTTTATGGCTCTGTTTAGAGCCGGCTTCTACCATCCTCCAGAGGACAGAGAGAGGGGTGAGTGACTTTTTCAACTCCAGCAGGGTGACCAGACCGCTGCGGTGTACGCCCTCACCTTTCGGACTGTGGCAGCCTCCAGCGGATGGAATGAGCCGGCGCTCCGCACTCTATTCCGCAGTGGACTGCGCAAGGAGGTCTAGACGAAGTTGGCGTGTCGAGATGACAACCTATTCTTGGACGCTCTCATCTCGATGGCCATCCATCTGGATAACCTTATCCGGGAGAGCCGGTGTCCACCTCGCCACTCGCCTCCCTCCTTTGGCCGTCCTGAGGCAGAGCCTGAACCCATGGAGGTGAAGCCACGCACCTCTCCGTGGCTGAGCGCCGTCTCCGGAGACAGCCGGGGCTTTGTCCCTATTGCAGCCAGGAGGGAGACCAGCTTCAGTGGTGCACGATGCATCCTAACCCGGGGTCCACTAGAGCAGAGGAGCGGCTCCGTGAACTTCCGTCTCCCAGGGTAGGTGTGAGTATTCCATAATCACTTTCCGCCAAACCCTTTCTAGTGCCAATTTCACTGGCTGGCTGTCCCTCATCTGTTGCCTCTACAGCTCTAGTGGACTCCAGTGCTACTGGGAACTTCATCGACCAGGCCCTCGCCTCCTACCTGAACATAACTTCATAGCCACTCTCTTTTTCCTGTCCAAACTCTGGATATGCGACCATTGGGATCTCACGTCACAGCACCCCTCACCGTGGGACCCAAGCGCCAAGAAAGCCTTCTCTTCTTCAACACCCCACCCATACACAAAGTCATCCTCGGCCTCCTGTGGCTCTAACTCCATAACCCCATAATTTCATGGTCAAAGATGAGAATCCCCGCCTGGGGAACAGGATGCCGGAGAACCTGCTTTCCCAAACCCTGTGGTTCCACGTCAGTGGAGGGTCCTGTGGGTTTCCTCTAGCCCATCAAGTGGTCCTCCCGTATCATTGGCCCTGTGTTTTAGGATATAGATGTGGACATCAGCCAGGCTCTGGAGAGGGAACCCGCTCCTGCCACCTGCCCTCCAGAGCGCGTCTACATCCCCATGAGGGTAAGAGATCGGCTGTTGACCCGGGCACATACATCCCTTGCTGCTGGACATCCAGGTATCTCCCGCACCATCCAATCCCTCTCCGATAAATACCGGTGGCCCACCTAGCGCAGGACGTCGCCCACTATGTCAACTCATGTTCGGTGTATATACTCAATTCAAATCTCCCCTGCACGCTCCAGCAGGTAAACTACTTCCCCTTCCTGTGCCTCAGCGGCCTTGGTCACATCTGTCCATAGACTTTGTAACGAATCTCCCCTTTCTGATGGTTTTACCACCACTCTGGTTGTTGACAGATTCTCAAAATCTTGCCATTTTATCCCTCTCTCTGGTCTACCTACCGCTCTCCAGGTCGCTGAGGCACTATTCCAGCAGGTCTTCCAGCACTATGGCCTTCCGGAGGACATCGTTTACGACCGTGGTCCCCAATTCATGTCATGGGTCTGGAAAGCCTTTATGGAGAAGCTGGGGGCCACGGTCAGCCTCACATCCGGGTACCGGCCTCAGTCTAACAGGCAGGTGGAGAGGACCAACCAGGAGCTGAGGAGGTTCCAGAAGAGTCACTGCCAGGACCGGCAGGGGGAGTGGGCCCGGTTCCTTCCCTCAGTGAATACGCCCAGAACTCACTTTGTCACTCTATCCACCGGGCTGATTCCCGTCCAGTGCATCCTGGGATATCAGCCGGCCCTGGCTCCGTGGACTCTGAGCCAGACTGAGGCCCCTGCAGTTGATGAGTGGTTCCGAGGTGTGGAACGCCACCCACGTGAGGCTCCTGTGCACCACCCGCTATCAAAGGATCAGGCGGACCGCCACCGCAGTGAGGCTCCCGTGTTCCATCCTGGTGACCACATCTGGCTTTCCACCAGGAACCTCTCGCTCCATCTGCCCTGCTGGAAGCTGAGCCCCGCAGCTGGAGCCGAGAGTCGGGGGGAGGGGTTACTGTCACCTCAACTCCCGCTAAGGCACTTAGCGTTGCCGGTTTACTAACCACCGGTCCTAGCAACCAATCACGACGCACACCTGGCAACCCCCGTTTCGCAAACATGCACCTCATCATGAGGCACACTTGGACTTCATCACTACCCTGATTTCTTCACCTTTATCTAGCACCCCCTAGCATCACTCTTCAGGCAGTATTGGCTGTTTTCATGTCCAGATGCTTCTCTTGTTTTGTAACTCTCCATGTTCATTATTATTAAACTCACAATCTGCACCTGCTTCCTGCATCTTCGTTACATTGTGACAGAGGGGGTACCCCAGGGTTAGATTCTGGAACCACTATTGTTTACGCTGTATTTAAATAACATTGGCAATACTGTGAAATTGTAATATACAGAAAATTTGTATGCGGATGATACAGTATTGTACTCTGTTGCACCACCTGTAAACCAAGCCTTTTCACATTTGCAGTCTGATTTCCAAGTACGACTGAAGTCCCTCTTGGATCTTAAGTTAGTGCTTAATGCAAACAAAACAAAATACATGCTATTTTCTAGGTCCCATAACTTAGACTTAAGTGGCTTTGAAATTACTAGCCTGAACAGAACACAAAGTGAACGAGTTGCCTCTTAGAAATATCTTGGTATCTGGCTAGATGAAAAATTGGCATTTAAAACACACGTTACTGAGCTGGTTAAGAAATTGAAGATCAAAATGGGAAATACAGAAATGGAGCATATCTTTTGACAATAGAAAATAAATTGTCCAGGCTACTTTTAGGTATTTTTTAGATTATGGGGATATAATCTATATGCACGCAGCAGCTTCCACACTTAAACCTCTCGATCATTTTTGAACTCACCATTGTATGTTGTATCAAAAGGTGAGTTTGGCCTCTCCGTACGTAAGAAGAGTGTAGTATTCCCTTTTGTTTATTCACAAAGCACTCCTGCAGAAACTTCAGATGTATTTAATATATACTGCTCAAAAAAATAAAGGGAACACTTAAACAACACATCCTAGATCTGAATGAAAGAAATAATCTTATTAAATACTTTTTTCTTTACATAGTTGAATGTGCTGACAACAAAATCACCCAAAAATAATCAATGGAAATCCAATTTATCAACCCATGGAGGTCTGGATTTGGAGTCACACTCAAAATTAAAGTGGAAAACCACACTACAGGCTGATCCAACTTTGATGTAATGTCCTTAAAACAAGTCAAAATGAGGCTCAGTAGTGTGTGTGGCCTCCACGTGCCTGTATGACCTCCCTACAACGCCTGGGCATGCTCCTGATGAGGTGGCGGATGGTCTCCTGAGGGATCTCCTCCCAGACCTGGACTAAAGCATCCGCCAACTCCTGGACAGTCTGTGGTGCAACGTGGCGTTGGTGGATGGAGCGAGACATGATGTCCCAGATGTGCTCAATTGGATTCAGGTCTGGGGAACGGGCGGGCCAGTCCATAGCATCAATGTCTTCCTCTTGCAGGATCTGCTGACACACTCCAGCCACATGAGGTCTAGCATTGTGTTGCATTAGGAGGAACCCAGGGCCAACCGCACGAGCATATGGACTCACAAGGGGTCTGAGGATCTCATCTCGGTACCTAATGGCAGTCAGGCTACCTCTGGCGAGCACATGGAGGGCTGTGCGGCCCCCCCAAAGAAATGCCACCCCACACCATGACTGACCCACCGCCAAACCGGTCATGCTGGAGGATGTTGCAGGCAGCAGAACGTTCTCCACGGCGTCTCCAGACTCTGTCACGTGCTCAGTGTGAACCTGCTTTCATCTGTGAAGAGCACAGGGCGCCAGTGGCGAATTTGCCAATCTTGGTGTTCTCTGGCAAATGCCAACGTCCTGCACGGTGTTGGGCTGTAAGCACAACCCCCACCTGTGGATGTCGGGCCCTCATACCACCCTCATGGAGTCTGTTTCTGACCGTTTGAGCAGACACATGCACATTTGTGGCCTGCTGGAGGTCATTTTGCAGGGCTCTGGCAGTGCTTCTCCTGTTCCTCCTTGCACAAAGGCGGAGGTAGCGGTCCTGCTGCTGGGTTGTTGCCCTCCTACGGCCTCCTCCACGTCTCCTGATGTACTGGCCTGTCTCCTGGTAGCGCCTCCATGCTCTGGACACTACGCTGACAGACACAGCAAACCTTCTTGCCACAGCTCGCATTGATGTGCCATCCTGGATGAGCTGCACTACCTGAGCCACTTGTGTGGGTTGTAGACTCCGTCTCATGCTACCACTAGAGTGAAAGCACCGCCAGCATTCAAAAGTGACCAAAACATCAGCCAGGAAGCATAGGAACTGAGAAGTGGTCTGTGGTCCCCACCTGCAGAACCACTCCTTTATTGGGGGTGTCTTACTAATTGCCTATCATTTCCACCTGTTGTCTATACCATTTGCACAACAGCAAGTGAAATGTATTGTCAATCAGTGTTGCTTCCTAAGTGGACAGTTTGATTTCACAGAAGTGTGATTGACTTGGAGTTACATTGTGTTGTTTAAGTGTTCCCTTTATTTTTTTGAGCAGTGTATATGTATAGTCACTTTAACTCTACCTACATGTACATATTACCTCAATTACCTTGACTAACCGGTGCCCCCGCACATTGACTCTGTACCGGTACCTCCTGTGCATAGCCTCGCTATTGTTATTTTACTGCTGCTATTTAATTATTTGTTACTTTTATTTTCAATGTTTTACTTACCACTTATTTTTCTTAAAGCTGCATTGTTGGTTAAGGGCTTGTAAGTAAGCATTTCACTGTAAGGTCTACACCTGTTGTATTCGGCGCATGTGACAAATACAATTTGATCTGACGCCACTCGTCAAGGTAAAAACAATAGAATACAGTACAAGAGCACAATATTGGATAGTGCTAGAGGTTCCAAGGGTGGCTTATGATTCAGGGAGAGCTGCTTTAGATTTTTATGCTCCACAGATGTGGAATGTGTTGCAGGGGAGGGTCAGGCTTAAATGCCTGTTGCCCGTTAGAGGATTGCACACTGTTATAAATTCCCTAAGTGAAGATTGTGTTTGTTTTTATGATCATGTTTTGTAATTTAGTATTTTATTGTGTTTTGTGTGTGTGTTTGTATTGTGCAGAGCTCATTTGAAAAAGAGACTTGTGCTCAATATGACACCCTGTTAAAATAATGGTTAACAATTTACAAATAAAATATGCTTTAAAGTTATAAGATCTTAAATTGCCACCAGCTTGAATCTAATTAGCATAATACAAAAATCCCCATCAAAATCTGTCTGTGATTAGGGCTGTCCCCAACTACAAAAAATCTTGGTCGACCAAGAGTCTTCTGTTCTTTCCACCAATCGATTGGTCCAAATTTTGAAAACCGAATTTTTCCATATATTGACACACGTGTTTTAATCAAATCAACTTTATTCACTGAGCTTGTCTGATGCTTTAAGCACACGGTTTGACTAAATAATTAGGACACACAAATGACTAGAGGGAGTCTACCATAATTGATTTGATTGTTCTAGGCCGGGCTCAGACTTGCTGCTCTATGTTAAAAAAAGAAAGACAGCGAGTGACTGTGACTAGCACTAGTTGGCTCTCTCTCGTCCCTGCTGCATCGACACCACAGAACATCAAACATAATTTCTGCCTGAAAAGTTCTGTTACCGAAATAACTCATTTGTTTAGGAAAAACATTCACTATTCCCTCAACCCTTGCTCTCTTTAAATGACACGTGTATGCATCGCATAAACGTGACCAAAGACCTATTTGCACGGGACTAGTATTATTATAGAACGTTGGTTATGTAATTATTACTCCAGAATGTCCATTATTCCAGAGGACGATTCGGAGGGGTTTAGTTTTTTTCAAACTGCCCCCTGTAATTCTCTCATTTTTCCCAATAAATTGACAGTTATGACAAAAGCCTGAAGTTTTCTATTCTATGTGTGAAGATACAGTATTTCAACATGTCCAGGTGATAGCGTCCAAAGTTTCTAAACCATACCAAACCATATTTCCTATAGTGTCGCCATAATATTTGAATTGAGGAAGTGTGATCATAAATCCTTAGGATTTACTTTTCTCCGTCCATCTTTGCCTCGATCCTAACTAGTCTCCCAGAGAATCTTGTTTCTCATGGTCTGAGAATCTTTATGTGTCTTATGACAAACTCCAAGTGTGCTGTCATGTGCCTTTTACTGAGCAGTGGCTTCCCTCTGGTCACTCTACCATAAAGGCCTGATTGGTGGAGTGCTGATGAGATGGTTGTCCTTCTGGAAGGTTCTCCCATCTAGAGAAGCCATTGGTTTCTTAGTCACCTCCCTGACCAAGGCCCTCCTCCCCCGATTGCTTAGTTTGGCCGGGCGGCCATCTCTAGGAAGTGTCTTGGTAGTTCCAAACTTCTTCCATTTAAGAATGATGGAGGCCACTGTGTTCTTGGGGACCTTCAATGAAACAGACATTTTTTGGTACCCTTCCCCAGATCTGTGCCTCGACACAATCCTGTCTCAGAGGTCTACGGATAATTCCTTCAACCTCATGACTTGGTTTTTGCTCTGACATGCACTGTCAACTATGGGACCTTATATAGACAGGTGAGTGCCTTTCCAAATCATGTCCAATCAATTGAATTTACCACAGGTGGATTCCAATCAAGTTGTAGAAACATCTCAAGGATGATCAATAGAATGCATCTGAGCTCAATTTCGAGTCTCATAGCAAAGGGTCTGAATACTTATGTAAATTTGGCAAACCTGTTTTCACTTTGTCATTATTGTATAATTTAAAAAAAAAACATTTAATCCATTTTAGAATAAGGCTGTAACGTCAAGGGATCTGAATACTTTCCGAAGGCACTGTACATACGAGATGAGTAAAGCATTATGTAAACATTATTAAAGTGACTAGTGTTCCATTAATAAAGTGGCCAGTGATTCCATGTCTATGTATATAGGGCAGCAGCCTCTAAGGTGCAGGGTTGAGTAACCAGGTGGTAGCCGGCTAGTGATGGCTATTTAACAGTCTGATGGCCTTGAGATAGAAGCTGTTTTTCAGTCTCTTGGTCCCAGCTTTGGTGCACTTGTACTGACCTCGCTTTCTGCATGATAGCGGGGTGAACAGACCGTGGCTCGGGTGGTTGATGTCTTTGATAATCTTTTAGGCCTTACTGTGACATCGGGTGCTGTAGGTGTCCTGGAGGGCAGGCAGTGTGCCCCCGGTGATGCTTGGAGAGCCCTGCGGTTGCGGGTGGTGCAGTTACCATACCAGGTGGTGATACAGCCCGACAGGATGCTCTCATTAGTGCATCTGTAAAAGTTTGTGAGGGTCTTAGGGGCAATGCGGAATTTCTTCAGCCTCCTGAGGTTGAAGATGCACTGTTGTCTGTGTGGGTGGACCATTTTCAGATTGTCAGTGATGTGTATGCCGAGGAACTTGAAGCTTTCCACCTTCTCCACTTTGGTCCCGTAGATGTGGATAGGGGCGTGCTCCCTCTGCTGTTTCCTGAAGTCCAATTTTTAATTTTGTTGAGGGAGAGGCTCTGGCTCTAACCAGAATTGAAAGAGGAGTGGGAGGCCCTGGTGCACAACTGAGCAAGAGTACAAGTACATTAGAGTGTCTAGTTTGAGAAACAGACGCCTCACAAGACCTCAACTGGCGTAATAAAAGATTAAGATGGGCAAAACGAACACAGACAATGGACAGAGGAACTCTGCCTAGAAGGCCAGAATCCCGGAGTCGCCTCTTCACTGTTGACGTTGAGACTGGTGTTTTGCGGGTACTATTTAATGAAGCTGCCAGTTGAGGACTTGTGAGGTCATTTACAACATTAACAATGTCTACGCTGCATTTCTGATCAACTTGATGTTATTTTAATGGACAAAAAAATTTGCTTTTCTTTCAAACATAAGGAAACGACCCCAAACTTTTGAACGGTAGTGTACGCTTCATGTCTGAGCCTTTGAATTGGGACTCCACTTTGTCTTTCTACTGACGTTTTGCCTGTTTGATTGCCATACGGAAGGCATAGCTGGACTGTTTGTACTCGTCCATGTTCCCAATCACCTCGCCGTAGTTAACTGCAGTGGTTTGCACTTTCAGTTTTGCGCGAACGTCTGGCGCCCGCTTCGCAGTCATTGTTGTTTTCATTACTAATAATAACTTTGGAAATGTGTGCGTTTCTATCAAAGTAAGTGCCTTATTACGTTAGTATGTCGTGTTATGTTGTTTGTACTGTAGCTCACTGTATGTATGGAGCATAATATATTTGTCTTTATTCCTTATAACCGCAGACACGTGAGGTAAAGTTACTCATTTCATAACCCTTATGGTGTTATATTCAATCGTGCTTATGTAGCTAGCTACATTCTTCAATTACAGTGGTTCCTCCTTTAAAAGTTGTGTCATACTGCGACACACCTTGCGTGCTGCCGCAGCATTCTGTGGCACGCCATTTAATTCTCAGCCATTTTTTCTGTTACTGCAAGTTATTGCTAGTTTGACCACCAGAGGGCATCTTTGAGAAGCATTTGATAGTATTCAGTATTGGCATTACCAGAGAATTTAAAACCTTTTTTGTAATAACATAGTATATGGGATTGATTTTAAGAAATTTGGCTTAATTAATTTTAGTATTTTATATCCTGATTTTCTTAACGAAATGTGTTTATTTGTTTATTAGGCTACTGTGTAGTCTACAATACGTACTGTTGTAAACATGGGAAAGTGCCTATGTCACAGTATCCAACGAAGGTGGCGCCCCTCCTCGGTCGGGCGGCGCTCGGCGGTTGTCGTCGCCGGCCTATTAGCTGCCACCGATCTATGTTTCTGTGTCTTTTGGTTTTGTCTGTCTGTCCCGCACCCGTTTCGTGTCTGTCATTAGTGGGGGGTAATTTAGTGTGTATTTTCAGTTTGGGTTCTCGTGCGGGATTGTTTATTGTCCACTCAGGACAGTTGTGTGTGTGGCCTGTTTCGTTGGCCTGTGTCAGATTTATTGCCGGGCTGCGCCCCGTGCGCTTTTTTCTCGTGTTTATTTTGGGAATGTGTTTTCCCTGGCGGACTTTCTTGAGCGCCCTGTGCCTTTCGGCTATTGTGTTTTTTCCCGTGGCATTAAAACACTGTTGCTCCGGCCCTCTGTCTCCTGCACCTGATTCCGCATCTCCACTGGTCCTAGAATTCCGTGACAGCCTAATTCCTTACATAAGGGAGAGCAGGCCATGTCTGCTCCTTGTAAATAGGGATTTGTTCTTAACTGATTCCATGTGGTATTTCATAATTGTGATGTCTTCACTATTATCCTACAATGTAGAAAATAGTAAAAATATACAAAAATCCTGGAATGAGTAGGTGTGTCCAAACTTTTGACTGGTACTTGCTTGATTAATTTGATTAATATTATGGCGTTTCTATTCCATGAAAAACAAAAAACCCTCTGGGTTACTGTTAGGATGGAACGGAAAATATGGTGGTGTACAACGTGATGTCTGGCAGTACAGTACTGGGCTATTTAGCAAAAGACTCCCTGTGTCGTTCTTGTCTCAGAGCAGCGCGAAAGGGTGCTAAAATAGTTGTAGGCTTTTGCTTCTAACTTCAATATGCGCTTTAAATAAGACCTACACCATTTTTAACAGTATATCTAAAAATATTTTTTCAATGATGCGACTCTCCGCCAATAATTAAGGAATTAGAGGATTGGAGGCCTCTATATTAATATCTAAGGGTCATTTTCCATTAGGATCTGTGAGAATATCTGAGAATATCTAAGGGGCTTTTATATAATTCTAAATTATTGAATAATAATAATCGATTTGTTTAAAAAGTAACGATATTTTGGAGATTTCATTTTCATTTAACCTAGAGTGAGTGAGAAAAAGGCAATTCTTGAACATGTGGTGAGACATTTTCAATAAAGCCAGTCATTTAGAATTATTTATTTCTGGAGAAACCTAACTTGATTATTTAGCAGACATCACTTGCTTATATTCAGTCAACGCATATCTTAAGAATATCAAGGAATATATGAACATTTTGTTTCTCCATGCTTGTCTCAGAGCAGTGCTTAATGGTGCTGAAATAGACGGCCACAGCAGAAAGGCTATGTATTCTGTGCCCACTCGTGGTATCTCTCTTCGGTTACACATCCTTGGAATAGCAGAACAGCATAACGGTCTGGGTGGCCCTTGCTGTGCCTGGTGAGCAGTTGGTCAAGTTCTGTTGTCAGAAGAGGAATGGAAATGTCAGGGTGAACCGAAAACCTGACCAACCCGCCACATATGTTGACTCTGCCTGTCACAGCTCACAGGTGTGGCTGGCATGGATAGATATATATATATATATATAAATATTTGTAAAAATTAATTCTCAGAACATTAACCATGTGTGTCCGCTTGTTTTGTACTGTTCTGTAATTTCGACCCAATGATTTGTCTGACAAACAAAGAACTTTGCGTCCTGCAGGCCCAGGCGAATCAACCTTGGCCCTTGAGCAATTTGCTCAAAATTGCTACAGAAAAAAAGGAATAAGATCAAGAAGATTAAGGAAAGCATAAAGATGTTGACGAAGAAATACTGTTTTGAGTTAGAAATGTAACACTTTAGAGTGCTTAAGCATCGAATACATTGCAAGTTGAGGGATTTTCACAACAGTAGCCGGGCTCTTCTGATCCCTCCTGTCTCAGCCTCCAGTATTTATGCTGCAGTAGTTTATGTGTCGGGGGGCTAGGGTCAGTCTGTTACATCTGGAGTATTCTCTTGTCTTATCCGGTGTCCTGTGTGAATGTAAATATGCTCTCTCTAATTCTCTCTTTCTCTCTTTCTTTCTTTCTCTCGGAGGACCTGAGCCCTAGGACCATGCCTCAGGACTACCTGGCATGATGACTCATTGCTGTCCCCAGTCCACCTGGCCATGCTGCTGCTCCAGTTTCAACTGTTCTGCCTGCGGCTACGGAACCCTGACCTGTTCACCGGACGTGCTTGTTGCACCCTCGACAACTACTATGATTATTATTATTCGACCATGCTGGTCATTTACGAACATTTTAACATCTTGACCATGTTCTGTTATAATATCCACCCGGCACAGCCAGAAGAGGACTGGCCACCCCTCATAGCCTGGTTCCTCTCTAGGTTTCTTCCTAGGTTTTTGGCCTTTCTCAGGAGTTTTTCCTAGGGAGTTTTTCCCAGCCACCGTGCTTCTTTCACATGCATTGCTTGCTGTTTGGGGTTTTAGGCTGGGTTTCTGTACAGCACTTTGAGATTTCAGCTGATGTACGAAGGGCTATATAAATAAATTTTATTTGATTTGATTTATAAAAAGTCTATTGTCCTGCTAATAGAAATAATTTGCATGACGGGCTACATTCTTTATTGTAACCACAATGTCACACATCATTTGTATCTACCTTTCCAATTACTTTTAGATTTTGGGAATTACAAATGTGCGCTTTCTTTTTAGTTACATTGTTTTAGTTCGAATGTGCAGACTTTTTTTCTTTAAATTATTATTTTATGTAGGATGCTACATTTTTGACAAGTTGCAACTTTAAGTAGGCCTAATAAAAAAAATCCTACTTCTATTAGGTTGTTAAGCCTTATAGCCTACCTCAGCCAGTTAAGTTATTTTATATAGGTCGAGGCTTCGAAGAAATAGACTCCAATTAAGCCCTCTTGTTGTTTGTAAAGTCAAATTCAAAATTCAAAAGGCACTCGCTGTCACTTTGGTATGAAGAGATTCGGGAGACAGGCGCAGGAATGCGTAATAGTTTTTTTTAATTCAGGCCAAATTACGGCGTGCCGTGTAAAGGCACGGGGACAAAGACCAAACAAACACGTAACAAAAACACAGGGTTGAAACCCAAACAAAAGAGCGAGGAGTACCTTGAATGATTATCACATGGGACGAGACCCATAATCATCTGTGCAATCCACAATGGCATGAAAGCCCAAAACACACAGCACAGGTACTCACACGCACCAACTGACACTGTAACAATAATCGACAAGACCATGGAAACCAAAGGGCACATATATACAAATACTAATCAGTGGGCATAGGGGACAGGTGTGCTTGATGAAAGTTCCGGAGGGATCCGTGATACTCGCACATCTGAGCTATCTTTTTTGCAGGCGCATGGCGACACCTGGATAAGATGAGAAAATAGAAGAAGGAATCCGCACACTGCTCTTGATCTTATCACTGATCTTTAATAAGCTTTTACGTATCGGCCTCACGGCCTTCGTCAGAGCTTTTGGGAGTTTTGCTAACCCTTATGTAGACCTAGCCACACCCACATCCGTTCCACGCATCGAAAGGGATTGGAGGCGAAGGAAAAACAAATAAGTGTTACCAAATATAACAATATGCATTTCATAAATATTCAAATAAAGTGTGTACATAAAACATATTAAACACGTCTGTAAAACCACAATGAGGACATCGACCTACCAAGCAAGTTTTCATAAATCATTGGGTACAGTGTAAGAAAAACGTCAAGAGTAATCTGAAATAGGAGCATAATTCATGTTCAAATTTACAACATAACATACATAGGCATTTCATCATTAAGTCCTTTAGGAAATAATGTCTGGAGGGTGAAAATCCCAAAACATTGTCTTTTACTCAGAGTATTATTAATATCACCTCCCCTGTCTGATATCTTAACTTTCTCTATACCACAAAATCTAAAGGTAGAAATGTCATGCTTTAGATCATTAAAATGTACTGCGACTGGATAATCCCTGTCCTTTCTCCTAATTTAACTTTTATGTTCATTGATTCTCTGTTTGAGATAATGAGAGGTTTTATCTACATAGCACAGCCCACGTGGACATTTAATAATGTAGATAACATGGGTAGTGGAGCACGTAATAATGTCATTTATTTGGAACCGTTTTCCTTTATGTGGGTGGCAGAAATATTCAAACACATCATACTGTTGCACTGTGCGCAACCTCTGCATTTAAAGCTACCATTTGGAAGAGAGCGTAAACGAGCCTGGCTGATTTTCTTTTGTGGCTGGCAGTTGCCATGGACCAATTTATCGCGTAAATAAAACATGCCAGTGTTTCTTGACCGCATCTTCCACATTTCGCGAGTTCAAAGTATATGTGGTTGTGAACATTACAGAATGTTCTTTAGCATTAGTGGGTCTTTTTTGTAGCAGTTCATCTCGTGTTTTCCCCAATGCCAAATTAAGTTGGGTAGGGGAGGGGGGGTCACACCTAGCGCGGCTATTAAACAATTCTTTAGTAAAGGTTGAATAGTCTATTGATCAGCTAATAGCCCATCCTGCTCTGCTTGTGAAAAATGAAAAATAATACTTTTCCCCTTTACACGTTCAAGATTCCAATTGATAAAGTTTTTAGCCACAATCGACCCCAACCCCAATTAATAAATTTGGGCACATTCAATAGCATGATGGACTTTGGGTAAGAATGTTGAGGGTTCGAAACCTGCTCCCTGCTTGCTATAATGAATGAGTTTGATCCACCTGGTATGGGATATGGCTGAAAAAAAACTTGCTAAATAGCGATTTTCTTAAATTAACTTTATGACCAAAAAATATGCACAATCGTTTGTCTCTACATTAACTAACATATTCCTCTCAATTGTAAATTTTTTGCTTGACTTGTTATGACATTATAACTACATACATTTGCTTCCCCGTAATGTTTTGTCAGCCAGCTTAGCTGAAGTCACCAGGGACGTCATTGGAACCACTCGATATGATTGGTCATATAAAAACCTTGGGACCCAAATGCATAATTAGTGCTCTAACTCCACCTTGCAGTGGTCTGGAGCAATGTAGCTCTGTAAAACAAGGCTAATCGCGTCAGAGAAGTATTAACTTGTGTTGTCTTTTGAAGCTACCCTGGCCTTTTGACAACCCAAGTGGCACAGCGGTCTAAGGCAATGCATCTCAGTACTAGAGGCGTCACTACAGACACCTTGGTTCCAATCCAGGCTGTATCACAACCGGCCGTGATTGGGAGTCCCATAGGGCGGCACACAATTGACCTGCCTTCCATGTAGGCCGTCATTGTAAATAATAATAGTTCTTGAGCATATGATACTCCCCAAAGCATGACAAAATACATAGAGGTGTATCACAAGCTAAACACATCTATTTTGTCAACTTCCTCTGCTTCCTTCTCCTAGTGTCAGACAGGCAGACTTTACAGTGGGTGTGGTGCTCCTCCAGCAGCTCTCTCATGAGGTTCTCTCTGTACTTTTGGTAATTACTTGACTTATGAGGGATTGGGGAGGATGATGGAAGGGAGAGGATGATGTGCCTGTGGGTAGGTGGGTGAGATATTGTCATTACAATTGCAAAATGGAGCTGTATGTGAACCGTATGTCCAATTACAAAAATACCTTGTTCAGTAATCATCTCACCTGTTAGTTGGCGGTGAACTATGTGGCCATAGGGCAGCAGTGTCGATCAGATGGAAAAATATCTTCTTATACCACATTCTACAAAGTTGTTTATCATGTCCGACTTATCTACTGCCCCCATTTTGAGGTTATAGTCAAGCACACAGTCTGGTGAGATTTTTCTCTCTCCCATCAGGTGGTCCACCTTCCCTGTGGCCGACATGGTTACCGTAATTTCCGGACTATTGAGCGCACCTGAATATAAGCCGCACCCACTGAATTAAAAAATATATATTATTTTGAACATAAATAAGCCGCACATGTCTATAAGCCGCAGGTGCCTACCGGTACATTGAAACAAATTAACTTTACACAGGCTTTAACGAAACACGGCTTGTAACAAAAATAAATAGGCTTTAACGAAACACGGCTTGTAACAAAAAATAAAAAATTTGCAGTAAGCTTTAGTTGTCTTTTTGCACTGAGTCAATTCCTCACGCTGCTGTTTCCACCGTCTTATCATCGACTCATTAAGACCAAGCTCCCGTGCAGCAGCTCTATTTCCTTTTCCAACAGCCTGATCAATCGCCTTCAACTTGAAAGCTGCATCATATGCATTTCTCCGTGTCTTTGCCATGATGAGGGTGACAAAATGACTACCGTAATCAGAATGATGGGAAGTTTGAGAGCGCTCGATTTAATCTAAACAGTAAACAAAAAAGTTGTTTGACCTTAACCAGTTCGGCAATTTCATTGGTCTAATGAAAGCTTCATGCCGCCAAAAAACTGAGCACGTCATAGAATGTGTTTTTTTGGAAAAACTGAAATTGAAAGCGGGAAAAATCCATATATTAGCCGCGTCATTGTTTAAGCCGCGAGGTTCAAAGCGAGGGAAAAAAGTTGCGGCTTATAGTCCGGAAATTACGGTACTCTATGGACAGTGGACAGGACATGGACGTCTCGTTTGTCATGCCACTTTACTGCCAGCTGTTGACCGTTCTCCTTGAACTCCACCTCCCCTCTCTGCATCTTCCTGCATCTGAATGCCGGCATCCCCTTCCTGTTTGACCTGACTGTGCCACAGGCCCCTGTGCTGTTGGAGAGCAGATGCTGGAAGAGTGTGGGACTGCTGTACTAATTGTCCACATACAAAGTGTGTCCCTTGCCAAGATGAGGAGCAAGCATGGTCATCACCACAGACCTGGACACACCAAGCCCCTCATAATGTTGGATGTCAGTGGTGGACCCTGTGTAGACTATAATGTCATGAAAAATAACCAACCTTTGGTAAGAACATTTCTTATTTTGTATAACAGGTCATTTAGGTTGCAGTTGCATTGTTGACAAAATGCATCGCAGCAGAATTAGGAAGTGGTCTTGGCAAAAGAGGTTGGTAAAGAAGGGAGTTGCAAACATAGGATCTGTGCTCCAGTATTCTCTTCAGGAGTTCTTCTTTACTATTCCCATGAGAAGGACATTCACCAGGAAGGTATACATTTCACTAATTGTGGTTGTCACCCATTTAGCGAGTTTCCCCCTCACTCCTGGCTCTCCCTTCTCCTGTAGCTCCAAGGCATAGAGATTGGTCTACTCTACTATGTCTCCCACCAGCTCCTCTGTCAGATACAACTTGAAGCACTCTGCCTCAGATGGAAATGGCAAGGGGCTTGCACTCCAGACTGGGACTCATCAAAGCAAACAGCAGGGCCAGGAGGGGTGGCGGCCTTCCACTGTCGGCCTGCCTCCTTCACCACCAGCATCTTCAAAGGGACCTGGAACTTTGCCAGTGGACAAGGGGTCCTCAGATTCAAGGTTGGGGGGCAGCTCCTCACTGTCACTGTCACTGTCAGAATCCGATTCCTGACTTTCATACTCAGACTCATTGTCTGAATGTAAAAAAAATCTCTGAATTTCCGCATTTGTGAGTTGTCTCCTTTTGAAAGACATTGCTAATGCCACAGCTTATCTCACTAGCTACATACATAAACAACAACACTGAACGGCTCAGAGTGGAAGAGAGAGGTTACATAATTGACTGCCGGCACACGCCACTTGTATCAATAAATCACTATCCGAAAATGTTTTGTGTAGTAATTATTTATATATTTACTGCTTTATTCACATGTTTTTAAGTACTGGTGACAAAACATGCATTCCGATTCTTGCATAGATTTCAATGGGCACATATTATGTGTGTAAAATACTTTTTTTTGGTACTGATTATGATGAGCTAAGCTAATTCCAGCTATGTGTGGAGCCATGTTTGCTGACATACAATGCATACCGGGTTTCACGTAATCGTCTGTCGGACCAAAGATGTTATATCAAAATTAGGTGAGTAAGGGTACACTCATTTTTCGAGAACTTCTGGAAGTGAATGGCATGATGTAAACAATTTGTAGACGACACACCCCCTTCAACATGCATACTATAAACTAGAGGTCGACCGATTATGATTTTTCATCGCCAATACCGATACCGATTATTGGGGGCCAAAAACCCCGGTGCCGATTAATCAGCCAATTTTTACATATATATTTGTAATAATGACAATTACAACAATACTGAATGAACACTTATTTTAGTGTCAAATAAATAATGAAACATGTTCAATTTGGTTTAAATAGTGCAAAAACAAAGTGTTGGAGAAGAAAGTAAAAGTGCAATATATGCCATGTAAAAAAGCTAATGTTTAAGTTCCTTGCTCAGAACATATGAAAGCTGGTGGTTCCTTTTTAACATGAGTCTTCAATATTCCCAGGTAAGAAGTTTTAGGTTGTAGTTATTATAGGACTATTTCTCTCTATACCATTTGTATTTCATATACCTTTGGCTATTGGATGTTCTAATAGGTACTTTAGTCTTGCCAGCCTAATCTCGGGAGTTGATAGGCTTGAAGTCATAAACAGCGCAATGCTTGAAGCACAGCGAAGAGCTGCTGGCAAAAGCAGGAAAGTGCTGTTTGAATGAATGCTTACGAGCCTGCTGCTGCCTACCACCACTCAGTCAGACTGCTCTATCAAATCATAGACTTAATTATAATATACAGTGGGGGGGGAAAAGTATTTGATCCCATGCTGATTTTGTACGTTTGCCCACTGATAAAGAAAGGATCAGTCTATAATTTTAATGGTAGGTTTATTTGAACAGTGAGAGACAGAATAACAACCAAAATATCCAGAAAAACCCATGTCAAAAATGTTATAAATTGATTTGCATTTTAATGAGGGAAATAAGTATTTGACCCCCTCTCAATCAGAAAGATTTCTGGCTCCCAGGTGTCTTTTATACAGGTAACGAGATGAGATTAGGAGAACACTCTTAAAGGGAGTGCTCCTAACCGCAGCTTGTTACCTGTAAAAAAGACACCTGTCCACAAAAGCAATCAATCAATCAGATTCTAAACGCTCCACCATGGCCAAGACCAAAGAGCTCTCCAAGGATGTCAGGGACAAGATTGTAGACCTACACAAGGCTGGAATGGGCTACAAGACCATCGCCAAGCAGCTTGGTCCGAAGGTGACAACATTTGGTGCAATTATTCGCAAATGGAAGAAACACAAAAGAACTGTCAATATCCCTCGGCCTGGGGCTCCATGCAAGATCTCACCTCATGGTGTTGCAATGATCATGAGAACGGTGAGGAATCAGCCCAGAACTACACGGGAGGATCTTGTCAATGATCTCAAGGCAGCTGGGACCATAGTCACCAAGAAAACAATTGGTAACACACTACACTGTGAAGCACTGAAATCCTGCAGCGCCCGCATGGTCCCCCTGCTCAAGAATACATATACATGCTCATCTGAAGTTTGCCAATGAACATCTGAATGACTCAGAGGACAACTGGTGAAAGTGTTGTGGTCAGATGAGACCAAAATGGAGCTCTTTGACATCAACTCAACTCGCCGTGTTTGGAGGAGGAGGAATGCTGCCTATGACCCCAAGAACATCATCTCCACCGTCAAACATGGAGGTGGAAACATTATGCTTTGGGGGTGTTTTTCTGCTAAGGGGACAGGACAACTTCACCGCATCAAAGGGACGATGGACGGGGCAATGTAACGTCAAATCTTGGGTGAGAACATCCTTCCCTCAGCCAGGGCATTGAAAATGGGTCGTGGGTGGGTATTCCAGCATGACAATGACCCAAAACACACGGCCAAGGCAACAAAGGAGTGGCTCAAGAAGAAGCATATTAAGGTCCTGGAGTGGCCTAGCCAGTCTCCAGACCTTAATCCCATAGAAAATCTGTGGAGGGAGCTGAAGGTTCGAGTTGCCAAACGTCAGCCTCGAAACCTTAATGACTTGGAGAAGATCTGCAAAGAGGAGTGGGACAAAATCCCTCCTGAGATGTGTGCAAACCTGGTGGCCAACTACAAGAAATGTCTGACCTCTGTGATTGCCAACAAGGGTTTTGCCACCAAGTACTAAGTCATGTTTTGTAGAGGGGTCAAATACTTATTTCCCTCATTAAAATGCAAATCATTTTATAACATTTTTGACATGCGTTTTTATGGATTTTTTTGTTGTTATTCTGTCTCTCACTGTTCAAATAAACCTACCATTAAATTTATAGACTAATCATTTCTTTGTAAGTTGGCAAACATACAAAATCAGCAGGGGATCAAATACTTTCCCCCCCCCCACTGTAATAACACACAGGAATACGAGCCTTAGGTCATTAATATGGTCAAATCCGGAAACTATCATTTCAAAAACAAAACGTTTATTTTTTCAGTGAAATACGGAACCGTTCCGTATTTTACCTAACGGGTGGCATCCGTAAATATAAATATTGCTGTTACATTGCACGACCTTCAATGTTATGTCATAATTATGTACAATTCTGGCAAATTAATTACGGTCTTCGTTAGGAAGAAATGGTCTTCACACAGTTTGCAACGAGCCAGGCGGCCCAAACTGCTGCACTTACCCTGACTCTGCTTGCACAGAACGCAAGAGAAGTGACACAATTTCCCTAGTTAAAACAAATTCATGTTAGCAAGCAATATTAACTAAATATGCAGGTTGTCACAGTTGTCATAAGGATTGGACCAAAACGCAGCGGGAATATGTATACTCATCTTCTTTTTATTTTGAAGAAGGAGAAACAACTAAATACGTATACAAAAAAAGAGCAAAACAGTCCTGTCAGGTGCAACAAACACTAAACAAGGAACAACTACCTACAAATCCCATAGAAAAACACCCCTCTTAAATAGGACCTTCATTTAGAAGCAACGAGGAGCAGCTGCTTCCAATTGAAGGTCCACCCAATAAACATCACATAGAAATAGACATACTAGAACTAACATAGAAATAGACTAACAAAGAACATTTCCCAACAAACCCTGAAACACTCTAAACAAACACCCCTCTTAAATATGAACATAGCCCAACAAACCCCGAAACACTCTAAACAAACACCCCCTGCTACGTCCTGACCAAACTACAATAACAAATAACCCCTTATACTGGTCAGGACGTGACACAGGTTTAAAAATATATACTTGTGTATTGATTTTAAGAAAGGCATTGATGTTTATGGTTATGTACACATTGGTGCAACGACAGTGCTTTTTTCGCGAATGCGCATGTTAAATCACCGATTTGGCGAAGTAGGCTGTGATTCAATGATAAATTAACAGGCACCGCATCGATTATATGCAACGCAGGACAAGCTAGATAAACTAGTAATATCCTCAACCATTTGTAGTTAACTAGTGATTATGTTAAGATGTTAAGCTTTTTATAAGATAAGTTTAATGCTAGCTAGCACCTTACCTTGGCTTCTTGCTGCACATTTGCATAACAGGTAGTCAGCCTGCCACGCAGTCTCCTCGTGGAGTGCAATTTAATCGGTCGACCTCTACTATAAACAGACCAAACTCATCTTGTCTCCTCTTACTTTCTTTGGTTTCTGTGAAAAAACAAACATGGCAGCTCGCAGAAACTACCCATCGTCGGATTACTTTCCATTTCTAGAAAGTGTTTTACTCAATTATTTAGATCAACGGTGAGCTCACCAGTGTTGTGATTAATTATAAATAGTAATTGCTCTTAGCTAATTCATATTGTAGTTAATGTCAGCCGAGAGTTATAAAACTATGACCGCTTGTGCGCTAGGACAAATGTAGCCTACATTTTCCGGTTTGGATGATTGTGTTATGCTGTAGCTACTTCTGTGAATGTCTGAACATTGCATCCAAAAATAAACTGCTCAAATTCTGAACATAACTTTGTAAAGACTGTGTTTGTACAAAATGTTTCTGAAAAAAACAGTGTGGCCAGCTCAAATGCTGATTGTTGCGTCATACCGAAACTGGACGTTCTAAATAAGCGTTCTAATCACACCGGTTTGTTCATACGCTACAGGGACCACTGTAGAATTGGTTTGATCATACGCTACAGGGACCACTGTAGAATGGGTTTGATCATACGCTACAGGGACCACTGTAGAATGGGTTTGTTCGTACACTACAGGGACCACTGTAGAATTGGTTTGATCATACGCTACAGGGACCACTGTAGAATTGGTTTGATCATACGCTACAGGGACCACTGTAGAATGGGTTTGATCGTATGCTACAGGGACCACTGTAGAATGGGTTTGATCGTACGCTACAGGGACCACTGTAGAATGGGTTTGTTCATACGCTACAGGGACCACTGTAGAATTGGTTTGATCATACGCTACAGGGACCACTGTAGAATTGGTTTGATCATACGCTACAGGGACCACTGTAGAATGGGTTTGATCGTATGCTACAGGGACCACTGTAGAATGGGTTTGATCGTACGCTACAGGGACCACTGTAGAATGGGTTTGTTCATACGCTACAGGGACCACTGTAGAATTGGTTTGATCATACGCTACAGGGACCACTGTAGAATTGGTTTGATCATACGCTACAGGGACCACTGTAGAATGGGTTTGATCGTATGCTACAGGGACCACTGTAGAATGGGTTTGATCGTACGCTACAGGGACCACTGTAGAATGGGTTTGTTCATACGCTACAGGGACCACTGTAGAATGGGTTTGATCATACGCTACAGGGACCACTGTAGAATTGGTTTGATCATACGCTACAGGGACCACTGTAGAATGGGTTTGATCATACGCTACAGGGACCACTGTAGAATGGGTTTGATCGTACGCTACAGGGACCACTGTAGAATGGGTTTGATCGTACGCTACAGGGACCACTGTAGAATGGGTTTGATCGTACGCTACAGGGACCACTGTAGAATGGGTTTGATCATACGCTACAGGGACCACTGTAGAATGGGTTTGATCATACGCTACAGGGACCACTGTAGAATGGGTTTGTTCGTACACTACAGGGACCACTGTAGAATGGGTTTGATCATACGCTACAGGGACCACTGTAGAATGGGTTTGTTCATACGCTACAGGGACCACTGTAGAATGGGTTTGATCATACGCTACAGGGACCACTGTAGAATGGGTTTGATCATACGCTACAGGGACCACTGTAGAATGGGTTTGATCATACGCTACAGGGACCACTGTAGAATGGGTTTGATCGTACGCTACAGGGACCACTGTAGAATGGGTTTGATCATACGCTACAGGGACCACTGTAGAATGGGTTTGATCGTACGCTACAGGGACCACTGTAGAATTGGTTTGATCATACGCTACAGGGACCACTGTAGAATGGGTTTGATCATACGCTACAGGGACCACTGTAGAATGGGTTTGATCATACGCTACAGGGACCACTGTAGAATGGGTTTGATCGTACGCTACAGGGACCACTGTAGAATGGGTTTGATCATACGCTACAGGGACCACTGTAGAATGGGTTTGATCGTACGCTACAGGGACCACTGTAGAATGGGTTTGATCATACGCTACAGGGACCACTGTAGAATGGGTTTGATCGTACGCTACAGGGACCACTGTAGAATTGGTTTGATCATACGCTACAGGGACCACTGTAGAATGGGTTTGATCGTACGCTACAGGGACCACTGTAGAATGGGTTTGATCATACGCTACAGGGACCACTGTAGAATGGGTTTGTTCGTACGCTACAGGGACCACTGTAGAATGGGTTTGATCGTACGCTACAGGGACCACTGTAGAATTGGTTTGATCATACGCTACAGGGACCAATGTAGAATGGGTTTGATCGTATGCTACAGGGACCACTGTAGAATGGGTTTGATCGTACGCTACAGGGACCACTGTAGAATGGGTTTGATCGTACGCTACAGGGACCACTGTAGAATTGGTTTGATCATACGCTACAGGGACCACTGTAGAATGGGTTTGATCATACGCTACAGGGACCACTGTAGAATGGGTTTGATCATACGCTACAGGGACCACTGTAGAATGGGTTTGATCGTACGCTACAGGGACCACTGTAGAATGGGTTTGATCGTACGCTACAGGGACCACTGTAGAATGGGTTTGATCATACGCTACAGGGACCACTGTAGAATTGGTTTGATCGTATGCTACAGGGACCACTGTAGAATGGGTTTGATCATACGCTACAGGGACCACTGTAGAATGGGTTTGATCATACGCTACAGGGACCACTGTAGAATGGGTTTGATCATACGCTACAGGGACCACTGTAGAATGGGTTTGATCATATGCTACAGGGACCACTGTAGAATGGGTTTGATCATACGCTACAGGGACCACTGTAGAATGGGTTTGATCGTACGCTACAGGGACCACTGTAGAATGGGTTTGATCATACGCTACAGGGACCACTGTAGAATGGGTTTGATCATACGCTACAGGGACCACTGTAGAATGGGTTTGATCATACGCTACAGGGACCACTGTAGAATGGGTTTGATCATACGCTACAGGGACCACTGTAGAACTGTAGAATGATCACACCCATGTGTTGGTATGAGTGAAGACGTTAAAGTCCCAAGCGACAATAAATGCGCCATCAGGATATGCTGTTTCTAGTTTGCACAAAGTCCAGTGTAGTTCCTTGAGAGCCGTCGGCTTGAGGGGGAAAATACACGGCCATGACGATAACCTGACGATAACCGATGACCGAAGAGAATTCTTTATCTTATTTGGGTTTACACTATATGATAGTCTGTGATGCTTCCCCTCCTTCTTACTGTAGCAAGGGAATGCTTTGATGTTGATTCGAAATTAGGACAATTAATGTTTAGCATTTCCCTCAAGATTCATACTGCACATTATGACCACCTACTTATTGTAATTAAATATTTCCTAAGTGTGGCATTTGAATTACATTAAGAAAATACATGGTTGAAGAAAACATTTTTCATATCTTTCATATCTACTTGAGTCATCACAGTATGTACAGTAGACTACAGTAGTAGAAGAATAATGTATTGGACGAAGACCTTATCAGTCAAAACCACTCAAAAACCCAAGAGGGATTTCACACACTTCTAACCGTCTCCAAACTAGCACTGTGATAGCTACAATGACCTCTAGTTGACCTTCAGCTCAGTCGGCTGCCTTCAGCTCCCTCTCTCTTTCTCCCCCTCTCTCTATCTGTCTCTCCCTTCATCTTTCTCCCTTCCACACTCACTATCTCCCTCTTTCTCTCTCTCTCTCTCCCACTCTCCCATTTTTTTTTCTCCTCTCTCTTTCCCTCCCTGCCCTCGTACTGTACGGTACACTACAGATCTCACCACCACACTGGCACATACCATAGACATACACACCAGTCCATGTGTCACACACACTCAGATTTGCGGAGAGCTATCAGTGGAGAAGCCCTTTGCTGGGTCCTGACAAGGCCATACAGTTCACTGCTGATCCAGACTGTCTGACAGCTGCGTGTGTGTTGCGTGTGAGCGTGCGCGTGCACGTGTGCGTGCGTCACTCTCACAAAGACTCTGCTTGTCAGCACTAAAGTCGAGAGGAGTTGGGGCCAACTGTGAGTGAGGCAAGGTTGAACTATGGGAGGGGGGAAAACTATGGACATAAGAGGGAAAGCTAGGAGAGAGGGCACACTGTGACAGCAGTGCAAACTACTGCAGTATGAGGCATTCTGAATGTATCTGCTTCATCAACTGAACTGGCCAGATGTGTTTTACTCTATTCTGAATCCATCCACTATTTCCAGTGAGTTCAGTCAGCACAGTGAGTTCATTCAGCAGTCAGGGGTTAGGTGCTCTGCCTTGATGTTTGCAATTAATCTGCTGCATAACCATATGGGCGGCAGGTAGCCTAGTGGTTAGAGCGTTGGGCAAGTAACCAAAAGGTTGCTAGATCAAATCCTCGAGCAGGTAAAAATCTGTCATTCTGCCCCTGAACAAGGCAGTTAACCCACTGTTCCTAGGCTGTCATTGTAAATAAGAATTTGTTCTTGGGGCCTCCTGGGTGGTGCAGTGGTCTAAGGCACTGCATTGCAGTGCTTGCTGTGCCACCAGAGGCTCTGGGTTTGAGACCAGGCTCTGTTGCAGCTGGCTGCAACCTGGGAGGGTTTGGCCCGGCAGGGATATCCTTGTCTCATTGAGCACTAGTGACTCCTGTGGTGGGCCGGGTGCAGTGCATGCTGACCAGGTTGCCAGGTGTATGGTGTTTCCTCCGACACATTGGTTCGGCTGGCTTCCGGGTTGTATGTGCATTGTGTCAAGAAGCAGTGCGGCTAGGTTGGGTTGTGTTTCGGAGGACGCATGGCTCTCGACCTTCGCCTCTCCTGAGTTCGTACGGGAGTTGCAGCGATGAGGCAAGACTGTAACTACTACCAATTTGATACTGTAAAAAAAAAATGATTTTGTTCTTAACTGACTTGCCTAGTTAAATAAAGGTGTGCCCTGCTGTTCAAAACACAAAGGATGACAATGTGTATGTCAACAGGCTAGGCAGTGTGAACAGATTTGAGCAGCTAAAATACAACTTGCTTTTTCGGTTAATGATGACTGGAAGGATTAAGAAGCATGTTATCCCATTTGAACATCAGCCTTTCAAATAAATGTACTGTGTGTCTGTGGGTTTCGGGGTCCTCTAAGGTTTGTGTTTGTCCCTGCTATTGTGAGAAGCAGTCGGTCAGTCGATACTGTATCGTGGTGTAAAAATAGCACATCCGCTTCTATTAATAAACAGCACATCCAAGGTCCTATCAGGAAGCTGACTATCAGCACCATTCTGGTGGCTGTACTGATGCTGAAGGTTGTGTATAGAATCAATATCAACACATAAGTGTGTCAACAACAAAAAACTATGATAAATCAATACCCCCCCCCCCAAAGAAACCATCAGTAGAATACTCTTCATTGAAAATAGGAAAGATTTCATGATGCCACAGTTAGTGCTGCCATGATATTATTATTTGTTATGCTCATAATTTTGGGTTTGCATGCTGTCAGGTTTCAGTTCTCTGCTCTCTTTCTCTGTCTTTCTCTCTCTCTCTCGCCCACATAGTGGACCTTTACAGTTCGTTCCTGTGCCTCCAACACCAACTCATCTCATTCGTCATCCAGCTGGAGGCTGCACCCACCCACCTGGACACCAAGGTTGCCCTCATTTGCAAATCTCATCTGCAGAAATTACAGTAGGAAAAACTGCTGCTCTTATAAAGAACAAATATAACAACTAGAGAACTAGTAGATATAGTGAAACATCTACGGCAACCAATCCCTTCCCATCTCACCCCAGCTGTTCTGTCTCTGACTGACTCAGAGCATGTGTAGGCTGTAGGAGGCATGTATGCTGTGCCATTGTATAACACACTGTGAAGAGCTTTCCTATTAAGTCTTCCCAAGCTGCAGGAGCTGGCTGGCTGTGCTGGCTGGACAGGTTCAGGGACAAATGCTGCACATAGCTCTGTGCAGGTACTGTATAATGGATACAACATGTCTCTAGGCCTAATTAGGGTACACTACAACCCTACCCGGCTCTGTGCAGGTTTAGGGTGGAGGGTTAGGTTACAGGTTTAAGGTACCGGTTATAGGGTACACTACCTACAGTACCAAGGTATGTGTAGGTTTAAGGTAGGGTTAGGGTACAGGTTTAGGGTACATGTTTAGGATTCACTACCTACCTGGCTCTGTGCAGTTCTTATCCAGTGTGTCATTGTCTCCGTCCACGGCCATCAGCCTGCGTCCCAGACGGTTTGTTGTGTCAGCCAGCCCCTGCTCCAGGACCAGACCATGTCCTATGTTCGAGTTAGAAAAGAGTTACATTTATTTAAGTGTCACTCCACAATGATACAATAATACAAAATACTGATTTTCTTTCAACCACATTGTGGACCACTCAAATGTAGTTTTATGGCACTAAAAACAATCACGGTCAAACACGGAGTAGTCCCCCCCATCATGGCATGGACTCCGCAAGGTGTCAAAAGCGTTCCACAGGGACACTTACGTCTGTAGTCTTGCCCATTTACTCTCTGAATGGCACACATACACAATCCATGTTTCAATTGTCTCAAGGCTTAAAAATCCTTCTTTAACCTGTCTCCTCCCCTTCATCTACACTGATTTGATGTGGATTTAACAACTGACATCAATAAGAGTTCATAGCTTTCACCTCAATTCACCTGGTCAGTCTATGTCATGGAAAGAGCAGGTGTTCATAATGTTTGTACACTCAGTGTATAACAAACTACATCATCTATACACATGTATATATAAACAAAAACGTCAAAAAAGTACAGTGGATAAAAGGACAATTAGACAGTTAAAAAGAAACGTCTCAGTGGGAGGATTAGATGGCAGGCTTTGGCGCAGGCATTTACATTATTGTTATCTGATAGAATTCACATAATTTGTTATTTTCATCAGACCATTAACATTTTGATTTTGGTTGGACAGCTGACAAAAAAGATCATCCCTAATTTAGTTGTATAACCCACAGTAAAGCACTGCATGAGCTTCAGTTTCAACGGAACCATCTTTACAAAATGTACATGCACGTTTATCCAGGGAAATATTTGTGTATCGTCTCAATAGCAAGAGGGACCACTGTTGCTGTGACTGTATAGACACCACTCCGGCATTCACTCCACATCAAAATGTATATTGCTTGGATAAAACAGTACATCAGGAAAGAAACAGGCAGTGAACATGCATTGAAACACTGGGCTTTGCATCTCAAATCCTTATATAGCGAACTACTTTTGACCAGAGCCCTATTGGATATAGCTGCCATTTGGCTTTGCATGTGGTGACTCGGTCACAGGAATAAAAGGTCCAATGTTGATTAAACCAACAAGCTGAAAAAGCGGCGGTCGGATATTCAGCACCATTGAAGCAAGACAGTGATAGAATCGAAATTTGGAAGTTCAGCACCACATGAGAGTGGACAGCGACCGTCTCAGGTGCAGCCACTCTCCACTGGGAGAATCCTTGGAAATGAATCTAGGTCTGACCAGGAAGTCAAAAGCCTGGAATGTAGTTAGGACTAACCAATGCTATAAGGGTGGCAGTCTATATTTATTTTATTGTGGCTTATCAAACCTATCAACATGTAAATAGACGGATGTGACTGAATATAATGGGACTCATTTGTAAGTAAAACAAGCCTGATTATAACAGACAAGACAGTGCTGTCTCCAGCCCTAACAGTTGCTCATCTGTGGTGACGTATTTTACATCCTTTTACGTATGATATCATGTTTGTTATAATCCCTTAAGCTCCTTGTTATTCTAATACAATTAGGGAACTCTGCGACATGTTTTATCCAAACAGATGATGTTCAAATTGACAATGCCATGTCAGAGGTTTTTTTTCAATAGCTTTGGTGCAATTTTCACAAGTATATGGTGAATTTTCACAAGGCAATTGTTTCAAAACTCGAAGCACATTTTCAATTGACTAAGTACAACACACAATTCACTTTTTCACCGCACTTAGCGTTTCATCTAAAAAGACATGTTTCACATTGCAATACATGTTCATATAAAGTAATTGCTTTTCACAATCCAATACTCACATTACTTTTGATATGATTGTCTTCTCATTTGTTAAAATACATTTTACTATTACGTAATCCGACCGCTGTTATTCGATAATCACTTAACCGTTTGGTAAACCTATAGATTTGAAACTGGTTTGTCCATAATAGATTTTGAGAACTATGCCCTAATTCATGAAAATGTACGTTTGTAAAGTATAAACATATAAAGTATGACATATACTGTAATGTACTATTATGATGATAACTATTTCGATTTTACTTCACAGTATGTTTGAAAAAATGTGATCATATATGTACTATATGTAAAAAATGCGTCCCCTACACAGTAATCATGTATCCAAAATGATGTTCCTTTTTGATGGGGGAGGTTCCCACTGCTTTACTAAAATGACATCAGCCAATGCAGTACTGTAATACATGCCATTTACGTAGCAGACACTTTTATCCAAAATGACAACAGTGTGTCTATACATCTTGGTAGGTAACCCCAGTGGGAAACAAACCCACAACTCTGGTGTTGCTTGTGCCATGCTCTTACTAACTGAGCCACAGAGAACCACGACAATACAATACTGTAGAATACAATACATGATTACAATACAGGTAGAAGGTGTATTGCCATCGCCATGAGCATGCCATCTTCCTTCAGGCCATGAATGAGGCATGTAATGACATCAATCCAGACCTACTGTATGTCAGGTTTGAATTCACCATTCCAAAAGGTTTTTCCCTAGGTGTATGAACAATGAGGATATTTACTGCGATGTCAATGAGAACCAATGGTCAAATGTTCAAGACAGGCTTGATGCAAACTAGTGCCCGCTAAACATAATTTTTCTTTAATTCATTGAATGTGTTTCATTTGATTACAGTACATCTATGTTGTAATGATATCTGGTTGATATATATTTTTTTTGCATCAATGATTGTGAAAGATGACTTCAATGATTACACCTTTGATCACACATGGGTTAGAAATGATGGAAATTACATTTTCTGTAAATGTTGCTGAGAATTGGAAGGGTATTGCCTAATGTGAAAACAGTGTAATGCGCTGTAATTTACACTACTGTAACATATTACATTCAAAAGACAATTTTGAAACATGTATCTTGCATTACTATTGGATTAACTGGTTGTTAAAATATCATTGTGTTAAAAAATCTATGTTCTCATGGTATTTCACAGTAAACTTATATTTTTGATCAATGATTGTGTGGTGAAAGATGTCTCGAAACAGCACGAATGCACAACAAAAGGTTTTGAATATCAGCCTTGCTGCATTACAAGTGTTACCTGTTTGGAGTTTTGTACTAAGAGTTTTGAAAATTCACCAGATACTTGTGAAAATAGCACCAAAGCGATTGAAAAAAAAGCGGTATGTTCAAACAGGGACAACAGACTACATGTATCTTTAATGGCATGATATAAACCGGTCTAATGATACAGAGAGCTGAGCCCTAAGGCAAGTGGGTAAACTGAAATGGTGGCCTAGGGGAGAATTTACAAAACAGCCCTGGGACTTATTGTGTGTGCCTGTGTGTGTGTGTGTCTGTCTGTGTGTGTGTGTGTGTGTGTGTGTGTGTGTGTGTGTGTGTGTGTGTGTGTGTGCGTGCGTGCGTGCGTGCGTGCGTGCGTGCGTGCGTGCATGGACATGTGTGTGTCTAGAGAAAGTTACAGAGATGAACATATTTCAGGACTCAGAAGTCCACTGTATGTGTGTGTAGAGAAAGTTACGGAGATGAACATATTTCAGGACTCAGAAGTCAACTGTATGTGTGTGGTTCGTTAAAGCTCCACATACCAGTTGTGAACTAATCTGGTCTGGAGACGTGAGGGATAATTCATATCAAAGGCAAGCCAGCATCAAATATGAACAGTTTCAGAAATACATGCCCTCATACTTTTTGTGCAGTCTGGAGTTGCCAGTTGCTAGTTGCCAGTTTACAAGTGATTCCCCCATATTGGTGGAAGAAAACGATTTATTTGACTTGTCCTGTAATAAATTGCTGATTCAAATCCCAGTCCTGACCGTTCCCCTCTCCCCATCTTTCAATTGTTTTCAATTGTTTACGTAATTTTGTAACATTGATGTAACAACTTCCTCAGGGATCAAGATCAACAGAGTAACACTTTGACAGCTGAGTGACCTCTCCTGAAACAATAATTCAAGGTCTGGTCATAGTTCATACATTTTGTGTCCAGGCGCATAAATGTATAGATTTAGGTTTAATGGGTCATTTTTGTTCAGCTCTTACACATCATTTATGGCACCAAAAGGATAAAAGTACAGTCATGTTCTGTACAAAAAAAGAACAGGTTTTGTGATATTGACGTATGTTGTTGTTCTCTGTCTCTTCAGTCTTCAGAGAGAGATGTAGCACAGTTCAATTAACACAGCGAGGTCATTTTCTGGCTGTACTGGTTGAAACCGACGTGGTTGTCCACAAACCCACGCAGCGGGCGCGCAACCCTTTCTACCTCCAGCGCCCCCAATAACTCCCCCTGGCCACCGCGACAGAGACAGCAACATGTCCCAAAAAAATCAATAGAAAACGAAAACAAACATGTTTTGGGCGTCTTAAAGAAGTGGATATTTGGTGTTAATCATGAGTGATTGACAATGACCTGTGACTCACATTATATTCTAGAACATATTGCCTACGTTTTGCATAGGCCGATACTGCGGCACATTGCCGTAAACTTCATGCACGAACATACGATACACACACACACACACACACACTCACACACACCCTGCGATTACCTATCCACGTGAGTCAGTCAGGCCATTTATAGGCTATAGCCTATACGTCCCCTATTTGGCTGCCAATATCTGAGTTTTCCAGATACAGGTGGAGTAAACAAATTCTACAAACAGAATAGACATGTGTGCTGCCTGCCTGCCTGGCCAGTTGAAATCCTGAGCGCTGTAATCTCGTTCCGCCTACATCTTTTTTCTTTTTGGGGGAATGTAAGTAAACACGCACGCCACAAATACAAATCTCCATCCCGAACCATGTGTATTATTACAGCGTCCCACTATGCCGAGTTTCTAGTGGATTGATCAGAGGCAGGCAAGCAGACCTTCACATACATCATTTTAAAAAGCAGTGTCATAGATGTATTAGTTACGGGATATGTGTTGTACACCAACGCAGTGCATGCCAAACGTGCACAATCACAACATTGAATTCATTTTTAGTTCCACATAATCCCGTAATTATAATTTCTCCCCGGGCAACCCTGGGATGCCTCGGCTCTCAGTCTCTTCTCGTAGCCTACTCACCTGTTTTTGTGAGCAGGGCGGACATGCACCACGTCAAAGATAGAATACTGCAGATAAAACAGACTTGAACGAAAAGCATCTGTCTCCTCTTGCGAACTTTGAAGATTTTAGCTATGACGCTCTTTTTCGACATGGTGCAGTTCTGCTCAGGTAACGGCTCCATGACTGTACAGTATGCGGGGACAGCGGGCAACGTGCTCGTCCTCCTCCCTCTCCCTGCAGATAGTGACCCACTCAGCGCCGTGCCGCAGATTGTTCGGACAGCAGGAATCGCCCGAGTATCGTTTCACACAACGAAGGTTCAGGATGCCGTCCCTGTTTCAAATGACGGAAGGGCAGATCCTCGACAGAGGCAGCAGAGCGAACAGCTCGCATGTGTCTATGAAAGCCGCTTGTGAGAATTGTGTCCTGGCGAAAATGCTGTTGTAGTTTAATCAGAATAAATTAGGCTACACAGTCTGCAAATGTTCCGTTATTATAGGATATAGGCCTAAGGAGGCGAAAGACAATATGTTTATAATCAAAATACCACTATTTGTCAAGCAGCCTAAAGCATCTTCAAAAGCCACCGACAGCACCTTTATGTGTCCCGTGTGTACACTACAACATAAGGTAGATTTAGTGGCGTTGAAAATAGGTCATTCTCCGATATTGTTCCATTTGCTTGATATTGTCTCCCTCTCCCACAAATACTCGGGGGCGAAAACATTTTCTGCTAAAATATTAGCTAATCTCACACTTTCATCGCGCCACAGAGCTCACTCCCCCACATGCAGCTGCAACTTCTACATGTGAGTGATGCTTGACACGTGACACACGGCAGCGAACGACCTCTCTCCCCCATGGTACCACCATGCTGGCTGGCTGCCTGTACAGTGCATTCGGAAAGTATTCAGACCCCTTCCCCTTTTCCACATTTTGTTACGTTACAGCCTTATTCTAACATGGATAAAAAAAAATATTTCATGAATCTACACACAATACTCCATGACAAAGCGAAAACAGATTTTTGTAAATGTATTATAAAAAATAACAATGAATACCTTATTTACATAACTATTCAGACCCTTTGCTATGAGACTCCAAATTGAGCTCAGGTGCATCCTGTTTCCGTCGATCATCCTTGAGATGTTTCTACAACTTGATTGGAGTCCGCCTGTGGTAAATTCAATTGATTGGACATGATTTGGAAAGGCACACACCTGTTTATATAATGTTCCACAGTTGACAGTGCATTTAAGAGCAAAAACCAAGCCTTGAGGTCAAAGGAATTGTCTGTAGAGCTCCGAGACAGGATTGTGTCAAGGCACAGATCTGGGGAAGGGTACCAAAACATTTCTGCAGCATTGAAGGTCCTCAAGAACACAGTGGGCTCTATCATTCTTAAATGGAAGAAGTTTGAAACCACCAAGACTCTTCCTAGAGCTGGCCGTCCAACCAAACAGAGCAATCGTGGGAGAAGGGCCTTGGTCAGGGAGGTGACCAAGAACCTGATGATCACTCTGACAGAGCTTCCAGAAGGACAACCATCTCTGCAGCACTTCACCAATCAGGCCTTTATGGTAGAGTGGCCAGATGGAAGCCACTCCTCAGTAAAAGGCACATGACAGCCAGCTTGGAGTTTGCCAAAAGGCAACTAAAGGACTTTCAGACCATGAGAAACAAGATTCTCTGGTCTGATGAAACCAAAATTGAACTCTTGACCTGAATGCCAAGCGTAACGTCTGGAGGAAACCTGGCACCATCCCTACGGTGAAGCATGGTGGTGGCAGCATCATACTGTGGGGATGTTTTGTCAGAGGCAGGGACTGGGAGACTAGTCAGGATCGAGGGAAAGAGGAACGGAGCAAAGTACAGAGAGATCCCTGATGAAAATCTGCTCCATAGCGCTCAGGACCTCAGACTGGGGTGAAGGTTCACCTTCCAATAGGGCAACGACCCTAAGCACACAGCCAAGGCAACGCAGGAGTGGCTTCCGGACAAGTCTCTGAATATCTTTGAGTGGCCCAGCCAGAGCCTGGACTTGAACCCAATCCAACATCTCTGGAGAGACCTGAAAATAGCTGTGCAGTGACTGTCCCCATCCAACCTGACAGAGCTTGAGAGGATCTGCAGAAAAGAATGGGAGAAACTCCCCAAATACAGGTGTGCCAAGCTTGTAGTGTCATACATCTGGAAAGCTGTAATCGCTGCCAAAGGTGCTTCAACAGAGTACTGAGGAAAGGGTCTGAATACTTTTGTAAATGTGATATTGATTTTTTTTTTTTTATTGGCCAAAAATTCTAAAAAACAGTTTTTGCTTTGTCATTATGAGTTATTGTGTGTAGATTGATGAGGGGGAAAAAAACAATTTAATACATTTTAGAATTTGGCTGTAATGTAACAAAAGTAGTTTCCGAATGCACCTTATCTACTAGTCTACTCTATCCATCCATCCTACCTGCTACGGAACAGAGAGAGGCGCGTAAATTAGTAGGCTGACAAATTAGTAAGCCGACATGCAAATTAGTAGGCCAACATTAGTTCATGTTCAATGAATCACGTTTGTGTTTCCTAGTGTTATATCGTAATTGAGTCACATTATTTTGGGCTATAGTAACATGGGTTAAGCAACTTTTTCATTTTTTTGTGACAATTGCAAATATTTGAAAAACATTGTTTAAAACAAAATATTTCACCTTTATTTAACAAGGCAGGCCAGTTGAGAACAAGTTCTCATTTACAACTGCGACCTGGTCAAGATAAAGCAAAGCAGTGCGACAAAAACAACAACACAGAGTTACACATGGGATAAACAAACATACAGTCAATAACACAATAGAAAAATCTATGTGCAGTGTGTGCAAATGTAGTAAGATTAGGGAGGTAAGGCAATAAATAGGCCATAGTGGCGAAATAATTACAATTTAGCATTAACACTGGAGTGATAGATGTGCAGATGATGATGTGCAAGTAGAGATACTGGCATGCAAAATAGCAAAAGAATGAATAACAATATGGGGATGAGGTAGTTGGGTGGGCTATTTACAGATGGGCTGTGTACAGGTACGGTGATCGGTAAGCTGCTCTGACAGCTGATGCTTGAAGTTATTGAGGGAGATATGTCTCCAGCTTCAGTGGTTTACTGTATCATAATACAGTAATTTCTGTAATGTGATTACAGAAATTATTTACACTTTACATTATTTGTGGTCCACAATAAACATTTACAGAATCCTGTAACAAATATCAATAACCATAGACATTATCAATAACCATCGACAGAAGAAACCCTAACAATGAGTACTAAATAAAATACTTGATACACTGTAGGCTACATAATAAATACAATAAAGTAGGCTACACAATAATAACAAAACTCTGGTCTAAATGTAAACATGGTGGCATTAACTCTTGCTTATCAAGTGTACTATCATGCCAGATGCCTTACCTAAATACATCTCACCTACATCCAAGGCTAGCCTTGTTTTAAAGATATTACAAAGATATTTAAATTATTTCAGGATATGTCTTAACTCCACAAGCACCCCAGCAAGCATTCTACTATGCATCCTTTATAAGTAATTTATGTTCTGTGTTCCATGTTCTGTGAAGGAGTGGGCTGCTAATGAGGCATATGAGTGCTCTAAAATGGTAATATAGGCCGATATTCTACTTAGCAGGCACATCAAATACAATGAGCAAGTCATTTTAAGTATATGTAAGAGATCCCCACAGGAATTATACCCACAACCTTGGTGTTACTCTTATACAAACTGAGCCACACAGACTGGCGCAGTAGGGTGGGTCAGTTCTACACTGCCAGCCAGTGTTGCTACTGCCAGACTATAGAAACACAAAGGAGTAAGTGTGTTTCTCTCTCTCTCTCTCTCTCTCTCTCTCTCTCGCTCTCTCTCTCTCTCTCTCTCGCGCTCTCTCTCTCTCTCTCTCGCTCTCTCTCTCTCGCTCTCTCTCTGGGTAGCACATCACATGATGTCAGAGAGCTAGGGCTTTGTCTGGCCCAGACTCGGATGACTGGCCTCCTGATTGTGGTCACCACTGAGAGGCACATGTGCGTACCGATAGGACACATGGGGAGTGAGTAGCTCCGTTTTGTACCCACAGAACTGTGGTCGGATGCAGAAACCAGACAACAAAGTTTAAATCAAGCCTCTAAACTTCAACATGTCAACATATCCCCAAGCAACTGTGAGAGTGTGAGTGATTAGAACCAATCCGTTTTTAAAACAGTGCAGCGACACAAATCCAAAAGACCATGGCCCCTACAAAGGAAAGGACAAAGGGCAACTTGGAGACGCAAAAGAGTGTAATAAACAGTTAAATGCTATCCAGGAAAATATAGCTAAAATACTCTCAATGTACACCGAAACCAACAAACTGCTACAATCTGTTAAAAAAAAGTAGATTAGCTCGAAAAGGCAGTAGAGGCTATCGTGTCAGACATGCACAAGCAAGGTATGTGCATGAATGAACAAGACGACAACATTCAAAACTTCAGAAGAGGAATTAGACCAGCAAGAAAACAGAATGAGACATAACAACATGAGAATATTGTCCTTACCAGAAGTCGAGGATAAAGAAGATCTTTCCAGATAGTGGTCAAACTGACATCAGAGGAACTTGACGTGGGTGTATCACCAGAGGATCTGGAACGATGCCGTAGGATCGGAGTGAAACAGGAGAACGCTAAATACCCACGCATAGTAATCTTAAAATTATGGAACGATTAGGCCACAGTCAACATTCTGAAGGTAGAAGGGGGAAAGGAGATCAAAATTCAAGGCCAGGCCATTTGATTCATCCAGGACCTGTCTGCTAAGCTGAGAAAGAAACATAAGGAATCAGACGTTCACTGGATGAAAATGGGATCAAATCTCAACTCCGCTTCCAGGCAGTGTTGTGGGTCTGGAAGGGAACGCAAAGGTTTGAATTCACAAGTGCCGATGAAGCCTTAATCAAGCTGCAAGAAACCTTTCCAGTCGAAGGCCTACAAACATTATGCATAATGTAAACCTCCGCGGACAGAGGGGAGTCCCCTGCTCTGAGAAGAGGACAGAGTGGGAAAAAGCAATGAATGCATTGTGTGGCTACATACGGAGATACCTTATCTAAGTTGTGACAATATTATTTCCCCCTCCCCCAATACAATCTATATTCTACTTTCCCCAAGTAACTGTTATTTTCTATGAAGTAACCATAGAAGTAGCCGATGCCAATGGGCTACATGGACACTGATAAGACAATTCAAAGGGGGAAATATAGCATATGTCAATAACGATTCTACGGACGGGTATGTGTGTGAGAGTGTGTATGTGTGGGTGTGGGGATGTGTGTGTATATGAACGGATATGTGAGGGAGGGCGAATATGAATATGGGTAGGAGGGCGGGTGACAATGGGTGTGTGGATGCATAAGGTATTTGTTGTATGTGAATCAATGCAAATCAACGTGCAAGTCAATGTATGGATGGGCGTAAATGAGTCTAAGAAGAGGGGAGTGTGGGAAAAGAGAGGAGGTTGGGACAAGCTGGGAGGGTATCAGACACTTCCCTGAAGTGTGTGTGGTGGCTCCACTCATCTCACTTCGGTCTTTCGGTGGAACCACTCTCCCCAGGTAGAGCCCCACCAGCCACTACAATTTAATTCACAATGTATTACAAACTGACCACAGTATTTAAGTGTCAGTCCTTCTCCAATATATTTACAATGACATAACCCACAGACCTTTGGTACATTAGGAGAGCTGTTGGAGCTTAAAAGCCCTAAGAAGGCATAGCGCCTCAAATTACAAAGAAGAACTTGCATTATGTTGTTTGTGTGTTCTCTGTTAAATGTTTGCTCAGCCTACATGTTCACACGTTCTATATATGTAATCTATGTATTCATATGAGGACATCCATATCCATGGAATGTCCAACACCCACATGACATGTCTGCTAAAAATGTTTTATCTGGTTATTCAATGAAAGACGGAATAGACAAAGTTAACTTTGATTCTATGCAAGTAAAGGCTAACAAAATCCAACTTATTAATGGAATTTGCACAAACTTCATGACTGCAAAAAAGCACAAGGTTCTTGAACATTTAAAGAGATTGTTAGCAGATTTCTGTTTTCCTGCAAGTTACACTTCAAAAAAGGAGGAACTGAATATTTGAAGAGGAGCTGGTTTGGAGAGGCCTATGCTGCCACCTACTGTAGTAACAGCAGAGGTGTAGGCATCCTGATAAATAAGAATACACCCTTTTCCCCTATGTCCAAGCACACAGACCAAGAAGGAAGTTGTCAAATTTTGAATTGTACCTTACATGGTGAAACATACACATTGATTTAATTGTATATACCCCAGGGGCAAATCTGATGTTTTAGATACAATTCAAGCTATATTGTATTAAACATAGACAGGAACTATTATTATAGCAGGAGACCTAAATCACACATTCGGCAAGTTAGACAGACAGCAATAAAAAAGGCAAATTCATGAAGTTTCCAGAGAGGCTGAAAAATGTTATCTCTAGAAATATTTTGCAGTGCACCTGGAGATTACTATTCCAAAATACAAAATACTACTGCTCTTTTTTCTCAAAGTAAGAAAAGCTATTTAAGAATTGACAAAAGTTTTATTTCCCAAAACGCACTCAACAATACGCTGGGTTCTAAAATAGTTATTCTGTATCATGCTTAATTACACCTACAGAAACTAAATTTAGTGACAGAATATGGAGAATGAACAGAGTGAATCTTCAACAACCAAAATTGATTAAATACGTAAACCAAAAAATAAATACCTTTACCTTTACAAATGTGGACATAGAAGGACAGAGAAAAGCCGACCCCGACATAATTTGGAATGCTTTTAAGGCATACATCAGGGGAATTATAATCTCATACTCGGCAAAAGTTACATCTGAGTTTAAATTAAATACAAATAAATCACTATCTTAGAAAAAGCCCATAAAAAATCTTTACAATGTAAAGAACAAAATATATTTTCTGAATTTAACCAGGAATATTGTCTTTTACTTTTAAAGAGAGCCAGCATCTGCAGGTTAAACTCAAATAAAGCATACTATTTAATGGAAAATAAACCTGGAAAACACCTCAGAGCCCTCACAAAACGAATACGCACCAATTATAAAAGCTTCTATGAAAATCTATGTAAATCAGAATTAAATAACAGCTGGACTGATCCTACAGCCTTCCTAGACTCAATAACCCTGAAGCAACTATCAGCAGACAAAGTATAGTCACTAAAAATAGAAATCACCCAAATCGCATGGAGAACATTTTATTCGATATTCTTGGAAAAGGTAGTGCCCCTATTTACTCAAATGACAACATACATCACTCAATTCAGTGCTTCCACTTTCCATGTATCAAACAGTTATTCAGTTATATTAAGTTTAATAAATTGTGACAATAAAATAATAACGAAAACTCATACACAACAGAATGGCAAAGGTCTTACCAGACTTGATACAAATTAATTAAGCCGGGTTTATTAAAAATAGACACTTACAAACAAATACAAGAACATAGTTCAGTATAATACAATATGCAAAAAACGAGTAGATTTATCAATAATGGCTGTTGATGCTGAAAAGGCTTTCGACTGTCTTGAATGTCTTTTTCTATTCAAAACTTCGGAAGCCTTCAACTTTCCAGCTAAAATAATACATTTCATAAAAATATGATATAAATATCCTTATGCAAAAATATACACACATAATACATTATCTGCATTATTATCGAAATATTGAAAAAATGTGGGATACAGAGTGAAACAAAATAGTACCATTTGAAGCCATATGGTATAAAGTATTACAAGCACTGGAAACATCCAAAGGATGAGAAATGAGAGAAAATGTTATTGTGAGACAGGCAGGATGGGTGTGGATACGATGGGGAACATGTGGGTCTGAGCAAATGTATGTATGAAACGAGTCTCTCTCTGTCTCTGTCTCTCTCTCTCTCTGGGTAGCACGTCATGTGATGTCAGAGAGCAAGGGCTTTGTCTGGCCCATGCCTGACCTGGACTCGGATGACTGGTCTCCTGATTGTATTCACCACTGATTCTTTCAACTGAATAAAATGCCACCACTGGTACTGCTATTATAAAACAGATATAATCAGTCAGTGTGTTGTGTGAATGTCTCCATAACCCTCCAAACCCTGTGGTTCATTCAGGTCCTCCTACCCCAGCAGAGTAACATTATTTTTAGGTTCTTAACTGGTTTACAGGTTGTGGAAACATCATATATACACTACCATTCAAAAGTTTGGGGTCACTTAGAAATGTCCTTTTTTTTAAAAGAAAAGCACATTTTTTGTCCATTAAATAACATCAAATTGATTGGAAAAACAGTGTAGATATTGTTAATGTTGTAAATGACTATTGTAACTGGAAACGGCAGATTTTTCATACAATATCTACGTACAGAGGCCCATTATCAGCAACCATCATTCCTGGTTTCCAATGGCACATTGTGTTAGCTAATCCAAGTTTATCATTTTAAAAGGATAATTTATCATTAGAAAACCCTTTTGCAATTATGTTAGCAGAGCTGAAAACTCTTGTTCTGATTAAAGAAGCAATAAAACTTTCTTTAGACTAGTTGAGTATCTGGCGCATCAGCGTTTGTGGGTTTGATTACAGGCTGAAAATGGCCAGAAACAAATAACTTTCCTATGAAACTCGTCAGTCTATTTTTGTTATGAGAAATGAAGGCTATTCCATGTGACAAATTGCCAAGAAACTGAAGATCTCATACAATGTTGTGTACTACTCCCTTCACATAACAACGCAAACTGGCTCTAACCAGAATAGAAAGAAGAGTTGGAGGCCCCGGTGCACAACTGAGCAAGAGGACAAGTACATTAGAGTGTCTAGTTTGAGAAACAGACTCCTCACAAGTCCTCAACTGGCAGCTTCATTACATAGTACCCGCAAAACACCAGTCTCAACATCAACAGTGAAGAGGCGACTCCGGGATGCAGGTCTTCTAGGCCGAGTTCCTCTGTCCAGTGTCTGTTCTTTTGCCCATCTTAATATTTTATTTTTATTGGCCAGTCTGAGATATGGATTTTTCTTTGCAACTCTGCCTAGAAGGCCAGCATCCTGGAATTGCCTCTTCACTGTTGACGTTGAGACTGGTGTTTTGCGGAAACTATTTAATGAAGCTGCCAGTTGAGGACTTGTGAGGCGTCTGTTTCTCAAACTAGACACTGTAATGTACTTGTCCTCTTGCTCAGTTGTCCTCTTGCTTACTTATATAGTAAGTGTAATATTGGGACGCAAACTCAAAATGGAATACATTTCAACTGTATATCTGACATGGTACAAGTGTCTTCTTTTTTTGAAAACCATGTGTGTGAAGTGTATACTTTTGTTTCAAAGTAGATTCCCTTGGTTTCGATTACCCTGAAGGGAGCAATGCAGTGGGAGCAACAAATATAACCATCCACCTCTTTTGTCCTGTCCAGCTCATTTGGCAATCTATGAGGCAAGGAGAATGTGTTTAATATATTCCTCTTATCTAAAGACAAGATGTCTGGAAAAATAAGAGTTGAGAAAAGGTCAGGATACAACCTTAGAAGGACATTGCCACAAGATAGGGAGAATGACATGATGCAGTATACTCTCTATCAAACACATTTACCACTGTTGGTTATCTAAAAGATTCCGTGATTAGCTACAAACCACACAACCACATTGAAATGGTTTGATTAAACTTCAGATTTGGTTTATTGTAGTATTTCAATCAAACATGATCATCTATAGATTTTTTCCCATTGTCAAAAATAAATTTCTGAATGATTATTTCAGGTTCTGTAAAATAATCAGATTCCTGCTACTCTTCTCAAAGTAGATGTTTTTAAAATAAGACAAGGCACTACATAATCAGACATAGCAGTGGGCAGTTAGTGTATAGTTGTGTAAATAGAAACACTGCCTAAACATTTCTACAGCAGGTTAGACTGAATCTGACCTTTTAGGCTTGACAGGCATCCTGATCACATATCATACAGTATTCAATACTCTCTGTGTCACCTCCATGCCTAAGTGACCAGTAAGTCAGGCAGTCCAATGTTTTCCAGGGACCATCATTAAATGTGCGATCTGCAATATTTACTGTGGCTCATTGGTCATTTCAATTAAAGTGATCACGTTGACCTCACTGTCAGTCCTTGTAACCATAGTTCCATCTATGAATTTGAGAGTGAGTACATTTTCTCCAATCCCCGTCCCTCAGCTTGATGGTTCCTTGCTGAAGAAGGATTCTATGAATGCAGGATTGTGGCTTTAAAGGGGACTTCAGGTAACCAATGTCTACGCTGCTGGTCACACTGCCATGCATGTAGAATGTGTTGAGAAGCATTTCTAATTAGGATTTGCCACCACTGAATGGCTGCGGTCTAAAGGTAAGTACAGCAGGTTATCTATGCCCTCCCTGGTCCCCTTCATCATGCCTAGTTATATGTGTCATACGATGTGTCAATGAGCCAAGGTCAGTGTCATATGGAGGGGACAGTCAGGGACACAACATGGCATGACACCAAGAGGTAGAGAAGGAGGTCTTACAGAGATCACATCTTCAGGTGTTAGAACATGGCAATGGCAGTTATACTGCATTACTGATGGTCAGAAGTCAGAGGGTCATAGACCGTGTCCCAAATGGCAACCTATCCCCTAAATGAACGACTTTTGACCAGGGCCCATAGGGTCCATATAGGACGCAGCATGGAGTCTTGTGGTTGGAGGGGATGTATTATTCTTTAGACGGTAGCTAGCAGCACAGTGGCTGGTGGTTTTCAAGCTGACTGAGGGTGAGTGGCAGACTGAATACCCTTGGGTACTGACTGACTCCCAACCTTAATTCTGCGTCATCATCATATGTCACAGCCATGGTCACATGACGGGTTCATCAATTATTAGGGTTCAAATGTCATTATGAAGACAACAAGGGACTAATTACAAAACACCTGTCAAAAATATCTGATGGCATTCAATGCAGTTTTGAGATTCAATGCAAATTTCTATTCCTTGAAAAAAGTTATATATTGTTAGCTAACTATAACATCTTTATAAGCCTCTTATGAAGCAAAACAGTGGAAGCTAGACAGGAGCGTTTTCCACCTTGCCCCAGTGCACCGTGGAATGCCTTTCTTCCCTGACGTGGACCCAAGGTATGGCAGCAGCTCATGTGAATAGCGTGAGTTCTCCATGTATGTGAGAGTGTATGAGAGTGGGCGAGGGGAGTGGGTAACTTCTGCGTGAGTAACAGCATGGTATGTCAGCTGATGAGGATTTGGGGGAAGGAGGCATGAGTCAGAGCTTTTGCTGAGGGTTTCACCAGAATCAACACTGTATGATGCTCTGGAGATTAATTAACATTTTGTGTGTGTATGTGTGTGTATGTGTGTGTATGGTACTGTATGTGTGTGTATGTGTGTGTATGGTACTGTATGTGTGTGTATGTGTGTGTGTATGTGTGTGTATGGTACTGTATGTGTGTGTGTGTGTGTATATATGTGTGTGTATGGTACTGTATGTGTGTGCATGTGTGTGTATGTGTGTGTGTGTATGTGTGTGTGTGTGTGTGTGTATGTGTGTGTATCTGTGTGTATGGTACTGTATGTGTGTGTATGTGTGTGTATGGTACTGTATGTGTGTGTATGTGTGTGTATGTGTGTGTGTATGTGTGTGTATGGTACTGTATGTGTGTGTATGTGTGTGTATGGTACTGTATGTGTGTGTATGGTACTGTATGTGTGTGTATGTGTGTGTATGGTACTGTATGTGTGTGTATGGTACTGTATGTGTGTGTATGTGTGTGTATCTATGTGCATGTGTGTGTATGTGTGTGTATGGTACTGTAGGTGTGTGGTGGTTTATAATGACGACAGCTAGCACTTCCCGATAATCCATGACTAGCATTGTAAAACTGCTTAACGTGATTTCAAAGAAACGTCTCTTGAACTCACGAGGCTGGGAAGGGCAATCCTTTGACCGCTTGGACTGATCCTTAACCACAGCCACTGAAAATCACAAGATGCAATTTCCAATAATCTCTCTCCGCAAAGGTCATAGAAGTTAGTTCACAGATACAGTATTATCATCAGACAGAACAACACTTGTCCAGTGCATACTGGAGGGAGAGCATTGCTGGGACACACACACACACACACACACACACACGCACGCACACACACAATACTCACAGCCAGACTGAGCTGCTTGTCACATTAACATAGGGCAGGTTTCCCCAACTGGTGGCCCAATTTTGTGCAGAATTTTGGTTGTTGGACATAAAAGAGTGTAAAAACACCAGGAAATCAACTCCAAGGGATTTTTATTGAAGAAATCTTTTTCCAAGTATTCCCACGCACAACAGAGACACGAGATCACATATAAATCTAGCAAGGTTTGAAATGATTATGTTTTAGTCAATCATTATATCTGTTTTGGCTTCTTGTGGTCAATTTACTGTCTACAAATGATTTGTAATGATGTCACGACCCCACCAACCATCCGCCCAAGAAAAATGTGTCCCACGGCTGAATCTGGTTTATAATCCCTGACATAGGGGCTTCTGTGACAGAGTCAGCATTAGGCACAAAGTAAGAGGATTAGCTGATGGACATTTCTGGCATGCCTGGTCAATTAGAAAAATGAAAATAGTAAAAAAGGTAGCGCTGCCATGCTCTGTCACAGACACCCCGCCCCCTCTACACTCTCCCTCTTTCTCCCTTACTCACACATACGCAGACTGATATATATATATATATACACAGGCACACGTACAGATGTGCGCACACAGTGAATATTCACTGAAAATATTGGGCATATTTACAGAGAAGATTGTAGTTGTTTTTTGTAGTGGATTATCCAAACATTCAAGTAAAATAATAATAATACAATTATGCATCAACAAAAAAACATTCTGTAATGACTGGCTGCTATTCTCCACGTGGCAACATCTGTTAATCTACCTATACCACATCATCATCACTGAATGGATGGGACTGAGGTTATGAATTAGTCTTACTATCAACAGCATAATCAGTCAAATATGGCATACGTGAACATATGTTTAGTAAAAAAGATCATGAATGATATAAGTCAAACTAATCCTATAGGGATAACTGCAGACATGTATTATGTGAATGTAGTGCAGAAGATGAAGGAACTGGAAAGTGGCTATCAGCTAAATTTGACGTGACATTGTGGTTTTCTAAAAGCTCTCTGCCTCCTCCCAGTGGCTTGTACTGGTCATTTGCGCATGTGCTGCACAGTACCAGATAACCTGACAGTAAATGAACCCTGCTGTCCAGTCCTTTATTCACCCACCTCCAGACATACTGACATTGACTTTGGTCCATTACTGAGAAGTTACATTACCACTTACTGTTAAAAATGAGAGATGGAATTTAATTTATTCACTCAGTGTTATTTTTAGTTGTAGCAGCTAAGAAACAATTCCTATGAAGAGGAAAGTCTACAGAGTGCCAAGGTTATTATAGCTACAGTTGACTTTTCCCTGAGGGAGTTGAAACCTCAACCTTGCACTCCTCTTACTTACTGAGCCATACTGGGCCAGGTACTGTATCACTTAGCAGACAACTGGAAGTGGGTCACACATTATTTATCTGCCTGGGCTGGCTGGCTGGGTCTGATAAAAGGTTTTGGTGCCATAGCATTCATCCCATTTACTGAGTCAGGGCTCGCTAAATGGGTTGACCTATAGGTGTCTTTTCAAAGTGCTGCATTTGGAATCATGCTTTTGTACCCCTTGAAAACATGTATTTCATTGAATCTATCCTCTAGTCTTCATCTGAACCCACAGAGATTTCTGCCTCAAGGAGAAAATAAGAGAAAGGCGCAGCTTTTTCGACATTTTCTGCTTGAGGCAGAAATCACTGAAGCAGAAATCGCTGTGGGTAGAGAGGAGATGGACAGGTTGAGGTCACATTCCCTAAGAGGCAACAATGACAACACCAGGACTATTAATACTAATAATGATTGTACTGAACAGCCACACGTCTGTTTTCAAATGATTTATTGTGCTGCAAAGAAACAAACAAAAACAATACAAGAACTTGCAAAAGAATCTGCTGTGCTACCGGAAATTCAGAATCAAATCTTAATCTATCCTCTTTATGAATCTTGTTTTGCAACATCATCATTATCAATATCAACATGTTATTTTTTACATAAGCATGAAACAACAGTAATATACAGCCTATAAAGGGGATTGGTAGTTGTGTAAATGAAAGGAGTAAAGGGAAAGAATGGGGACAAAGAGATATCACTCTCATCTCAAAGGGCTATCTTTATTGGAACAGAGAAACAGGCTCATCAGGTCGTCAGGCTTTTGGACAAGGCAGATCTAGCCTGATCCCAGATTTGATCGTGTTGTCTAGCTAGCCAACTCATATGGTCGTTATCACACTGCGTGACAGTCAAAGTGCATGACAATGACCATAGACGTTGGCAAGACAGCACAAGCAGATCTGGGATCTGTCCAAAAACCCTGATTAAAGATGAGGAAGCTTGTGATCCTCCAATTTCTCCACCTGCCTAAAGTACAAGCTTATTTAAACGCTCTTTGAGACCAACACAACACCAAAACAGTTTCACAATTTCAGCTGCATTATCATTTAATCTCCTATTATGTTCATGTTCAATTACCTTACTCATTAATAAATTATTTCGGTCATTTAACACAATAAATTAAATTGTATTTTTTTTCTCTCTTTCTTTCCAACCATGTTTTTTTGTGTTTTATTTTTGATTTGGCAAGTGATGCTCAAGTATTTACAACAATACTTGGAGGATGCACTGAAAAATGTCAAGATTTCACCCTGTAAGACCCATTGTGAATAAGATGCTTATCTTGTAGTAGCACTTTACGCAACCACGAGTTGTAGAGCCATGTCCTGCAACCTACAGCCAAGTCATATAAGAACTCAGCCAGTCAAGGTGATGTGTGTGTGCAACAGAACTTATGGAGCTTAATCAAATCAATCACAATTATTCGTCACTTCAACGATCTCAACCTATGTGGATTTAAGTGGGGTTTGAATAACGTGGTTTGTCCAGATGATAGAGCTGCATAATAGGTTGGAGAATCAAACCAATCAAAGATACAGTACCTGTTGGTTATACAGTATATTTGAGTATGTTTGTCCTATGTTTGGAGAAAACTTAGAACAAGAGCAAGCTTCAGTTGCAATTGCTGTTTTGAAAGTTAAATATTTCTCCCTCTCGCTCTTATCAGAAATCAGGGGCGCAACTTTGGTTTTAGAAGTGGGGGGGACATTATTTATTTTGTGTTTTTTTATCCAGTCGGATAAACACTCCAAACAGCCTACCCGACCACTCGGAGGTATCCGCATGGTCCTAAAGCACACAGTTGCTTCATTTTGTATCACATTCCAATGATAAAATTGGGGAGGGGAGGGACAAATTTTTTTATTTCAGAATGTGGGGGGGACATGTGAAAGTTGCACCCCTGTCAGAAATACTTACCTATGAACATAAATGCAGTGCCTCCATACAGTAACTGTGATTTGGCTCTGTAGGATTATTACTAGATTCTTGTTTTTACAGTTCTACATTAAACACACTATTATGCAGAGTTTTAAGTTGTGGTTTTGCAGATCAAATATTCAGAAGCAACTGGAACCTAATTTGTAACACTGGATCTCACAGGGCTCAGAAAAAAACTAAGGGCACCTCTTTTGATGAAAAGTTTGTAAAAAAACAAAAACACCAAGAGGTTATTTTCTATATAAAAGTGCCAAGATGTATGATTCTACGTACATTTTTGTCAGACAGATTAAGATACACCCAAGACAAACTATCACAAGTCGACTACTACCCCTCCATCCCTCCATCCCACCCTCTCTCCCAGAGCTTATGTCCACCCACTTTCCAGTAGTTTTGACATCAGAAGCAAATGAAAGAGAAGAATAAAAGATTGAGAGAGCCTGGTACTGCTCAGCCCAGAACTCACTTGTCATTATATGGTTGTCATTTTGGACATTGCTTCATTCAGGGAAGCAGATTGATACAAATAGATAGGGAACTTACAGACCAATCAAACAAAGCCCTCATGGACATACAATGGGTTTTTTGACAAATAAAATAAAATTGACATCAAATAAATGAGAAAAAAAGATTGATGTTCTATCACTCCCCTTTTTGACTTTTTTCAAACAAGCAAGGCAAATGGAATGCTAGTTCTCATCAAGTGTGCCATTATTACATCACATCTCTTTTCTCAATCATAAATACATTCAATAGGAAATGAATGGAGAAATGTACATGTGAAGAAAACAAACCTTGTATGTATGAATGTGTGTTGACACACGTACATACATGCATACACAACATACATACACACATACATATATAGTCACACAATATTTTCATCTTTGCAGTAATATGTACATAAGTGTTCCTATAATGTTTGAAACCAATTTTTTGCAAAGAATAAAATAACAAAGGTGCTTGGGTAAAATGAGGTGATGCAACAGCCTCCAGAAGAGGAGACTGTTAGTCTCACAGCCAGTAAAACAAAACAAAAGGAGGAGAAAAATATCAAAGAGCTACTTTACCGTCGCTCGTCTTCAGAGACCCCAAGAGAAAAGACATTTGAACATATTCGTTGATACTATGTTTCCTTGTATTCTCAGTGTTTCCTAAAGGAGCTAAAGAGTATCTGATCAGTCTATACATTTTAATGGTAGGTTTATTTGAACAGTGAGAGACAGAATAACAACAAAAAAATCCAGAAAAATGCATGTCAAAAATGTTATAAAATGATTTGCATTTTAATGAGGGAAATAAGTATTTGACCCCTCTGCAATACATGACTTAGTACTTGGTGGCAAAACCCTTGTTGGCAAACACAGAGGTCAGATGTTTCTTGTAGTTGGCCACCAGGTTTGCACACATCTCAGGAGGGATTTTGTCCCACTCCTCTTTGCAGATCTTCTCCAAGTCATTAAGGTTTCGAGGCTGACGTTTGGCAACTCGAACCTTCAGCTCCCTCTACAGATTTTCTATGGGATTAAGGTCTGGAGACTGGCTAGGCCACTCCAGGACCTTAATGTGCTTCTTCTTGAGCCACTCCTTTGTTGCCTTGGCCGTGTGTTGTGGGTCATTGTCATGCTGGAATACCCACCCACGACACATTTTCAATGCCCTGGCTGAGGGAAGGAGGTTCTCACCCAAGATTTGACGGTACATGGCCCCGTCCATCGTCCCTTTGATGCAGTGAAGTTGTCCTGTCCCCTTAGCAGAAAAACACCCCCAAAGCATAATGTTTCCACCTCCATGTTTGACGGTGGGGATGGTGTTCTTGGGGTCATAGGCAGCATTCCTCCTCCTCCAAACACGGCGAGTTGAGTTGATGCCAAAGAGCTCAATTTTGGTCTCATCTGACCTCAACACTTTCACCCAGTTGTCCTCTGGATCATTCAGATCTTCATTGGCAAACTTCAGACAGGCATGTATATGTGCTTTCTTGAGCAGGGGGACCTTGTGTGCGCTGCAGGATTTCAGTCCTTCACGGCGTAGTGTGTTACCAATTGTTTTCTTGGTGACTATGGTCCCAGCTGCCTTGAGATCATTGACAAGATCCTCCCGTGTAGTTCTGGGCTGATTCCTCACCGTTCTCATGATCATTGCAACTCCACGAGGTGAGATCTTGCATGGAAACCCAGGCCGAGGGAGATTGACAGTTCTTTTGTGTTTCTTCCATTTGCGAATAATCGCACCAACTGTTGTCACCTTCTCACCAAGCTGCTTGGCGATGGTCTTGTAGCCCATTCCAGCCTTGTGTAGGTCTACAATCTTGTCCCTGACATCCTTGGAGAGCTCTTTGGTCTTGGCCATGGTGGAGAGTTTGGAATCTGAATGATTGATTGCTTCTGTGGACAGGTATCTTTTATACAGGTACCAAACTGAGATTAGGAGCACTCCCTTTAAGAGTGTGCTCCTAATCTCAGCTCGTTACCTGTATAAAAGACACCTGGGAGCCAGAAATCTTTTTGATTGAGAGGGGGTCAAATACTTTTTTCCCTCATTAAAATGCAAATCCATTTATAACATTTTTGACATGCGGTTTTTCTGGATTTTTTGTTGTTGTTATTCTGTCTCTCACTGTTCAAATAAACCTACCATTAAAATTATAGACTGATCATTTCTTTGTCAGTGAGCAAACGTACAAAATCAGCAGGGGATCAAATACTTTTTTCCCTCACTGTATGTATGTGTAACTCAGTGGAAAAGGCTTACAGAAACAAAGTAGCACTTGTAAAGCATATGCTCCTCAAGAAATACACTCACTTCATCCTGCCTATATCAACCTGGACCCCTTTATTCTTTATCCAAATAAAAGACACCATTGTTTGGAGTGAGTGAAAGTTAGAGTCAACTTGCCCTTTGATGTTAAATACATTTAGCCAAATTATGATGGAGATTTGAAAATGACGAGGAAAATAAGAACATCTAAGAAAAATCAACAGATATTAGAAATCCAGACGACTGACCAGGGAGAACAACAGCCTGGTGATGGAGCGAGTGACGCTTCTTCTTTCTGTCCACTTCCTTTCCAACAGGTGACGTTCAACAGGAAAAGAAAAGACAACAAGCCAATTTTGACGTTTTCAAAGGGGGGGAGGAAAAGAGGAAGGAAAGAAGGGAGGAATAGTCCAGCTTGAACAGACCTGAGAGAGGTGCTCAGTTGAGTTCTGTCTGTGATGGGGTCTACGGTGTCTGACCTCTCTTTTTTTCCTTCGTTCACTCTCTTTCGTCTGAGCGCCACATGAAGTCCGGCAGTCGTCAGTCCGTCCTGCCATGGCTTAGCTCAGCTCAGACAGGCCACAGCGTTCCTCTAGCCTCTCTCTCACAGGGGTGTGATTTTTATTTGACAGACAGTCAGAGGAGCTTTGGTTCTAAAAGTTCAGTGTTCAACAGAAAACAATAGCTTGGATTATTCGGTTTATTTCTTCAAAGGCCTTTTTCAAGGAAGCAGGAATGCAGGAAAATACCATAGCTTGAAAAATACCCAGTTTGTCCTAATCCCAAAGATTCATATCTAACTTTACACACACACACACACACACACACACACACACACACACACACACACACACACACACACCTGTAACACTCACAATCTTTTTTATAATAATAATCTAGGGAAAGTCTAGATTCTGGTTCTCCCATTGTGTCATCATAATCCTAATTCTATTCTATTTTGTTTGGTTTGTTATTAATCTTGAGGACATTGTCAATTGTCTGTCTGTTCTTTTTTTTTATTTGGAGTGATCGTTGCTAGTTTGCTAGTGATTTTGTCATCTTATAGGTTTGGTGACATTTGTCTGTCTGTGGTAAGTCATAGTTGTTGTGACGGTACTGTAGGTAAGGTGCTCTCTCATTCTCTCTCTCTCTGCTTTTGGCTGCTTCTGACTGCTGAGTACAGGACGCGAGGCGAGGCCAGTCTGTCTCACTGAGTCTGGTAGAAGTTGTCGGCCTGCAGGTTGTTGAAGTTGTTTTGTTTCTGCATGCTGTAGTAACCGCTGTACCTAGAGTCAGGGTCGGCGATCCGGAGCATGCTCTGCGAACTGTCCACCTGCACCTTGGTACCTTTCTGGCAGTCCACATACACCAGCTGGTTGTTGAGGCAGGTGGGCTATAGAGGACACACACACATTTAGTTACCTCCACAGATAACAATCTAGTTAGGCTCAGAGCCTTAGATATGGATTTTATTTGAATATTCATACTATGTTATATTTCTTATTAAGGCTCTGCTCAGGCTGTATACATAGAGTATTTACTATGTCATTACTATATAGCTAGACAATGTAATCATTCTATGTAATAGTCATATTTTTTTTACATTCAATTAGTTCTATATTCAAAAGTAAAGACATTGATCACGTATGCTTCTCCATAAGCTGCTGATATGATATTACCACAGGAATATAAACTATACTACAACAACCACCCACAGGCTGCAGTAAAGCAGGACAGAAACCATCCAGGCATACAGTGCATTCGGAAAGTATTCAGACCCCTTGACTTTTTTTTAAACATTTTTGTTATGTTACAGCCTTATTCTGAAATGGATTAAATAAAACAAATCCTCATCAAATCTACACACAATACCCCATAATGACAAAGCGAAAACAGGTTTTTAGAAATGTTTGCAAATTTATTCAAAATAAAAAACAGAAATACCTTATTTACATAAGTATTCAGACCCTTTGCTATGAGACTCAAAATTGTGCTCAGGTGCATCGTGTTTCCATTGATGATCCTTGAGATGTTTTTTAACTTGATTAGAGTCCACCAGTGGTAAATTAAATTGATTGGACATGATTTGGAAAGCCACACACCTGTTTATATAAGGTCCCACAGTTGACAGTGCATGTCAGAGCAAAAACCAAGCCATGAGGTCGAAGGAATTGTCCATAGAGCTCAGAGACAGGATTGTGTTGAGGCACAGATCTGGGAAAGGGTACCAAAACGTTTCTACAGCATTGAAGGTTCCCAAGAACACAGAACATAATTCTTAAATGGACGAAGTTTGGAACCCCCAAGACTCTTCCTAGAGCTGGCTGCCCGGTCAAACTGAGCAATCGGGGGAGAAGGGCCTTGTTCAGTGAGGTGACCAAGAACCCGAGCTCCAGAGTTCCTCTGTGGAGATGGGAGAACTTTCCAGAAGGACAACCATCTCTGCAGCACTCCAACAATCAGGCCTTTATGGTAGAGTGGCCAGACGGAAGCCACTCCTCAGTAAAAAGCACATGACAGCCCACTAGGAGTTTTCCAAAAGGCAACTAAAGGACACTCAGACCATGAGAAACAAGATTCACTGGTCTGATGAAACCAAGATTGAACTCTTTAGCCTGAATGCCAAGCGTCACATCTGGAGGAAACCTGGCACCATCCCTACAGTGAAGCATGGTAGTGGCAGCATCATGCTGTTGGGATGTTTTTCAGCGGCAGGAACTCAGAGACTAGTCAGGATCAAGGGAAAGATGAACGGAGAGATCCTTGATGAAAACCTGCTCCAGAGCACTCAGGACCTCAGACTGGGGTGAAGGTTCACCTTCCAACAGGACAACAACCCTAAGCACACAGACAAGACAACGCAGAAGTGGCTTCGGTACAAGTCTCTGAATGTCCTCGAGTGGCCCAGCCAGAGCCTGGACTTGAACCCAATCGAACATCTCTGGAGAGACCTGAAAATAGCTGTGCACCGACACACCCAATTCCAACCTAAAAAAGCTTGAGAGGATCTACAGAAAAGAATGGGAGAAACTCTCCAAATACAGGTGTGCCAAGCTTGTAGCGTCATATCCAATAAGACTCAAGGCTGTAATCGATGCCAAAGGTGCTTCAACAAAGTACTGAATGAAGGGTCTGAATACTTTTTAAATTTCTTTATTTCACCTTTATTTAACCAGGTACAGTAGGCCAGTTGAGAACAAGTTCTCATTGACAACTGCGACCTGGCCAAGATAGAGCAAGGAGTGCGACACAAACAACACAGGGTTACACATGGGATGAACAAATGTACAGTCAATAACACAATAGAAAGCCGTAGTGGCCGTAGTAGAAGGCCGTAGTGGCGAAATAATTACAATTTAGCAATTAAACACTGGAGTGATAGATGTCCAGAAGATGAATATGCAAGTAGAGATACTGGGGTGCAAAGGAGCAAAAAAATAAAAAATAACAATATGGGGATGAGGTAGTTGGGTGGGCTATTTACAGATGGGCTCTGTACAGGTGCAATGATCGGTAAGCTGCTCTGACAGCTGATGTTTAAAGTTAGTGAGGGAGATATAAGTCAGATTTTTGCAATTCGTTCCAGTCATTGGCAGCAGAGAACTGGAAGGAAAGGCGGCCAAACGATGAGTTGGCTTTGGGGGTGACCAGTGAAATATACCTGCTGGAGCGCGTGCTATGGGTAGGTGCTGCTATGGTGACCAGTGAGCTGAGATAAGGCGGGGCTTTACCTAGCAAAGACTTATAGATGACCTGGAGACAGTGGAATTGGCGACGAATATGAAGCGAAGGCCAGCCAACAAGAGCATACAGGTCACAGTGGTGGGTAGTATATGGGGCTTTGGTGACAAAACGGATGGCACTGTGATAGACTACATCCAATTTGCTGAGTAGATTGTTGGAGGCTATTTTGTAAATGACATCACCAAAGTCAAGGTTCGGTAGGACAGTGAGTTTTACGAGGGTATGTTTGGCAGCATGAGTGAAGGATGCTTTGTTGCGAAATAGGAAGCCGAGTCTAGATTTAATTTTGGATTGGAGATGCTTAATGTGAGTCTGGATGGATCATTTACAATCTAAACAGACACTTAGAATATGTGGACAACTACAAATACCTAAGTCAGAACCGTCCAGAGTAGTGATGCTAGACGGGTGGGCGGATGCGGGCAGCGAACGGTTGAAGAGCATGCATTTAGTTTTACTTGCATTTAAGAGCAGTTGGTGGCTACGAAGGAGTGTTGTACGGCATTGAAGCTCGTCTGGAGATTTGTCAACACAGTGTCCAAAGAAGGGCCAGAAGTATACAGAATGGTGTCGTCTGCGTAGAGGTGGATCAGAGAATCACCAGCAGCAAGAGCGACATCATTGATGTATACAGAGAAAATAGTTGGCCCGAGAATTGAACCCTGTGGCACCCCCATAGAGACTGCCAGAGGTCCGGACAACAGGCCCTCCGATTTGACACACTGAACTATCTGAGAAGTAGTTGGTGAACCAGGCGAGGCAGTCATTTGAGAAACCAAGGCTGTTGAGTCTGCCGATAAGAATGCGGTGATTGACAGAGTCGAAAGCCTTGGCCAGGTCGATGAATACGGCTGCACAGGACCTTGAGTGTGGCTGAGGTGCACCCATGACCAGCTCGGAAACCAGATTGCATAGCGGAGAAGGTACGGTGGGATTCGAAATGGTCGGTGATCTGTTTGTTCAGTTGGCTTTTGAAGACTTTAGAAAGGCAGGGTAGGATATATATAGGTCTGTAACAGTTTGGGTCTAGAGTGTCACCCCCTTTGAAGAGGGGGATGACCGCGGCAGCTTTCCAATCTTTAGGGATCTCAGACGATACGAAAGACAGGTTGAACAGGATAGTAATAGGGGTTGCAACAATTGCGGCGGATAATTTTAGAAAGAGAGGGTCCAGATTGTCTAGCCCAGCTGATTTGTAGGGGCCCAGATTTATGACTTATGATATTTCCATTTTCCATTTTTTTTAATAATTTTCTAAAATGTCTAAAAACCTGTTTTTGCTTTGTCATTATGGGGTATTATGTGTAGATTGATGAGGGGAAAAATACATTTATATTTAATCCTTTTTAGAATAAGGCTGTAAGGTAAAACAAAATTGAAAATCCTTTCCAAATGCACTGTAAATGTGGGTAATGTCTCCCCCTACCTTAGTGGGGGTGCGATAGCAGAGCACGGGGATCCACTGCTTCTTCTGGTTGACGTAGAGCAGAGCTGTGATGGTGAACAGCATCATGACGATGGGCAGTGCCACCCATGCCACAGAGTGCAGTTTGGTGTCCTCACTGGGAACTGGGGTCTTCCCATCCAGATAGGGCATTTGGAGACTACCAAAGTCCCCTGTGACAAAGGGAACACACAAACATTATGAGACTCAAACCTTTCTTTATCATGGGATGTTGGCATGTTTATATATAATCCTCATACCGTTGGTAGGTGCGGTGTAGGATTTCAGAAAATACTTTTTTATGTCTTAAAAAACTGCTGTAGTAACCTCACGTGGTATGTGTATCAAATTCATAACGTAAGTGTGCTAGAAACTAAACAATAATGTGGTATCCTCCCAGCAACACTAGACATGTTTTGGCATAGCAGAGTTATGGGGGATTGAATCAGTCCCTAGGTTGCAGTTAAAAGGAAAGAGCAGACTCTGCTCCTGGATGAAGAGTTACATATGGACGCCTGCAAAAACATTTAGCAGCTATAGCAGCACCAACGAGACAGACACTCCAGATTTCTCTCCCCCACTGCACCTGCTAAAGATGGGGATGTGTCAAGTATATGTGTGTGTGTGTGTGTGTGTGTGTGTGTGTGTGTGTGTGTGTGCGCGCGCGCGCGTGTGTGGTTTTACTATCCATATGTGGAACAAAAATCCTCATATTCGGACAAGTGGGGACATTTCGCCGGTCCCCACAAGGAAAAGGGCTATTTTAGGCTTAGGGGTTAGGTTTAGAGTTAGGATTACAATTAGTGTTAGATTTAGGATTACGGGTTAGGTTTAGGGTTAGGCGTTAGGGTTAAGTTAAGGGTTAGGGAAAATACCATTTTGAATGGGAATCAATTGTTTGGTTTGTGAGTTGGGGAGTAGGAAAGCTTTTTTAGCAGCATGACAGACCAGGAAGTGTTTGATTTGAACACTGACCTCTGAACTGGGGCATGATGTCATTCTCACTGCGTGTGGGCCAGGCAGGCTGGTTCCTGTCTCCATGCTGGTCTGTCTTCTCGATGGGCACGTTGGTGGGGGCTGGTGCGTACATCTCTATTAGGTAGCATAATATGGAAACACGTGGTTAGGTAAAGACGAGAGAGAGAGAGAGAGAGAGAGAGAGAGAGAGAGAGAGAGAGAGGAATAATAATGAGAAGAGGTATTGAAATAACAGTGAGTGGTGAGTGAGGGACCTTTGGCCTTTTATTAATTGAGCCCGACTCTGAGAAAAGAGGGGATGTTATGCATTTCATCTCCACCCAATCACATCTAGGGATTCAATTACACTGTCTCATCTTCGTCTGCCTTCGTCTGCCCCAGCTATTGTTAGGGTCCACAACCACAGCTGCCGTTATGGGGGCAGTGGAGCAGACCTAGGGTTTGTTTTCTTTCAAATACATCAAGCTTTACTCTAGTCTGCCTAGAGTGCCAGGTGGGCGGGACGTTCACTTTCGCCACTACTCTATTGGTTCCATTAAGTCAGCCAAGCTCAATCAAGAGTAGATAAATCATTTGAAATGATTTCTAATAGTATTTGAACTCAGCTGGTGTGAATTACGGGCAGTGGCGTTCTCCTCAGAGCTCTGCTGTGAGTTTCATAATTACACTACTGCTGCAGCTCATCGATCCAGGGCCGAGCAGTGACATAGAGAACAGAGAGGGAGCTATGATCAATACTATTATCTAGCCATAGCAATGCATGTTAATTCACCACACAGCCCAGTAAAACCCTAATCCCTCCATTCAACTATTCATATCAATAAAGGTGTGTTTGCTGTGGTTGTCCTCCTCAATTACTCAACTCATTACTTAACAGTCAACCAAATAAATATTTGAGGGACATGGTGTGAATACATAGCAACATCAATGGGAGGACATCTGCACTCTTTTATAGTCCTTCTTTCAAAGTAGTGAAGGGAATATACATAAGGGAAAATCAACTAGGTGCTATGCCTTCTAGCAGAGTGGATCTAACCTTCCACAGAGTTGTATTATTTTCCAGAGAAAGCATAGTTGATTGTCCCTTTTATACCATGGCTATAATTTAACACATTTGCTGCTAGAAATGTGTTCATTTGCAGGTAGAAATGTGTTCAACATCCACTGAAGTAGCTAGCAAGTTTACTAGATAGCTACAGTGGATGCCTTGGTAACCAACAGGGGCAGTTCTGGAGGGGGGGGGGCAGTGCCCCTGTGACAACAATTTTGGACCCCCTTGTGCCCCCCCTAAATGTGGAGTATGAAATAATTTTTACATAACACATTTTTGCTATCGTTCTTTTTTTACATCCATTATTAGACAGTGGCAACGATGATGATTATGAACATGGTCTTTTGCCTGCTAATGCCTGCAATGCAGTGAAGAAAACGATATGACAACAATAACGTCTAATGTAACTGGCCCCTCTAACAGTACAACTGGCCCCAGCTTGGCCCCTCCAGTTGAAATGGTCTAGAACTGGTAACCAAACAAACAGACTTGCTCGTTTAGCTAACCAAATCTTCAGTCCTAGCTTGCTATTATTCAACAATGCCAATAATGTTTTCACTTCGACTTTTGCTTTCAAAAGCAGCTCAAATATAGAACATGTAAGAATGAACTATAGCCATTGAATTCTACTGTGCTGATACGTGGTTAGGTAGGTAAAGAATACATGGGTGTGTTGTAGGGAAATAATGCATGCTCTAGAATGCCTTTCAAGCCAATCAGAAATGAGTATTCAACAATGCTATGTTATTAATAGCATTATAAACTGTGTGGTTCGAGCCCTGAATGCTGATTGTCTGAAAGCCGTGGTATATCAGACCGTATACCACAGGTATGACGAAACATTTATTTTTACTGCTCTAATTACGTTGGTAACCAGTTTACAATAGCATTAAGGCACCTTGGGGGTTTGTGGTATATGGCCAATATACCACACCCCCTCATGCCTTATTGCTTAAGTAATATTGATGACCAGACAATTCATATTTTGCAAGGGAGTGTGAATGCGTGTGTGTGTGTGTGTGTGTGTGCGTGCGTACGCGTATGTGTACTGTATGTTTGAGGGGGAAGGAATTCATTAGAGGCAATGAGAGTGAACGGCAACAAATACACACACACACACACCTGAACACATGGGGCAGCAGCTGCCCTCCACTATGGTGGGTTGGTGGCATGGCAGGGCGGGGCAGCTGACAGTAGAGCAGAGGGTCTGTCCCTGAAGGCAGTAGCAGTGTGTACAGCTGTCTATGTCCCAGCGCTCCTCGTCTGCATATGTCTTCCCATTGAAGTGGCACACGGCTCGCGGTGTGGCATCTGTCAGGAGACACGGGAGAAGATCAAATAGGATCAACCTCGGGGACAGGTAAACATATGGAAGATACTCATTCAGTAAACACGCAAACACATACACACATACACACACATGCACGCCACCACACACGTTTGTTTTACCATCCTTGTGGGGACCAAACAATTTGTTCCCATTTAAAATCCTATTTATTCCCTAACCCTAACCTTAACCTAACCCTAACCTTAACGCCTAACCTAACCCTTAACCTAACCCTTAACCTAACCTTAACGCCTAACCCAGGTAGGTCCAATTATCTGTGTGTGTGTGTGTGTGTGTGTCCCTGCATGTGTGTGTGCAGCATACCGAGGCAATAGGGGCAGCACTGTCCTTTGCGTAGCACGGGCCTATTACAGCCAACGGGTGGGCAGGACTCTGAGAAGCAGCTGATCTGTCCGTCCAGACACACACAGCTGGAGCAGGTGTTGGGCTTCCAGGACTCTGCTGCCAGGAAGATGTCTCCCTCCTCGTTCCTGCAGTAGCTGGGCATGCTGTCATTACTGGGAGACTGGGGAGTGATGGGCTCGTCTATAGAGGAGAGAGGGACAAACACACAGTCAGGGTCAACTGACTGCACTCAGTCAGGTATGCTTTCAAAGATGTGTTCTTTAGATGTGACTGTAGCTCTTGGAAGCCAACAGAGCACCTAAGAACTGGTTCACCTGACAAGAATACATGGGTTGGATTCCAGGGCTTAAAATATTGATGACATTCAAATGGTAGAATGTTCATCTTTGCGTCTTTGGTATATTCAGCTAAAACATCTCAAACAAACAGCTTGAAGATGCAATATGTAACTTTTTGGGCGACCCGACCAAATTCACATAGAAATGCGAGTTATAGATCTGTCATTCTCAATGAAAGCAAGTCTAAGAAGCGGTAGATCTGTTCTATGTGCACTATTTCTATACTACAATATTTGTGGTTATGGAAAATATATTTCCCAGCGGTTTAGATGGTCCAATGATTCTCTACACTATACTTGCCTGTTTTGTCACAAACTGAAATTAGGTGAACTATTAGAATTTTAGCAACCAGAAAAGGCGGAGCGATTTCTGCATAGTACATCTTTAAGCGATGGAAACAAACCAAAATATCCATGTGAGAGTTGAGTTGGTGGCCTTCCAGGCATCTCTGTGCTGTTACACTGTTTTACTCTGACAGAGGCCCAAAGCACCCCTGTCTGTTTCATGTTTGGTTTGCTATGTCTCCATTTTCTCATGCACTAGTCATGTCTCGAGTTCTATAACTTATGCATTATGCACATTCTTTTTTTTTTCTCCTCTCTCCCCCGCTCTCTCTTTCCCCCGCTCTCTCTTTCCCCCTCTCTCTCTTTCCCCCTCTCTCTCTCTCTTTCCCCCTCTCTCTCTCTTTCCCCCTCTCTCTCTCTTTCCCCCTCTCTCTCTCTCTCTTTATCTCTATCTCTATCTCTGGCATAAACATCAGGCCACCCCTCTAGTTTGTTATGCCAGGCATACTATCGTTGTGCAGCCGTATTGTTGTGTTGGAAATAGAGCCAAGGAAAATAGTAAACATTACAATAGCAGCTCTCTCAATGCCAGGTCTGTGCAGCTATAATTTACTTTAGGACCTCAGCTCAGTTAAGACAATCTTGAGACACTATCCCCCTTCACATTCATCTCTACCATATATATATATATATATATATATATATATATATATATATATATATATATATATGGCTTAGGGTTTAGGCTGCGTTTAAGCATAATGATAAGGCTGCCGTTCTCTATTATAAAATAATGTTATAGTTGCCACACAGACTCAGATACTGTATATAGAGACTCAAAGACCCATAGTGTTTCAAAGCCAACTTGAGTAACCAACGGCTACTCAAACTCACCTGGGCAGTGGGGGCAGCAGGAGTCTTGCGTTCTGATTGGGCTCTGGCAGAGCAAGGGCGGGCACACCTCTGTCTCACACAGGACACGCCCACTGTGACAGGTGCACTGGGTGCAGGCGTCGATGTTCCACGTCTCCCCCTCCACAAAGTACTCTCCCCCCGGGGCCAGACACACTGACGAGTCCCCCAGGTCTGGCTTGTGGGAGCTGGGCTCATCTGAGGGAGGAGAACAGAAGAGTGAGCACAGGGTTAAAGGTGAAACATATTGGAAACAGCTTTTTCATTAGTATGTACTGTATTATCAACAGTATCTACTATGAAACAATGAAGATGGGAAAATCGGCAATATCTTTTCAGAAGAATTTCAGCTTCAAGATGATTTCAAGTAAACACACCAACTATCCTTTCTAAGAATAGACTACTACAAGTGCACAGTTGTTTTTCCTTACTTCATTAGGTTGTTTTAGGCTCCTTACCTGGGCAGGATGGGCAGCACTGTCCAGCCCGTATGGCAGGGCTGTCGCAGGCTGGCACGGGGCACGAGATGAGGGTACACATCTCCCTGCCACTGTGGCAGTAACAGTCCCGGCAGCCATCGTGCCAGTTCTCCCCATTCTCATGCCGTCTTCCATCCATGGACAGACATGAGCCCTTTTTCACTGACGGGGCGACTGACGAGGAGCCCTGGTCTGGAAGAGGACAAGTTTTAGAGATACAACTACCAGCATAACCCTAACCCTTACACTATAAAGTACATTCTTAGAAAAAAGGTGCTATCTAGAACCTGTCCCCATAGAAAACCCCTTTGAAGAACCTTTTATGATTCCGTTTTTTCTAAGAGTGTACAGTGTTAGGCGGACCAATCACTGACTGGCTTACAGAATCAGGGGCCAACCAGGAACAAATCATTGTCAGGGAGAGAATAAAAACACCTTGATTAAAATCCTGTCTGAGATTCTGAGCCATACAGGGACGGATGCCCAATTTGACCAATTCAAAAGAAAGACAGATTCAAAACGTTTTTCTCATTAAAAGAGCTATGTTTCGAACCCTCATTCATTAATATTTGACAGGGAGTTCATTATTTAGTGCAAATCACAGCAGAACACAAGAGAAGTATCAATAATAGATCTGTGTGGAGGAGATGACCCCAGCCTGCCATCTGGTCACACCCAAGATGTAACAATATATCTCAAATGGCACCCTATTCCCTATATAGTGTACTACTTTTTACCAGAGCCCATCAAAGGTAGTACACTATAAAGGGAATAGGGTGCCTTTCATGACACATCCTTAGTCATATTCTATACCCTCAACATCCATCACAACAAAAGTTTGGTTCTTTCTGATGGTGAAGGTAGCTGACTATGATGAGAACAATAATAACCAGATGGCCAGTCTGGCAGCAAGAGACTACTCCACACAACTCTCTATGGGTGTAATATGTGAAACAAGAAAACACTGACAGCAGAATAGTTATAAAGTTTAGGTACAGGTAGTGGTTCTCCAAGTCTGACAGGGGAAAGAGAGGAGAGAGTTTGGAGAACTTTTTTATTTTATTAGCAGCATCTAAATTATGAACGCAAAAGTATCAAAGGTTATCAATAGATGGCACTCACCTCTGCACTGGCACTTCAGGCAGCCCACCTCGTCCTGCTGGAAGCCCATTGGACAGGGTTTGTCACAAGGTAACTCTGGACACTTCTTACAGCGGCAGATATCACAACCATGCTTGTTCTTTCTGATGGGGTTAGAGGAGAGAGAGAGGTTAACATCACTTATTCAAAGGTTAGAAAATATAGGTACTAATTTACATAGTATATGCTACAGTATCGGAAATGGAGAGCCTATAAAATCCACCTTTGCTGAGTGTGACGGTCCATGTCCACTAGGGATGATGTCAGGTGATAAAACAAAGGCCATTCATTTTCATTGGAAGAAAAGCGAAGTGTCTGGGGGACCGTTGGACGATGCGAAAATGGCGTGGGAGCGTGAACAGAGCGAAAGCTTAACTTTATGCAAATACTCAGCGATATCACGGCGCAATACACCAATCGAAGCTCACTATAGCTTCTAGCCCCTGCTACCTAGCATGCTGTTGGCTTGCTAGTAACCACATGACGAGCCACTCTGGACGAAGCTAGCGTGGCTACGCGAAGCATCACTGGTTATAGATCACAGCCGTGAGGGTAGCCAAAATGGCCGTCACGGTGGGTGTTGCAGTGAGGAGTCAGAAAAGACATCGGTTTTTCTGCCAAAGGTTTGGGCTTTTATAGGCAATGTTGACAATAAATAGGCGCCAAAAGTGCTTAACATACGTACAAAGAGCAACAATAGGAAGAAGAGCAACATAAGTCACTGTACTGACCTAACCCAAGCCTCAATAATGCCTGAGCTGCGGGCAAGTAGGCCTACAGTATAGCCCAACTTTCCCGTCTGTCCGGCCAAAACAGGATATGAAAGGTTTAAGAATACATTGTACCCATAATGCATTTCATCATGGAACACATTGTACCATTTCACACTTCACTCCTCCCCCGGGAAAAAATCAACATGTTTGCATGAACCACAACACAGTTGAGCTCTTGAACACCCTTCCGTTTGCCTGTCACAATCTCTGACCAGGAAACATGAAGGACCCCTCTACAATCAGCCTACGAGAACAAATAAAGTAAGCATTTACATTTCTTTAGCTTAACTTTATTGTTAATGATCATTAGTGATCACTTTGTAGTTATACTTTTAATCAACAAATGCAGCTCAGTATTCAACACCATTTTCCCCTCCAAGCTCATCACCAAGCTTAGGAGCCTGGGACTAAACACCTCCCTCTGCAACCTGATCCTGGACTTCCTGACGGGCTGCCCCCAGGCTGTGAGAGTTGGCAACAACACATCCATCATGCTGACCATCAACAGGACCCTGAACAGTTTTTACCCCCTCAAGGGTGTCCCCTCCTGTACTCCCTGTTTTCCAGGACTGCATGTCCACGCACGACTCCAACACCATCATCAAGTTTGCTGACGACACAACGGTGGTAGTAGGACTGATCAACGACGACGATGAGACAGCCTATAGGGAGGAGGTCAGAGACCAGGGCAACAACCTCTCCCTAAATGCCAGCGAGGCAAAGGAGCTGGTAGTGGACTACAGGAAACAGAGGGGCAAGCATGCCCCCATCCACATCGATGAGGCTGTAGTGGAGCGGGTCGAGATCTTCAAGTTCCTCGGTGTCCACATCACTAACGAATTAATACGGTCCACACACACACCTGCCCACACAGCTGTGAAGAGGGCACATCAGCGCCTCTTCCCCCTCAGGAGGCTGAAAAAAGTTATACAGCTGCACCATTGAGAGCATCTTGACTGGCTGCATCGCCGCTTGGTACGGCAACTGCTAGGCACCCGATCGCAAGGCGCTACAGAGGTCGGTGAGAATGGCCCAGTACATCACTGGGGCTGAGCTCCCTGCCATCCAGGACCTCTACTCCAGGCGGTGTCAGAGTAAGGCCCAAAAAATCTGCAAAGACTCCAGCCACCCTAGTCAAAGACTGTTCTCTCAGCTATCGCATGGCAAGCAACACCAGTACACCAAGTCTGGAACCAACAGAACCCTGAACAGTTTCTACCCCCAAGTCATAATACTACTAAACAAGACTGCTAAATAGCTCATCAAATGGCTACCCGGACTACCTGCATTGACCCTACATACTTACACTGACATCCCAACACACACACGTCATACACTCACACCTCAAACACACATATCATGCGCACACATGCATACTGACGCCACACACACACTCGTACCCCTGTGCATCGACTCGGTACTGGTACTGCCTGTATCTAGCCATGTTACTTTTACTTGTTATTGTTATTCGTTATTCTCTGTGTATTTATCCCTTGTGTCACTATTTCTATTTTGTATTACATTTTTGTAATATTTGATTTGAGCCGCAAACAAAATGTTTGGTGCCAAAACCAAACTAACTGGCAAACCCTCATCGTTTTTTACATGTATTTTTAGCAGCAGCTTACAACAGTGCTTGTATTTCAGCCTATGGAAAAACAATATACCAAATCACACTGTAAAATGGTAATCACACATCAATAGCAGTTGAATAAATAGCCAAAATACTGTGCCATTAAATTGACAGAAAAAACATGAATGACAGAAAATGGTGCTAAAATAAGACTGTGCACGCTACAGTAGTCTATAGTGAACGTAAAATAAGACTGTGCACGCTACAGTAGTCTATAGTGAACGTAAAATAAGACTGTGCACGCTACAGTAGTCTATAGTGAACGTAAAATAAGACTGTGCACGCTACAGTAGTCTATAGTGAACGTAAAATAAGACTGTGCACGCTACAGTAGTCTATAGTGAACGTAAAATAAGACTGTGCACGCTACAGTAGTCTATAGTGAAAGTGAGAATATTAAGCTATGATGGTTTCATCTCTCACCTCAATAAAACAACAGCACTGATTACAGATGACGCCCGTCAACTTTTAGTTTGCCATTGTGTTTGTTTGTATGACATGCTTTAATTTACAACAGCAAAAGTTTGTTTGCCGTGGTATCTGTTTCATTAGTTTGACATGGTTTTTGTCATTGCATAGAGAGGTAAACACATAGCAAACAGTCACACAAACATTTGCCTATCAGAGACAGGCAGCGTGCATGTTCCAGCTAGGTGCCGATGACAAGCAGCACCAATGTCATCAGTTAAAACAAGGACAGAGATAAGAGTGTGTGTGTGTGTGTGTGTGTGTGTGTGATTACACGCGTGTCAACAGATGGCACAAATGACTGACCATGGGGACGTATCAAACAAACGTTTCGCTCTGTGGCTCGCTGCTCTGACCAGACAGAGCAGGGCACCTTTCCTAAATAAAAATTCACGTTCCAAATCCCCCCTATCCCGTCCAGGCCCTCCTCCATCCCTCCATCCTCCCCCTCTTCATCCCTCCCTCCCTCTCCTCCTTCCATCCTCCCCCTCCTCCCTCTCCTGCCCACTCTCTTATCTCATGAATAATAAGATTGAGGAGGAACAGCCATGTACAATCCACATTTGGTTTGGTGATAAGGAGCTATCAAGGGCCATTTCAGCTGTGGGGAATATCAATAGAGTCTGTACGGAGAGGAGATGGCGGCCCGTTGAATTATTCAAACTAAACACTTTGCTGCTCGAACATAGGGTGTAAGCTATAACTTTGACGGCGCATAAATAGATATCTAAAATTAGAATCTTAGATGCAAGCATTCACGTCGTGCACACTCATTCATGAGAAAGGAATGAGAGAAAGGAAGGGAGCGAGAGGGGGAGAGCAACGATTGGTTCAATGCAGGCACAGACCAGTCGAGTAACACCTTTACTGTATGTGACAGACCATTGTTGAGGGAGAGTTTAGTTTATGATAGGAAGGTAAATGTGTGGACAGGACACTGCCTGCCACCTAAGCGTTTTACTCTCTGTCATATCCATAACTATTCTGTCATAATAATTCCTAGCAGGACAGCTGGCTGGTTGGTCCACACCACAGTTAAGATACAGGGCAGATGGATTATAGTGCAGGTGAACCGGCCTCCCCAGGGCCTTATAGAAAAGCTGCTAGCTGCACACTAGAAAATCTGTCATGAAAGAGAAGGTGTACTACTATTACTACAAGGGACTAGGGGAGAAGCAGTTTTCTTTAAACGAGCAATCTGCATTTGAAACAAAGTGCCATCCGGTCATACAATTTACTTTGTTTAGTAACATTGGAGTAAAGAAATCTAATATTTGGGATTTTGATGGGGTATGACAGTTGAACTAAGCTCATGAAGTTATATTCTTCAAGAATCAATGGGTATGTGTCATTATTTTTTTGTCCAGAAATAGATGCAGATTGTCCTTTTAAAGCCACAAACTGTAATTAGTGTATCAGCAAAACAGCAGCCCCGCTATAAATCTATTCCGTGAAACAACTTTATATTTTGGCTTCTGATGGGGTAAGACAGTTGTACTATGAGCTTGTGAGGCATTTATAAGTTACATTCTTCAAGAGTCAATGTATCGTTCATTAAAATGAGCATTTAACATCAGTAACTATTGCAGATTGTACCTTTTAACTTGGCTGGGAGCGAAGGAGCCTTCGGGCTCCGGTAGTGAGTTAGACATATATCCAGAACCATTCTGAACCGCTGACACACATAATCTGCTTCTCTAACTATGGTAATGTAATAAATCAGTTGAGCTGATGTGGGGGGGGGAATTATCTATTAACAAGCTCATCAAATGGAGGCTGAGATTGAGTCACATTATAATATTTTTGTTATTTTCAAACTAATTCAATCAGAAGGTGGTATGGCTGTTGGGCATGTGCTGTAATTGTCCATTTTTATACAGTGCTGTATATGAAAGCTTTTGTTTTATAGCTCTACACGTGAGTTTTTATGCACAGCAAGCATAGGAGGTATGAGCGTGTGTGTGTGTGTGTGTGTGTGTGTGTGTGTGTGTGTGTGTGTGTGTGTGTGTGTGTGTATACCTTCTTAACCTGCAGACAAGATTCCTTAGTGAAAGCTGTAATAAATGATTTATTACTGATGTACCTCTGTGTAAATGGAAATCCGTGTATTGGGTCCGGTGAGCCTACATGCACGGTACTAGGGGCCAGATGCATTTGGAGAAGCTAAAAGAACATCCTGTTAGAAGATTAGCCCTTCAGTTTCACTATCAGAGGCTATCTTTTACGGTGTGCAACAGCAACACAGAAAACCCAATCAGTAACCTGGGTGAAGCTGTCAACTCCACACGCGATGCCTGTTTAGCCAAAATGAGTTGTGGAGAAGGAAAAAGTTATCATTTTGTCCGTTTAGGAGTACAACTCACTTAAGCATAACAGGCAAAGCATGTAACCAGGGTAATTTGTGACATAAGTGTGAAGGAGCCGCGATTTCAATTACAATTATTGACCATCTGTCAGTCTGTCTAGCTCTGTGAAGATCTACTGCTTTATAACGGCTGAAAGTGATTGGCAGAAGTAGGCATCATTTACTCTGAAACGACGCCGATTTTGAACCGCTTCATATTTCAAAGCGTGGGGCGCTGGAATGAAAACTATATCATAATTGTGTGAGAGTGGGGAATCAGCATGTTTGTTATTAAGTGTGTCTGAGTGGGTAGAGTGTCGGTAAAGACAGCGGGAGAGGAAGAAGGACGGAGGTAGAGAGAGGGAGGGAAGGAGGGGGATGAAGGGGTAGGGAAGGAAGGAAGGAAGGAAGGAAGGAAGGAAGGAAGGAAGGAAGGAAGGAAGGAAGGAAGGAAGGAAGGAAGGAAGGAAGGAAGGAAGGAAGGAAGTGCTGTCTTACATGAATCCGAAGGGGCAGGCCTTGTCACAAACTACAGCCTTACACTTCTTGGGCCTGGGGCGACACTGACATACGTCACAGCCGTGGGCATCTGTCTGCAGGCCAAATGGACACTTCAGGGTACAGTCAGAGGTCAGGGCACTGCACAGCTCTTCTCCTGTAGGGAAGACACAGACAGAAACACATCAGACATCAGTTTATAGCCAAAACTGAACAGTCATTTAATAGTTCTAAAAGTCCACTTATTCTTTTATGATCTGTGGCAATGGCTTAGAGGTGCATTAAATTATTTACATATCAATATGTCTTCATTGAGAGATACTCAAAATGAGGAATTGTTTTTGAAACTCAGAAGTCATGACTTATGATAATGCTCTTTTCTGACAGGCAGGGATAGAAAACATAAAACATCTTTGTTTTTAAAAGCCCTTTCAAGATGTCTGAGTCTGCCCTCAGTGTTCCTTTAATCCATCTCTGATAATGTCCCAGACAGGTATAGTCATAGAAACAGTCAGGAAGGAGAGAGAGAACACCAGAGAACAATGTCTCAATGTCATTGGCCCAGGGCGAGTTCTGTCCTCTGTATAAACCAATCCGGTGAGAGGAAATAATAGACATATTGCAAAACAGCTTTACTGACCGAGACGTCAGACCAAATCACGTCGTGAACCAAACGGAAGAAAATGGACTGAAACAAGGTCACCACACCCTGGATTTGTGCAATAAGAAACGCACATTTTCGTTTTACATTGGAAAACGTTTTAAAACGTATTCCGCTGTGTACCCTAATGAATATGGCCCAGTACTCACGTGTCTTGCAGTGGCAGGTGCGACAGCTGTTCAGGTTCTGTCGGAAGCCGTATAAGCAGTCCTTCTCTGACAGGGAGCAGTTCTCTAATGACTGACAGGTAGGGGGCGCCATCGTGATGTAGGTGGGCTCTGAAGGAACCAACAAAAATCACACACACCACTTTGAAGGTAAGTCGACTGAGTAACATCACTCAACACACACTTACAACGCGCACACACACACACACACACACACACACACAGTTTTGTTCTGGCATTATGACTAATAGGAGCCATCAGAGTCAAAAGCAATTTCTCCACAAACCCACACCTACCTTCCATTAAAGTGGGTAAATATCAGAGAACAATAGTTGAAAAAACCTGACAGCTACAATAATATCCTGTACAAAGGCACGACCAACTGCCCTCTGTGACCTGAGTCCTCCACTCCTCCATCTAATGCATATCGCTTCACATTGAGGTGTCTGCATTTCAGTTCAGTTTGTTTGAATCCATTAAAAGATTATACAGCACTTAATCATATCGGGGGGCGTTGGCTGGCCATATTTCACAGTCATGGACACCAGCACACGGTTTAGTTATGACAGCTTTGAAAAATTCCTCCCTGATGCCTGTCACCCTGGCTGCCTGGCTGGCTGCTATCTGCTGTATGTGGCTCCTCTCTGCTGAGGAGGGGCCAGGACCAGTGCTGTTCTGTGATGATAAATATGAGGAGGGTTGTACCAGGGTTGAAGAGGAGACCAGACCAGGAAGTCAAAGAAGGAGTGGGGAGGAAGAGAAGGACAGGGGAGGGAGGAAGATAGGAGGAGGTGGGAAGTAAGACAGGAGAAGGAAGATGGGGAGTAGGACAAGAGAAGGACAGGAGGAGGAAGAGGAGGTAGAGAGGAGGAGGAGGTGGGAAGGATGACAGGTGGAGGTGGGGAGGAGGACAGAAGGAAAAGGAGGTGGCCAGGAGGATTTAGGGGGAGGACAGGACAGTCAAGGTCAGAGGAGACACCAGTGAGTAGCTGTGGCTTCTCTCTGAAGTAGACTATATGTTTGTGAATGCAAATCACGTGTACGCTGGCCAGTCTAGTCTGTCACAAGAGACAATGAATGTAATGATGCACAAGATCAACATAGCAGAAGAAAACATTCTGACAATGGTAATAATGCATAGACAATGCTAAATCTACTGGAAACAATTTCAAAACAAAATGAATAGAAGCCTATGAGGACATTTAATTAAACAAAGGCAAGCAAATGTGTTGCTGAAAAGTTGGGGTCACTTTGTGATGAATTAATTCCTGGTTAACACAAAATGGCCAGGTAGGCAGGGAGAGAAGGTCTGTCTGAAAACAGCGCAGTGCCAATTATTCTGGAGGTGCGAATTTAATTAAGTCCCATCAGATAAAAGTAACAAAATGACACAATGCTCTTTTCCCATCTGCTTTCCCCTCAAGGTTATTTGTCTGATGAACTCCTCCATGTTTTTATTTCAGGACTTATAGTTATTATGAATTAAGAATGAGCTCTCTCGCTCTGATTTCATTAACTTGCTACGACTTAGGGCTAAAGCAAGGTATCCCTGTTAACAAACAACTGGTGGGAAGGCTGAACACAGCCTGGTAGGTACAGTAGCAGGTGCATGGCAATTCAAGGCATAAAACGAAATGCATTGCCAAATAGACCACACAAAAACAGTGACAAAACACACATACGACCACAAAGCAAGCACCCCCACCCCCACTCTCTATCCCCAGTGTTGGTGAGTTATGTAGCATTAAACGTTAAGCATGGCAGAGGACTCCAGAGGGCTTCATTCCAATGTGACAGCCTTGATTTGCTTAATTACACACTGTGTGTCTGGCACAATAACCACCCTGACAGAGAGGGGGTGTCACCTTGAGGAAACCAGCTCTCCTAACAAATAATAATTAGGAAATAAAAATGCATAAAGCACTGGCCTGGCTGTGGGGGAGCTAAATTAAGCTGCCGGGAGCAGAGGGCCGTGTGCCCTGGGGCCGCTGGGACAAGGACAGGGGTGTGTGTGTGGTTGTGTGCGTGTGTGGACTGCCTGGGAGGGACAAGGGCAGGGGTGACAGTGGCAAGACCTGGCTTCTGTTTACCTGGTGTTCCCAGAGGCCCAGTACACACAGAGGACCAGACCCAGTACACACAGAGGACCAGACCCAGTACACACAGAGGACCAGACCCAGTACACACAGAGGACCAGACCCAGTACACACAGAGGACCAGACCCAGTACACACAGAGGACCAGGCTCAGTACACACAGAGGACCAGACCCAGTACACACAGAGGGCCAGACCCAGTACACACAGAGGACCAGACCCAGTACACACAGAGGACCAGACCCAGTACACACAGAGGGCCAGACCCAGTACACACAGAGGACCAGACCCAGTACACACAGAGGACCAGACCCAGTACACACAGAGGACCAGACCCAGTACACACAGAGGACCAGACCCAGTACACACAGAGGGCCAGACCCAGTACACACAGAGGACCAGACCCAGTACACACAGAGGACCAGACCCAGTACACACAGAGGGCCAGACCCAGTACACACAGAGGACCAGACCAGTACACACAGAGGGCCCAACCCAGTACACACAGAGGACCAGACCCAGTACACACAGAGGACCAGACCCAGTACAGGGGACCAGACCCAGTACACACAGAGGACCAGACCCAGTACACACAGAGGACCAGACCCAGTACACACAGAGGACCAGACCCAGTACACACAGAGGACCAGACCCAGTACACACAGAGGACCAGGCCCAGTACACACAGAGGACCAGACCCAGTACACACAGAGGGCCAGACCCAGTACACACAGAGAATTAGACCCAGTACAGAGGACCAGACCCAGTACACAGAGGGCCAGACCCAGTAAACACAGAGGACCAGACCCAGTACACACAGAGGGCCAGACCCAGTACACACAGAGGACCAGACCCAATACACACAGAGGGCCAGACCCAGTACACACAGAGGCCCAGACCCAGTACACACAGAGGACCAGACCCAGTACACACAGAGGACCAGACCCAGTACAGGGGACCAGACCCAGTACAAACAGAGGACCAGACCAAGGACAGGGGACCAGACCCAGTACACACAGAGGGCCAGACCCAGTACAGACAGAGGACCAGACCCAGTACACACAGAGGGCCAGACCCAGTACACACAGAGGACCAGACCCAGTACACACAGAGGACCAGACCCAGTACAGATGACCAGACCCAGTACACACAGAGGACCAGACCCAGTACACACAGAGGACCAGACCCAGTACACACAGAGGATCAGACCCAGTACACACAGAAGACCAGACCCAGTACAGAGGACCAGACCCAGTACAGGGGACCAGACCCAGTACACACAGAGGACCAGACCCAGTACAGAGGACCAGACCCAGTACACACAGAGGACCAGACCCAGTACACACAGAGGACCAGACCCAGTACAAAGGACCAGACCCAGTACATACAGAGGACCAGACCCAGTACACACAGAGGACCAGACCCAGTACAGAGGACCAGACCCAGTACATACAGAGGACCAGACCCAGTACACACAGAGGACCAGACCCAGTACACACAGAGGACCAGACCCAGTACACACAGAGGACCAGACCCAGTACACACAGAGGACCAGACCCAGTACACACAGAGGGCCAGACCCAGTACACACAGAGGACCAGACCCAGTACACACAGAGGACCAGACCCAGTAAACACAGAGGACCAGACCCAGTACACACAGAAGACCAGACCCAGTACAGAGGACCAGACCCAGTACAGGGGACCAGACCCAGTACACACATAGGACCAGACCCAGTACACACAGAGGACCAGACCAGTACAGAGGACCAGACCCAGTACACACAGAGGACCAGACCCAGTACACACAGAGGACCAGACCCAGTACACACAGAGGACCAGACCCAGTACACACAGAGGACCAGACCCAGTACACACAGAGGACCAGACCCAGTACACACAGAGGACCAGACCCAGTACACACAGAAGACCAGACCCAGTACAGAGGACCAGACCCAGTACAGGGGACCAGACCCAGTACACACATAGGACCAGACCCAGTACACACAGAGGACCAGACCCAGTACACACAGAGGACCAGACCCAGTACACACAGAGGACCCAGACCCAGTACACACAGAGGACCAGACCCAGTACACACAGAGGACCAGACCCAGTACACACAGAGGACCAGACCCAGTACACACAGAGGACAGACCCAGTACACACAGAGGACCAGACCCATGTACACACAGAGGACACAGACCAGTCCACACAGAGGACCAGACCCAGTACACACAGGGGACCAGACCCAGTACACACAGGGGACCAGACCCAGTACACACAGAGGACCAGACCCAGTACACACAGAGGACCAGACCCAGTACACACAGAGGACCAGACCCAGTACACACAGAGGACCAGACCAGTACACACAGAGGACCAGACCCCAGTACACACAGAGGGCCAGACCCAGTACACACAGAGAATTAGACCCAGTACAGAGGACCAGACCCAGTACACAGAGGGCCAGACCCAGTACACACAGAGGACCAGACCCAGTACACACAGAGGGCCAGACCCAGTACACACAGAGCACCAGACCCAGTACACACAGAGGGCCAGACCCAGTACACACAGAGGACCAGACCCAGTACAGGGGACCAGACCCAGTACACACAGAGGACCAGACCCAGTACAGGGGACCAGACCCAGTACACACAGAGGACCAGACCCAGTACACACAGAGGACCAGACCCAGTACACACAGAGGATCAGACCCAGTACACACAGAAGACCAGACCCAGTACAGAGGACCAGACCCAGTACAGGGGACCAGACCCAGTACACACAGAGGACCAGACCCAGTACAGAGGACCAGACCCAGTACACACAGAGGACCAGACCCAGTACACACATAGGACCAGACCCAGTACACACAGAGGACCAGACCCAGTACAGAGGACCAGACCCAGTACACACAGAGGACCAGACCCAGTACACACAGAGGACCAGACCCAGTACACACAGAGGACCAGACCCAGTACACACAGAGGACCAGACCCAGTACACACAGAAGACCAGACCCAGTACAGAGGACCAGACCCAGTACAGGGGACCAGACCCAGTACACACATAGGACCAGACCCAGTACACACAGAGGACCAGACCCAGTACAGAGGACCAGACCCAGTACACACAGAGGACCAGACTCAGTACACACAGAGGACCAGACCCAGTACACACAGAGGACCAGACCCAGTACACACAGAGGGCCAGACCCAGTACACACAGTGGACCAGACCCAGTACACACAGAGGACCAGACCCAGTACACACAGAGGACCAGACCCAGTACACACAGAGGACCAGACCCAGTACACACAGAGGACCAGACCCAGTACACACAGAGGACCAGACCCAGTACACACAGAGGACCAGACCCAGTACACACAGAGGACCAGACCCAGTACACACAGAGGACCAGACCCAGTACACACAGAGGACCAGACCCAGTACACACAGAGGACCAGACCCAGTACACACAGAGGACCAGACCCAGTACACACAGAGGACCAGGCTCAGTACACACAGAGGACCAGACCCAGTACACACAGAGGACCAGACCCAGTACACACAGAGGACCAGACCCAGTACACACAGAGGACCAGACCCAGTACATACAGAGGACCAGACCCAGTACACACAGAGGACCAGACCCAGTACATACAGAGGACCAGACCCAGTACACACAGAGGACCAGACCCAGTACACACAGAGGACCAGACCCAGTACACACAGAGGACCAGACCCAGTACACACAGAGGACCAGACCCAGTACACACAGAGGACCAGACCCAGTACACACAGAGGACCAGGCCCAGTACACACAGAGGACCAGGCCCAGTACACACAGAGGACCAGACCCAGTACACACAGAGGACCAGACCCAGTACACACAGAGGACCAGACCCAGTACACACAGAGGACCAGACCCAGTACACACAGAGGACCAGACCCAGTACACACAGAGGACCAGACCCAGTACACACAGAGGACCAGACCCAGTACACACAGAGGACCAGACCCAGTACACACAGAGGACCAGACCCAGTACACACAGAGGACCAGACCCAGTACACACAGAGGACCAGACCCAGTACACACAGAGGACCAGACCCAGTACACACAGAGGACCAGACCCAGTACACACAGAGGACCAGACCCAGTACACACAGAGGACCAGACCCAGTACACACAGAGGACCAGACCCAGTACACACAGAGGACCAGACCCAGTACATACAGAGGACCAGACCCAGTACATACACAATACATGGCAATGACAACCCAGCTCACACTGACTGACCTCCCCTCAGGTAGAAAGCTGACGGGCTCCAACAGGCAACGTATTGTACTACTGCAACTGCCACACTGCAAGTCGGTGACTATCTTGGTGTAAATCAATCAAAACAATCATTGTAATTGTGTTAGAGTAATATTTGACGTTGCAAATACAGTAGACGAGACAATCCCATTGATTGTTCCTCAGATGATTCTACATGGCAGGGAAATCAGGCTGAGGACCTAACCAGTGAGCTGCGGGGGGTTCTCTATAAAGGGTAGCCAGCTACACATCACCAATGTCGGGAGTCTTTGTTAAGGAGGCAGAGCAAGATCAGTAAACGGATAACGATGTGAGGGCATGCATTAAACTGTGCTGCTCACTGTCTTATCTCTCTCTCAGACTATCTCTCATCCCCCACCAAGACACAATGGTCAATATCTCCAATAGTGACATTGTAAAACCCATCTTACAGTACCATACAAAAACTCATCCCATCCATGAATGGAATACAAATATGAATAGGTGTTGGGGAGAAATCACATGTTGCAATCCGTTCCAATCTGTTCCAGTCTCTCTCCAACCACTGTTGAAAGTGAAGTCAATCAAAGCCAAGCCTAGCCTAGTGACTTAAAACATGATGCTCCATAGAGATTAAATTCCCTATCAGTAAATGTAATTGCTGTAAATGTTTGAGAGCGCGAGCATATCAAAGAAGGGAATAATATCTATCTCTGCTTTGATCTGAAAAACCCTGGAAACGTATTGCTCAAAAAACCCCGACGAGGGGGACAGGACACACACAAAATCACAATCAGCAACACAAATATCCCACTGTGTAGAATAGCAGTGAGTGAACAATGTTGTGCTTATTGTACCTATTTTACTTAATACTGACACTCCAGTTACACGGTCTATAAAATAAATACACATGATCTGTTTTAATTCATATCACCATTCAGGGTGCATGGCCAGGCGCGTGGCGGTTGGGTTAGCGTGGGAGGACTGAGGGTTGCACCCTACCTCCACACCCTACCTGGCTCTCTCTCTCCCTAGGTTTGAGGCTCGGTCACTCAAACACGCATAATTACTTCAGAGGCAGATAGGCGCATAAAAGATTAATGGGAGGGGGTGGAGGTGGAGGTGGGGGTGAGCGGTTCTGCCCACCATGGGGCAGAGGTAAAGGGGCCTGCAGGCATTGAGACATGGCATGGCCCACTGCCCTCTACTCTCGCTGTCCTTCCTGTGCTCAGTCAGGATGCATCCGTCTTCTCGCCCTTACCCTCCATCCATCCATCCATCCCTCTAACCTCCCCCTACCTCCCCTGCTCCCTCTCTCTCTTCCTCCCTCCCTCCCTCTCTTCCTCCCTCCCTCCCTCCCTCCCTCCCTCCCTCCCTCCCTCTCTTCCTCCCTCCCTCCCTCCCTCCCTCTCTTCCTCCCTCCCTCCCTCCCTCCCTCCCTTCCTCCCTCTCTTCCTCCCTCCCTCCCTCCCTCCCGTTCCTACCCACCCCAGGTCCTCATTAGAGAAGACTCAGGGGTGAAAATGACCCCAGGCCAGTGGAACTAGCTACCTAATTTGAGATCTTTGCATCCTGATTAGAAAACAAAACTCACCACTAATCCGCTGGGTCGAGCTTGTAATGTATAATGTTGTTGACTTGTTATTCATTGATTGTGTTTTAAAATGATTTGATAGTCCGATAGTGTACTGTTTAATTGGAGGGAGAAGAACCCATGAGGGCAAATATGAATTTGAAGTGATATGAGGATAATTTACTAAGTCCCCTGGCTGTCCCTGTTGGATCATCCATCCACTGACTCCTTTAAATACAAACACTATTCATTCCCCCAGATATATCAATGTCTGCTAGGTCAAGCATGCTAGGCTACAGTAGCGCATGCTAACGCTAAAAGGGGTCTTACAACTCATTGTTTTGCAGCTAACGATGCTAAGCTGTAAGTAAGTATCCATACAGTATCTTGCATCACTGATTCTGGCAATTACTCACTCGTGAAGCTTTGTTTCATCGGGACTTCCACCTACCAAGGTTTGACTGGTTATGATTAGCGCCTATACGCGCTTGGTAACAGGCCATTTGACGCAGTGCTAAGTCCATAGATAGTGTTCCTGGTATCCATAAGATAAGGGAATATATTGTACCACAACCATGGTACCGAGCTACCAAGGTAAAAGAGATTACAATCAACTGTGATCTTCACCTACAGTACCATCGATCCAATATCTGCTCTGTGTGTGTGTGTGTGTGTGTGTGTGTGTGTGTGTGTGTGTGTGTGTGTGTGTGTGTGTGTGTGTGTGTGTGTGTGTGTGTGTGTGTGTGTGTGTGTGTGTGTGTGTGTGTGTGTGTGTGTGTGTGTGTGTGTGTAATATAGAAACCAGCAGCATACTAGACTGGACTAGTCCCTTGTACCCTAGATGTAATCTCATCAGTGATAGTAAGCCAGAGAGAGCCTCACAGATACACACACAGCAACATCCCCAGATAGCTTTGCAAAAATCCATACTACAGACTTGCCTAATAAAAGATTATGATTCCGTAAGCCGCTAAGCTCACTGCTTCCACTAACCAGACAAACGAGCAACAAGATGCAGCCCTAGTCCCCAGTGTGGACCAAGCTGGTCTTTCCAAACCAATATGAAAAACACATTGGAGGATAGAGGAGACAGTCATCTGGTATTCTGAGCAGGGCATAATAAATAACGCAATAACGCAGTGCATAATGTTAGGGAAAAATAACACCAGGAAGGTTTGAGGATTGTGGATGTGTGTGTGTGTGTGTGTGTGTGTGTGTGTGTGTGTGTGTGTGTGTGTGCGCGCGCGTGTGTACGTGTTGTCACTGTTTGTATGCAGATTGCTGCTGCGTGACACCGGCGGTAGTGAAGCCGAGCCACATGCCTGCTAACTGAAAGGATGTGATTCTGCTCAGCCTCAGAGTCAGATTTCCCTAGCCGGGCTGATTTGGAGCTGCTCATAGACTACTGTACGGTTCAACTGCTACTGTCTGACTACTGACTCGGATGTTGGGATTTTACCAGGGACTAAACAAACACGTTAACATTGGAATCAGCACAGACCCTATCTGTCCACAGAGACACACTGCACTGCCAAGTACATCAAACATACAGTCAAACAAATACACAGGTCCACAGATGGATACAAAGAAACATGAAGCACAACTGTACACAACGGTAGAGAAAGAGAGAGAGAGACAAGAGAAGCAGACAAAGGGAGAGACTTTATCTGAGAGAAAGAGGCAAGATATAGAGACCGAGAGAAAGTAAGACAGAGAAACAGAGATTGAAACCGACACAGCTAGCAAGAGAGATAGAAATAGACAACAACAGATGGAGATGCAACCAGACAGTGGCAACGATACGGACACAAACAGAGACAGACAGGGTGAGGTGAGAGGGCACGTCTGCTGGAGGTGTGTGTGGCGCTCCTTATCCTCACACACCCGCGCACACACACACACACACACACGCACACACACACACGCACGCACACACACACACACACACACACACACACACACACACTTACCCTCACACACTGGGCAGCACTCTCCTGGTACAGTCACCGGGTTGAGGCAGCTGTGCCCGCAGGCGGCAGCCACACACCGGGCGTTGCCGCTCACACACTGGCAGAACGTGCAGTCGTCCTCACGCCAGTGGTCTCCGTGTGCGAGGATTTCCCCGCTCACGTAGCAACCGGCAAAGTTCAGCACTGGGTAGATGGGGTCTGGAAAAGAGATGAACATATTGATAAAGATAAAAGACCAAAAAGGTTATAGTTTAGAGATTAAGGTCGAGATGAAAGTTGTGCGAACTTGAGAATGGCTTTTGAAAGCTTTCACATCTTCTCTCACCAACCCTGAAAAAAGCAGCAATTTGAAAATCTTTTATGTGGTGCTCTGAAAATGTACTGCATTGTCTGATGGATTCCAAGGTCACACTGCAAAACATGTGATACCATCATGAATATATGTTTTATATGCATTCATGTATTCTTAAATACAGAGCTAAAGCCAAACTATCTTCAGCTTGAGATGGAGCTTTCTTACATGTCTGTCAGTGTGTTTTCACAGCTGTGTGTATGAGTGTGTGCATGTGCACTCTGTGTGTGTGCGTGCTCTGTGTGTGTGTGTGTGTGTGTGTGTGTGTGTGTGTGTGTGTGTGTGTGTGTGTGTGTGTGTGTGTGTGTGCGTGCTCTGTGTGTGTGTGTGTGTGTGCGTGCTCTGTGTGTGTGTGTGTGTGTGTGTGCGTGCGTGCGTGCTCTGTGTGTGTGTGTGTTTGTTTGTTTGTGTGTGTGTGTGTCTGAACCAAAGACAGTCAGTCAAAGAGGGGCTGAGTGATGAGCATAAGGGAGGACAACTGACTGAGTGACTGTTTAAGCCCTCTCATCATTCTGCCTTTGATTGCGTGCAGCTGCATATTGTCACGGCGGTGTAGGCGTTTGGCGTTCGCCTCGGCTCATCTCTCTCCTGATGTTTATTGATGCTCTGCACTCGCCCTTTACCAAAGGCACTCATTTGAGATGATATGAAATGCTTTGGTCTCAGCAGACTGTCCTTTCTGTTGCCACGTCTCTGCACGTTAGAAACCTAGGTAACCTTGGTCATCGGCTTGATCACCATCCGAATACATACAATAGTGAGTCATGCAAGGATGAGGTTTGGTTTGGTGATTCCCTTTAAAGGGAAAGTTCAGGACACAGACTCCCTCTCTATTCACAAAGAGTCGTGTCAGAGTAGGAGTGCGGATATAGGATCAGTTTTGCCTTTCAGATCATGATGAATAGGATGATATAGACATTGGCGACCTGATTCTAGTTCAGCACTCCTACACTGAGATTTTTAAATACAGAACCAGATCACCATTAATGACAAATCCCATAATAGTCACTGTTTAGGAACGGAATCAGGCAGGGATTAGTCAGGGGCCAAGTCATTTGGTGAGGAAGTCATACCTTCACAGACAGGGCAGCACTCCCCCTCAGGGACGTAGTAGCGTTCACAGTGCAAGATGCCACACTGGGCGCTGAAGCACACCGACACCCCTCCCTGACATCGACAAAAGCGGCAGGCGTCCATTCGGAACATGTCTCCGTCATGGTACTCCGACCCGTTGAAGCTGCACGCTGGTTTGGTCTCTGGAGAGGAGAGAGAATTTATGATGAGACAAATTAATCAATCAAATATCCTTTTTTACATCAGCAGTTGTCACTAAGTAGTTTTACAATAATCCGCCTTGACCTCAAAGAGCAAGCAAAAGCAGAGGCACATTGTCTAGGAAACACTTCCTTTCAGGATCATTTAGTACGCCCACTGACTGAGCGACAGCTAAGAACAAACATTTTTTAAAAGTAGGAACAAAAGAGGAAAACACTTTATAACGATGACAAAAGTGGTAAAAACTCCCATCAGACAGCTAGCATGGTGATGATGTACTGCATTTGTCTGAGAGAAAAGCTGTTGTAAAGATTCAGCAGAGTTTCAGACGGCTATGGAATTGGTCTCTCCTGGTCTCCATGGCAACACAAAGTGCAAAATTCACCTTTTAGCCCAGCGCGTGATATAATGCCTACAGTGGAAAGTGTGTGTCAAATAAGGCCATGCATGAGCGACAGATCATTAACTATAGTACCTTCAGATGTAGGGAACTGGAGGTACACGTCAACCCTATAAGAAGACATTCGACGCAAGACCGCAAGACACACACATGCACACACCGAACACAAAGTCCTTAACAATTCATAACTGTCAACTCATTTGATCGCACTCCAACACGACACAACTCTCTTATCTCTAATCCCTCTCAGGAGGAGTCTGTTCTCTCCACGAGCAACTGGTAATTTCCCCGTCCTCTTCAGCTATTAAAAGTCCAAGGCTTTGGACCGTTTAACGCTTTTCTGGTCCAAAAAGATTTAAAAACCCAGAAGCATTTAATCTAGTGCAGCTGTATCAGAGAACAGTTAATTCCCAGGAATCAATGGGACAGGAAAATTGGTTTCTACATGTTTACAATTACAGTGCCTGCCAATATGGCATGTGGGGTCTTTCATTTTCTGCTACTAATTTTGTCAATTAGTTGTGGTTCAATGAATAACAACGTGAGGGGGCGATTCTGCACGCATGGTTGTCACACTAGTGAGGGCTGTGAATTCACTCAACAATTTTCTAATCAGGCCCACTTCTGTTCATATATTCTCAGCTGCTGTTCCGTGTGTGTGTGTGAGCACCTCCCTCCTCGTATTGACTGCTACTGTATGGTGTGTATAAAGCACTGGGCGGTGTGTGTGTGTGTATCTGGCGTCGAATTGAATAAATAGGAGGAGGGTTTAACAGATATACATTCCTAATGGTTTACTGTCGATTGTGATGGCATCAGTGTGTAGGTGTCATGCAAGGAAATCCCTGTACAAGGCGTACAATACATACAATGAATGTATTTCAGGAGCAGTGTTCCAAGGTTCTGTTTGTGATTCATACCTGTATTTGTAGTATTTGTGTTTTCTTTCAAATACATTGAGCATTTGATGAGCCAACCTGGAGTGCAGGTGATGGAGATTTGCGTGGTGTGCACTTTTGGGACAATTCCATTGCATCAGGTAAACTCAATCAAGAACAGGTCAAAGTACTTGGAAGACAATAAATACTATCTGAACCCATTGTATCATAGTCTATTCCATCCACAGTACAGTATATGATCTGTGCTCTAGTTACAGTAGTGGGTTCTGTAAGACAGAGTAGGTCATGACTGTTCTGTATCAGTGCTGGGGGCTCCAGGGCTGCAGGCTGTAGTGGAACAGAGCTGACTGGAAGAGCCGTAGGAGAGCTGTGGGCCGGTCCTGGCTAATTAAGAGGAACATGACGGATGGCAATGCCGGCATCGCACAACTTCCTTCCCAGATGTTCACTGAGTGCCTGACTCTTGGGTATTATTCCCTTTATAAATGAAACAGTTAACCGCTGGCACATGAATACCACAGGCCAGCAACACTATAGGCTAGCACAGCAAAACACTGTACTGTGTTAGGTGGCTAGGTGGCACCAAGGACACAGGAGATTCTGATGTTGTTCTTGTTGGGGGCTTTCTGCCAAATAGGAAACAACACATCCATACTATAGGCGTGTGATTGGACAGGGCCAGAGCAGGTCCCCTGGGACTACAATTTCTCAATATACATCTTGATTTAAAGCACTGTGACCATCCTGTTCACAGCTGTGCTTCAGCGTGTTATTGGTCCACTGCAGTAATGGCTAAACCAATCAGAGGTTAGTGTTAGAGAGAGTTCCTTCCTGTTCACAGCTGTGATTCACCGTGTCATTGGTCCGTTGCTGCAGTGATGATGCATTTGAAGCGCATGATTATTCTCCACATGGTTATTTTAACCATGAGAATGAATGGGTCTTGGAGACTGACTGACTGTGTATGCAGTTTGATTGGGCAGAAACCAAGCTGAAGCCATAGTCTGATTCTCCATAGAGCTTATCTCCTTCTCTCCACACATAAGCAGGATGAGGTTTGCAGACAAAGACAATCATTTTGCAAGTTGTGGATTTTGATTGTTGCTGAGTGTTTTGGGACCTTCCTCTCTCAATAGACTTATCATTTGGCATTTGAACTGCATCCATGACTGGGATATTTTTAGTATTACATTGTTATTTATTACGGAATTGTTGGGTTCAGAGCTGGCAACAAAGGCATTTCACTGTACTTGCGCATGTGACATTAAAACCAGAAATGTGATAATCATAATACCAGTATGTTTCTGCATTGTTTGGTGGGAATAGTTTTCCGACATGGAATGAATGGGTTTCCAGATTTTGGAGCCATTTGGGCTTTTTGGTTTTTGGTTGAATGGAACGACCATTTAGCTGCCAGACTAAAACAGTAAAACCTTATTTTTCTGGCAATATCAATCCAAAAATGCCATCCAAGGTGTCTGTCTCGTGGTGATTTCATTTTTATGAGCCTTCACAGAAGGGAATTCTTAAGGGGCTAACTGCATCCAAAAGCATTTTCATATTTCATATTTCCATTTGGAACACACATCAGGGTCGCCCGTCTGGCCTGCCGAAAATGATGTCATCAGTTCTAGTGGCTCTAGTGTGCGGGTATGCAAGCGAGGAGGCGTGCGTGTGTCTGTCTGTCTAATGGACAGCTTCCTGCCTGGATATATGCCTGCTGCAAGGATACAGCGCACTGACGGTGAACGTTTGACAGAAATGTGTTGGTTTTTAATCATAAAGAAATCCCTGTTATTGACTGCATTTTCACCCCGTAGACGTGGTTGAATATATAAAGCATTTAGCTAGATCCAGCAAGCTACAGCCATATAAATATTCTCAACTCAGCAAAAAAAGAAACATCCCTTTTTCAGGATAATTCATAAAAATCCAAATAACTTCACAGATCTTCATTGTAAAGGGTTTAAACACTGTTTCCCATGCTTGTTCAATGAACCATAAACAATTAATGAACATGCACCTGTGGAACGGTCGTTAAGACACTAACAGCTTACAGATGGTAGGCAATTAAGGTCACAGTTATGAAAACTTAGGACACTAAAGAGGCCTTTCTACTGACTCTGAAAAACGGCAAAAGAAAGATGCCCAGGGTCCCTGCTCATCTGCGTGAATGTGCCTTAGGCATGCTACAAGGAGGCATGAGGACTGTAGATGTGTCCAGGGCAATAAATTGCAATGTCCGTACTGTGAGGCGCCGAAGACAGTGCGACAGGGAGACAGGACGGACAGCTGATTGTCCTCGCCGTGGCAGACCACGTGTAACAACACCTGCACAGGATTGTTACATCAGAACATCACACCTGCGGGACAGGTACAGGATGGCAACAACAACTGCCCGAGTTACACCAGGAACGCACAATCCCTCCATCAGTGCTCAGACTGTCTGCAATAGGCTGAAAGAGGCTGGACTGAGGGCTTGTAGGCCTGTTGTAAGGCAAGTCCTCACCAGACATCACCAGCAACAACGTCGCCTATGGGCACAAACCCACTGTTGCTGGACCAGACAGGACTGGCAAAAAGTGCTCTTCACTGACGAGTCGCGGTTTTGTCTCACCCGAGGTGATGGTCGGATTCACGTTTATCGTAGAAGGAATGAGCATTACACCGAGGCCTGTACTCTGGAGCGGGATCGATTTGGAGGTGGAGGGTCCGTCATGGTCTGGGGTGGGGTGTCACAGAATCATCAGACTGAGCTTGTTGTCATTGCAGGCAATCTCAATGCTGTGCGTTACAGGGAAGACATCCTCCTCCCTCATGTAGTACCCTTCCTGCAGGCTCATCCTGACATGACCCTCCAGCATGACAATGCCACCAGCCATACTGCTCGTTCTGTGTGTGATTTCCTGCAAGACAGGAACGTCAGTGTTCTGCCATGGCCAGCAAAGAGCCCAGATCTCAATCCCATTGAGCACGTCTGGAACCTGTTGGATCGGAGGGTGAGTGCTAGGGCCATTCCCCCCAGAAATGTCCAGGATCTTGCAGGTGCCTTGGTGAAAGAGTGGGGTAACATCTCACAGAAATAACTGGGTCCATGAGGAGGAGATGCACTGCAGTACTTAATGCAGCTGGTGGCCACACCAGATACTGACTGTTACTTTTGATTTTGATCCCCCTTTGTCCAGGAATACATTATTCCATTTCTGTTAGTCACATGTCTGTGGAACTTGTTCAATTTATGTCTCAGTTGTTGAATCTTGTTATGTTCATACAAATATTTACACGTTACATTTGCTGAAAATAAACATAGATGACAGTGAGAGGACGTTTCTTTTTTTGTTGAGTTTATATCCCCATAGTATTGCTGCCATAGCTCTGTTGATCCACAATCCACCTCCATAAAACCAAGCCAAACAACCGTTCAAACGGTAAACACTAAAGCAGGATCAGGCCTTTGAATCCTGGATCCCTCAGATGAAACTCACCATTATGTGACTGAAAAGTTAGAGTTTGGCAGGCAGCATATTACAGACAGCCAGGGCTATGAAACATCGATACTTTCTTCTATGGCCAAAGTGTTCATTCCCATTGGACATGCTCAAAAACACTCTTATTGCCAATGTGTTCCCCTCGGACATGCTCAAAGAAAGACCTGCTCTCAAAGTAGAGAAAAATATCCTCTTATTGGTAACTTTTAACAAGGCTTTATATCTCATTACCTGGAGGACAATTTCGTTTTATCATGGTGATGGATGATACTAAGTCCACTGTCTCTTAAGGGTTCAGGTAAAATCCTACAAAAAAAAATCTATAAAGTAAAGGCAGGAAACCAACACGGTTTGGCAGCGTGGAAAAAGTGGGAAGTTAGTAAAAAGAAAAGTTGAATTATTTTATTTTGTTATAGGTTTCATGACGCTTGTATCTAAACTAAAGTAGATTGCTTTAAGATGGTTTTATACATCAGTTGGGGTCTCTATAAGATATAATATGAGGTCATAAGCCAAGCATGAAAGCGCATCCTTGTAGCTGTTTGGGCTCATATAGTCAAAATGTTTGCTTTGGGGTAAGTTGAGCCAATGGCCACCATATCCCAAACAAATAAGGATTACATTTTGTCAGTTTTATGCATAATATGCATAGAATTTTTGCAATGTGTCATGCATATGAACTCAAAATATAGAGAGCAGCCAAGGAAGTGATAGAATGGAAAAAGTCAATTTGAGCAGCAGCAAGGGATGAAAAAACAGACGGAATGACACTGAAGAGGTACAATGACAAAACATATAACAAACATGTACCTGTGCGAAAGAGAGGCTATGATAGAGGAGCAGAGTCACACAAGGTCTTATCTGATGAAATGGAGTCTGAGCTCGCTAAACATATCAAGAATTTTGCGGACCAGTTTCATGGGCTTGTTGCCTCAAATGCAGAGAACTTGACACATGGAAACAACATCCCTGTCCCAGACAACTGGTCATAAAATGAAAGGGTAAGTGATATTGAACAGAGACATCTATATCTGAATGTAGGCATATATTTAAGATATACAATATACCACACCCCCATTCCATGAATTACATTTTGACCTACCAGCACCATAACCCACTGTCACAGGACACCACCACCCACTGACCCCAAGGCGGCTCAACTTACCCTCTCTCTATGCTCAACTTACCCCATACTCAGGTTGTGTTAAGTTGTGCCAAGGGACCACTTTTTTCAGACAAGCTATGTTTTCAAAACTGTTATGTTTACCTGAATTCTGATGATTTCCAGAATACACAACACCCTAAAATATACAGTATGTAGATATCTTTGTTAGAAAGAATACTATATTTCCCTTGATGTGGTGATGCTGAATGTAAAAAATGTCTCTCAACATACCCCATTCTCCCCTACATTCAGGAAGTAAACACTTCAGATTGTTAAATGGCTGAACTAGCTGAATCATGTATGCCACGTCACATACTACACATTTACACCTTCATCCACCTTTACCCTAAACTCTCTTTCCATATTCTCATAGGGGTGTGCTGCAGACATTTTCTGACTTAGCATTCCCATGATGTTTATAAACGTAACATTTCCAAAAGCTACAAATGGCTGCCTGTCAAATAGAAATATTGAAAGACACTAGTTGTCATGGTGACAATAATCAAACAGTGCACCAGTCCGTTCCGCAGCTTCATTTTCACCGCTGCATGCCCTCAGGGCAATGAAGAGTGATCCAACACACACACACACACACACACACAGATACAAACACACAGACACAGCGTAACGTATGCTATGTCAACTGGATTACTGTTCAATCCATCAGTCAGTCTAATAGGCGCTGAGGTCAGTCACGGATAAGGCTGTTACGGTGACCGTATTACCGCCACACCAACAGTCACGAGTCATAACCGCAGTCCAAATTTCGTATTAGTCATGGCTGACATCAGTTTCCGAGAATATTCAGGACCGCTTGCTAACTCTACATCCAAGCATGCATTTTCCTTAATGGTGCAATATGCAGAAATCGCTCCGTCATTTATTGGTTGCAAAAAATTTGAATAGTTCGCCTAATTTCAGTTTATATGATAAAACATTGTATCGTCTAAACCACTCAGAATTGTTTTTCTCCATAACCCAAAATGTTGTATTTTCAGCTGTTTGAAGTTGGTATACAAAACTGAAAGTAAAAGACGGAAAAACTAAACAGAAGCCGGGAAGCATAGAAATAACTTGCTTTAATGAGAATGACAGATCTATAATGTTCATTTCTATGTCAATTTGGTCACCCAAAAAGTTACATATTGCAGAGAGAGAGAGAGAGAGAAAGATGATCCAATGTAGGTTATGTTAAACTTGACAAAAAGAGGAATAAATAAATAAAACACATCAGATTAGTTTGATACATTTGATATTGAATACTCATGTTGTTTATGTTGCGTTTGTGTCTAATTGATGTCTTTCAGACTGGTGTATTGGGGTGGCCTGTTCTGTCTGCATTTCAGACCAAAGCAAGACCATGTTTAAAGCTATGGATCTACTTAGCCTCTATAAAGTATTTGGATGTATTTGCATTGTAGGTATAGTGTGTTCTGTGTTATTTCTTTGTCTTTTCCAGTACTAACTGAATGGTAAATGAATGTATTTACAGTGTGATTACTGTGTGTTCTGTTCCTCTTGTCTCTGTCCTCCCTCTCCATACTGTCTTGTCATAATCACTGCAGCTCAACTTTTACTAAAGCAATAAGGCTTCAGGGGGTGTGGTATATGGCTAATATACCACGGCTGAGCTGTTCTTATGCACGACGCATGACGTGCCTGGACACAGCCCTTAGCCGTGGTATATTGGCCATACATCACAAAACCCCGAGGTGCCTTATTGCTATTATGAACTATTTACCAACGTAGTTAGAGCAGTACAAATAAATGTTTTGTCATACCTGTGGTACAAGGTCTGACATACCGTGGCTATCAGCCAATCAGCATTCAGGGCGCAAACAATCCAGTTTATAATTGATGATAATCAACGGCATCAATCAATGTAATGTAATGTGTTAGTCTAAATGTAATCTTGTATGTTTCTCTTATGCTTTAGGTACTTACTACATGGCAATACATGGATGTGTGCACAGGGCTCATTCACAAGTACTCCTCGTTGAGAGACCAAACAGAGAAGGGATATGTAAGAATTCTTAAATGTTCCTACTTACGTTAATTCACACACTAGTAAGCTTTTTACACCATTGTGCCTACCCAGACCACAATGTGCTGGATTATTTCTTCTCACATTTGTTTATTCCATCACATTACCAGTAGCATAACAATACCATCTCTAGTTATGTAATTGACTGTCTGCTCCTCTGACCATCGGTCCCAATAATTCATCATGACATTTCTGATGTACCCTTTACATAATGCAGCCGTTCATATACCACCTATTCTAATCCAGCCTTTATATTACACACCCTCCTATTTAAGGTCTCAGGTTCACTGCAGACATTGTGTTCCTCCCCTACCTCCTCACAGACAGGGTATGTATTTCCCGATAAACAAAATAAATCATATTTTTTTACTTATTACAGTGTGTAAAGTTCCTATCACCTACCATAAGAATAGAGGGGAATCTCTTTGCGGATGAGAGCCACATCCAACTCTTCCTGGATGGAGAGGATCTACTCGGACAACTCCATGGAATGGGGAGTGGCCATGGGGGTCCATTTCATTTTTATATTGAGTACGCAGCATCAGTGAAAAGCACTATGCTGTTCATTCACAAATGTGTTCTGGGAATTGATGAGTGGGGTAAATTACCAGCAAATGTTGAATGGCAAACTTTTTGCTGTAGAGCGGGATAGGGGAAACCAGAGCACAAAGTAACGCAGGGGTCAGATGTAACAGCCAAATTGCTCAAATTAGAAACCACTTAGAAAGATGTTTATCGATGTGCTAATGCTTTGATAGTGTCTGGGGTCTTTTGATTGGTATAGTTAATGACAATAATTATTATAGTATTTTTAGTATAGGTTCCTATCTTGTTGTCGATACACATCAAATATGAAGGTTCGTCAACGGTTGACTATTTATTGATTGTATATTTGGATTTCTGTGAATTTCAAAGTCAATCAAATTAATTTGTGACTTTACAAGTTTGCCACTCAATATTATGTGTATTATTATTATTGTTAATAGTATATTGTTATTATTATTATTGGTAGAATAATTAGTACAGTAGTAGTAGTAGTAGTAGTAGTAGTAGTAGTAGTAGTAGTAGTAGTATTGCTATTATTCATAATAGAATACATGGGACATAAAATGTTCCTACAGGAACCTTAAATCAAGTCAAATCAAAGTTTATTTGTCACGTGCACCGAATACAACAGGTGTAGAACTTACAGTGAAATGCTTACTGACAGGCTCTAACCAATAGTGCAAAAAAGGTATTAGGTGAACAATAGGTAAGTAAAGAAATAAAAACAACAGTAAAAAGACAGGCTGTATACAGTAGCGAGGCTATAAAAGTAGCGAGGCTACATACAGATACCGGTTAGTCAGGCTGATTGAGGTAGTATGTACATGTAGATATGGTTAAAGTGACTATGCATATATGATGAACAGTGAGTAGCAGTAGCGTAAAAGAGGGGTTGGCGGGTGGTGGGTGGGACACAATGCAGATAGCCCGGTTAGCCAATGTGCGGGAGCACTGGTTGGTCGGCCCAATTGAGGTAGTATGTACATGAATGTATAGTTATAGTGACTATGCATATATGATAAACAGAGAGTAGCAGCACCGTAAAAAACCCTAGAAGGATCTTTGAGGAACTTTTTTAACCCATAAGAGTCCAAGCCCTGTGCAAACCGGGGGAGGGGGTTCTACTAAGCTATATGGAATTGTTTTAAGAAGGTCATACCAAGGATCAATTCACAATTTGATTTTGAATTTTACGACCCCATGAAGTAGCCTTGGGGGGGGGGGGGGTGGGCTTACTGCTATTAGACCATACAAACACATTGAATAACATATTCACTACATAGAACAACAGATAGTCCCCCAAAAATAATGTAAATAAGTTAATTCTGAAGAGTATGTCCTACTTCATAGAGATACCATATAAGAAAGAACAGAAAACATTAGTTTTTTTTTTTACATGTACAGTTGAAGTCAGAAGTTTACATACACCTTAGTTAAATACATTTAAACTCAGTTTTTCACAATTCCTGACATTTAATCCTAGTAAAAATTCCCTGTCTTAGGTCAGTTAGGATCACCACTTTATTTTAAGAATGTGAAATGTCAAAATAATAGTAGAGAATTATTTATTTCAGCTTTTATTTATTTCATCACATTCCCAGTGGGTCAGAAGTTTACATACACTCAATTAGTATTTGATAGCATTGCCTTTAAATTGTTAAACTTGGGTCAAACGTTTCGGGGAGCCTTCCACAAGCTTCCCACAATAAGTTGGGTGAATTTTGGCCCATTCCTCCTGACAGAGCTGGTGTAACTGAATCAGGTTTGTAGGCCTCCTTGCTCGCACACACAATTTTCAGTTCTGCCGACAAATTTTCTATAGGATTGAGGTCAGGGCTTTGTGATGGCCACTCCAATACCTTGACTTTGTTGTCCTTAAGCCATTTTGCCACAACTTGGAAGTCTGCTTGGGGTCATTGTCCATTTGGAAGACCCATTTGTGACCAAGCTTTAACTTCCTGACTGATGTCTTGAGATGCTGCTTCAATATAACCACATAATTTTCCTGCCTGGATTTCCATCATGCAATGGATTTTGTGAAGTGTACCAGACCCTCCTGCAGAAAAGCACCCCCACAACATGATGTTGCCACCCCCGTGCTTCACGGTTGGGATGGTGTTCTTCGGCTTGCAAAGCTCCCCCTTTTTCCTCCAAACATAACAATGGTCATTATGGCCAAACAGCTCTATTTTTGTTTCATCAGACCAGAGGAAAATTCTCCAAAAAGTATGATATTTGTCCCCATGTGCAGTTGCAAACCGTAGTCTGGCTTTTTTTATGTCGGTTGTGGAGCAGTGGCTTCTTCCTTGCTGAGCGGCCTTTCAGGTTATGTCGATATAGGACTCGTTTTACTGTGGATATAGATATCTTTGTACCTGTTTCCTCCAGCATCTTCACAAGGTCCTTTGCTGTTGTTCTGGGATTGATTTGCACTTTTCACACCAAAGTATGCTGCGTGGTCCCATGGTGTTTATACTTGTGTACTATTGTTTGTACAGATGAATGTGGTATCTTCAGGTGTTTGGAAATTGCTCCCAAGGATGAACCAGACTTGTGGAGGTCTACCATTTTTTTTTCCGAGGTCATGGCTGATTTCTTTTGATTTTCCCATGACGTCAAGCAAAGAGGCACTGAGTTTGAAGGTAGGCCTTGAAATACATCCACAGGTACACCTCCAATTGACTCAAATGATGTCAATTAGCCTATCAGAAGCTTCAGAAAAGCCATGACATCATTTTCTTGAATTTTCCAAGCTGTTTAAAGGCACAGTCAACTTAGTGTATGTAAACTTCTGACCCACTGGAATTGTGATACAGTGAATTATAAATGAAATAATCTGTCTGTAAACAATTGTTGGAAAAATGACTTGTGTCACTCACACAGTAGATGTCCTAATCGACTTGCCAAAACTATAGTTTGTAAACAAGAAATGTGTGGAGTAGTTGAAAAACAAGTTTTAATGACTCCAACCTAAGTGTATGTAAACTTCCGACTTCAACTGTATTTAACCCCTACTTTTTGGCAATAAAGAGTCTCCATATACAGTATATTCGGAAAGTATTCAGACCCCTTGACTTTTTACAGATTTTGTTATCGTACAGCCTTATTCTAAATAGTTTTTTCCCTCATCAATCTATACACAATACCTCATAATGACAAAGCGAAAACAGTTTTTTTAAGACATTTTAGCAAATGAATTAAAATAAAAAACAGTAATACCTTATTTGAATAATTATTTGGACCCTTTGCTACGAGACTCGAAATTGAGCTCAGGTGCATCCTGTTTTCATTGATCATCCATGAGATGTTTCTACAACTTGATTGGAGTCTACCTGTTGTAAATTCAAATGATTGGACATGATTTGGAAAGGCACACACCTGTCTATATAAGGTCCCATAGTTGGCAGTTCATGTCAGAACAAAAACTAAGCCATGAGGTTGAAGGAATTGTCCGTAGAGCTCCAAGACAGGATTGTGTCAAGGCACAGATCTGGGGAAGGGTAGCAAAACATTTCTGTAGCATTGAAGGTCCCCAAGAACAAAGTGGCCTCCATCATACTTAAATGAAAGAAGTTGGGAACCACCATACCTATTCCTAGAGCTGGCCGCCCGGCCAAACTGAGCAATCGGGGGAGAAGGGCCTTGGTCAGGGAGGTGACCAAGAACCCAATGGTCACTCTGACAGAGCTCCAGAGTTGCTCTGTGGAGATGGGAGAACCTTCCAGAAGGACAACCATCTCTGCAGCACTCCAACAATCAGGCCTTTATGGTAGAGTGGTCAGACAGAAGCCACTCCCCAGTAAAAGGCACATGACAGCCTGCTTGGAGTTTGGCAAAAGACACCTAAAGGACTCACACCATGAGCAACAAGATTCACTGGTCTGATGAAACCAAGATTGAACTCTTTAGCCTGAATGCCAAGCGTCACGTCTGGAAGAAACCTGGCACCATCCCTACAGTGAAGCATGGTGGTGGCAGCATCATGCTGTGGGGATGTTTTTCAGCGGCAGGGACTTAGAGACTAGTCAGGATCGAGGGAAAGATGAACGGAGCAAGGTACAGAGAGATCCTTAATGAAATCCTGCTCCAGAGCACTCAGGACCTCAGACTGGCGTGAAGGTTCACCTTCCAACAGGACAATACCTCTCAGCACACAGCCAAGACAACGCAAGAGCGGCTCTCTGAATGTCCTTGAGTGGCCCAGCCAGAGCCCAGACTTGAACCCAATCGAACATCTCTGGAGAGACCTGAAAATAGTACAGCGATGCTCTCCATCCAACCTGACAGAGCTTGAGAGGATCTGCAGAGAAGAATGGGACAAACTCAGGCTGTAAAAACTGCCAAAGGTGCTTCAACAAAGTACTGAGTAAATGGTCTGAATACTTATGAAAATGCGATATTTGCAAAAATGTCTTAAAACCCGTTTTTGCTTTGTCATTATGAGGTATTGTGTAGAATGATGAGGATTTTTTTTTTTTAGAGTAAGGCTTTAGCGTCCATTTTTCTCAAAAACTTCAAGGGGTCTGAATTCTTCCCGAATGCACTGTACTTCTATTCATTTTTTCAACTGGCACCAGGGGACCTTTCGACGACTCTTATGAGGCCTGTAGGCACCCTTGAGCAAAACAACTGATGTGTACATGTTCACCTCTGCACAAATGGGTCATATTAGTGTGTATCCCAAACTGTTCAGACACTACATACAGAAGTTGGCAGATCGGCTTTACCGACTTCAGACGAGTCCCAAGACGCTTGTGGGGGGTCGTAAAGCAAAACGGAGAACACCATAGAGTATGTGAGTTTGTAGGCCAAACCGTTTGGACGCTACAGACAATTTCGTGAGAAGACCGATTTTCGGGATGTCTCATGGTCTGTCAAACACCACTCTAGCACTGTCACCTTTCACCGCAGATTCGGAAGTGCGACATACTGTAGGCAGATAAGGTCGATTGAGACACATCCAATGCAAAAAAACATGTCTCTAAAACTGACAGATTTTATGGGAATTTTTGTATTATGCTAATTTGATTTCCACAGGCGCGGACATCGACCTTATGGGGTTAAAAGGTTCCCCAGGGAAAAAGTTCCTGGAGGCACCTTTAGGGGTTCCACCGGTGTTGCAATCTAAGGAACCTTTTCCTCCAGGAACCTTTTCTTTTTAGACTGTAAGGCAAGAAACAGTGCATGCATTTTTTAAATAAAATACTATAAAATAATGCCACAGGAATTATAAGCAAATCTTATCTGCTAAAAAAACTAGTGTAGCCCACAGCCATATGGCATAGCCAGATCAGGGTCTAATATAAGGATGACTCTGAACATGCCATTCTGTTCTTCTGAAATAGGCTACATTTCTTCATATCATAATGTTTCTTCAGACCTGCCTAAAATTAATAATGGATTTATATAAGGCTATATATTACATGGATTTATTACACTTTTTAAATGTAGATCTTGCAAAAGGTCTGTATCAGTGGCTTGTAGGCTATGCGTGGAAGCCGGAAATGCTAAACATGTTTGTGTTAATTAACAGTCAATTGCCGTGGGACCAGCAGTTATTTGCATGAAAGTTACCGGCTGACAAAATGTCAGGACTGCCACAGCCCTAGTCACGGATAAAAAAAATACTAGGTGTTAGGCTACACATTTCCCCACGCTGTTAAGAGCAATACTCAAACCACTTAGTTAACCAACTCTTACTCGTACACAGTGTGAGTGTCTTTGACTGCTAACAAAATTCACAATAAGCTGCAGTTCCATGCAACGGTAAGCATGCATGCATGAACAACTACAAACTTCACACCTATATAATTTAACCCCAAACTCCTACAGAAAGCCTGTATTCAGTGAACCAATTTTGGTTTAGTCTGCAGCTCTTTGTAAGGAGAGCGTGTGAGTGTGTGAGGAGAGAGAACAAGGAGGGAGCTAGTACTCCTGAGGCACACACACACATACACACCTACAGAGCCTCCTAGCACATAAGCTGTGAGCTCCTGGGGAGAAGAAGGGCAAAAGCAAGAATAAAACACTCATAACCTGCTGGAGTATGAGAGGAGTGGAGGATTTAAATAATATACTGTACCATCTAAACTTCTTCAATGGTATACTTCATCCCAGGACCACTGTGACTACTATAGCTAACTTTTAGAACTGAAAAAAAAAATCTGATATCTGTAAAAATATGTGTCTGCACATAATTACAAGCTGATTGAAGTGGTCTTTTAAGTTTAAAATGAAAAGGTTTTGTCCACCAACAAAATTGTATTAATAGCAGTCCAATCCTATGGTACTTGTGTGCATAGATATATAATATATTATAGATTTTACTAGTCATTCCACTTCTATGCGTGTACTTTCCCATGGTAGAAAACAACAGTCAGTTACATGAATTGAGGTTTGATAAACACACAGTAGGTGGTATGCAGCAGACAATGTTCTCCAGGGTTATTATCAACATCATGTTTATAGAAAACAGAGGTCTCCACCTGTTCCTCTGTACTAAACCTCCCATGTAATGTTCTATCTCTTAGTTATCAGGAAGTAGTGAGAACCATGCACTCCTGATGCACTCCTCTCCAAGTCTGTCTGTCTGTCTGTCTGTCTGTCTGTCTGTCTGTCTGTCTGTCTGTCTGTCTGTCTGTCTGTCTGTCTGCCTGCCTGCCTGTCTGTCTGTCTGTCTGCCTGCCTGCCTGCCTGCCTGCCTGCCTGCCTGCCTGCCTGCCTGTCTGTCTGTCTGTCTGTCTGTCTGTCTGTCTGTCTGTCTGTCTGTCTGTCTGTCTGTCTGTCATTCTCTGTTCTTGTCCAGTTCTCTCCTCCTTTCCCCTCCCCTGCCATTCCCCTACCCACGCTCCTCTATGTCTGGACCATACCAACCACCTCCCCCCTCCCTCCCTCCGTGCTCGCTAGCCAGATCCCTTCATTCCCCCATGCCGCCGCACCCTCATGTTTTGGCTGTGCTGCTGAGACAGAGACTAAATAATGTGATAACATGCAGCACTCGACAGGTGTGCCTCCCTCCTCTCCCTCAGCACAAGTCTCAGCTCTGTGGATGAACAGAATAACCCACCGAAGGCCCCACCAGACAGGCAGGCAACAACACTTGAAAACCAAGGCTGCATTACACAAACAGCTTCAGAGTTTAGAATAATGTGATAGTGCTTACTGCTTACAGCGATGCAATGAAATGTAAACAACATCTGATCTCACAATGGCTCCCAGGCCAGGTCAATTGTTGTTCTCCTCCAAATACTTTACAGGTTAAGTTGTTGTGCCTATTCAGTCACTGTGTTCCAATGTCTATTTTCATTTTTTTAATTTAACCTTTATTTAACTAGGCAAGTCAATTAAGAACAAATTCTTCTTTACAATGACGGCCTACCCCAGCCAAACCCGGACAACGCTGGGCAAGTCCTATGGGACTCCAAATCACAGCCAGATGTGATACAGCCTGGATTCGAACCAGGGACTGTAGTGACGCCTCTTGCACTGACATGCAGTGCCTTAGACCGCTGCGTCACTCTGGAGCCCTCAGCACAATACTGGCATACTACACTGAACAAAAATATAAATGCAACATGCAACAATTTCAAAAATTTGACTGAGTTACAGTTCAAATAAGGAAATCAGTCAACTGAAATAAATTCATTAGGCCCTAATCTATGGATTTCACATGACTGGGAATACAGAAATGCATCTGTTGGTCACAGATACCTTTAAAAAAAGGTAGGGGCGTGGATCAGAAAACCAGTCAGTATCTGGTGAACACCATTTGCCTCATGCAGCTTATGCTTGCCAATACCATGACCCCACCGCCACCATGGGCACTCTGTTCACAATGTTGACATCAGCAAAACACTCGCCCACATGACGACATACACGCTGTCTACCATCTGCCTGGTACAGTTGAAACCAGGATTCATCCGTGAAGAGCACAATTATCCAGGGTGCTAGTGGCAATCGAAGGTGAGCATTTGCCACGGAAGTCTGTTACGACACCGAACTGCAGTCAGGTTAAGACCCTGGTTAGGATGATGAGCATGCAGATGAGCTTCCCTGAGACAGTTTCTGACAGTTTGTGCAGAGATTATTTGGTTGTACAAACCCACAGTTTCATCAGCTGGGTGGCTGGTCTCAGATGATCCCGCAGGTCAAGAAGCCAAATGTGGAGGTCCTATGCTGGTGTGGTTACACGTGGTCTGCAGTTGTGAGGCAGGTTGGACGTACTGCCAAATGATCTAAAATGACGTTGGAGGAGGCTTATGCTAGAAAAATGTACATTAAATTCTCTGGCAACAGCTCGGGTGGACATTCCTGCAGTCAGCATGCCAGTTGCAAGCTCCCTCAAAACTTCTGTGGCATTGTGTTGTGTGGCAAAACTGCACATTTTAGAGTGTCCTTTTATTGTCCCCAGTACAAGGTGCACTTGTGTAATGAGCATGTAGTTGAATCAGTTCTTGATATGCCACACCTGTCAGGATTATCTTGGCAAAGGAGACATTCTCACTAACAGGGATGTAAACTAATTAGTGCACAAAATTTGCGAAAAGTAAGCTTTTTGTGCATATGGAACATTTCTGCAATGTTTTATTTCAGCTCATGAAACATGGGACCAACACTTTACATGTTGTGCATATATTTTTGTTCAGTGCATGTAGAATGCATGCCCAATATTTTGCTTCACTCTAAGTGGTACGCTAGCCTAGACTTGTCAGACCTGGGTTTAAATAAATGTGTATTTGAGTATTTGTTATTTAAAGATGCACTATGCAGAAATCGCCCCACCATTCCCTGGTTGCTACTGTAATTCTAATAGTTTGCCTAATTTCAGTTTATGTGACAAAACAAGCAAGTATAGTGTAGAGAATCATTGTACCGCCTAAACCTGCTGTGAAATATAGATTTCATAACCAAAAAGATTGTATATTCAGTTGTTTGAAGCTGGTGTACAAAACAAAACTTAAGAATGGGAAGCATAGGAATAGCAGATCTAGCGCTTCTTAGACTTGCTTTCAATAAGAATGACATGTCTATAACACAAATCTTTATGTGAATTAGGAAGGGTCATCCAAAAAGTTACATATTGCAGCTTTAAATACTTATTTTCTGTTAATTTGAGTACTTTCAAATAATGTGGCCCGAACCAACTATTGGAAGTATTTGAAAGTATTGTATTTTCAAATAATTTCCTATTCCCTACTATTTGAACGTTTTTTCAAATACTTATTTCAAATACTATTTTCAAATACCTGGGTTAAATGCATTGGAGTGTATTTGAGTCAGTGTATTTGAGTATTTTTAAATACTTTCCAAGTGTATTTCCAAATACATTCCAATATTGAACTACCTGTCTTTTCAAGTAAAAAATATCAAAATACTTACTTCTAAATGTCTTTGAAAGTAACTGAAATACCCTAAATAGCATTTGAATCCAGGTCTGAGACTAGTATGGATATTGGAACAGAGTCAGTGTTTCTGAGTGGATTACCTTTAGACAACTTCCTGTTCTAAAGCCAATAACAGCACCAGGTTCTCCTCTGACTGAGCGGTCCAGGAATGTGTTGTTTACTCTAACCGCCGTCTGTGAACTGACATAACATTAGTCGCTGATCAAGCCAGAGTGGGGTTTAAGGTACCGGTAAGTAGTAATCTCTCAAAATAGCGGACTGCCGGCTGCCTCTGTTGAACATTCCGAGGCTCCTTCATAACTTGATGTGTGTTAATCTGGCCATGGCTGTAAATTAGAGCACATTGTTCTGTCTGGCCTACTCCACGTCATCCCTGAGCAACCCGGCCCTATACACAGCCAGGGATTATCCCTGGGCTAATTTCTTAAGGTTGGGTACACGCACTGCTTTTGGAAGGCTGAGCCCGGGGCTGACATAGCAAAGTTATTACTCAAAAAGGGAAAAGGAGCCTATGAAAAACTGACAACGTGAGATCAAGACGTTTAAGGTGGTTTCCCGTCTCTCTCTCTCAGACCATGTGTTGAACAGATTACATAAACTGTCAATCACCTGCCTCACTATGGCAACCACTGGTCTTGTTTCAACCACCAGCCTGCCCTTTTCTCTTCTCTCTCAGCCCTAAAATGGGCAGTCTGAATAAACCTGAATCGGCCTAAGCGTGAATGGTCTGAAAGTCAATAGGGTGTGTTCTGCTTTCATCAGAGAGAATCATGTCTGATTCATAGAGACAGATAAATAAGTAATCATATAGTCTGTCAGTCTGTGTGCATGCGTTACACATATGATATATGTTTATGCAAAGACTGATGGGAAAATTGAACAATGTCAATGTAATCGGATCAGTCTGCAGAAAAGTAATGGCTGTCTAAATGCTGTTAGATAGCAACAGCTTGACTGGGAATAACATGCGCCTGCTTCTGTCTCTATTCGTTGCAGGGCATGAATAGGCACTTACAGTATGTCATCTCTGAGGACGGGTCGACCCCAGGTGGTGAGGGTAGGCAACATCACCTCTGCCACGCTGACCCTCAACACGGGGGGGGGGGGCCCACAGTTACACACTCGATCCAAAAGCCACACACATTCAATAGAAATGCTATCGTAAAGTCTATCTGCCCTAACTGCCAGAAGAGATTTCCAGCTTTTCCAGCTCCTTTGTCACCAACAAGACAAAAGGCTTCACTTTCCATTTCCTCTGAGCATCTCCAGCACGGACAACATCACAGAGTATCAAAGGGACATACATAAGAGCTGACACATTGACTAGAAAGCAGATGAATTGTGTGTGTAAGAGCTATATACCTCTCTAAATTGCCTCCATGACAGGAGCAGAGACTGAGCCCACAAACTTGACAAAAACCTACGATGGTTCAACCAGTAAGGCTGGTCTGAATGGCTAGCTCACTTTAACTTCATTCAGTAAGCACAATATAATTCACATTGCTTCCTCTTCTATGGGCATAGTTGGAACATATCATATTATGTTAGTGTTTCCAAATGTTATCATCAGCATGTCGTCATGTCTCTCCTCCTCTTTTAACATTAGGCACAAGCAGAATGTCATTCACCTACTACCTTATAGCCAACCTGTAACAGCAAGACACAATAATGGAGCTTCACCACACTTGCTGAATAACCTATGGGCACATTCGTGCAATAATCACCTTTCTCTTCACCAATGAGCATAAATCTTGGGACGTGTTTATTTGTCAACTTACCCCTTGTTCTCTCACTTGCTGAAGTTGGAGGTGGGAGGGGGGGGTAAGAATACAGTCTTAACTCTTCAATTCAGTTAAGACTGTATTCGATTGAACTATTGACAGGAACCTCGATTATCTGGCTAGAGGAGAGATCCCGGTCACACATGCATAGAACACACGCACACTTGTACACACACACGTGTGCATACAGTGAGGGAAAAAAGTATTTGATCCCCTGCTGATTTTGTATGTTTGCCCACTGACAAAGAAATTATCAGTCTATAATTTTAATGGTAGGTTTATTTGAACAGTGAGAGACAGAATAACAACAAAAAAATCCAGAAAAACGCATGTCAAAAATGTTATGAAATGATTTGCATTTTAATGAGGGAAAAAAGTATTTGACCCCTCTGCAAAACATGACTTAGTACTTGGTGGCAAAACCCTTGTTGGCAATCACAGAGGTCAGATGTTTCTTGTTGTTGGCCACCAGGTTTGCACACATCTCAGGAGGGATTTTGTCCCACTCCTCTTTGCAGATCTTCTCCAAGTCATTAAGGTTTCGAGGCTGATGTTTGGCAACTCGAATCTTCAGCTCCCTCCACAGATTTTCTATGGGATTAAGGTCTGGAGACTGGCTAGGCCACTCCAGGACCTTAATGTGCTTCTTCTTGAGCCACTCCTTTGTTGCCTTGGCCGTGTGTTGTGGGTCATTGTCATGCTGGAATACCAATCCACGACCCATTTTCAATGCCCTGGCTGAGGGAAGGAGGTTCTCACCCAAGATGTGACGGTACATGACCCCATCCATCGTCCCTTTGATGCGGTGAAATTGTCCTGTCCCCTTAGCAGAAAAACACCCCCAAAGCATAATGTTTCCACCTCCATGTTTGACGGTGGGGATGGTGTTCTTGGGGTCATAGGCAGCATTCCTCCTCCTCCAAACACAGCGAGTTGAGTTGATGCCAAAGAGCTCCATTTTGGTCTCATCTGACCACAACACTTTCCCCCAGTTGTCCTCTGAATCATTCAGATGTTCATTGGCAAACTTCAGACAGGCATGTATATGTGCTTTCTTGAGCAGGGGGACCTTGCGGACGCTGCAGGATTTCAGTCCTTCACAGTGTAGTGTGTTACCAATTGTTTTCTTGGTGACTATGGTCCCAGCTGCCTTGAGATCATTGACAAGATCCTCCCGTGTAGTTCTGGGCTGATTCCTCACCATTCTCATGATCATTGCAACTCCACGAGGTGAGATCTTGCATGGAGCCCCATGCCTAGGGAGATTGACAGTTCTTTTGTGTTTCTTCCATTTGCGAATAATCGCACCAACTGTTGTCACCTTCTCACCAAGCTGCTTGGCGATGGTCTTGTGTGCCCCTAATCTCAGCTCGTTACCTGTATAAAAGACACCTGGGAGCCAGAAATCTTTCTGATTGAGAGGGGGTCAAATACTTATTTCCCTCATTAAAATGCAAATCAATTTATAACATTTTTGACATGCGTTTTTCTGGATTCTTTTGTTGTTATTCTGTCTCTCGCTGTTCAAATAAACCTACCATTAAAATTATAGACTGATCATTTCTTTGTCAGTGGGCAAACGTACAAAATCAGCAGGGGATCAAATACTTTTTTCCCTCACTGTACACACACACACAGCCTGATGAAATGCATATCTCCAATGCAGGAGGGTGAGATTACAGTCTGAGGCAGAGGCTACCTGGTCCCTAACTGTGTGTGCTTGTGTGTGTCTGAGCAGCAGGCTCCAAGGCCACTCCATCCCAAACATGCTCTGTGGAGTGCCTCAGCTGTCTCATGTCTCGTCTGCTGCTGCTAACATTTGCTGTCAGAGTGGGACAACAGAAGCCTACAGACACCACTGTTTGCAGATGGCTTCCACAGTTCATCCAGTCAAACCTTCCTTCTTATGTCCTGGCCTTGTTCTGTTTGTGTTCCCTGAACAGGGTTTCCAAGAAAGACATGACATCCTTTAGTCCTTTGATAGTTCTGCTTGCTGACTTTGGAAATATTTTATGTCCATTCAACTGCCTTTCATTGAAAGAATGGGCACACATCGGAAAGAAAAGCAACGGTGGAATCTGGTTTAACAGCTAAATCAAGGAGTCTGGGTCAATACTTGTCTGTGAAGTATAGATTGTCCAATGAACACCACAATACAGCTGTTGAGCGTTTCAGTTCCCCTGTAGCAAAACACACTGAAAAACTCTGTCAGTAGTCATTGATTGAGAACAGTATGTTCCAAACACACACACACACACACACCACATACAAACACACACACACATTCAAAAATGGTGTATGTGTCAGTCATATTGAGCAGCCAGCCACAAGTGCTTATCAAAGATGACATCTGTGTAAGTAGTATCTATAGCCCTCCTACTAAGCTGTGGTTGTGTATGTCTTAAGCATCACCCTCAGGGTTTATCATGTTGTCTTTGTGTGTTTGTTCATTCATGGGAATCACAGCAAGCCTTGAAGAGGTCAGGTAGGATTACAGCAGAGATGCAGTGTTGCAGTGTGTGTGTATGTTTATATGTGTGTGTATGTTTATATATGTGTGTGTGTGTGTGTGTGTGTGTGTGTGTGTGTGTGTGTGTGTGTGTGTGTGTGTGTGTGTGTGTGTGTGTGTGTGTGTGTGTGTGTGTGTGACGTGTGTGTGTGTGTGACGTGTGCTCAACAGCTGTTGTTCTATTGATCCCCAGATCAGTTTCCACCCTTTAGGGATGAGTTCATCTTCACTCCCCGTTTCCTTTCCCCCTTCAGCCACAGAATATTCATTAATCTCACCCCTCCCTAATTTCCTGCTTCCCTCTCTCCTTCCCTACTATTCCCTTCATCCAGGCAGATAAAGTCACCATAGAACCAGATGTTCAATCAGGTTATATTTCTGTTTTGTGTTTTGCTGTTCCCAGGACAGATCTCTGAATGCACTGCTCTTTGTTCTGAAATCACCAAATAAACAAAGCAGGATGTAGGGATGACACAGACCCCTGGCTGCACATCGCCAACAGATGCTTGTTCTAGCTAGTAGGGCTAAGAGGGGATGGGAAGTGCCGTGCTGCCTGTCACACCCTCTCCCCTGCCGCCCCAACGTCAACCAACGGAAAAATCTCCTCCTTGCTACAGTAGATTCACTTTTCACGCGTCATTTGCAACAGACCTCCTGTCAGAGCCAAGGAGCAATCTTTTCAAATGTATTCGTTTTTTGAAGATACTAGAGATTTCCCTTTTAAAAAAGCAAGGTCTTTAAATGATTCTTTAAAGGCTGACTCACCCTTTAAAGTTCACCGCCACCCATAATGTGGGCCCCATAAATCATTGAGAATTTGCTTTCATTTGAAAAGTATCATCTGCCCATTCAAACACCTCTCTCTTACTCCTCGCTAATTTGCACTCTTTTTCAACCTGCAGAATCGAAGGCAAAAAAGCTGCTGGGTTGATGAAACGGAGCACATTGAGGTTGGGGTAATTGTCTGCTTCTGCTTACAATCCCACATGAAAAAACACTACTATGTACTATAGAATACTATAGTACTTACTATAGAATTACGTAGTAAACTGTATTATACTTTAGAATACTATACTACAGTGTGTGTGTGTGTGTGTGTGTGTGTGTGTGTGGGTGTGTGTGTGTGTGTGCACAAATATCATACCACCAAGACATGCTAACCTCTCACCATTACAATAACAGGGGAGGTTAGCATTTTTTATCATACCACCAAGACATGCTAATCTCTCACCATTACAATAACAGGAGGTTAGCATTTTTTATCATACCACCAAGACATGCTAATCTCTCACCATTACAATAACAGGGGAGGTTAGCATTTTATATCATACCACCAAGACATGCTAATCGCTCACCATTACAATAACAGGGGAGGTTAGCATTTTTTTATCATACCACCAAGACATGCTAATCTCTCACCATTACAATAACAGGAGGTTAGCATTTTTTATCATACCACCAAGACATGCTAATCTCTCACCATTACAATAACAGGGGAGGTTAGCATTTTATATCATACCACCAAGACATGCTAATCTCTCACCATTACAATAACAGGGGAGGTTAGCATTTTATATCATACCCCCAAGACATGCTAATCTCTCACCATTACAATAACAGGGGAGGTTAGCATTTTTTTGTGGGGGTGGGGGTGGGTGGGGGGATGATATTTGTGCATCTATAACTTTCTCACACATCATTATTCACGATTCATTCAGGATTATCCATAATCATGGTAGCATCCACGTTAATGTAGAAGTGTTTAGAAACGTATTCTATTCTTATATACAATAAAAGTTACTCCAAAATGACACAATACATGATTTACCATTCATTTCTATTGGGCACAAAATAATCTGAAACAACCAAAACAAACAGCAAACGCTGAGTCACAAGCTTGCGTGCTATGAATATGGGACCAGGTACTTTTTACTTGAATTTGTCCCAATACTTTTGGTCCTTAAAATGGGGGGGGACGGGGGGGACTGCTGTCATTTCTAAGCAGTTCACACAATATGGATGAAAATACCCTCAAATCAAAGCTGACAATATGCACTTTAACATTTTAGCAGACACTCTTATCCAGAGCAACTTACAGTAGTGAATACATACATTTCATTTCATGCCTTTTTTTTTTTGTACTGGCCCCCCGTGGGAATCAAACCCACAACCCTGGCGTTGCACACACCATGCTGGCATTGCAAACACCATGCTCTACCAACTGAGCCTCATAGTCATTGTATCAAAGTGCTGGAGTACAGAGCCAAAACAAACAAAAATGGCCCAATACTTTTGGAGCTCACTGTAAATATTTTCATGTCATCTTAGTGATATCTCCTAACCTCCCCCGTTAGCTGGCCTGGCACGGTAAAATATTATTAAAAAAATTACCGGAGCAGAAAGCAGGAAAACAAGGCTTCGCCATCCATCCTGTATCACTCATTCCTTAATAACAGCTCAGGAACAGTGAGATGGGAGCTGTGTGGTTCAGGCCTGAGCCAAGCGGAGTAAGCGAGCATACTCACCGTTGATGCACTCGTACACATCACAGCATTGCCCGGGGGTACCGTTGCCGTGGAAGACCACTTCGGGGAAGCTCCCGGCGGTGCATTGCGGGAAACTACACAGGCCGGGCAAACACTCACACCTAGAGATGGGATGGAGAGAGGGGGAGTTAGTACACATCAGATGGACACACCCTCACACCTGACTGTCCTTGACTACTTTTTAGGACTGCCAAAGAGAGTGTGATGATTGTTGCATTCAGAGGGAGGTTGAGGCTCACCTGGTGGGAAGGGTGCAGCAGCCATCCGCGGTGAGACGCACCTGGGTCTCATAGCTGTCAGGTGGACACTGAACCTGCTGGACACGAGGGCACTCCACTGTGCTGCAGTCCACACTAAACACTAGGTAGGGTACAACACAAAGACAATCATTATAGAGGTAGCAGTAGGGCTCAAATTGGATTGAGAGCAAATCAAGAAAACAACTGTAAACTATGAAGTATGTGGTTTTATATAAATAATATTCCTCTTTCTGTGTTTGCTATGAAGCTATGTTCCTCCTTGCGTGTGTTTGTGGCAACTACCCTGACTTGTAAAAACCCTTGTAGAGGAGTGTGTGTAGTGTGTGTTAAGAAAACCGACGTGAACAGGGAGGTCACGGCACCGGCACATTCCTATCCTAGATGGACACCCCCTCTATTACATCTTGCCTATGCCACTCGGTCATTGCTCATCCATATATTTATATGTTCATATTCTTATTCCATTCCTTTACTTAGATTTGTGTGTATTAGGTAGTTGTTGTGGAATTGTTAGTTTACTTGTTAGATATTTCTGCACTGTTGGGACTAGGAGCACAAGCATTTCGTTACACTCGCAATAACATCTGCTAACCATGTGTATGTGACCAATAACATTTGATTTGAGCAACCATTCCTTCTGTTGGCTATAGCCTACGTTGCGCCACACCACAGCTCAGAGGTGATAAACCGCTGGCATACAGATACAGCTGCCATTCATGAGTGTAAACACATTCATATGTAGCCTACAATTTGGCCATTGAGTTTGGGAAATTCTACAAATGCAACATTATTATTATTACGACAATGAGCTAAGTATCAGAATATGAAAAAATTATTGCCATGTCGCAAATAGTTGCTAGGAATTGTTATTGGTAGCCACCTGGTTTGCACTCGTATAGATCGCAGCATTCTCCAGGCTTCCCAGAGCCCTTGGACACCAGGATGTTGAGATATCCAGGCTGGCACACCTTCCTCAAGCACCCTGCAGGGCTGCAGACACAGCGGCTGGGTAGGGGACAGCACTCTCCAGGGGGTGCGTAGCCTTCGATTAGCACCGAGTCCTCAGGGCAGCGGGGCGAGAACTGCACCTCACACCGCGCCTTGGAACAGTCAGGCCGCTCCTCTGCAAAAGAAGAGATCAGATTGTTGATTGTAGCTTTAAACCAATATTTGTACAGTTATAGATAAAATAATCTGGCTGTTATTTTCAGTGTAATGGGTTAAAAACATTTCAAGGAATTTCAAACTGAAACTTTAAAACATGACTGATTTTCTCACGGAATGTTTCTCAAAGGATCACACTTGCAACACAATAACATAGCAGGTGCAAAAGAAAAGCCTGAATGGCATTTCTTTCTCTCTGGTCCTGATGAGAAAAAAAATGTTGGGGGAGGTTCTCTTCTGCAGTGTTCAACCAATCCAGTAAATATGGAGGAGGAGTTAAGATGGAGTATCGACTTGTTAACGTCCGAAAGCGGAAGTCGTGTCACAGGGTCTCGTTCCATTTCCACTGAAAACCGAATGCATCTGGTTATTACTGACCACGTAGAGGGTGGGGACACCAAGAAAACTGGGCAAGGCGTTAGAGGAATCGGGAATGTTATTGCTAACCTTTAAGAAAGAACACTCAAGGAACTAAAAGGTGCCAACTGGGCAGTCAATCAAATTGACTACTGACCATTCAGGTCAAAGTCCAAGATTTTATACACATAATCAGTACGACTCTGACCTTTACAGAAACAGAGAGCGAGATTAAGGAAGTATAAAGTGCACCAGAGGGGCAGGTAAAACAAGCATTGAGCATTGATGTGAATGTGAATGAAGTGTAAATGTCAACTGATGGAATGATGAGTAGAGCACACAAACAGGAACTGAGAGAAGTGTGAAGTGCTAACCCCCTCTCTTTCAGGATAAAACACAGACACAGGAGGCCAACTGGCCGACAGTTGAACACACTCACGCGCACACGTCAAACACTGCAAAATTAAAAGCTAATCCACTTTTTAACAGCCTCCAAGTCTGGCATGGCATGGCAGCAAGGTACAAGGCTGGGCTGAAGCTCTAGAGGTACCTCTAGAAGGTTAGATCTTTCTGAGTGAAGCCGGCCTACTTGAGTTATGACTGACTTTTAAGTGTTGTTCTCCTTGTTTTTGTTGGACTTGAAGAAGAAAGCGTTTCACCATAGGGTTGGACAAAAGCTTTTGAAGTATAATGATTTTCTGTGAGGGGTAAAGTTGAACTAGCACGCTGTGAAGTTAGGCTCCAGCTACCTCAGCAAAGGGCCTGTCTGGTAAGGCCAATCTAGAATTCTATAATGACTGCAGACTAGCAAAAACACCACTGAAGACAAGTTAGACGACAGTGAAGGGGAAGCTACTCTGAAAATACTGTTTACCAAGCTACCAATTACTTCACACTGGAAGAAGTTAAGCTACATTAAAACTACCCTTAAGAAAAATATAGTTTACTTCAATAAAATTACTTTGAAAAAGTAGTTCACTACATCTAAACTAGTTTGTGAAAAATTATCATATGTAAATCTGAAATGCCATAGACTACAAATTGCAAGAATAGATCACTTTGGACCATATATTAATTGAATGTGTAATTTTGCTTATTAAACACAAAAACTATGTTTCAAGTGAGAATTAGACAGGTCTGATGCCGAAAAAGAAAGTCAATGATTACCTACTTTACACATATTTTATTACATTTAAAAAAAAAAGAGTAGTGTGTAGTTCCAGTAATTAGCTACACCGCTACATACTGAAAATAATACCTAGATTTGAATTTAGTTCAACGACCACCAAGCTACTGCAAAATGTAGTTCAATTACTAGTTAAACTACATGTAGTTCACTACTCCCCAACACTGACAGACAAGGATAGCTTTCTGTTTTTTGTATCTCTTTTTCACATCATATCAGGATCTCATGCATAGCAACAAAGAAGGAAAAAGCAGAAATAGAAAAGGGTTTAATCTAACGAGATAATGATTCTGGTCTCTTTAATTAAAAGTTTTAGCCGAGCTCAGAGCTGTATAGAAAATAGTGGAAAAAGTATTATAGAATCCGCCTTTGTACTAACTTGACATTGGCACTTAAAAAACACATCCGCTGTATTAAATGCATGTATTCTGTCTTTCTACTGGAAGTTACTGATTCTGTGTGATGTCGGACAGAGAAAGAGAGAGAAAGAGAGAAAGAGGACCCTAAAAGAGAGCAGTGATACTCTGAAAGGAGGATAATTAGGCTCTATTAGATGGAGGAGAGTGTTTGGGAACATAATGAAAGGAACTACAAAAGAGGAGCTGCGGAGGATATAAGAACATGACACCTTTTTGTCTATTAGAAAGCTGTTCATATTTAACAACTGTGTTGCTGTGATTATGCAGCCGCATTTCACATCTCAGCGTTCACAATGGACCGCTCACTAAAAGGACTGTGGAAACATATTTCTGCTGAATGTTTAAAAAAAAGTAAGCGCGAAATGGATATCAAATGGAATGGTTTACCAATGGAACTTATGGGAAGTAGACAACAACTTTGAAAGTAAACAACAATCTTTCGAAGAAATTGAAAAGTTGATGTTGGCACGGTAACAACATCCTCCTACTCCTTCACTCTGACCCTACGCCACTTTTAGGTCTGTTAGACCCTCTGGTTGGGAGCATCTGTGAATGTTGAACTCTTCTGAACACAGCAACAATCCAGCGGACAAAACTGTAACGTTGTAATGACGTAATTTCAACCAATTTTGCCTGCTAGCTGGGAAAGATCCAAGATAATGATGCTTGGCAAGGAAATAGATGGTAACAATTGACTTACATTTGATTCATTGACTCCATATGAGTATGTCTACATGAAAATATAGCATGCTTTATGTAAATGGCAACAAGTATCGAGCTATAGTAGGACACAGTGGATGTGTGTAGTGTAATAGGCTGTCAGCAGTGTGTGTGTGCTGTAGAGACTTACTCAACATGTTAACATACGTAGCCAATTAAATGTTGCCAATTTGACAACCAATTCCTCCCCTCTCTATGTTCAGTGTAGCAGCGCATGTCAACGTCTGAGTACTGTAAATGCTTTCACCTGCAAAAAGCAGAGAACATTTTGTAGCTCAGTTGGTAGAGCATGGTGTTTGCAACGCCAGGGTTGTGGGTTCGATTCCCACGGGGGGCCAGCACAGAAAAAAAAAATTATGAAATTAAATGTATGCATTCACTACTGTAAGTCGCTCTGGATAAGAGCGTCTGCTAAATGACTAAAATGTAAAAAAAAAAATGTAAAAAATGTAGCTGCATTCTCTCCTTTGTTGATTTTGTAAGCTCGGAAAATGCATTTCCTGACCCAAATGTGGATTTCCATTTCAACGGGATGGATATTTCTTTAAAAGCAAAAGGCGTGACTTGAACTGTCTCTCGCTACCGCTGGCCAATCAGATAGCTCAGATCACTGTGTCTGCACAGTTTCCTCAAGCCATAGACAGTAAAAAATAAAAAAAAACGTACAGCAAAGTTGATACAGTGAGAATTCCACATTTTTAAAGCCATTACTAGAGGGTGAGACTCAACAAATACAGCAAAGAGCTGCTGTTCATGTTTAAGTTATTCAGCACTGTTAACACTTTTATAAGCCATAAAATGTGCGTGCTCACGCTACAACCAGTACTGCAGCTGCAATTAATAAGTACAGCAAAGGGTTTCCGATAAGCTTGGGTTGTTATTATTAGCGGCTTATCATTTTTAATATCGAGAAATATTTAACTTTCTCTGGTCATAGGAGTATGCTCATGAATTGGTGCACGAGGCAGAAATAATTTAGTGCACTTGAGATTCGCCATCAGCTGGTCTGTGTCCTCTCTCCTCAGCGGAGGGAAGGTGAGTTGGATGAGAGGCAACCTCACCCTCCCTTCAGACTGACCATCAGATGCAGGCCATCAGTCCAGTAGTAATAAAAAAAGCAAATTATTATGCTCACTCAGCTGTGCCTCACAAGTAAAACAACAAATTATCTATTGTGTGATCATATCAGTGTGATCATATCAAATCAAATCAAATTTATTTATATAGCCCTTCTTACATCAGCTGATATCTCAAAGTGCTGTACAGAAACCCAGCCTAAAACCCCAAACAGAAAGCAATGCAGGTGTAGAAGCACGGTGGCTAGGAAAAACTCCCTAGAAAAGGCCAAAACCTAGGAAGAAACCTAGAGAGGAACCAGGAACCATCATATACCAATTTCTTTTAAATATAATTTCAAAAATGGTCTGAGTAGAACAACATTGACAGGGAAATTCAAGCATAGCCAATAGGCAGAGATAATGTATGCGCCTTTAGCTTACTGCACAAATCTCATCGCTACAGAACTGTTTTAATTGGTTAATTTAGCAAAAGCTTACATTTTTAAGTCTTTTTTTAATTTTTATTATCTGAGCGGTAGATCTCGGCTTGCATTTTGACTGTGACTCGGAAAAGGTTGATGACCACTGCTTTACTGTTCTGATTCATAGCTCCATTACGTTCCTGTTTCTTCCTCAGTGTATCTTTGTAAAAACTATTTTCATATTACTCCCTTCAGGTATGTAGCTACCCGTGTAGGACGCATTAGCTAAAACTTTACAATAAATATTTTTTTTGTTCCAAATAGCAATGGTCCTCAATCTTACATCTAGTGCAGGGGTGGGCAACTCCAGTCCTCGAGGGCCTGATTGGTGTCACACTTTTTCTCCATCCCTAGCAAACACAGCTGATTAATCAAATTCTAAACTGAAGATCATGATTAGGTGATTATTGGAGTCAGGTGTGTTAGCGTGTAATGTCATCACAGGAGGTTGGTGGCACCTTAATTGGGGAGGATGGGCTCGTGGTAATGGCTGGACCGGAATAAATGGAATGGTAATGCCATTCCATGAACTCCGTTCCAGCCATTATTATGAGCAGTCCTCCCCTCAGCAGCCTCCACTGATCTCCATGGATGGAGCTGGGGTAATGTGCTGAGTGATTTTATATTGATCTGCTTTGTGTACAGAAGACAAGTTTATTCAAGAAAACAGGAAAGAAAAAAAGAAACCTGTACACTATACACTTTCCCAAAAAATCATGAGCCAGAGGAACCTAAATCAGAGGCTTGATAGTTCCTAGTGGTAGTAGTCTCTTGCCCAGCGAGAGTGAAACAGTGTCTGTCTGTAATGTAGTCGTGATTTAAATCCCTTCCTTCTCCTCCTCCCTCTGATTTGTGTTTTGACAATGGCATCTGGTGGGGTTTGATCACATCGGAGTGGTGTGTGTGTGTGTGTCTTTGTGTTTGACTGAGTGTGTGTGTGTGTGTGTGTGTGTGTGTGTGTGTGTGTGTGTGTGTGTGTTGTCAAGCATCTGGAGAGGCACATGAAACCCATTGTTAAGTGTGTACAATCAAACTGATTGGCCACACCATGCCTTCTTTTAGATCTTGATGACAAATAAATCTGCCTATTAGAAGAAAGAAATAGAGTGCTGCCACTACATCTAGTATACAGTCTAATAAAACGGTTACAATTAAACTGATTGGGCTTTTTGATGATACACACACACACACACACACACACACACATTACACAGTATAATGAACACCAAGTAAAGCAAATTCAAGTAAGGTTATTTTTAATATACAACCCACTAATTATATCAACGCCCGACTGAGCGGATAATTGTCCAATCTGTAAGTCAAAACCATACACAAGGCTCTGCTCTGTAAAGAGAGACTCCAATGCAATGCTTAAGGATTATAAATTGAAGCAATTATTTGATATTCCCCACAGAGCCAGTAAGAAAGGGTGAGAAGTCATCATACCTTATCGAGTCAACGAAAAAAGTCAGACAGCTTCAATAAAAACAAACGTCTAAAATACAGAATGCAAAATATGTGACACCACAAACTCCTTGAAGCTTTTTGCAGGAGAAAATAGGAGGACATAAAAACAAGCCATTGGGTTCTGTGTTCAGTTGAAGCTAGCATTTTAACTGCCAAATTAGTCGGCTGGTCGAATCCCTTAATGGTAACCGAGCCAAATTGTTTATTCATCTTTTCTGTCCAAGCAGGTATCTGGTTCACCTCTCACAGGAAGTCTTAGAGTTTCTGTCATTCTGTAGGCATCCCAAATATCTAGCCAGGTCCCAGATCTGTTTGTGCTGTATATTGGCTGTTATGCGACTATAGAAGTTGACTATACAGCACACACAGATCTTGTAGCAGGCTACCAAATATCCATACATATACATTACATTTACACCAAGAGAAAGATGGGGTCCAGTGGACAAAATATTACAGAGCAAAGAGTAATGGTTGTAAAATACCAAAAATTATGCAATGGTCTTGAGTTAGAAGGAAATCTATGCTGTAATATTTGCTCTACTGTACACGTCCCTTTTCATTTGGTTCTTCATCCATCCATGGTGTGGATGGCTGCTGGATGGCTGGGCTGCTGGAAGCGGGGGCAGCGAAGGGTATCCATGGACAGGAATGAGATGAATATGAGATGCCTTTCCATCCACTCATTAATGACTCTCCTTAATCTAGTCAGTCACACACAACACCGCACAAAAAATACACTCTCTTTCTCTCATTCTACCTATCTCTGTTCTTATCTACCTCTCGCTCTACCTCTTTCTTTATCTCTATCTCTCTTTCCCTCTGTTTCTACCTTTCCTCTCTCTAGCCTTACCTCTCTCTTACCCCTCTCTCTTTCCTTCCTTTTCCCTCCATCTACCTCTCCACCCCTCTGTCTTTTCCCTCGTTCTACCTTTCACAGTCACCATCCCCACACTCTCTTTTGTTTCAGATAACGTATGGCGAACAGCTGGCACGCCATTCTACAGAAATCAACATCTGCTGTGACATTAAAATACAGTATGGCTCACAAGAGGCATGACGCAAGCGCGCGCGCACACGCACACGCACACTGCTGTGCTGCTACTCCCATGCCACACTTAGCAACGTGCTTGTGTGTCATGTCCTCTAAGGTAGCGTCATGGTTGTGGTTCAATTTTGACCTCTTATCACTACGGCAACCAGTTTTATCCCCCTCCATGGTTTCTCTAGCAACCAATGTTACTGCATTTTGTCACACTTTCTCTCTGGAGTACAAAACATCTGTCTTTCTCAACCAGGTTCAACTGGAGGAACACTGTCATACTCCTCCAAGTGAGACACACAAATCCATGCTTCATAAAATACAAACTACTTCAGAGATTATGAAATATGTTTGTGAGTGGGGTTGGTAGTAAATTCCCAGTAGCAATGCAATTTGTGCTCCTTGATATCCTCATTTGCATAGCCAAATTAAAAACCTGAAGAAAATGATTACACTATAGGTTGTAAGCCTCTAACCTGCTAACCCACTAGACATCCACATGTATTTTATCGGATACTGTTACTGACATGAAGGTATACTATACCGATGAAAGTTTATTGAGCGATACCCTATGCTATAAACACTGAGAAAAAAAAATAATTAGTGGCTTCACAACCAGTTGTGGAATATATATCATCAAAAGGCTTGAAGAGGTACAATTCATCGCTATCATCATTAGACTGATGATGTGTCTTCCTTCGCATCATCACTCCTATAATCATGATCATCAACATGAATGGTTCTGAGCAACAGTTAGTTGCCAGTCAGTCAATCAATCAGTCAGTCATCACACCTCTCACAGCACAAGCTCCCTGATGCATGAAGAGAGAGAGAGAGAAGGAGAGAGAGAGAGAGAGAGAGAGAGAGAGAGAGAGAGACAAACAAACAGCTTCCAGGGGAGAAAGAGAGGTCACCGCAACGCACCTCAGCCTGGCTGATCTCACACCTGTTCCTGACCTCACCTTGTTGTTTTTATATTGTTTTTGTCCCTTTGAAATAACTTTCACAGGCTATGGAGGGTGCAATGGACATGCAAACTGTCTTTTACGAAGACATCTTGAAAAAGGATGAACTAGGAGCCTAAGCAGAGATCCCGAGTCCCAATTCCACTCAATTTCTGACCTTGCATTCAATTTGAGTTCAACTCCAAATCGTGATCTCAATGATAATCCAGATTCAACCCCACAAATTAGCGCTGTAATTGGTGCTGCATTTCATCTGACTCCAACCAGAGGCAAACACAGTCTGATGCACAGTCAACATGACTCATACACATAGAGAGAACCATTTGGTCCCTCAGCATGGTGCCTGCATCAAAGTGTTAGTTGCTTTGCTCATAGGATATATATCTTAAAAGTATCATGGGGATAGGTAGTCCAGCTAACATATTATTTGGGAACCCAGATAACACCATACGTCAACACTCATCATTCTGCCTAACTGTTTCGGATTGATGATGGTAGGCATAGTCCAATGATCAATACTAGTTGTGATGACGTCCTTTAATCCAGCTTTGCCCGCTGGGAAGGCTTTGCTGGGAATATATCTACATCTACAGAACGTTTTGCTGGTGACTTTGTGGGGCTCTTAATGTTCTGCTATGTATAGCTCTTGTAAGGCAGCTTTCGAGGACTACAGTAATCTGACAACAGTAACCAAGTTGATGGAGACATCTTGCTCAAGTCCCAACACAACCAATAAGCATTTTAACAGTGGAATCCCTTCTGTGGGGATAAAGGCGTAATAGTCTTCTGAAGGAAATGTAAAGCATTTCTAAGCCCACTGTAGCTTCACAAAACATATCTGTCTGCTCACACACTGTCTATTATCTGTGTGACGCTCTGAGAATGAATGTTTTGGCCATCGTTATGAAGACTCGTAAAGGACGTTGAGAGAATTCTTCCAAATTCTGTGTCATAAAGGCCTTAGACCATCTGCTGCGGGCACTTCATCGTCCAGACCAGGACTGATTTTGCATTTAAAACTTTGCTTTGACAACAACAAAAACAACAACATTTACAGAGGGCTACAGAGACATCCAAGAATTGAGCCAACATGCTTGAGAGTAAACTCAAAGTAGTTTTGTGAACGGCCTCCATATTGGATTATTGATCGGAATACTGGACAAAGACTGAAAAGTTTCGACTGAACCAAACATCTACTGCACAGTGCATGGACCCTCAAACAGATCTAACTGGTCACCATATTCATCAACCAATCTGAAATGATTTATACTCTGAACAGGGTTTTCTTAGTCGGTAATAGCCGGCTTTTGGCCTATACATTTTTTGAAAAGCCGGTAAATAAAACAGCCACCGGCCAATTGTCCGGGAGAAGAAGAAAAAATCCCATAGCCTATTCATCGATGGAAATACCAGTCGATGGAAATACATTTGACTGGTCATGCTTATCGGTCTATAGGTTAATTTGCCTAATTTAGTGGAATTAAATTGGCTATAGTATATTTGTTATATATCTTAACACTTGTAAAGCATACAGATACAGAGCCTTTGAGCGTAAAATATGTCAAGACAGCGCAAGAACTGCTGCTACAGCATCTCAAACAGCAAGGGAAGGCAGGCTTCATCAGCGCGTCACACACCACTTTGCAATGAGCTGGAGGCAGTAGGCTATACACTTGGAAAAAATATACTTTATTGTTTGAAACCTGAACATTTTAATACATATTATGAGGCATGACTTACCTTGCTTCAAAGTAGCCTATTAGAGCTCCTCTCTTTTTACATTTCTAACAGATATTTTTCATCTCTGTCACATGAAACCGTGGTGCCCTTCTGACAATGGTGTTTTCCAGCTAATTGCATTATGGAACGGAAATGTGTGCCTAGCCTACTGCCTGGTGTGCATTGCTGCACTTATAATGTGAAGAAATAATAGTTGATCAACATTTTACGCTAAACGTTCTGATCTGTTGCATCCGACTTGTTGCTTTTTAACTTTTCTTTATGTAGCCTAGGCCTACTGGTTGTATGCATTTGGGATCTATCGTGCTACAACTGTCCCAGAGTCTGTTTGGAATAGGCCATTTCTTTCTCGGCAAGCTGAACAATAGAATAGGTCAACTTTTCTACTATGGGGGATAGTAGATTAACGCTAGTGATTTTGTTATTTCTTACCTGTCTTGTTGGCTGAAGAAAAGTACATTTGGACAGTTATTTTAGCATCTTCGAAGTGTACATCAGAATTCAGTAAGGACACACGCGGTTGCATCCTCGATTTGCATGTTTTGTTCATCTTAATTTCCATAATCTAAATGTAATTTATGTAATTATCAGCACCGTGGGTGGAAACCCTGACTCTGAAGTAAGAAAGTTGAGCCAACGCACTAAACTGGAATCAACACAAAGTGAAATTGAGGCAATTTAAAAAAGGCTTGTGTCCTGGTATTAGTATACAGGGTGGCTTTCCCTCTTTCTCTCCCTTGCTCTCTCTTTCTTCACACTAGCCGACCAAACTCAACTCCGCGATTTACGATGGAGTTGAGCGACGACTAGTGTGAGCGGACTGGAGCTTTTCTCCAAAATAAATAGCACGGAATTACACAGGACACGTGCTATTCTTTGGGTGCTGAAATCCCATCACTTGTACAACTGAACGCTGAAATGTGAAATGTGTCAACTGAAATGTGTCTTTCGTATTTAACCCAACCCCTCTGAATCAGAGCGGTGTGGGGGGCTGCCTTAATCAACATCCTTGTTCAGGGGCAGAACGACAGCTCAGGGTTCAATCCAGCAACCTTTTGGTTACTGGCCTAAGCTCCATGATAAATCATGGAGTTTAGCTAGCTTCACACTTGCTTTCTGACACGTTCACGCCTGGATGAGTATTTACTGTGTGTTTGGCCTTCAGGTCTACATCGTGCCTCTGCTTCTCTGCGTCAACCTCAGGTAGTGTGTGTGTGTGTGTGTGTGTGTGTGTGTGTGTGTGTGTGTGTGTGTGTGTATGTCAGGTGAGAGCCTGGCTCTGCTCTTGTCCTTCTCAAGATAACTGACACCCTAGTGATATCTGGGCTGCTGTCGGCTTGGCACGCCAGCGAGCGAGAGGGATGGAGGGAGGGATGGACAGAGTGAAAGAGGGCGAGAGAGTGGGGAATGAGGATGGAGGATAAAGAAAGAGTGTGATCAGCAGCTTCCTGGCTCATAGCCAGCAAAGGCAGAGGATCAATCTGTCCCTCGCTCCACCAGAGTCACACAAGTTGGCATGAATAATGTAATGCAGCCTCATCCCCTCATGCCTCAATCCCCTCATCCATCCATCCCCTCATCCCTCAATCCCCTCATCCCCTCATCTCCTCCATCCCCTCATCTCCTCCATCCCCCCCATCTCCACTCTTCGCTCTGCCTTCAATCTGCAGACCGTTCACATCCCATCCGCTGGGTTGCACCAACACAAACATACTTATCTTTAGTTGTGGAGTTGAACAGCTGAATATGAAGCTACGAAACGTTACTTCCTTAACATTCTGCACAGTGCACCTTCTCTTTTTCTCTCATATAACAATGTGTGCTAATGAATCAAAGGACTGTGGTAGTGAGAGCAGAGGGATGTTCCACACGGCTGAGGAAGAAAGAAAGATCCATAAGGCTTTGCAATATGTTCCCTGCTGTCTTTCTCTATTTCTCTCTCTCTCTCTCATTCTCTCTCGCACCCTTTCCCCACAGTCAGTTTGAAAATCATTAACAGCTACCACAGTAATATAACCTTTGAATATAACCATTCAATCATTACACAGGCTAATGGAATCACTACCAACATGGCTAATGGGTGGATTGGTTGTTACCACTCAACACTTGGTTTCAATTAGGAAAAGGACTACTCACTTACTTATCGTCTTCGTGCCTAATGGGGCACAAGGCAGAGACAAGAAGACTACCGTGTTTTTGACTATATATTGTAATCTCCAATAGTTGCACTGATCCAAGAGGGCTACGCATGGCGAGGAATTGAGATGACAATGTTTGTTCTATCTTCAGGCTGATCAGTAGTCAGATGTGTCTTCGATGTACCCAAACAAACGCTGAAGCAGGAACAGAGTAGTTGTCCGTTAATACCAGACATCAGCTCTCTCCGTACTAAAGCCATGCTAGAAGGAGACCGTGTTACACCTCGGAACGCAGTCCTGTCATTCCCATAAACCATACTCGTTTTAAATGGCTTTCAAGGGGGGGGGTGTGTGTGTGTGTAAAGGGGAGTACCTAATGCCTTCAACTGAAATGTGTCTTCCGCATTTAACCCAACCCCTCTGAATCAGAGAGATGCGGGGGCTGCCTTAATCGAGATCCTTGTTCAGGGGCAGAACAACAGATTTTTACCTTGTCAGCTCGGGGATTCGATCCAGCAACCTAACGCTCCTAGCCGCCAGGCTACCTGCTTCCCGTGTGTGTGTGTGTGTGTGTGTGTGTGTGTGTGTGTGTGTGTGTGTGTGTACACCCATCAGAAACCAAATAGATTAGAGTGTTTTGGACTTTTGTGAAGTCAGCTTTCTGAGAGACAAAACATCTGTAGGTTTCTATTGAAATGCATATAATGTGTATGTATTAAACTAAGGACCAAAATGTATGTAACATAAAAACAGGCCTGATGACATACTGTATATGGTACCCAACAGTTCACACAAAAAGGCCATTTATTCCTCAAAGCTAAACCTGCACAATGTCAATAATGGTTACCTGCTATTCAAATGAAATAAGAGAACAATTTACAGTTTAATTTCATTAGCTAGCTCCTTGGAAGTTTTAGCTCTCACAGTCCCTGCATGCCTCAATCTTTGTTATTTCCTCAAAATGTGAAAAAAGAGTAACAAAACAAAATTCCATGGGGGCTTAGCTGTCCCAGAGAAAGCAGGAAGGAAAGCTGGACTGTGATAAAACACCACAGCAGCAGCCATTTTAAGTCAGTTTGTAAAGTCTACTGCTCTGACTTCCAAATCCTATACATGACGAATACAATTACACACAAACACAAGGTTTCACAATGCAAACTCTTTTTAAAGGTAACCAGGCACAACAACACTTGCATTACTATGCTATTTCATGAAAGCTTGGCACCTTCACACTAACTTAAACCAGTTACTTTTTATTGTATTATTACAGATGATTGGACTTGATTGGGATTGCTCATACTGTACTGTTCTGTACTGTACAATTATTTTTCAATCGTTCTCATTGCGATTTAAAAAAAATACTTTGAATCTTGAAATCCGGATGTAAAGTATATACCTTTGGTTTGGCGGTGTTCTTTTCCACCAGTGCTAGTGACAGAGGCCAGATGAGGCCAGAGGAGGCCAGAGGCCCCAGGGGTCATTAGCTGGATTAGGATTAAGACGCTCACAGTGAAAGGACAATAATTGGGAGCCTGTTTGGGCGGTGCTCTCCATGGGGATGAAGCATGGGAAACTCTGGCCTCTCTCCTCTCTCGCTCTTTCTGCCTTTATCTCTCTCTCTCTCTCTCTCTCTCTCTCTCTCTCTCTCTCTCTTTCTGCCTCTCTCTCTCTCTCTCTCTCTCTCTCTCTCACTCTCTCTTTCACACAAGCTCTGTGTAAAGGAGGTAGGTCTACACCACAAATTGTTTCAGAGTGATGCCTGTGAGTCAAATGGTACTCTCCCCAGGGAGCAGGGGATTACGGAACCCCCCTAGATCAACCACGACCAGTATCCCTAGGTCTTGACCAATCACACGGAGCCCTAGCCTATCCCGTCTTCTTCCTGTCAGTTAGCAGCGTTTAGGGTCTTACTGCAACCTGGCTGAATCATGGGTTACATAACAGCATAGATTTCCTTTGAACTGTGGCTGTTAATGTGAAGTGAGTGGTATATAAGAACAGAAGGTGGGTGACAGGGGAGGAGATGCCAGACTACAACCAAATAAGAAAACGGGAAAATGAAATGACATTATATGGGGATATGACTTGATATGGGCAAATGACATTATCCAGCTCTTCTTCTAAATGAGTCTTCAATGTTGCTTTGCTGGGATGGGAGAAGTTGTAGAAGTCTCAATAATAAGAACCTAATCTCCACCAGTTGCGTATTGCTGCAATCCCACTAGAATAGTTGAGATATGAATATAACATATAAATCCTGAAAATCACATTAATTGGCTGTGTAGTGAAGCTAGCTTTCTTCAAATTGCCACAAAGCAATCTTCTCTGAAGTTGTCATAAAGACGAGTCCAGGACATCAGAGTCTAGTGGGAGATTTCTGTGACTGATTTTGATTGCATTACAAGACAGCTACCACCACAGAGGAATGGGAAAAATATTCAAACAAAGCCATCTCAGTGCTGTCATACCAGGGACACATCTGACACGTGCATCATTGTAACTAATTATAGAAGTGACAAAAACCAGCAACACAGAAAGAGAGAGAGAGAGCAGGAGCAAGAGCAAGTTCCTGACAGACATCTTGGCTTCAGATCATTAAAAGGTGATAAGGGTTTTATTGTGCCGACTTTAGTAGCAGTGCAATTATGAGGAGCGTCCAGGCAGATTAGGTTGGCAGGCTGTGACTGCAGTACATACAGGTGGGCACGCTGACAGTCACATGACATTTAGCATCGAGACTTCTATCTCCCTTTTGCTTTCTCCATCTGAATGCCAGCTCAATCCTCCCCCCCGCCCCCTTCCCTTATTCTCTATAATACCCTTGGCTTTAACACATTAAAAAAATGTCACCGTGACCGACGTCATAATGTAAAAACGTACATAATAATAGAACTGTCCGACTGTCATCATCACATCTGTCCTTGATCTCTCTCTCTTCCTTCTCCTCTCTCTTTCTCTCTCTATCTCCCTTTCGTTCTCTGTCTTCCTCGCCTCAGTTCCTAGCTCGTCCTTGTCGCCCTCGACATCCCTCCTACTACCTGCTGCCGTGCCAAACTTCCTGCATTCCTCCCGTAGCGCTGGGCCGGTCATGTAGAACGCCTCCACAAATGATTTCCCAACATGTGTTCAGAAGAGTTATTAATAAACGACATGGCACAAGCTGCAGGCCACTGCTTTTCAGGGGGAAGGTGTTGTTAAAGGGTTCACAAAGTAAAGGAATGTACAGGAAATAGATTAGAGTGGAGCTGTGCAAGAAAATGTCTGACAGCTGAGACAGGTATGTGTTTTATTTAACCTTTATTTAACTAGGCAAGTCAGTTAAGAACAAATTCTTATTTTCAATGACGGCCTAGGAACAGTGGGTTAACTGCCTTGTTCAGGGGCAGAACCACAGATTTGTACCTTGTCAGCTCGGGGATTCGATTTTGCAACCTTTCGGTTACTAGTCCAACGCTCTAACCACTAGGCTACGCTGTGTGTGTGTGTGTGTGTGTGTGTGTGTGTGTGTATGTGTGTGTGTGTGTGTGTGTGTGAGTGTGTGTGTGTGTCAGTGTGTGTGTGTGTGTGTGTGTGTGTGTGTGTGTGTGTGTGTGTGTGTGTGTGTGTGTGTGTGTGTGTGTGTGTGTGTGTGTGTGTGTGTTCGCGCACACATGTTTGTGTGTGTGAGACAGATGCAGGGCGCAGACAGGTCATTAGATAATGATTCTGGGCTGTAATGGCTATCTCTTCTGTCAACAGCTTTAACATGCAGGGCTATGCCCTTTAGAAACATGTAATATGCTTACAAGAACATCCACAATACACTGATCCAATTACACCATTAAATGCATTTACATGTTCTTGTACTGTAGACATGGACAACCGTTTGGACAGTTGTTGAATCTGAGTCAATATCTAGGTCCATTTAGGTTATGCTCTGTGCTGCTGTGTGTTTAAAATGTATTATTCTATTGAAATGCTGAAAGAAGGTTCTTTCTATGGTTTTTACTAGGAAATGCGCTCAATGTTCACAGTGAACTCTTTGTCTTGTCATAGCATGGTAAGAAATGTAATTGCCTTTCCTCTACTACTGACATTAAATCAGCAAAAAAGGAGAAAAGAGGAGTGTGTGCTTTCAGAGCACACTTAAACATTCCTCACTGTGTTCATTCACATGCCAGCAAATTCCCATCTTCAGAAGAGCAACCTAAACATTCATCACTCACAATGTTGAAATATATATTTTGCTATTGCAGTCCATTTACAGCAGAACAAACCCAAACTTTAAGTGCCGGCTTTATTAAAATTTTGATCTATGTAAAACTGGAATGGCTGCCACGTTCATCCATTTATCAATCCCTTTTCATTGGGGCTTGTCAGCCAGGAGTGCGACTCAGCACGCAGAGCGGCATGGAAACAAATCCCCTTCAGAATAATTTCTCAACATAACTGCTCTGGTTCCTCACTGCTCTCCCAGGGAAGCTTGTATGTACGCCTGCCTTGCTGTGAGCCCTCGCTGGATGCCATAAAAAAACATATAATAAATAAATAAAAACATCTTACCTTGTGAATTAATCATATCAATAAAACCCAGCAGAGATAGATCAGCTGCCAGCTTACAATTTGTTGCTCTCCTGGTTCTCTCGCTCTCCCTCCCTCCATCTCCCTCCTTCTTTTTCACTCCTTATCTCCCCCCTCTCTCTACTTCTCCCTTTCTTTGTTTATACGATTATTTCTGTCATGTTTGATTTTAATTGAACCTTTATTTAACTAGGTTTAAGGCTTGTCTAAGTTCCTAAATCATATTTACAGTGGCGCTATCGACAGAGAGGTGGACTTTTAGACGTATCTCTTTGACCTGTGCCTGCCTGCCGCAGTGGCAGAGCTAGAGCAAGGAGATCTGTACTCTAAAAGTACTATTATTGTTAACTGGGCTATTTTTCACTGTACAGTTCTATCTACAGTGTAAAAGTGCTACTGTAAGTTAGTGTTGTCATGATACACAATCATGAGACTCACAATACTGAGAGATTAAATGAGTATATCCACTTTATGTATAATCCACCCACTTGACCAGAGCCATTTCAAAATAATTTATCTTTCACCTTCCTGCACATTGACACACAAGCAAACCCAGGAAAGAGATGTCGTTAAATATGAAATACATTTTTCAAAACTATTAAATAAAATACACAGAATTGGAAAGATATGTTAACTCTCTGTTTGACGCCGATTTCAGTACTGTTAGCATTACCATAGACTTAAAATGGATGGTTAGTTGGCTAGCATAGTTACACTGTATCTAATGGTCGTTATCCACACAGGCTGTTTCCCTTTTCAATCAAACAGCAATACTTGAAAAGAAATTGTTGTTAGACAAAGAATACAATTGACAAAGGACAGAAACAATGCCAAGATGGGCCGGAGGACAGGCGGGCCACTCGGGCTGGGGCGCCGGGCAGACGGACCACTCGGGCTGGGCCGGAGGACAGGCGGGCCACTCGGGCTGGGCCGGAGGACAGGCGGGCCACTCGGGCTGGGCCAGAGGACAGGCGGGCCACTCGGGCTGGGCCGGAGGACAGGTGGGCCACTCTGGCAGCTCCGGGCAGACGGGCCACTCTGGCAGCTCCGGGCAGACGGGCCACTCTGGCAGCTCCGGGCAGACGGGCCACTCTGGCAGCTCCGGGCAGACGGGCCACTCTGGCTGATCCGGGCAGACGGGCCACTCTGGCATCTCCTGACTGGCAGGCAGCTCTGGCAGCTCCTGACTGGCGGGCAGCTTTGGCAGCTCCTGACTGGCGGGCAGCTCTGGCAGCTACTGACTGGCGGGCAGCTCTGGCAGCTCCGGACTGGCGGGCAGCTCTGGCGACTCCTGACTGGCGGGCAGCTCTGGCGACTCCTGACTGGCGGGAAGCTCTGGCAGCCCCAGACTGGCGAGGCTGGGCTGACGCACTAGATGCCTGATGCGTGGGGCTGGTACAGGACGTGCCAGCCTGGAGACACACACCTCAAGGCTAGTGCGTGTAGCGGGAAACGCTGGACCGTAGAGGCGCACTGGCGGTCTCAAGCGCAGGGTTGGCATCACCCTTTCAGGCTCGATGCTCACTCTTCCTTGGCACATGCGGGGCGCTGGTACTGTGCGTACCGGCCTGAAAATACCAGGCCTCACCACAGCCCCTACCCCAAAGCACGGGACCTGTCCAGTCTGTGTCTGTCCCACAAGGGTACGGGGAGCTGGCCTGGGGCTCCATTCTCGCCCCGCCAAACAGCCTTTGTGCCCCCCAAAAAAATTTTATTGGGGCTGCCTCTCGGGCTCCCTTACCCGCCGTGTTCCCCAGTCCTCGCCAGAATTCCTCCGCTGCTTGGTCCTGGTATGGTGGGTAATTCTGTAAGGGCTGTCGTACTGGAGAAAAGTGGACCAAAATGCAGCGGAGTTAGAGTTCAACATATTTAATTGAGAAACGGAACACTATACACTTACAAAAACAATAAACTGACAGCCAACACAGTCCTGTCAGGTGCAACCACTGTAACAAGAACAGTGTGGCAGGCCAAACAAAGCAGTGCTCACAAACAACTACCCACAACCCCAAAGAAAAACACACACCTGTTTATAGGACTCCCAATCAGAGGCAACTAGAAACACCTGCCTCCAATTGATAGTCCAGCACCCAACCTACACATAACACAAAACCTCTGCCACGTCCTGACCAAAACTAATACAATTACTCCCTCTGCTGGTCAGGACGTGACAGATGTTTTTATGTAGATAACATTTGGATATTTGCAATCTGTTGTGCCACATACAGTTGAAGTCGGAAGTTTACGTACACTTAGGTTGGAGTCATTAAAACACATTTTTCAACCACTCCACAAATGTCTTGTTTACAAACTATAGTTTTGGCAAGTCGGTTAGGACATCTACTTTGTACCTGACACAAGTAATTTTCCCAACAATTGTTTACAGACAGATTATTTCACTTATAATTCACTGTATCACAATTCCAGTGCGTCAGAAGATTACATACACTAAGTTGACTGTGCCTTTAAACAGTTTGGAAAATTCCAGAAAATGATGTCATGGCTTTATAAACTTCTGATAGGCTAATTGACATCATTTGAGTCAATTGGAGGTGTACCTGTGGATGTATTTCAAGGCCTACCTTCAAACTCAGTGCCTCTTTGCTTGACATCATGGGAAAATCAAAAGAAATCAGCCAAGACCTCAGAAAAAAAATTGTAGACCTCCACAAATCTGGTTCATCCTTGGGAGCAATTTCCAAACGCCTGAAGGTACCACGTTCATCTGTACAAACAATAGTACACAAGTATAAACACCATCGGACCACGCAGCCGTCATACCGATCAGGAAGGAGACGTGTTCTGTCTCCTAGAGATGAACATACTTTGGTGCGAAACGTGCAAATCAATCCCAGAACAACAGCAAAGGACCTTGTGAAGATACTGGAAGAAACAGGTACAAAAGTATCTATATCCACAGTAAAACGAGTCCTATATTGACATAACCTGAAAGGCTGCTCAGCAAGGAAGAAGCCACTGCTCCAAAACCGCCATAAAAAACCCAGACTACGGTTTGCAAATGCACATGGGGACAAAGATCATACTTTTTGGAGAAATGTCTGGTGCACTTCACAAAATAGATGGCATCATGAGGACGGACAATTATGTGGATATATTGAAGCAACATCTCAAGACATCAGTCAGGAAGTTAAAGCTTGGTCGCAAATGGGTCTTCCAAATGGACAATGACCCCAAGCAGACTTCCAAGTTGTGGCAAAATGGCTTAAGGACAACAAAGTCAAGGTATTTTAGTGGCCATCACAAAGCCCTGACCTCAATCCTATAGAAGATTTGTGGGCAGAACTGAAAAAGCGTGTGCGAGTAGTGAGGCCTACAAACCAGACTCAGTTACACCAGCTCTGTTAGGAGGAATGGGCCAAAATTCACCCAACTTATTGTGGGAAGCTTGTGGAAGGCTACCCGAAACGTTTGACCCAAGTTAAACAATTTAAAGGTAATGCTACCAAATACTAATTGAGTGTATGTACATTTCTGACTGGCTGGGAATGTGACGAAGGAAATAAAAGCTGAAATAAATCTTTCTCTCTACTATTATTCTGACATTTCACATTCTTAAAATAAAGTGGTGATCTTAACTGACCGAAGACAGGGAATTTTTACTAGGATTAAATGTCAGGAATTGTGAAAAACTGAGTTTAAATGTATTTAGCTAAGGTGTATGTAAACTTCAGACTTCAACTGTAGCTAAATAGCTAACTGGCCATGTTAAGTCTATGGGAATGCTAACTAACGTTAAACTTCTATGTTATACTACGCGTAAACAAAGTTTAAATGTGTTCAATAATTTTCCTCAAAATTGTGCATGCACTGTGCATGTTATTTAATAGTTTTGACAAAAGTAATTTATATTTAACGACATCAAACATCTGTGTGTCAATGTGCCAGAAGACAACCTCAACAAATTGGCTGTGCACTTGATGCCAGGCTAGATAAGGTGGATAGACGGTTACTGTTATTAACTGGACTTCTCCTTTCTTTATATATTTCTATCTATAGAATGAAAGGTCATACTGTGTAGTAAGTATTTCAATAGATGTCTCTGTGTTAGAGGAATTTCAGGCCAACACCCAATTTGAGCTGGGAGAGATCACTCATCTGAGGGCTTGGGATTACACCTTCTGCACTGTTCTGTACATTGAATATAAGCGCCAAACTGTCCGTTTTAATCCTTTAAATGACTGCTGAACCTGTCATGATTAAAACAACAGATAAAATAAAATCCAACCAACTGCATCTCTCTCTCTCTCTCTCTCACTCACAAACACACACACACACACACACACACACACACACACACACACACACACACACACACACACACACACACACACACACACACACACACACACACTGGAAAGTGTTCTGTTCTACTCTGTAATGTTGACCACTGTAATGTTCACCATTAAAACTGGCCACAGCTTTCAGCTCTCTCTTGTCACAATCTCCTTGTCGTCAAGTGCAAATTGGTCACACATGATGAAAGAGCCTTCCGCCATGAGAATTCTGTCAGCCTGCCTCTGGCCATGGTCACATTTCACCTTTATGCATTTGAATACTGCGTTGCCTTACTGATTCAAAATATGGTTTAAAAAGCAAGAACAATGTGTACGCTTTGCTGGTACAAAACACAGTTTAATGAATTTTCTTGTGTCAAAATGGAGAGATGATACTGTAATGTTATTTTTATATGATAGCAATCCTACAAATAGTCCCCTAGTGGAATTTATATTTCATATTTCAATTTGGCATTTTGTATCATGGTTATGCTAATGACCCAGTCCCAGTGTCCCATAGCTCTGATGCTGCTGAGGTAAAGGGGGGTTTGGTTGATGCCAAGGGCTGTACATCAAAACCCTATGCCGTGTGATGACGACTCGGAATACAGACAGAAATGGAAACCCCTCCCAATGACCTCGTCCCATAGGGCTGAGGTACCTAACTGTTACGCCCTGATCTGTTTCACCTGTTCCTGTTATTGTCTCCACCCCCTCCAGGTGTCACTTATTTTCCCGAGAGTATTTATCCCTGTGTTTCTTGTCTCTCTATGCCAGTTCGTCTTGTATGTTTCCAAGTCAACCAGCGGTTTTCCCGTTCTCCTGCTTCTTGCATTTTCCTTTTTCTAGTCCTCCCGGTTTTGATCCTTGCCTGTTTCTGGACTTTGTACCCGCCTGCCTGACCATTCTGCCTTCCTTGACCATGAGCCTCTCTGCCACTCTGTACCTCCTAGACTCTGATCTGGTTTTGACATTTTTGCCTGTCCACGACCATTCTCTTGCCTATCCCTTTGGATTATTAAACATTGTAAGACTCCAACCATCTGCCTCCTGTGTCTGCATTTGGGTCTCACCTTGTGCCTTGATACCTAACCACCCACCCAACTTGGTGGAAACACTGAGGGATCCAACAGTTATTATAAACCTGGTGGTAAGAGTCTTGAATGCTGATTGGGTGGCAACCGTGCTATATCAGACCGTATACCACGGGTATGACAAAACATTTATTCTTCCTGCTCTAATTACATTGGTAATCAGTTTGTAATAGCAATAAAGCACCTCGGGAGTTTGTGGTATATGGCCAATATACCACGGCTAAGATATGTATCTGTATCCAGGCACTCGTGCTAAGAAAAGCCCTTAGTCGTGGTATATTGGCCATATACCACACCCCCTCGGGCCTGTGGCGGAGTAACCCATGCTTAAGTAACCCACAACTTCCTGATACACTGATGCTTCATGTGAAAAAACACATGAACAGCAATGGAAAATGCCTACTAATATAATTTGGGGGGATTTCAGTATGGTACAGTACAGTTGAAGAGAGAGAATTATTTATTTCAGCTTTAATTTCTTTCATCACATTCCCAGGGGTCAGAAGTTTACATACACTCAATTAGTATTTGGTAGCATTGCCTTTAAATTGTTTAACTTGGCTAAAACGTTTTGGGTAGCCTTCCACAAGCTTCCCACAATAAGTTGGGTGAATTTTGGCCCATTCCTCCTGACAGAGCTGGTGTAACTGAGTCAGGTTTGTAGGCCTCCTTGCTCGCACACGTTTTTTCAGTTCTGCCCATATTTTTCTATAGGATTGAGGTCAGGGCTTTGTGATGGCCACTCCAATACCTTGACTGTTGTCCTTAAGCCATTTTGCCACAACTTTGGAAGTATGCTTAGGCTCATTGTCCATTTGGAAGACCCATTTGCGACCAAGCTTTAACTTCCTGACTGATGTCTTGAGATGCTGCTTCACATAATTTTCCGTCCTCATGATGTCATTTATTTTGTGAAGTTCACCAGTCCCTCCTGCAGCAAAGCACCTCCACAACATGATGCTGCCACCCCCGTGCTTCACGGTTGGGATGGTGTTCTTTGACTTGCAAGCCTCCCCCTTTTTCCTCCAAACATAACAATGGTCATTATGGCCAAACAGTTCTATTTTTGTTTCATCAGACCAGAGGACATTTCTCCAAAAAGTATGATCTTTGTCCCCATGTGCAGTTGCAAACTGTAGTCTGGCTTTTTATGGTGGTTTTGGAGCAGTGGCTTCTTCCTTGCTGAGCGGCCTTTCAGGTTATGTCGATATAGGACTCGTTTTACTGTGGATATAGATACTTTTGTACCTATTTCCTCCAGCATCTTCACAAGGTCCTTTGCTGTTGTTCTGGGATCGATTTGCACTTTTCGCACCAAAGTACGTTCATCTGTAGGAGACAGAATGCGTCTCCTTCCTGAGTGGTATGACAGCTGCCTGGTCGCATGGTGTTTAGACTTACGTACTATTGTTTGTACAGATGAACGTGGTACCTTCAGGCGTTTGGAAATTGCTCCCAAGGATGAACCAGACTTGTGGAGGTCTACAATTTTCTTGGTCTTGGCTGATTTCTTTTGATTTTCCCGTGACGTCAAGCAAAGAGGCACTGAGTTTGAAGGTAGGCCTTGAAATACATCCACAGGTACAACTCTAATTGACTCAAATGATGTCAATTAACCTATCAGAAGCTTCTGAAAAGCCATGACATTTTTTTCTGGAATTTTCCAAGCTTTTTAAAGGCACAGTCAGCTTAGTGTATGTAAACTTCTGACCCACTGGAATTGTGATACAGTGAATTATAAGTGAAATAATCTATCTGTAAACAATTGTTGGAAAAATGACTTGTGTCATGCACAAAGTAGATTTGTGGAGTGGTTGAATAACGAGTTTTAATGACTCCAACCTAAGTGTATGTCAACTTCCAACTTCAACTCTATATTCTAAGAAAGAGCACTACTTACTTTCAAGTGCATGAACATTCTATTTTAGTGTGGAAGGTAGCCTAGCGGATAAGAGTATTGGACCAGTAAATGAAAGGTTACTGGTTCGAAAAAAAATCTGCCATTCTGCCCTTGAGCAAAGCAGTTAACCCCCAACAACTGCTCACCGGGCAAAGTAGACGCCGATTAAGGCAGCCCCTCGCAACTCTCTGATCACAGGGGTTGGGTTAAATGCGGAAGACACATTTCGGTTGAATGCATTCAGTTTTGCAACTGACTAGGTGTCCCCTTTCCCTAATCAAAATGGGACCATCGTGCTCTCCCAGAGGTTTGGTTGGTGGGTAAAACTTGTAAATTCAGATAAGCAAAAGGATGTGATGGGTCTACACTCAAAAAGATGTTGGAAAAAGCTTACTTTTTTGTGTAATGTATTTACCCTGAAGTCATTTCAAGAAAAAGGGAACTGTAAAAGGAATCCATACAATGAAAACAATTACACTGTTTCTTGAGTTAAATAAGAAGTTAAAGTTCTACCACAGGATCTTCTTTTCTATCTCTGAACCTCCAGAACCCTTATTCCCCTATGGCCTGGATCCCATGACATCTCTCACGCCTTGATATGACTGTAAATGTTATATCTACCCAGCCTGGGATCGCACATCACTCACTCCTTGGTGTTACTGTAGGTGTAATCAGACAATACAGTCTCCTAGCCTAATTCGGGCCTTTAAACCTGTGATCTGTGCCCCACCATAGTACAGCCTCAGTCTGACATGCTGCATTCATCCAAGCTGCTGCACCCACAAAAGTCAGCTTATCCAAATGAAGGACACCCGGCCAAGAGTGGAGACTGGGAATTTCTCTTTCTCTCTATCCCTTCTTTTTTTGCATTGAGAGCAAAATCCTGAGCCTGATCTGTGTGAAGCGTGGGCTGGTGGGAGACGATTGGATATGCCACAGAGGGATGTTAGGGAGGGAGAGATGGAGGGAGCTAGCAGCATGCAGCGTCCCACCGCCTCTCTGCTGCTCCGCTCTGCCACATCAAACCAGTGGCTTTCGACACACATAGATCAATGAGAGCTGCCATGGCGGGGAGAGAGAGAGCTGACAAGAAGATAAGCACAGCTCAGACAAGTTCATCTATGTCATGTTGTTATCCCTAACGTTAAAGCTTTTTTTAAGGAGGCCTGGTAACCTATTACCCTTGTAGCCTATTCTAAAAAATATATATATTTTACTCTTATCATGGGCATGCACTAACTTTACTATACTATGACAACAATATGTTTGTTGCAACTTCTTGGAACTGCAGTGGTGACAATGTCCAACCCTGTAGAGTTTAAACTGTAGAAAGTATTTGTAGAGAAATGTAATCTCATTGGCCATCTAACAACTGGAGTGCAATGCCCTGTCTGGCATGTTGCTAGTCCAGACTGTTATTATCAGGAGATGTAGTATCACATGTACATTGTCTAACAACAACTGGGGGTGATGGTGAAGAGATATTAAGACAAGAATGCTCAAATTAAATTAAAAAAAGAAAAAAATACCCTACTGATCTCATCTCCAGAGCTTGAATTCATCTTAATAAAAAGCGAGAAAAAAAATGCCTTCAAAAGAGCTGCATTAAGACTCTTGAGTCAAAGCACATTATTTATTGTGTCTTATCTCAGTATAAGTGGTGGTTATTTTCTATACCCTGTGGAGACCAATGGAAGACAAAGTCAAGATGAAGTCTATTTTATCTTGTCAATTTTTCATAGATGTGTTGAAGTTGTGAAGCAGCACGTACAGTAGAGTACAGCAACCCCCCCTGGCCTCACAGTGAACTGTCTTTGAAATGGAACATAGATGTTCAATTATCCACAAGTGCTTTCACTTCATTTGACACAAGTTGACATGGGTTTTAAAGATATATCTTTTTTTTTAATACAAAATACAAAACATAAACATACAAAAGACGCACATAAACATCAACGACGTCACTCCTTCCCAGACGCACCTGTTCTCACCGCTATCTCCAGTGACAGCCTGACAGGATGCACTACTCTCCGCCACATGTCCTCAAATTGCATCATTTTGTTCCTCTCTGTTGCCAACACTCTTTCAATATGTTGATGATGATTGCTTTTTTAACAAATGTTCCCTTAGTTCAAGAGTTTTGAGTTCATTAACTGGTGTGCTTCATGCCTTTGATGACCTGTATGTCTCCGTGTGTTTTTTGTTAGTGGTGTTATGATGTGCTTTGGTGCATTAGTATCTGTCCGCCAATGTTGAAGAATCAATACTGTTGACCTCTGCTGATAACAGCCACAGCCAGCTCTGCTTGAAAACATCACAGCTCCCGACACTGATGTATGGGAGTCACCCAGCCCATGGACTGGTGATGTCCCCTCCAGGCATGATGGGTAGCAGAAAGCCAAGCTGAGCATCATCACAGGGACTTTGGGAGGGGAAACAAACAATGGCTTATTTCCCTCAAGTCAGGAAGTGGATCTGGAATTCAATACGGCAGTCAATTACACCCCTGCACAATTCTATAGGCAATAGAATGAATTGAGCGCCCAGCCTTGTGGTGATAATGGGATGGGATGGGATAGGCTTCTGGTACCAGTCAGTATCTCACCTACCCCAGCACCACCCACCCCTGTAAGCAGCCCTTTATCACACTGAGGCACACCATCACACCCCCATACTGAGATCAGCTATTTCCAGCAGGAGAAAGCATCCCTCTGTGAGAGTTCTCAAAGGCGCAATGTGTGTGTGTGCGCGTGTGTCCGTGTGTGCGTGCGTGTGTGCGTTGGGATAAATGAACGCATATTTCTAACAAAGAGAGAAAAGGGACGATAAGAAAAGCTGTCTGCCTTTTACATTCCAGGCAAAGTCTAAACATGTCCTGAAATCCAAAGCAATCCTTGACTTGAGATAACACATGGAACCATTAGGCCTGTAAATGGTCATCATTTCTTATGGGAACTTCATGAACAAAGACTTTGATGGCTTTTTTGAGAAATTATTACGAGGGAGGGAAAGAGCAAGAGAGAGAGAGAATGACTGAGGGAGGCACAGGCAGACAGAGCAGGTAGAGGAGGTATATTGAAGCTTTGATTAAATCTTTATGGACCTTTCATTTGTTTGAAAAATTGATTTTCCTTTGATTTTGTGTAGCTCACATCTATGTGGAACAACGTAATCAATAATTTAATACCCTACTGTACCTGTCAGGTTTAAAACCATCAATAGTACGTTTATCAGAGTTGAGAGCTTGAGGAAAAAGGTGCTTGGGATTCTTTTTTATTTGTATTTTAAAATATAATCTCAAACTATACCGCATAGAAGTACCATAATTGTACCTAAAGTACCTTAACAGATAGGCTTACATTTCTCACATTTCCAAATTGAGAGTTTAAGTTGTTTTCCAATAGATTTTCCTTATCCTTGAAGCTCATACACAGCCATAGTAAACTGTATGGTGGAATACTATGCTGTTAAAAAAGGGACTGTCGACTCAACTTGAAACACGTTTCCCTTTCTGTGGCTGCATAAGAGGCCTAGTGTCTTCCATCCTGTTTTCTAGCATGAGCACATTCAGAAATAGACAGACATAATCACAAAAACATTTGGTTTCGTAGAAAGAAACAAGTGTCCAGTCAAAACAGCACATGACCCTTCTGAAGCTGTCGGCAGCCTGAAAACAATATGCTCTTGTTGAGCTTGTTTCCCATTCTCTCCAACCGTTGCTCAACACTTTCAGTTAAGGTTCAAATCAAGGCCCCCTTCAACATAAATTGGCTTTCTAACAAAAATGTTGTCTCTCAAACATGCATACTTCCAGTGCCTCTTTTAACATGCATTCATGAAGAGAGGGAAAATCACAGACGTTACACACAGGGCCTCACAGCACACACTTACAAACAGAAACAGACATATACACAGGGATCACAGGAGGTTGGTGGCACCTTAATTGGGTGGAACGGACTCGCAGTATTGACTGTTGACTGGAGCGGAATAGCTGGAATGGTATCAAATACATCAAACACATGGTTTCCAGGTGTTTGATGCAATTCCACTTGCTCCGTTCCGGACATTATTAGGAGCCGTTATCCCCTCAACAGCCTCCGGTGACAGGGAAAGTAGCACGTCACACTCTTACAAATATACACTAGTGTCCAAAACATTAGGAACACCTGTTCTTTCCATGACATTGACTGACCAGGTAAATCCAGGTGAAAGCTATGATCCCTTATTGATGTCAATTGTTAAATCCACTTCAATCAGTGTAGATCATGGGGAGGAGACAGGTTAGAGAAGGATTTTTATGCCTTGAGACAATTGAGACATGGATTGTGTATGTGTGCCATTCAGAGGGTGAATGGGACAAAAGATTTAAGTGCCTTTGAACGGGGTATGGTAGTAGGCGCCAGGTGCACCGATTTGTGTGTGTCAAGAACTGCACTGCTACTGGGTTTATCAAGCTCAACAGTTTCCCTTGTGGATCAAGAATGGTCCACCACCCAATGGACATCCAGCCAACGTGACACAACTGGAAAGCATTGGAGTCAACATGGGCCAGCATCCCTGTGGAACGCTTTCGACAACTTGTAGAATCCACGGCTGACAAACTGAGGCTGTTCTGAGGGCAAAAGGGGGTGCAACTCAATATTATGAAGGTGTTCCTAATGTTTTGAACCCTCAGTGTACACAGGGCTAGCATAGCAGCACACACTCAAACATACACACACAGCAGTATTTACTCAGTAAACAGGGACAAGTGACCTCTCCAGACCTGTTGTGAGCTGACAGAGATCACATATTACGAGCACTTCACAGTTATTTTGCAGTCCAGCTGTCACACCGTTGCCTTTGAGGGGGTCGTTTAAAATCAGAAAGAAACACTCAATAGTGTTGGACATGACTGGTAAACAATGAATCTAGCTGATAACATTGACTTGAAAAATAACTGACTCTGGCAACACTGAATGGGATAAACACAGCCATTCAGATGAATGCCAGGGACCTCAGTCTGGAAATAGATCCAATATTACCTCCTGCTGTAAAATGAAGTGTCTCCTCTGGTTTGACATTCATTTCCATTCCAGGGCTGTATGTGACTGTACTTGGCAGATGCTGATGGCCTAGTCCCCTCTGATACCGCCATAACACAGTCACCCACATGTATTTCACCTCAGTAATTTCCTGAGTCTGTTGAGTGCGCGCTCATGTATATGGTACCTGATGAATGGGGTGACAAATGGTGACTATTTGCAATGCCCTTTCCCTTCTATGGTTGCATTTGCACTCGACCGTAGGTCACTGTGAATTTGATGGGCCAAGCCATTTCTGACCCGGGGAAAGCACATATTTGCATACAAAGAGTTTTGCTGGAACAACTGAACGGAGCGTAATTCAACTGCAAAGCCAGAGCAGCAAAAAACTCTGCTGACAGCCCATGCTGTCATCCTCAGGGACAAGGTAATAAACTAGAGCTGTTTCTCCAGATTGCAACACCTCTGACGCTTTTTTTCAACAAATAAATAAACAATAATAATCAGGTAGCGAGCGAGCAGGAAATAAGGCTCCCACAAACTATTTACAAAAATCAAAACACAAGATCAGACTATGCACGGCCACTCACATTAGAAAGGAGCAACAGCAAATTTTTCAGTGAAAGGGGTTTTGTTATCGTTAGGACCAGTGGGACAAATGAGAGGCACGCATGAAAGAAGCTGTGTCTGATGCATCTTTATCAGCCCAGCCTGGCTGGCTGCACCACACACACACACACACGTACAAGCACACACACGGCTCCACCATGCACCAGCACCACCTCACCCCATATAAACAGTAGGCTCCGCTCTGCTGGAATCCAATGCAACACAAAGAGAACATAATGTCATACCTCAGGTGACCAAACAAACATACCCAGGGAATTCAATAAGAAAACAACTGTTCAAGTCTGCCACCGCCACAGTAGCTATCTTATATGTCCAGAACAGAACTACAGGTGAGGCGGAAGACAAGCTTATCACAAACAGCCCAGTGATGTTGGTTTAACGACAGGAGACGATGTACTGCTATCTCTGGCAGAGGGCAATTATCCGCCTAAATGTCAAGCTTTTAAAACCCAATTGAAGGTGAAGGGAAAAAAATACTTTTATGTCTTGCCAGAATAAACATGTTTTTTTAAAGAGGTTTGATCTTTTATTCATTTTCATTTTCATTTATTTATCCAGGATAGTTCACTCAGTAACAAGTGACACTGTTTACCTGGAGTCCCAGGAGCCATATTATTATTTCTACAGTACTGCCTGATCCACTGGAGTGGTTAGATATAAACTCATTGGTGTATAAGACAGGACACGGTTCATTGGCTCATTGGTCGGTGTCTCAGACGGTTCACAGAGGACAGCCACTGGCTCGTCATGATACTATCCCCAAACACCTCTGAGAGAATGGAGGAAAATGTCAGGGAACATTCTTCATAATGTTAAGCCACACTTACGGTCACCACCCAATCACCCTACATTTTTCCAAGAGGAGCCGTTTGCTCTAAAGAGAGTAGTGCTTGGGGACTTGGGGAAACACACAATAGTGCTTGTGGGACTTTGAATGGGGAAAAAGGTTAGAGCCCCATGCTCCCTTAGCTCTGCTAATCTGATGGTTCCTGCATGTGCCCGCTGCTGTGGCCTCAAAACTTCCACCGGAGAGGACCTGTCAATACCATGAGGCCGGCCTGCAGAGTGATGTCCGCGGGGGACCCATGGTGTTTGTGTGTGGGGCTGCTAATTATCGAACAGAGGCCCCACCCCCACCACCACTACAACCGCTATTTGCGACTTTAGATAATTTGATTTGATTTCCCTTTGTCCCCAACACAAAGGACACAATGGCCCTTTCTGGTCCCCAGTGTGTCATACTGTATGTAGATCACTGGGTTTACACTGGATTCCTGGCTGGGTCACTTCAAGGTGGTAGAGACTACATAGGACGAGTCCCCACACGTCAAATCAAATCAAATCAAAGTTTATTTGTCACGTGCGCCGAATACAACAGTGCGCCGAATACCTTACAGTGAAATGCTTACTTACAGGCTCTAACCAATAGTGCGAGAAAAAAAAGGTATGTGTGTGTGTGTGTGTATAGGTAAGTAAAGAAATAAAACAACAGTAAAAAGACATTTGAAAATAAGAGTAGCAAGGCTATATACAGACACCGGTTAGTCAGGCTTATTGAGGTAGTATGTACATGTAGGTATGGTTAAAGTGACTATGCATATATGATGAACAGAGAGTTGCTGTAGCGTATAAAGAGAGGTTGGCGGGTGGTGGGACATGTACATGAATGTATAGTTAAAGCGACTATGCATATAAGATAAACAGAGAGTTGCGGGGGGGGTGGGGCACACAATGCAAATAGTCAGAGTAACCATTTGGTTACCTGTTCAGGAGTCTTATGGCTTGGGGGTAAAAACTGTTGAGAAGCCTTTTTGTCCTAGACTTGGCACTCCGGTACTGCTTGCCATGCGGTAGTAGAGAGAACAGTCTATGACTGGGGTGGCTGGGGTCTTTGACAATTTTCAGGGCCTTCCTCTGACACCGCCTGGTGTAGAGGTCCTGGATGACAGGCAGCTTTGCCCCAGTGATGTACTGGGACGTACGCACTACCCTCTGAAGTGCCTTGCGGTCGGAGGCCGAGCAATTGCCGTACCAGGCAGTGATGCAACCGGTCAGGATGCTCTCGATGTTGCAGCTGTAGAACCTTTTGAGGATCTCAGGATCCATGCCAAATCTTTTTAGTTTCCTGAGGGGGAATAAGCTTTGTCGTGCCCTCTTCACGACTGTCTTGGTGTGTTTGGACCATTCTAATTTGTTGTTGATGTGGACACCAAGGAATTTGAAGCTCTCAACCTCCTCCACTACAGCCTCGTCGATGAGAATGGGGACGTGCTCGGTGTTCCTTTTCCTGTAGTCCACAAACATCTCCTTAGTCTTGGTTACGTTGAGGGATAGGTTGTTATTCTGGCACCACCCGGCCAGGTCTCTGACCTCCTCCCTATAGGCTGTCTCGTCGTTGTCGGTGATCAGGCCTAACACTGTTGTGTCGTCAGCAAACTTAATGATGGTGTTGGAGTCGTGCCTGGCCATGCAGTCGTTGGTGAACAGGGAGTACAGGAGGGGACTGAGCACGCACCCCTGGGGAGCTCCAGTGTTGAGGATCAGCGTGGCAGATGTGTTGCTACCTACCCTCACCCCCTGGGGGCGGCCCGTCAGGAAGTCCAGGATCCAGTTGCAGAGGGAGGTGTTTAGTCCCAGGTTCCTTAGCTTAGTGATGAGCTTTGAGGGTACTATGGTGTTGAACGCTGAGCTGCAGTCAATGAATAGCATTCTCACATAGGTGTTCCTTTTGTCCAGGTGGGAAAGGGCAGTGTGGAGTGCAATAGAGACTGCATCATCTGTGGATCTGTTTGGGCAGTATGGAAATTGGAGTGGGTCTAGGGTTTCTGGGATAATGGTGTTGATGTGAGCCATTACCAGCCTTTCAAAGCACTTCATGGCTACGGACGTGAGTGCTACGGGTCTGTAGTCATTTAGGCAGTTGGTCAGCACATGCCAGAAGCACACGCCCTGGTAATCCATCTGGCCCCGCAGCCTTGAGAATGTTGACCTGTTTAAAGGTCTTACTCACTGTGTCCTTTGTGTCCTTTTACTTACTCACGTCGGCTACGGAGAGTGTGATCACACAGTCGTCTGGAACAGCTGATGCTCTCATGCATGCCTCAGTGTTGCTTGCCTCGAAGCGAGCATAGAAGTGATTTAGCTTGTGTGGTAGGCTCGTGTCACTGGGCAGCTCGCGGCTGTGCTTCCCTTTGTAGTCTGTAATAGTTTGCAAGCCCTGCCACATCCGACGAGCGTCGGAGCCGGTGTAGTATGATTCAATCTTAGCCCTGTATTGACGCTTTGCCTGTTTGATGGTTCGTCGCAGGGCATTGAGGGATTTCTTGTAAGCTTCCGGGTTACAGTCCCGCACCTTGTAAGCGGCAGCTCTACCCTTTAGCTCAGTGCGAATGTTGCCCGTAATCCATGGCTTCTGGTTGGGGTATGTACGTACAGTCACTGTGGGGACGATGTCCTCAATGCACTTATTTATAAAGCCAGTGACTGATGTGGTGTATTCCTCAATGTCATCGGAAGAATCCCGGAACATGTTCCAGTCTGTGATAGCAAAACAGTCCTGTAGTTTAGCATCTGCTTCATCTGACCATTTTTACGTGGTATTGCTAGTTTGGTTTACATGTGGTTGCTGGTTGAGAGTGACAGCGTGGTGAGCGGTATCTATTTTTTCTATTATAGTATACAATTAAAGCTGCAATATTCAACCTTTTGGGTGACTTGAACAAATTCGCATAGAAATGTGAGTTATAGATCTGTCATTCTCATTGAAAGTAAATTTAAGAAGTGGTAGATCTGTTCTTTGTGCGCTATTTCTATGCTTCCTGTTCTTAAGTTTAGTTTTTGTGTGTTTTACTTTCGGTTTTGTACACCTGCTTCAAACAGCTCAAAATATAATATTAAACTATTACAAGTCAGGAAATGGCAGAACAATTTCTGCATATTGCACCATTAAGGAAAATGCATGCTTGGATGTAGAGTTAGCAAGCGGTCCTGAATATTCTCTGAAATTTATCAGCCATGACTAACCTGGGGGAAAAAACTGTGGAAAACATCAAAAACTTGATTCTTTGATCATTCAGAACAACTGTTCTTCTATTTCTGATTTCAACAACATGAAAACCAACCATACATTCTAAGGAGAGTCTTGACAGAGAAGGCGACAGTGTGTCTCTCCTTCTGTCTAGTGCTCGCAGTATGTGGTGGCCATATTAGCGTCGTTGCCCTATAAATGTGACACAGCCACAGCCTATTAACACACGTCTCTGTGGCTATATCGTTACAGCCCTGGCCAGACTTAGTGTCCCACTGGCCCGACAGATTGATGTGAATGAGTTTAGGAAGCTCCAGACACAGTGGCTCTAAATCTTGGCTGAGGTCAGGTGGTGGAACAGAACACGTCACAGGCCGCGCTGAATTGAGGCAGCGCTGGATAGACAGATGTCCCGTCGGTGAAAACTCACTGCAGGAAGGAATGCATGAAATGGATCTGTTTACAGACCTCTAAAACGGCCCACACCCCGCGCTCACAGAAATGAATTACTCTCCCTTTGTCCTTCCACATAATCAGTTAACGTGCACACACAGACACACAGACACACTGATAAATAAGGCATGCAAAATAATTCAGATGCTTAGATAACATAGCATAACCATGCCCTTGCCTGGTATTTAGTATGCACATTCTTTGACTGCTCCCTCTGAATCAGAGTTACATATTTTGTTGTGAAAGTAAAGCCCCTTTCCCATGGTGGGCTCCATAAAAACAGCACCATGTTAAATAGAGAAGTCACATTGAATCAGGAAGCTCTGCCTGCCTGTACAGAAACACTTTTCTCTCTCTGTCTCTCCCTCTCTGTACACAACAAGGTCTGCTGCAATTAGCATGGCCGTCTCCCCAGTCTAAATATCCAGGCAGCAGTACTGTAACCCTGCCAGAGCAGAGCAACAGAGAGAGAGAGAGAAAGCGAGAGAGAGTGAAAGAGAGAGAGAAAGAGAGAGAGAGAGAGAGAGAGAGAGAGAGAGAGAGAGAGAGAGAGAGAGAGAACTCCTCCGCAGTCTCAAGGAATGTGAGGCATTTCCTTTAATGTGCTTTGGCCTTGCTGGGTCAGAGGAACTAACCAAAGCTCCCCTTGCCTCGCCTCGCCTGCCTCACACGAGCAGAGCAGAGTGATTCAGAACAAAACTTCCTGTTTAACTGTCCCCAAAATAAATATGGCTTAACTGAAATCCCTACTTTTCATTCCTTCTATCTCTCTCTCTTTCTCTTCTTTATCTCTTTCACTCTCTGTCTCTCTTTCTCTTTCTCCCATTCGTAAGTTCAAATGCACATTTTTCTTACTGTACCTCTCTAGTGCTGGTTTCTGAAATAACACAGCCATAGGAGTTGGCAAGACAGCACAAACAGATGTGGGACCAATCTATCCATCTAGCTACTCCCTGCCTACCTGGCTGCCTGGCTGCAGGTTGGGTCACACGCTCTGCTCGCTCCTCTCCCAGAACATTCCAGCAGAGTGTTCCTGCTGAGAGCTGAGAGTCTGTAATGATAGTTCTGTCATCAGATCCTCAGGAGAGTACATCATTAAACTTGATCAGGACACAGCCACATAACAGCCCCGTTCAGAGGCCAGAGATCACTGATGCTGGTCAAAGACATACTGTAGCAAGTACCCAGTCTGTCAGTTACAGATAAGAATAGGCACGCTGAACGATCGTTAGTGAGAAATGTTCTCCTCTTGATCGTCCCCTTTTTCACATTCCCAACACAACTAAGTCTAATGGTTATATAAGTTCTATGTACTGTAAGCAGTCTTCAATATGGCAAAAATACTGTGGTCTCTTTACGCAAATACCTGTGACAAAGAATGTGACAGCTGTCAGTTTGTTCTATTACTACACAATTTTGGTCAGATATTTGTGCAGCATAAACCCACAACGGTCTTTAAAGATCAGTTAAACGTTAACTTGTCAAGCAACTGGTGCCTGGCTTTGAGCAACTCCAACTTAGGACCTTGATTGGTGTGTCTCAACACAACAGCCACTTGGGACTAAATCATTTCCTTAAACACTGAGTGAGCAAAGTCACTTTAAGCCAGCACTCCCAACGTGTTGGAGGAAACACTGTTCAACAGATGGCTGAGTCAGCTTACCCGTCCCACCACAAGGAGTCGCTAGAGCACGATAAGCCAAGGAAAGCCCCCCCAGCCAACTGTGACACACTGTGGGATCGAACCCCAGGCTGTACTAGCGCCTCAGCATCACGATGCAATGCCTTAGATCGCTGCGCCACTCGGGAGGCTACCTCAAGCCTCCTTAACAGGTTACGATGCGACCAAGAAATACCGTTTTTTAAGCTAAAAATATCTCTAAAGGCTTGAAAGGTCAACATGCCTTTCCACTTTTATTGAAGATTGATTTTCTGTAGTAGGAGCAGGCGTGGACAGAGCGAGAGCATTATCAATCTCCTGTTGACCTTTCAGGAGACCTTTGTCTCTGTGTTAGAGAGTTTATTAAAGGCTGTTAGAGCAGAATGCATCATCAGCGGTCATTCGGCCAATCAGAATGCCCTATTAGGGGTCATTTAGCCTATCAGAACACACCATGAGAGCTCATTCAACCTATTAGAACACACCAGCTGTACAGATCAATCTATCAGAAAACACCGGCCGTATGGGTCCAACCTATCAGAGCACACCGACCGGGCATACAGATCCAGTTAATCCCAACCCACCTTCAGAGGTCATCAGACCTATCACAACCCACCTTCAGAGGTCATCAGACCTATCACAACCCACATTCAGAGGACATCAGACCTATCACAACCCACATTCAGAGGTCATCAGACCTATCACAACCCACCATCAGAGGACATCAGACCTATCACAACCCACCTTCAGAGGACATCAGACCTATCACAACCCACCTTCAGAGGACATCAGACCTATCACAACCCACCTTCAGAGGTCATCAGACCTATCACAACCCACCTTCAGAGGACATCAGACCTATCACAACCCACCGTGAGAGGTCATCAGACCTATCACAACCCACCGTGAGAGGTCATCAGACCTATCACAACCCACATTCAGAGGTCATCAGACCTATCACAACCCACCATCAGAGGTCATCAGACCTATCACAACCCACCTTCAGAGGTCAACAGACCTATCACAACCCACATTCAGAGGTCAACAGACCTATCACAACCCACCTTCAGAGGACATCAGACCTATCACAACCCACCTACAGAGGTCATCAGACCTATCACAACCCACCATCAGAGGTCATCAGACCTATCACAACCCACCTTCAGAGGTCATCAGACCTATCACAACCCACCATCAGAGGTCATTAGACCTATCACAACCCACATTCAGAGGTCATCAGACCTATCACAACCCACCATCAGAGGTCATCAGACCTATCACAACCCACCTTCAGAGGTCAACAGACCTATCACAACCCACCTTCAGAGGTCAACAGACCTATCACAACCCACCTTCAGAGGACATCAGACCTATCACAACCCACCTTCAGAGGTCAACAGACCTATCACAACCCACATTCAGAGGTCAACAGACCTATCACAACCCACCTTCAGAGGACATCAGACCTATCACAACCCACCTACAGAGGTCATCAGACCTATCACAACCCACCATCAGAGGTCATCAGACCTATCACAACCCACCTTCAGAGGTCATCAGACCTATCACAACCCACCATCAGAGGTCATTAGACCTATCACAACCCACATTCAGAGGTCATCAGACCTATCACAACCCACCATCAGAGGTCATCAGACCTATCACAACCCACCTTCAGAGGTCAACAGACCTATCACAACCCACCTTCAGAGGTCAACAGACCTATCACAACCCACCTTCAGAGGACATCAGACCTATCACAACCCACCTACAGAGGTCATCAGACCTATCACAACCCACATTCAGAGGTCATCAGACCTATCACAACCCACCTTCAGAGGTCAACAGACCTATCACAACCCACATTCAGAGGTCATTAGACCTATCACAACCCACCTTCAGAGGTCATCAGACCTATCACAACCCACCAGGAGTGGAGATATACCGCACAGATTATTTTTGATTTATCTGTTCAATGAACTCAGGACAACATGCATACTTTACATTCCTGCCATATTATACATATGTGCAGAGATACTTTTTTTACATCAGTCAGATTGGTTATCTTTTACAAGGACATAGCTGCTATTGTGTGCACCCAGAAGGCTTTGATCGTATTCAAGGCAGACCACATTGCATCGGATTGCGAAATCTTAGGGTTAGCTGATATGATAAAACACCTAGGACTTCTGAGGTCAGGCAGGTAACTGTAATGTAGTCCGCCTAGAACGCAGCCATTGTATATTCAAGCATCATGGTAATAGTACACTATACAGTGCATTCGGAAAGTATTCAGACCTATTCTCCTTTTCCACATTTTGTTACATTACAGCCATAATCTAAATTAGACTATATATGTTTTTCTCCTCATCAATCTACACACAATACCCCATAATGACAAAGCAAACACTTTTTTTTTAGCATTTTTTGCAAATGTATTTTAAAAAAACAACAGCAATACCTTATTTACATAAGTATTCAGGCCCTTTGCTATGAGACTCAAAATTGAGCTCAGGTCCATCCTGTTTCCATTGATCATCCTTGAGATGTTTCTACAACTTGATTGGAGTCCACCTGTGGTAAACTAAATTGATTGGACATGATTTGGAAAGGCATACACCTGTATATATAAGGTCCCACAGTTGACAGTGCATGCCAGAGCAAAAACCAAGCCATGAGGTCGAAGGAATTGTCCGTAGAGCTCCGAGACAGGATTGTGTCGAGGCACAGATCTGGGGAAGGGTAATAAAGCATTTCTGCAGCATTAAAGGTTCCCAAGAACACAGTGGCCTCCATCATTTTTAAATATAAGAAGTTGGAAACCTCCAAAACTCTTCTTAGAGCTTGCCACACGGCAAAATCATTCGCAAGGAGATTCCTGCAAAAATATTATTTGAAGGTTAAGGGCAACCTTCCAGAAGGGCAACCATCTTTGCAGCACTTCACCTATCAGGCCTTTATGGTAGAGTGGCCAGACGGAGATACTCCACAGTAAAAGGCACGACAGCCTGCTTGGAGTTTGCCAAAAGGCACCTAAAGGATTCTTAGACCATGAGAAACAAGATTCTCTGGTCTGATGAAACCAAGATTGAACTATTTGGACTGAATGCCAAGCGTCACGTCTGGAAGAAACCTGGCACCCATCCCCACGGTGAAGCATGGTGGTAGCAGCATAATGCTGTGGGGATGTTTTCAGCGGCAGGGACTGGGAGACTAGTCAGGATCGAGGGAAAGATGAACAAAGCAAAGTACAGAGAGATCCTTGATCAAAACCTGCTCCAGAGCACTTAGCACCTCAGACTGGGGCAAAGGTTCACCTTCCATCAGGACAACATCTCTAAGCACACAGCCAAGACAACGCAGGAGTGGCTTCGGGACAAGTCTCTGAATGTCCTTGAGTGGCCCAGCCAGAGCCCGTACTTGAACCCGATCTAACATCTATGGAGAGACCTGAAAATAGCTGTGCAGCAACGCTCCTCATCCAACCTGACAGAGCTTGAGAGGATATGCAGAGAAGAATGGGAGAAACTCCCCAAATACAGGTGTGCCAAGCTTGTAGCATAACACCCAAGAAGACTCGAGACTGTATTCGCTGCCAACGGTGCTTCAACAAAGTACTGAGTAAAGGGGCCGAATACTTCTGTAAATGTGATATTTCCGGGGGTTTTTATATACATTTGCAAAAATTTCAAAAAAGCGTTTTTTTGCTTTGTCATTATGGGGTATTGTTCGTAGATTGATGAGGGAAAAAACACTATTTAATCAATTTTAGAATAAGGCTGAAATCAAACAAAATATGGAAAAAGTCAAGTGGTCTGAACACTTTCCAAATGCACTCTATATACAAAAGTATACTGCTCAAAAAAATAAAGGGAACACTTAAACAACACATCCTAGATCTGAATGATAAGAAATAATCTTATTAAATACTTTTTTCTTTACATAGTTGAATGTGCTGACAACAAAATCATACAAAAATAATCAATGGAAATCCAATTTATCAACCCATGGAGGTCTGGATTTGGAGTCACACTCAAAATTAAAGTGGAAAACCACACTACAGGCTGATCCAACTTTGATGTAATGTCCTTAAAACAAGTCAAAATGAGGCTCAGTAGTGTGTGTGGCCTCCACGTGCCTGTATGACCTCCCTACAACGCCTGGGCATGCTCCTGATGAGGTGGCGGATGGTCTCCTGAGGCATCTCCTCCCAGACCTGGACTAAAGCATCCGCCAACTCCTGGACAGTCTGTGGTGCAACGTGGCGTTGGTGGATGGAGCGAGACATGATGTCCCAGATGTGCTCAATTGGATTTAGGTCTGGGGAACGGGCGGGCCAGTCCATAGCATCAATGCCTTCCTCTTGCAGGAACTGCTGACACACTCCAGCCACATGAGGTCTAGCATTGTCTTGCATTAGGAGGAACCCAGGGCCAACCGCACCAGCATATGGTCTCACAAGGGGTCTGAGGATCTCATCTCGGTACCTAATGGCAGTCAGGCTACCTCTGGCGAGCACATGGAGGGCTGTGCGGCCCCCCAAAGAAATGCCACCCCACACCATGACTGACCCACCGCCAAACCGGTCATGCTGGAGGATGTTGCAGGCAGCAGAACGTTCTCCACGGCGTCTCCAGACTCTGTCACGTCTGTCACATGTGCTCAGTGGGAACCTGCTTTCATCTGTGAAGAGCACAGGGCGCCAGTGGCGAATTTGCCAATCTTGGTGTTCTCTGGCAAATGCCAAACGACCTGCACGGTGTTGGGCTGTAAGCACAACCCCCACCTGTGGACGTCGGGCCCTCATACCACCCTCATGGAGTCTGTTTCTGACCGTTTGAGCAGACACATGCACATTTGTGGCCTGCTGGAGGTCATTTTGCAGGGCTCTGGCAGTGCTTCTCCTGCTCCTCCTTGCACAAAGGCGGAGGTAGCGGTCCTGCTGCTGGGTTGTTGCCCTCCTATGGCCTCTCCTGATGTACTGGCCTGTCTCCTGGTAGCGCCTCCATGCTCTGGACACTACGCTGACAGACACTGCAAATCTTCTTGCCACAGCTCGCATTGATGTGCCATCCTGGATGAGCTGCACTACCTGAGTCACTTGTGTGGGTTGTAGACTCTGTCTCATGCTACCACTAGAGTGAAAGCACTGCCAGCATTCAAATGTGACCAAAACATCAGCCAGGAAGCATAGGAACTGAGAAGTGGTCTGTGGTCCCCACCTGCAGAACCACTCCTTTATTGGGGGTGTCTTGCTAATTGCCTATAATTTCCACCTGTTGTCTATTCCATTTGCACAACAGCATGTGAAATTTATTGTCAATCAGTGTTGCTTCCTAAGTGGACAGTTTGATTTCACAGAAGTGTGATTGACTTGGAGTTACATTGTGTTGTTTAAGTGTTCCCTTTTTTTTGGAGCAGTGTATATGGACACCCCTGAAAATGTGTGGATTCGCCTATTTCAGCCACAATTGATTGCTGACAGGTATATAAATCGAGCACACAGCCATGCAATCTCCATACACAAACAATGGCAGTAGAATGGCCTTACTGAAGGGCACAGTGACTTTCAACGTGGCACCGTCATAGGTTACCATCTTTCCAACAAGGCCCTGCTAGAGCTGCACCGGTCAACTGTAAGTGCTGTGGAAAGTGGTGGAAACGTCTAAAAGCAACAACGGCTCAGCCGCGAAGTGGTAGGCCACACAGCCTCACAGAACGGGACAGCTGAAGCACATAGCGTGTAAAGATCTTTTGTCTTCAGTTGCAACACTCACTACCGAGTTACAAACTGCCTCTGGAAGCAATGTCAGCACAAGAACGGCTCGTCAGGAGCTTCATGAAATGGGTTTCCATGGCTGTGCAGCCGCACACAAGCCTAAGATAACCATGAGCAATGCCAAGCATCGGCCTGAGTGGAGTAAAACATATTTTCTGGAGTGATGAATCACGCTTTACCATATGTCAGTCCGATGGACGAATCAGAGTTTGGCGGATGCCAGGAGAACACTACCTGTCCCAATGCATAATGCCAACTGTAAAGTTTGGTGGAGAAGGAATTATGGTCTGAGGCTGTTTTTCATGGTTCGGGCTAGGCCCCTTAGTTCCAGTAAAGGGAAATCTTAACGCTACAGCATACAAAGACATTCTAGATGATTCTGTGCTTCCAACTTTGTGGCAAGAGTTTGGCGAAAGCCCTTTCCTGTTTCAGCATAACAATGCCCCTGTGCACAAAGGGAGGTCCTTACAGAAATGTTTTGTTGAGATCTGTGTGGAAGAACTTGACTTGCCTGTACAGAGCCCTGACCTCAACCCCATTGACCACCTTTGGGATGAATTGGAACGCCGACTGCGAGCCAGACTTAATCACACAACATCAGTGCCCGACCTCACTAATGCTATTGTGGCTGAATGGAAGCAAGTCCCCGCAGCAATATTCCAACATCTAGTGGAAAGCCTTCCCAGAAGAGTGGAGGCTGTTATAGCAGCAAAGGGGGGACCAACTCCATATTTATGCCCATGATTTTGGAATAAGATGTTTGATGAGCAGCTGTCCACATACATTTGGTCATGTGGTGTATGATTTTCAGAAAAAGAGGAAATGGCATGATGACATAGGAGCCTCATCTTTCTCACCCTCGTATTTGTCAGGGAGTTAAGGACTGCGTCCCAAATGACACTGCCTTCGCTATATAGTACACCATTTTTTTTTTACCAGAGCCCAATTGGCCCTGGTCAAAAGTAGTGCTCTATAAGGGGAATAGGGTGCCACTTGGGACGCAAAAACGATGTCTGCCTTCATTGCACAAAAAACAAAACCAGGCTCATTGGTATGCTGAGAAATATCAGTAATACCTGTGATGTTGTTGAGTATGATAATCCCAGTCTTTACTCATGGTAATCTCTCAGTCTGTGGTTATGGCAGCAAAAAGCCCAGTCTACACACACACCATGGATCTCCTGGGCCAACACAGAGAGCAGACACACACATAGACAGGACCCAGACCTCCAATGATAAAAACACCATCCACCAGCCATAACAAAACTGAACCAGCCAGACAGGACACAACAACTACACAAAGCCACAGTTAGTTACATGGTAAAGTCAGTGACAGAAAACACCACAGCTAAACAGTGACAGGCTATATGACAGGCAGGCCTTAAAACAGAACACATCACAACAACAGCTCCTCTATGTACTAAAGTTATACTCCATAGATCTTCACGGTGGAGAGGGAACCTGTGCTTTTCAAAGGGAGAGCCACCACAGCACAGCAGCAGTAGACTGAAGGTACACCTGCCACAACAAAACAACAAGGGCCATCGTCCCCGTTGCTAGGACTGTTGGTTGCCATAACAAGCCTATATTTTGGTGCTTTAATTGGCCATCTGCTGCCAGAGAACTGTAAACACACCGGCAGACACAAAGATACAGCCTGGGTATCCATGGGGGACTGCAGTCCTAGTTCCGCTACATTTGCATTCTGATAGGCCTATTAGAATCCTGTGTTTATTTGTTTGTTTTTTTGAATATCTCAGAAGAGAACCTGTCACAGAAACACATCCGACTAAACAAACAGGACACCTCACTCAAAAAAGAAAAGGATGGAAAAAAGAGGCAGCAAAAGAGCAGATAAATATATGACAAAATTGTGTGGCGCCAGGGATTTCCGTGTTGTTATTCAAAGTGCAGTACTCTGTAAAATCATTTTAAATATGCTGGGGGAACAACAGAAAAGGATGAATCTGAAAACAAAGCATGGGAACATTACAAAGAAAGAGTGGCATTTGCTCACTGCATAATGACTCAGTGACAGAAATGTAATCAGTTTGGAGGCTGCTTACCACCCTCAAAAACGAAGCTGGGAATTGATCATTTAGCTTGATTTATGTCTGAGTATTTATGAATAACAACGAAGCACAAAACAATTAGCTGAGTTAATTTCTGCTAATTTCTGCTAATAATAAATCCTATAAGCCTGGCAGAGACATATGGGATCTATACATAATATCCAGAAAATCACTACACAAAAGGTGCTGGCCCCACAGGAGAACCCTTTGAAGAAGGGTGCTACCTGGAACCAAAAAGAGTTCTACCTGGAACTAAAAAGGGGGACAACCGAAGAACCCTTTTGGAACCCTTTTTTCTAAGAGTGTATGAAAACTGTACAGTACGAGTCCGATCAGAATTCTAAGTACCCATTCACTTCGATCTATTCAAAGTCATAGCATCTAACAAAGTGTCCATCCAGGTGGTAGCTAACAGTAGACGACATGCACAAATAAGACCGCATGAAAAACACCTTGTGTACGTGTGGCTTGATACCTGAGACATGACCATGCATGCACTACTCTCCCCGGTCTTTTGAACAGCGTCATGCAAGCGAGAGAGAATGAGGTGTTGTGTCGGGATGTGTTCCCCTCTGGGAATAATGTTCCACCATTCATTTGAAAAGGTATCATCAGCAAAACAGCATTGATGATGGCTCACTGACACGTCACCTTGGCATACCAAGTGTTTTCATTAATTTCTAGGCACATTTTAACATAGCATATAGGCCATTTAGCGACGTTCAATAGTGATTGTATATATTTCCACATGGGTGGCCCCAGCAAGAATGGAATCCATGACTCTGGCGTTGCCAGCACCATGCTCTACCAACTGAGCCATACAGGACCAAGAAGACCACCATTAATATTTAATTGTAAACATTCATTGATATGCATCATACCTTCAATCTTCCTCAGAGCGGTTTGGCATGCGTCCTGGCTGGGGAACTCAAAGGGGTTGTTGCAGGTCCGTATGCTGTCACACTCACACTTCCCATCAATGATGTTGCAGCCCGTGATCAGGTTCTCGTTGCACGGCTCAAATCCCAACAACTGGTCGTCGTCCCAGTTTTCGTCTGATCAGGAAGAAAGGTACATTGAGGGCAATGTCAACGTAAAATGACATCAAATCAAGGACATCAACTTTTTGTTTTATTATCTATGTTTGCCAGCATACAGTATACTGTACATAATCCATGATCAAGTAAACAATATAACATTTCATAAATGTCTCAATTCAAGATTTGTTTTCATGATGCCTCCAACAATCATAACTGAACATTGTTACCAGTACTCACACTATACCCCAAGAATGTACTGCAAATAAGAAACTATAAAGGTCAGTTACTGTATTTTGTCAACTCCTCAGCTGAAATATTGATCATTATGGTGTATGACAGTGGAAACATCGCAAATGGCACCCTACCCTTACAGATGTAGGATCTTAATTTGATCACCCTGTTGCAGGAGAACTTTCCTGCAATTTAAAACATTTAAGACTTGCAGTGTATTTGAGGTATAAAAAGGCATCTGAAGTTTGTAATTTCCACTTTGAAATTTCAGACATTATTTTCCCTAATGAACAATGTATCAACCCCCTTAATTAGAATCCACATAATAATTCACAATCCCTGCTGCTGCAGGATTATTTTCCTGCTGTAGCAAACTGGCTCAAATGAAGATCCTACATCTGTATACAGTGCACTACATTTGACTTGAGTCATTTGAGTCATAACGGCCCTGGTCAAAAGTAGCGCACTATATACAGTACCAGTCAAAAGTTTGGACACACCTACTCATTCCAGGGGTTTTCTTTATTTTTACTATTTTCTACAATGTAGAATAATAGTGAAGACATCAAAACTATGAAATAACACATATGGAATCTTGTAGTAACCAAAAAAGTGTTAAACAAATCAAAATCTATATTATATTTGAGATTCTTCAAAATAGCCACCCTTTGCCTTGATGACAGCTTTGCACACTCTTGGCATTCTCTCTCTCTCTCACCAGCTTCATGAGGTAGTCACCTGGAATGCAATTGTTAAAAGTTAATTGTGGAATTTCTTTCCTTCTTAATGCGTTTGACCCAATCAGTTGTGTTGTGACAAGGTAGGGGTGGTATACAGAAGATAGCCCTATTTGGTAAAAGACCAAGTCCATATTATTGCAAGAACAGCTCAAATAAGTAAAGAGAAATGACAGTCCATCATTACTTTAAGACATGAAGGTCAGTCAATACAGAACATTTTCAAGAACTTTGAATGTTTCTTCAAGCGCAGTCACAAAAACCATCAAGCGCTATGATGAAACTGGCTCACATGAGGACCGCCACAGGAAAGGAAGACGCAGAGTTACCTCTGCTGCAGAGGATAAGTTCATTAGAGTTACCAGCCTCAGAAATTGCAGCCCAAATAAATACTTCACAGAGTTCAAGTAACAAGACACATCTCAACAACAACTGTTCAGAGGAGACTGCGTGAATCAGGCCTTCATGGTCGAATTGCTGGAAAGAAACCACTAGTAAAGGACACCAATAAGAAGAAAAGACTTGCTTGGGCCAAGAAACACGACCAATGGAATCTGTCCTTTGGTCTGATGGGTCCAAATTTGAGATTTTTGGTTCCAACCCCCGTGTCTTTGTGAGACGGACAGTAGGTGAACGGATGATCTCCGCATGTGTGGTTCCCACCATGAAGCATGGAGGAGGAGGTGTGTTGGTGTTGGGGTGCTTTGCTGTTGACACTGTCAGTGATTTATTTAGAATTCAAGGCACACTTAACCAGCATGGCGTTTCACAGCATACTGCAGCGATATGCCATCCCATCTGGTTTGCGCTTAGTGGGACTATCATTTGTTTTTCAACAGGACAATGACCCAACACACCTCCAGGCAAAGGGTGGCTACTTTGAAGAATCTAAAATCTAAAATATATTTTGATTTGTTTAACACTTTTTTGGTTACAACATGATGTGGTATTTCATAGTTTGACATCTTCACTATTATTCTACAATGTAGAAAATAGTCAAAATAAATAAAAACCCTTGAATGAGGACAGTACTGTTTGAAGCTAGCTAGCTCACCACATTATGAAGTAATATTTGCAGTGCAAACATGCAGTACATTTGAGATAGGGCAGTGCTTTTTCTCCAGCTCCCTTCTTATTAGTGTGTGTGTGTGTGTGTGTGTGTGTGTGTGTGTGTGTGTGTGTGTGTACACCCATCAGGAACCAAATAGATTAGAGTGTTTTGGACTTTTGTGAAGTGTTGGCATGTGTTGGCATACAGTATGTTTTTCACGTCCATCTTTGGGCATAAAAGTGACATTGAGAGTGTGTGGGGAAATTTTTGAGTGTGTGTGTATACAGTCGTGGCCAAAAGTTTTGAGAATGACACAAATATTAATTTTCAGAAAGTCTGCTGCCTCAGTTTGTATTATGGCAATTTGCATATACTCCAGAATGTTATGAAGAGTGATCAGATGAATTGCAATTAATTGCAAAGTCCCTCTTTGCCATTCAAATGAACTGAATCCCCAAAAAACATTTCTACTGCATTTCAGCCCTGCCACAAAAGGTCCAGCTGACATCATGTCAGTGATTCTCTCGTTAACACAGGTGTGAGTGTTGACGAGGACAAGGCTGGAGATCACTCTGTCATGCTGATTGAGTTCGAATAACAGACTGGAAGCTTTAAAAGGAGGGTGGTGCTTGGAATCATTGTTCTTCCTCTGTCAACCATGGTTACCTGCAAGGAAACACATGCTGTCATCATTGCTTTGCACAAAAAGGGCTTCACAGGCAAGGATATTGCTGCCAGTAAGATTGCACCTAAATCAACCATTTATCGGATCATCAAGAACTTCAAGGAGAGCGGTTCAATTGTAGTGAAGAAGGCTTCAGGGCGCCGAAGAAAGTCCAGCAAGCGCCTAGACCATCTCCTAAAGTTGATTCAGCTGCGGGATCGGGGCACCACCAGTACAGAGCTTGCTCAGGAATGGCAGCAGGCAGGTGGGAGTGCATCTGCATGCACAGTGAGGCGAAGACTTTTGGAGGATGGCCTGGTGTCAAGAAGGGCAGCAAAGAAGCCACTTCTCTCCAGAAAAAACATCAGGGACAGACTGATATTCTGCAAAAGGTACAGGGATTGGACTGCTGAAGACGGGGGTAAAGTCATTTTCTCTGATGAATCCCCTTTCCGATTGTTTGGGGCATCTGGAAAAAAGCTTGTCCGGAGAAGACAAGGTGAGCGCTACCATCAGTCCTGTGTCATGCCAACAGTAAAGCATCTTGAGACCATTCATGTGTGGGGTTACTTCTCAGCCAAGGGAGTGGGTTCACTCACAATTTTGCCTAAGGACACAGCCATGAATAAAGAATGGTACCAACACATCCTCCGAGAGCAACTTCTCCCAACCATCCAGGAACAGTTTGGTGACGAGCAATGCCTTTTCCAGCATGATGGAGCACCTTGCCATAAGGCAAAAGTGATAACTAAGTGGCTCGGGGAACAAAACATCAATAGTTTGGGTCCATGGCCAGGAAACTCTTCAGACCTTAATCCCATTGAGAACTTGTGGTCAATCCTCAAAAGGCAGGTACGCAAACAAAAACCCACAAATTCTGACAAACTCCAAGCATTGATTGTGCAAGAATGGGCTGCCATCAGTCAGGATGTGGCCCAGAAGTTAATTGACAGCATGCCAGGGCGGATTGCAGAGGTCTTGAAAAAGAAGGGTCAACACTGCAAACATTGACTCTTTGCATCAACTTCATGTAATTGTCAATAAAAGCCTTTGACACTTATGAAATGCTTGTAATTATACTTCAGTATTCCATAGTAACATCTGACAAAAATATCTAAAGACACTGAAGCAGCAAACTTTGTGGAAATGAATATTTGTGTCATTCTCAAAACTTTTGGCCACGACTGTAGACAGACAGATACAGTAAAGTATGTGTATATTATTGTCGATAACTATGTGTCGGCTTTGCTGTGCCTTGCTTGACAATGTGATGTATAGGAAGCCCACTTCATCAAGTGCTTGTACAGCATGAGAACTTCAAGGCCACTGACTATAGTTATTGAAAAGAGCTCTGTGTTGTCTGTGAAATATATATGGTTCAAGGTCTGAGAACACAATGTACATGTGACTCATCACTATCTAAACATCTAGCACTAAAAATACAGCAGGAAGTACATTCCTTCATCACAACACTGCATGTGTACATAAAATATTTGGCCATGGATGCACAGGCGAGAATCAAAGAAAGGATTTGGTACTTTTGCCTTATGTCTGTTATCATGATATATACTACTGTATTCTTTTTTAAATGGAAGATGTAGAATCATAACTTCTCTTCCAAAATTCTGTAATAATTCATGAGGGCATTGCCTAACTCAAACATTCTTGGAAACCTATTGACATCAGTGCATGATTTATGTGGAAATTTGAGTTATGAAGCATTGCACACATTCTGTATCTCAAATTAGAATTTGGCCTCATGAGAGTTGTACAAGTTGGCTGAAACACCAAACCCAACACCAAAGCAATGCTAAAAGAAAACTGTTGAAGTTACAGCCCCATAGCATCTGAAATCCCTGTGATTTTGTATGAGGATAGCTCTGGTTCCCTGTGGTGGCACCTGATAGTTATTTTAGCAGGGGGCCCTGCCTGCATATAGGAGGAGGCAGCATTAGCTGGCATTGAAGGTACCTACACTGAACAAAAATATAAACTCAACATGCAACAATTTCAAAGATTGTACTGAGTTACAGTTCACATAAGGAAGTCAGTCAATTGAAATACATTCATTAGGCCCTAATCTATGGATTTCACATGACTGGGAATACAGATATGCATATGTTGGTCACAGATACCTTAAAAAAAATCATCTGAAAATCAGTCAGTATCTGGTGTGACTACCACTTGCCTCATGCAGCGCGACACATTTCCTTCACATAGAGTTAATAAGGCTGTTGATTGTGGCCTGTGGAATGTTGTCCCACTCCTCTTCAATGGCTGTGCAAAGTTGCTGGATATTGGCAGGAACTGGAACACACTGTCGACACGTCGATCCAGAGCATCCCAAACATGCTCAATGGGTGACATGTCTGGTAAGTATATAGGCCATGTAAGAACTGTACAATCTAAACCACTGTGAAATATATTTTCCATAACCAAAAATATTGTTGTTTCAGCTGTTTGAAACTGGTGTACAAAACCGAAAGTAAAACATGTAAAAACAAAACTGAAGAACGGGAATCACAGAGATCTAACGCTTCTTAGACTTGCTTTCAAGTAGAATGATAGATCTATAACTCACATTTCTAGGTGAAAGTTACATATTGCCACATTAATCAGCTTCTTGATATGCCACACCTGTCAGGTGGCTAGATTATTTTGGCAATGGAGAAACGCTCACTAACAGGGATGTAAACAAATTTGCGCAAAACATTTTATAGAAATAAGCTTGTTGTGCATATGGCTAATTTCTGGGATGTTTTATTTCAGCTCATGAAACTTGGGACCAACACTACATGTTGTGTTGATATTTTTGTTCAGTGTATTAATTTCTCAAGAGGAAAGACATTTCAAACGCTTAAAGGCCCAATGCAGCCATCTTTATCTCAATTTCAAATCATTTCTGGGTAAAAAGTACCTTACTGTAATTGTTTTCAAATAAATTGTAAAAAATAAACAAAAATAGCTTCTTAGCAATGAGCAATTTCTCAAGCAAGAGTTTTGTTAGGACTGGTTCAGAGTGGTCTAAGTGGAAAACTAGCTCTTATTAGCAAAGAGGTTAAGAACTCTCTTTCTAATTGGTCTATCAACTAATTTACTGCCTGGTGATTTCACCAGGTAGGCCAAAACTCCATCCCACCTTATCAGGCTAAAATTGCAGGTGGTCTTTTCAAACAGCTCTTACACTAAAAGGGCATTACCATAATTTTTACAATTTCACAGTATTATTCCAACCTCATTGTGTGGAAATATATATAAAACACAGGAAAATCACATTTTTGACTGCACTGGGCAACACTTTTAAATGTACAGTATGTTGAGTAGGAGAGGGGAATTAAATAACTGTCTTTGTGAGACAAAATGATGCAACATTAAAGCAAAAATAAAAATGTTTTTTTGCCTTTAGGAAAATAATATGTAATTTTCATGGATTTAGCTACAGAAGCTGCTGTGCTCTTCCTGTCCTGAGGCTTTGTGTGTGATTCGCTCGCTTAGGTTTCTAACCTAACTTTTATATCTTCTTTAGTCCTGCCAGACAACCCTAACCCTTTCATCTCTACTTCTGGCCCTAAACGATATCCACTATCCAGGCTTGGAAGTTATATGGCAGTCTGTCCCTTGAGGACAGACTGCCAGTTGATGGCAGACCTGGGTTCAAATACTATTTGAAATTGTTCCAATACTTTTAGCATTTGCTCTAGTGTGCCTGGAGTGCCAGGTGGTTGCCATTTTGTGACTATTCTATTTGTTCCATTTATGCCAGGCAATCTCAATAAAACCCAGATAAAGTATTTGAAATTATTTTTAATAGTATTTGAACCCAAGTCTGTTCGAGGGACTTCAGGGACAAAGAGGAGGAACGTGATAAGGAGGAGGCAGTGGAGGAAAAGGTACAAATTTCCGCTTGTCTTCACTCACTACAGACAATAATCTGTGTTTTCAACAAATTGAATCCAGCCTTTACTGGCCCTATTTGTGGGAGCATCAGAAATACACTGGGGCACAAAATCAACCTTGGCGGCAGTCACATCCATCTTTGGGCAAAGGTGTTAAAGGGTTGTCTCCCCATTGAGTGTCGGGATCTTATTTGAGCTGGTGAGCATGTCATGGCCTGTGGCGTCACTCAATTAAATGTCTTCATTTCTCTCTAAGTGTTATCGCACAGTGTTATTCCCAAAATCACATTATAGTGATTGGAAAGTGGAAACAATATTTTATTGCATTGAAATCTACTCATAAATCAGTCAAGTGAATGACTGGAGGGTGTAAGAGAAAAGGAGGCATCTGGGATTGATTTAGGTTGGGTGGTTCACGTCCCCTCTGCGCCTACAGATGTAGGATCTTAATTTGATCACCCTGTTGCAGGAGAACTTTTCTGCAATGCAGGAAATTAAATGCTTGTAGTGTATTTGAGGTTTAAAAAGGCTTCTGAAGTTTGTAATTTCCACTTTGAAATATCAGACTTAACGTTCCCTTACAAAAATGTCCATTAATTATAATCCACATAATAATTCACATTTCCTGTTGCTGCAGGATTATCAATCTGAGATGGTGGAGTATTTGAGAGTGGTTTAATTTCCACAGCCCCATCCCTCATCTTACCAAACAAAGTAGCAGGGTCAGGCTATTAAAATGACAGATTGTGCCTTTGAGTTTTAGATGGATTTTTAGATGGATGAATGTCATTGCCAGTGGTTGAAAGACAGAACATTTGAGACATATAGAAAAGAGAAAAGCAGTTTAGTTCCACTATCAGTAGATGCCTGCAAATGTGAAGTGACACCTATGTTCTGAGCACAACACTAATGAGGAGACTCATTGTTACAGTACATGCTCCAGGTGCACTCTGGGAACAGTAGTGTTTATCATGTGCTAATGATGTTTGACAAATAACCCTGATGGAAATCTTTATCACTGAAAATACTGAAATGTCAGTTTCAGTAATGGTGGTTATTGTCTCCCCTTTTTTAATAGTTATTGGTAGCACTATGGTGTACCATTTATGTGAAGTGCACCTTTAAACACGGTCAGAAAGTCCCAAGTGGATGCCTGTCTAACAGGAAGCCCTTGAGAATGGACCTCCGTGGAACTGCAGCTCATCTCATTCTGTAAATATCCAGCAGCAGAAACATCACTAAGTAAGAATGGAAACTATGCACGTCACCTTAGACGAGGGTGTGAGCTAAGCAAAAATATTATTATGATTCTTCCTCCCCAGCCCTCATGCTACTGTATAGCATGCATGTAGCTTGTATAGATAAGCTAGAGGGGAATGCTGAACAGCAACAGAACACACCAAAAATAAAGAACATTCTATCCTCTTGTTAGAATCTCTGTTGTATGGACTTCCTGTTTTTTTTTGTCACTCAGAATTATGTAATGTTGTTTTTAACGCACTAAATTATTTGGCATAAGTCTGACAAGCAGGCAGCTTCACTAACGTTCAGATCTGCTTCTTCGAGCCAAGCGAAAACTTTCCATGCGTGAACTGTAAAAACAAGAGGAAGAGGATGTGTCCTAGTTCCTCTAAAGTTTTTAACCTTCTTCTTGACAGAAGACAGAAGGCATTTCTATGTAGAAAGAATCCAATTTCATTTGGCCATATTACCGTTTGAAAAACAAGGGAGCCAGCCAGAGCCAGCCATATTGCACGGCACACATTGAGTATTTGTTTTTCTAGCATTGTAACACGGCTCTGGTCTTATCTCAGTGACATTTAATTTCACATCAACATTTGATCAACACCGCTGTTGGGCATCAATGGAGGGACTTTAATTTAGATTTGAAAAGCACTGATGCAATGAATCTTGTTTTGACCGCAGTCTAATTTTGATTAATAATCTTCAGATGAGTTCATAACCAAGATCAACTAGTAATTTTGCCATACAGCCTCATTCGGTTATGATCATTACTTAACCATTCCTATAATTGCACTCATTGTCATCTGGTGAATTTTGACTATTACTCCTTGACAGCATGAACATTAATAAAATGACCACCAAGAGCCACTCAAACAATGTGACAATGGTGTACTGTGACACCATGGTGTGCGAGGAAGTCCATGCCTGGGATTCATGGCGTACTTTTTAAGAACAGTGTCACTTCAAAGTCATTCACAGCTATAGCTTTGCCATTTGGGGTCAGATGATGGCTTCGTGTTGAGTGACAGACACCTCAAGAAGACCCTATTGTGTAAGCCCACTGAGGGTAGGGGTAGGTGGTGCTAGCAACGCCAGGGTCGTTGGTTCGATTCCCACTGGGGACACATACACTAAAATGTTATGCACTCATTATATTTCTTTGTATAAAAGTGTTTTCTAAATAGTATATTATGTTAGCATTACACAATTTGTAGCCTTTTATTTGCATAATGCCCCCTGGTAGACCTGGGAGCTATTCCTATGAGACAGACCATTCAGACTCTAAACAACTAGTGCACGTAATCAATTACTTCCAATATGGTTAACATAAAGGATAAGGTAGAACCTATTGTTTACCTCAATTTCCCCTATAATCGGCCCAAGTGAATCGGAAGCGCCCCTTCCTTCCTCCTCTTGTTCCTCTAAACATTCTGTGAATGATGTATAAAGTAATTCATTGAGACATACATACATACATACATACATACATACATACATACATACATACATACATACATACATACATACATACATACATACATACATACATACATACATACATACATACATACATACATATGCATGAGCGATTATTATTCCATCTACATACTTCAAAAACCTTGTAAACGACTGACTACAAACACTTGTGTCTGGTAGTGTGATACTGTTCAAAATCAGATAATAATTATCACCGCAGTTGTTTATCTCTCACATGGCTGTCAAACTATAAGACAGCAAAATGATGTAGAAATAGAAATGAAAGATTGGATGTCAGACAGTCAGTGTGTTGTAAAGGATGAGAGCCTTGAGGCGGTATTTGGCCTGAAACTTGGAGCTGCCTGCCTGCCTGAGCGGTAATGTAACTTCTGTGTCAGAGAGCTAATGTCCCCTGAAACCCAGACCATCCAACAGCACTAACTGGGGAACTGGAACAGAGAAAATACACAGCATCCACAGCAGGGCCATCATCCCCACTGGGACGACCCTGAAGCCCCAGAGCCTTCAGTCTCCTGGTGCTCTTTGTTCCACCTTATCCCATTAGCCAGGCACCGTTCTGAGGATCTGATGGAGGTGAGCTTGGGGTAAGCCACTTATACCCAGTGTGATTGTCCGAAGTGAGAGTGATCAGTGAGAATTCCTGGCTCTGGCTGATATGACCTGTTGGTTTTGAAATGTGATCGGATTCGTTTGAACACCTGCCCGGCACTGCCTGGATATAAGTTTAGGGGCTAAAAGGCATTCATTTCATCTGACCCTTTGTGTAAAGGGAGAAGCTCTCCGACGGTAACAGTATCTGACTGAAGTGCCTCGGAGGTATGGCGGAGCAGAGCTCCTTTTGCTACACCAACAAAGGCCCGCACTCTGCCTGCGTCATTGTGACACTCATCATCATTCATCATGAGTCATTACAGCCAACATTAGCTGTCATGAGGCATGACCCATTGTGTGCTCTGCCTCTGTGACACTATGAACAGGCATGTCAGCCAATGGTGACTACTAGGGCTCTGATGAGCCAATATAGGGTCTACGGGGGACCGCTAAGGGAACAGTAGGGTTTCGAGGTGGGGGTGACCATAGCTCTAATATGTTGGGGAAAGGCCCTGTGGGGAACATCTAAGGTTGGAGGTGGGGAGTGTGCGGGTGGGGCGAAGGTCATGCTCTGTAGTGGTGGTGTAACTGGCGTTCCGTGCTTTGATCTGGTTCAACTCTCCAGGAGACCTTTGCTGCTTTTTGTTCCACAGGCCTTGCATTAGACATTACCCGCCTGAGAGACTACTTACTGGCCAAACATTTCAGACTCTCATCAACATGTTTTCATTAATGGCCACCCCTGTTGAAACCCGACTCCTTGTGTGTCTCTCTGTGGCGTCCTCTAAGGCTCTGTTTGTGTCTACAGTAAGGCTGCATATAGGGCTAAATAATGTCAGGGGTTGTCTATCTCCATGCAGATATTGTCATATATTGGAAAAGCTTTCATATCTTTGAGCAGTAGGCTATGAATCTCATTTGATTAATTTGGTTCAATTCAGTCTGAGTAGCCCTTTACACTAACAACCTGTATACGGGTTGAAAATGGCAGATTTTGTCACTGATAAGCACCTAAATTGGAATGTAGTGGCTGTACAGTTACATGCTATACGTGACGTTAGACCTCATGGTTTCCGCTTCACAGCTTTGTATGGGATTCAAATGACAGACGCTCAACGCGTGAGCACCAAGCGCAACATGCCCTCATCCCTCCTTCTAATTGGGCTATTTTTGCAAATGCTTTGTTGTCTGAAAGAGGGGAATGCTATAAATCAAGACGACTCGATGTGTTCTGAAAGATGAGACGCTGATGTCATACATGCAAACCACAAACCTGGTCCAAATGTGTACTTCACATTTCCATATTATAAAACTCATGTAATTTACAGTGTCAACGTTTATGATCACTATGTTTGATGTACAGTTACAAGAATGACATAGCTTCCTACCCTGGGTTGATCTGAACAAAAAAAGCCTCTTTGTCGTATTGTGAAGAAAATTTGCAATGGAACACGCAGCTGAATGCCCTCAGGAATCCATACTTAGCTTACCAAAATTACTATCTGTTTCTCTGAAGTGACTTACCGTAAGATCATATTTTATAACTTAGCTAGTCATGTTGGCAGTAAAAGCTTTAAAATTATGCCCACCTGACCCAGATTGCGATTAAAGAGGATTCTCCGGTACTATTGCATACTTTTTAGCCAGTAGATCTGAAAGTAGTGCTCACGAGCCAAAAGTGGTCCTCGAAAATTGCGTACTAGGTCACATATGTACAGATATGTGCACCACGTCATTGCTCTCTTTATTTCTGCTGCGTGTTTGCTAGCTGTCACTCAAATGACAAGGGGCTGAAACTCGAATTGCTAGGGGGCTGGCCCACATGGGGAAAATGTAGGGGAAAATGGCGCCGCACAGGTTCCAGAAAACAGTCGCTTTCAAACTAGGGATTTAGTGGCTAGTTGAGGTAAGATAGTAATTATGCCTAAAGATTACACATGTATGAACTACAAAATGACACATCCAGCACAAAAGCGGGAGGTTTAGAAAATACTTACTAGTCGACAAAGTTCCTGAGGATGTCTTTAATAATGGACCGTTTTTAGATTGAGTAAACAAAAACAGTAATTGTGTGATGGTGGGGATGTAGGGCTGTGTTCCAAACGAACAAATACAAGTGTGCTTGCTTCAGTTCCTTAAAATCCTCTTAAGGATTAGCCCCTTTTTTTCAATTTTCGCCTAAAGTGACATACCCAAATCTAATTGCCTGTAGCTCAGGCCCTGAAGCAAGGATATGCATATTCTTGGTACCATTTGAAAGGAAACACTTTGAGGTTTATGGAAATGTGAAAGGAATGTAGTAGAATATAACATAATAGATCTGGTAAAAGACAATACAAAGACAAAAAAAACATTATTTTGTATTTTTTTGTACCATCATCTTTGAAATGCAAGAGAAAGGCCATAATTTATTATTCCAGCCCAGGTGGAAATTAGATGTTGGCCACTAGATGGCATCAGTGTGTGTGCAACGTTTTAGACTGATCTAATTAACCATTGCATTTCTGTTCAAAATGTTGTATCAAGACTGCCCAAATGTACCTAATTTATGCTTGTGCTTAGGAACTAAAAGCAGAGCTGCGAAGTCTGTTGGCGCCATCTTTGAAAACAATGAAAAGAAATGTCTTCGAAAATAGAGGCCAGTTGGGAGGAGGCAAGATCAGGTGGGACCATTCTAGCCAATGAGAGGGCAAATACGCATGTGAACAACAGACACAACGTAATAATTCATAAAAACTAAAATTACCTTTTTGGTTTTTATTAAAGGTTAGGCATAATGTCAGTAGTGTGGTTAAGGTTAGGTTTAAAATCATATTTTAAGGAGATAAATTGTAGAAATAGGAGGGGTTTATTACTTTGTGGCTATGGTAACTCGTGACGACCAGATACAACTTCAATATAAAGTGTTTTTTTCTCAAAGTTGCCGGGATGTTTTGTGTCCTACTTATATCAGTACACTCGTAACAACCTAATCATTGCGAAACTTCTATTCGATCAAATAAGTCACACATAGCAAATTATCCATTCAATTAGATTTTTACCAAATTTGACACTCTCTCATTGACCTCCACACAAAACCTCCTTGCCAAAAAAACACCACCTGCTGGAGAAGACAGATTTTGGGCCCAGTTATTCCTCTCGCTTTGCAGAATCCTATTTTCTCTGCCTCAGCTGAGCGGCTTCCACAGGCAGGAGCACAACTGACCGCTCGGCCTGCCCGCCTGGATAGAATTTCACCCCCGCCTAGGCTTCACTGAAAATGAATGGGTAACCCCGTCCACGGCACAGTCTGTCAGCGCCTTTAGAATGAGACATACTGTAACAGATATCACATGGACTTTAAAAGCATTCATTATATTAATCCGTTTTCCTCTCCACTGGGATTCTATCAGTGGAGACTGCTGAGGGGAGGACGGCCCATAATAATGGCTGGAATGGAGACAATGGAATGCTATTAAACACATGTAAACCACGTTTTTGATGTGGTTGATACCACTCCATTGACTCCATTCCAGACATTATTATGAGCCCTCCTTCCCTCAGCAGCCTCCAATGGATTCAATGGCTTCGGTTCAAACTCATAAAAGACACACCCTCGTCCACTTACCCTCCTTATGCCCTTGGGGGAATCCCCATCACCATCTTGGAGGGCGGTTCAAATGATTAGCCAAGCAAGGTAAGCCCCTCAGCCCTCGTTTCAGTCAAATTTGCGAGTGTACAATTATGTTCACTTCGGGCCTGAAACTCCACAAAATTCAATCGCGATGATTGTTCATCCGCTGAGAAAAGTCAGCCAAAACTTAAAAACAACATCAATGGAGAAGTCAACATAAGTGAAACAACATAAGTGAAAACGAATGCAAATAAGTTACAAATTGTGCTACTAATGCACATGACGGCACAAACATGTCTCGTAAAAAGACGTGGAAATTGTAGAAATAAAAAAATGTCCATAGGAAGTTCCAGCTAGGCAGGCTAACGTTAGTTAGCTAATTAATTTGCTAGCTATCATACAGTAGGCGTATATTAATAATTATATAGTTAATATAAGTAGACATGCAATCATAATTGGCTGTAGTGCATATAAAGCACCCACAAGCTACCGGTGGCTGAAAACACAATCATCGCAGGATGAACGAGTGACAAATTTCCGGGCATGGGCGGTCCATTTAAAAATCATTCTTTCCTTCCTCGCCCCTTGCCCTGCAAGTGTATACTCGTCAAACATCATGATACGTCATCAGAAGTGGCCACTTAATTTGAGGGCCGAGGGGATAGGGTGTGTCTTTTAATTGTTTGGACTGCAGCCTATAAAGGTGGAAGGGACTGGGGATTGAAGCTTGAAGAAAATACAAAAATATTATTGATCTAGACTGCAAATTGACCACAAGAAGCCTAAACAGATGCAGTATAATGTTTGCATAAAACATAATGATTTCAAACCTTGCTTACATTTGTACACAGATTTCTTAAATACAAATCACTTGGAGCTAATTTCCTACTGTTTTTACAGTCTTTTACGTCCAACAATGAAACAAAAAAAGTATTTTATTTCAAACTTGGGGTCTAAATAAAACCACCGACGGGCCAAATTCGGCCCGAGGGCCGTCAGTTGGGTAACCCTGACGTTGGCATTTTACCACGAATTCCAACATGGCCACAAAGGATAATAGCACAGAGTTTCGAAACCGAGGCGCAACATCGCGAGATTTCCGGGAAAGCTTGTGAAACAGACCAAACAGACCAGGCCGGGGATTGGGGTTTGAGATGTCAATAAGAGACGTGAAAAATGATTCCTTAGTTGTACATTTTCACGAAATCCAAAGCACAGCCTACATTCCAGTCAATGTCTTAAGTAGGTGAACATTGTATTACTCCAACCTCGTAAAAGTGACAAACTGTTAGGTTTTCATTTTCGTCTAAAACTACTTTATATCGAAGGAGTTACTTTGATTTGACGGCCTGCACAAGCGCAGTTAGGCGCGAGACAAACGTTATAAGCGATGACGTTTTTCTGCGCATGAGTTTAGCTTGCCAACATCGCCATGACATTGCCTACAAGTGTGATCGGGATTTCTATTGGATAATCAGTTTATTCCTATCTTCATACTGTACTGCATTTGATAATAGGCGACACCTGTGATTCCAGGTATTAGCAGACAGTGCATGTCCTATTCGTTCGGGGCGATGTAAAATAAACGGTGCTGACGCGTAAATTGAGTTGCATAGCAGACATTCCATTGAAAAACCAACAAGCCTCAGCGGAAAGAGGGGCTGGCACTGCGTCCAAAAACAGCACGAAACCCGTTAGCATTACCCCAAAGAAATGGAAAACCGACATCCTGCAAACACATTAACCAGCTCGCTTGCTCAATCAGGCTCTTATTCCAAACCCCACCAGACCAGCAGCATGGACAGACATGTTTATGCAGCTACAAGTTATGTAGCTCCACTTTTGACTGTAGAAATGAAAACAGCTTGAAAAGCCACAGTCACTTTTGAAATAGGAATAACTTCCTAGTATGTAGGCTACAGCTACACAATAATAATCTATTCATCATTATTATTAGCCAGTCTAACATTATTAGGCCTATTGTATAATAGGTTAACTAGCAGCCTAATAGAGCAAACATTGCCCATTGCTATTATTTTCAACTCATTTGAATGCCTTCTATCTGATGCACTGTAGACTAGACTATACATGTGATTTTGATATGATAGCCATGCATAGCCAAAGTGGAACATCTTTGTACAATGGACATGTGTTTTGTTTGAACTTTTATGCAGAGCATAAGCCCTATTCGTTATGGTGAAACAGTGTAAATAGAATACAAACCTTCACAGACTCCGACTTCATACTGCGTGATGGATCCACCGTTCAGCGGTGGTCTGATCACGCACCGGAGCCCCCGGTCACAAGTCCCGTACAGACCGTAGACACCACCGCAGCTCTCGTTTTTCTGTTTGGCGCAGACGGAGCAGCAGCCGCAGATACCGAGCACCACGGCGCCAGAGCAATGCTTTGGCTCCTCGCATTTAGATTCATCACACGGCAGACATAAAAGAGCCCGGTTGCTCTTCCAAATCATGGATATTAAAATGCATCTCGTTATAAAGTACATCCTGGCAGAGGCCATGGGAGAAAAATAATAATATATATCCACAACCCGCCCGCGGACCCCCAAATCACCAGTCCGGCGAGGTAGAAAATACCAGCTAAGCTATGCAATGCGAAGAACACTACACAGTTCTTCTAAAAGGCTCAAAGTTCCGCTAAACAGTCTAGATTTATGCTGTATGTTGTTATATGTTCCGATAGATAAACTTTTGTCCTGGTTCTTGTAAACCAGAAAGAAAACGATCCGTTAAAATGCGCTTGAAACGGCAATTACCCCACACTGTACATAGAGTGCATGGTTTCTGTGTTCCGCGCTGTAGTCGTGAGTTTCAGTTTGTTTTAGAAATTGAAACTTTCTTCACTGTTCTTATGTCTCATTGCCTGAGTCACTCCGTCTCGCTCTCAGAAAGCAAGGGAATTCTGTAACTGCAACAGAACGGCTCTATAATATATGTTCCCTCTCGTAGAAGCGCAATCCTCTGGTCGCCTTTCTATCCGAGATTCGCTTTACTAGCCTAATTGAAATAAACTGTTTCTTGCTATCGCATATTCAGTGTGTGTGTGTGTGTGTCGCTCTCTCTCTCATGTTTATCATCATCCAGTGCAACTCTCCGCCTGCTGCTGCGCCCCCTGTTCAATCAGACCCTCACCGTGACCTCATAACGGAACCACTCCCATCGTGCATTACTTTGCTCCATTGGATCGTTCATTCCAGATATGGAACGCAGAGCAAATGTTGGCACACAAAGCGCGCAGAGGGTCGTCACTAGTTACCACAGCCACAAACCACGCCCATTTTTACAATTTATCTTCTAAAAATCTGTCTTTAAACCTAACACTAACCTTATACACTGATCCAAAACACACTGCTAACTGTATGCCTAACCCTAACCATAAATGTATACCAAAACACACATTTCTGTTTTTATGAATTACTACGATATAGTCTAGTACATTTAGACTTTGTGGCTTTGGTAACTAGTGACAACCCTCGCAGAGAGAGTCAGTGATACGCGGGCTGGGAATGTAGTTTAGATGCAGGGCAGGTGTAGAATGTAGTCCCCGCATGGCCTCGGAAACACTGCAGTTTACACTGTTAATCTGTCTTGCTTAGCGTGGGAAGAGAAGATGTTGGACCAGGAGAGACAGCATGGAAGAGAAGATGTTGGACCAGGAGAGACTAGATGGTGAATATATATCTGCGTATTAGGGCACTGTAACTATACACAGCAAGTCGGCACTGACATCTAGTCTAAATAGTGGACTAGCCTATCAACTACAGTCCGTTTTGGAAAGGCAATGACATGTTTATTACACCTATGTAATAATAGCTGTGCCTAGTCATTTCATATGTAGGCTCTATTCATAATGTAAGCTATTCATAATAACTAAATATGTAACTTAACTAGGTTATAAGACATTATAAAAGGTTAGTAATACGTTTAGAACACAATGTTAATGATAACTGATATGCCAAACCCAAATATTAATCTTGAAATACAGAACTAAATCTTGCTTGCACAGGGCAAATTATCCAAATATAGGCTACCCAATAGTTTTTTTTTTATTCTCAACATCAATCAATGAAAAGGCAAAGGTGTGTTTGATTCTATTATAAATGCCTTTTGAGATGAATTGATAGGGTATTTGTAATAAACTTTAGGGGATGTGGGAAATTAAAAAGTAAATACTAATTAGCTATGGAGCCAGATCAGTGTATAGCAATGTCATTTTCATTAATAACATGGTTGATAGGCACAATTCACATTATGAAGGCTCAAAGTCATTATTCTGTTAAGGTCTAGGGATGGGTTGGGTTGATTCCCCCACACTTTAAATTGACATGGCAAGGTCACGTGCATGTGGTCGTTTATTGTTTAACCATTAGGCTTAGGATTCCTTCCCTTATATGATAATGATGGAATGATGAATGTCTTCTCTAATTATCATTATATAAAAACATTAAGTAATTAAAACATGATTTGTTGGAAGACAAAATCATCAGATTCACTTTGGTCATTGTGTGGTAAAGAAGAAAGCATTTTGTGTTAGCCAAAAACTCCGGACGTTGAGTGTATTAGTATGAATCTTGTACTGGAGGCAGCACTGAGCGATTTACACTTAATGGTAGATGGGTAAAAAAGCAGACATTGAATATCCCTTTAAGCATGGAGAAGATATCAATTACAATGTGGATGTTGTATCAAAACACGCAGCCTCTACAAAGATACAGGCATCCTTCCTAACTCAGTTGTCGGAGAGGAAGGAAACCGCTCAGGGATTTCACCATGAGCCCAATAGAGAGAAATAGTAATGCCTTCTTTTTGTAGGCACTAACTCCGCCATGGTTCGTTGGACAAATCCTATGGGGAAATGAATGGCGTTTCTGTAGGGATTTTGGATAAATGCCAAAAAAAATTCTGTGGTAAACACAGGCTTAGGATATCTTATATGTTTTGTTCTTTGAGATCATTTTCATCAGCGAACGTTTCAAGCATATACACTACCAGTTAATCAACACTATGAAATAACACATATGGAATCATGTAGAATGTTAAACAAATCAAAATATACTAAAAATATAGATTCTTCAAAGTAGCCACCCTTTGCCTTGATGACAGCTTTGAACACTCTTGGCATTCTCTCAACCAGCTTTACCAGTCTTGAAGGAGTTCCCACATATGCTGAGCACTTGTTGGCTGCTTTTCCTTCACTCCGCCGTCCAACTCATCCCAAACCATCTCAATTGGGTTTAGGTCAGGTGATTGTGGAGGCCATGTCATCTGATGCAGGACTCCATCACTCTCCTTCTTGGTCAAATAGCCTTTACACAACCCGGAGGTGTGTTGGGTCATTGTCCTGTTGAAAAATAAAGGATAATCCCACTAAGTGCAAACCAGATGGCATGGCGTATTGTTGCAGAATGCTGTGATAGCCATGCTGGCTAAGTGTGCCTTGAATTAAAAAAAAAAATCACTGACAGTGTCACCAGCAAAGCAGCCCCACACCATCACACCTCCTCCTCCATGCGTCACAGTGGGAACCACACTTGCGGAGATCATCCGTTCAACTACTCTGCGTCTCACAAAGACACGGCGGTTGGAACCCAAAATCTCACATTTTGACTCATCAGACCAAAGTACAGATTTCCACCGGTCTAATGTCCATTGCTTGTGTTTCTTTGCCCAAGCAAGTATCTTCTTCTTATTGGTGTCATTTAGTAGGGGTTTCTTTGCAGCAATTCAACCATGAAGGCCTGATTCACACGGTCTGCTCTGAACAGTTGATGTTGAGATGTGTCTGTTACTTGAATTCTGTGAAGCATTTATTTGGGCTGCAATTTCTGAGGCTGGTAACTCTAATGAACTTATCCTCTGCAGCAGAGGTAACTCTGGGTCTTCCTTTCCTGTGGCGGTCCTCATGAGAGCCAGTTTCATCATAGCGCTTGATGTTTTTTTGTGACTGCACTTGAAGAAACTTTCACATTGACTGACCTTCATGTCTTAAACTAATGATGCACTGTCATTTCTCTTTATTTATTTGAGCTTTATCTTGCCATAATATGGACTTGGTCTTTTACCAAATAGGGCTATATTTTGTATACCACCCCTACCTTGTCACAACACAACTGATTGGCTCAAACGCATTAAGAAGGACATAAATTCCACAAATGAACTGTTTTGGTTATTACATGATTCCATATGTGTTATTTCGTAGAAAATAGTAGAAATAAATAGTAGAAATGAAGAAAAACCCTTAAATGAGTAGGTGTGTCCAAACTTTTGACTGGTACTGTATGTATTTTTAAAAAAAGCACAAAAAGTACATAAAGGCTCCATAATTCATAAAGGTCTGTTAACTGACGGATATTATCTCATAGAACAAAACGTATAAGATCTCCTAAGCCTGTTTTAACCTCAGACCTTATTTTTGGAGTTTATCCCAAAACCCTATTCTTTCCCCATTAACTTTCCACATAGGGATGGCTCAATGAACCAGAGGTAACTCATTTCCGGGTTTGAGGACTAAAATATGGCAAGCTCTATGGCTGTGATAGGAGAAAACTGAGGATAAATCAACAACATTGTAGTTACTCCAAAATACTAACCTAACTGACAGAGTGAAAAGAAGGAAGCCTGTACAGAATTAAAATATTCCAATACATGCATCCTGTTTGAAATAACGCACTGAAGTAAAACTGCAAAAAATGTGGCAAATAAATTAACTTTATATCCTGAATATAAAGAGTTATGTTTGGGGCAAAACCAACACAACACATCACTGAGTACCGCTATTCATATTTTTAAGCACGGTGGTGGCTGCATCATGTTATGGGTATGCTTGTCATCTGCAAGAACTAGGGAGTTTTTTTTATGATAAAAAGAAACGGAATAGAGCTAAGCACAGGCCAAATCCTATAGGAAAACCTGGTTCAGTCTGCTTTTCAACAGACACTGGGAGAGAAATTCACCTTTCAGCAGGACAATAACCTAAAATAAAAAAGGCCAAATATACACTGGAGTTGCTTACCAAGATGCCATTGGATGTTACTGAGTGGCCTAGTTACAGTTTTGACTTACATCAGCTTGAAAATCTTTGGCAAGACATGGAAATGGCTGTCTAGCAATGATCAACAACCAACTTGACAGAGCTTGAAGAATTAAACAAATTATGTGAAAATATTGTACAATCCAGGTGTGCAAAGCTTACCTGAAAAAACTCACAGCTGTATTAGCTGTCAAAGCTGATTCTAATGTATTGACTCAGGAGGTTGAAAACTATATATAATTAAGATACAGTGCATTCAGAAGGTATTCAGACCCCTTCCCTTTTTCAATTTTTTTTACATAAAGTTATTTCCTCATCAATCTACACACAATACCCCATAATGACAAAGCGAAAACAGGTTATTTGACATTTTTGCAAATGTTTTCAAAATAAAACAGAAATATGACATTTACATAAGTATTCAGACCATTTGCTATGTGACTCGAAATTGAGCTCAGGTGCATTCTGTGTTCATTGATAATCCTTGAGATGTTTTACAACTTGATTGGAGTCCACCTGTGGTAAATTCAATTGATTGGACATGATTTGGAAAGGCACACAAATCAAATCAAATTTCATTTGTCATATGCGCCGAATACAACAGGTGTCCACCTTACAGTGAAATGCTTACTTACAAGCCCTTAACCAACAATGCAGTTTTAAGAAAAATAATTGTTAAGTAAAAGATAGAACGTTTTTATTTATTTTTATAAAGTAACAAATAATTAAACAGCAGCAGTAAAATAACAAGTGAGGCTATATACTGGGTGCACCGGTACATAGTCAATGTGCGGGGGCACCGGTTAGTCGAGGTAATTGAGGTAATATGTACATGTACTGTAGGTAGAGTACACACACATGTCTATATAAGGTCCCACAGTTCACTGTGCATGTCAGAGCAAAAACCAAGCTATGAAGTTGAAGGAATTGTCCGTAGGGCTCCGAGACAGGATTGTGTTGAGGCACAGATCTGGGAAAGAGTACCAAAACATTTCTTTGCATTGAAGGTCCCGAAGAACACAATGGCCTCCATCATTTTTAAAAGGAAGAAGTTTGGGACCACCAAGACTCTTCCTAGAGCTGGCCGCCCGGCCAAACTGAGCAATCGGGGGAGAAGGGCATTGGTCAGGGAGGTGACCAAGAACCCAATGGTCCCTCTGTGGCGATGAACCTTCTAGAAGGACAACTATCTCTGCAGAACTCCACCAATCTGGCCTTTATGGTAGAGTGGCCAGACGGAAGCCACTCCTCAGTAAAAGGCACATGACAGCCCACTTGGAGTTTGCCAAAATGCACCTAAAGGACTCTCAGACTATGAGAAATAAGATTCTCTGGTCTGATGAAACCAAATTGAACTCTTTGGCCTGAATGCCAAGCGTCATGACTGGAGGAAACCTGGCATCATCCCTAGGGTGAAGCATGGTGCTGTGGGGATGTTTTTCAACGGCAGGGAATGGGAGACTAGTCAGGATCAAGGAAAAGTTGAATGGAGCAAAGTACAGAGAGATCCTTGATGAAAACATGCTCCAAGCACTCAGGACCTCAGACTGGGGCGAAGGTTCACCTTCCAACAGGACAACAACCCTAAGCACACAGCCAAGACAACGCAGGAGTGGCTTCGGGACTCCTGCGTTGATTCTGAATGTCCTTGAGTGGCCCAGCCAGAGCCCAGTATTGAAGCCGATCAAACATCTCTGGAGAGACCATCCAACCTACCAGAGCTTGAGAGGATCTGCAGCGAAAAATGGCAGAAACTCCCCAAATACAGGTGTGCCAAGCTTGTAGAGTCATACCCAAGAAGACTCGAGGCTGTAATTGCTGCCAAAGGTGCTTCAACAAAGTGCTGAGTAAAGGGTCTGAATACTTATGTAAATGTGATATTTCAGTTATTTATTTTTAATACATTTGCTAAAATAAAAAAAAAACAGTTTTTTCTTCGTCATTATGGGGTATTGTGTGTAGATCGATGAGGGAAAAAAACAATTGAATCAATTTCAGAATAAGGCTGCAACGTAACAAAAGCCAAAGGGGTCTGAATACTTTCCGAATACTTCCGAATGCATTTTTCATAAATGTTTTACAAATGTTAGAATTGTTCTTCCACTTTGACATTACAGAGTATTTTGTGACGATCGTTGACACAAAAATTACAATTAAATCCATTTTAATCCCACTTTGTAACACATTAAAATGTGGAAAAAGTCAAGGGGTGTGAATACTTTCTGAAGTCACTGTAACTAGCTACCAAGAAGCCATTTCAGGCTTCAATCAAGTTATAGTGAGTAGCTTGTCTAAATATCTTATCTGGTATGCCTGCTGGCAAGGTTAACTAAATGTACTGAATAAGACTCACATTATTACATTTTATGGAAGACCCAAATGCAGACAGTGAGTGTCAAAGTAACAAAAGTTTATTACTACAACAGGGGCATTCAAAAGGACAGGTCAAGGGCAGGCAGAGGTCAGTAATTCAGATCAGAGTCAAAAGGTACAGAACGGCAGTCTCTAGGTCAGGGCAGGCAGTGGTCAATAATCCATGGCGGTGTGACAAGGTACATAACAGCAGGCAGGCTCAGTGTCAGGGCAGGCAAAATGGTCAAACTGGGGAAACTAGAAAACAGGAACTATGGAAAAGACAGGTGCAAGGGGAAAAATGATGGTAGGCTTGACAGACAAAAAGAACTGGCAACAGACAAACAGAGAACACAGGTATAAATACACTGGGGATAATGGGGAAAATGGGTGACACCTGGAGGGGGTGGAGACAACACAAAGACAGGTGAAACAGATCAGGGTGTGACACACATTGCTTTCAATCTTTTAACCAGATTTTACCAGAGATGGCGAGAAGCATATTTTGTTTCTTTAAAAAAAGAAACACCAGTCAGGAGGATACAGACAGCATATCTAAGAGGTATTAGATATGCAGAAAAAAATGACTTATTTTTTTACATAGAATAAAGCTTAATGATTATGGCTCTAGATTGCAGCAAAAAGCTCTTTCAAGTGTTCATAAAATGCTAAATTCTCAAACTTACAGACAGGGGCCTAGCTCCACCCTAGACCACCCCCCAGCCATCCTCACATACTTTTTGCCCCCTCCCCCTGAGATTGTTGGGGTGCATGACACCCTGGATCCTCAAATAGTTTGGTCTGCTCAAGGATTTCAAAATTGTCATTTTTACTGAAATGGGGTTATTTTATTACATACAGTACCAGTCAAAAGTTTGGACACACCTAGTCATTCAAGGGTTTTTCTTTGTTTTTACTATTTTGTACATTGTAGAATAATAGTGAAGACATCAAAACTATGAAATAACCCATATGGAATCATGTAGTAACCAAAGAAGTGTTAAACAAATCAAAATATATTTTATATTTGAGATTCTTCAAAGTAGCCACCCTGAGGTAGTCACCTGGAATGCATTTCAATTAACATGTGTGTCTTGTTATAAGTTAAATTGTGGAATTTCTTTCCTTCTAAAGGTGTTTGAGCCTATCAGTTGTGTTGTGACAAGGTACTGTAGGGGTGGTATACAGAAGATAGTCCTATTTGGTAAAAGACCAGGTCCATATTATGGCAAGAACAGCTCAAATAAGCAAAGAGAAATGACAGTCCATCATTTCTTTAAGACATGAAGGTCAGTCAATGCAGAAAATTTCAAGAACTTTGAAAGTTTCTTCAAGTGCAGTCGCAAAAAACCATCAAGCTCTATGATGAAACTGTCTCTCATGAGGACCGCCACAGGAAAGGAAGACCCAGAGTTACCTCTGCTACAGAAAATAAGTTCCTTAGAGTTACCAGCCTCAGAAATTGCAGGCCAAATAAATGAAAATGTAACAAAACATTTACTTTTATATATAACATAATATTTGTTAATATTCGGAGAACGTCAGAAAAATGGGGAGAAATTAGAAATGTCACTGGGTGCACTTGCACACCAAATAATTTTCCCATGTCCAAAATGGAACGAAAAAAGTATATATACACTGTACAGTCATACAGTATATTTGATTGGATTATGAGGTCATGTTATTATGTGACAGCAAAAGTAATCGGATTAAATCATTTTAAATGGTGGAAAAAGCTGTTTTCCACTGTGTCGTTTGTACATGACGGCTTACCATAGAGAGGGTAGAGATAATATCATGGGGATACAGCTGTGATACAGAATATATTATGGGAGGATGTAGTAGAGACATTGAATGTTGACTATTGTTCAATATAAAATGTATGCTGTGGGGACTGAGCCAGGAACTGTTTGCTCAGTTAGCACTCCAATCCCAGAGACATTCTAATAAGCTCTGATAAGACATACATTACGTGGGTATGATACATTATGCTGTTTACCTTGGCACTCGCTACACTATTTGCCTGTTGCTCGTTCTCCAGTTACACCCAAAACAATAATCTCTAGATTAATGGTGCATATTAAATTAAATAACAAAAAGCCTCAGAATATACATTTTATTTCCAACAAAGGGGGGTAGACAAAATAGAACCTCCTCCCGACAACAACAAAAAATGAATAATTCATGTTCTCACAATAAGAAGTGGCGGGTTGAGATTCATGAGGAAATTTGATTCCTGATACACATAAGCTGTAAAATGTCAGCTTGGCTTTGGCTGGTGTTGGGCACGCTAGAGCTGTGATGACGGGGGCCATAGAGTCATGGGGAGTGGAGCACCTCTGCAGGCACCGACCGGGCTAGCTGCCCCATTAATCATCCACAGAGAGAGAGAGAGAGAGAGAGAGATGGAGAGAGCGAGTGGGGGAGAGAGAGAGAGGGAGAGATAGAGGGGGAACGAGAGAAAGGGGGAGAGCGGGGCGGAGACGAGACAGGGAAGGACAGGGAAGAGAGAGCGGGAGATGGGGGAGAGGCAGAGAGATGGAAACAGGGAGAGGGGGAGAGAGAGAGAGAGAAAGAGGGAGTGATGGAGAGGATAGAGAGAGAGGGAGAGGAGAGAGAGAGGGGAGTAGTGAGAGGGTGAAAGAGAAATAGAGAGAGAGAGGGAGAGAGAGAGAGAGAGAGAGAGCGAGAGAGAGAGAGAGAGAGAGAGAGAGAGAGAGAGAGAGAGAGGACACGCACCACTGAGCACACCACCACCACTATAGCACCATGTATTTATTTGAGAGCTCTAGCTACTGAAGGGGCCACATTCAAACATGTCACAGCTGGATGCTTGAACACTTTGTGTGACTAATTCTATTAAAATTGCAATATTTTGGGGTTTGTGGAAATTCAAACGCCATCCTTGGCACATTGTTATTCTTGTAATGTGTTTTACAAATGCATTCTCATAAATAAAACATTGAAACATTAACATTAAAACAAACTCAAACTAAAACAGCACTCCTTTTGTTGTCTAAAAGCAACAAATAGACTTGTCAGAATCATTAGCATTTTCACATTAAATGCAACGTCAAACCCCTTTCACTAGCGGCCTAATCCTGTGGTATTACATCATATTATTCCTACTATAAAAAAGGCAGCCATTATCATAAATTATGTTTTTTTGTCACTTGTTTTATTCATCCTTGTCTGCGTCCTTGTCTGGGTCTGAAATGGCACCCTATCCCCTATAGTGGTCAAAAGTAGTGCACTAATGGTAATAGGGTGCTATTTGGGACATACCTCTTGCAATAGACAGACAAGCATTAATGGTTATGGACGCCATCCTGTGGCTGATGCAGAGATGCCTGACTGACGTCAAAACGTCCATTCCTGAGGTTTCGCCTTTGCAAGGCTGAAGAACAAGCACATGGATCATGAGGCAAAGCCACGAGGACTCATTGCATGAAGTTACCCAAACTGTGTTGGAAGGAATTCCTCCGTTAAACTTCAGCTATGAACAAATTGTTTTGTCTTGAAAGAGCAGAGGGAGAACTAGAGTTTGATAAGCATTGTCCAACCATGAAGCATGCAGAGTAACATATTGTTTTATTTACCGGACATTCCAAGTAATCATCCAAACATTCCAAGTATGACAAATATCTTCAATTGTATGGGCTTTACTTGTTCACAAAAAGAGTTTAATAACTAGTATTGATTGATGAAATAACTGAAGGATAACTGTGTCTGATGATGTGCACAAAGACAAAGCATATTTGCAGGCAGTGGAGCCCTCTATCTCTCTCTGTCTCGTTCCCTCTTTTCCCCCCTCCCTCCCCACCGCTCTCTCCGTCTCTTTCTCTCTGTCTCGTTCCCTCTATATCTCCCCCCTCTTTCCCGAACACTAATTTATTACGATGAACTGTAGTTTTTATTCTTACCAAATCCACTATCCACTATTCACTAAGCACTGTAAGTATGCAAGGGTTAACTCGTTGCAATTTGTCTCTGTCTATTCCCTGTCTCCCCTTTTCTCTCTTTTTCATGAGCACATGACGAAAGAATGCTGGGAATGCCAGTGAGCACGGCGCCAGCAGCCTTTGCAGTAGAACCCGCCTGTGAGAACTGAGAGGCAGGAGGGGGGAGGCAGGGGAGGGGAGAGGAGAGTCCTGGAAGTCTGGGCTCTTTAATGTGTTTGGGGAAATTATAGCTTTTTTCCATATTAAGAAATGCACATACTGCACCACAGCCCCAGCCAGTACACTAATCCCCATACGAGAGAGAGAGAGAGAGAGAGAGAGAGAGAGAGAGAGAGAGAGAGAGAGAGAGAGAGTTGCCACAACCCATTGTGCACTGGAGGAGGGTGTTTCAGTGTCTCTTTCAGCTCCTCTTGCTCAGTGTGACAGGCTGAATGTGAGGTGTTGTCTGGGGCCCTCGTACAGTTCCATCCAGGAAAGAAAACCTCAGGGACACAGCTTTCGAACACTATGATCAATAATCGTACAGTTGGTCCAATGCCAGCGTCTGAAGTTTTGAAAAGTTGATATGTTCTACTAATGGACTTCATTGAGGTTTTCTTTCTCCAAATGCCAGCTTATTAATCATACACAGAACACAATGAGGTAATTTATACAGCTATTCATACCTTGATTGTAAGTATGGATAGTTATGAATGAACCATATAATTAGTATCAGTTATGCACACCCCTGGTTTGAGACAGGTCTGGCACAAAAACACATGCACGCACTCCAGCACACACATACACACACACAAACCCAGCCAAAATCATTCGTTGAAATACATGGTAATAGCTGGTATCTGAGCCCTGGGCAGGTTGTGGCACAGTTTGTGATGAACCTGATACAAAATGGAGGGACACACACACAAGAGACCATTTCATAAAAGCAAGAGCAAAGGCAGCCATTGTGTAGGAAGATAATTAATTTAGTGAAACCTCTGGTGCAATCTGCTGCTCCATTATAGACACATACATGGGCTTCTTTTAAAAACTCAGACCCTTTGTAAGGAAATGAAATTCAAGCCTTCTCCCTACAAAACTATGATTCAGATGTCAATTTCTCGTCATTATCACAGCTTTTTTTTAACATGTTGTGTTGGAAATGTGTTTCCTTTAATTTTCTACCTTCGCCTGGGCGATCGCACTGTCTAGCCTTTAAAGCACAAATGTTTTAAAGCTTGTAGACGTCTCTACCTGCTTCAGCTCCTGAGAATGTAAAAGGGTGAGATTTAGCTAATCAGATGACCTGGTATGCCCTTATATAGGAAATGATCACAGCTTTCATATGCTACAGTTTTGTAGGCCGACCTACGTGTACAGTACTTTGAGCTGTTTTTGTGTGTACATACATAAGGTGTGTGTGTGTGTGTGTGTGTATGTGTGCGAGTGTGCATGTGAACCAGCAGGAGAGAAAGAGGTAATGTACTGTTTGTTTCCTGTCACTTTGATGTTAATAGGATTTTATTTAGCTCAATCACTGTGAGTCTGCTGATCTAACAAAAGAGCATGAGAAGATGCCTGAAATATCCGCCCTTACGTTTTTCCTTATTAGCTAATGACAGTTTGTTGTGGTATTTAATGTCATTTGAATGGAGTTTGTATTCCGCAACATTTTATACATTTAATTTCTTTACAATTTACGCTGAACCCTGCTGAGTTGCGGTATAAAATAAAATCAGCATCAGCTCCACAAAGTGAGCCTTTCAGATTGCAGAAGCTTTTAACACTTTTATTGCTACCATTAGAAAGCTAGCTCTCGTCAAATGATTGTCCTCACATATCAATTAGCCAGCCACAAGTTGAGCCCACTGCAGTCATTGTATTTCTCAGGCCTTAATGCCCACTCATAGTATTATATTGGTCTTGGCTCACCAGACGAGCAGCCATAGAGATTTCATTAATTCATTACCATGGTTTTCATTAATTATGAACCACAGAGATGGAGACATTATCACTGGTCTGGCTGGAAGCACAATGTGATGAAGGGATTAACAAAGAAACAACCAGCGAGAGATTTTTTTATTTGGACCGCGTACCATTGTGGCATCCTATTCCCTATTTAGTGCACTACTTTTGTCCAAATGTAATGCACTTATATAGGGAATAGGGTGCCATTTGGGACGCACCCTTAGATGAGCATTTCGTGGAGTAGGTCATAAAACACAGGGGCTAACAAATAATCTCTGTCGTGTCATGGAGTGGAAGGTATACAGTGGCCCCTAGGCTCAAGGGAACCCGATGGATGTTTTATCAAGATGAACTTAATAACAATGGAGTTTGATAATGATTATCAATGGCTATGTTATGACAGGGCCTTGGAGTTCAGTGTGGCGCATCCACCTTTTAGAGCTCCAGTATATTAACCTTTGCTAAGTGAATATTATTAAGACGTATTATTATACTTATTTAACATGCAGAGGTGAAATCCATCTTAATATGCCCACTATAATGATATAAAGACACTGTAAGGTGGATGATGATGTCTTAACTTGCATGCATTCATTAGATCAGCACAGCAGCCTAATGTGCTGCAAGGTCAAACATGTTGTTCCCAGGCCCAGCAGCAGCCCAGCATAGCATAGCCATAGTATAACCCATAGCATACCCATAGCATAGCCTTAGCCAGGATTCATTACACAGGTACACTGCATGCTAGAGCTGGGCAATATGGACATAAATCCATGTTGCGATAAATTGCCTGAATTGATTTGTTAACAATAAATAGAGCAATACGTTTAAAACATTAATGTGCACCACCGTTTTTTTTAAATATGATCCTTTAAACTACTACAACTAGTCTGATGGTTGTAACCATCGATTGTCCCATTAACAAACAGCCACATTAACAAACGTATTTCATTTCAAACTTCACATTTCTATAGTAGGGGCGACCGGGGTTGGTTGTCGCGCTCAACTGTACTGTACTCTAATGTACTGTACTCTACTGATTTAAACTCAACTGTACTGTACTGCATTGCACTATACTGTACTCTGCTGAATTAAACTCTACTGCACTGTGCTGTACTGTGTTGTCCAAACTTGTGAAACATACCCAGGTTTCACACCCTAATCTGTTTTACCTGTCCTGGTGATTGTCTCCACCCCCCTCCAGGTGCCCATCTTCCCCATTATCCCCTGTGTATTTATACCTGTGTTCCCTGTTTGTCCGTTGCCAGTTCGTCTTGTTTGTCAAGTCAACCAGCGATTTTGTTATCAGCTCCTTCTTTTCCCAGTCTCTCTTTTTCTCGCCCTCCTGGTTTTGAACCTTGCCTGTCCTGACTCTGAGCCTGCCTGCCTGACCACTCTGCCTGCCCCTGACCCTGAGCCTGCCTGCCAACCGGTACCTTTGCTCTACCTCTGGATTGTTGACCTCTGCCTACCCTGACCCTGAGCCTGCCTGCCATCCGGTACTGTTGCTCCACCTCTGGTTTACTGACCCCTGCCTGCCTTGACCTGTCTATTGCCTGCCCCTGTTGGAATATTAAACCATTGACAACTCGACGTGTCTGCATCTGGGTCTTACCTTGATTCCTGATTCCAGGAAGCTAAATGACGTTGAAAAGACACCTAGATTTTCTGGAAAATAAGTATTCTAGGTGTCTTTCAATGTCATTTAGCTTACTGGGGACATTGTTACAATGGGTATGGTTGTCAGATTGTGACAAGCATCCACAACATCAATGTGACAACCATTCAACCACCACCCAATGCCAATAAAGATGCTAGTACTGTACTGTAGTTACCACATGGCTTAACCTTGGAACTCACAAATAGGGTTGAAATAAATCTCTTTCCTCATTCCAATAAATGTCACAGTATCCACAGAAGGTGGCGCCTCTCCCCGGTCGGGCGGCGCTCGGCGGTCGTCGTCGCTGGCCTACTAGCTGCCACCGATCTCTGTTTCTGTGTTGTTTGGTTTTGTCTGTCTAGGTCTGCACCTGTTCCTTGTTTGTAATCAGTGTGGGGGTATTTAGTTTGTCTTTTTTGTTCAGGTATTCGTGCGGGATTGTTCTGTGTCTGTACGAAGGGCTGTTTGTATTCACACTGCTTGTTTGTTCAGCATTTTGGTGGAGCTGTCGATTTATCATTGCCGGGTTGCGCCCCGTTCACTTTATTGTTTTGGAGCTGTGCTCCTGTCGGGTGTTTAGGCGCACCCAGTATTACGACTGCCTATTTTTCCCATACGGTGTTAATAAACATCTGTGTTTTTGGACCTCCGTCTCCTGCCCTTGACTCTGACCCTTCCTGCTACACCGATAGCCGTGACAATAAAAGTAATTGTGTATGGATACTCCCATCATATAACTATTTATTAAATAAATAACAAGCATACGAATATTTACTTTCACCCATGAAAAAATCTAATACTCCTCTCACCTCCATTTTTTTGTGATCCTGACCTGAATTGATCATCACATGGATGACCTCTAATATAGACACACATTTTCATTTAGAAATTATTACACAGCCCCCCTTGGATTTTGAGTAATAAGCACTGTGACAACCAACCCATGAGAAAACTAACCCTGATCTCCCCTATAGGCTACTTATCTAATGAATGCCATCAGCAAAATGCCTGCGATAAGTGATCGGCATGGTCGGTGTGGATCATTGTAGGTTTATCGTCCCAGCTCTACTGCATACTGTCAAGGTTCGGAGACCCAGTGGCGCATTCCAGATTCTCATTACATAAAATCTAGTTTATCACCAAAACTAATTATCCATCCAACAACCCCGCTCATTATCACCCTTTAGGGTACAAGTGTGTGATTGACAAGTACCCCTTTGGAACTAGGAGAAAGGGCGTTCCTTAATAATACTGATGACCAAGGAAAATGAACACAGTTTGCTCAACGTTGTGCATGTGGCATGAGGATCCTGTCACTCTGGATCATACACACAGATTCACATACAGATGTAGGACCTTAATTTGAGCCAGTTTGCTACAGCTGGAAAATAACTCTGCAGCAATAGCAAATGTGAATTATTATGTGTATTATAATTAATTGACATTTTTGTAGGGGTTGGGAAAATCAAGAATGAAATTTCAAAGTGTAAATTCCAAATTTCAGAAGCCTTTTTAAACCTCAAATACACTACAAGATAAAAATGTCCTTGCAGGAAGGTTCTCCAGCAACCGGGTGATCAAATTAAGATCCTATATTTGTACATGGCCTCCTTGTTTCCTGGTCTGTGTGGGTGCCTGCATGTGCCTGCAAAAGAAAGAAGAGAACAGAGACTTTAATTTCACAAGGTATTTTTTCTAGCAAAATATAGTTAGAATTTTTTTCATTCTATCATGAAGACCAGACAATACTGTGTTATTATTGTGCCTTTGATGTCAAAATGTGTGCGTGACAGTGGCCATGACCAAGGGAAAAGGCTGCAGCGCTATACTGTACTCAATTGATTGATCAGGAATCCTGTGGTGTAGTGTAGTGGATGATGAAATGGACGGGAGTGGAGTTGGGGTCACTGGTTCCACCAGCATCCTAAGGGAGTAGCTGTCAGCTGCTGCCCAGGGGCCATTGACGGCTCGGTAGGCTAGATACGGCTCTCCTCTCTCCCTGGGCCCTCTGCACCAACACACTCAGCCCCAGAAGTGCAGCAAAAAGCCAGGAAAAGTCCTGCTGGTGATTCAACCTGCACCGGAGGAGGTGACTGTTTGAAAGGGGAAAGTGTGCTTGCTTACTCTGGATCAAAAGGTCACAGTAGATTGTAGCACAATCCAACCTGGGCTAGACGTAACATAGTCAATTAAAATCTAGGACACATACATTTAGTATGATATGTTACGTTTGGTATGGTATGTATACATTTGTGGATGTCCCTCATCCATTTCATATGATATGTTACAAATTTGCAATATGTATGGTATGTTACGAATTCCAATTAGTTGTGGCTAACGTTAGCTAGGTGGCTAACGCTAACGTTAGCTAGGTGGCTAATGTTAGTTAGGCTAGGGGTTAGGGGTTAACGTTAGGGTTAAGGTTAGGTTTAGGGTTAGGGTTAGGAGTTGGGTTAAAGGGTTAAGGTTATCTAACATGCTAAATAGTACAAAGTAGCTAAAAAGTAGTTGCAAAGTTGCTAATTAGCTAAAATGCTGAAATTCAAACACTCAACCTTTAGGTTGCTAAACCCTCTTTTAATTTTTGCCTTAAGTAACCTTCTGTTTTATGTAACCATACTAAACATAACATATCATACTAGTTCTTGCATGTCAATGGAAACATTTAATTAAGTATAGCCCTAGCCCTCACATGAAGTTACAATACATCTTCCTACCAAGGCACATCATCAAACATATTGAACAGATTGCAAGGCGATGGCAAAAGTACACTTAAAGATGCAGTCTCAAATATTTGGATAATTTCAGCCTGTAGTTTTGAAAGTGGCGCTCACGAGCCGAAGTGGTCACAGGTTGTTGTGTGCTACGTCATTGTTTGCAATTTATACGATATCATGCAAAATTTTAAATTCTTGTGATATGTTACGAATCCAATTATTGCTATATGTTATATATTGTTTTGCTTAAGATCCCGGAGTGCATCTTTAAAGGAGTGAAAAATAACAACAACACAAAAAAATTATAATCTAGCATATTATCATTACCATTGAAACAAAAATAGTCTCCTGCTTAACTTCTTCCTTTCATGTCATGGTGGCTCTGTCAAAGAGGATGTCATCCAGACCATGGGTTGTTCCCTGAATGGCACCCTATTCCCTTAATAGTACATTACCTTTGACCAGGGCTCCATAGGGCTTTGGTCTAAAGTAGTGGACTATATAGGGAATAGGGTGTCATTTGGGACATAACCATGGATTCACCCAGCCTGATGGAGCCCTCCATCATGACTCCAATCCATTCAGACCTTCATTACCACCATATTCATGAGGTGAAACCTCTTATGGCCAAGACCCTGTTTACCAACAAATACAGTATGTCTAGTTCCTATACATTTTTTTTGTGCCCAATTCAATAAGTGAGGTGGCATTTGTAATATGTATCTCTCCCTTTTACACATACTGTATCTGTTTAATTGTCTGAAAGTACATGAGAAGAATAATGGAACAGGGAAACAAGTTGAAAAGGCCTGGAGGAATGGAGAAACGTATAGGGTAAGTACAACCTGGTGAATGAATTATTGAAAATAACAGATGTGTTTAATTTGCTTTCTCACTAACGATTATTTGCCAAACATTTGCAAAACTGATGTTCAAAACGATTCCCTCTCTTCTGCTATCACCAGGGAAACTGAAATCACAGCTAGATGTTTTTGTAGAGAACAAACAATGAACAAATCATAGGCTATAATCTGGAAGAAACAAAGTGGTTGCCAGAGCAACCATAATGATAGATTACCTGTCACAATTATGGGATGTTGAAATTAGTTTGAACATTTTACAACAATAAATTCTGTTGACTATTAACACAATAGCATGATATTGTTCAGTGCACTACTTCATGTTTCCATTTCAGGCTTTACTGACTGTCCATTGTATGGCCCCTGAATAATGTAATGCATAATTGACCATGATATTAATCCTATTGAAACGTCAAACAGCAAAACAGTATATGTGCACTGCCACTGTACAGCCTTTCTGATATCCCATTTAACTTTTTGTTTTACTTTGTTCTACCACTTAAAAGGGCAATCAGCAGTTTCGGTAAAAGGCTGAGGGATGTGGCTGGATTAATGTAACCACTCTCAAATTCACAAAGGTATTGATTCAAGGACGATTGACCATCCATGATATCAAAATTATAGTTTTAACCATGTTTTGAGGCTATATAGTGTTTGTTTACATTTACTTTGTTTACAAACATTGGAGTAAAACAAGGTTATATTTTGGGATCTGATGGTTTATGACAGTTTAACTAAGTTCATAAAGCATATATAAGTTATATTCTTCAAGTATTAATGAGTACATATCATTCATTAATAAATCCATAAATGGATGTAGCAACAGCAGATTGCCCATTTAAGCCCCCCCCCCCTAGAAAAACATTTTTTATTGAGATGACAAAGCCTGCCTACTGGAGCTCGGTATGAGAAACCAAACACATTACCAGATTATGGCTTTGTACTTCGGTGCCATTGTTCATTAAGTGTCAGAAAAAGGATAAGCCTGTGTGAGTTTCCTCCATCTCTCTCTCGTAGCCTGCAGGCTGTAGCCTACTGCTCCTTCTGCAAGTTAGGGCACTTCAGCAGAGACAGAGCTATTGCATTTTGTTTAGTCTCTCACTCTTCTTTTTGTTAAGTCTCTCACGCTACCCCCCCCCCCCCTCCCCCTCCCTCCCCCCCTCGCTCTCTCTGTCTCCACATCATGTATTTTCAAGGGTGAGCCAGAGAAAAGGTTGTGGTATGCTGTTAACCTATAACACTAGTACTATGAAAGTCAATTGCTGAAAAAGAAGAGGCGTCGAGAAATGTGATCTAGCTAGCTATATCTCAGAAGTACTTGTAAGACACTACCAAAGTGTAGCTCAAATATGCTAATTGTTAGAAGTAATGCAATCACATACTGAGTGTGGGGCAGTTGTGAACATCATTTGCTAGAGGATAGCCTACTGTAAACCAAAAATCACTAGACCTACAGTACTTGTCACAGTGTAATTTCAAGCACATTGTCACGTCCTGGCCAGTATAAGGGTTAATTGTCATTGTAGTTTGGTCAGGACGTGGCAGAGGGTATTCGTTTTATGTGGTTCGGGGTGGTGTGTTTGTTGAAGGGGCATTTGATTTAAGTATTCCGGGGTTTGTTGGGCACTGTCTGATATTCATGTATTCTATGTTTAGTCTAGTGAGTCTGTTTCTATGTTTGGTTAATTGGGGTTGGGACTCTCAGTTGAAGGCAGGTGTTGTCTATTTGCCTTTGATTGAGAGTCCCATATATTAGGGTGTGTTTGTGTTTGTCATTTGTGGGAGATTGTTCTGTGTTTAGCCTTGTGCCTTGCCAGACTGTTTTGTTGATCGTTCGTTCTTTTGTTATTTTGGTGTTCATTTTTGAATTTATTAAACGTCAAGATGAGCATACACATACCGGCTGCATTTTCTTGACACAAACTGCTGCGCCTGGCACCTACTACCATACCCCGTTAAAAGGCACTTCAATCTTTTGTCTTGCCCATTCCCTCACTGAATGGCACACATACACAATCCATGTCTCAATTGTCTCAAGGCTTAAAAATCCTTCTTTAACCTGTGTCCTCCCCTTCATTGAATTGGATTTAACAAGTGACATAAATAAGGGATCATAGCTTTCACCTGGATTCCCCTGGTCAGTTTATATATGATGGAAAGAGTAGGTCTTTTTAATGTTTGTACACTCAGTGTAAACACCCACCAACATATGTGCACCCACACATGCACACACACACGCACACACGCTCGGAAACGCACACAGCTCACATGTGCACACACACGCATGCACACATCAATGGACACACACACAGCCCCCAATTCGCCATAGGAGAGAGATGAGTGAAGACTATTGAGAGGGCCTTATGCAGACAGGATTAACTCTGATCCCCTGGGAAAGATCACAGGGAATTGTGATAAGATAAAGAAAAAAGAAGGGGTACACTAGAGAGACACACACACACCAGGTAATCACTTTCCAGAGACATCAAAAGACGTCTCTCTCTTTTCTTCTCCATCTCTTCATCCACCCATGATGGAAAGGGAAAAAAACACTTACAGAGCAAAATGTAACCATATAAAGTTCAATGCTTGGAAATGTAGATGAGCATACATGCATACAGTAGAGTCTATAGGCCTTGATACTGTTATCTGATATATAGAATACAATTCTCCTTGATAATGACTGTTTTGGGTTTGTTCTTGAGTTGCTCCACTTTCTTTATTTATTCAACATCAGACATAACCAGGGGTAAAATCAACAAATCAAATAAAAACTGTTGTTAGGTCATACCCATGAGTCAGATGTAAAAGCAAATCATAATTGTATTTTGAGATCTCCAACAGTAAGCTACTCTCTTTACGTGACAGCTTGACGAGAGTTTCATGTAAACACATGCATATTACTTAATGATACTGTTTCGTGGCACAGTAAAAAAACAGGGATGCAAAGTATCAAATACTTTATCATGAGAATGCATTTATGTGCAAATAATGAGGATGAGACCCAATGGTCTGTAGAAAAAATGGCCACATTAGAACATGTGTCATGAGAAGGCTAAGGCCTTGTCTAATGAAAATCTAGTTTCCTCATACGACACAACTAAGAGCCTCCTTCCTACTCCTTTCTTATTATTGTATCTTGTTGTTTACCCCGAGCCACTTGAAGGCTGAAGAGATGTATGAGTCACTACCACCAAGAAAAGGAGCAGTAGACTAACAATAGTGGCTGGCCCACTGGTCACATTCTCATTATAAGATCTGTAGATCTCTTTCACCATCAACCCCCGTAAAAATCACTAAATACAAACAGCATTTCACTGAAGGTCAGATTAAGTAGTTAGACTCTCATCCCTAAGCTATAGTAGTTCCTTTTTTTCCACATGCACTACACTCTGCATAGAGTTGTCTGATGTGTAGGCTTTCTATCAGAGTGCTGTCAACTCACTATTAATATGAAAGGCAGTCCAATGCAATAAACACAGACACACTCCTGATTCACAGCTTGAAGCCCTGCTGTGTAAATATTGAAAAAACAAACAGCAGGTAAGGCCCCCATGGGAACCTCTTGATATAGCCTGTCAGTGAGGTGAATGTATTCAAAGATGCAGCAGTCAGCCGCATCCATCCACCCCCCGCTCTGCTCCCTTGTCTTTTCTCTGCCAACATCAAAAGTTAAGGTTATGTATATTATTCTGCTGAAACCTGAGAGACAATTAAATTAATTTCAGAAGTGCTCATCGTCAGTAACGTTAAAGGAGATTATTGAGGATGCTGAAGAGGGAAAACATTCCAGTCATGGTAGATGTGTAACACTGTATTCTTGTTGGGAATGATACTCTCTGGTGTGTTATTAGCAAGTAAGTACCCAAATACAAGTCTTGCTCTCTTTAACGTTTAAACTAAATCACATTACTCTGTTATTTTGAATCTCAGACTCTCGTGATATTTTAGCGGATTTCCATTCATATAAATTAAATAGCAATTTATGCTGTCACGCTGAACAAATTCCATTAAATGATGCCTCCCATCAGAACATGCCTCCCTTAGACCAACGTTCCCTCAAAAAATGGATGTAGTTGCACTCAAGCATTTAGAGTAGGCCTATATCCATCACTGATCTGAAAGAGCTTTACATAAAGTGTATGAATAGCTGTCCTCTCCTCCAGCACCAGCACCATATAGAACTCATGTAGCTGACATTGAGTGGCCATTTGACACTAAAACACCTCACATTAGCTAGTGTAGTGAGGAGATTGCTGTGTTGTATGGTGATTTGGCCCTGTCGTATCAGGTTAATCCTTAACCTCCTTTGTGTTACTGAGAAGTTGTGATAACAGGGAGTCAGGGCCTCTGTTTATAATCTCATATATTGAGATATTGTCACGCCCTGGTCATAGAGAGGTTTTTATTCTCTATTTTGGTTAGGCCAGGGTGTGACTAGGGTGGGCATTCTATGTTCCTTTTTCTATGTTTTGGTATTTTTTTGTTTTGGCCGGGTATGGTTCTCAATCAGGGACAGCTGTCTATCGTTGTCTCTGATTGGGAACCATACCTAGGTAGCCTTTTCCCACAGGGTTGGTGTGGGTAGTTGTTTTCTGTTTTGTGTGTTCACCTGACAGAGCTGTTGCATTTTGTTCCACTTTATTTTTTTGTTTCAGTGTTCAGTTATAATAAACATCATGAACACGTACCACGCTGCGCTTTGGTCTACTCCTCCTTCCACAGACGAACGTTACAGAACTACCCACCACAAATGGACCAAGCAGCGTGGTAAGAAGGACTCCTGGACATGGGATGATATCCTGGATGGCAAGGGATCCTACACATGGGAGGAAATCCTGGCTGGAAGGGATCGCCTCCCATGGGAACAGGTGGAGGCAGCCAGGAGAGCGGAGGCAGCATGAGAGGGGAGCGTACGTTATGCTGGCACACGGCTGGCAAGCTAGCCCGAGAGGAAGCCCCCCAAACAATTTTTGGGGGGGCACACGTAGAGATTGGCGGAGTCAGGCGATAAACCTGAGCCAACTCCCCGTGCTTACCGGAAGCAGCGTGGTACTGGTCAGGCACCGTGTTATGCGGTGAAGCGCACGGTGTCTCCAGTGCGCGCTCATAGCCCGGTGCGCTATAGGCCAGCCCCCCATAAGTGCCATGCGAGAGTGGGCATCCAGCCAGGGCGGATTGTGCCAGCTCGGCGCGTCTGGTCTCCAGTGTGCCGTTTCGGCCCAGGGTATCCTGCACCGGCTCTGCGTACTGTGTCTCCGGGGCGCTGGGAGGGCTCAGTTTGTCCTGTGCTTGCGCTCCGGTAACAACTTACAGGAGCAATTAAGGTTAAGTGCCTTGCTCAAAGGCACATTGCCAGATCTTTCACCTAGTTGGCGCAGGGATTCGAACCAGCGACCTTTTGGTTACTGGCCCAACACTCTTAACCGCTAGGCTACTCTGCTATCTTTTCCACATAGGAACACTTTATTTGAAGGGCATCTAGGCCAATATAAGGACTTAATATTCATAAGCCACACATAACACATTACCACCAACTGTATAAGCACACATCTAGGCTTTCCACATTTGTACCATAGGGAGGAGGCACGTCCCCTGCCAATAGTTCGTCAACACCATCTGAAGACGCCCTGCCACTAGTTCATCAACACCATCTAAAGACACCCTGCCACTAGTTCATCAACACCATCTAAAGACACCCTGCCACTAGTTCATCAACACCATCTAAAGACGCCCTGCCACTAGTTCATCAACACTATCTAAAGACACCCTGCCACTAGTTCATCAACACCATCTAAAGACACCCTGCCACTAGTTCATCAACACCATCTAAAGACACCCTGCCACTAGTTCATCAACACCATCTAAAGACACCCTGCCACTAGTTCATCAACACCATCTAAAGACACCCTGCCACTAGTTCATCAACACCATCTAAAGAAGCCACTTGGACCTGGATATCTTTTGCCACTATTTCATCTACCACTCCAGAGGGAGGACGGTCATCAACACAACACTATCACCCCCAAGCAGCCACTTCGCATGCAGTCTGCTTTCTCTGATCTCTTCTCTGATCTTGTATATTTCACAAATGACTGTTTGCAACCGACCAGCAGGATGAGCATCTACAGGAGAACTTTCCTGCAATGCCACACATTTTTTACTTGTAGTGTATTTGATGTTTAAAATCCTGTCAGTCCTGAGACCCCAGCAAAATCACAATTAAGTGTTTTACTTTTCAGGATAACCAGGGCTACAGGTAGAATAGAAAACAATTTGACATAAACAGTTGCATTCATGAGTTATATTGACAAAAACAATCATTAAAAAATAAGGTCTGCCAAAGCAAAAACCTGAGAAAAATGAATTGATATGAATGCTGTAAATACAGTAGTGGGAAATTAATATCCAACTAGTTAGTGACAACTGTGTGGAGTTTGGAGTTTGTGACAGCAACTTTGTGAGCTTATTATTGCATTATAGACACTATGTCCCGGGTTTTCCTATGATCTATGAAGACGAACCGCCTTCCTTCTAACAACTCTTGTGTAGCTCGTGAGCATCATTGAGCAAACTATGTTACACGTGTTCATGAGTGTCTCAGCTAGCTTTTAATAGTTTGTGGCTCAAACCACTTAGACCCTACAGAGGTTTTTGTCTAGCTAGTTAGCTAAAGTTAATCGTACTATGTTCCAGCAAAGCGTTAGACTATATATTTTTGACTCGTAGTAGAAAGCTAACTGTCACGTCCTGGCCAGTATAAGGTTAATTGTTTTGTAGTTTGGTCAGGACGTGGCAGAGGTTATTTGTTTTATGTGGTTCAGGGTGGTGTGTTTTGTTAAAAGGGTGTTTGATTTAGTAATTCCGGGTTTTGGTTTATGTTTAGGTATTTCTATGTGGAGTCTAGTGAGTGTATGTCTATGTTTGGTTAATTGGTGTTGGGACTCTCAGTTGAAGGCAGGTGTTGTCTATCTGCCTTTTATTTATTTATTTATTTTATTTTATTTTATTTCACCTTTATTTAACCAGGTAGGCAAGTTGAGAACAAGTTCTCATTTACAATTGCGACCTGGCCAAGATAAAGCAAAGCAGTTCGACAACATACAAAAACACAGAGTTACACATGGAGTAAAACAACATACAATCAATGATGCAGTAGAAAAAAATAAGACTATATACAATGTGAGCAAATGATGTGAGATAAGGGAGGTAAAGGCAAAAAAATGCCATGGTGGCAAAGTAAATAAAGTATGGCAAGAAAAACACTGGAATGGTAGATTTGTAGTTTGAAGAAAGTTAAAAGTTAAAATATAAATAATATGGTGCAAAGGAGCAAAATAAATAAAATAAATAAATACAGTAGGGGAAGAGGTAGTTGTTTGGGTTAAATTATAGATGGGCTATGTACAGGTGCAGTGATCTGTGAGCTGCTCTGACAGCTGGTGCTTAAAGCTAGTGAGGGAGATAAGTGTTTCCAGTTTCAGAGATTTTTGTAATTCGTTCCAGTCATTGGCAGCAGAGAACTGGAAGGAGAGGCGGCCAAAGGAGGAATTGGCTTTGGGGGTGACCAGAGAGATATACCTGCTGGAGCGCGTGCTACAGGTGGGTGCTGCTATGGTGACCAGTGAGCGGAGATAAGGGGGGACTTTACCTAGCAGGGTCTTGTAGATGACCTGGAGCCAATGTGTTTGGCGACGATTATGAAGTGAAGGCCAGCCAACGAGAGCATACAGGTCGCAGTGGTGGGTTGTATATGGGGCTTTGGTGACAAAACGGATGGCACTGTGATAGACTGCATCCAGCTTGTTGAGTAGGGTATTGGAGGCTATTTTGTAAATGACATCGCCGAAGTCGAGGATTGGTAGGATGGTCAGTTTTACGAGGGTATGTTTGGCAGCATGAGTGAAGGATGCTTTGTTGCGAAATAGGAAGCCAATTCTAGATTTCACTTTGGATTGGAGATGATTGATGTGAGTCTGGAAGGAGAGTTTACAGTCTAACCAGACACCTAGGTATTTGTAGTTGTCCACAAATTCTAAGTTAGAACCGTCCAGAGAAGTTATGCTGGATGGGCGGGCAGGTGCAGGCAGCGATCGGTTGAAGAGCATGCATTTAGTTTTACTTGTGTTTAGGAGCAGTTGGAGACCACGGAAGGAGAGTTGAATGGCATTGAAGCTCGTCTGGAGGGTTGTTAACACAGTGTCCAAAGAAGGGCCAGAAGTATACAGAATGGTGTCGTCTGCGTAGAGGTGGATCAGAGATTCACCAGCAGCAAGAGCGACATCATTTATGTATACAGAGAAAAGAGTTGGCCCAAGAATTGAACCCTGTGGTACCCCCATAGAGACTGCCAGAGGTCCAGACAGTAGGCCCTCCGATTTGACACACTGAACTCTGTCAGAGAAGTAGTTGGTGAACCAGGCGACGCAATCGTTTGAGAAACCAAGGCTACTAAGTCTGCCGATGAGGATGTGGTGATTAACAGAGTCAAAAGCTTTGGCCAGGTCAATGAATACGGCAGCACAGTATTGTTTCTTATCGATGGCAGTTACGATGTCGTTTAGGACCTTGAGCGTGGCTGAGGTGCACCCATGACCAGCTCTGAAACCAGATTGCATAGCGGAGAGAGGGTGCGGTGGGATTCGAAATAGTCGGTAATCTGTTTGTTGACTTGGCTTTCGAAGACCTTAGAAAGGCAGGGTAGGATGGATATAGGTCTGTAGCAATTTGGGTCAAGAGTGTCACCTCCTTTGAAGAGGGGGATGACAGCAGCTGCTTTCCAATCTATGGGAATCTCAGACGACACGAAAGAGAGGTTGAACAGGCTAGTAATAGGGGTTGCAATAATTTCGGCAGATAATTTTAGAAAGAAAGGGTCCAGATTGTCAAGCCCAGCTGATTTGTAGGGGTCCAGATTTTGCAGCTCTTTCAGAACATCAGCTGAATGGATTTGGGAGAAGGAGAAATGGGGGAGGCTTGGGCGAGTAGCTGTGGGGGGTGCAGTGCTGTTGAATGCAGTAGGGGTAGTTAGGTGGAAAGCATGGCCAGCCGTAGAACAATGCTTATTGAAATTCTCAATTATAGTGGGCTTATCGGTGGTGACAGAGTTTCCTATCCTCAGTGCAGTGGGCAGTTGGGAGGAGGTGTTCTTATTCTCCATGGACTTTACAATGTCCCAGAACTTTTTAGAGTTGGAGTTGCACGAAGCAAATTTCTGTTTGAAAAAGCTAGCCTTGGCGTTTCTAACTGCCTGTGTGTATTGGTTTCTAACTTCCCTAAAAAGTTGCATATCGCGGGGGCAGTTCGATGCTAATGCAGAACGCCACAGGATATTTTTGTGTTGGTTAAGGGCAGTCAGGTCTGGGGAGAACCAAGGGCTATATCTGTTCCTGGTTCTACATTTCTTGAAAGGGGCATGCTTATTTAAGATGGAGAGGAAGGCATTTTTAAAAAATAACCAGGCATCCTCTACTGACGGGATGAGGTCAATATCCTTCCAGGATACCAGGGCCAGGTCGATTAGAAAGGCTTGCTCGTTGAAATGTTTCAGGGAGCGTTTGACAGTGATGAGTGGAGGTCGTTTGACCGCTGACCCATTACGGGTGCAGGCAATGAGGCAGTGATCGCTGAGATCTTGGTTGAAAACAGCAGAGGTGTAATTAGAGGGCACATTGGTTAGGATGATATCTATGAGGGTGCCAGTGTTTGCGGCTTTGGGGTTGTACCTGGTGGGTTCATTAATAATTTGTGTGAGATTGAGGGCATCAAGCTTGGATTGTAGAATGGCTGGGGTGTTAAGCATGTCCCAGTTTAGGTCGCCTAGTAGCACGAGCTCTGAAGATAGATGGGGGGCAATCAGTTCACATATGGTGTCCAGAGCACAGCTAGGGGCCGAGGGGGGTCTATAGCAGGCGGCAACGGTGAGAGACTTGTTTTTGGAGAGGTGGATTTTTAAAAGTAGAAGTTCAAATTGTTTGGGTACAGACCTGGATAGCAGGACAGAACTCTGCAAGCTATCTCTGCAGTAGATTGCAACACCGCCCCCTTTGGTCGTTCTATCTTGTCTGAAAACGTTGTAGTTAGGGATGAAGATTTCACAGTTTTTGGTGGACTTCCTAAGCCAAGATTCAGACACAGCTAGGACATCCGGGTTGGCAGAGTGTGCTAAAGCAGTGAATAAAACAAACTTAGGGAGGAGGCTTCTAATGTTAACATGCATGAAACCAAGGCTATTACGGTTACAGAAGTCATCAAAAGAGAGCGCCTGGGGAGTAGGTGTGGAGCCAGGCACTGCAGGGCCTGGATTCACCTCTACATCCCCAGCGGAGCAGAGAAGAATAAGTATGAGGGTACGGCTAAAAGCTATAAGAATTGGTCGTCTGTGACGTCCAGAATAGAGAGAAAAAGGAGCAAGTATCTGGGGGCGATAAAATAGCTTCAAGGTATAATGTACAGACAAAGGTATGGTGGGATGTGAGTACAGAGGAGGTAAACCTAGGCATTTAGTGATTATGAGAGAGATATTGTCTCTAGAAACATCATTGAAACCAGAAGATGTCATAGCATGTGTGGGTGGAGGAACTGAGAGGTTGGATAAGGTATAATGAGCAGGGCTAGAGGTTCTACAGTGAAATAAGCCAATAAACACTAACCAGAACAGCAATGGACAAGGCATATTGACATTAAGGAGAGGCATGCTTAGCCGAGTGATCAGAGGGTCCAGTGAGATTCAGACAGCTAGCCGGGCCGTAGGTAGCAAGCTGGTGGAAGATGGGAGGTCTGTTTTTAGCCGCCTCGTGCGTTTCCGTCTGTGGGTTAGTGGGGTTCCGTGTGGAAGGGGGGACCTGTCCAATTTGGCAAAATAGTTAGTTATAGTGGCCCAAGAAAAGTGTCCGACAGACCTATTCAGATCGCAGCCGAAAAGACAGCTAACGATTAGCTGGCCGCAGATGGGCGATCAGGTTACGTCGCGACGGAGGGGCCCGTTGGACAACTCCCTCGGGCAGATAACGTCGGTGATCCAGTCGTGAAGACCCAATGGGGCTCCGCATCGGCAGTAAAACGGGTCAGGATAGGTGAGTTGTAGCCCAGGAGACACTTCAGCTGGCTAGCTCAGGAATAGCCCACGAGTGGCTGACGTAACTCTTCAGCTGGCTAGCTAGCTAGCTCCGTAATAGTGTGTGTTAATTCCGTGACCGACGTTGCCAATAGTCACTCAGGTAGCAGCTAGTTAGCTGCAAGATCCAGGTGTAAATGTCCAGAGCCTGCGGTAGAAATCGAGGAAAGGAGAGAGAATAGGTCCGATATGCTCTGGTCTGAGTCGCGCTGTACAAAAACTGGTTGATTGAGAGTCCAATATAGTAGGGTGTGTTTGTGTTTGGTATTTGTGGGTGATTGTTCTGTGTTGAGCCTTAGGCTTTGCCAGACTGTTTTGTTGTTCGTGGTTTCGTTTGTTTGTTATTTTTGTACGTTCATTTTTGATAGAATATAAATAAACAGCAAAATGAGCATACACGTACCTGCTGCGTTTTGGTCCTCCTTCACCGACGACAACCGTGACACTAACCGAGGTAGTGAGCTAGCTAGCCTACATTGCTAAGTGGAAATATGCTATGTAGAGTCTGTGGTAAATATGTTTACAAATCATATCTTCATTGAGTGGTGCACAGTCATTCTGAACAGGGAAATTGATTGTTTCGTCTAAATTACACTATAGTGGCCTGGAAATACTACAACATTGCTAAAGTAGGAAAATAATTAGTAGGAAACAACTTTGCCATCAATATGATGTAGTCAAATGTATTTTGGAGATGGCAAAGTTAGTCAAAAATAGCATTAGCTAGCTAAAATCATGTGCTGTCAACTCAATTTTAGCAAGCTAGCTAAAGTTATACTACATCTACAGTCAATCTGGCGACATCACAATGAAGACAAAAAGGTTTTCCCACTAATTATTTGGCTTATTTTGAATTGCCTGCATTGAATAGAACATTAAGTAGGTCATCAGTTTTCAAAAGAACATTCAAAACAATATTGTGACGAAACGTACAACCATGAATAGCAAGTGTTGATGTGTGAAGAGGTGATCTCTGTAGTAATGTTGAGGGGATTCAATTTTGAATCTGTTTTTCATTTATTCCAGTATCACATCCCCATGTTGGCTATGCAAGTAGCAAAGTGTTTGTTTGTGTCAGTAGCGGTGCGTGGGTAACATCATTGGGGAAGCAAAAACAGGAATCAAGCCATATTACAACCTATGTTGTGATAATTGCATTGCTTGCTCTATAATTATCCCTTTCGTTCATATTCCACCATGATATACAATATGAATGGAATAGCAATCATGCAATATCATATGAATTTGAGGACATATAGTATCATATGTCTTAACCGGTTGTACAATAGCATATTAATTAGATGTTGTAACTTATTATACATCTTCGAGGACGCATAGTATTGCATGTATTTTTCTGAGACCGGTTGCTTGTTGCGCTGTAACAACAACAAAAAAATATGCGAGAATTTAAGTTAGGGGAACTAACAACAAAGGTTAGGAGAACTAAAACAACAAATGTTAGGTAATAGCAGGTTAGGTGAATTGGGTTAAGTTTAGAAAAAGGGTTAGGGAAAGGGTTAGCTAAAATGCAACAGTTGTCCCCAACGCAACTCAAACTAGCATCCTTTGAAATGCTAAACTGTCGCTGATTAACGGCCACCCATCCGTAAAGCATTTATTCTTTGACCCTTGACACTTTATTATGGCCGTTTAGAGCTATTTTAATTAAACATTCTTACTTATTGTACCTTTAATAATGACTTTAAATCATTTTTACCATTAGGATAACATTGTGCCACAAGTAAGAGTACTAAGACCAATGATGGTAACACCAATGAGAAATCTTAGGTTATTGAGGAAGTTTTTAAATGGAGGCCAGAGATGGTCAAATCTAAGGTAATTAACGATTAAAAAATAATTTACAAAAGTGATATGGTTAGTAATTTTGCGTAATGTTATTTTCCTTCATTTAAATTGAGTTACACCAAGTGAAACTTTGGGTAAGAGTTTATTTAAGGGTTCATATAAAACAATTATAAGGCATTTATAAATTGTGTTCACCATTTATTAATCATTACTCCCACATTAATAAACCATTTACTTATCATTAATAAAGTATTTTTGCAGACCCTAATCTAGAGTGAGTGCTATTTATACTTTAGAAATCAAATCAAATGTGCCAAATAGCGTGAAATGCTTACTTTCAAGCCCTTACCCTGTCTGGGAACCTGGGACGCTTGCGTCCCACCCTAGTCAACAGCCAGTGGAATCGCGTCGCGCGAAATACAAATACCTCATAAATGCTATAACTTCAATTTCTCAAACATATGACTATTTTACACCATTTTATAGATACACCTCTTCTGAATCAAACCACGTTGTCTGATTTCAAAAAGGCTTTACAGCAAAAGCAAAACATTAGATTATGTTAGGAGAGTGCCCTGCATAAAAAAATCACACTGCCATTTTCAAAGCAACTAGCATGCATCACAAATACCCAAAACACAGCTAAATGCAGCACTAACCTTTGACAATCTTCATCAGATGACACTCCTAGGACATCATGTTACACAATACATGCATTTTCTGTTCGATAAAGGTCATATTTATATACAAAAACAGCATTTTACATTGGCGCATTTTCCCTCAAATGCTTCCGGTGGATATTACTATTCGAAAACATGTTTAAAATGTAACATTGTCATTCAAAGAATTATAGATTAACATCTCGTGAATGCAACCGCATTGCCAGATGTAAAAATAACTTTACTGGGAAATCACACTTTGCAATAAACGAGGTGGTATGCTCAGAAAAATAGGCTAGGCGATACAGATTAGCGCCATCTTGGAACCATCTAAAATCAAATATACTATTGTAAATATTCCCTTACCTTTGATTATCTTCATCAGAAGGCACTTCCAGGGATCCCAGGGCCACAACAAATGTAGTTTTGTTCGAAAAAGTTTATAATTTATGTCCCAATAGCTCCTTCTTGTTAGCGCGTTCCGAAGGCTACTCATAATGTACTGTAGCGCGCGGGACTTGTCGCCACGAAAGAGCAAAAACTATATATTTACGTTCGTTCAAACATGTCAAACGTTGTATAACATAAATCTTTAGGGCCTTTTTCAACCAGAGCTTCAATAATATTCAAGGCGGACGATTGCATTGTCTTACTAAACGTTTCGGAATGAGAGAGTACCCATGGGCGCCCGCATCATAGTAGTAATGGCCCTCCCCCTGTGACCAAATTTCCAAGCCTCTCTTTCGGTCAGTTTCTACCATAGAAGACTCAAACCACTTTGTAAAGACTGTTGACATCTAGTGGAAGCCTTAGGAAGTGCTAAATGAATCCTAACTCACGGTGTTTCTCATAGGCAAAGTGTTGAAGGTGATTCCACAAATCAGATTTCCACTTCCTGCATGGAATCTTCTCAGGTTTTGGCCTGCCATATGAGTTCTGTTAAACTCACAGACACCATTCAAACAGTTTTAGAAACTTTTGAGTGTTTTCTATCCAAATCTACTAATTATATGCATATTCTAGTTACTGGGCAGGAGTAGTAACCAGATTAAATCGGGTACGTTTTTTATCCGGCCGTGCAAATACTGCCCCCTATCCCCAACAGGTTTTAACAAACAATGCAGTTTTAAGAAAATAGAGTTAAGAAAGTATTTACTAAATGAACTAAAGTAAAAAAAATAACAATAAAATAACAATAAAGTGGCTCTATACAGGGTGTACCTGGAAATAAAATAAGCACAAGGATGTTTAAGGAAATATATAAATGTGTGAATAACTAGCTTACTAACATTTTACTGCTGAGCAATTAACCGAAATGTCAGATATTTTTAGGTTTTTATACAACTAATTGACCGACTTTGGTTAAATTATTTCAATTCCATTTTGTTCATTTTTTTTCTGTGAGCTCAATAAATCAGATCCAGCCTGAACTGTGTGAGTTGTAGTTTCCAACAGACCAATATTCTACAAAGTGTAGCGTATAAAACGTGGTAATTAACTACAATGATCATAATCCATTGCGGATCTACTTGTCCAGTCTGTTTCTTATACGCCTGCTAAAGAAGAGACAGAAGAATACGTGGTCGTGATTTAGAGTGATATAGACAGCTGTTGCTTTGTGAGGTATCTCTACCTGTAATAATCTAAGTGATCAATAGTTGGTATTCAGCATCCATAAAAGTATGCCTTATTTACTCTGAAGAACGACAAAATAGTGAGTTTGTCAGACAGCATAGGCAGCAGCTCTATGGAGATGAGATGATGACTTGGAATGAAATAATAAAGTCATCAAATAAAACAAATGTAATATACACAGCTAAAATATTTTAAGTAAGTAACAAGACTAAATGATGGTTAATAAGGGATAAGCAGTAATGGGCAGTCACTACCATCATGGGACTTTTATTCATTTTTGTATTCTGTGCTGTTACAGCTTTCACCCACATAGTGCATTACATGTAAAAATAAATAAATATCGAAACCGAAATAAAAAAACGTGATTCTTTTTTAAGAATCTCACCGAAACTGAACCAACCCCAAAAAGCAGTAATCGCTCAGCACTATAACATTTACAAATGTGGGAGTAATGATTAGTAAATGGTGATCAAATGGTTTGTAAATGCCTTATAAATGCTTTATTATGGACCCTTGACTACATCGCCATAATGCATTTATTACACATCTATAAGCATTTAATTAGCGTGTTATAACAGGTCCAACCGCATTATTAAAAGTTAGTAAATATATCCATAGCATATCTACAGTGCATTCATGACATGCTATGCAAGCGCTCATATAAATATCTTAACATATGCATCATTACAATGACAGCGTAGTGTCATCATTATGGCTGTTCTCAAAAGTTTGCTTCTGCCATGCTAGTTTTAGTGAATATGTTAATAGGCCAAACCACGTTTTGAAATGTATGCTAATATATAGCCTGTATCCAGACCCATTTCCCCCCACCGGGCAGTGAGCTGATTAGGACAGCTCGTCAGTGGCGCAGTCCACTTCAGAAATGGGAAAAGAACAGAGAACACAGGTACTCTCGACTGTCTAGCTTATTCCCGATCCCAGGTATAGCCCGGTACTTATCCTCTTCTCACTGAGGTTAATGGTGTATGAAGATCCCCACAGGGATGATTCCTCAGGGTAAAGTTTACAGATCAAATCATGTAGTGTGGGTCGTATAGGGCTCCTGAGTGGCGCAGCGGTCTAAGGCACTGCATCTCAGTGCAAGAGGCTTCACTACAGACACCCTGGCACGAATACAGGCTGTATCACCTCCGGCCGTGATTGGGAGTCCCATAGGGCGGCGCACAATTGGCCCAGCATTGTCCGAGTTTGGCCAGGGTAGGCCGTCACCGTAAATAAGAATTTGTTCTTAACTGACTTGCCTAGTTAAATAAAGGTTAAAAATATCATAATTAGTTCGTAAATTATTAACAGCCCTCCACATCACAATAAAGTTGGTCATACTGGTCTATAACACACACATGAAGGGTCTATGTATGAATTCTATGCAGTCAATGTACTGTCATTTCTATTTTCCCATTCATAAAGCATTTATTTGAAAAGAAATCACTTAAATGTAAAATAATACACACACACAACACATAATGAAAATATTACCCTTATAGGTCCCGCTTTAAATTACATCAGCTTATAAAGGCTTCATAAAGTCTTCATAATGCCTTCATAAGCACTACATCAATGTGTTACAAAGCATTTATAAACGTATGTCATGCTTTATAAAGGGTTCATAAATGTGGCATAACTGTGTGACATAATCACCAATGTCAAATGTGATATAACCCCCTATGTCGAATATGATATAAACATGTTCTTTATAAAGGGTGACATGTTGTGCTAAAGGATGGCAAACGCTCTGAAGTGATTTCATGTTAGTCACATTCCACCTAATCTCATTCCCATACACAAATGCACATAAGGTCTGGTGGACCAACACATCAAACTTGGTCTTCATTAGTTAGGGATAGGTTTAAAATCAAGTTTTAAGAAGGTAAATTGTGGAAATGGGCAGGGTTTAGCAATAATTATGACTTTTTATCTGTGTTAAGTACTGATGATGACAAATTATTTACTCAGTAATGTCACATGTATAGAATTATATGGTCACTCCGACTAAGGCCAACTTTTATTGATATCCCAGGCTTATATGTGCTGTGTGTCCAATAGCATGGGGACGACATTACACGAAGAAACAATTACCTTGATGAAACCTAAAGAAATTGAAAGTGTCTTTCTTCTGGAACCAAGTTACATGTTCCTCAGTACACAAACACGAACACAATCAAAACTAGCCATACCGCGCAGTGCTGGGCCCAGTCAGGTCTTTGACACATTCACCCACTCCCCCGCTGAAAGATCAGCCACAAAATGTTGGCACCATTGTAACATGTTGTAATCCAGCCTTGATCTCCAGCATGGGAACAGAAGAAGAATACCTGGTGCAGTAGTCTCAGGTTGGACTACTCCAAATCATCTTGGTTCTGACACACACACATGCAAACTTTTCAGGTCCATCAACCTATTTAAATACCTCTCACACTCTACAGTAAATCAAATCAAATTTCTTTAGTCACATGCGCCGAATACAACAGGTGTAGACCTTACAGTGAAAGGCTTACTTATGAGCCACTAACCAACAATGCAGTTTAAAAAAATTCAGATAAGAATAAGAAATAAAAGTAACAAGTAATTAAAGAGCAGCAGTAAAATAACAATAGCGAGACTATACAGGGGGGTACCGGTACAGAGTCAATGTGCGGGGGCACAGGTTATTTGAGGTAATATGTCCATGTAGGTAGAGTTATTATAGTGACTACGCATAGATGATAACAACAGAGAGTAGCAGTGGTGTAAAAGGGGGGGGGGGCAATGCAAATAGTCTGGGTAGCCATTTGATAAGGTGTTCAGGAGGCTTATGGCTTGGGGGTAGAAGCTGTTGCCTAGACTGCCGTGCGATAGCAGAGAGGACAGTCTATGACTAGGGTGGCTGGAGTCTTTGACAATTTTTAGGGCCTTTCTCTGACACCTCCTGGTATAAAGGTCCTGTATGGCAGGAAGCTTGGCCCCGGTGATGTACTGGGCCGTACACACTGCCCTCTGTAGTGCCTTGCGGAGGCCGAGCAGTTGCTATACCAGGCAGTGATGCAACCAGTCAGGATCCTCTATATGGTGCAGCTAGCTGTAGAACCTTTTGAGGATCTGAGAACCCATAACAAATCTTTTCAGTCTCCTGAATAATTGTCTGAACATGGACAATGATTCATATTTAAGTTACATTTGCATGAAATGTAGGTTTTAAAACATGTTCCAAGGTCAAATAAATGCCCCCAATGCGAATCACTGTATATGGAATACAGATTGGCTTAGAGCAAGAACTATTTTGGGTGCAGCAGCAGGGAATACTCAGTAGGGTCTGTAGAATGTATATACTGTATGGTGTCATTTCATGGGACTCTAAATAATACGGAGTGTTGCTGGCCTTCTACTCCACCCATTCCATTGACGGCCGAATCACATCACATGTGCACTTACTGCACTACAGAAAACCAGCTAACCAAACAACAGCGAAGGGCATGCTCACTGAATTAAATGACAACTACACTCAAAAATCTACATTTCTTAGATTTTTCCCAGACCTCAAAAGTCATTCCCTGATGTGATTTAATCAAATTTAGCATATTACAACCCTTATAAAAACAGGACAGAAACATCATGTTGTTTCCATTTAGGCTGCGCAGGAGAATGTGAGAAGAGGTCAGTGAACTGTCACTTCCCATTGACATCTTGCTTCTATAAATTTGTCATACAAAAAAACAACTAATGAAACATTTAGCAAGTTAATATTTTGGTTCAGTATTTAATGAAAAACGCTGGGATCTCACCACTAGGAAGTGATGTCACACTGACCTCTCACCTCTCTCCCTGTTTGCAGCCAAAATGAAAGCAACACGAAATACAAAAGCTACATTTTGTCCTGTTTTAAAAGGTTTGTAATGTGAATAAGTACAATGTAAGACTTAGAATAATAAAATACGATTGTTAACCAATTGTTTCATGATTTTATGACCAAGTTGGAAAACGTGTTAACAATGTGCTAGGGCCTGGGCTTAGCTTGCTGCTAGCTAGCTAGGGAATAATGCTAGCTAGCTTTACCACCCTGTGTTAGTAACATTACGTTTTACTCACTAAAATAGTTATTGCTATGAGTCTGAAATGGGGAGTTGAATTAGAAGGGTTTATTATGAATCTTTGCTGAAGTCAAACTGAAAAATGTCAATAGGATTCTTAGGCCATCCTTTGCACTTGTTTTCTTGTTTTCTAGAAAATGTCAAATAAAATGTTCATACTGTGCTGTGTGCTGTGTCTGTATTTTATTTTAAGTGAAGAAAGTTTATAAATGCTTTATGAAATGGGAAAATACAAATGACAGTAAATTGACTGCATAGAATTCATACATAGCTAACGTTAGATTCTTAATGTTGGTGTTATAGATCAGAGTGGCAAACTGCACAGTTATGACCATGAAGCGCTTAGCCATAAATGTGTTATGAATGGTAAAATAGAAATGACAGCATATTGACTGCATAGAATTCATACATAGACCATTCATACAGTGCATTCAGAAAATATTCAGACCCCTTGACTTTATCCAAATGTTGTTACGTTACAGCCTTATTCTAAAATTGATTAAATAATCTACACACTATACCCCATAATGACAAAGCTGAAACAGATTTTCAGAAATGTGTGCTAATTCTTTAGTCAGTACTTTGTTGAAGCACCTTTGGCAGCGATTACAGCATTGAGTCTTCTTGGCTATGGCGTTACAAGCTTGGCACATCTGAATTTTAAAAAAAAACATTAAAAAAAATTATCATTCTTCCCTGCATATTCTCTCAAGCGCTGTCAGGTTGGATGGGGAACGTTGCTGCACAGACACATGCTGCCCAGGGAAGTGAGCCTACCAGATGAGCTAAATGCTTTTTATGCTCGCTTCGAAGCAAGTAACACTGAAGCATGCACGAGAGCACCAGCTGTTCTGGATGACTCTGTGATAACTCTCTCGGTAGCCGATGTGAGCAAGACCTTTAAACAGGTCAACATTCACAAAGCCGCGGGGCCAGACAGATTACCAGGACATGTACTCAAAGCACGTGCGGACCAACTGGCAAGTGTCTTCACTGACATTTTCAACCTCTCCCTGACTGAGTCTGTAATACCTACATGTTTCAAGCAGACCACCATAGTCCCTGTGCCCAAGGAAGTGAAGGTAACCTGCCTAAATGATTACCGCCCCTTGCACTCACGTTGGTAGCCATGAAGTGCTTTAAAAGGCTGGTCATGGCTCACATCAACAGCATCCTCCCGGATTCCCTAGACTCACTCCAGTTTGCATACCGCCCCAACAGATCCACAGATGATGCAATCTCAATCGCACACTGCCATTTCCCACCTGGACAAAAGGAACACCTATGTGAGAGTGCTGTTCATTGACTACAGCTCAGTGTTCAACACCATAGTGCCCACAAAGCTCATCACTAAGCTAAGGACCCTGGGACTAAACCCCTCCCTCTGCAACTGGATCCTGGACTTCCTGACGGGCCACCCCCAGGTGGTAAGGGTAGGCAACAACATGTCTGCCATGCTGATCCTCAACACTGGGGCCCCTCAGGGGTGTGTACTTAGTCCCCTCCTGTGCTCCCTGTTCACCCATGACTGCGTGGCTAAATACGACTCCAAAAAGATTTGGCATGGGTCCCCACATCCTCAAAAAGTTCTACAGCTGCACCATTGAGAGCATCCTGACCGGTTGCATCACCGCCTGGTATGGAAACTGCTCGGCATCTGACCGTAAGGCGCTACAGAGGGTAGTGCGTACTGCCCAGTACATCACTGGGGCCAAGCTTCCTGCAATACAGGACCTATAAAATAGGCGGTGTCAGAGGAAAGCCCATAGAATTGTCATGAGACTCTAGTCACCCAAGTCATAGACTGTTTTCTCTGTTACCGCACGGCAAGCGGTACCGGAGCGCCAAGTCCAGGACCAAAATGCTCCTTAACAGCTTCTACCCCCAAGCCATAAGACTGCTGAACAATTAATCAAATGGTCATCGGACTATAACATTGACCCCCCCCCCCACCCCCCCTATTTGTTTTGTACACTGCTGCTACTCGCTGTTTATTATCTATGCATAGTCACTTCACCCCTACCTACATGTACAAATTACCTCTAACCTGTACCCCCGCACACTGACCCGGTCCCCCTGTATAGCCTCGTTATTGTTATGTTATTGTGTTACATTTTATTATTTTTTACTTGAGTTTATTTGGTAAATATTTTCTTAACTCCTCTTGAACTGCACTGTTGATTAAGGACTTGTAAGTAAGAATTTCACGGTGAGGTCTACACTTGTTGTATTCGGCACATGTGACAAATCAAATTTGATTTTCAGGTCTCTCCAGAGATGTTCGATCGGGTTCAAGTCTGGAATCTGTCCGGGCCACTCAAGGACATTCAGAGACTTGTCCCGAAGCCACTCCTGAATTTGTCTTGGCTGTGTGCTTAGGGTCGTTGTCCTGTTAGAAGTTGAACCTTCGCCACAGTCTGAGGTCCTGAGCACTCTGGAGCAGATTTTGATCAAAGATCTCTCTGTACTTTGCTCCATTCACATTTGCCTCGATCCTGACTAGTCTCCCAGTCTCTGCCGCTGAAAAGGTTTGCCCGGGTGGCCAGTTCTACGAAGAGTCTTGGTGGTTCTAAACTTCTTCAATTTAAATGATGGAGGCCACTTTGTTCTTGTGGACCTTCAATGCTGCAGAAATGTTTTGTTACCCTTCCCCAGAACTGTGCCTCGACACAATTCTGTCTCATATGGAACGCCGTTTGGGTCTTTGTGTGTCAAAAAAGATACACGTCAAATAAGCTTTTAATTTGACACGTCAAATAACACAATTATATTATAGAAGGTTGTGTGTGCTGAATTTGCACGTGCAAGCCAAGCGCCATTACGATCACTGTCACAGCTGTACAATACCGCGTTGGTAATAAGGCATTATTTCTTCGACCGAATGTGAAAACGTCCGTGTGAGCATTTGAGATTAGATCAGGATCAAAAATGTTTGTAAATATATTTGATACAAATGTTATCAGCAACTTCTGGGGTAACTAGCTAGCTTTAGCTTGGTACCTAGCTAGGACCAATGCAACCAGCCTGAAAACAATGAACAGTAGAAACTGCAGTCATTTTCAATTTTCTTAGCAATGATTTAGGAATTCATGTGAGTAAATATTAGCAAGGTAGCCACTTGTTGTTCTCCTATTGAAATAACTAGCTGGCCTGCTACTGCTACTTAACCCTGTTGCCCAAAACTAACGTTATAAGCAGCCAACTAGATTCATCGAGCTGCTATACTATGGCTTGAGCAGACTGGGTTATGGGTTGTGAAGCCAGCCACAATAAGGATTAGCCACAATAGTGGAATTTGCGGTTTGTCTTTAAAATAAAAGTCATTTTTTGAAAGTGATGCAGAAGATTACAATTGGTGAAATCATGCCATATTTAAACTTGATCATGTTAAACATGGTTGGAGTGTTGGAATGTGGAGCTATGAAATGGTGTATCAATCTACTCGGTGACACCCAGAGAACAGAACAGTGAAGAGTTTACGGAAATATTAGCTCTTATTGCTGGACTTTGACGGTGGGAAATCACCTCCCCAATCAGCATATTGTGCATATTGACATTCATATTGCACTGTACAGCCTTACCTAACGATTGGGGATCAATGCAATGGGGTATCAGCCTACTCAGTACCCAATTGCTTTTTTCCCGAAGTCCTCCTCAAGAGTTATCAGGCTCCAAAACATCCATGTTGTATTGTTTTTCTTCTGGAATAGTGTTCAATACACATAACAGGTTGACTGGTACAATACATGTGGCTCAATTCACAGTGGTTTCAGAGTCCCGCAATAAGAGCTACGATGCTAATGTTCTCTGGGTGTCACTGAGTAGACTGATACACCATGTCATTGATCCACAATCCATAAGGCTGTACAGTGAAATAAGTATGCCCCCAATGCAATTCTACAGTCTAATACATCCAGTGGGATTTCAACAGATTTTTGTCAAATTAACAATTGTCTTTTGTTCAATTTATATAAGAACATTCCAACCTCGTTTAGCATGAACTATTCCATTATGGCATGATTCCACTTTTTTGTGGATTATTTGAATTACTTTCATTGAGAGACTTTTATTGTGAAGGCAACCCACAAATTCCACTAATGTGGCTAATCCTTATTGTGGCTAGCTTCACATAGGTGGGTCCGACCACCATTAATCAAGTAAGAACTGTCTTATAAATTAGGGATATTTTAGTTGATGACACTTATCTAGATAGTTAGCTAACTATAACTACAGAAACAGATTATGTCGTTTTGCTATGTTTTTAAAAAAGTACATTGTTGGTATCCATCAGCTAACGTTAGCTAGCTTATTTACGACCAGCACTGTCCAGAACTTGGGGAAGTGTGTCTAGCCCAGACAAAACTTTACCAGTATCATAGCATACGGTGAATCGTTGTGACATGAAATACGAGTGATAGTACAATCAATGTGTAATAACTACGTCAAAAATGTATGAACGTGTTCAATTATTATGTGACGTGCAGTCATATTCGGGTCCTGACTGGTCAACAAGTTTATTTGACGTGTATCTTTTTGGAAAGTTCCTTCGACCTCATGGATTGGTTTTTGCTCTGACATGCACTGTCAATAGTGGGACCTTATATAGACAGGTGTGTGCCTTTCAAAATCATGTCCAATCAATTGAATTTACCACAAATGGACTCCAATCATGTTGTAGAAACATCTCAAGGATGATCAATGGAAACAGGACGCACTTGAGCTCAATTTCGAGACTCATAGCAAAGGGTCTGAATACTTATGTAAATGTCATATTTCTGTTTTTTATTTCTAAAAACCTGTTTTTGCTTTGTCATGGGGTATTGTGTGTAGATTTCTGAGGATTTTATTTTTATTGAATCAATTTTAGAATAAGTCTAAAACATAAAAAAAAAATGGAAATAGTCAAGGGGTCTGAATCCTTGCCGAAGGCACTGTACTTGTTAACAGGGCAAGTTTAAATAAATGGCACTAACGTGAGAGAAAAATAAAGTTCTAAAAGCAAGGAAACAATATGTAATCTGCCTTCTCTATCTTCTGTAGTTTGAAGAAACAAATTTAAATAAATAATATCCTAAAAATGCTAAACTTATAGCAGTATCACTATTCACCATCTCAAATCTATAAAAAGGTGCGATCTAGAACCTAAAAGTGTTATTCGGCTGTCTCCATAGGAGAACCATTTGAAGAAGCCTTGTTAGTTCCAGGTAGAACCATTTTTGTTCAAGTAAAACCGTTTTGGGTTCTTGTAGAACCCTTTCCACAGAGGGTTCTACATGGACCCCAAAATGATTCTGCCTGGAAACAAAAAGGGTTCTCCTATGGGGACCCTTGGAAACCTTTTTTCAAGGAGTGTGGGTTTATTCTCTGATCATTTGATTGGATTGACATGTCAGTTAATACTGCAAAATCTTTTATTGGTTGGAGGAAGTCATAATTACCATGTTGGTCTATGGAAGGGGGTGAGGAGCACGAACCTCCTAGGTTTTCTATTATAGTCAATGTAGCCAAAGGAGGATGGGAAATAGCTGTCCTCTGGCTACACCATGGTGCTACCCTAAAGGCGAGATCAGGTGGGACCATTCTAGCCAATGAAAGGGAAGATACGAGTGTGAAAAACAGGCACAACTCTGATAAAAACTTCATAGTTGAAAACTTGCCACTTGTGTCCAATTACAGTACCAGTCAAAAGTTTGGACACACCTACTCATTCAAGGGTTTTTCTTTATTTTTACTATTTTCTAAATGAAATCAAATTTTATTGGTCACACACATGGTTAGCAAATGTTAATGCGAGTGTAGAGAAATGCTTGTGCTTCTAGTTCCGATAGTGCAGTAATATCTAACTAGTAAACTAACAATTCCCCAACAACTACCTAATACATACAAATCTAAAGGGATGGAATAAGAATAAGTACATATAAATATATGGATGAGCGGTGGCCGAGCAGCATAGGCAAGGTGCAATAGATGGTAATGAGTAATGAGATTAATAATGTTAACATATCTTACATTACTCAAGTGACATTGTTTAAAGTGACTAGTGATCCATTTATTAACGTTGCCAGTGATATGAGTCTATGTAGGCAGCAGCCTCTGAGTTAGTGATTGCTGTTTAGCAGTCTGATGGCCTTGAGATAGAAGCTGTTTTTCAGTGTCTCGGTCCCAGCTTTGATGCACCTGTATTGACCTCGCCTTCTGGATGGTAGCGGGGTAAACAGGCAGTGGCTCAGGTGGTTGTTGCCCTTGATGATCTTTTTGGCCTTCCTGTGACATCGGGTGTTGTAGGTGTCCTGGAGGGCAGGTAGTTTGCCCCCGGTGATGCGTTGTGCAGACCGCACCACCCTCTGGAGAGTCTTGCGGTTGAGGGTGGCACAGTTGCCGTACCAGGTGGTCCTACAGCCCGACAGGATGCTCTCAATTGTGCATCTATAAAAGTTTGTCAGGGTTTTAGGTGACAAGACACATTTCTTCAGCCTCCTGAGGTTGAAGAGGCACGCCTTCTTCACCACACTGTCTGTGTGGGTGGATCATTTCAGTTTGTCTGTGATGTGTATGCCCAGGAACTTAAAACTTTCCACCTCCACTACTGTCCCTTCGATGTGGATAGGGGGGTTCTCCCTCTGCTGTTTCCTGAAGTCCACGATCATCTCCTTTGTTTTGTTGACGTTGAGTGAGAGGTTGTTTTCCTGACACCACAGTCCAAGTGCCCTCACCTCCTCCCTGTAGGCTGTCTCATCGTTGTTGGTAATCAAGCCCACTACTGTTGTGTCGTCTGCAAACTTGATGATTGAGTTGGAGGCGTGCATGGCCACGCAGTCATGAACAGGGAGTACAGGAGGGGGCTGAGCACGCACCCATGTGGGGCCCTAGTGTTAAGGATCAGCCAAGTGGAGATGTTGTTTTCTGCCTTCACCACCTGGGGGCGGCCCGTCAGAAAGTCTAGGACCCAATTGCACAGGGTGGGGTTGAGACTTAGGGCCTCCTGCTTAATGATGAGCTTGGAGGGTACTATGGGGTTAAATGCTGAGCTGTAGTCAATGAACAGTATTCTTACATAGGTATTCCTCTTGTCCAGATGGGATAGGGCAGTGTGCAGGCGATTGCATCGTCTGTGGACCTGTTGGGGCGGTATGCAAACTAAAGTGGGTCTAGGGTGGCAGGTAAGGTGGAGGTGATATGTTCATTGACTAGTCTCTCTAAGAACTTCATGATGACAAAAGTGAGTGCTATGGGGCGGTAGTAATTTAGATCAGTTATCATTGCCTTCTTGGGTACAGGAACAATGGTGGCCATCTTGAAGCATGTGGGGACAGCAGACTGGGATAGGGAGCGATTGAATATGTCCGTAAACACACCAGCCAGCTGGTCTGCACATGCTCTGCGGCTAGGGATGCCGTCTGGGCCAGCAGCCATGCAAGGGTTAACACGTTTAAATGTCTTACTAACGTCGGCCACAGAGAAGGGGGGGGAGGGGGGGGGCGCAGTCCTTATTAGCGGGCTGCGACTGTGGCACTGTATTATCCTCAAAGTGGGCAAAGAAGGTTTTTAGTTTGTCTGGAAGCAAGACGTCGGTGTCCATGACTTGGCTGGTTTTCTTTTTGTAGTCCGTGATTTCCTGTAGACCCTGCCACATACTGTCGCGTCCTGACCAGTGAAAAGGGTCATTTGCCATAGTAGAATGGTCAGGGCGTGACAGGGGGGTTGTTTTGTGTGTTTTGGGGTTTGTTTGTTTCCAGGGGAATGTGTTCTAGTTTTCATTTTCTTTGTTTCGTTTTCCAGGTTTGGCCGAGTATGGTTTCCAATCAGAGGCAGGTGTCTTTCGTTGTCTCTGATTGGAAGCCATACTTAGGCAGCCTGTTTTCCTTTGGGTTTTGTGGATGGTTGTTTTTCGTATAGTTGTTGTCCTTACGGAACTGTTGTTTGGCATTTGTTTATTTTGTTTAAGTGTTCTCTCATAATAAAAGAAGATGAGCACTCAACATGCTGCGCCTTGGTCCAATCCTTTCGACAGGTGTGACACATACGTCTCGTGTCTGAGCTGTTGAATTCCGACTCCACTTTGTCCCTATACCAACATTTTGCTTGTTTCATTGCCTTGCGGAGGGAATAACTACACTTTATATTCGGCCATATTCCCAGGCCTCTTTCCATGGTTTCAGTTTTGTGCGAATGCAGTCATCCATCCATGGTTTCTGGTTAGGGGAGGTTTTAATAGTCACAGTGTGTACAATATCTCCAATGCACTTCCCTATAAAACTCACTCACTGAGTCAGCGGATAGATCAATGTTATTCTCTGTGGCTGCCCGGAACATTTCCCAGTCCGCGTGATCAAAACAATCTTGAAGCGTGGATTCCGATTGGTCTGACCAGCGTTGAATGGTTCTAGTCATGGGTACATCCTGTTTGAGTTTCTGCCTATAAGATGGTAGGAGCAAGATGGAGTCGTGGTTGAATTTTCCAAAGGGAGGCGGTATGCATCGCGGAAGTTAGAGTAGCAGTGATCGAGTGTATTGCTCGCGCGAGTGCTGCAATAGATATGCTGATAGAATTTAGGTAGCCTTGTTCTCAAATTTGCTTTGTTAAAATCCCCAGCTACAAAAAATGCAGCCTCAGGATATATGGTTTCCAGTTTACATAGAGTCCAGTGATGTTCCTTGTGGGCCGTCGTGGTGTCTGCTTGAGGGGGTATATACACAGCTGTGACGATAACTGACGAGAATTCTCTTGGGAGATAATATGGCCGGCATTTGATTGTGAGGAATTCTAGGTTGGGTGAGCAGAAGGACTTGAGTTCATGTATGTTGTTATGATTACACCATGAATCGTTAATCATGAAGCCCCTGCCCTTCTTCCCAGAGAGGTATTCATCTCTGTCGGCGCGATGCATGAAGAAGCCCGGTGGCTGAACCAACTCCGACAATGTATCCCGAGAGAGCCATGTTTCCGTGAAACAGAGAATGTTACAATCTCTGATGTCTCTCTGGAAGGCAACCCTTGCTCTAATTTCGTCTACCTTGTTGTCAAGAGACTGGACATTGGCGAGTAGTATACTCAGAAGCGGTGGGCGGTGTGCACACCTACGGAGCCTGACCAGGAGGCCGCTCTGTCTGCCTCTTCTGCGGCGACGTTGTTTTGGGTCGGCTTCTGGGATTAGATCCCCTGTCCTGGGTGGTGGTCCGAACAAAGGATCCGCTTCGGGAAAGTCATATTCCTGGTCGTAATGTTGGTAAGTTGGCGTCACTCTTATATCCAATAGTTCTTCCCAGCTGTATGAAATAACACTTAAGATTTTTTGGGCTAACAATGTAAAAGATAATACATTTAAAAAATGTAATTACTGCATTTAAATACTGCAATAGTTTCCGAAGGACTTGAAGAGAGGCGACCATCTCTGTCGGCGCCATCCTGCAAAAAATAAATAAAATTACAAACATATATATACACACACACACATATATATTTAAAAATATATATAAAATAAAATTAAAAAAAAAAAATAGTAGAATCATTTTTATTCATTTTTTAATTTCAACTTTATTTAACCAGGTAGGCCAGTTGAGAACAAGTTCTCATTTTCAACTGCGACCTGGCCAAGATAAAGCAAAGCAGTGCGACAAAAACAACACTGAGTTACACATAAACAAATGTATAGGCCATAGAGGCGAAATAATTACAATTTAGCATTTACACTGGAGTGATAGATGTGCAGATGATGATGTGGAAATAGAGATACTGGGGTGCAAATGAGCAAGAGGATAAGTAACAATATGGGGATGAGGTAGTTGGGTGTGCTATTTACCGATTGGCTGTGTACAGGTACAGTGATCGGTAAGCTTAGTGAGGGCGATATAAGACTCCAGCTTCAGTGATTTTTACAATTCGTTCCAGCCATTGGCAGCAGAGAACTGGAAGGAAAGGCGGCCAAAGGAAGTGTTGGCTTCGGGGATGACCAGTGAAATATACCTGCTGGAGCGCTACGGGTGGGTGTTGCTATGGTGACCAGTGAGCTGAGATAAGGCGGGGCTTTACCAAGCGAAGCATTATAGATGACCTGGGTTCAGTGGATTTGGCGACGAATATGTAGTGAGGGCCAGCCAACGAGAGCATACAGGTCGCAGTTGTGGGTAGTATATGGGCTTTGGTGACAAAACGGATGGCACTGTGATAGACTACATCTAATTTGCTGAGTAGAGTGTAAATGACATTGCCGAAGTCAAGGATCGGTAGGATAGTCCGTTTTACGAGGGTATGTTTGGCAGCATGAGTGAAGGAGGCTTTGTTGCGAAATAGGAAGCCGATTCTAGATTTAATTCTGGATTGGAGATGCTTAAAACCTCTTGAGGATACAATCCCGCTAACGGGATTGGTTGGACAACAACCAGTGAGATAGCACAGCGCGATATTCAAAACGAAATAATCTCAAAATTAAAATTCAAGTATTATACGGCATTTTAAAGATACTCAACTCGTTAATCCAATCACATTGTCTTATTTCAAAAAGGCTTTACGGTGAAAGAAAAACATTAGATTATTTTAGCATAGCACCTCAGCAACAAAAAAAAGCCATTTTCCAAGCACGATAGCCATCACAAAAACAGATATACAGCTAAAATTAAGCACTAACCTTTGACAATCTTCATCACTCCTAGGACATCATGTTAGACAAGTTTATATTTCTATCCAAAAACCCAATTTGTACATTGGCGCATGACGTTCCGAAAATGTTTTCTCCCCATAACTTTCGGTGAATAGGCACATTTAATTTACGGAAGAACTCATAAACGTTGAAAAATTGTATAACAATTTTTTTAAAGAATTAGAGATAATCTACTCCTTTATGCAACCACTTTGTCAGATTTCAAAATAACGTTACGGAAAAAGCACATTGTTCAATATTCTGAGTACAGAACTTAGCCTTCAATGCTAAGCTATACAGTTAGCCTACAACCACGGCGTCGACAAATCTCTAACAATATGTTCGAAATATTTACTTACCTTTGCTGATCTTCGGCGGAATGCACTCGGATGGGCACCCAGTTCCACAAGAAATGTTCATTTGTTCTGCAAAGTCCATCATTTATGTCCAAATACGTCCCTTTTGTTGACCCATCCAGAACACTTTACAATGCCATGTGGCGTGGACGCAAATCCATAGACGAAATGTTCAAAGTTCCATTACCGTTTGTAGAAACACGTCAAACGATGTCTACAATCAATCCTTTAAGGTATTTTTTAATGTAAAATTGCGATAATTTTACAACCGGGCAATAGCTAGTCATCCCAGAGGAAAAATAAAAAACGATGACGTCACATGTATGCGCATCATAAGACACCTCTCCTCAGACTGGCCAATGATTGACTGAGCCAAAATGATCTGCCTGGTAACAGATGACGGTTGAAACCTGTTCATAAAGATTGTTGACAGCCAATGGAAGAGTTAGGAGGTGTAACGTAAATCCTATGTCACTGTAGTTTTCCAAGGGATTCTAAACAAAAACTACGTTTCAAAATTCTCCCACTTCCTGATTCAATTTTTCTCAGGTTTTCTGCCTGCCATATGAGTTCTGTTATACTCACAGACACCATTCAAACAGTTTTAGAAACGTCAGAGTGTTTTATATTCAAATCTACTAATACTATGCATATTCAATTTTCTGGGACAGAGTAGTAACCTGTTTAAATTGTGTACGTTTTTCATCTGGCCGTGAAAATACTGCCCCCTAGCCCCTAGTCTGGAAGGAGAGTTTACAGTCTAACCAGACACCTAGGTATTTGTAGTTGTCCACATATTCTAAGTCAGCACCGTCCAGAGTAGTGATGCTAGTCAGGCGGGAGGGTGCGTGCAGCAATCGGTTGAAGAACATGCACTTAGTTTTACTCGCATTTAAAAGCAGTTGGAGGCCACGGAAGGAGTGTTATATGGCGTTGAAGCTCGTTTGGAGGTTTGTTAGCACAGTGTCCAAAGAAGGGCCAGATGTATACAGAATGGTGTCATCTGCGTAGAGGTGGATTAGAGAATCACCAGCAGCAAGAGCGACATCATTGATATATACACAGAAAAGTGTCGGCCTGAGAATTGTACCCTGTGGCACCCCCATAGAGAATGCCAGAGGTCCAGACAACAGGCCCTCTGATTTGACACACTGAACTCTGTCTAAGAAGTAATTGGTGAACGAGGCAAGGCAGTCATTTGAGAAGCCAAGGCTATTGAGTCTGCTGATAAGAATGTGGTGATTGACAGAGTCGAAAGCCTTGGCCAGGTCGATGAAGACGGCTGCACAGTACTGTCTTTTATTGATGGCGGTGCACCCATGACCAGCTTGGAAACAGATTGCATAGTGGAGAAGGCACGGGGGGATTCGAAATGGTCGGGGATCTGTTTGTTAACTTGGCTTTCGAAGATTTTAGAAAGGCAGGGCAGGATGGATATAGGTCTATAACAGTTTGGGTCTAGAGTGTCTCCCCCATTGAAGAGGGGGATGACCGCGGTAGCTTTCCAATCTTTGGGGATCTCAGACGATACGGAAGAGAAGTTGAATAGGCTAGTAAATAGGGGTTGCAACAATTTCAGCAGCAGATAATTTTAGAAAGAGAGGGTCCGAATTGTCTAGCCCAGCTGATTTGTAGGGATCCAGGTTTTGCAGCTCTTTCAGAACATCAGCTGTCTGGATTTGGGTGAAGGAGAAGTGGGGGGGGGCTTGGGGGGTGCTGAGATGTTGGTCGGTTTAGGGGTAGCCAGGTGGAAAGCATGGCCAGCCGTCGAAAAATGCTTTTTGAAATGATCGATTATCGTGGATTTATCGGTGGTGACAATGTTTCCTATCCTCAGTGCAGTGGGCAGCTGGGAGGAGGTGCTCTTATTCTCCATGGACTTTACAGTGTCCCAAAACCTTTTGGAATTAGTGCTACAGGATGCACATTTCTGTTTGAAAAAGCTAGCCTTAGCTTTCCTAACTGACTGAGTATATTGGTTCCTGACTTCCCTGAAAGTTGCATATCGTGGGGGCTATTCGATGCTAATGCAGAACGCCACAGGATGTTTTTGTGCTGGTCAAGGGCAGTCAAGTCTGGGGTGAACCAAGGACTATATCTGTTCTTAGTTCTACATTTTTTGAATGGGGCATGCTTATTTAAGATGGTGAGGAAAGCACTTTTGAAGAGCAACCAGGCATCCTCTACTGACGGGATGAGGTCAATATCCTTCCAAGATACCCGGGCCAGGTCGATTAGAAAGGCCTGCTCGCTGAAGTGTTTTAGGGAGCGTTTGACAGTGATGAGGGGTGGTCGTTTGACCACGGACCCATTACGCACGCAGGCAATGAGACAGTGATCGCTGAGATCCTGGTTGAAGACAGCAGAGGTGTATTTAGAGGGCAAGTTGGTCAGGATGATATCTAAGAGGGTGCTCATGGTTACAGATTTAGTGTTGTACCTGGTAGGTTCCTTGATAATTTGTGTGAGATTGAGGGCATCTAGCTTAGATTGTAGGACGGCTGGGGTATTAAGCATGTCCCAGTTTAGGTCACCTAACAGTACGAACTCTGAAGATAGATGGGGGGCGATCAATTCACATATGGTGTCCAGGGCACAGATGGGGGCTGAAGGGGGTCTATAACAAGCGGCAATGGTGATAGACTTGTTTCTGGAAAGGTGGATTTTTAAAAGTAGAAGCTCGAATTGTTTGGGCACAGACCTGGATAGCATGACAGAACTCTGCAGGCTCTCTCTGCAGTAGATTGCAACTCCGCCTCTTTTGGCAGTTCTATCTTGTCGGAAAATGTTATAGTTAGGGATGGAAATTTCAGGATTTTTGGTGGCCTTCCTAAGCCAGGATTCAGACACAGCTAGGACATCCGGGTTGGCACAGTGAATAAAACAAACTTAGGAAGGAGGCTTCTAATGTTAACATGCATGAAACCAAGGCTTTTACAGTTACAGAAGTCAACAAATGAGAGCACCTGGGGAATGAGAGTGATGCTTGGGTCTGCAGGGCCTGGGTTAACCTCTACATCACCAAAGGAACAGAGGAGGAGTAGGATAAGGGTATGGCTGCAAGGCTATAAGAACTGGTCGTCTAGTGCGTTCGGAACAGAGAGTAAAAGGAGTAGATTTCTGGGCGCGGAAGAATAGATTCAAGGCATAATGTACAGACAAGGGTATGGTAGGATGTGAGTACAGTGGAGGTAAACCTAGGCATTGAGTGACGATGAGAGGTTTTGTCTCTAGAGGCACCATTTAAGCCAGGTGAGGTGACCGCATGTGTGGGGGGTGGAACAAAAGGGCTAGCTAAGGGATATTGAGCTGGGCTGGAGGCCCTACAGTGAAATAAGACAATAATCACAAACCAAAACAGCAATAGACAAGGCATATTGACATTTGGGAGAGGCATGTGTAGCCGAGTGATCATAGGGTCCAGTGAGTTGCTAGGCGAGCTGGAGACACGGCGATTCAGACAGCTAGTGTGCCCGGGCTAGCAGGCTAGCAGATGGGCCTCCGGGGGACGTTGCAACGGAAGAGCCTGTTGAAACCCCCTCGGACAGTTATGTCGGCAGACCAGTCGTGATGGATCGGCGGGGCTCCGTGTAGGCAGTAAAGGGTCCAGGCCAATTGGCAAAATAATAGTGAAGACATCAAAACTGTGAAATAAGATATATGGAATCATGTAGTAACCAAGAAAGTGGTTCAAAATATATTTTAAATTTGAGATTCTTCAAAGTTGCCACCCTTTGCCTTGAGGACAGCTTTGTACACTCTTGGGATTCTCTCAACAAGCTTCACCTGGAATGCCAACAGTCTTGAAGGGGTTCCCACATATGCTAAGCACTTGTTGGCTGCTTTTCCTTCACTCTGCGGTCCAACTCATCCCAAACCATCTCAATTGGGTTGAGGTCGGGTGATTGTCGAGGCCAGGTCTCCATCACTCTCCTTCTTGGTCAAATAGACCTTACACAGCTTGTATGTGAATTGGGTCATTGTCCTGTTGAAAAACAAATGAATAAATGAATAAACGCAAACCAGATGGGATGGCATATCGTTGCAGAATGCTGTGGTAGCCATGCTGGCTAAGTGTGCCTTGAATTCTAAATAAATCACAGACAGTGTCTCCAGCAAAACACCCCCACACCATCACACCTCTTCCATGCTTCATGGTGGGAACTACATATGTGGAGATCATCCGTTCACCTACTCTGCGTCTCATAATGACACAGTGGTTGGAACCAAAAATCTCAAATTTGGACTCATCAGACCAAAGGACAGATTTCCACCGGTCTAATGTCCATTGCTCATGTTTCTTGGCACAAGTAAGTCTCTTCTTCTTATTGGCGTCCTTTAGTCGTGTTTTTTTGCAGCAATTCGACCATGAAGGCCTGATTCACGCAGTCTCCTCTGAACAGTTGCTGTTGAGATGTTACTGTGCCTTGAACTCTGTGAAGCATTTATTTGGGCTGCAATTTCTGAGGTGCAGTTAACTCTAATGAACTTATCTTCTGCAGCAGAGGTAACTCTGGGACTTCCTTTCCTGTGGCGGTCCTCATGAGAGCCAGTTTGTTTCATCATTGCGCTTGATGGTTTTTGCGACTGCACTTGAAGAAACTTTAAAAGTTCTTGAAATGTTCTTGATTGACTGACCTTCATGTCTTAAAGCAATAACAGACTGTCGTTTCTCTTTACTTATTTGAGCAGTTCTTGCCATAATATGGACTTGGTATTTTACTAAATAGGGCTATCTTCTGTATACCACCCCTACCTTGTCACAACACAACTGATTGGCTCAAACGCATTAAGAAGTAAAGAAATTCCACAAATTAATTGAAATGCATTCCAGGTGAACACTTCATGAAGCTGGTTGAGAGAATGTGCAAAGCTGTCATCAAGGCAAAGTGTGGCTACTTTGAAGAATCTCAAATATATTTTGATTTGTTTAACACTTTTTTTGGTTACTACATGATTCCATATGTGTTATTTCATAGTTTTGATGTATTCCCTACAATGTAGAAAATAGTATAAATAAAGAAAAATCCTTGAATGAGTCCAAACTTTTGACTGGTACTGTATATCAGTGCATTCGAAACAACCTAAACATCACAAAACTTCTATTCGGTCAAATAGGTCTCATGCAGCAAATGAGCAATTCCATTTTTTGTTGACCTAATCCTCATTGACCTCCATACAAAAATTCCTCACTTCGTGGTCTTATTTTCATGGACAGATTTTGGGTTTAGTAAACCCTCTCGCTTCGCTTCTTCCTCTTTGGTTTTAATCAGGTATTGGGTAACGTGAATATATTTAGCATAGTTTCAACTAAAAATGTTAATGCTTTAAAAGAGTTTCTCAGGTACTTCTGAATAAGTCACGTGCAGATATATGCGCCACGTCATCAGTGATGGAAAAAGTAATTACTACTTGAGTAAAATACTACTTGAGCAGAAATCTAAAAGTATTTGGTTTTAAATATACTTAAGTATCAAAAGTAAATGGAATTGCAAAAATATACTTAAGTATCAAAAGTTAAAGTAAACGTATAAACCATTTCAAATTCCTTATATTTAGCAAACCAGACGGCACCATTTTCTTGTTCAGAAATAATTTACAAACAAAGCATTTGTGTTTAGTGAGTCCGCCAGATCAGAGACAGTAGGCATGACCAGGGATGTTCTCTTGATAAGTTTGTGAATTGGACCATTTTCCTGTCAAAATGTAACGAGTACTTTTGGGTGTCAGGGAAAATGTATGGAGTAAAAAGTACATTATTTTCTTTAGGAATGTAGTGAAGTAAAAGTAATAGTTGGCAAAAAATCTAAATAGTAAAGTAAAGTACAGATACCCCAAAAAACTACTTAAGTAGTACTTTAAAGTATTTTTACAACACTGCACGTCATTGCTTTCTCTCGCTCTTTCTCTCTCTCTCTCTCTCTCTCTCTCTCTCTCTCAATTCAATTTGAATTTAAGGGGGCTTTATTGGCATGGGAAATATATGTTTACATTGCCAAAGCAACTGAAATAGATAATAAACAAAAGTGAAATAAACAATAAAAAATGAACAGTAAACATTATGCTCACAAAAGTTCCAAAAGAAAATACATTTTAAATGTCATATGTCTATAATGTTGTAATGATGTGTAAATAGTTAAAGTACAAAAGGGAAAATAAATAAACATAAATATGGGTTATATTTACACTGGTGTTTGTTCTTCACTGGTTGCCCTTTTCTTGTGGCAACAGGTCACAAATCTTGCTGGTGTGATGTCACACTGTGGTATTTCACCCAGTATATATTGGGTTGATCAAAATTGGGTTTGTTTTCGCATTCTTTGTGGATCTGTGTAATCTGAGGGAAATATGTGGCGCTAATATGGTCATACATTTGGCAGGAGGTTAGGAAGTGCAGCTCAGTTTCCACCTCATTTTGTGGGCAGTGTGCACATAGCCTGTCTTCTCGAGAGCCAGGTCTGCCTACGGCAGCCTTTCTCAATGGCAAGGCTATGCTCACTGAGTCTGTACATTGTCAAAGCTTTCCTTAAGTTTGGGTCAGGTATTCTGCCACTGTTTACTCTCTCTTTAGGGCCAAATAGCATTCTAGTTTGCTCTGTTTTTTTAAATTGTTTCCAATGTGTCAGACATGACAAATATGGCAAACCTACAACTACGAATCGTTTCTATGCGTGCAAACTTTTTTTCTACGATTACAAATCGCTTTCTACGCCTGAGAACCTTTTGTATTTTTCTTGTCGTCAAATCCCTGCCAAAAGTCAGGTGACCTAAGCGCTTCCAAATATGGAGTGGCAGGTTTGCCATATCTGTCATGTTTGCGCATATCTCTCTTATGTGAACATCTTTATGGCAGTCATTTTACTTAAGGCCCGTGGAAGTGAACTGCTTATCTGCAGTTATAAAAAAATTCTAATGCAATATATCGATTTACAAATACAAATCAAAAGGTGTTTGTTTGTGGATAGTGATTTACATTTGTGGAAAGTGATTTACATTTGTGGAAAGTGATTCACATTTGTGGATTGGTATTTATTTGTACAGATCATGATACACAAATACAAAATGCATGCGGTGTGTTCACAATACATTTGGTATAATTCAGGCTGAATCACACGTGGGTATATGCTTCTGAAAACCAATGAAGAGATGAGAGAGGCTGGACTTGCAGCACGTTGAGCGTCACAAATAGAACCGATTTCTATTTTAGCGCCTGGCCACGCAGACCACCGAGCAGTGTGGGTGCAATGACTGAATAACATGTATGTATAAATGTATTTTGCAACGCTCGCACGCGACGTGTCCGGTCTGGTCAGCATGTTAGTCGCCAAAGTACCCAATTGTCTTACCTCAATAAAAGTATCACGTTAATAAGAAAATGACTAAAGTAAAAGTGAAAGTCACCCAGTAAAATACAACTTGACTAAAAGTCAAAGTATTTGGTTTTAAATATACTTAACGTACTTCAAGGGCTCAGACGGAGTGACGTCACCAATTGAATCGCTACTTGTGCGCACCACTAACTAGTTAGTCATTTCACACCGCTTACATAGGCTACATGTTTTTTTTTATGTCAGGTGGTCGCTGTCATCTCTGTAGTGTTCTTTCCAACTCCACTGAAGCAAAACAGGAAGGAGTATCATGGTCTTATTGTTTAGCCTAGTCTGAAAAACCATGGTGGCCAAGGTTTGACCTTTTGCACCTATACATCCCAAATGGCAACCTATAGGCTAGACCCTACATAGTGCACTACTTTTGTATTGAGCCCTAGCCTGGACAAAATTAGCTAGTGCATACTGGGAATTGAGTGTGATTTGGGAGTGTAACCTTTTACTTTATTACGGAAGTAGGAGCTGCTGTGACTCATTTTTATAACATGGAACTGAAGTCATTTTTACTGTAGGGACGAGGTAATGATGCGTTATACTGACAAACATGTGACTCCTCTGTAAGACTTCGATAACTTGTTATACCTCCTATAGGCTAATTGTAGCAAGAGTTACCTTGTCTTTTGTATTTCTGTTACACCAGTCGTGTTTGCACTCGTCTGCTATCGCAAGAGCGGCTCAACAACGATATGTCAACATGGGGACAACGGGTCCGAACATTCGTTACCGTGGAGCCGGTTATTTTTTTCTACATGACCAGCACGTTTATCGTGACGCCTGCTTATCAACAGCTGGTCATCGCAAAGGTACAGTGGGCCAACGATCTGCTCGCGGCATTATCAAACACGCCTGTTTACTTACACATGTTTGCTTATTAGGCTAGTCATTAAACTATCAGAACCATGGTTGCTATTTTCAGTATCATAGGCTAGACTCGATTTTTGTTGTTTATACATGTTCAACTAGACCAATGTTTCGACCAAAATTAGGTGAAACAGTCCTGTCCGTTCCAGTGACACATGAACAGTAAAACTCTAAATCAATCAACCTGGCGTTCAGATTCAAATAGTAGGCCTACCATTAGATATGATATCCTGAAATTCAGAGTAGAGTGTATACAATTTGGGCACAGTTTATTTATTTTATCACAATGGAACTCAAAGCAAATGTAAAGCACAGACATAGGACTGAACCGATATAGGCTACTGTATGCTTGTGGGTTACATAGCATACAGATGCAAATATCTGATTCTCACAGCTCCCTGCCTTTTTATTAATATACAGTCTACTCCCTCCTCTCTCTCCTACCTCTGCTGAACTCAATTCAATATCCATGTAAAGGTGAGGCAGAACATGCACATGCATATAATACAGTACAGAGTTCAACAGTCAAACAACATCTGGATGTACTGTACATAAAACTCTGTAGACAATGTGCCTCTTGCAGCGAGGGCCATAATTTCACTGTCATTTTTCTCTGTTTTTATGGTTTATATTATCCAGATTTATTTAATCATTTCAGACTGACATCTTATCTGTCTGTTTGGGCTCATTAATGCTGCAGCACTTTCCATGTTGCAATAGCATGCATAGCAGATGAAATGGTTCCCCAAGAGTAAGTTCAGCTCTGCAGGTTCGATTTTATCCAGTAAAATGTGAATGATGAATGTAGACAGGGAAGCAGAAGTATGATTTGAATGAAACGTGTTCTTGAGTCTGTGCAATGGGAACTGTGGGATCGACTAAGGTCATTTTACATGCCTCAACGCTGCGTAAGTCTTTTGAGCTGAAGCCTAGGCATTAGCTCTGGGAGTCATTATGAAATTATATTATGAAAAAGTGTATTATATCAATAGTTCCTAACATGAGTACCTAATAAGTTAGGGAACAATTCCTGTTTCCAGAAAAAATTGATTAAATAGATTCTCTATTGTGCATGCTTTCTCTTCCAGGACTAGGCTTAATCTTGATCTGGAAACCTTAAAGTGTCTGTTCCTCTGTCCAGGTGTGCTATGAGCTGTTTCAAGACTCTTATATCTGCAGCAGCCCGGAGCACCTCAAGGATGAGGAGGAGCTGATTGAGGGTCGTTCCTCCTACATCCTCTTGATCTACACATGTGTGACCAGCCTACTGTCCATCCTTCCAGCCATGCTGCTAGGCTCCTGGTCTGACCGCTCCAGCCGCAAGGCTGTCATGCTGCTCCCTTGCCTTATGTCTCTGGTCAGTGGTGGTGTGCTCATAGCAATGTCTCTACTGAAGGACATTAGTGTGTACTGGTCGCTAGCCGCCGCAGGGGTAACGGGCCTCTCTGGAGGATACGTCTCAGTGTTCCTTAGCTCGTTTAGTTACTTAGCAGATGTCACAGCCGGGATGGGGAGTAACCGTACTCTGCGTATGGCGGCGGCAGAGTCGATGATCTTCGTAGGAGGGACGGTGGGGTTCTTGTTAGTTGGTTTCTTGATACAAGAGTTTGGGCTGACCTCTGCATTTGTGGCATACTGCTCCTGCCATGTTCTCTCAGTGCTCTATATTCTGCTTTGGTTACGGGATCCTGAACGCTCAGTCCCACCTCCACCCTCAGGGGAAGATGGAGATGGAGACAGACTGCCATGTGAAGCTGGTGATACTGACACTGAACCATCATCCAACCTGTTGTGCCTGTCTGATGTCAAGAGGTCCTTCCAAGCCATGTTCAGGAGGAGGCCAGGACAGCAGAGGCAGAAACTCCACCTTCTTATAGTCTGCACATTCATCAACAACCTGGTAGCTGTAGGTGAGTAAACTCCATCTGTTGTTTGATCATTATTGTCTCAACACAGCTGTTCAACTGAGGGTTTTCAAATGAGCTGTTAATGCCATTGTTTTCCTATTTGAAACATACAGTATGATAGACCTTCACAGTAAAAGCAATACAGCATCTGTGCACTCAACAATGTTGAATGTGGTTAAAGAGCTCAGAATCCAGATCGGAGAGGTGATGCTTTCCCATTTAGTCTGTCGGCTCGCTGCTCCGCACGGTGCCACAGGGGCTCTCAGAATGCTCTGCTGCCTTTTGTTGGGCTGACTCTGAGGCAGGCAGCTGCATCGATTTGGAGGAGGTGTATTATGTTCGTAGTCTATGGGGATGTCTGAGTGTTGCTTATTGCCCTGAGAGTTTTCAATCGAGCTGCCATATTGTTTTCTTATTTGAAACATACATTATGGTAGGCCTTTAAGTATTAGCAGTACAGCATCTGTGCACTCACTGTCACCAGTGTTTACATTCCCTGTCTCATGTCATGTCATATTTTCTTTTGAATACTGGAATATGTAAGCCTACTTCCTGCATGTTAGATAATGTTTCTTAAACACCATTGAGTACCTCAATGCCAATGTATAGTTTGTCATCCATACATGAACACATGATTTTTGAATTCATGTACAGTTATGGTACACTTCATAATAAACCCAATCCATTTTTTAAATGGCCAAGGCTGTCAGTTATATAGTAATTCATACTTGGTTATGAATACATTACAAATGTACTTCAGAGCTCATGTCTATACATGCAAGAGGCCATGTGTTCAAGCAATGTCCTACGCGATAGAACCCTAAATAGTGAATAAAATGCCAGTATCTCAAATTTCTTATAGAATCATTCCTAGCAATTATTTTATGAAATGGAAAATGAGATATACCATTTCAGTGACAGTCTGTATTTACAGAAGTATGTGATTGCCCTGTACACCTACACGTAAAATTACCCATTTAAAGACGGTCATGAAAATCTATGGTTTACGTACAGTACCAGTCAAAAGTTTGGACACACCTACTCATTCCAGGGTTTTTCTTTATTTTTACTATTTTCTACATTGTAAGATAATAGTGAAGACATCAAAACTATGAAATAACACATGGAATTATATAGTAACCAAACAAGTGTTAAATAGATCAAAATATATTTGAGATTCTTCAAGTTGCCACTCTTTGTCTTGATGACAGCTTTGCACACTCATGACATTCTCTGAACCAGCTTCATGAGGTAGTCACCTGGAATGCATTTCAATTAACAGGTGTGCCTTGTTAAAAGTTAATTTACTTAATGCGTTTGAGCCAGTAAGTTGTGTTAAGGTAGGGGTGGTATACAGAAGATAGCCCTATTTGGTAAAAGACCTAGTCCATATTATGGCAAGAACAGCTCAAATAAGCAAAGTGAAATGACAGTCCATGATTACTTTAAGACATGAAGGTCAGTCAATCCGGGAACATTTCAAGAACTTTGAAAGTTTCTTTAAGTGCAGTCGCAAAAATCATCAAGCGCTATGATGAAACTGTCTCTCATGAGGACCGCCACAGGAAAGGAAGACCTAGAGTTACCTCTGCTGCAGAGGATAAGTTCATTAGAGTTACCAGCCTCAGAAATTGCAGCCCAAATAAATGCTTCAGAGTAAAAGCAACAGTAACATCTCAACATCAACCGTTCATAGGAGACTGCGTGAATCAGGCCTTCATGTTCGAATTGCTGCGAAGAAACCACAAAATGACACCAATAAGAAGACTTGCTTGTGCCAAGAAACATGAGCAATGGACATTAGACCGGTGGAAATCTCTCCTTTTGGTCTGATGAGTTCAAATTTGAGATTTTTGGTTCCAACAGCCGTGTCTTTGTGAGACGCAGAGTAGGTGAACGGATGATCTCTGCATGTGTAGTTCCTACCGTGAAGTATGGAGGAGGAAGTGTGATGTTGTGGGGGTGCTTTGCTGGTGACACTGTCTGTGATTTATTTAGAATTCAAGGCACATTTAACCAGCTGTCACGGATGTCTGAAGAATGGGACCAAAGCGCAGCGTGTGTATCGTTCCACATTTTATTATAACTGTGAAACTATGCAAGACATACTAATGAACAAAACAACAAACTGTGACGAAGAGGTGCAACATACACTTACTCAAAATAATCTCCCACAAAACCTAGTGGGAAAAACAACAACTTAAATATGATCCCCAATTAGAGACAAGGATGACCAGCTGCCTCTAACTGGAAATCACCCCCCCCCCCCCCCAAAAAAACATAGAAATACAAAAACTAGAACCCCACAGAAATACATAAACTAGACGACAACCCCAACATAGAAAAAATAAACTAGAACCAACATAGACAAAACCCTCTGTCATGCCCTGACCTACTCTACCATAGAAAAATAAAAGCTTTCTATGGTCAGGACGTGACTAATGGGTGTCTAATGTCAGTGGCGGTTCTGGTGCAGGACAAAGAACCTTCACATCCCGCGGATCCTCCTGCCTCTGAGGCGGTTCTGGTGCGGGACGAAGAACCCTCTCATCCTGCTTATCCACCAGCATAGGAGGTGGCTCCGGTTCGGGGCGTAGCCCCCGCTCCGCTAGCTGATCCCTCCGCTTTCGTGTCGCCGGACTGTGGATCATCGCTGGAGGCTCCGGACTGCAGGCCGTCTCAGGAGGCTTCGGACTGGGAACTGTCGCCGGATGCTCCGGAGGGAATGCGCACTGGAGGCCTGATGCGTGGGGCTGGCACAGGTGGTGCCAGACTGGTAACACGCACCTCAGGGCGAGTACGGGGAGCAGGAACAGGACACCCCGGACTAGGCAGGCGCACTTGAGGCCTGATGCATGGGGCTGGCACAGGTGGCGCCAGACTGGTAACACACACCTCAGGGCGAGTGCGTGGAGCAGGAACAGGACACACCGGACTGGAGAGACTCACTGAAGGCCTAGTGCGTGGAGCCGGGACAAGTGGCCCCAGACTGGTGACACACACTTCAGTGCGAGGAGCAGGAACAGGGCGTACTGGGCTGTGGAGGCGCACTGGAGGTCTGGAGCGTAGGGCTGGCACAATCCGTCCTGGCTGGATGCTCACTTTAGCCCGGCAAGTGCGAGGCGCTGGCATTGGAGACACCGTGCTTATCACCGCAAAACATGGTGCCTGACAGGTCACACGCTCCCCACGGTGAGTACGGAGAGTTGGCACAGGATGTACTGGGCTGTGAATGCGCACTGGAGACATGGTGCGTATAGCCGGCCTCATTTGTACCGGAACTTTAACACACTTCTTGGGATGAGTACGGGGAGCTGACTCAGGTGACATCTGACGGCTTACATACTCCTCAGGAAAAATGCCGTACATACTACGCCAAACCAAGAGCTCTCTCTCTCATCACCACCCTCCACTATCTCACAGTACTCTTCACTCAGTCTCTCCCAATATTACTCTTCGCTCTCAGAATCACCCCTCGGCTTCGCCGACCAACCCGTGTGCCCCCCCAAAAAATGTTCTTGGGGCTGCCTCTCGTGCTTCCGTCGTTGCCATGCTAGTTCCTCGTATCGTCGCTGCTTTAATCTCCTCCTTCGGACGGCGATACTCCCCGGCCTGCCTCCAGGGTCCTTTCCCGTCCAGGATTTCCTCCCATGTCCATTTGTCCTGACCACGCTGCTTGGTCCTTTGGTGGTGGGAGATTCTGTCACGGATGTCTGAAGAATGGGACCAAAGCGCAGCGTGTGTATCGTTCCACATTTTATTATAACTGTGAAACTATGCAAGACATACTAATGAACAAAACAACAAACTGTGACGAAGAGGTGCAACATACACTTACTCAAAATAATCTCCCACAAAACCTAGTGGGAAAAACAACAACTTAAATATGATCCCCAATTAGAGACAACAATGACCAGCTGCCTCTAATTGGAGATCATCCCAAAAAACAACATAGAAATACAAAAACTAGTAACCCACATATAGAAATACATAAACTAGACAAAACCCCAACATAGAAAAGAGAAACTAGAACCAACATAGACAGACCAACTAGACAAAACCCTCTGTCATGCCCTGACCTACTCTACCATAGAAAAATAAAAGCTTTCTATGGTCAGGACGTGACACCAGCATGGCTACCACAGAATTCTGTAGCGATACGCCATCACATCTGGTTTGCGCTTAATCCCACTATCATTTGTTTTTCAACAGGACAACGACCCAACACACTTCCAAGCTGTGTAAGGGCTATTTGACCAAGAAGGAGAGTGATGGAGTCCTGCATCAGATGACCTGGCCTCCACAATCACCCGACCTCAACCCAATTGAGATGGTTTGGGATGAGTTGGACCGCGGAGTGAAGGAACAGCAGCCAACAAGTGCTCAGCATATGTGGGAACTCCTTCAAGACTGTTGGAAAAGCATTCCATGTGAAGCTGGTTGAGAAAATACCAAGAGTGTGCAAAGCTGTCATCAAGGCAAAGGGTGGCTACTTTGAAGAATCTCAAATATAAAATATATTTTTATTTAACACTTTATTTTGGTTACTACATTATTCCATGTGTTCATAGTTCTGATGTCTTCACTATTATTTTACAATGTAGATAAATAGTAAAATAAAGAAAAACCCTTTGAATGAGTTGGCGTCCAAACTTATGACTGGTACTGTGTGTATATATAACCGACAAGTAATATTCCACCACAACAACTGCATTACAACTCTATATGAACCTTTCCTCTATATCTTAAACTCGCTCTAAACATTTATTACGTTGGCAATCATTCAGTGTGTGTGTGTGTGTGTGTGTGTGTGTGTGTGTGTGTTTCCTCCCTCCAGGAGAGCAGGCTATCTCCCTGCTCTATTTGATGTACGAGCCCAGGGAGTTCACAACTGAACTGTATGGCGTGTTTAAGTCAGTCCAGATGCTGCTGTTAGTAAGTGGCTCTGCTTCATCAGAAAGGTCATGATTGTGATATAGATGCATCAAAAGGCAAACATCAATTGATTTTCCCAGCAACTAAAGACTCAAATCACTGAGAAATGCATTGATAATTCTACTGTAAAAAGACAGTAATATGTAAAGATTTGGCTGATATGGTGCAACAGTTATTTAAGTCTGATCCACATAACTAGAGGTCCAGCTCTGTACTGTACATTTCAAGTGGAAGCTACATTTGTTTGCATTACCACTTGCAGCTATGGGTTTATTTGTTCAGCTGATTCAATCATAAAACTAAATCTAACTGAAAAAATGATGATCCTTTGGCTTTATATGGTCCTAGAGTACTGCCAATGGTCATTGCATAATGTTGTGAAAACATTTGCACATGACTCAGATCACATGATTACTGTTCCTCTGTCTGCGTACTGTGGTTAGTTACCCACGTGCGACTTTCCACACCAAGGTCCACAGGTCTCCACTTGACTGGCCATGGATTGGATGATGGTTAACGATATGCACTAGCTATGTCCCATGGCTCAGAGCAAGAGTGCATAGTACCATCCAGTCCCCACACATTTACAATGACACATTCTTACCGTTTCACCTTGTTTTAGAAATCCAAAAACACATAACAGCAAAACAGAAACAAAAATAGTTTAAATAAATATCGCTGAAACCACACAAAAAACATCCAAACAATGTACTTACCCAACAACTTTACCGATCTGAACCAATAGCAACCATAGTTTTTAATATGTAAACAGCAGTTACAAGTCAGATGCTGTATGTATTTCAAGGGACCCTTTGGGGGTGTGTGTGATTGTGTGTGTGTGTGTGTGTGTGGGGGGGGGGGGGGTACTTGAGTGTGTCTCTCTTCGTCCTTCATGATCTCATGAAGGAGTCTGGGTCGATGTCTTGCCTTGATGTGACACTTAAACAAAGACTGCTTGTTAAAGAGCTCAGAATCCAGATCGGAGAGGTGACGCTTTCCCATTTAGACTGTGTCGGCTCAACTGCTCCGCACGGTGCCACAGGGGCTCTCAGAAGGCTCTGCCGCCTTTTGTTGGGCTGACTCTGAGTCAGGCAGCCGCATCGATTTGGAGGAGGTGGTGTATTATGTCCGTAGTCTATGGGGGATGTCTGAGTGTTGCTTCTTGCCCTCTGCTACAAACATACTTTAATTACCAACAGATGAAAGACTTTAGAAGAGGGGAAACTACAGGGTTTGTTTTTAGCTCTCAGGATTCAAACAGGGAAAGTTGAAAAAATAAGGGAGAGCTAGGGGAGTTAGGAGAAAATGAGCAGCTTGTAGCCTCGGCTATAATAACACAGGTAATCCATCCCCAATATTCATGTTAGTTACATAATAGAATATCAAAAGGTTATGGAATTGTCAATAAAATATATTATTACTCCTCAGTAGGAAAAACCTTAGCAGGACTGGGAGGGCAGCAGGGGCGAGTTCACGGCTCCTCTAGCTTTTAATAATTGGCTTAAAGGTTGAGAATGAGATTGACTTGTAATTAGGGCAGAGCAGAGTTCCCTAAGAATGATTAAACACCACAAGCTCTAATGAGTTGATTGAAGTAAAAACATAAAGAGCTGACCTTCTCAGGGAAACGTTTATGCATTCCTATTATGTTTCCTAGTGTAGATTTGAGACTGCTGGTGAGGGAAGGGGGCGGAGGGGGGATGAGGACACTGGCAACTTGTCACCCTGAGCTGGACGGGATAATTAAATCAAATCTGTCAGCTTTTAGACAAAGAGGGCAAATGAGTCACATTACACACAGGCACTCTGACGGGCATAAACAGACGTGCGTGCGCACACACTCAGGCGTGAAGTGTATGCACACACACACATATATATATATATAGCCTACACACACAGGCTGGTACACACACGTACATAAATAATCCATGTTTGTTGTTTTGACACAATCTCTAAAGGTTAATTGATGCAGTGTTTTGGCTAACTAAGGAATGAGGTTCAAACATATAATGACTCGTTGTAGAACAAAAGCCAAACGGCAAACCTTCCCAAATTGTATTTTTAGGAGCGACCAGTAAATTGATTTCCCAACTGTAATTGCAGATTGTTAATTATTAGGAATAATAGACTCTGTATGATCCCATCACTCAATGTATCCAATTCATTCAACTTCCAATCAAGCATTAAACAATCATTAATATGCAATAAAAAGTAAAGAATGTGTAAAGGAATGTAATGTTTTGTCCTAGGGGTTTACCCTGCTGGGGATCTTCCCACTGCTTATGAGAGTGGTAGGAGAGATGACTCTGGCCAAAGTGAGTGTCCTCTTCAGGACAGCAGGCTTCGTTCTAATGGCCTTCTCCACTAACACATGGATGGTGTTTCTAGGTGAGGGGACCTATGCATGGATTGATGATGTACTGAACTAATATGAAATTCTGGGCCGCTATTCACAAAGGGTTTTAAGAATATGGATAGTTCAGCACTCCTACTCTGAGACAATATGAATAAAAGCCCTGAGGTTTTCTCAAATATAAAAGTTTTGGTGCCTTACCATCCTTCTGTAGAGTTACCGTCCTCCTGTAGAGTTACCCTCCTGCAGGCTTTTGCTCCAACCCTAATCTAACACACTTGATTATAGGAATCGGCTACCCACCAGGACCCTGATTGGCTGTATCAGGTGTATTACAGCAGGGTTGGAGTAAGCATGTAGATGCAGGGCCTCCCCCTCTGGGAGGAGGGTGGCCACCCCTGGTATAAAATAAAAATATTTGAAAGGTTTCACAATATGCAGAGACCTTCGTAACTGATGAGGTTAAGACTGCAACGTTACAGTACAGGCTGGATTGGATTTTAGCCAGGAGTTGTGATGATGTTGACACACTTCGACACTGCTGTGCTTTAATTAAAAAGAGACACAAATCCTTTTGTCTTGGAGTATGTAAAGTTGTCATTTTCCTGACGAGCTGCTTGAACACGGACACCTTTAGGATAACAGTGCATTGTGCTGGCCTAGTAGTCAGACAGGCCTTTGAGACCGAGGGAGATGGACAGGATGGGTATTGATATCCTTAATTAAATAAATAGTTGTGGAACTTGTTATTCTAATCGATGTGGAGGTGGACTAAAGCATTTTAGAGGGGAGATGAGTGGCGTGACCACACACACAGTTTTAAGCATTGTGTGAATAATCAGCTGTAACCTCACCAGATATCTGCATTCTGCTCTCTTCCTTTGCCTGGGATAATGAGGGTTAGCATGCTGGTACAGCTTCAGAGTCATCACCCCCATTTCCATAGCCAGGCAGGAGTTGGTTGGTCTGACTGCATGTTTTAAAGCTGCAATATGTAACTTTTTGGGGTTGCTTAAGTTTCGTTTTTGTGTCTTTTTACTTTCGGTTTTGTACATCAGCTTCTAACAGCTGAAAATAAACATTTTTGGTTATGGAAAATTAGGCAAACTATTTGAATTTTAGCAACCAGGAAATTACGGAGCCTTTTCTGCATAGTGCACCTTTAAGTAACAAACATAATAAGTATACACAGCACACTTACATGCGCATGCACACACACAAACAAAAACACACACACACACATTCTCATTTGTGATGATTAGGCTTTAAACTATGTTCTAATAAAGGAGAATGGAATGCCTTACCTCACTTCCCCTTTAACGAGCCTGAGCTTAATAACATCAACCTTATCTCATAGATAATGCAGCTTTTTGGCTAATATGTCTTTTTTAATGTAATTTTTGTCTTGTTCTGCTCTATCCTGTCTGTCCTCCTCGGTCCTGTTTGTCCTTCTGTCCCGTCTGTCCTCTTCTGGGATGTATGTCCACCTTTCCTGTCTGCCCTCATGTCATGTTTGCCCTCTTGACCTGTCTGCCCATTTGTCCTGTTCTCCTGTCTGTCCTCATTTTGTTCTGTCTGTCCTCCCCTGCCTTTTCCTGTCTCTCCCTTCCCCCCAGTGGCTGTGGTGTCTGCCCCTGCTGGCATCACTCAGGCTGTCATCCGCTCTCTGTCCTCCACCATCGTAGAGCCAGACGAACAAGGTGGGTCCTAAGCTCCATCACATTTGACTTATAAAGCCCTTTTTACATCAAGTGTTCACAAAGTGCCTCACAGTAACCTGACCTAGACCCCAAAGAGCAAGCGGAATCACAGTGGCAAGGAAAAACTCCATAGAAGGAAAGCAACCTAAAGGGGAAGAACCCTCGTACCATACATTACACTTAAACGTGACTGAAATGAAGAGACAGTTTAACACTGAACTTTTGACCCAGAATGTTCCCTGTTCCTCAAGTCCAACTCCTGAGAGAAAGATGCATGTTATTATATTTTGATGAATCTTGACATCCTCAGCATAGAGAAGGGCCAGCAGAGAATGGTTGGATGAACAAATGATGCACAGTAACATTTTGTCGTTCCTTTCTCTTATTCAGTCCCTTTTTTGAAACACAATACTATGTAGAATGTATACCTGCATTGAAAGATTGGTAACCTTTTTATTATTTCTCAAATCATTGCACCACTTGTAATGATACTGTTCTGGCAGGCAAAATAACATTGAATAGCAATCAAGGTTTTCAAGAGTTAAATAGCTACCTTGTCTAGATTCTTAGCTACTGAAATGCCCCTGTATAGTTATGTGAAATGCAAAGCCTGCTGTTGCATTTATGTACAACCTGTACAGTTTGTTCATGTAAGAAACAACATGTCTCTCTCTCTCTCAGATCAATAAGTATTCCATGTTGGAACCACTTAAGAATTCCCTCCCTCTGCACAATATTCATCTTATGTATCTCTAGTTGCTACTGTAAGCACAGTCACAACATCACAGAGCGATACTATATCATTCATGATGGCGCCGGAGGGTAGGGCTGCCATCTTATCGGCTCTCAACCAATCATGCTATTTTTTTCCCCCCGCGCTGTTCGTAGCTTGTTTTGTACATAATGTTGCTGCTATCATCTCTTATGACCGAAAAGAGCTTCTGGACATCAGAACCGGGATTATTCACCTCAAATTGGACGAGGAGTTCTTCTTCAATGAGTCTGACGCGAGGGATATACTGCAGACACGCGACCAGGCCACGATCCCCGTGATTCGCTGGAGAAGGAAACTGAGATTTTGAAGCAAAAGGTCAGGGTGCCTTGCGAGGATCAGCTGATGAGTGGCTAATTTGCCCTTGCCTTCCAGTCTGCTAGCTAACGTTCAATCGCTGGAAAATAAATGGGACGAACTGAAAGCATGTATATCCTACCAACGGGACATTAAAAACTGTAATATCTTATGTTTCACTGAGTCGTGGCTGAATGATGACATTAAGAAGATATAGCTGGCGGGTTATACACTCTATCGGCAAGACAGAAGAGCAGTCTCTGGTAAGACACGGGGAAGGGCCTACACATTTATGTAAACAACAGCTGGTGCACGATGTATAAGGAAGTCTCTAGGTTTTGCTAGCCTGAGGTAGAGTATCTCATGATAAGCAGTAGACCACACTATCTACCTAGAGTTTTCATCTGTATTTTTTGTAGCTGTCCACATACCACCACAAAACGAGACTGGCACTAAAACTGCACAAAATGAGCTGTATTCCGCCATAAGCAAACAGGAAAACACTCATCCAGAGGTGGCTCTCCTAGTAGCCGGTGACTTTAATGCAGGGAAACTTAAATCAGTTTTATCGAATTTCAATCAGCATGTTAAATGTGCAACCAGAGGGAAAAAAATTCTAGACCACATTTACTCCCCACACAGAGACGCGGACAAAGCTCTCCCTCGCCCTCCATTTGGCAAATCTGACCATAACTCTATCCTCATGATTCCTGCTTACAAGTAAAATTAAAGCAGGAAGCACCAGTGACTCGGTATATAAAAAAGTGGTCAGATGAGCAGATGCTAAACTACAGGACTGTTTTGCTAGCACAGACTGGAATATGTTCCAGGATTCTTCCGATAACATTGAGGAGTATACCACATCAGTCACTGTCTTTATCAATAAGTGCATCGAGAACGTCGTCCCCAGAGTGACTTTACGTACATACCCCAACCAGAAGCCATGGATTACAGGCAACATTCGCACTGAGCTAAAGGGTAGAGCTGCCACTTTCAAGGAGCGGGACTCTAACCCGGAAGCTTATAAGAAATCCTGCTATGTCTTCCAATGAACCATCAAACAGGCAAAGCATCAATAAAGGACTAAGAACGAATTGTACTACACCGGCTCCGATGCTTGTCGGATGTGGCAGGGCTCGCAAACTATTACAGACTACAAAGGGAAGCACAGCCGAGAGCTGCCCAGTGACACGAGCCTACCAGACGAGCTAAAGAACTTCTATGCTCGCTTCGAGGCATGTAACACTGAAACATGCACGAGAGCATCAGCTGTTCGAGATGACTGTGTGATCACGCTCTCTGCAGCCGATGTAAGTAAGACCTTTTAAACAGGTCAATATTCGAAAGGCCGCTGGGCCAGACAGATTACCAGGATGTGTACTCCGAGCATGCGCTGACCAACTGGCAAGTGTCTTCACTGACTTTTTCGAACTCTCCCTGTCTGAGTCTTTAATATCAACATGTTTCAAGAGGACCACCATAGTGCCTGTGCCCAAGAACACTAAGGTAACCTGCCTAAATGTCTACCGACCCATAGCACTCACGTCTGTAGCCATGAAATGCTTTGAAAGGTTGGTCATGGCTCACATCAACACCATTACCTCAGAAACCCTAGTCCAACTCCAATTTGCATACCAAACCAACAGATACACAGATGATGCAATCTCTATTACACTCCACATTGCCCTTTCCCACATGGACAAAAGCAACACCTATGTGAGAATGCTATTCATTGACTACAGCTCAGCGTTCAACACCATAGTGCCCTTAAAGCTCATCACTAAGCTAAGGACCCTGGGACTAAATACCACCCTCTGTAACTGGAACCGAGACTTCCTGACGGGCCGCCCCTAGGTGGTAAGGGTAGGTAACAACACATCCGCCTACGCTGATCCTCAACACGAGGGCCCCTCAGGGGTGCGTGCTCAGTCCCCTCCTGTACTCCCTGTTCACTCATGAATGCACGGTCAGGCACGACTCCAACACTATCATTTAAGTTTGCTAATGACACAACCGTGGTAGGCAACGATGAGACAGCCTATAGGGAGGAGGTCAGAGACTTGACCGTGTGGTGCAAGGACAACAACCTCTCCCTCAACGTGATCAAGACTAAGGAGATGAATGTGGACTACAGGAAAAGGAAGACCGAGCACGCCCCCATTCTCATCGACGGGGCTGTAATGGAGCAGGTTGAGAGCTTCAAGTTCCTTGTCGTCCACATCATCATCAACAAACTAACATGGTCCAAACACACCAAGACAGTCGTGAAGAAGGCACGACAAAACCTATTCCCCCTCAGGAGACTGAACAGATTTGGCACGGGTCAGTATATCACATTGGGGCCAAGCTTCCTGCCATCCAGGACCTCTATACCAGGCAGTGTCAGAGGAAGGCCCTAAAAATTGTTTAAGACTCCAGTCACCCTAGTCATAGACTGTTCTCTCTGCTACCGCACGGCAAGTGGTACCGGAGCGCCAAATCTAGGTCCAATAGGCTTCTAAACAGCTTCTTACCCCAAGCCATAAGACTCCTGAACAGCTAATCAAATTGCTACCCAGACTATTTGCACCCCCCTCTACGCTGCTGCTACTCTGTTATTATCTATGCATAGCCACCTTAATAACCCTACCTGCATGTACATAATTACCTCGACACCGGTGCCCCCGCATATTGACTCTGTACAAGGCACCACCTGTATATAGCCCTGCTATTGTTATTTACTGCTGCTCTTTAATAGCCCTGCTTTAATAGCCCTGCTATTGTTATTTACTGCTGCTCTTTAATTATTAAATGTTTTTGCAATTATTAAAATTAGTAAATAACAATAGCAGGGCTATATACAGGGGGTGCCTTGTACAGAGGCAATATGCGGGGGCACCGGTGTCGAGGTAATTATGTACATGCAGGTTTTTCTCTTTTTTGTGGTATTTTCTTAACTGCATTGTTGGTTAATCACTTGTAAGTAAGCATTTCACTGTAAGGTCTACACCTGCTGTATTCAGTGCATGTGACAAATACACAATGATATCAAATTTTGTCTTCATGTTCAAAGATATTCAACCTGGACTGTGTGTACTTAAGCAATGCTTTTAATGAAAGTACAATCATCCGAAAACATTACATATTTAAACCCCTGTTGGTAGTCTAAACTCTTATTTTCTTGGGTAGTCAACTATTTTCTTTTACAGTCACACCAAAAAAAACACATTTGTAACACAGAAATCAATGGTTAGAATAATTTGTGTCTTCAAACCTAGAACAACTGAAAGCCCAGAGCCTAATATTTGGAGAGTTTCAACGTTCATGAGTTCAGTTGATGGAACTCTGTCAATATAAGGCTCTGCATAAACCCGTGTTTCTTTTGTGACCCTGCAGGTGCGATGTTCTCCTTCTCTGCGTCTGTGGAGACCACATGTATTATGTTTGCAGCGGTGATGTTTAATGGCTTGTTCCCTCTGACCCTGCCCACCTTCCCTGGCATGCCCTTCATCGTCATGGCAGGCTTCACACTCATCATCTTCATCTTGATGCAGTAAGTCACCTGCCTGTTGTCATTATATAACTTATTGATAACCATTTAACAAAAAAATATTACAATGAAATACCATGGTTTTGCAATCAGAATTATTCTGACACACACAGCAGACTTTTTCAGTTGTCAGAAAGTCTCTCTTTGACACGCGATGATTCATGTCTTGGCATGGACGTGGAGTATATGAGAAGAATAAAGATGGATAAGGAGTCATATGTATAGATGCAGGATCTTCATTTTATCACCCTGTTGCAGGAGAACTTTCCTGCAATGCAGGAAATGTAGAACTTATAGTGCATTTGAGGTTTAAAAAGGCTTTAGAAGTTTGTAATTTCCACTTCAGAAATTTTACTTGATTTTCACTTACGAAAAATGTATCAACCCATGCAAAACTGCACATTAATTATAATCCACGTAATAATTCACATTTCCTATTGTTGCAGGTTTAAATTGGCTCAAATTTTAAGATCCTACATGTGTACTGAAAGTATTCAGACCCCTTGACCTTTTCCACATTTTGTTACGTTACAGCCTTATTCTAAAATGTATTCAATCTTTTTTTTCCTTTTCAATCTACACAGAATACCCCATAATGACAAAGCAAAAACAGGTTTAGACATTTTTGCTAATTTATAAAAAAATAAAAACAAATCACATTTTACATAAGTACTCAGACCCTTTACTCAGTACTTTGTTGAAGCACCTTTGGCAGCGATTACAGCATCGAGTCTTCTTGGGTATGACGCTAAAAGTTTGGCACACCTGTATTTGGGGAGTTTCTCACATTTTTCTTTGCAGATCCTCTCAAGCTCTGTCAGGTTGTATGGGGAGCGTTGCTGCCCAGCTATTTTCAGGTCTCTCCAGAGAGGTTAGATCGGGTTCAAGTCCGGGTTCTGGCTGGGCCACTCAAGGACATTCAGAGACTTGTCCCGAAGCTACTCCTGCGTTGTCTTGGCTATGTGCTTGGAGTCGTTCTGCTGGAAGTCTAACCTTCACTCCACTCTGAGGTCCTGGGCCCTCTGGAGCAGGTTTTGATCAAGGATCTCTCTGTACTATGCTCCATTCATCTTTGCCTCGATCCTGACTAGTCTCCCATTAACTGCCGGTGAAAAACATCCCCACAGCATGATGCTGTCACCAGCATGCTTCACCGTAGGGATGGTGCCAGGTTTCCTCCAGACGTGGCACTTGGAATTCAGGCCAAAGAGTTCAATTTTGGTTTCATCAGACCAGAGAATCTTGTTTCTCGTGGTCAGTGTCAAGTGTCTGTGTGCAGCGGGTAGGACGGAGTAAGGTGCAGGACACAGAACTGAGCAAAAACGTACTTTACTCGAAAATATCACAAACTAATTCCATACAGGGAGAGCAATCCAGCTCTACACAAAAGAGCAACCACTTAACAAAGAACAAACACGCACAAAACCATGTGGGAACCAGAGGGTTAAATAGGGAATAAATTATAACGTAATGGAAACCAGGTGTGTACAATCAAGACAAAACGCATACAAAAAGAAACGTAGATCGGTGGTGGCTAGAAAGCCGGTGACGTCGACCGCCGAACGCGCCCGAACAAGGAGAGGCACCAACTTCGGCGGAAGTCGTGACACAGAGTCCTTTAGGTGCCTTTTGGCAAACTCGAAGCAGGCTGGTTGTCCTTCCATTTTGGCCAGCTCTAGCAAGAGTCTTTGCGGTTCCAAAGTTCTTCCATTTAAAAATGTTGGAGGCCCCTGTGTTTCTAGGGGACTCTCAATGCTGCAGAAATGTTTTGGTAACCTTCCCGTGATCTGTGCCTTGACACAATCCTGTCTCGGTGCTCTACGGACAATTCCTTCAACCTCATGGCTTGGTTTTTGCACTGACATGCACTATCAACTGTAGGACCGTATATAGACAGGTGTGTGTGTCTTTTCCAAATCATGTCTAATCAATTGAATTTACCACAGGTGGACTCAAATCAAGTTGTAGAAGCATCTCAAGGATGATCAATGGAAACACCTGCACCTGAGCTCAGTTTTGAGACTCATAGCAAAGGGCCTGAATACTTATGTAAAGATGTTATTTTGTGTGTATATATATATATATATATTAAAAAAAAGTTATATATACATTTGCCAAAATGTCTAAAAACCTGTTTTCGCTTTGTCATTATGGGGTTTGTTTGTATATTTTAGAAAAACATATATATATTTAATCAATTTTAGAATAAGGCTGTATAGTAACAAAATGTGGAACAAGTCAAGGGGTCTAAATACTTTCCGAAGGCACTGTACGTAGTAAAAAATGCAGGTTTGCTGCATTCACTTTGGTTGAAGGGGACATAAAGGCAATTAACATTTCAAAATGTTAATTGTTCAAGGGTTTCTCAAAATTGTATGATTATTACTCCAAATGAAAGTATTTTCAAAAGGGCAATAAGGAATTAAGATTACATTTACTAACATAACATGCCGCTAACCGATAGTTTTGTGGTCAATTTGGTCTTTTAACTTTTTATCAGACACTTAAGTAATCTTCACTTGAATAGGCTTTGATTACTTCAGTAATTCATTTCCTAGAATGTGTATGTGATTTGAATTTACAATGGGGAAAGTAATCATAGTACAATAAGGTATAATTGTAGTGAGGAGGAATCATCGCTACTGGATGAATGTAATTTAATTTCCTGGGTGTGGGTTGCTTGCTGATAGTTATTAGGTTCCTATTCATGGGGAGTGAACCGTTTAGTCTGAAGCTGAGATGGGTATCCACTTTTAAATAGATTTTATTGATTTTGTAATGTAATTTATTAATTCTATTCACTTACTTTTTTGAGCTGTCGCTTGAATGTTGAATACAGTACAGGACCTTCGGTCTTCATGCCTGTACCTTTCCATTCTATGCATTGACATGAAGTAAATGGGTATAAATGAAAGCCTGTAGAAACAGCTAAACAGACTATCTGCCACAATACCAGGGATCATGGTGGTCCAACATGTATCACTATTTTGCCCTACCATGTTGTTCAACATCAGCAATAGGTTTTGCTTTAGTGTAGCAACACAGTACAGAAACGTAATGTAATATAATTTAATGGTGTTAACCCAACGTTAAACTCATGTAAGGGAATGTATGAAACATACAGTAGTATATCAATTACATTTAACATTTGAGTCATTTAGCGGGCTCTCCTATCCAGAGCGACTTACGGGAGCAATGGCCTTGCTCAAGTGCACCTCGACAGATGTTTCACCTAGTCATCTCATGGATTTGAACCAGCTGTACCTCAACGCATTCTGTAGGCTACAATAAGTAAATTCCAACAGTGACGCACAGGGCTACCATTAAACACTAACCTCATTTGCTCTGGTCAAAAGATGTGCACTATAGGAATAGTAGGGTGCCATTTGGGATGCGTCCTATGACTGAGTGGCTGGAGCCCTGAACAGACACTACCAACTCCATTACCATCCTTTCAATTCATTGTGACGGTCCACATTTGATGTTCTTGCCACTATAATTAAGCCATTGTCTTTGGTAATGGCTTAATTAAGTAATGTAGGGGTCCCTGTAATAAAAGCACCATGTGGTCTGGTGGTTAGTGCTTATATTTGTCCTATTTCACACATGTAAAAGTGTGTATTAAAACGCATGTGTGATTTTGGAAATGCGTTTTTGCATATCCCATCTCCCCCTAAGAGACACCCTCAGAGAGTGGGGTCACGGCCAGTGTCAGCCATTATCCACGCCAACCCTAGAGAAATTAGGGTTAAGTGCCTTGCTCAAGGAATTCGAACTAGCAACCTTTCGGTTACTGGCCTAACACTCTAACCGGTAGGGTACCTGCCCCCCATTTTGCATGTGTGTGTGCACGCGTGCATGGATAGTGTAGTGAGGAGGGAAGCGGTTACATTATCGTCCCCAGGCTGTAATTACATGGGTCTGGGGCTGCTGCCTTGGGGCCACGGTGGCCACCCCCTCCCAGCCATGCTGCTGGTACTAACACACACACACACACACACACATTCAGTCATACATACAGTTGAAGTCGGAAGTCCATGAGCAAGGCCACATTTAAACTCAGTTTTTCACAATTCCTGACATTTTAAAGCTTTTTCAGTTCTGCCCACATATTTTCTATAGGATTGAGGTCAGGGCTTTGTGATGGCCACTCCAATACCTTGACTTTGTTGTCCTTAAGCCATTTTGCCACAACTTTGGAAGTATGCTTGGGGTCATTGTCTATTTGGAAGACCCATTTGTGACCAAGCTTTAACTTCCTGACTGATGTCTTGAGATGTTGCTTCAATATATCCACAGAATTTTCTGTCCTCATGATGCCATCTACTTTGTGAAGTGCACCAGTTCCTCCTGCAGCAAAGCACCCCCACAACGTGATGCTGCCACCCCCATGCTTCACGATTGGGATGGTGTTCTTCGGCTTGCAAGCCTCCCCCTTTTTCCTCCAAACATAACGATGGTCATTATGGCCAAACAGTTCTATTTTTGTTTCATCAGACCAAAGGACATTTCTCCAAAAAGTACGATCTTTGTCCCCATGTGCAGTTTGAAACCGTAGTCTGTTTTTTAATAGCGGTTTTGGAGAAGTGGCTTCTTCCTTGCTGAGCGGCCTTTCAGGTTATGTCGATATAGGACTCGTTTTACTGTGGATATAGATACTTTTGTACCTGTTTCCTCCAGCATCTTCACAAGGTCCTTTGCTGTTGTTCTGGGATTGATTTGCACTAGTTGCACCAAAGCACGTTCATCTCTAGGAGACAGAATGCATCTCCTTCCTGAGCAGTATGATGGCTGCCTGGTCCCATGGTGTTTATACTTGCGTACTATTGTTTTTACAGATTAACATGTTACCTTCAGACGTTTGGAAATTGCTCCCAAGGATGAACCAGACTTGTGGAGGTCTACAATTTTTTTTCTGAGGTCTTGGCTGATTTCTTTTGATGTCAAGCAAAGAGGCACTGAGTTTGAAGGTAGGCCTTGAAATACATCCACAGGTACACCTCCAATTGACTCAAATGATGTCAATTAGCCTATCAGAAGCTTCTAAAGCCATGACATAATTTTCTGGAATTTTCCAAGCTGTTTAAAGGCACAGTCAACTTAGTGTATTTAAACTTCTGACCCACTGGAATTGTGATACAATGCATTATAAGTGAAATAATCTGTCTGTAAGCAATTGTTGGAAAAGTTACTTGTCATGCACAAAGTAGATGTCCTAACCGACTTGCTAAAACTATAGTTTGTTTAACAAGAAATTTGTGGAGTGGTTGAAAAACTAGTTTTAATGACTCCAACCTAAGTGTATGTAAACTTCCGACTTCAACTGTATATATACACACACCAGAGCCAGGCAATTAAGCAATGAAACAATACTGTGGTCACACATTGTCAGAGCACTAAGCAGGGCATATTACCTGTGCTTACTGAAATGATAGGTGTGAATGAATTCGCCCACATCGAAGATGGAGGTGATTAGTGAACAAATCACAGATGTAAGGTGCTGTGCTGTGGAATTCTCTTTTGTAATTTGATGTTGGCTGTGTTGGAATTCTAGAAGTAGAAGTAATGACAGGTTATGGATGATCAGCGTTTTTCCTAAGCGCTGACCAAATCGAATCATAGTATTTGTCACATGCGCAGAATACAGCAAGTGTAGACTTACCGTGAAATGCTTACTTACAAGCCCTTAACCAACAGTGCAGTTCAATAAGAGTTAAGAAAATGTTTACCAAGTTGACTAAAATAAAAAGTAATAATAAAAAGTAACACAATAAAAATACCAGTAATCGGCAAAACGGCCGTTAACAGATTAATTGTCAGCCGGATACTTTTTCCACTTCATAAATTAACTAGGCTTCTTTTTATTTAAAAGATTCAATTCTCTAGTCAGAAAAGTCCATATAGCCTTCTCCCCCTAGAGCAGTGGTTCTAACCTGGGTTCGATCGAACCCCAAGGGTTCGGTGAGTCAGTCTCAGGGGTTCGGCGGAGGTCAAGACACACACCCGACTCATATGATTCGTGATGACACGCCCCGCTTGGCCATCATTGGCTGCAGGTGATCACGCAACATCGCTTGGCCTATCTGTGCTGCAGGGAATTTGGCGCGCTCAGTAGTCGAATTGTGACTGTCGTGATGGTACGTCGTGTTTTTTCTTTCTTAATATTTTAATCCCTTCATACTAACTATGTCGAGCAAAAAAAGAAAGTGGTCGGACGAATATGTACAATATGGATTCACATGTATAACGGAACGTGATGAGAGTCAGCGTCCTAACTGCATGATTTGCAATGCCAAGTTGAGCAATTCTAGTCTAGCACCGGCAAAACTAAGAGAACACTTCCTTAAGCTGCATGGAGATGGACAATACAAGAACACAACGCTCGCTGAATTCAAGGTGAAGAGAGCCAGATTCGATGAAAAGGCTACTCTGCCTGTTCTCGGCTTTGTACCCATCAACAAACCGATCCTCACAGCATCGTACGAAGTTGCTTACCTGATCGCAAAGCAGGGCAAACCACACACCATTGGTGAAACACTCATAAAACCAGCTGTGTTGAAGATGGCGAATATCATGCTGGGAAAAGCGGCTGAAGTTAAGTTATCCCAAATTCCTCTTTCAAATGACACCATTAGCGACAGAATAGAGGACATGAGCAAAGACATCTTGGCTCAAGTAGTTGCAGATCTGATTTCAAGCCCGGCAAAATTCAGCCTTCAACTCGACGAGACCACAGGCAACAGCAGAAGTCACACTGATTTGCAGTAAATATTCATTATTATGTTTTTGTTTTTGTGTGAAAATCATGTTTTAATGGTTTTGTTCTTTGAACACTGATGTTGATGCACGGTTCATTTTGTGCACCAGTAAAATATATACCTATGTTTTGAATTTTATTTTTCCAATTAAGGAGGGTTCGGTGAATGCGCATATGAAACTGGTGGGGGTCAGTACCTCCAACAAGGTTAAGAACCACCGCCCTAGAGTGAATGAAATGATGCATCTTCTAGTGATCTATTGACAGGGCTTATACAAATGGAGCGATGACAAACCAGCAGTGTTTCTCTGTCAATCTGCTGCCTGTCCCGCCTCTCGGTACCTGTTATTTTTGTGCACTGTGGTTGGCTGCAGTCAAATGTATTTTCAGAGAGAAGAGAAAGCATGATGCTTCTTCGTCTCCTGTGAGTGAATTTATACGTCCCATGTAATGTAAGTGGTAACGATGAGTTGAAATCCACTTAATTCTTGTTTTGTGGCACATTCATTTATGGAGTTGGTCCTCATAGGCTATTTACTGTGTTTACTGTGCTTTGATTGTGTTGACTAGTTTATAAAAGGTGACGAACTGAATAAAGTCAAACTCCTATATCCATTTGCTATTAATAAATCATACAATGTAGTTATATGTCCATGGTATCGCGTCGGGACAAGTAAACTAAAGATCTTGTGTGTATTTTCTTAGGATTCAAGCCCATGTCGAGATTTTCCAGTGACCACTAAAGTGACGTCAGTGTAGCCTAGTGATGGGTTGTTTGCGAACTAACAGCTCTTTTTGAATGTCTCTTTTAGGTGAATGTCAGGAACCGAATTGCATAGGTGACAGGGCCGTTAGTTTGGCTCCCTAATTTGCATAATGGTAGGCTATTACTGTTTTTCGGTGATTATCTGCAGATAAATTATGAAAACATTTGATGAAGATGTTGAATCCTCACTGAAGGAACAGTAGGTAGTGGAGAGAGAGCCTCATTCTGGTCCAAAATATGATAAAAAAAAACAAACATTGACGGTTATAAAAGCTAATGATAATTATATGGTATTATAGAAATTGATATAGGCCTACTGATTTGAATGAAGTGCTGACAATGGAGTAGTCAACTGTTGCTTTCTGTGTAGCAAAGCCCATGTTTAACACCTGCTTCATTCTTCAAATCATACATGTAGGTCTATTCATGAAAGCATGACTTTATATAAAAGTGTGGGTGCACACTATGGTGGGAGTCTGGGGGTCCTCCCCCTGAACATTTTAGCATTTTTAAAACCAGTTTCCTGCAATTTTATATTGCTTTGTAAACACGGAATGCATGTTTACTTCATAGAATACAGCCTTATTTCTTAGGTTTTTGTCTCAATAAATGTAATTAAAAGACTAGACTCGTTTTTTTGGCAATTCCCACCCACAGTAATTGATTGACGGGTCTGAAACCATATCAACTCTGTGACTGACAAACATCCTGCCCCCTCCCCTGACAATCCCAATCACAGTGATTGATTGACAGGTCAAACTGATTGACAGGCCAAAGAAAGAGTTTACCCAAATAAAAAAATGACACATTGGTTTGCTTACCCTTAGTGTCCACAGCCACAGAGCCAATAAAATACAGAATTTGAAAAACAAACATCATTGAGGCAATTCATAACTTGCAATAAAATGGTAAATATGACTTTAATATCAGTAGAAGACAGGTTTAATGTTAAAAAGGGTTATCTTACTTAGAAAATAGTCCTGATCATACAGTATAGGCTTAGGCAATATCCAAAACAACTAACAACACACTGAATTCATGCATTTTCAGTCATTTAAATGTTTGTCTTTCTACACAATAGCACAATTCATTTTACCAAACTGGGAGATTAAGTTGTTCAAGTATTCAATAATTTTGCTGTGTATTTCGGATGGAATCATGGCATTATAATGTATCAGAGGCCACCAAAATAGAGCTGTATACTGTGTGCAGTGTGCATGCATGGGTGGGTGACTAGCTGGAGACCACATTTTGAGAGACGTGCTGACAAAAGCAGGTTGTAATTTTCTTTGGATTTGCAATACAAATACAGAAATGTTCTTTGTTGAAATCAACATTTTTCATAATCAAAATATTGAATCCCATGGAGAGAGGTTAATTTCTAACAAGACACAATACACCTTTCATAGACAATGCATACAATGAAGCAGCTTGTACTGTAGTATTCTTCCAAGATTTTGTGTTAGAGTGAAAGAGAGAAAGAAACAGTGAGCGAGGGAGGGAGCAAAATAAAGAGTGCACATGTCTTCCTAGTTTTGACCCCTTGGAATACTGATGAGAAAGAGGAGGATGATGAAAGGGAATCAGTGAAGACGATGACAAATTCTGTGGAGAAGAATGAGAGACCATACAGTCTGTCTGGTATTGGGTGCACGTAACAACATGCACTGATATGAGAGAGAGACAGACAGAGGGAGAGACAGGCCAGAGCTGATTTAATCCAACCATCAAAGACCAATGTCTTCTATTGACTCTGTGAATGTATTTTCGGTTTTAGATGGAACCAAATTAGATATTGTAATTCTGAACCAGCTTTTTGAGACCTGTTTTTGTGTCTACCGTGATCAGACGAGGTTGGTATTGTTGGGAAAGTAAAACAGGTTTTTAGCCATTTTTGGAAATGTATTTTTTTTTTAATTATATATATAATATATTCAGGACGAACATATATATATATATATTTTAATCAGCTGGCTAATGGTTACTTTTGATCATGACCCCATGTTTCTCATAATTGAGTTAACTCCGTGTGTGGGCTCTAGGCTGCTAGCATATATACCTAAAGTAGATCGGGCAACGAGAGATGAACTACGAGCTAGGGAATCGAAAACTGCATTTCTCTGCCTGTACATGATACACTTTCGATAGATGTTTGGACAGATTGTTTGTGTTTCCGCCCTTAAGAACAAAAATCTTGTTGCACTTGTGGCAACGAGCATCGTCAGCATCGACTCTGAAGTGTAACCACACTTTTGAACGTTTAGTTCTCTCCGCCATCGTCACCAGTTAAGGTGTGTGTGTGTGTGTGTGTGTGTGTCACACAGGCTCTGCACGAGAGAAATCTCTCTTCTGGATTGGGAATAGCGAAAATGCTTCATAGATGAATGTCTTCATCTTATTGTAAATTAGAAACGGTTGGTGAGATATAATGTGCAAGATAACGTTTATGTAACAATAATAAATAGGAAAGGTATTTTCTTAATTTCTCCAGTACCGAAAGCAGAACCGATCACGTCAGAGCTTATCGTTACTACAGTCTTTCAAAATTTTGCCCCGGGGCCCGTTTAATACCTGTGACTATTAAAACCTTCCCTAACCAGAAACGGTGGATTGATGTTAGCATTCGCGCAAAGTTGAAAGCACGTACCACCGCATTCAATCATGGCAAGGCGACTGGAAATATGACTAAATTCAAACAGTGTAGTTATTCCCTCCGTAAGGCAATCAAACAAGCAAAGTGTCAGTATAGAGACAAAGTGGAGTCGCAATTCAACGGCTCAAACAGGACACTATTGTGGCAGGGTCTACAGACAATCACGGATTACAGAAAAGCAGCCCCGTCGCAGACATCGACGTCTTGCTTCCAGACACATTAAACAACGCTTTGAGGACTATACATTGCCACCGAGGTGGCCCGCTACTGAAGACTGTGGGCTCTCCTTCCCTGTGGCCGTGTTAACCCTCGCAAGGCTGTCGGCCCGGACGGCGTCCCTAGCCACGTCCTCAGAGCAAGCGCAGACCAGCTGGCTGGTGTGTTTACGGACATATTCAATCAATCCCTATGCCAATCTGCTGTCCCCACATGCTTCATTATGGCCACCATTGTTCCTGTTCCCAAGAAAGCTAAGGTAACGGAACTAAAAAACTATCGCCCCGTAGCACTCACTTCTGTTATCATGAAGTGCTTTGAGAGACTAGTCAAGGATCATATCACCTCCACCCTACCTGTCACCCTAGACCCACTTCAATTTGCTTACCGCCCCAATAGGTCCACAGACGATGCAATCGCCATCACACTGCACACTGCCAAATCCCATCTGGACAAGAGGAATACCTAATGTAAGAATGCTGTTCATTGACTACAGCTCAGCATTCAACACCATAGTATCCTCCAAACGCATCATTAAGCTTGAGACCCTGGGTCCTGTGCAACTGGGTCCTGGACTACCTGATGGGCCGCCCCCAGGTGGTGAAGGTATGAAATAACATCTCCACCGAGCTGATACTCAACACTGGGGCCCCACAAGGGTGTGTTCTCAGCCCCCTCCTGTCCTCCTTGTTCACCCACGACTGCATGGCCATGCACGCCTCCAACTCAAACATCAAGTTTGCAGACGACACAACAGTGGTAGGCATTATTACCAACAATGGCGAGACAGCCTACAGGGAGGAGGTGAGGGCCCTCGAAGTGTGGTGTCAGGAAAATAACCTCTCACTGAATGTCAGCAAACCAAAAGAGATGATTGTGGACTTCAGGAAACCGCAAAGGGAGCACCCCTCTATCCACATCGACGGGACAGCAGCAGTGGAGGAGGTGGAAAGTTTTAAGTTCCTCGGTATACATGTCACCGACAAACTGAAATCGTCCACGGTCACAGACAGTGTAGTGGCTCAACAGCGCCTTCAAGGCTCAACAGCGCCTTCAACAGCGCAACAACAACCCTCACTAACTTATACAGATGCACAATTGAGAGCATCCTGTCGGGATGTTTCACCGCCTGGTATGGCAACTGCACCGCCCACAACCGCAAGGCTCTCCAGAGGGTGGTGCGGTCTGCACAACGCATCACCGGGGGCAAACTACCTGCCCTCCAGGACACCTACAACATCCAATGTCACAGGAAGGCAAAGAGATCAATAACCACCCGAGCCACTGCCTGTTCACCCCACTTCTAACCAGAAGGTGAGGTCAGTACAGGTGCATCAAAGCTGGAAAAGAGAGAGAGAAGGCCATCAGATTGTTAAACAGCCACCACTAGCACAGAGGCGGCTGCCTACCTACAGACTTGATATCATTGGCCACTTTTTAATAAATGGAACACTAGTCACTTTAATAATGCCACTTTAAGAATGTTTACATATCCCGCATTACTCATCTCATATGTATATAATGTATACTGTATCATTCACTATCTATTCTTTACTATCACATCTTAGCTGCTCTGTCACTGCTCATCCATATATTTTATAATTTTATATTCCTTTACTGGATTGTGTGTGTTAGGTTTTGTTGTGGAATTGTTAGATATTACCTGTTGGATACTGCTGCACTGTCGGATATAGAAGCATAAGCATTTCGCTACACTCGTAATAACATCTGCTAACCATGTGTATGTGACCAATAAGATTTGATTTGATTTGGGATTTGTTTCTCATGGTCTGAGAGTCCTTTAGGTGCCTTTTGGAAAACTCCAAGCGGGCTGTCATGTGCCTTTTTTCTTGCTTGCTTTTTTCTTGCTTAGATTAGAATTAATGACTGTGGAAATGGTACAGAATGCCATATAATACATGACAAAATATATTATATTCCAATGCTATTTTTCACAAACAATCAAAGCAAAGTTGCAGAAAATAGAACTGTGGTGATTACAGACAGAAGTCCAAATGTGTCCAAACTGATGAAAAACATTTGCAAGAGTGATAATTTGAGGGATTTTTCATCATCTGTTAGGATGGTCGTAGTACCGTCTGGTGAAGGCAGATATGAAACAGATGACTGTCTGTTTGTGGTGTCTGTTGATGTGTGGGAACAGTCTGTTACTCCCAATGTTGCTGAATGGAGATTTGTTGAAGTGACTGCATTGACTACGACAGTGGATTGATCCAGTTTGTTAAAGACACACAAACCAGAAACACACTTGCCAGAAAGATGCTGCTACTGCTCAGATTCAAGGCAAAATAAGCATGTCTGTTGATTTCATTATTTATTTAGGTATACATTTGCCTTCTTCTTTTCCACTCAATGGCCAGACTGGTACAATGGTAATAACAGACCAGGGTTGTTTCCATAGCTGTGTCTTTCTTTCTCTGTCTATTTCGCTCTCCCTTTTTTCTCTCCCTCTTTCTATATTTATTGATTCCCTGCATTTTTCTGTGCTAGACATGGACAAAGCAGAGCCAGACTGGCACCCTACTGTAGGTAGATGAGTGACAGTCCACTCTGAATGGGCAAACTGGCCAGGAGCTGAAGATACTATTATTGACTTTAACCACGTTTCCATCCACAGTTTTTATACGAGTAAAGTCATATCTTATTAAAAAAATCACGACAGCTATGATACAATTTTATAAATACTGACAGATAATTTGTTCGTTCGACATGGTGGGATCTTTTTGTCAGTAAAATGAATTATGTGAGAAATGGGGGTGGAAACACCTTTATGCATAAATATTGATATAATAACCATCATCTCGAAGTAAACTTGGAGTCGCGTGATGATATGGTGTGTGGTTCTCTCACTACGACTCGGGAAACCGTGCAGTTTATTAGGCCACTTCACAGGGTGATGAAAGTGCACGGTGATCTTGATGCTCCTTTCCAATAAATATTTAGGGTCTTATTCTGGTGACATGATGATTGATTCTAGACTGACGTTTTAAAAATGTTCTCGCTCTTATCCATAATAATCTCAACATGTAGACCAGTGCTTGACTTGACCAGTGCTTGACTCACTGGAGCTTGAGTACCGGCACCTCAAATCTTCTACTGCTTGAGCTCATGTTTCTCTTATAGAATATTAGCTCAAGGGTATTGTGGAGCTCCTGCACCTAAATATAAACACTACCAGCACCCAAAATGAGTACCGGAACCTATTTCAGTCCAAGTCGAGCACTGATGTAGGATAGTGCAAATTCACTTTGTCTGAGGATGACAGAGAATGTATGTAGGGGTCTATGACCCTACTATGATATGCCATCTGACTTCATTATCATGTGAATGCTATAGGCCCATAATAGTATACAGTGGGTATAGCCAAGGTTGCGAGCCTTATGTCAACGCTTGGAATAAGATGCACGTGTCTAGGTTTACAATGCAATTATTAAGAGGCTAAGGGACAAGGAGTTAATATCTTGCAATCAATGTCCTAGCATTATATGATTGAGTTAACCTTGACTCAGAGATGCATAGTTAGAGACCAAGCATATATGTGACCGACCGCCTAGATTCGGTCATACACTGCAATTGAAGAACAATGGGGAAGTAATTCTGCCTTGAAATTTGATCAACTTGTAACCCCACTTTTGAGAAAATGGCCCTTGAATGTTTTGATACAAGTACTGGAGAGCTCTTTGTCTACACCCATTCAGCATCGTTCACACCTTAAGCCTTAGCCCCATCTCTTTAAGGATTCACATGTGAGGTTTATATTAAATGAAAGGTCATTTTATTTGTCACATGCACAGGATACAGAAGGTGTAAATGGTACAGTGAAGTGGTTACTTGCATAGTAATATCAAAAACAGAAAGTGTCCAGATAAAAAGATTTTATAAATAGTTTATCATTATTAGACGATGCTTACCTGACACACTTGTCTAAATTGAGTCATGTGAAGTAAATGCTATAACCACCCCCCAGTCACATCTAACTAAGTGGATGGGTCACTATTGTCTAGAGATGTACACATGTTCATGAAATACAATAGATGGCCGTAATCACCCCCAGACACACCTGGCTAATTTGATGGGTCATGTAATAATCCGGCTGAAGTGGAGTCTTCTGTTTAGACATGAAGCTAGCTAGTTATGAACCGGGATAATCCCAACTCGTACTACTACCAATACAAACATTGTCATAGCTGTAGTATGAATCTGCAGGTAGCTGACGCTAACAAACTAGGTTCAATGTTAGCTAGGTAACATTAGGCTATAACTAGCAATGCAAATGGATTTCTGATTTGAATAATATTACTACACTGATCATACACGTAATGTTAGCTAGTGAGCCAGTAAGCTAACGTTTGCTAGCTGACAGTACGCTTCATCTTGCAATAAAAACAACTTTCTGACAAAATTAGAAAATGTAGTTAGACTCTTACCTGCATACATGGATGAATGCTTCACGGCAGACTGGAACCATTTAACTCTGTTTTGTTTGTAGCTACATCTTGTTTGGCAAGAGTTGTGTCAGGTCACTCCGGTTCACACTGACCGTGACATGTGCAGAAAGTAGCCCATCACTTTTTCCAACTGATCTGTCGATAGCGCCTGGTAAATTCAGGGTATCAATGTTGTTGAGAAAAGTAGCAAAACTTTTGGAGTTCTCGATGGCTAACGTTATATCTTTATAAAACGGCGCGGTTGAAAAGATTGTCAACACATACTGAACAACTCACGTTACAGACTGAAGCATGCCACATGCACACCAATCCAAACTCATCTCCCGGCATGTCCAGCCCATCTTATCTCAGCCAATCATGTCTAGCGGGAAGGCTTCTGACTTTTTCTGTGGCTAAACCAACTAGGCTCATAATTTAACAATTTTATTCGGATTTATGGATGGAATACAAGTTTGTTATTAAGGCACATGAACGTTCACATTTTCCTGAAGGCCTTTCTGCCAAAAAACACATTTTGATAAAAAGTAAATGTTTATGTTCAAATGCCGTTCCTGTGAAGTAGTGACATGCGACATAGGCCTAGTTTCCTGAAACGAGCCACATATGCTATGTGTATTGTGAATAACATTTACCATTAGACATTTTACCAAATAATAATTCAAGGAATATTACTCAAATGTGAGGACTACTGTTCGTATCCATTTTAAAAGTATATTTATTGCAGTTACGCAATAAGAATACAATAAGCAAATGGTACATACCAGAAATCTTCACATATAAAGGATATAAAATATCCTAAGTCTTAACAGCAAAGAAAATTCACCACTATGACATACAAATGTACATCAAGAGATCGGTATACCATTGACTCCCTGATCTAAATTTAAGCCCAGCTTTTATTCTTCCAAGATCACTAACTCCCATTATCTCCTATCGTTTAACTAACGTCACTTTGCATGACCCAAAACATTAAAACAGAGGCATAAAAACAACACACACATTCTTGGGTCTAATCATCGCAACTCTTATCTAAATTATACGGGTGCACCCCTCTGTCGCTCCTCTTTGAACTATCCTCCATCTGACGATTAGAATAACAGTTTCTCTAACAATAAATCCATACCACTTACAGTACAATGTAACATATCAAAATTCATAGCTCTTTATGAACTCTTGAAACAATCCAAAGATGACAATTTAATTCACTAACATTAATTTAGTCGATTCAAGTTTCATCAGTCTTCGCACCTCTCCTGGCTTCAGTGACCCTAGGACTTCTATGGGAATGTCTCTTCCTCGAGATTACCACAGGTAAGGTGTGTTTGACCCCTGTGATAGCCCACAAATGACAGGCCACCCAAACAATGCCATAAATCGTGATTTGAGTCATAAAGCTGGTCCCCAGCAAGTCGCTAGACGCATCTTCATCACTGGCCTTCATCATCATTCACATTTATTCACTATCTCTATTTTCGACTACACTAGCCTACCCTCACAGCCTATCCGGACTGTATCTGTGAGCCATTGACTAGAGCACACATACCAAGACCAGAGTAGGCACATTTGCTATTTAACGCAACCGTTTTTGTGACAAAACGGTAGAGTTGAAAATGCATGGAAAATTTGATTTTTATTCGGAAACATTAAATTGTAGCAGAGAAAGAGTACAAAATTATTATTCAATTGAATATATCCACATGAACAGTCACACTGGTATTCAGTACAGTATTAAGGCTGATTGGACTGTACCAGAGTAAGTGCCCCTCTGCTAGGCCCCCCTTAGACTTGTACGTTTGCAAGTTAATATTTGTCTATCGTTTTCTAAAAAGTCACTTGAAAGGTTTTTCAAAATATACTTTTTTATTTTATTTCATTTACATAAGTATTCCCACCCCTGAGTCAATACATGTTAGAATTACCTTTGGCAGCGATTACAGCTGTACATCTTTCTGGGTAAGTCTCTAAGAGCTTTGCAAACATGGATTGTAGAAACAATTCTTATTCAAGCTGTATCAAATTGGTTGTTAATCATTGCTGGACAGCCAGTTTTAAGTCTTGCCATAGATCTTCAAGCCGATTTAAGTCAAAACTGTAACTAGGCCACTCGGAAACATTCAATGTTGTCTTGGTAAGCAACTACAGTGTATTTTTGGCCTTGTTTTAAGTTATTGTCCTGCTGAAAGGTGAATTTGTCTCCCAGTGTCTGTTGGAAAGCAGACTGAACTAGGTTTTCCTCTAGGATTTGGCCTGTGCTTAGCTCTATTCCATTTCTTTTTATCCTAAAAAAAACTCCCTAGTCCTTGTCAATAACAAGCATATCCATAACATGATGCAGCCACCACCATGCTTAGAAATATGAAGAGTGGTACTCAGTGATGTATTGCGTTGGATTTGCCCTAAACATAACTCTTTATATTCAGGACATAAAGTTAATTTCTTTGCCACGTTTTTTTGCAATTTTACTTTAGTGCCTTATTGCAAACAGGATGCATGTTTTGGAATATTTGTATTATGTACAGGCTTCCTTCTTTTTACTCTGTCATTTAGGTTAGTATTGTGGAGTAACTACAATGTTGTTGATCCATCCTCAGTTTTCTCCTATCACAGCCATTAAACTCTGTTTTAAAGTCACCATTGGCCTCATGGAAAATCCTTGAGCGGTTTTCTTCCTCTCTGGTAACTGAGTTAGGAAGGATGCCTACATATTTATAGTGACTGGGGGAATTGATACACCCGCCATTCAAAGTGTAATTAATAACTTCACCATACAGTACTCAAAGGGATATTCAATGTTTGCTTTTTTATTTTTTACTCATCTACCAATAGGTGACATTCTTTGCGAGGCATTGGAAAACCTCCCTGGTCTTTGGTTGAATCTGTGTTTGAAATTCACTGCTTGACTGAGGGACCTTTACAGATACTTTTATGTGTGGGGTACAGAAATGAGGTAGTCATTCAAAAATCATGTTAAACACTATTATTGCACACAGAGTGATTCCATGCAACTTATTTTGTGACTTGTTAAGCAAATGTTTACTCCTGAACTTATTTATGCTTGTCATAACAAAGGGGTTGAATACTTTCAAGACATTTCATATTTACATTTTTAATAAAACATTAATGTTCTAAAAACATAATTACACTTTGACATTATGGTGTATTGTGTTTAGGCCAGATACAGTACATTGTAAGAACAACAGTGTTGTAATGCACCTGCAAAAAAATCCTGGATATTTCAAAGTCAAAAGTATAACCAAGGACTCCAAACCAAGCTGGTAATTGGACCGGTGATGATAAACATGACACTTCCAATAGTCTCATTCTCAATGACAAGGATGGGTATATTGCATAATCTCACTGGACATTCCTTCATCAGCACCAACTAGACTCTCTGCAGGGCTCAGACTCGGAGAGCATTGTAGCGTGCCGACACATCCGCCACAATTATCATTTTTTTATTTCCCAAAATTACAGGTTTAATTTGGCCTCAGCTGCGCTCGTGTTATTAAAGTGAAGGAACGCCAACAGAGAGAAGGCTGTTTGGATTAGTTGTGGCTGCGGCACCCTAAAGCTGTTCTGTTCCGCATGTACACTCTCTCATTAAGACTGAAATGAAGGCGCATTGTTGGGGCCTGTCACAGAAATGAGCCCGCAAGCAAAGAATGAACGCAAGCAGTCACCGGTGTATACACATCTGACAGCAGCAAGTAGTTATCAATTCAGTCACCGGTGTATACACATCTGACAGCAGTAAGTAGTTATCAATTCAGTCACCGGTGTATACACATCTGACAGCAGCAAGTAGTTATCAATTCAAATCAAAATCAAATCAAATGTATTTATACAGCCCTTCGTACATCAGCTGATATCTCAAAGTGCTGTACAGAAACTCAGCCTAAAACCCCAAACAGCAAGCAATGCATGTGAAAGAAGCACGGTGGCTAGGAAAAACTCCCTAGGAAAAACTCCCTAGAAAGGCAAAAACCTAGGAAGAAACCTAGAGAGGAACCAGGCTATGAGGGGTGGCCAGTCCTCTTCTGGCTGTGCCGGGTGGATATTATAACAGAACATGGTCAAGATGTTAAAATGTTCATAAATGACCAGCATGGTCAAATAATAATAATCATAGTAGTTGTCGAGGGTGTAACAAGCACGTCCGGTGAACAGGTCAGGGTTCCATAGCCGCAGGCAGAACAGTTGAAACTGGAGCAGCAGCACGGCCAGGTGGACTGGGGACAGCAAGGAGTCATCAAGCCAGGTAGTCCTGAGGCATGGTCCTAGGGCTCAGGTCCTCCGAGAGAGAGAGAAAGAAAGAGAGAAAGAGAGAATTAGAGAGAGCATATTTAAATTCACACAGGACACCGGATAAGACAAGAGAAATACTCCAGATGTAACAGACTGACCCTAGCCCCCCGACACATAAACCACTGCAGCATAAATACTGGAGGCTGAGACAGGAGGGATCAGAAGACACTGTGGCCCCATCCGATGATACCCCCGGTGTATACACATCTGACAGCAGCAAGTAGTTATCAATTCAGTCACCGGTGTATACACATCTGACAGCAGCAAGTAGTTATCAATTCAGTCACCTGCGCCAACCTTGGCTCCGACAACAAGCAAATAGTTTATTAGCCAACACTTTTCTAAATTTGATTTCATCCAGGTGATGGTCTTTGTATGAGTAGGTGTGTAATGGTCAAGTGTAATACACACTGTGATATCGTCTAGTCTAGTAGTTTTACTACACCCATTGTTTGCTAAAATAAACATGCTTAGAATGAGAATATGACTGTTACATTTCATCTTATACATTATGTTATATTATCAAGTCATCAATGATGCTACATGCTGTTTTTCAACTCAAACATCCCTTATGAAATGCGTTTATTTCCCAAATGCTATATATGCATTTTCAGAAATGTTGGTAAATTAGCTTTTGTTTAATTTAAAGATCTTATGAAAGAGAGTGAAAAACACAGGCTAATCATGACATGGGGTTGTTCAATGACAGAGCTGGATTTGTTTAAATTCTATCAATTTATGGTGTCATTTCAAAACGCTATTCAGTGCATTCTGAAAATATTCAGACACCTCGACTTTTTCAAAATTTTGTTAGACTTTATTGAATTAAACCGTTTTTTCCCCTTATCAATCTACACACAATACCCCATATTGACAAAGCAAAAACAGTTTTTCCAAAATGTTTGCATATTTCCAATAAATGGAAATATGACATCTACATACGTATTCAGACCTACTCAGTACTTTGTTGATGCACCTTGGGCAGTGATTACAGCCTTGAGTCTTCTTGGGTATGACGCTACCAGCTTGGCACACCTGTATTTGTAGAGTTTCTCCCATTCTTCTTTGCAGATCCTATCCAGCTCTGTCAGGTTGGATGGGGAGAATCGCTGCATAGCCATTTTCAGGTTTCTCCAAAGATGTTCGATCGGGTTCAAGTCCAGGCTCTAGCTGGGCCACTCAAGGACATTCAGAGACTTGTCCCGAAGCCACTCCTGCGTTGTCTTGACTGTGTGCTTAGGGTTGTTGTCCTGTTGAAAGGTGAACCTTCACCCTAGTTTGAGGTCCTACGTGCTCTGGAGCAGGTTTTCATCAGATTTCTCTGTACTTTGCTCCGTTCATCTTTGCCTCGATCCTGATTAGTCTCCCAGTCTCTGCCGCTGAAAAACATCCCCACAGCATGATGCTGCCACCACCATGCTTCTCCGTATGGATGGTGCCAGGTTTCCTCCAGACGTGACACTTGGCATTCAGGCCAAATAGTTCAATCTTGGTTTCATCAGACCAGAGAATCTTGTTTCTCATGGTCTGAGAGTCCTTTAGGTGCCTTTCGGCAAACTCCAAGAGGGCTGTCATGTGCCTTTTACTGTGGAGTGTCTCCGTCTGGCCACTACCATAAAGGCCTGATTGGTGGAGTGCTGCAGAGATGGTTGTCCTTCTGGAAGGTTCTCCCATCTCCACGCTGGAGCTCTGTCATTGGGTTCTTGGTCACCTCCCGGACCAAGCCCCTTCTCCCCCGATTGCTCTGTTTGGCCGGCCGGCCAGCTCTAGAAAGAGGCTTGGTGATTTCAATCTTCTTCCATTTAAGAATGATGGCCACTGTGTTCTTAGGGAACTTTAATGCTGAAAATATGTTTTGGTACCCTTCCCCAGATCTGTGCCCTGACACTATCTTGTCTCGGAGCTCTACAGACAATTCCTTCCACCTCATGGCTTGGTTTTTGCTCTGACATGCATTGTCAACTGTGTGACCTTATATAGACAGGTGTGTGTGTGCTTTTCCAAATCATGTCCAATCAAATTAATTTACCACAGGTAATTTCCAATCAAGTTGTAGAAATATCTCAAGGATGATTCATGGCAACAGGATGCACCTGAGCTTATTTTCGACTCTCCTATCAAAGGGTCGGAAAACTTTTATTTTTAATAAATGTAAAAAAATAAATAATTCTAAAAATCTATTTTCAATTTGACATTATGGGGTGTTGTGTGTAGATATATGAGGGGAAAGAAGTATTTAAACCATTTTAGAATAGGCTGTACGTAACAAAATATGGAAAAAGTAATGGGGTCTGAATACTTTCCGAATGCACTGTATATCCGCCTCACTCTCAGAAATAAGTTGTTCTGCTATGTTTTACACAGTCAAAAGTAAAAAATAACTATATTTTTTATATAGACGCGATGATAGGCATTGGTTGAAGCTCAGTGTTAACTTCTTCTGGGTATCCCCCTTCTCAATTTCCGCCTGAAGACATACCCTAATCTAACTGCCTGTAGCTCAGGCCCAGAAGCAAGGATATGCATATTCTTGGTATCATTTGAAAGGAAACACTCTGAGTTTTGTGGAAATGTGAATTGAATGTACAAGAATATAACACAATAGATCTGGTAGAAGATAATACAAGGAATAAACATACGTTTTCTGTTTTTTTTATTGTTGTTGCATCATTTTTCAAATGACCAAGAACAGCCAAACATTCAGATAGGATGCTGGGGAGAATTTGAATGAATAACATAAGAGGGCAACAATAGTTTAGCAAAGTTTCAGACGGATAACTTCAAGAATGAGTGAGCTACATGATATTGAGCATGAAGTCACCCAGGTGTCCCACACAAATGTACCCAAGTGGCCGAATTGGTACAGTGATACATTTTAAAGCAAATAACTATATACAAAATACATAAATGCTATTCTAACACACCCCCCAAAAAAGTGTGTGTATATATATATATATATCTATATATATATATATCTATATATATATATATATATATCTATATATATATATATATATAACAAGGGTAACTATTTACACATTTTCTATTTACAATAGTCCTCCTACACAATATTGTGCTGCTGGTGCCATGGCCCATAGCAGTCTCTTTCTGCTGTAAAGAATAGGGTTACTGAACAAGTGGTGCAGGTGATGGGGCATTTCCTGTGACAAAGGGCACAACGACGCCTCCCTACTGTGCCCTTTTTGACCTGAGGCACATTCATGCCTGCAGAGATGAATTTGGGCAGGTGAACACCACTGGTTGAAGGAGCAGAAGGGACAGAGGTAGAGGGGACAAAAGGTGATGCAGTGGACTTGCTGTAGCTAGCAAGCTCCTGGATGAGCAGCTCTCTGAAGGCTAGCTGTGAGATGGGGGGCTGTCCACAGCTCTTAGCCATTTCCTTCTGGAGGATGAAGGCATTCACCACAGCAATGTCGATGAAATGATAGAAAAATGTCTTGTACCATTTCATGGTCTTGTGGAGAACATTGCAGTAGCCTATCAGTGCGTCTGACAGGTCCACACCTCCCATGCCCTTGTTGTAGTCCTTTACAGCAGCTGGAATGGGGACATTTTTTGTGGTCCATGCCCCGGTACCATCCTTCACACGCCTGACGACGTGAATGCCACTGAATGACTTGTGGATAGTTGTGCACATGACCACCTCTCTGGTATCCATCCACTTTACAAAGAGCAGGCCATCTTGGCGAATCCATCGCATGGTACCCCGCTCAGCCCGCTTAGGCATGTCGTTTACCTTTGTTTTTGGAAAGCCCACTCTGTTGGTCCGAATGGTGCCACAAGCCCACACATCCCGCTTCCTTAGGTCTGTAAACAGGGTAGGGCTTGTGTAGAAGTTGTCCACAAACAGTTTGTAGCCCTTCCCCAGCAGTTGAAAATCTAATAACTCCATAACGGAATCATAACTAAGTCCATTATCGGTAGCAAAACTGTTTTTCCCCTCATAAACAAAAGAATTGCTTCGTGTAGGCACACACAGAATCAGCCAAAACAAACAGTTTGTAACCCATTTTGTTGGTTTGTTCCGCATGTATTGTTTGAGGCCAATTCTGGCCTTTGAGGCTACCATCCTCTCATCTATGGACAGGTTCTGGGCGGGCTGAAAATAGGTCTTGCAGGCCTCAACGATGTTGGGGTAGAGAGGTTTGATTTTGCAGAGCCTATCAAACCTTGCTGTGCCTCTCTTCTTCTCATTCTCCCCATCAACATCTGGGTCACTGATGTGAAGCGCCCGTGAGATAGTCAGAAACCTTTTACAAGACATTTTACAACCCTAAAATGTAAAAAAAATGACAGTCATGGGGAAAGGCAGTTGATAGAGAGCTGACATTTTCCAGTAGTCCCTTAGAGTTTTCAACTTCACCAGCCCCATGTAAATGACCATTGAAAGGTAGCAGAAAAGGTCTGACATGGAAATGGGCATCCATGCCTCTTTCTTTCCTGCCTGCTTCGTAGCCCCGTACTTAATCTCTTCGCTATAGGGGGCAGTATTTTCACGGCCGGATGAAAAACGTACCCAAATTAAACAGCCTACTTCTCGGGCCCAGAGTCAAATATTTGCATATTATTAGTATATTTGGATAGAAAACACTCTGAAGTTTCTAAAACTGTTTAAATGGTGTCTGTAAGTATAAAATAACTCATATGGCAGGCAAAAACCTGAGAAAATTCCAAGCAGGAAGTGGCCTGTCTGAGAATTTGTAGTTCTTTTTTTGATTCTCTATCGAAACTACAGTATCTGTGGGGTTACGTAGCACTTTCTAAGGCTTCCATTGGCTCTCTAAAGCCTTCAGAAAGCGGATTGAGGCGTCTCCTGTCTCTGGGCAGAGTATAGTAGCTCAGTTTCTCAGTGGTCTGCCTGGTGACAAAGAGATTGGATATGCGTTTTCAAGTGACCACGCTGTTTTTTCTTTTCCTCTTTGAATGAATACACTATTGTCTGGTTGGAATATTATCGCTATTTTAAGAGAAAAATACCATAAAAATAGATTTTAAACAGCGTTTGTCATGCTTCTAAGTACGGTAATGGAACATTTTGAATTTTTTTTGTCTCGAATTGCGCTCGCGCGTTTCCCTTTGGATAGTGACCTGAACGCACGAACAAAACGGAGGTATTTGGATATAACTATGGATTATTTGGAACAAAAACAACATTTCTGGTGGAAGTAGCAGTCCTGGGAGTGCATTCTGACGAAGATCAGCAAAGGTAATACAATTTTTCTAATAGTAATTCTGAGTTTAGTGAGCCCCAAACTTGGTGGGTGTCAAATTAGCTAGCCGTGATGGCTGAGCTATGTACTCAGAATATTGCAAAATGTGCTTTCGCCGAAAAGCTATTTTAAAATCTGACATAGCGATTGCATAAAGGAGTTCTGTATCTATAATTCTTAAAATAATTTATGTATTTTGTCAACGTTTATGATGAGTAATTTAGTAAATTCACCGGAAGTTTTGGGTGGGAATGCATGTTCTGAACATCACATGCCAATGTAAAAAGCTGTTTTTGGATATAAATATGAACTTGATTGAACAAAACATGCATGTATTGTATAACATAATGTCCTAGGAGTGTCATCTGATGAAGATCATCAAAGGTTAGTGCTTCATTTAGCTGTGTTTTGGGTTTTTGTGACATATGCTTGCTTGGAAAATGGCTGTGTGATTATTTTTGGCTATGTACTCTCCTAACATAATCTAATGTTTTGCTTTCGCTGTAAAGCCTTTTTGAAATCGGACAATATGGTTAGATTAACGAGAGTCTTATCTTTAAAATGGTGTAAAATAGTCGTATGTTTGAAAAATTGAAATTATTGTATTTTTGAGGGTTTTGTATTTCGCGCCACGCTCTTCCATTGGATATTGGCGAGGCGTTCCGCTAGCGGAACCCCTAGATGTAAGAAGTTATTGGTGATCGACACCAAGGAATCAACAACTGACGAGGTGAAAAACAGTTGAAAAAGTTGAAGTGGGCTGTACTTTGCAGTCATGTCTAATTGAATTCCTGGCTGCCTTTTGGGTCTAAAAACTGGTGGAATTGGTTCCACATCTTCTAACACAGTGTGCCAACGGCCCTCTGTCTGAAGGTTTCTCTCTTCCCCACCTCTGCTTCTTTGTCACTGACATCACACCTCTAGATGGCCGGGTAGGTGTGGAGCCGGGGACAGCAGGGGTCCGGCTGGATGAACCAGCTTCAGAGGGAGATGGACACCTAGACATTGGCGGCTCATAATCAGAATCACTGCCACTGTGAAAGATTTTCAAAAATCAGTAACAATACTTTTATGTATGAGCCCTGTATCAACACGTAAAATAAACAAATATGTATTATATAGAGTACAGGGAACATAATCACTATGGCAAAGTGCTGTTCCATTCCATGTTTATGTAAAATACATTTAAAAATATATATAACACACACACACACTGTATAGCCAATGTGTACTTTACACATTTCATTGCACATTTCATTACTGATGATATTTTATATATTGCAAATAAAATAAGAAAATCAAAAAATAAATCTCGAATAATATTTGATATTATTAATTTCAAACAACGACATTAGCATGAGAACTTATCAGTCCAGCATGGCATCCTCCGTGCAGAAACATGTCTTCCACCTGGGAGTCAAAACTAGCTTCGCTGAAAGATTCATCTTTCTGAAGCAACTCGGTCTCGCTTTCTCTACTTTCCTCTATAATTTGGGTTAAATCTGTATACCTAGACTTTGTTTTAGCTTTTCCTGATTTATTCGCCATAATTTAAATATCTAAACTTGCTGAAAATGCTATTGACTATGTACTGCTATGCGTAACACTCGTGGCTCCTTCAAGTAGGATTTGCAATGGCGAATGAACCTCTTATAAGCCAGAGTTTACGACCAAAGGCTGGTCTTCGAATGTATAACCATTTACATATTGCCGTTTACCTCAGCTCATTGGCTATCTTCCAAGCTGGATTTCAAGATGATCAGTGGTCATTGGGCCAAAATACAGTCAATCAACGATAGACCGGTCCTACCATTGGTGCGCAATGAGGTCATTGATTGGTGTTTTCAAATCGGTTGTTTCTGTCAATACGTCCCGGGAAAAGAACCATCAAGTATGGTTGTGTTAGTAACAACCAGAGGATTGCAATGAAGCCAACCATGACTGCATAAACGTTTGTTTTGTGTGTGTAATTACCACAAATATTTTGTCCAAAGTTGAATGAGACCGAAATCACGACGCAAGCGGTTTACAAATGTTTTGTGTTAGGCTATAAAAATGGATTTTATCAAACAAAACGAACATTCACTGTGTAGTTAGGACACTTGGCATTGCCACCAGAGGAAGATCTTCAAAGGTAAGCGATTTATTTTATTGTTATTTCTGACTTTCTTGATGCTAATTCTTGGTTGGAAAATGCTAGTAATACTTGTGTGTGCGGGGCGCTGTCCTCAGAAAATTGCATGGTATGCTTTCGCCGTAAAGCCTTTTTGAAATCTGACACAGCGGCTGGATTAACAAGAAGTTCATCTTTTAAATGATGTAAGATATATGTATTTACATAAATGTTTAATATTACGAATGGTGTATTTTGAATTTTAGAGCTCTGCAATTTCACCGGATGTTGGCCTGGTGGGACGGTAGCATCTTACCTACGCCAGAGAGGTTAAGTTCAAATCTCCCATATGACAACAATCTCTATTAAAATTCGCAAATCAACTTGAATGTACACAACACACTCCTCGCCTCTCGTCATGAGCCGTCCGTCCATTACCGAGAACCACATAACAGATTTTTTAACAGGGTTGTTAGCATTTGAGTTTTAAGAATTTTTCTTGTGGCTACCTAGCTCAAATTCTAGACATTGGTTTAAAACGAGATTATAGCATCCATAAAGTGACCATTGGACTTAAAATATGCCGGATTTGCTAAGTTTGTTAGTCATGAGCAGCCAGTCATGATAAGAAGTGGTTGAGTGCTAGGCTACTGTAGATAGCTATATGCTGGTACTCAAGCTGAGGTTAATCAATAAATGCATACTGACAATGAAAAATGGGTCGGTGGTTATTAGTCAGTTGAATGGTAGCTAGCTAGCCAGCAGCTGTAACATTGACTAACTAGCTAACATAATGGTATACCACAGATAAAATACCAGTCAGATGAGAGCTAACGTTGGCTAGCTAGCTAAGCAACACGTGAGGAAAGCTATTTTTCCAAGGAAGGTTTTTTATATAAGGCTGAAGTCATCTGTGTAAACAAACAAATAAGCTAGCTAACATCCTTGCCTTCTATAGCCAGTAAGCTAGCCAACTAACTAGCCATTAACCTGTTTGGTATAGGGGGCAGTATTGAGAATTTTGGAAAAAATATGTTCCCATTTTTAACGGCCTCCTACACCAACTCAGAAGCTAGAATATGCATATTATTGTTCAGGTTTGGATAGAAAACACTCTGAATTTTCTAAAACTGTTTGAATGGTGTCTGTGAGTATAACAGAACTCCTATGGCAGGCAAAAACCTGACAAGGCTTCAAGCAGGAAGTACCCTGTCTGACAAGGAGTCGTGCGTCTTACCTCTTTTTATTGAAAAGTAAGGATCTTAGCTGTAACGTGACAATTCCCAGGGCTCCAATAGGCTCTCAGAGCCCGCGAAATAACTGAAGGTTTACGAGGGAACCTCAGGTTGAAATATATTATCGCCTTTTGTAAGTGGATGCTCGGAGGACCTTTCAATGATGCGCGTGCATGAGTCGCTTCTGAGGAGAAATTTTATTCGGCTGTTTAGGCTCAATGCATACTCCCGGTCGGAATATTAACACTTCTCTATGACATAAATGGCATAAAAATTGGTTTTAAACAGCGGTTGACATGCTTCGAAGTACGGTAATGGAATATTTAGACATTTTTGACACGCCAATGCGCCATGCGCGACACCGCGAAAAAGCATTCTAGAACTCACGAACAAAACGTCGCTGTTGGAACATAACGATGGATTATTTGGGACCAAACCAACATTTGTTATTGAAGTAGAAGTCCTGGCAGTGTATTCTGATGAAGAACAAGCAAGGTAAGAACATCTTTCTTATAGGAAATGTGATTTTGGTGGATGCTGACCTGGGTGGGTATCTAAATAGCTAGCCCTGTAATGCCGGGCTATGTACTTAGATTATTGCAAAATGTGCTTCATCCGAAAAGCTATTTTAAAATCGGACATATCGAGTGCATAGAGGGGTAATGTATCTATAATTCTTAAAATAATTGTTATGCTTTTTGTGAACGTTTATCGTGAGTAATTTAGCAAACTGTTAGTAAATTCACCGGAAGTTTGCGGTGGTTATGCTTTTTCTGAACGTCACATGCTAATGTAAAAAGCTGGTTTTTGATATAAATATGAACTTGATTGAACAGACATGCATGTATTGTATAACACAATGTCCTAGGTGTGTCATCTGATGAAGATTATAAAAGGTTAGTGCTGCATTTAGCTGTGGTTTGGGTTTATGTGACATGATATGCTAGCTTGAAAAATGGCTGTGTGATTATTTCTGGCTGGGTACTCTGCTAACATAATCTAATGTTTTGCTTTTGTTGTAAAGCCTTTTTGAAATCGGACAGTGGGGTTAGATTAACGAGATTCTTGTCTTTAAATAGCTGTGAAATAGTCATATGTTTGAGAAATTGAAGTTATAGCATTTCTAACGATTCAAAAATCGCGCCACTGGATTTCAGTGGCTGTTACGTAGGTGGGACGAGTTCGTCCCACATGTACTAGAGAGGTTAATAACTCAATGTTGACAATAACTTACATCCCACATTCTTCCACAAAGCTTAGGTAACTTAGCTAGCTAAGTAAAGTTCATAGTCGACACCAAACGTTGTTGGACAATAAGTTTTATATCCTACATTCTTCCGCAAAGCTAGCTAGCTAAGTAAAGTTCGTAGTTAACACACTTTGGGAAACTGCCACGCTGCTAATTTATAATACATCATGCAATGGGCATTGCTCATCTAACGTAAGCTACTCCATAGAGTCAAATTGGCTTGCTTGCTAATGTTACATGTGCAACCATATTTCAGCACATAACAACAGCTGCTAGCTAGCTAGCCTCTACCAAGATCAACCATGCCTCTCACAACACAAATTGTAGCTGATAAAATTGCCTTGCTAAGAAACAGTTAGCTAGCTAGTACACTAGACAGACATGCTTATTTTCGACCATCCAAATTAAAAGTTAGCATGGTTACACATTACACATCTTATACATTAATTCAGTACGCTCCCTCCTCTCTCAATGCAATTGTCTTGCATTATTAGTCATTGTCATTATAATCCACATTTGCACTGACTGATCAACACAGTGTCAAGTTACTTTTTAGTGTGTTACAAAAAATCTGTATTTGCCATCCACATAAGTATCACTTTGCAAGATTTTATTTATTTATTTTTGTTATTGGAGAAAAATCAGTATACAGACATACTTTGTGCAAGTGCACACGTGCACCCAGTTAAAACATCATTGCTTGTTAGCGCACCCGAACCTGTGCGCAGTCAAAAGAAAATACCATGCTTGCTAACTTGCTTCGAGCTAACTCTATAAATGAGACTGTTTTCAACATATCAACTGTTTTGACTATTTATTTTTAACCAAGCAAGAGAAAAACATTCAATCAGTACTGAGTGAATGAAAAAAATTATACTTTGTGCATCGAAAGCTTCCTGTCATCACCAAACTGTCCAGTTAAATAGACCAGACTGTCCAGTTAAATAGACCAGACTGTCCAGTTAAATAGACCAGACTGTCCAGTTAAATAGCATGTCAAGTTGAAGTGTTTATAACAAGGTTCGTAGTGTCAACGGTTAGTGTCACTACCTTAAAACAACGGGTAGTGTCACTACCTTATAAAAACTGTTAGTGTCACTACCTTGAACTGAAGGATCTGGGTTAGCCTCTTGGAGGATACACTTTGACCATTCTCTTTAGTGTATAGTTTTAACACAGTGCTTATTTGCATTAGTTACGTGGCACTTTGAAGAGCTTTTGGGTTCGTGAAGTGGCTGGCAAGTGGCAGTGAGTTTAGTGGTGTGTACTACTGCGTGCGTCTTGCTAGAACGGAGGAGAGACCAGCTCTCAGAATCTCAAGGAAGAAAGAGGTTGTTGCCCTCATCTGTGAGATGCACGCCATCCTTACTGTACTGCCCATGGACACAGTGCTTTATGGCAGAGTGGTGGATTGTGGGCATGCGCCTGTCACAGAGAAATGCAAGCTGGCCCACAAAAGAAGTTGCTATCTCAATAGGAGAACCTTGTGAAGAACCACTTTTGGTTCCGGGTAGAACCCTTTTGGGTTCCATGTAGAACCCGTTCCACTGAGGGTTCTACATGGAAGTCAAAAGTGTTCAACCTGGAACCGAAAAGAGTTGTCCTATGGGGACAGCCGCAGAACCCTTTTATAACCCTTTTTTCTAAGAGTGTACTTCGGACACTATCATCAATAGTGTTCTGTTCTAAATCTGTGAGTACTCCCAACTGCTTTTTAACTGGAGTTGGACAGCTGTGTACAGAATTGTAGCTGAAGTTTTGTATTCAAAGATTTAGAGAACCTATCGAATTTCAGATTTGTAAATATGTCTTTCATTTTTCTTAAGAGTTTTGTACTTGTCTAATGACTGTATTTTACAGGTGTTTCTCTGAAGTTTGTCTTTTGTTACGGTGTATCAGGAGTTATCAAAATTGCTCTTGATGATCTGCAGCATTATGCAGGCTTTTCTGTTCAAGCCCAGTGCTACCACACCTGATTCTTCTACTCAGCTGTTCATCAAGACCTCAGGTGTTCATTGAGACCATGAATAGTAGAATCCGGTGTGGTAGAACTGGACTTGAACAAAAAAGCCTGCATCAAAAAAGCTACTACAGTAGCTATGTTGGCAAGGCACTTCAAACTGTGTAGGCAGGTTGTTTAGGATTCAAACCTTGTCAAACAGCCTAATTCATACTCTTCAAGGGATAATGGACTTAGTGTCCTGCTATTTAAATTATATATGTGTGTGTGTGTGTGTGTGTGTGTGTGTGTGTGTGTGTGTGTGTATACTATATATATTTATGTATACTATATATATATTTATGTATACTATATATATGTGGTTGTCTCACCGAGCTATCTTAAGATGACTACTGTAAGGCGCTCTGGATAAGAGCATCTGCTAAATGACTATAATGTTCATGTTTCACATACAGCTCTCATATTACTGTACTGAATTATATAAAAATTAAATATATTATAAAAAAATAAAATATATATATATATATATATATATATATATAAAATACACACACACACACACACACACACAGTGTATTCGGAAAGTATTCAATATTTCCACACTTTTTGTTACGTTACAGCCTTATTCTGAAATGGATTAAAAAATATAAAAAATCCTCATCAATCTACACACAATACCCAATAATGACAAAGCAAAAACAGGTGTTTTTGCAAATGCATAAAAATAAAAAAAATGGAAATACAGTATTCAGACCCTTGACTCAGTACTTTGTGCAATTACAGCCTTGTGCACTTGGGTATGACGCTACAAGCTTGGCACACCTGTATTTGGGGAGTTTCTCCCATTCTTCTATGCAGATCCTCTCAAGCTCTGTCACGTTGGATGGGGAGCGTCGCTGCACAGCTATTTTCAGGTTTTCTTGGCTGTGTACTTACTATAGGGTCATTGTCCTGTTGGAAGGTGAACCTTCACCCCAGTCTGAGGCCCTGAACACTCTAGAGCAGGTTTTCATCAAGGATCTCTCTGTTCTTGCTCCATTCATCTTTCCCTTGATCCTAACTATTCCCCCAGTCCCTGCCGCTGAAAAACACCCCCACAGCATGTTGCCACCACCAAACTTCACCGTAGGGATGGTGCCAGGTTTCCTCCAGACGTGACTCTTGGCATTTAGGCCAAACAGTTCAATCTTAGTTTCATCAGACCAGAGAATCTTGTTTCTCATGGTCTGAGAATCTTTAGAGACTGTGGTGTGTGAAGAATCCAATACTTTACCGTGTATGTGGTACAAATCACATTGTGGAAGCACCTCCTTTAAGAGAATGAATTAGCCTGTTTGAGAAGGTTTGAATCCTAAGCTACTTGCCTACACATAGTTTGAAGTACAATACAAACATACTGTAGCTACTGTAGTAGGTCAAAGCTGTGTGCTGGAAAACCTTGGTAAAGCATGGGTGGAATAGGCATTGTGGTGCTCATGTGAATTTATTTTTCGGCTTTAGACCAATGCCTACTCTCACTTAAAACATATTTGTTTTATTTTTAGAAAGAACTGTACAAATGATACATTTGTGACATCAATATTTATATATTTTTTTATAATTCAGTACAGTAATATGAGAGCTGTATGTGAAACATGTACATTTGCATTTTAGTCATTTAGCAGATGCTCTTATCCAGAGCGCCTTACAGTTAGTGCAGTCTTCTTAAGATAGCTCGGTGAGACAACCACATATCAGAGCCAGATATACAGGATACGAACAATCCATTCCAGCTAAACAATGGCTAATTCAGTGTTTTTCAAAAAAACAACCAAAAACCAATGAATGAAAAATCTGAGAATAGTCATATTTTACACACAAATGAAGGTACCCATAACAATAATTTCTGATGAAAAAAACACAAATGTGAAAAATGTGTGTTTATATAGTGTTTTTAAACTCTTCAAATGTAGCCTACTAGCTACAGGGTTATATTCTGTTCATGGTGGACGTCATAGATAACATGTTGCTGATATGATATTCCTGGGAACTTTCAATAAATTCCATTGTTTTCCCAAAATCCCATTTGGAGGATTCCCGGAATTGGGAAGGAATAAGTAGGAAATCCAGAATCCTCCAACCAGGATTTCTGGAAAACAAGGGAATTTATTGAAAGTTCCTGGAATTTTGCGACCCTATCCCTGACTCTATTTCAAACTCACTTGGACGACCAAACGTTGCTGTATTGTTTCCAGCAGGATGATGGCTTGGAACAACTCTAGCAATGCATTATGGTCGATACAACACAGGGTCCCACCTGATGACAGTAGTCTTTAGATTTATATTATCTAAAATAGATTACTGTATTATAAAGTGTTTATCTGTGGACTGCTCCCTACTGGTATATCCTTTAATAATTCATATACAGTAATCTTATGTCTTGCATTTATATCCATAAAACCCCAATTTGATGAAATTCTGTACGGGATATGAGATTCAGAGGGCTAGGTTGGGAGAATAGGGAGATCTCTCAGGAGAAATCCAAACTGAAGTGTTTCATTGGTCGATAATTTGGTGTGATAAATAGGTCAGTTTCTCCAGTAAACAATGTATTTCACTCTCTCTGTCTCTGTCTCTCTCACTGTCTCTTCAAACAGGTGGATCAGTGAGATGCCAGCCACACAACCTCGCCTGGTCATACAGGACTAAATCCAGGCCTATAGTACACCTAGGATGTGTCTCAAATGGCATCCTACTCCCTACACAGTGCATAATATACGGTAGATCAGGGCTATTCAACTCCTACCATTCAAGGGCCGGAGCCTGCTGTTTCTCTGTTCTACCTGATAATTAATTGCAGCCACCTGGTGTTCCAGGTCTAAATCCCTGATTAGAGGGGAACAATGAAAAAAATGCAGTGTAATTGGCTTCGAGGTCCAGAGTTGAGTTTGAGGGCAGTAGATGGTACATTATACAAGAAATCATATTTTTTATTTATATATATATATTTTCCAATAAATTAACTGTGAAAATGGGACAACCCCGCTGCATTTGAGTAACCTATAATGCATGTTTTTAAGTTATTCTCATCACACATGTTCTGATTCTGCTGTGCTCTACAGGAAACAGGTAAAGGTAAATGGATAATATCGCCTCTTCTACCCATTTCTCTTATTTCAATCAACACATATGTTTCTTCACACTTGTAAAATGATTGCAGCAGAATTGCTTTTATAAATAAAATTGCATTATCATAATAAAAGCCTATGCTGCTTGAGAGAAAGACAAACATCTTAGATCTCCATGGTATCACTGTGTATTCCATTATTATTTTAATTTGACATGGGAAAGGGAAAATATGGAGAGAGAAATCCAAAGACAAAGAGGGAGAGAGGGAAAGACCGATTGAGGGAGAGCGATTGGGAGACGAAAAGAGGGAGACAAAGAAAGGCAGAGAGTGAGAAGATGAGATTATTGAAGTTGTTTTACAGAATGTAGAGTTGTGATTGAGCTGATAAAGGAAGTAATAATAACCGTTAATAAAATTAGAATAGAAAAAGGTCAGACTCCATATCTGGAGAAGGTCATTGAGAAAAGCTGTATTAAACCTCTCTCTAGTCTGATGAGCCTGTATTGACACACACACACACACACACAGGCTCTCATACTGACGCACCACAATTAGAGCTGAGAGCAAGCAATCTGCAGCTTTTTTCCATTTTACAGAGACCGAGCCAAATATCATCCTCCAATTAAGGAGATAGGATTTAAAAACAGCATTTCTCCTATCCGACTGACTGCTGTAACAGTACAGCCCATACAGTAGCTCCAGTACACCCTTTACCTTAGATGGTCTACAGTACCGAGCAGAGGGCTTTTAGATGGTTTTAAGTTTTATTGTTGAGTACACAAGTACAGTGAAATGTCTTTCTTGCAAGCTCTTTCTCAACAATGCAGTAATCAATATCAGTAGTAAAAATATTATAGTTAAGCAATAAGGCAGGAGGGGGTGTGGTACAGTATATGGCCAATATACCACAGCAAAGGGCTGTTCTTATACACTACGCAATGTGCAGTGCCTGTATACAGCCATTAGCCGTGGTATATTTGCCATATACCACAAAACCCTGAGGTGCCTTATTGCTATTATAAACTGGTTACCAATGTAATTAAAACAGTAAAAAAATATATCTTTGGTCATACATGTGGTATACCATGGCTTTCAGTAAGTTGACTAGGCATCAGGACATATGATAAACAGAGTAGCGGCAGTGTATATGATGATTGTGTGTGAGTAGAGTCAGTATGAAAGTATGCGCGTGTTATGGGTGTGTGAGCAAAATACGTGTGTAAGTGTGTATGAGTGAGTGTGTATAGTCCTGTGAGTGTGCACAGAGTCAGTGCAAACATTTTAATTAAATAAAAGAGTCAATGCAGATAGTTTGTGTAGCCATTTTGTTAGCTATTTAGCAGTCTTATGGCTTGGGAATAGAAGTTGTTCAGGAGCCTTTTGGTGTCAGACTTGGTGCTCCAGTACCGCTTGCCATGCGTAAGCAGAGAAAACAGTCTATGGCTTGTGTGGCTGGAGTCTTTAACAATTGTCCGGGTGTTCCTTCCACACTGCCTGATATAAAGGTCCTGGATGGCAGGGAGCTCGGCCACACCACCCCCTGTTGCTCCATGCGATCAAGGGCGGTGCAGTTGCCATACCAAGCGCTGATGCAGCCAGTCAAGATGTTCTCAAAGGTGCAGCTGTAGAACTTTTTAAGGATTTGAGGGCCCATGCCAAATCTTTTCAACCTCCTGAGGGGGTCCCAACTGTATGCGTGTGTGGACCATTTTAAGTCATTACCTACTGGGCATAAACTGGTTGAATCAATGTTGTTTCCACGTCCTTTCATTGAAATTACATTGAACCAAAGTGGAATAGATGTTGAATTGACGTTTGTGCCCAGTGGGTAGTAATTTGGACACCGAGGAACTTGAAGCTCTCGACCCGTTCCACTTCGGCCTCGTCGATGTGTTGTTTCTTTATAGCTGTGGTATGACAATGTTTTAATTTCCTGTCACATGCCTTCTAGAGCGGGGAGCCCTTTCATCTCTTGAGAAACTATTTCAAAATCAACTGCAGTATCATGTACATGTTGAATTACTAAAGGGATTTTGTTGTTAACGCTACTGATGATCTATGCATTTTAACATCAATTTGCAGCTGTATCCCTGCACTTGTTTTATTGACAATATAAGTAGAGTATTATGTATTTTATCCGTACATCAGCAGACCCATTACTCATTTAATTGTCATTCATTGTGTTCTAGGTCTAACCAGACCTTATCACGGAGGTAGTTATGGTACCAGAAAACAATGAAAACAATTCAAGGATGTATTTTGAGGACAGAAAACGCTGAGCGTCAGCGGCAGTATATTTAGTTGCTAGGCTCTTAATGCTCTCTTTGTGCTGCTCTTCTAAAATTGAGTTTGACAGCAGTCAACAAAGGAATAACTCCTTCCTAAGATGCTTTTCCCCCAATCACTTACCTGAACACAAAAGATCTTCAGCTAGCCCTGTAAAGGCAATGGCCCATGATATTTCGGAACCAAACAACCCCAAGGTTTTTATTTGAACTTCACATTCTTTTTGTTGGAAGCACTTTTGTTGGAAGCACAAAAACATGTAATAATTGACATCTCCTGCTGCAACGCCAGCCAGTCAACATTACTGTGCTTGATGCAGTAAAAAGCTAGCCTAGGGGTACTTGATATTGTCCAATCCTTGCTGAGCCAGTGAGGGGTCTTGTTTGGTCATTGCCTGTTGTTTTCTCCCTCTCACTCTGTAACGTTAATGGTCCACACGCTCAGACACACACACACACACCACACACAGGGAGCTGTGGCTTTGCCAAATCCGCACCACTTGGAAGCAGTGTGAATACAGAACAGTGAGACTGCTGCATATGGACACCACGTACAGAACACAGACACTCCAGCCAGGTCGCTCAAGATCCACTGCAAAATTCGACGTCTGTCCAGGTAAGCAGGACATCAGAAGATTACTTCAAAACCAGCCCCTACGGGCAATGGTGAGCACTATTACCATCAAGCTGCGAGCTCTGGCACCGAGGGTTGTGTGTACAATCCTAGTGCTAGAATTAATGCCTAAACTTAACAGTGCAGTTGCTTTGTTTTAACCCTAACCCAAACCATAACCCCCTAGAGTCAACTGATGCACCAGTGCGTTAATCTAAGTAACATAATAGAATCCCCATCAAAATCCATCAGTTTACGCTATCTGTTTTTTGCTTTGGATGTGTCTCGATCCACCATATCCGCCGATGTCCCATGGATCAACAGTAACAGCGGAGAGAGCCCGTCAAAGAGATCATAATGCCACAGTGTGTGTGGGTGAGTGCGTGTGTTGAGACCCCCACCCCATTCACAGCTTAGACTTGTATTAACCCTTAATTCAGAATGAATGCCTAAACTTAATTTAACTTCGAAATTTGACATTTATGGACAAAAGTCAGATTCTTCAGTGAGACTGTGAGAACTTGTTGCACACACAGATATGTGTATGCTCAAATATTTTAAGAGATGACCTTACACTACAGCAACAGTCATGTGGAAGCTTGAAGTCAATTAATAACAGGGATGTTTACTAAGGGGATTTTTTTTGTTGTTCATCTCAGCTCTCACGTAGCCCTGTTATGAGGGATGCTCCGGTGGCTCAACAGTAACGCCGGAGAGAGAGCCAGTCAGGGAGCTCATAATAACAGTGTGTGTGTGTGTGTGTGTGTGTGTGTGTGTGTGTGTGTGTGTGTGTGTGTGTGTGTGTGTGTGTGTGTGTGTGTGTGTGTGTGTGTGTGTGTGTGTGTGTGTGTGTGGAGAGACCTCATTACACCTCGGCAGACTAGAAGACTGACTGCAGAATGTTTTCTGGCCCTTGAGCCCCGAGGAACAGATAAACAGATGATAGTCCAAGATAATGAGTAATAGAAGATGTCACTAATGGTCCTATTGTTATAGATCCTCCAGTCTGTGTTTCAAAAAATAATCCAATCTCACAGATTATTTCTCCCAGCAATGTCTGCTCATCTGTACAGAAGGAATCGTTATTTCCAATTGGCTCTTCTTATTACCTGCTGAGATCAATACATACCAGTCCAGTAGCATGGTCGAATGGTCAGTGAGTTTCCCTCCACCAGTTACTCCCTGACTCAATGGTGCCGTCCCTAAAGACACCCTATTCCGTAGAGTGCCCACAGGGCTCTGTTCAAAAGTAGTGCTCTGTTTAGGGAATAGGGTGCCATTTGGGACACACCCCATGTGTTCATTAATGACTCTGATGCCTCAGCTGACCAATGCAGTTGGAAAGAGTCTTGAGGAAATTGAAAATAACTTACTCTTAGCTTGGCTAAAAATGTTTGTTGTGTTGCAGGTTAAGTGTGTGTATAGTGATCATAAAGCACAGGTTTGTCTGAGTAACTGCACCATCACTCACCTCTTTGTCATTCTTACACTCCAGTGCTAAAGCTATAAAGTGTGGTCCATGTACGGTGCTATTTCACCCAAATATAATCAGATGATATTGAGGTGATATTGTTCAACGTACTCACCGTACTGTAACACGTTAATTCAGTTTGTGTGTGAGTGTGTGTGTGTGTGTGTGTGTGTGGGTATATGCATGTGTGAGAAAGGGAGAGTGAGAGAGAAAGAGATGGACAGATTCCCTCAACATCAACCATCCCATGTGACATGCGATCATTCTTTGGCATGATGTTCCTCAGCCGTCTGTCAGGAAGACTAAATGAGAGTAGACATGCCTGTGGAACTCTTACTGACGTGTAGTCTGACATGTGTTCTCAAACAGACTGGGGCCCAAAGGCTGCTCTCTACTTTCAAAACCCCAGTCTGATGCCTCCCTCCTCACAGAAGCCAAGTTTAAACCTGGGGCTAACATAAGTCCTTTTTACTGATCTTATCTATATTCTGATTCTGCCCACATTGTAGCCATTACACCAACACGTGGTAGTAAAATGTGTCTCTTATCTGTATTGTGGCCAGATATCCTGGTCCCTCTCTGTATGCAAATTATTTGACAGATTATTTACAAATAATATTTATTTATTTATGTATTTATTTTAAGACACATATTGATGCCGTAAGTCAATGGTGTCACCTCTCACTGTCCAGATCTGTCTACACATCACAACGCGCCCTTAATCGTCTACATCTGTATAAGAATTTGGGCACAATCAGAATGTGGACAAGATCAGGACGAAGGATGCATGTTAGAACCAAGTATACACGGAACTAAACACAGCAACTCCTGCTATAGCCAGCCAATAAAGACAGCTGGTCTTCTTATCCTGTGGAAGAAGAATCTTTAGAAGAATATAATAAGTGGTCATCCCTTTAGACAGCCAGTCCTTGCCCTGCCCGACCTACATTTACATTTACATTTAAGTCATTTAGCAGACGCTCTTATCCAGAGCGACTTACAAATTGGTGCATTCACCTTATGATATCCAGTGGAACAACCACTTTACAATAGTGCATCTAAATCTTTAAAGGGGGGGGGGTTAGAAGGATTACTTTATCCTATCCCAGGTATTCCTTAAAGAGGTGGGGTTTCAGGTGTCTCCGGAAGGTGGTGATTGACTCCGCTGTCCTGGCGTCGTGAGGGAGCTTGTTCCACCATTGGGGTGCCAGAGCAGCGAACAGTTTTGACTGGGCTGAGCGGGAACTGTGCTTCCTCAGAGGTAGGGAGGCGAGCAGGCCAGAGGTGGATGAACGCAGTGCCCTTGTTTGGGTGTAGGGCCTGATCAGAGCCTGAAGGTACGGAGGTGCCGTTCCCCTCACAGCTCCGTAGGCAAGCACCATGGTCTTGTAGCGGATGCGAGCTTCAACTGGAAGCCAGTGGAGAGAGCGGAGGAGCGGGGTAATTGTTTTTAAGCAAACTGCTCTTGTCCTTACAAGAGCTGCTGCATACCTTCTCATCTTCACTGACCTCCCACAACACACAAACTCAGATAAAAAAAAAAAAAAGAAACATCCTCTCACTGTCAACTGCGTTTATTTTCAGCAAACTTAACATGTGTATATATTTGAATGAACATAAGATTCAACAACTGAGACATGTACTGAACAACTTCCATAGACATGTGACTAACAGAAATGGAATAATTAGTTTTTTTCACTCTGGTTGTACACTTCCTGACGGGCCGCCCCCAGGTGGTAAGGTTAGGTAACAACACATTCGCCACGCTGATCCTCAGGGGTGCGTGCTCAGTCCCCTCCTGTACTCCCTGTTCACTCATGACTGCACGGCCAGGCACGACTCAAACACCATCATTAAGTTTGCCGATGACACAACAGTGGTAGGCCTGATCACCGACAACGACGAGACAGCCTATAGGGAGGAGGTCAGAGACCTGACCATGTGGTGCAAGGACAACAACCTATCCCTCAACGTGATCAAGACAAAGGAGATGATTGTGGACTACAGGAAAAGGAGGACTGAGATTGCACCCATTCTCATCGACGGGGCTGTAGTTGAGCAGGTTGAGAGCTTCAAATTCCTTGGCGTCCACATCCCCAACAAACTAACATGGTCCAAGCATACCAAGACAGTTGTGAAGAGGGTACGACAAAACCTATTCCCCTTAGGAGACTGAAAAGATTTGGAATGGGTCCTCAGATCCTCAAAAGGTTCTACAGCTGCACCATCGAGAGCATCCTGCCTGGTTGCATCACTGCCTGGTATGGCAACTGCTCGGCCTCCGACCGCAAGGCACTACAGAGGGTAGTGCGTACGGCCCAGTACATCACTGGGGCCAAGCTTCCTGCCATCCAGGACCTCTATACCAGGCAGTGTCAGAGGAAGGCCCTAAAAATTGTCTAAGACTACAGCCACCCAAGTCATAGACTGTTCTCTCAGCTACCTCAATGCAAGCGGTACTGGAGCGCCAAGTCTAGGTCCAATAGGCTTCTAAACAGCTTCTACCCCCAAGCCATAAGACTCCTGAACATCTAATCAAATGGCTACCACAGACTATTTGCATTGCCCCCCCTCCCCCCATTTTTTACGCTGCTGCTACTCTCTGTTATTATCTATGCATAGTCACTTTAATAACTCTACCTACATGTACATATTACTTAAATGACCTCGACTAACCGGTTCCCCCGCACATTGACTCTGTGCCGGTACCCTCTGTATATAGCCTCGCTATTGTTATTTTACTGCTGCTCTTTAATTATTTCTTACTTTTATTTCTTAATTTTTGTAGGTATTTTTCTTAAAATTTCAATGTTGGTTAAGGGCTTGTAAGTCAGCATTTCACTGTAAGGTCTACTACACCTGTTGTATTCGGCGCACGTGACTAACATTTTATTTGATTAAGCTAGTATTTTACTGTAAAAGTAGGTACAGAAAAGGGCATTAAAGTGGCATTGTGTTCGTGGACAAAATATGTTCATGAACAAAATACAAAACATGTAATGCTCATTTATAGATATGAAAATTAAGCTTACCTGACAAGACGCATTAGACTAGCAACCATCAAGCTGGTATTGTCCTGTGACTGAACACTCTGAATAATGTAAATTAAATTCATGTAAATGTAACCACAGAAAAGGGCTTTGTGAATGTCCATGGATAAAATACAAAACATGTAATTATCATTTATAGATATGAGAATGAAACATTGCTCTGTGGTCTTGTTTGTTATCTCATGTATGGGGCTAATGCTAATCATAGGATATATCTGAAAGTGGACATCATCCTGTAATCAGTGGTCACATGTAAGGGGCACCATTGTGTGTGAGTGCTCTCACAGTCAGAAGAGGTGAGTGGGCACAATACATATTCATTGTGATGTGATTGCTATATAATTAGGCTTCTTTAATTATTGCACTAAACAAAGTTCAAATGGCTCTAATAGCACAACCTTGCCGGTATGATAATTATCTGGTTTGTTAATGTGCCAATGTGCCCATGCAACCGGCATACACTCCATACCCCACAAGACATGCCACCAGGGGTCTCTTCACAGTCCTCAACTCCAAAACGGCAACGCACAGTATTAAACAGAGCCGTGATCACATAGAACCTTCAAAAACCGGATCGGAGGTGACTGTGAGGGGATACACACAAACACACGCACACACAGGCGCACTCTAACACAGAAATGTGTTGGGTGGTGTATTGTTTTTCTTTTTTTGTTGTATTTTTGGTATATTGTTGTACTTACAATTTGTGTGATGGTCCTTGTCTGTCAGTGTATGTGTTTTGTTACTTGTCATGTTTTGTGTTTTTTTGGTAGACCCCAGGAAGAGTAGCTGCTGCTTCCACAAAAGCTATTGGGGATCCTAATAAACACTTTTTTTTTTAAATCCCACCACATTTTACTCAACCCTTCGTGTCTCATGTTAATTCAGGAGCAGTCACTTCTGCAATCAGAGAAAGCATTGGATCAGTCATTGGACTATGGTGTCGTTGGTGGATAAAATATAACTCTCATTCGAGGAGGGTTCTATCTTCCCATGGTTATTCATGTATTTGATTGAACGAGAACTCACGCCATTTTGAACCAAAATGGCTATTTTGTAAATGATTCATCTTATGTAGATTTGGAGTGCTCAATAATGTAGGCCTAGCAGTCTGATCTGTCAACACTGCTGCAGTTGACACATGTCGAACCACATGGGGCTGATTCAAACTGAAGGGGATGTTAGACTGTGCTGCTAGGCATTAATCATATACAAGTAGCTCATACACCACAGCTCCACAACCCTTTGACAACACATGCGTGTTGCATATATATAGTATATCACATTGACCAGCTATATTTACAGCTACTGCACTATGTAACCATCCGTATGTAAATTCCTTGGGCCCTGTTTTCATGATCTTCTGTTCATCAAATGGAAAATGCTAAATAGTTGCATGTGAGCAATGGGCCAGAACAGCACTAAAATAGAGATTTGTCCTCCACAGAAAATGCACCGCACATACTTAGCGAAATATATGCAAAAAAGGGTAATAATGAATTTGGTACATAGTTTCAGTAGATTATTTACCAAAAAGAGAAGGTTATGAGGGCAGGCGCAAATGAGGCAAGGAATTTAATTCCCTAGGCTAGTGTATGTAATATCAATGAAACTTATCAAGGCTCACACAAGGTGATGACATTTGCAATATGATACAAGAGCACTTTTTGTGTGACTTGCCATTTGAAAGTTGTATTTTCCCATTAATGTTTTGAAAGTGCTGGCTTTCAGAATCCCTGCATTTAACAAAGGCCAGCGCTCCGTAGCCATCTATACATTTCCTATATATTGCCCCTGAAGAATTAAGTTGAGCAGAGCATCTTATGAAGGCTTTATGACTTTCATGAGGATATCGAGATCCATTTTGTTTATACATCAAGTCTTCTGGTGCATGAAATTGCTTTTTTCCTCGTGTTTCCTTTAACAATAAAACATAATCGCGCCGTGGCCGTACAGTCTGTGAAAATATTGGTCAGGGTGACGAACAAACGTTAGACCCGACCATTAAAGATACGTCAGTGGCACAGAGGGAAATAATAGGAGTGACAAGGACATTACTTCAGGCCCAGTGGCATCAAGCATCAAGTGTACGCTGCATTAACTGTAAAGCAGACCTTTCCATGTTGGTCATCAGTGATCACATCCAAGACATCACGGCTAATCCATTACGTTTATACTTCTACACTTCTCTTCTCTTCTTCTATTCTCATCTCCTCTTCCACCCTACTTTTTATTGCTGCTGGATGCACTTGTTTTTCACAGTCAAGTATTGTGTGTAAAGCGTTGTCTGTGTTTTTAATAGCAAATGCTCAATAAGACATGCTCTCTTACTAACCTCTTAAGTTATAGAAATGAGTTTGGGTGAATTTGGGTGTAGTAGCCAGGAATATTTTTTTCATACATACAGAGAAAACAGAGTAAGTGTTTTCAATAAGCCTACGGTGTGTTTATCTCAAAGTAAAACACTTGAAAGTAATTTAGATTCTTTACTTACATACAGGTGAGACCAATCTGAGTAAAGAAAGAATAATGAATAATGAGAAGGGTGCTTCAGGGATATTATATAATGTAACTAACTACAACATCTGCATCTCCTTGATTTTCTCGCAAAAACAATACGCCTGGCTGACCAAGGAGAGATGCAGAATCTCCAAAGAAATTATATGATAATTTCACATCCACATAGAGCTGAGATTGTGTATAAATAGGAATACATCTTATGAAGGAGTTGGTAATACTCTACCACCATTAACTTTGTTGATAGTAATATTACTAATTATTTATTTCAATAACAAGGTGGTTACATTTTTGGATGATCCCTCAAATGAGTTACTTTTTGATAAGGATTTTTAATTATCTTTCTCCAATAACCCAGTGGGGAAGTGACATCATTACAACTATATTATAACCAGGTTGTAATGACATAATTTCAACCAGTTTGGCCTGCTGGGAATTAGCTTGTAGAACTATATGTCATTCGGCTCCCGCCCAGTTCCATCTGTACCGACCTACATGACTAATACCAAATCCTTCCTCTCACAAGCAGAGAATGAGATATAATATTCATAGTTTTCTCTTCATCTTTGTCCCAGTTTTTGATAGGAGGGCAGGGTTTCAGAGAACATGTGTGAGTCAGTGAGCAAACCCTATTCAGTGCACCCACATCATCTTTTGTAAAACCATGATGAGCTCATAACTAAATAATTGAACTGGTATCTCTGCAAACTGGAGAACAAATGTTCACCACCAAGCAGTTAGTGAATACTGGAACACTTTGGAGACTCATCCTTTAGACCAAACAGCTGGGCTATAGACTGGCATTTTCATTTCTATTGGCTTTCATTTAGAACACACACACAGACTGGAACACTCACCCGGCATAGGCCATTCTTGTACCTGTTTGTAATCATGTCTAGTGTCTCCCACAAACTCTGTCTGAAAAACGAGTGATTACTGTTTATAGCTTTTACTTTGAAGTCTCATAGTGGCTTTATGTCCTTACTTTAATTTAACTCTAATTTGTTCCTGCAGGACTTTTTCCATGGCTCCTCAAAGAGATCACCTCTCGAGATTAATTTCTGCTTTGAAGTTTTATATTTTCTTTTACATGTTGAAGAGCATTTGCTCTTGCCTTGATAATTAACTACATGAATACTGATAATGCATTGGATCAAAATGAAAAAAGTTAACATTATCTATTTAGCAGGCATAGCATAGACCTGATCTGTTTCACCTGTCCTTGTGCTTGTCTCCATCCCCCTCCAGGTGTCGCCCATCATCCCAATTACCCCCTGTGTATTTATACCTGTGTTCTCTGTCTGTCTGTTGCCAGTTCGTCTTGTTCGTTCAAGCTTACCAGCATTTTTCCTGTCAGCTCCTATTGTTTCCCAGCCTCTCTTTACTAGTCCTCCCGGTTTTGACCTTTGCCCCTCCTGACCCTGTACCCGCCTGCCTGACCTCTCCGCCTGACCCTGAGCCTGTCTGTCATCCTGTACCTTTGCTCCACCTCTGGATTACTGAACCCTGCCTGTCTCTGACCCTGAGTCTGCCTGCCGTCCTGTATCTTTGGCTTAGCCTGGATTTTCGACCCCTGCCTGCCTTGACCTGTCTTTGCCTGCCCCTGTTGCTACAATAAACAGTGTTACTTCGACAGTCTGCATCTGGGTCTTACCCTGATCCCTGATAATAGGTATTTACTTCACACGCCAACTGAGAGTAACATTAGTATTAATAAACTAAATTGATTCTGATGACTTGGAAAGATGTTAGCATGATTTGTACCAATTTTCAGAGGACTGGTCAGGTTAGTGCAAGACCTTAGTACATGAGATGAGGGGTATCTTCAGATGAGCGAAGTATTAAAGTGATGTAGATGAACATCAAAAGGTGATGGGAGACTTGTGTTTTGTGAAGGAACATGAAACAGAACTTCCTGCAAGCGAGGCCCATTATGTCTTTCTCTCATAGAATTTTAACGAGCTCTGCTCTGCTCTCCTCTCCTTGGTCTCTCCTCTCCTTTCCTTCCATCGGCCCAGGGAGTGGAGGTTGAGTTTACTGTCTACAACCCTCAGCCTGACTTTAATCTGCTCTGAACAGTGCACTGCGCCAAAGGAGAGACAAAAGCCTATATATACCACCACACTTGAGTTTTACTATCTCTGCTGCTTTAACTGAGTCCCCACTCATTCACATTGTTAGCAAGGTACTTTACTTATTTAACACACTGCCATAAACACACTGCCTTTAATGAAATAAGTGCAAAAAAATACTAGAGAAACTGTCCTTTGTTATGGATGGTTTTGACTGGACTAGATCATTAGACTATGGTGGTTTACTTTGCCCTCTAAATAGAATATATACTCTGTAATGTGTATTTGTAATGTATTTTGGTAATGTGAGCCACCAGCCATGGCTAAAATATACATTTGATGATGAACATTTTAGCTTGGTAACCGTTTAAAAAAAATAAGTGTTTATATTTATAAATAACATTCTGATAGATGTGTGTTTTTCAGACCCAATATAGTAAAAAAATAGATAAAGGAAAGTTATAGCCCCTGCTGTTTTGGGAGTTGGAGGAGGGGAGGATGATCCTTGGTAATGTACATGCTCCCTCCTTCCCTCCATCCATCACCGTCGCGGTATCATGGAATCAGTCAAACAGGATCGAGGCTGCCTCTGAGGGTGTAAAGTGACACAGTTATGGTGATGTCACTGTCATGATGATGTCACTGAGTAATCCCCCTGCTGCTGCTAAAGTCTGTTCCAGTTTAGACAGATGATGATGAAATTAAGTGTGAGCCTACAGAGTTGGATCATGGTTCCTAAATTATTTAGGATTGTGTAGCATCCCTACAACTAGCCCCATTTGACAGGTTTTGAGGTGAGCCACCACATTATCTACTTTCTCATCCCCTAGGACTACTGTGTAAAGTAAAGGGGTGAAATTAGGTTGATATGACTTTTCCCCCCCTTTAAATGTCATAGAGATTATATAAGACTAGATAGATTGACAGAGTAAGTACTAAGATGTTTAACTTCCCTAAATATGCTCCAAAAATATTGTGGAATGAAGCAGCCGTTGCTAAATTCCTAATACTATGTATTATCTACAATAGATAAATGGAAAGCTGTGGTTGTGTGCTCAGACATTAAAAGTGTAAAATCAAGTGATTAACATCACAAGCATGAACACAAGCATGCACGCACACACACACACACACACACACACACACACACACACACACACACACACACACACACACACACACAAACACACACAAACACAAACACACACACAGAGTAAGTTCAGAGAGTTGGACTTTTTCTATCCTTGGGTGCTGGATACCCATAGCCTTGTATTCCTCAGTGAGTGTCCTCTAATCTGTCACAGAAATGTCTGCTACCCCCAGCATGAACTGAGCTTGTCAAAAAGTTAAATCACATAATTAGGCCTCCCTCAGAAGTTCACATCTGAACTGAGCATGGAGGGAGGTTGTATGTTCTGTTTTTGTGGACGTATTCTGTTTCTGGGGAGTGAGAGGGGGGTGGGGGGGGGTTGTGGGATTGGAGATGGAGATGGAGATGGAGGAATTACCTGGTGGGAAGCGTTTGCTTCTGTCCAAAAGAAAAAAACTAAAAGCCAAGCACCCATCCCCACAGATGTGCAGGGAATAATACGGCCATCTTTTATGAGATCACAGCAAACATGGATCAGTGGCCAACCCCCCTCCTGCTACAAAGTCCCCAGCGCTGTGTTTGCCATACCCCATTACACTGTCCTCCTGGCTCCTGCTGGCCATTCCATGCAGGCTTAGAGCTGGGGTGTAATTTTCCTGGGCCAGCTGCCTTCTGACAGGCCAACCGGCCTGGCCTGCCACCTCACAAGTGCACACACACACACACACACACACACACACACACACACACACACACACACACACACACACACACACACACACACACACACACACACACACACACACACACACAGGAATATTTATGAGACCAAACAGAGTCACTCAAGTTCAGTCAACCTCAAAGAAAGTTTTAATGAAGGCTTTAAGTAACAAGAAGTAGATCCCAGGGGGGACAAGCTCTAGATTGTCTGAATCTTAAATATTTTCACAATGATGGCTGCCCTTGGCCCCATGATGAGGCTGCGAAGTTAGGCTCTTCCTGCAACACATTTATACAACAAAGTCTGTTAAAAAACGGACAATGTTAGTTGTATATATCCTCGTTATTGTTATTTTATTGTGTTACTTTGTATTATTTTTTACTTTAGTTTATTTGGTAAATATTTTCTTAACTCTTCTTGAACTGCACTGTTGGTTAAGGGCTTGTAAGTAAGTATTTCACGGTAAGGTCTACACTTGTATTCGGCGCATGTGACAAATAAAGTTTGATTTGATTTGATTTGAATACTATCAGAGGGATATGGCATTCTCAAAGATAAAAGCGTTTTTACATTTTAGAAGGTCTCTCGTGACCTGGCTGCTTCTTTTTCCTGACCAATCCAGGCGACAGACAAGTGGGGCATTTCTATCATGCCCATACTGTATAATCCACAGGCTCAGGAACATCTCCCCTGCTCTGACAGAGGAGAGGAGAGGATTGTGATGGCCCTAAAGCAGAGATTAGACTGTAAATACGGTCCACGTGGTGAGTGTTGATATGCAGTCAAGCATATGCGATCTGACGGATGGAGCAGCCACTCCACACGCCATACCGGCCGTCCAGCCCTATTAAAAGCATTACTGTTTATATTTAATAGGACCTCAGACTCAATTTCACATGCTTGGAACCTTAAGCTAAATGTCAAAATACATCCTATGGGTTTACGTACTGTAATGTAATGTTGGGCTGATTGCGTGGTGTATGCATGGGAGACTATAGTCAACATACATACCGTAGCCAACATGGTAGGACAAAGTAGTATGGAGTTTGATTACTGGTCATAACATGTCCTTTATGGTCCCAACAGGAAGTGGACCATAACTCCTTCATAATGAATATTCAGATTCACATAGAATGAAAAAAAAACTATTTTAAAAAAGCGAACAATTGTATTTTTACAGAGCATTTTAATTTAGTACATAGTATGTATGTTACAGGCGTCACGTTGCTTTCTTAGTCAGTACCACTTCCAGACGATTCGGCTCATACCTGGCTCGAACTCGGGACCTTTGCTTTGCTAACACACGTGACCGCCCTCCTTGACAACATTCTAACGGGTTGAGCCAAACAAAAGGTACCAATTGGATGGCTCCATCTGTAACATTTAACGCTAGCTGTGGAGTGAGCATACTTCATTGGTAATCCATTTTTTTTTTTTTATCAACATTTTAAAACACACCTATAATGTTTCATGCCATTTGTGCTATTTATTTATTAAGGGTTGAATATATATGCAAAAAAGTATATCTTAACCTTTGGTTATTAAACGTCCATTGCAGCTGTTTTTATCTCAATATGAAATCATGTCTGAGTAACAGTCAAAAAGAAACAAAAATAGCTTTTTAGCAAAAGAGCAATTTCTCAAACAACAATTTTGATAGGACTGTCTGGGAATGGTCTGAGTGGGTAGGGGTAAACTGGCTGAAGTTTCAGACTGTCTTTTCAAACAGCTCTTACACTAAAAATGCATTATCACAATTTCACAGTATTATTCCAACCTGATAGTGTGGAAATATACACTGGTGGTACAAAACATTAAGAACACCATCCTAATATTGAGTCACAGCCATGTTTCAATTGTCTAAAGGCTTAAAAATCGTTCATTAACCTGTCTCTTCCCCTTCATCTACACTGATTGAAGTAGATTTAACAAGTGGCATCAATAAGGGTTGATAGACTGCTAAGTCAGGTGTTCATAATGTTTGTACACTCAGTGTATACAGTTGAAGTCTGAAGTTTACATACACCTTAGCCAAATATATTTAAACTCAGTTTTTTACAATTCTTGACATTTAATCCTAGTAAAAATGTCCTGTCTTAGGTCAGTTAGGATCACAACTTTATTTTAAGAATGTGAAATGTCAGAATAATAGTAGAGAGAATGATTTATTTCAGCTTTTATTTCTTTCATCACATTCCCAGTGGGTCAGAAGTTTACATAGACTCAATTAGTATTTGGTAGCATTGCCTTTAAATTGTTTAACTTGGGTCAAACGTTTCGGGTAGCCTTCCACAAGCTTCCCACAATAAGTTGGGTGAGTTTTGGCCCATTCCTCCTGACAGAGCTGGTGTAACTGAGTCAGGTTTGTAGGCCTCCTTGCTCGCACATGCTTTTTCAGTTCAAATCAAATCAAATGTATTTATATAGCCCTTCTTCCATATGCTGATATCTCAAAGTGCTGTACAGAAACCCAGCCTAAAACCCCAAACAGCAAGCAATGCAGGTGTAGAAGCACGGTGGCGAGGAAAAACTCCCTAGAAAGGCCAAAACCTAGGAAGAAACCTAGAGAGGAACCAGGCTATGAGGGGTGGCCAGTCCTCTTCTGGCTGTGCCGGGTGGAGATTATAACAGAACATGGCCAACATGTTCAAATGGTCTTCCTGTCTGGGTTGGCGCCCCCCCTTGGGTTGTGCCGTGGCGGAGATCTTTGTGGGCTATACTCGGCCTTGTCCCGGGATGGTATGTTGGTGGTTGGAGATGTCCCTCCAGTGGTGTGGGGGCTGTGCTTTGGCAAAGTGGGTGGGGTTATATCCTACCTGTTTGGCCCTGTCCGGGGGTTTCATCGGATGGGGCCACAGTGTCTCCTGACCCCTCCTGTCCCAGCCTCCAGTATTTATGCTGCAGTAGTTTATGTGTCGGGGGGCTAGGGTTAGTCTGTCACATCTGGAGTATTTCTCTTGTCTTTTCCGGTGTCCTGTGTGAATTTAAATATGCTCTCTCTAATTCTCTCTTTCTCTCTTTCTTTCTCTAGATGTTAGCAACACCTCCACCTTTGCGAGATGCACGGTGGATATGGTCACTAGTGTAACCAGGAGGTGAGGCCTCATTTAACACAATAAATTCATCAGACTTAAGCCATGTTTCAGTCAGGCCAATCACATCAAGATTATGATCAGTGATTAGTTCAATGTCTATAACTGCCTTTGAAGTGAGGGATCTAACATTAAGTAGCCCTATTTTGAGATGTGAGGTATCACGATCTCTTTCAATAATGGCAGGAATGGAGGATGTCTTTATTCTAGTGAGATTGCTAAGGCGAACACCGTCATGTTTAGTTTTGCCCAACCTAGGTCGAGGCACAGACACGGTCTCAATGGGGATAGCTGAGCTGACTACACTGACTGTGCTAGTGGCAGACTCCACAAAGCTGGCAGGCTGGCTAACAGCCTGCTGCCTGGCCTGCACCCTATTTCATTGTGGAGCTAGGGGAGTTAGAGCCCTGTCTATGTTCGTAGATAAGATGAGAGCACCCCTCCAGCTAGGATGGAGTCCGTTACTCCTCAACTGTTTGTGGGTGAGTCCCAGAAAGAGGGCCAATTATCTACAACGTCTATCTTTTGGGAGGGTCAGAAAACAGTTTTCAACCAGCGATTGAGTTGTGAGACTGCTGTAGAGCTCATCACTCCCCCTAACTGGGAGGGGGCCAGAGACAATTACTCGATGCCGACACATCTTTCTAGCTGATTTACACGCTGAAGCTATGTTGCGCTTGGTGACCTCTGACTGTTTCATCCTAACATCGTTGGTGCCGACGTGGATAACAATATCTCTATACTCTCTACACTCGCCAGTTTTAGCTTTAGCCAGCACCATCTTCAGATTAGCCTTAACTTTTTAGTGACAGGGGGCAGTATTCGGAAATTCAGATGAATGACGTGCCCAAATTAAACTACCTGCTACTCGGGCCCAGAAGGTGGGGTATGCATATTATTAGTAGATTTGGATAGAAAACACTCTCAAGGTTCTAAAACTGTTTGAATGATGTCTGTGAGTATAACAGAACTCATATGGCAGGCAAAAACCTGAGAAAAATCCACCCAGGAAGTGTGGAAATCTGAGGTTTGTAGTTTTTCAAGTGATTCCCTATCCAGTATACAGTGACTTAGGGTTCATTTTGCACTTCCTAAGGCTTCCACTAGATGTCAACAGTCTTTAGAACGTTGTTTCATGCTTCTACTGTGAATAGGGAGAGAATAAGAGCTCCTGGAAGTAGATGAGTGAGAAAATGACATGAGCTTAACTGCGCGAGCACAGTGCATTTGGAGTACTCTACCGAACGCACGAACAAAAAGGAGGTATTTGGACATATATATGGACTTTATTGAAACAAATGAACATTTCTTGGGGAACTGGGATTCCTGGGAGTGCATTCCGACAAAGATCATCAAAGGTAAGTGAATATTTATAATGTCATTTCTGAGTTTTGTTGACTCCACAAAATGGCGGGTTTGGTTTCGTCTCTGAGCACTGTACTCAGATTATTGCTTTCGCTGTAAAGTATTTTGAAATCTGACACAGCGGTTGCATTAAGGAGAAGTGTATCTATAATTCTTTGAATAACAGTTAAATATTTTATCAACGTTTATGATGAGTATTTCTGTAAATTGATGTGCTCATTCACCGGAAGTTTTGGGAGGCAAAACATTTCTGAACATTACACGCCAATGTAAAATGTTTTTTTTAGATATAAATATGAACTTTATCGAGCAAAACATACATGTATTGTGTAACATGAAGTCCTACAAGTGCCATCTGATGAAGATCATCAAAGGTTAGTGATTCATTTTAGCTGTATTTCTGTTGTTTGTGACGCCTCTCCGTAACGGGAGGAGTAGAGACCAGAGAAGGCTCGGCCTCTGACTCCGACTCGCTGCTTAATGGGGAGAACCGGTTGAAAGTTTCTGTCGGCTGAATGAGCGACACCAGTTGAGCATTCCTACAGCATTTCCCTCCAGAAGCCATGAGAAAGTTGTCCGGCTGCGGGGACCGTGCGAGGGGATTTATACTAACGTTACTATCTGTACTCATCCTTTCCTACACTGAAATTACCCTTGCCTAACGATTGCGTCTGAAGCTGGGCTTGCAGCACAGCTATCCTCGCCGTAAGGCGATCGTTCTCCTGTATATTATGAGTACAACGACTGCAATTAGAAGGCATCATGTTAATGTTACTACTTAGCTTCGGCTGTTGGAAGTCCTGACGAACCATGTCCAGATAAAACGTCCGGAGTGAAAAAGTTGAATGAAAAAAAAGTTGAATGAAAAAAAGTTCTGCCCACAAATATTCTATGGGATTGAGGTCAGGGCTTTGTGATGGCCACTCCAATACCTTGACTTTGTTGTCCTTAAGCCATTTTGCCACAACTTTGGAAGTATGCTTGGGGTCATTGTCCATTTGGAAGACCCATTTGTGACCAAGCTTTAACTTCCTGACTGATGTCTTGAGATGTTGCTTCAATATATCCACCTAATTTTCTTTTCTCATGATGCCATATATTTTGTGAAGGGCACCAGTTCCTCCTGCAGCAAAGCACCCCCACAACATGATGCTGCCACCCCCGTGCTTCACGGTTGGGATGGTGTTCTTTGGCTTGCAAGCCTCCCCCTTTTTCCTCCAAACATAACAATGGTCATTATGGCCAAACAGTTCTATTTTTGTTTCATCAGAACAGAGGACATTTCTTTAAAAAGTACGATCTTTGTCCCCATGTACAGTTGCAAACCGTATTCTGGCTTTTTTTATGGAGGTTTTGGAGCAGTGGCTTCTTCCTTGCTGAGCGGCCTCTCAGGTTATGTCGATATAGGATTCGTTTTACTGTGGATATAGATACTTTGTACATGTTTCCTCCAGCATCTTCACAAGGTCCTTTGCTGATGTTCTGGGATTGATTTGCACTTTTCCCACCAAAGTATGTTCATCTCTAGGAGACAGAACATTTCTCCTACCTGATCGGTCCCATGGTGTTTATACCAGTGTACTATTGTTTGTACAGATGAATGTGGTACCTTCAGGCGTTTGGAAATTGCTCCCAAGGATGAACCAAACTTGTGGAGGTCTACAATTTGTTTTCTGAGGTCTTGGTTGATTGACATGATGTCAAGCAACGAGGCACTGAGTTTGAAGGTAGGCCTTGAAATACATCCACAGGTACACCGCCAATTGACTGAAATAATGTCAATTAGCCTATCAGAAGCTTCTAAAGCCATGACATCATTTTCTGGAATTTTCCATGCTGTTTAAAGGCACAGTCAACTTAGTGTATGTAAACTTCTGACCGACTGGAATTGTGATACAGTGAATGATAAGTGAAATCATTTGTCTGTAAACAATTTTTGGAAAAATTACTTGTGTCATGCACAAAGTAGATGTCCTAACTGACTTGCCAAAACTATAGTTTGTTAACAAGAAAATTGTGGAGTGGTTGAAAAACGAGTTTTAATGACTCCAACCTAAGTGTATGTAAACATCTGACTTCAACTGTATATATACAGTATCAGTCAAAAGTTCAAGGGTTTTTGTTTATATTTACTATTTTCTACATTGTAGAATAATCGTGAAGACATCAAAACTCTGAAATAACACATACTGGTACTGTATATATATGCACTGGGCCTTTAAGGATGTAACCATATGGTGCTTCCTGCTGACACTGGAGAAGCTAGGTGTAGCCTTATCCATGAAGGGCACACAGTGCAATTGTTTGGTGTGTGTGTGGATGAGTGAGTCACAGTGATGAGCAGGCATAAACAAGACTGGCATTTAAATACTAGAGTGAGAAACCGTGCGCCACTATCGACCATTATCATTTTTGTGACTCATTAAAATGTGCTTATCGTAAAAACTTTAATTAATTTATTAGGTTGACATAAAGGCCTTTGTATAAATTATTCTCCCCTGCTACACCCGGGAGGGTTACATCGTGGTGGGTATTGCGGTCACACACACACACACACACACACACACACACACACACACACACACACACACACACACACACACACACACACACAGAGGGAGGCGTTAAGATTTGTGGTTGGGTGGTTTGGTTTACAGACCCTCCTTAGAGATAGGTATCCGATCACCATCACTCCAGTCATTCCAGAGCACTTAAACAGCATAGGTGACCTTTAATTGACTGTGACTTTCAACATTGTTACAATTATGTGTTCCGATCCCGGTGACGTAATCTTTAGTTGGAAAGTTTGTGTGTTTGTGTGTGTATGTCGTGTGTTGTGTGTCCGTGTGTGTGTGTCTGTGGAGGCGAAGAATTTAATTGTTAAACGTGTGTTGGTCTACTACCCACAACATGTTCAGGTTTGAGGCTCCACTGCTCACGCTCTCTTCCCTTCCTTTCCTGTTTAATATTTAGAAAATGTTCTTCCATATCTATTTTGCCTCCTGCTCCTCCAACTGTGTTGACTGTGTGTGAATGAGAAATGAGGTGCTATGTGTGTGTGAGTGAGTGAGTGAGTGTGTGCTTGTTTTGACAAAGAAAGATGGGGGCAAACAGGGATGATTTCATGGATTCAGATATTTCCCCTCTGAAGAATACGCAGGTTGACGTTTATTCTCATGAATCTTCTCATTCATTTAAGGTTAGGGTTAGGCATTCGGGTTAGCAGTGTGGTTAAGGTTAGGGTTGGGTTTAAAATCCGGTTTTATGACTTTGTGGCTGTACCAGCTAGTGACCGCTCTGCAGAGCTACCTCCAGAACAAGATTCATGACAAACGCTAACCTGTGAAGAATACTGTACATCATAACAGGTTCAATTCCCCTTTTATATTTTTTCACGGCATAGAGATGCAAAGGCCAATAATATATGTGATGTATGTTGTTTGATATACTGTATATCTGGTATAATCAAACAACATGCTAGGGTGGTGCTCATTACATGGTGGTACCTGCAGCTGACTAAGCAAATCGCTTCACTGCACATCACATAAATTGAGAACTGTGAACTGCAAAGCCCCCAACAGGGTCATTTGTACCCAGAAACCTCTTAATGTCACCCAAAACAATTCAGATCTTTATTTTTGAAAAGGTCACATCCGTTTTTATGTCTCTTCCCCTGTCTGTCACTGCGGTCCCAGAGTGATCCCGGTCAGTCGGATGTGTAAATGTAACAGCAGACTACAAAACATTCTGAAAAGAAGTTAAACGCCCAAATGAGCTGAAGTTATGTAAGTTCCAAGACAGAGCTCCTTCTGGTTTGGAAGTAGGGAAAGGAGTGCTGGTGAACTCAAAAGTAAACTCACTCTGTCATAGTACTGTTCTTCTGCCATCACTGCACCCCTTTCACTCCCTCAACAACCAAAAGTAACTGTCTTGGAAGTTAGGCACACAATGCCTCTCACTGTGCTTTCATCATTTTAGAGCCTGTAGTGGTTCCATTAACTATGTTGTTTTCTTCCTTCTTCATTCTCTCAACAGCAAAGAAAATAAACAGATTAAATTCCTCAGGGAGACAAACGTCTGTGAGATCAACCAACAAACTGTGTATTCATCACACAGATCCTCCTCACATACAGAAGCTGACTGGTGTTTAGTCTCATGTCTAATATCCTTAATCATGTACACACCCACCAATGCTCACTGATGTTTAAAAACATGTCTGTTTGTGTGTGTGCCCACCAGTGTCTATAATCATGTTCCCACCCACCCATGCCCACTGGTGTTTATCAGCAATTGCAGAGCTGCCATTTTTCATTTCTGCACGTTGCGCTTCAGGGTGTGTGTGTGTGTGTGTGTGTGTGTGTGTGTGTGTGTGTGTGTGTGTGTGTGTGTGTGTGTGTGTGTGTGTGTGTGTGTGTGTGTGTGTGTGTGTGTGTGTGTGTGTGTGTGTGTGTGTGTGTGTGTGTGTGTGTGTGTGTGTGCATGCGTGCGGTCTTGTTTTGGCAGTTTACCCGTTGTCTGTCATCTAATGGGATTAAACCTCCATGGACAAGCATACAGCAGCAGCATCATTAAACTAATAATTACATGCCAGAGTATGTGAAAGGAAATGTCACACAGACATGCTTAGCCTTCTTGTCATCCCTTTGGGGTTGGATATGAGAATAAAAGCTTTCTCTATTCCTATGCATGTATGCAAGATGAATACCTATCTGAGAATGCTGTTCATCGACTACAGCTCAGCCTTCAACACCATAGTGCCCTCAAAGCTCATCACTATGCTCAGGGCCCTGGGTCTGAAAAAATGGTATATATTAACCCTGGATTACTGATGCTATGTATTGGCTATTGAGAGGCTTTGAAGCCACTGGTTGGCCATATTGGCACTCCTCAGAAGAAGCAGTTCTCCATAGGAATGAATGTAATTCTACAGTATTTCAATGTAATGTTTCAAGGACAAAATGACATGTTGTTGTTGTAGTGTGGACAGTAACATTAGTCATCTCCAAAAATGATCATTTAAGGAAAATGTTTTTGTTTTTTTCATGTTTAACTCACATAATGTAGTTTAAAAGTGTATAAAGGTGTCTGTAATATAATACATGTGGCAAATACAAATGTAGACATTAATAAATGCAATTTATTGCTTCCAAAATATATTTTACACTGCTGAGTAGGCATGCCCCAATCCACATCAACGGGGCCACAGTGGAGAGGGTCAAAAGCTTCAAGTTCCTCGGTATGCACATCACTGAGGACCTGAAATAGTCCCTAACAAACTGACACCGTGGTGAAGAAGGCCCAACAGCTGAAGAAATTTGACTTGGCCCCTAAGACACTCACAAACTTCTACGTTGAGAGCATTCTGTTGGGCTGTATCACCACCTGGTCCGGCAACTGCACCTCCTGCAACCGCAGGGCTCTCCAGAGGCAACATTGAAAGAAAATTGATACTTGTTACTTGTCCATTCATAGCCCTTATGTTTTACATTTCAATGCTGTGACTGGGCAGTAGTTCAGATTTCTATGTGAATGACTCAGCTCTCCTCAGTCTCCAGAGCTCAGCTACAGAGCCCCTGGTGGGAGAGACGTTATTGGGTCTCGCCTCTCAAGTAACATTGTTCCGTCAGTCACCTAAATTGCATCTGGCTCAAAATGTCTCATCTCATCATATTGAGACAGTTAAAAACGATGCTGCGTTCTCTTATTATTTCACATCTTTTAGAAAAACAACGGTGACCATGAAGTTAAAAAAGAGTCAATAAAATAAACAAAAAGTTCTTTGGTAATAGATTTCTGATGAAAGTTGGTCTTTAAAAAGAGGGGATGAATATGGTATAGTTTTTTTGAAAAAGTATTTGAAAGATCGCTTTACTTTATAACAACAGCAACATTCACAGATGTTTTTAATGGTGAGTCATACAGTGGCTTCAGAAGTTATTCACATCCCTTTTCCACATCCCAGCCTGCGTTTGAAATGGATTACATTTAGATTGTGTGTCACATATCTACACACAATACCCCATTATGTCAAAGTGGAATTATGTTTTTAGAAATTTGTGCAAATTAATCCAAAATTAAAGCTGAAATGTCTTGAGTCAATACCTATTCAACCCCTAAATAGCCTAAATAACTTCAGGAGTAAAAATGTGCTTAACAAGTCAGATTATGAATTGCATAGACTTACTATGTGTGCAATAATGGTGTTTAACATGATTTTTGAATGACTACCCCATATCTGTACCCCACGCATACAATTATGTGTAAGGTCCCTCAGTTGAGCAGTGAATTTCCAGCACAGATTCAACAACAAAGACCAGGGACGTTTTCCAATGCCTCAAAGAATGGCACCTATTGGTAGATGGTAAAAAAAAGAAGCTGACATTAAATATCCCTTTGAACATGGGGAAGTTATTAATTACCCTTTGGATGGTGTATCAATACACCCAGTCACTATAAAGATAAAGGCGTCCTTCCTATCTCAGTTGACGGAGAGGAAGGAAACCGCTTAGGATTTCACCATGAGGCCAAAGGTGATTTAAATGGCTGTGATAGTAGAAAACTGAGGATGGATCAAAAACATTGTTACTCCAACTTAAATGACAGAGTAAAAAGAATAAAACCTGTACACAATTAAAAAAAAATTGAAAAACGTGCATCCTATTTGCAATAAGGCACTAAAGTAAAATTGCCAAAAATGTGGCAAGAAATCAAATTTTTGTTCTGAATACAAAGAATTATGTTTGAGGCAAATCCAACACAACACATCTCTGAGTACCACTCTTCATATTTTAAAATATGGTGGTGGTTGCATCATGTTATGGGTATGCTTGTCATCTGCAAGGACTAGGGTGTTTTTTTAGGATAAAAATAAAAGGACTAGAGCTAAGCACAGGCAAAATCCTAGAGGAAAACCTACCGTAATTTCCGGACTATTGAGCGCACCTGAATATAAGCCGCACCCACTGAATTAAAAAAATATATATTATTTTGAACATAAATAAGCCGCAGGTGCCTACCGGTACATTGAAACAAATGAACTTTACACAGGCTTTAACGAAACACGGCTTGTAACAAAAATAAATAGGCTTTAACGAAACACGGCTTGTAACAAAAAAAAAAAATTAGCAGTAAGCTTTAGTTGTCTTTTTGCACTGAGTCAATTCCTAACGCTGCTGTTTCCAACGTCTTATCATCGACTCATTAAGACCAAGCTCCCGTGCAGCAGCTCTATTTCCTTTTCCAACAGCCAGATCAATCGCCTTCAACTTGAAAGCTGCATCATATGCATTTCTCCATGTCTTTGCCGTGATGAGGGTGACAAAATGACTACCGTAATCAGAATGATGTGAAGTTTGAGAGCGCTCGATTTAATCTAAACAGTAAACAAAAAGGTTGTTTGACCTTAACCCGTTCGGCAATTTCATTGGTCTAATGAAAGCTTCATGCCGCCCAAAAACTGAGCACGTCACAGAATGTGTTTTTTTGAAAAAAAAAAAAGTGAAAGCGGGAAAAATCCATATATTAGCCGCATCATTGTTTAAGCCGCGAGGTTCAAAGCGTGGGAAAAAAGTTGCGGCTTATAGTCCGGAAATTACGGTAGTTCAATCTGCTTTCCAACAGAAACTGGGAGACAAATTCACCTTTCAGCAGGACAATAACTTAAAACACAAGGCCAAAATACAATGTAGTTTCTTACCAAGACGACATTGAATGTTTTTGAGTAGCCTAGTTACAGTTTTGACTAAAATCGTCTTGAAAATCTATAGCAAGACTTGAAAATGGCTGTCTAGCAATGATCAACAACCAACTTTTAAAAAGAATAATATGCAAATATTATACAATCCAGGTTGGCAAAGCTCTTAGAGACTTACCCAGAAAAACTCACAGCTGTAATCGCTGACAAAGGTGATTCTAACATATATTGACTCAGGGGGTTGAATACTTATCTAATCAAAATATATTAGTGTTGTATTTTCAGAGTATTTTGTGTAGATCGTTGACAAAAAAAAGACAATTAAATTCATTTTAATCCCACTTTGTAACACAACATTTTGAAAAAATAAAGGGGTGAGAATACTTGCTGAACGCACTGTAACAATACAAAGTTCAAGTTGTACATAATCAAATTATGCAAGTGGCTAAGAAGTGCAATTGACCAGCAGTTAACTCTCCTGCAAGTGCAGCAATTGCACCTTTCATTAGCCAGCTAAAGAGCCCTTAGACGCGACAGACTTAGCTGGAGTTTCACACACACACACACACACACACACACACACGTGCATGCACATACATGCAAACACAGGCATACCCCACACACATCCATCATCGTGCTCTAACTCTTCAATAGAAATCATGCTTTATTATTTTTTGTGCATTGTAAAAGCAAAATCATTATCTCAAAGGGTCAGAATTGTAATTATTTTCTAATTAACTCCAAAAAAACAATTAATGTCTGCACTGGGCTGATATGTGAAGTAAGGGTCGTTATCAACACAGCCACACGGTCTCTCTCTCTCTTTGTGTCTCTCTCTCTCTCTAACTCTTTCTGCAGACTGAGACCTCCTACTGTGACAGCCCATTTTCCTTTTTTTATTTTTATTTTAAACTCTGCTGGATAGAAATTGGTGTGGCAAGAAATGCTGTATAGCCCGAGTCGTATTTTCCGAACCACAAAAAGCCTGCATGCGAAATGACTGTCTAATAACCGCCTAATCTAACAGCCGGAGGCTAGGTTTCGACTAAGCTAACATATGGAATTTTAGGACCCCTGTAGGTATCCCAAAAAAAGATTTAAATGTATTTGATGAAACATTGAATGTGGCATTACTGCTATTAGCCCATAAAAAAGCATTGAATAACAGATTCATGCAAGAAAAAAATAGATAGTCAAAAAATAAATCAAAAGGAGGTCAAAAAGAAGTATGTTTTGAAGTGTCTGTCTGTCACGCCCTGACCATAGAGAGCCTTTTTATTCTCTATTTTGGTTAGGTCGGGGTGTGACTAGGGTGGGTAATCTAGTGTGTGTATTTCTTTGTTGGCCTCGTATGGTCCCCAATCAGTGGCATTTGTTTAGCGTTGTCTCTGATTGGGGCTCATATTTAGGCAGCCATTTCCCCACTGTGTTTTGTGGGATCTTGTTTATGTGTAGTTGCCAATTTTTTTATTGTTTTTGAGAGTTTCATTTAATAAACATGTGGAACCCAGATCACGCTGCGCTTTGGTCCGAGTATGCTTCCAACGACGTTTGTGACAGAAGATCCCACCACAACAGGATCAAGCAGCGTGTCCAGGAGGAGAGGGTATCCTGGGCTTGGGAGGAGACCAAGGAGGAGAACACATCCTGGACTTGGGAGGAAATCTTGGCAGGAGACGAAGCCTTCCTTGGCGGCAAACGCAAGGAGAGAAGCGACGAGACGCCGGGGTTCGCGGCCACATAGAAAACCCAAAAGACAGCCCAAATTTAATTTTTTTGGGGGGGCACATGGGGTGGTTGGCGGAGCGGGAGAGTGAGCCAATGACAACCTGGGAGGAGATAGAGAGGTGGTCGATCAACCCAAGGCGAGTACCAGAGCCCGCCTGGGTGTCGATGGAACAGTGCAAGGAGGGATACCAGAGAATGGAGTTGGCTAGGAGTATGTGGCAACGCAGGCGTTTGGAGGAGCGTGTCACCAGTCCTGTGCAACTTGTGCCGGTCCCACGCATCAGGCCTCCAGTGCGCCTCCCCAGTCCGGTACGTCCTGTGTCCCCTCCTTGCACTTGCCCTGAAGTGCGTGTCCCCAGTCCGGTGCGTCCTGTGCCAGCTCCTCGCACTTGCCGTGCGAGGTGTGTCATCGTTCCAGTACAACCTGTGCTGGCTATATGCACCAGGTCTCCAGTGCGCCTCCACAACCCAGTACGTCCTGTGCCTGCTCCTCGCACTCGCCCTGAAGTGCGTGTCATCAGTCCGGTGCCACCTGTGCCGGCTCCACGAACCAGGCTTCCGGCGACGGTCCCCAGTCCGGAGCTTCCGGCGACGGTCCACAGTCCGGAGCTTCTGGCGACGGTCCACAGTCCGGAGCTTCCGGTGACGGTCCACAGTCTGGAACGTCCTGCGACGGTCCACAGTCCGGAACCACCTACGACGGTCCACAGGCCAGAGCCCTCCTTTGCGCCGGTGCCCAGTCCAGACATGGAGTCCAGTCCCGCTCCATGGCAGGAGTCTTCCTCTGCGCCGATGTCCAGTCTAGGCACGGCGGCCAACTCAGCTCCATGGCTGGACCCTACCTCGGCGCCGAGGCCCAGTCTGGGCACGGCGTTCAACCCGGTTCCATGGCCGGACCCGTGGTCTGGGCGGGGGCAAATCCCGCACCAGAGCCGGCACCGATGCTGGCGGATCCGCGAGCGGAGTGGGTACTTCGCCCCGCACCGGAGCCGCCACCGACGCTAGATTCCCACCCGGACCCTCCCCTATTGAGTCAGGTTTTGCGGCCGGACTCCGCATCTTTGGGGGGGGGTTACTGTCATGCCCTGACCATAGAGAGCCTTTTTATTCTCTATTTTGGTTAGGTCGGGGTGTGACTTGGGTGGGTAATCTAGTGTGTGTATTTCTTTGTTGGCCTGGTATGGTCCCCAATCAGAGGCAGCTATTTAGCGTTGTCTCTGATTGGGGCTCATATTTAGGCAGCCATTTCCCCACTGTGTCTTGTGGGATCTTGTTTATGTGTAGTTGCCTGTGAGCACTCCATAGCTTCACGTGTTCGTTTATTTTTATTGTTTTTGAGAGTTTCATTTAATAAAAATGTGGAACCCAGATCACGCTGCGCTTTGGTCCGAGTATGCTTCCAACGACGTTCGTGACACTGTCCTAAATCGGAGCGATGTAAGAAAGCTCAGGAATTGTGTTGTTATTATTTTTACTGTGGAATGACCCTTTGACGTGGAAATTCCATTTTCACTTTGGCCAGGTACCGGGTTACCTTCAGAAGACAGTTGGACGATTTTTGGGATGTCTGCTCATCTGCCAAACACTGCTGTAGCTCTGACACCTTCCACCATAGATGCGGAAGCAGTAGAGGTTGTAACACTGAGGAAGATGTGTACTGGCACTAAAAAGCACCTGGACGTCCCCCGCCAGGGGATCCCTCGAGTTGATGTTGAGCAGGATGCCTGAAGTTAAATGAGCCGGACGGACGTCATAGTGACATGGATATCTTGAGGGAGAGCATTCAGCATCCAGCTCAGAGTTAAATCCAGCATCCAGCTCAGAGATATCCAGTATCAAGCTCAGCTCAGTGTTACATCCAGCTCAGAGTTATATCTACCATCCAAGTTGAGCGGGATAAAGAAATGTTTAAAAAAATATTACACTTTTCAAATTGTACATACATATGCGGTAGCTGGAAATCTTCTCTTCCTACAGTTTGAAGTTTGCACTGCACCGATCCTATAGCTGTACAGCAAATCAGCAATCTGTTCGCTAGCTCAGTGGTTCTCAATTTTTTTTACCTGTGATCCCCAAAAAGCAGTGGTTCAAAGCTTGCAACCCCCCACACATACACGAGTGTGCACAACCGCTGTACAGCCATAAATGGCAATGCATTTTCAAAGCTCAAGATACAGAAATAAACTGCATTTTACACCTGAAAATTCCAAATGCAAGTTTATCAGTAAATTATCAATTTCAAGCTATTTTTACATACCTAAAGAACAGTAGCTAGGCCTATGCTAGTCATTTTTTATTGATACCTCATTGCTGGTGAGCTTGCAAAGTAACCAGTTAATATTAGCACAAAACATTTTTGGGAGCTAGATAGTTATTTATGGCAATCTTCTCTCTACAATTTGACATTTGCACTACAACCGATTCTATAACTGTACAGCAAATCAGAAAATCTGTTTGCTACCTTCATGGTTCTCAAACCTTTTGACCTGTGACCCTCAAAAAGCAGTGGTTCAAAGCTCGCGACCCCCGACACATGCACAATCGCTACACAAATGTAACCTATCATTACAGCCATAAATGGAGATGCATTTTCAAAACGCAGTATACAGAAATAAACTGCATTTTACACCTGCATTTGTAGCTCAAAGTCATTCATGTTCGCAGCCAATATCAACTAGGAATATCATGTCACTTGTCTGCAGTAGCGGTGCGTGGGTAAAATCACTGGGGAAGCCAAGCCAGAAAAAAAAGCCATATTACAACCTGTGTTGTGATAATTACATTGTTTGCTCTATAACCTGTCAGTTCATACAGTATGTCTTGTGACCGTGATATATAGGCCTTTGTGCCGATCAGAAGGCAAATTCAACCACACCTTTGTTTCATCACAAAACCGGAGAGCAACCTCTGTCCTGTGAAGTCCACAAAGCATATTGCATGTAACAAACAGTTACATGACCTACAGCGTGGTCAAGCAAGGTAATGTTTCCGACATTTTCGGACTACTAAACATCTACAGTACAACCACGGAGAGTTACCCGAAATCGCAAAGAAAACAGGAGCTGCCTCCACCACCATTTCAACTTTAACATCATCGAATCACCTAATGCAGTGACAACTAAAAGATATCAAAAACTCTTTAGTCCAATCATCGTCAGCTAAATATGATGTGGCTGTCCATGGTTCTGATTTGTGTGTGTGTGTGTGTGTGTGCGTTCGTGCAAGTAGAAAAAACATGTTGACTCACCCTACTTCTAAAGAAACGCCAATGCCATCCTTCTCTCTTTCATGTTGACGAAACGGTCTATGACTCAGTCATACAGAACATACTTTTATTTTTTGTTGTCTTGGCTAAAATGCTTGCTCGCTAGCCTAACTTTCTTTCATGGGCAACGTTATTAACAGTAGCGGACAATTAAGTAAAACCACAAGTCCAAATCCTTATCTCCATCCATGGCTAATTAGGAAAGAGGCAATTTTAGCTAGCTAGCTAGCCACCGGAGGACAACAACACAATGAGATGCAACAATTCAAGTTGTTTCTGTCAATGGAGTGAAGCTAAATCCAAACTGGGTTCCCTTGACACTTTTTGATGCACCAGGACCATTCACAATTGATCTCACTCAGTTTAGCTCAACGCTGATTGGCTATTATTTTATACTTTTTTTAATCAAGGGAGGCCAAGTGCTCATTGAATTCCCTTGCATTCAATGCCACGGGCGACTACAATGTCATACTCTTTTTGACCAGACAGCATCTGATAGATGGTTTACAGGGGCGCTCTTTCTATCGCTCAGATGCTTTCTCCGGGGAGATACATTCAGCCTCTTGTGAATTGAAGGAAACTTATGAAAACACAGAGAGACGAAATGTACATTATTTTGTTCGTTTTTTGGGGGGAAGCCTGGCATCCCTTGGCATCCATGAATACACGCCACTGCTTCTCTGGAGTCCAGAGCAAGCAGACTCATATGGCCTACCTGTAGCGTTTGCAGTATAGGGTGGAAAGCATGGTCTGTGTGCGCCGCACACTATCACTTTGGAGCCCCGCAGAATGTTCATTGCCATCTGGGTAGCCCTTTTCCTCCTCCAATTTTTTGTTGTTGTTGCCAGAATAGGTTACATTTTCATCCTATAATATTGAAGGCAGTGCGAAGTTACAGCAATCTTTAGACATATAGCCTATAGTAGTGGAGGCTGCTGAGGGGAGGACGGCTCAAAAAATGGCTGGAATGGAGCAAATGGAATGGCATGGGAAACCATGTGTTTGATGTATTTGATACCATTCTATCTTTCCGCTCCAGCCATTACCACGAGCCTGTCCTCCCCAATTAAGGTGCCACCAACCTCCTGTGGCCTGTAGCCACCCAAACTAGGCCTATCTGAAATATGAAAATGATCATTGAAAGCACCAGGTAGCCAATTATTGTTCTGGCAAATGCAGAGGCAGAATGCCAGAGGCAAATGCCTCTGTAGTGGATTTCTAAACTATATTTATATGTTTAATATAAACGAGGAACTACTCTGTTTTGTTGGACAAAACCGTAGAAAATTGAGCAAGTGCTTTCTGGTCACTAATCACTGGGAATGCGCACTCGCCCTTTGCGCGCCAATGCCGATTACTGGTCAGTGGTCATGGGTCAACAATCAAGAAGTGCAACTTGTTGGTTCTGAAACACAGAGATGTTTTTGAGACAATAATTTAGTGCAATACCATAGGCCTATGTTAGAAACCAGACCAAATGTAATTTTAATAGGCAAAGGTATACACTGAGTGTACAAAACATTAAGAATACCTTCCTAAAATTGAGTTGCACCTCCTTTTCCCCTCAGAACAGACTGAATTCGTTAGGGCATGGACTCTACAAGGTATCGAAAGAGTTTCACAGCGATGCTGGCCCATGTTGACTCCAATGCCTCCACAGTTGTGTCCAGTTGGCTGGATGTAGTTTGGGTGACGGTCCATTCTTGATACACACGGGAAACTGTTGCACGTGAACAACCCAGCTGCGTTGCAGTTCTTGACACACGCAAACCGGTGCGACTGGCACCTACTACCATACCCCATTCAAAACCCCATTCTTTAGTCTTGACCATTCATCCTCTGAATGGCACATATACAATCCACGTCTCAATTTTCTCAAGGATTAAACATCCTTGGTTAACCTGTCTCCTCCCCTTCATCTACACTGATTTAAGTGGATTTAACAGGTGACATCAATAAGGGATCATAGCTTTCACCTGGATTCACCTGGTCTGTCTATGTCATGGAAAGAGCAGGTGTTCCTTATGCTTTGTACACTCAGTGTATATACAGTATAAAAATATGTATTTTTCACATTCAGTTTCACACTCGCAACCCCCCAAAACTTTCTCACTTTGAAAACCGCTGCACTAGCTCACCTGACCTGTGTTAATTGACAGTTTGCTGGTCCAATCAAAGGGCCAAGTGTGCGTTTCACTAGCCAATCTGTTGCACATTTGTTTTTAAGTCGATGCTGCGGGTACTGTCTCTGGCTGTGTGGAGAGTAATCAACGAAGACTCTGTACCACAAAATGAGTGACAAAACATTACAAAACCTGACCAGATCATTTTAATTAATCAGTCTCAAGTCATAGTCGAGTATCAAGTCTTGAGGCTTCAAATCCAAGTCAAGTCTCAAGTTATTTTATTTTCTATCAAGTCGAGTCTCAAGTCATATAATTTGTGACTCGAGTCAGACTCGAGTCCAAGTCATGTGACTCGAGTCCACACCTCTGACTTTGACATTAGAGTATTTTGTGTACATTGTTGACCAAAATGAAAATTAAATCCATTCTAATCACACGTTGCAAGACAATTTTTTTTGAATAAATCCAAGGGTGTGTAGACTTTCTGTCAGCCAATAGTGTAAGTTAAAATGAGACTTTTTATTGGTATGGATATACTTCACCAACATCCTTTCCTGATTACTGAGAGGCTATACTCTTCAACTGTGAACGCGACTATTGATACGGCAATTGGCCTACTTCTCTGAATATATACATACCGCCTGTCTGGGGGGCTGATGATCAACAATATGGAGCCAGTCTGATACTACTTCATTGCTGATTCTCTCTCACTCACTCTTGCACTCTCTCACTCTCTCCACTCACTCACTATCTCACTCGACCATCCTGACAGTTCACTCACTCAGATGGTATGTAGGCTGGTTGATGGCACTTGCAGGCCTGTTTGTGGGACAAATGGACAGAAGATATCAGAATGCTTTGACATCAGCTGACACCCTTCTCTCCTTCCCTGTCCTTCAAAGAAAGCCCCTTCTTTCCTCTTCCTTTTGGGCATGATGCTCTCTCCATCTCTCTCATGTCGTGTGGTACTCACCTATAGATGACCCCTAGATAGGTTCAAATTGTTTGCCTGTGAATGGTTGTCCTCATAAGGTTATTTACTTGTTACCTATATGTTTAAATGCTGCGTCCCCGTCACAGAATTTGAATGATCCCTCAACTGCCCCGTGTTCTCTCTGTCTCTCTCTCTCCAGGATACATTAGGGGAAATGTTTTGCTGTTGGCATCAGTCCCATGCTGCCAACTAAGACAACATCAACTACTTTATCCCACTCATCCTAAACTCACTCATGTTCAACTGCTCTTTGATTAAATCAGTTTAATTCAAAGTTTAAATTTGCTTCAATGGTTTCTAATGAATGTTGACAGATGGCACTTGTATGGAGGGATGTGGGCGTGGGTGGAGAGAGTGGATAGATGGGTGTAGATGGGATCGGTCGAAGAAACTCCCTCTCCCCCTACCTCCTTCCCTTCTGTTGATGAGTGATACAAGTTAATGTAATTGCTGCATTTTACCTGTGATCCAAAATCTTTAAAAGCTGACAAAATGAGATTTCATGACATGTACTTTGTCTTTACACATCTACTCAATACTGGCCACATGTAGTCACTTCAGCTAACATTACCTGCTTTTAGGCCTGCTTTTACATTTTAAGGTAAACCACTTGAATTCATGTCGCTCATGTTTTTCACCAATAGTTCCATCTTTTCTAGTATTGTATATGGTAGTATAGTTTATTTTATATTTCAGAGATGATCTGTATAAAACACTCAAATGTAGCAGCAAACTATTTGGCAGAGGGGTTGAATATGTGCCCACCTTTCTCCCTAACTGTAGTTGTCTGATAGTTCAGTCACATAATTACCTGTTTCCATTTGGATGTGACACTCCTGACCATAACAACCACTGTCTGATTGGCAACACCCCCCTAATAACTGAGAACAGATTCTAGAAAAAAGACCCACACTTCATACTAAGAAAATGTTTCAGTCTCTGCCTTCTTGAACCTCTTTATTGATCTTTAGAAGCTATGCTCTAATTCTACACATGGTGTATGTCTGTTTTTATTATTTATTATTTTTCATTCTTCCAGGTTGTGATCAAAAGCTCTTTGTTTTCATGGTTTATGGTTTCTATATGTTCTAGTTCATATTTTTCACCACTTTAAATGGGCTTTACAGCCCTTGGAGTTTTGTATTTTTTTCTGAAGATGCATATAATTACATACAACATTTTCACTAAACACAGCATTCCAATTTTCACAGCTTAGATCCTTCATATTTTATATTTGATTTATTAGGATACCCAATGGCCGAAGTCAAGAGCGACAGCTAGTCTTACTGGGGTCTGACACATAACGAAAAATACATTACAGACAAAAGACTTTCCAATTTAAATACATCTATTCTGATCTAATCTAATCATGGGGCAACATAACAAATGTAGTTGCCTATATACACAGTTTCTCTTTGTTGACCTACATCTATCATAACTTAGGTTAAAACTACTTAATGGTGTTCTACAGCTGGATCAATTGCTTTGCAATGACCCAGTGTCACTAATGATGGCTCCTATTGATTGAGCAGCAAACCTTAGGATACCTTTAGATATAATATGGCTAGACAATGCATGACACATTGGTCAACTAACGTTAGCTAGCCATGCTGTCTCATGCTAGTTGTGTTAAACCCAGCTATATTTTGTTTGATTACCAGTGATCATTGCACCTTGTTCTGTCTGTGCCGGTACACTACAATTCAACCGTATTTGAGACTTGACCCAGAATTAATGATAGTAATTTCAACCCAGGGGAAGCACTTTGAGGCAGGGGAGCTGATCTGGTTCTACATCCCCCTGAGAAAGAAAGGGCACCATCCCAAGCTGGACAGTCCCTGTGGTGTCCCTGCAGGGTCTTAGAGAGGATGGGGGAGGTGGTGTACCGACTCCAGCTGCCTCCCAGGGGGAGAAAGGTGGCACTGCACCGGGACAGGTTAACCCCATACAGAGGGGCCGCTTCTCCTCCACAAACCCCAGAGACTCCCAAACCCCTCCCTCCGGCAAGGACATTCCCCACACACCCACACCAAGGCCCCGCAGACAGGGTTCCAGACAGCCCACTCACCCAGTCTCCCCTGTACCACTTCATGGTTCCCCAGACCCACGGACTGGGTATATATATATATATATATATATATATGGTGACAGGTAGAATAATAGTGAAGACATCAACAACAACAAAAATTAAGTAACACATATGGAATCATGTAGTAACCAAAAAAGTGTTAAACAAATAAAAATATATTTCATATTTCAGATTCTTCAAAGTAGCCACCCTTTGCCTTGATGAAAGCTTTGCACACTCTTGGCATTCTCTCAACCAGCTTCATGAGAAATGCATTTCCAACAGCATTGTAACGTTCTTGATCTGTCAGTTTCCCTAGCTAATTCCCTACTTTTCACACTGACACAACACTATGCTCATCATGTCTTAGCAGGATCAGATGGTGACAGGCGTCCCTGCAGGGTCAGACAACCAGGGAACACCAGTCTACGGTGCACAGGTAAATTTTTCAGTATATTATAACAATCAGTAAATGGATAAAAAGTTCAACCTTGAGTTGATGGGTAGGCTACAGTCTGGGATCTGGGAATAATGGTCACTTAAATTATTAAACCATTCATTCTATTCATATATAATATCCTCTACGGCAGGTTTTCCCAAACTGGGGTACACGCAATGCCGTCAGGGGTACGCCAAATAAAAATGTGATTCACATCAACAACAAAAAAATTAAAACAGTCCATTTATATTTTACAATGGGGCTATACATTTGGGTGAGGTTTTCTCCTCGCCTGAGTAGCCTTGATTAACTGCCAAAAATAAAATTAAACCATCTAGTGTTCAGCAAAATAACAACACAATGTCAAATACAGGTAGCCTAGTCAAATAATTAACATCCAGTCACATTAACTGTTACTCTCTCGCGGGAATTCCACTAACGGTCCTTATGTAGCCAAACATAGCTGCTGCTCATGTTGGTATCTGTACTGATGGCGCAAAAGCCATGACAGGGAGACATAGCGGAGTGGTAATGCATGTGCAAGCAATTGTTCCCGATGCCACTTGGGTACACTGCAGTATCCACTGAGAGGCTCTTGCTGCCAAGGGAATGCCTGACAGCTTGAAAGACGTTTTGACAATGCAGCGAAAATGGTTAACTTTGTTAAAGCAAGGCCCCTGAACTCTTGTGTATTTTTTGCACTATGCAATGATATGGGCAGCGACCATGTAACGCTTTTACAACATACAGAAGTGTGCTGGTTATCAAGGGGCAAAGTGTTGACACATTGTTTTTAAATTGAGAGACGAGCTTAAAGTTTTCTTTACTGACCATCATTTTCACTTGTCTGACCACTTGCATGATGATGAGTTTCTCACATGACTGGCCTATCTGGGTAATGTTTTTTCTCACCTGAATGATCTGAATTTAGGATTACAGGGACCCTCCGCAACTATATTTAATGTGCGGGACAAAGTTGAGGCTATGATTAAGGAGTTGGAGCTCTTCTCTGTCTGCGTTAACAAGGACAGCACACAGGTCTTTCCATCATTGTATGATTTTTTGTGTGCAAATTAGCTCAAGCTTACAGGTTGTTACAAAAACTCACACTCATTCTTATGTTTAATAAATGTATCTTATAGTGTGTGGCAGGCTTCAATAATGGCAAAAAACAACATTTGAGAGTGCGCTGACCCTGCTGTTAGAGGGAGGACACAGCTGGAGGTTGAATGTTTGAAGGGGTATGGGACTATAAAAAGTTTGGGAACCACTCCTCTATGGGATCGGTGTCACTATACTGGGACGGTTGTTGCTAATGTGACTAGCATGATGTTGTAAGTAACAGCAAATTTTCCAGGACATAGACATGTCTTATATGGGCAGAAAGCTTAAATTATTGTTAATCTAACTGCACTGTCCAATTTACAGTAGCTATTGTTTGAGGAGAGTGCACAACAACAAAAAACTTTTAACACGGCAACTGGTTTCATACATTCATTCGGTAATCTTTCTCTGATTTGTCATCCTGAGGGTCCCAGAGATAAAATGTAGCATAGCTGTTTGATAAAATCCATTTTTATATTCAAATGTAGGAACCGGGTTTTACAGTTTGAACCCCTGCAACAACCCCTGTCTCTGGCTCGACACCCACCCCGCCCGGCCATCTAGATGTGTGAAAGTTATTGCATAAGCTAATGACCCATCATGTATGACATTCCTGAGTGTGTAAACTTAAATTTTGTATTACCATATAATGTTTTTATGTTCTCTATAGTTACAGTTGAAGTCAGAAGTTTACATACACTTAGGTCGGAATCATTAAAACTAGTTTTTCAACCACTCCACAAATTTCTTGTTAACAGACTATAGTTTCGGCAAGTCGGTTAGGGCATCTACTTTGTGCATGACACAAGTCATTTTCCCAACAATTGTTTACAGACAGATTTTTTCACTTATAATGCCATGTATCACAATTCCAGTGGGTCAGAAGTTTAAATACACTAAGTTGACTGTGCCTTTAAACAGCTTGGAAAATTCCAGAAAATGATGTCATGGCTTTAGAAGCTTCTGATAGGCTAATTGACATAATTTGAGTCAATTGGAGGTGTACCTGTGGATGTATTTCAACGCCTACCTTCAAACTCAGTGCCTCTTTGCTTGACATCATGGGAAAATCAAAAGAAATCAGCCAAGGCCTCAGAAAAAAAAATTGTAGACCTCCACAAGTCTGGTTCATCCTTGGGAGCAATTTCCAAATGCCTGAAGGTGCCAAGTTCATCTGTACAAACAATAGTACGCAAGTATATACACCAAGGCACCACACAGCCATTATACCGCTCAGGAAGGAGACACGTTCTGTCTCCTAGAGATGAAAATACTTTGGTGCGAAAAGTGCAAATCAATCCCAGCACAACATCAAAAGTCCTTGTGAAGATGCTGGAGGAAACAGGTACAAAATTATCTATATCAATAGTAAAACGGGTCCTATATCGACACTCCATGAAACGCTGCTCAGCAAGGAAGAAGCCACTGCTCCGAAACCGCCATAAAAAAGCCAGATTACGGTTTGCAACTGCACATGGGGACAAAGATCGTACTTTTTGGAGAAATGTCAGCAACAGTGTAGCAATATCTTACAAGTAATATCTAACTATTTCACAACAATACACACAATACCCACAAATCTAAAGTAAAGGAATGTAATTAAGAATATATAAATATTTTGACAAGCAATGTCAGAGCGGCATAGACAAAGATACAGCAGAATAGGATAGAATACAGTATATACATATGAGATGAGTAATGCAAAATATGTAAACATTATTAAACTGACTAGTGTTCCATTATTAAAGTGGCCGGTGATATCAAGTCTATGTATATAGGGCAGCAGCCTCTAATGTTCTAGTAGTGGCTAGTGGCTATTTAACAGTCTGATGGCCTTGAGATAGACGCTGTTTTTCAGTCTCTCGGTCCCAGCTGTGATGCACCTGTACTGACCTCGCCTTCTGGATGATAGTAGGGTGAACAGGCAGTGGCTCAGGTGGTTGTTGTCCATGACGATCTTTTTGGCCTTCCTGTGACATCGGGTGCTGTAGGTGTCCTGGAGGGCAGGTAGTTTGCCCCTGGTGATGCGTTCGGCAGACCGCACCACCCTCTGAAGAGTCCTGCGGTTGCGGGTGGTGCAGATGCCCAACCAGGCGGTGATACAGCCCGACAGGATGCTCTCAATTGTGCATCTGTAAAAGTTTGAGAGTTTTCTTCAGCCTCCTGAGGTTGAAGAGACGCTGTTACGCCTTCTTCTGTCTGTGTGGGTGGACCATTTCAGTTTGTCAGTGATGTGTACGCCGAGGAACTTGAAGCTTTCCATCTTCTCCACTGCTGTCCCGTCAATGTGGATTGGGGGGGGGGGGGGGGGGTGCTGTTTCCTGAAGTCCATGATCAGCTACTTTGTTTTGTTGACATTGGGTTACTTTCCTGGCACCACACTCCCAACATGTAAAACAAAATGTGAGGAATACCTGGGAGACGCTATTGATGATGATGAATGGATCAAGATATGTTAGAATGGCCAGTAATGTTATAATCTCAGACAAATTACTTCAGTTTAAGACAATCCATAGAACATTCTATATGCCAGTGAAACTGAATATCATGCACACATAAATCTTCTGCTAGAGGTGTAAAACACAAAATGAGACATATTTGCATATGTTGCATATGTTATGGTCTTGTGAAGGCTGGCTGAATTCTAGCAAAGTGTATGTTCATTTATCTCAGCATGTCTATAGATTCTCCCTTCTCCCTGTTTTTGTTTGCTTGGAAATGTTGATACTGGAGACCGTTATCAGAAGAAACTGTGTAATCTAGCATTTATAGCAGCTAAGAAATGCATTGCCGTTAATTGGAAGGTTACTTAACCTCCCGCAATGGATGGAAGAAATGTCAAGATGAAGGATATACTGTGCAACTTTCATAAGGTCCAGATGCCTTTAACAAATCAAATCTTATTTGTCACATGCACCTAATACAACAGGTAGGTAGACCTTACCGGGAAATGCTTACAGTTCAAGAAATAGAGTTAAGAAAATATTTACTATATAAGCTAAAGTAATTTTTTAAATAAAAAGTAACAATAAAATAACAATACCGGGCCTATATACAGGGGGTACCGGTACCAAGTCAATATGCGGGGCTACAGGTTAGTCGAGGTAATTTGTACATGTAGGTAGGGGTACAGTGACCATGCATAGGTAAAAAACAGCGAATAGCAGCAGTGTAAAAACAAGGGACAGGGGGGTGTCAATGTAAGTAGTATGGGTGGCCATTTGATTAATTGTTCAGCTGCTTTATGGCTTGGGGGTAGAAGCTGTTAAGGAGCCTTTTGGACCTAGACTTGGTGCTCCAGTACCGCTTGCCGTGCTTTAGCAGAGAGAACAGTCTATGACTGGGTGACTGGAGTCTTTGACTGTAGCGCCTTACGGTCAGATGCCGAGCTGAAACTGGTCAGGATGCTCTTGGTGGTGCAGCTGTAGAACTTTTTGAGGATCTGGGGAATGGAATTCTTTGTGATGGATTTAACTCTTGAGCTCGTTTTTACTTATGGCCTAGAGACCTCAAACTCAACTCTGGACCTCGAAGCCACTTACACTGCATTTTTGCATTGTTCCCATCTAACCAGGGACTGATTTAGACCTGGGACACCAGGTGGATGCAATTAATTATCAGGTACAACAGAAAACCAGCAGGCTCCGGACCTTGTAGGGTAAGAGTTGAATACCCCTGGCCTAGAGAAACATAAACTAATGAAAATGCTGTTATGTTCTTTGAAATAATAGTTTTTTCGTATTATAATGTTACCTAAGACTTTTATAAATACAACCAAATGATTATTCTTCCAATGGCATATATGTAATGTATTTATTAATGTTGACCCATCATTGGCTGGAGGAGGGGTCCATCGAGGCCATGAGTATGCTAGTGGCGCCGCCCTACTATGTTCTCTAGCGGATATTTATAGGCTGAAAGGCCCGGCCGTTCGGATATCAATTGAACAAACAATCCACAGATCTGATAGGATATGTATAATTGAATGTATATTCAGTAACTTGGATGCTGGATGTAACTCTGAGCTGAATGATGGATGCTGGATGTAACTCAGAGCTGGATGCTCTCCCCAAGACTTCCAGCTCGCTCTGCCTTCCGCCCGGCTCGTTTCACTTCCGCATCCAGTTCCACATCCACTCGAAGGATCCTCCTGGTGGGGATATCCAGGTGAGAGACTCTACCGTCCGTCCGCGTCTTCCTGAGTTTTACAGCTTCCTCTCTGCAGAAGGCCGACATCAGTGTATGCAGTGGATTGGGGATTTTTTATTAAGCTAATTAGATTTCTATGAGGGGGGTGGATATCGACTCTTAAAAAATACTGTGAATGCTAAAATATTGTTATCCTAACTTGACGACAGCATATAATATGTGCAGGTCATGAAGAATTTGTCTACCTGACTCAAAAGACCCAGCTTCTGTCTCCCACTTTCCTCTTCTTTGAGGACTTCTCCTTCGTCATCATTCAATCCTTTAATATAAATCATTCTTTGTCTGATTGGCTAAAGGAGATGGACCAAGAGATGGAACATTGTTTAGTATTATATACAAATGACTGCAGTCTTTTCCTATTGTTTGTGCTGCATACAGTTGATTCTATTTTCACATCTGTCAGCAGTTCAATTTACCAATCTGATATCCGCCACAACTTTTCCTTTTTGGTAGTCTGAATGTCATCCCGCAGCCAATTTAAGAGGAATCACTTTTTAAGCTGAATTACAAGTTCCTTTTATATGAAACATTTTTTTAAATCCACAAGCCTGACAATTCACTTAACAGAAAGATCCATTCGACCTTTACTTAACAGAAAGATCCACTCGACCAAAACCAGGCTAGTGAGCAGCTGTTGATGAAACTGATTCCCTAAAACTATCCACGTCGACTATACCATTTATCTTTATTCTGTCCAATAAAGAAGTTTTCGTACAGAAGTAAATTTAAAGAAGTGTTATGTGCAGAAGCGTGGCACAGTGGTAGTGCTGCAGTCTACCAAGCACACATTGTCCATGAGCTACATGTATAACTTCCACCCCAGACACTTGGAAACTTTCTCTGTGCCCCATTCTTTACATTCCAAAACGTCTGAATAAAAAAAGAATTAAGGAGGACGAGTCCTACGGCTCTTCCTTCCAAAAATAGAACTTACTGTCGCTGCTGCTACTTACAAGGTACTCTGAGTTGTTTAGAAAACAGTTTTGTCTGTATCATGAAACAAATAATGGAGCTAAGTTTCTCTAAACTGACAGATCCAAGTTTGATGTAGAGTGTGATTTTTTTCAGAGAGTTAATGACGTGTCTCTGAGCGATTCAATTATGTTGAACGCATATGGACTATGTTCTTTTTGTGAAGTGACTTTAAAATGAACAGTCCTCTGTCAGAGGACAAACAGAAAACCACAATCAAGAAGAAGACATTTGGTTCTGCTCACCTTAGAGCTCACCTTAGAGCTCACCTTAGAGCTCACCTTAGAGCTCACCTTAGAGCTCCCAATTTAAAGGACCAATGATGTTTTGCTTACGTTTTACTCTACCCACACAGTCACACGTACTACACTGACACTGCGACACACACAAACAAAACACACACACACATTGACGCCAAACACACACTCAAACATTTTCATACTCTTCACATACGCTGCTGCTACTCTGTCTATTATCTATCCTGATTGCCTAGTTACTTTTACCCCTACCTACATTTACATATTACCTCAATTACCTCATACCCCTCCCTGCACATTGACTCGGCACCGGTCCTCCTTGTATATAGCCTCGTTATTGTTATTTCATTGTGTTACTATTTCCTTTTTTATTTTGCAAATGTGTCTAACTCTGCATTGTTTGGAAAGGGCTCATAAGTAAGCATTTCAAGGTATAGTCTACAGCTGTTGTATTCAATGCATGTGACAAATAAAATTTGATTTTATCCATGCTATGTGCACATGTTCATTGTTTTTATGCAAAGTCAAAGACACATGTCTGTCCTCTTTTATAAAGACACATTATCAAGCAAAAGAACTCAATAATATAATTTTTTTTAAATGATTTCATGAGAAAAGTTCAATCACAGGCATTCAGGTGTGAGAGAGAGACGTGTGGAAAGACCATCACAATAAGATCAAATTTCATATGTGCCTGACAATAACCTTTTGAAATGGGCCAGTTTTTTTTATTTTAATCTTTAAGAAGACGTGAAACTCAAAACTCAGAACCCCAAAGCTGTTTTTGCCGCCACTCTAGTGTGAAATAAGACTCTGTATTACCTTCAGTGAGAAAATCATCTCCGGAATCTTGCTACATGCAAACAACAGTCTGTTCCCCTTAACAATAAGCTGTCTGTGAAAAGGCAGCCATGGAGATGGAGCCATGGAATGCGTCCCAAATGCCATCTTATTCCCTATATAGGGCACTGATTTCGACCAGGGCCAATCTGTGGTCAAAAGTAGTGCACTATTACAGGGAATAGGGTGCCATGTAGGACGCAGATATGGAGATGAATCCTTGGCAGTGAGAGGCGGGATGGAAGCAGAGAGAAGAGAAGCAGGCTGAGGCGGGGATGTGTTTGTGTGAAGGTGTCGCTTCAGCACATCCTGTATGTTTCAGTAATGACCTCCAGTTTCTGACGATCCCAGCGTTTTAATCAATTTCAGACATGGCTTCTTCTCATCTCAGATACTCACCCTCGTGCTTTTTTGCATATTTATTTCTATGCAGAGGAGCAGAATTCCTCAAAGTTATCTGTGCGCTTTTTCAATTAGTCACTCGTTTCTCCATGACACCAGGCACTGGTCCTTCAGGGTGGAAGGACCCTGTCTATTTCTGTGTGTGTGTGTGTGTGTGTGTGTGTGTGTGTGTGTGTGTGTGTGTGTGTGTGTGTGTGTGTGTGTGTGTGTGTGTGTGTGTGACTTCCCGCAGGCGGCACGGAACTACTTCAGAATCTGTAACATCACACCAAGTTTCCATACTCTTCCTCAATCCTTTTTTGTTCTATGAACATTTGAGTAGGACCCATCGAACATCTAGATGCACAGCTCTCACTTTCATCTTTGGCTTATTGAAGAGGATTTAAGGCCCTTGGCCAGTATTATATAGGAGATGTCTGTGGCAGTGTGAATTATGCTATTTGTTTTTCAACAATTTTTTCCCAATGTGGCTGCACTTGTCATCCCGGGACAGTCCCATACCTCAGCCCCTTTTCAACCAGCCCCTTTTCAAATGTCCAACCTGGACTCAGGGGTAAACATAACATAGTACACGTATCAATTAGTATATGTTTCGTATGTTATGTATTAATTTGTGGATGTCCATCATCCATTTTGTATGACATGTTATGAATTGCAATACGTAGAATATTTTACGAACTTGCAAAAAAAGTATGATATGTTATGAATTGCAATTTGTTGTGGCTAACATCAGCTAGATGGCTAGGTGGCTAACGTTAGCTAGCTTAGGGGTTAGAGTTTAAGGTTCAAATGAAATGAAATTGTATTTGTCACATGCGCCAAATACAACCTTACCATGAAATGCTTACTTATGTGCTCTTTCCAAAACAATGCAGAGTTTAAAAGTAAGCCAAATTTGCTAAATAAAAAAAGGAAATGGTAACACAAAATAATAATGTATGTGTGGATATGGCATCAATGTCTGTGTGTGTGTGTGTGTGTGTGTGTGTGTGTGTGTGTGTGTGTGTGTGTGTGTGTGTGTGTGTGTGTGTGTCAGTGTGTGTGTGTGTGTGTGTGTCAGTGTAGTATGTGTGAGTGTGCGGTTAGAGTCCAGTAAGTGTACATCGAGTCTGTGCAAGAGAGTCGGTGCAAAAAATAAGAATAAAATAAAGGGGTTAATGCAAATAGTCCGGGTAGCCATTTGATTAACCTGTTGGGGATAGGGGGCAGTATTGGTGTCTGTGAGTATAACAGAACTCATATGGCAGGCAAAAACCTGAGAAGATTCCTTACAGGAAGTGGCCTGTCTGACCATTTCTTGCCCTCCTTGATCATCTCTATCCAAAACAGGGGATCTCTGCTGTTACGTGACACTTCCTACGGCTCCCATAGAACCCGCTCTCAGAACCCGGGAAAAAGCTGAATGATGTAATTCCAGGCGCTGGCTGAAACACACTAGCGCTTTTGGCAAGTGCTCTATCAGAGGGCCATTAGACTGAGGCTCGTGCATGAGGGGATCCCATGCTTTTACTTTCGCTCTTTTTGTAATAAAAAACGATTTCCCGGTCGGAATATTATCGCTTTTTTACGAGAAAAATGGCATAAAAATTGATTTTAAACAGCGGTTGACATGCTTCGAAGTACGGTAATGGAATATTTTGAATTTTTTTGTCACGAAATGCGTCGTGCTCGTCACCCTTATTTACCCTTTCGGATAGTGTCTTGAACGCACGAACAAAACGCCGCTATTTGGGTATAACAATGGATTATTTGGGACCAAACCAACATTTGTTATTGAAGTAGAAGTCCTGGGAGTGCATTCTGACGAAGAACAGCAAAGGTAATAACATTTTTCTTATAGTAAATCTGACTTTGGTGAGTGCTAAACTTGCTGGGTGTCTAAATAGCTAGCCCTGTGATGCCGGGCTATCTACTTAGAATATTGCAAAATGTGCTTTCACCGAAAAGCTATTTTAAAATCGGACATATCGAGTAAATAGAGGAGTTCTGTATCTATAATTCTTAAAATAATTTGTTTTTTGTGAACGTTTATCGTGAGTAATTTAGTAAATTCACCGGAAGTGTTCGGTGGGAATGCTAGTCACATGCTAGTCACCTGCTAATGTAAAAAGCTGGTTTTTGATATAAATATGAACTTGATTGAACAGACATGCATGTATTGTATAACATAATGTCCTAAGATTGTCATCTGATGAAGATCATCAAAGGTTAGTGCTGCATTTAGCTGTGGTTTGGGTTTATGTGACATTATATGCTAGCTTGAAAAATGGGTGTCTGATTATTTATGGCTGGGTACTCTGCTGACATAATCTAATGTTTTGCTTTCGTTGTAAAGCCTTTTTGAAATCGGACAGTGTGGTTAGATTAACCTCTTACATCTACACGTTCCGCTAGCGGAACGTCTGCTCCAATATCCAATGATGGGCGGGGCGCGAAATACAAACTCCTCTAAAATCCGAAAACTTCCACTTTTCAAACATATGACTATTTTACAGCTATTTAAAGACAAGACTCTCCTTTATCTAACCACACTGTCCGATTTCAAAAAGGCTTTACAGCGAAAGCAAAACATTAGATTATGTCAGCAGAGTACCCAGCCAGAAATAATCAGACACCCATTTTTCAAGCTAGCATATAATGTCACATAAACCCAAAGCACTAACCTTTTAGGATCTTCATCAGATGACACACCTAGGACATTATGTTATACAATACATGCATGTCTGTTCAATCAAGTTCATATTTATATCAAAAAACAGCTTTTTACATTAGCATGTGACGTTCAGAACTAGCATTCCCACCGAACACTTCCTGTGATTTTACTAAATTACTCACGATAAACGTTCACAAAAAGCATAACAATTATTTTAAGAATTATAGATACAGAACTCCTCTATGCACTCGATATGTCCGATTTTAAAATAGCTTTTCGGATGAAGCACATTTTGCAATGATCTAAGTACATAGCCCGGCATCACAGGGCTAGCTATTTAGACACCCACACAGTTTAGCCTTCACCAAAATCACATTTCCTATAAGAAAAATGTTCTTACCTTTCCTGTTCTTCGTCAGAATGCAGTCCCAGGACTTCTACTTCAATAACAAATGTAGGTTTGGTCCCAAATAATCCATCGTTATGTTCCATCAACGACGTTTTGTTAGTGCGTTCTAGACACTATCCCAACGCTAAATCTCGGTCACGAGCATGGCGCAGAATGTGACAAAAAAATTCTAAATATTCCATTACCGTACTTCGAAGCATGTCAACCGCTGTTTAAAACCAATTTTTATGCAATTTATCTCGTAGAAAAGCGATAATATTCCGACCGGGAAGGTGCATGCCTGTAAACTTAGGGAAAAACCGAAAGCCGGGGGCGGGGCGGGTCGCGAGCGTAAGGCTTACTCCACTGAGAGACCACTTAGCTTTTGCTCTCCTTTGTTTCTGCCAGGGCTTTGAATTACGTCATTCCTGTTTTTCCCGGGCTCTGAGTCCCCATTGGAGACGTGGGTATTGTCACGTAACAGCAGAGATCCTTAGTTTTTGGAAGAGATGTCAAAGAAAGAAAATAAATGGTCAGACAGGGTACTTCCTGAACAGAACCATCTCAGGTTTTTGCCTGCCATAGGAGTTCTGTTATACTCACAGACACCATTCAAACAGTTTTAGAAACTTTGGAGTGTTTTCTCTCTAAAGCTAATAATTTATATGCATATTCTAGTTTCTGGGCAGGACTAATAATCAGATTAAAATCGGTGACGTTTTTTATCCAGCCGTGAAAATACTGCCCCCTAGCCATAAGAGGTTAACGAGAGTCTTGTCTTTAAAATGGTGTAAAATAGTCATATGTTTGAGAAATTGAAGTAATAGCATTTCTAAGGTATTTGAATAACGCGCCACGGGATTCAACTGGCTGTTGAGTAGCCCAGAGAGGTTAACTGATCAGCATTCTTATGGCTTGGGGGTAGAAGGAGAATTTTGGTCCCAGACTAGGCACTCCGGTACCGCTTGCCATAAGGTAGCAGAGAGAACAGTCTATGACGGGTGGCTGAAGTCTTGACAATTCTTAGGGCCTTTCTCTGCCACTGCCTGGTATAGAGGTCCTGGATGGCAGGAAGCTCAGCCTCATTGATGTACTGAGCTGTACAATCTGTAGCATCTTGCAGTCAGATGCCGAGCAGTTGGTATACCAAGCGGTGATACAACCGGACTAGATGCTCTCGACTGTGCAGCTGTCAAACTTTTTGAGGATCTGAGGCACCATGCCAAATCTTTTCAGCCTCCTGAAGGGGAATAGGCTTTGTCGTACCCTCTTCACAACTGTGTTGGTGTGTTTGGACCATGATAGGTCCTTAGCGATGTGGTCACCAAGGAACTTGAAGCTCTCGACCCGCTCCACTACAGCCTCATCAATTGTGAATAGGAGGGTGCTCGGCTCTCCTTTTCCTGACGTTTCGTCGGGAAACGACTGGTATTAGAGTCGTGTGTGGCCACACAGTCGTGGGTGAACAAGGAGTACAGGAGGGGACTAAGCACGCAGCCCTGAGGGGCCTCCGTGTTGAGGGTCAGCATGGCGTATGTGTTGTTGCCTATCCTCACCACCTGGTGGAGGCACGTCAGAAAGTCCATGATTCAGTTGCAGAGGGAGATGTTCAGTCCCAGGATCCTAAGCTTAATGATGAGCTTGGAGGGCCCTGGGGTGTTGAATGCTGAGCTGTAGTCAATGAACAGCATTCTCACATAGGTGTTCCTTTTGTCCAGTTGGGAAAGGGCACTGTGGAGTGCAATAGAGATTGCGTGATCTGTGGATCTGTTGGGGTGGTATCCAAATTGGTTAGGATTAAGGTTGGGGTTTTGGAGTTAGGTTAAAGGGTTAAGGTTAGGGGAATGGTTAGGTAACATGCTAAGTTATTGCAAAGCCGCTAAAGCCGTTAAAAAGTAGTAAGTAGTTGCAAAGTTGCAACCTTTGTTGCAAACATTTGGGTAGCTATACATTTGCATTATACATCTACCCATCCACCCGACCAGCCACCCTACTTAAGTAACCTTCTGACTCATGTAGCCACACCAAATGTAACATATCATACTAATTTGAATGTCCCGGATCTACATTTACTATGTTACGTCTAGTCTATGAGACCAGGCTGCAATGCCATTCAACTGTTTGGTGTTTTGTAACAGATGTCTCTTTCCATTCATCAAATTGCACTGTATGTAGTATTGTGGAATTATTTTGGGGTGGACGAACGTGTGCAGGTAGCCTACTTTTTGAAGTGATAAAAACATCATTACTGGTTGTGTTCATGTCAAATTAAAAGGTAATAAAAAATATATATATGTTAAATGGCATGTCTTTACCACGAGGCCCATCATTTTTTTTAAGCCCCTGAATGGTCATGCTATAATATAATTTGTACTCTGGTCCTACCTCTATATAATGGTACAGTTACAGTGTGGGGGGGGCAATGTAATGATGCGGCCTCCAATGGTGCAGTGCTCTGGTCACCTTTGATGTGGGTAGGGCTTTGAGGGAGAGTGGGAGAGTCTGTGTGTCTGAGCATTAACACGTGAGCAGTAAGCAAACAGCAAACACTTGTCCCCGAGTGGGTCCCCATAGCGATTGAGCGTAAGCTGGGAAATGAGCGTAGGAGGCATGGCCTCGTGTCCTTGCGAGCACACTCTGGATATCCTGGGGCCCATACCAAGCCTCCTATAATAAGACTCCCAAATAAGACTGTCCTTTTTCAATGGCAATGACCTCTCTCTATTGCTCGATGAAAATAAGTCAATAATAATATTAATAACTTTTATTTGTATAGCGCTTATACAGTGCATGCACATATAGATGCAGATAGATTATATAACTATAATAGATATAGATAGCTGATAGAACTATATAAACAGAACTATGACATTTTACATGGTCTATATGTTTTGTATTGTATACAGTGGCCCTGTCCCAAATACCCATACTTGCATTCTAAATAGTAGTTGTTTGTTTCAGGTATGCAAAAATAGAACGTTTTATAGTATGTGAAATTTCAAACATTTTGTATGCTTTAAATGCCAGGATGTCATACTCATTTTGCCTTTTCATCGAGTAGAATTCGCTGCCCACTATTGAGGAAGATAATCTTGTTTGACAACAACTGATAATCAGATATGGTGACACGCTGTAGCAAAATGCTATACCAAAATGAACGAATGTCGGGAATCAACGCAATTGTGCATTAGAAGACGTATTCTCAGTATGGATTAGTCAATCATTTAGTCCTATAACTTTTCCTTCAAAATATAACCCAGTTGCACATTTGGTTCCTTGGAAGTTGTGGAAACGTACGATTTTGGTTTCCCATTGGTTCAGGTAACAAAGTAAAACCAAACGTTTCTTAAATGTTCTGAGAACGGATGTGAAAATTTTGCCTGTTAGAGAGAGTTTCGAAATGTACGCAATAGTTACCTGGAGGAAAATGGGGGATGGTCATGCTTTTTCAATTTCAGTCAGGGGGAGAGTTTAGTGTTTTTTAAATTTAGTCCAGTGGAGGGTCATGTCATTTGTAATCAATTAAAAAAAATATTGCTAAGGGTTTGAGAATTAGTTGCTCATTATAGTATCTCATGTATGCCGATGATGCCCCTCATCCCTGATTCTCTGCTGGGTGCGCAATTCAAGTCTGCCTAGTGTGATCTCAATAAAATGATCCATAGCCTATACCAGCCTTTCTCAAACCCTGGGTGTGGAGGAATGGTTGCTGGTCTGCAGCATATTTGTCTTGAATATGATTGTTATTGTTTTGTGGTCTGAGGCATATTTGACTCAAAGAAATCCTTGCTGTAGGCCTACTTGCGCAATAAACAAATTGTGTTGCCATGACTAAGTATAGCTACATCATCACACACATCTAGCCCTGTTGCGCAGACTACACACACTTAGCGAGTGAACCAATCAGATGCCAGCTGAGCGCAAGAGTCTAAAAAGTTTAGTTGCCTTGGCTGTCTGTGAGTGACCAGAGAACCTGTTCTCATAGAAGAGGGAAAGGATCTGAACCTGATAGTGCGGCTTGTCACGGTAAGTAAAATAAAAAATAATAATTTAATAATTATAGAATACTTCATAGAGGTTGTCAATCCTATTAATATATATTATTTTCTGAAACATGGGTTCAAAAACACATCAATATGCAGGCTAGATAACCGCGCATGCTTTGAGTACACGTCCTGGTAATCCATCTGGCCCTGCGGCTTTGTAAATGTTGACCAGTTTAAAGGTCTTGCTCACATCGGCTACCAAGATTGTTATCACACAGTCATCCAGAACAGCTTGTGCTCTCATGCATGCTTCAGTGTTGCTTGCCTCGAAGCGAGCATAAAAGCCATTTAGCTCATCTGGTAGGCTCGAGTCCGTGATAGTTTTCAAGCCCTGCCACATCCAACGAGTGTCAGAGCCAGTGTAGTAGGATTCAATCTTTTGCCTGTATTGGCACTTTGCTTGTTTGATGGTTTGTCTGAGGGCACAGTGGGATTTCTTATAAGCATCCGGATTAGTGTCCCACTCCTTGAAAGTGGCAGCTCTAGCCTTTAGCTTGATGCGGATGTTGCCTGTAATCCATGGCTTCTGGTTGGGATATGTACATACGGTCACTGTGGGGACGACGTCGTCGATGCACTTATTGATAAAGCCGATGACTGAGGTGGTACACTCCTCAATGCCATTAGATGAATACCGAAACATATTCCAGTCTGTGCTAGCAAAACAGTCCTGTAGCGTAGCATCCGCATCATCTGACCACTTCCGGATTGAGGGAGTCACTGGTACTTCCTGCTTTAGTTTTGCTAGCACAGACGGGCCCCTCAAGGGTGCATGCTTAGTCCCCTCCTGTACTCCCTGTTCACCCACAACTGAGTGGCCAAGCGTGACTCCAACACCATCATTAAGTTTGCTGACAACACAACAGTGGTAGGCCGGATCACCGCCAACGATAAAACAGCCTATAGGGAGGAGGTCATGATTTGGCATGGGTCCCCAGATCCTCAAAAAGTGATACAGCTGCGCCATCGAGAGCATCCTGACCGGTTGCATCACCACCTGGTATGGCAACTGCTCGGCATCTGACCATAAGACGCTACAGAGAGTAGTGCGTATGGCCTAGTACATTACTGGGGCCAAGCTTCCTGGCATCCAGGACCTATGTACTAGATGGTGTCAGAGGAAGCACCAAAATATTGTCAAAGACTAAAATTACAAGATTATATTTTAATACTGTTTATGCATCAAATAAGGTTTCTCAGTACTTTTTCATCTGTGTCTGTGGGACTGACTTGGGCCTCTGGGGCTTGGTACTAGCAATTGATTTATGATGGCTTGGTGATAGAACATACAGCCTGCAGTCCATTGAATGATTAGTGTCTGAAATGCTGGCCTGTCTGCCAGGGCCAGGTGAACCCTACCTCCATTTTTTCTCTGATATAGAGATGAACATAGGACTCTGTGTGTTAAGGAGTAAGAAACTGAGAAGATAACCTCGTTTAAACAAGCAGTAAATTACCTAGAGATAGAAAGCTGACGCAATGTAAATCTTGCTGTCTGTTGCTTGATTTCACAATGTACCTTTGCATAATTCTACACATCTGCTGTTTGTCATGAACATTCAGGAGGATGTACTTTGCTATAAATAACTGTAACCCAAATCTCCTCATTGGGCTCTCAACGATTACCAGTGGGTGGTCGTTGACCAGCTCCATTATTGCAATTCTTAATCAATAATAAAGATTGATTGTTTGAAGAAGTAACAAAGTCTCTCTCACTTGGTTAGAATTTCCACCACAATATTTGGCGACAAGGATGCATTGATAATCTTAATTTTACAGATTTGTCCCAGGGAAATCCAGATAAACCGTGCATGGGAGTTGCATTAGATGCAGCCGGGGAAGAGAGACTCCACTAGACGGAGCAGATCGGATCCCCGCCTGGCTGGGAGCGTCAGCGGAATGGATACGTCATTTTGAACAGAGGCAGATAAATAGGGTGAGACTGTCATTTCTTGTAAACAATTTTTTTTTTTTTTTCGAGTTCCGAGGGAGCTGTCATCTAACGTTAGCATCCAGACCTGTGTGGACCGGATGAAAAACTAGAATCTGTGTGAACTAGTTAAGATCATTTAACATGAACATCCAAAGCTGTGTGTACCGGATGTATGACTAGACCTTTTGAGGACTAGTTAAGGCCTAAAAGAGAAAGTCCTGCATGGACTAGAGAAAGCACTATAGAAATAAGAGATACGGAGTCCTGAAGGTACTGCTGTTTTAAGGTTATGAGATCCTGATGGTATCGTCATAATAAATAGGAAGTCGTGATTGTTCTGTCCTGAAGTAAGAAATTATTCGGAGTCCTACATGGTTTTCCCGTGAAACATTGCAATACAATGGGTTAGTATTGTAAGATGTAAATGTATGAGTTGCATTATCCCAGGAACTAACACTGAGATAGAAATGTGAAAATATTCATGCAGGTTATAAAAAATATTGTAGAAAACAACAAATTGATTAATTGTGTTTTGGGAAAAGTACTGTGTGAATTGTGATATGTGTCACGTCCTGACCATAGAGAGCTCTTATTTTCTATGGTAGAGTAGGTCAGAGCGTGACTGGGGGGGTTATCTAGTGTATTTATTTCTATGTTGGGTTCTAGTATCTTTTTTCTATGTTGGGTATGATTCCCAATTAGAGGCAGCTGGTCATCGTTGTCTCTAATTGGGGATCATATTTAAGTAGTTGTTTTTCCCACCTGTTTTTGTGGAATATTATTTTGAGTTAGTGCATGTTGCACCTCTGTCATGGTTTGTTGTTTAGTTTATAGTATGTCTTGCTAAGTTTCACATATTAATAAAGATGTGGAACGATACTCACGCTGCGCCTTGGTCCTTCTCTACAAACATACGTGACAGAATATCCCACCCATGGACCAAGCAGCGTGCCCAGGAGGAGCAGGGATCCTGGGCATGGGAGGAAAGCCAGGAGTAGAGGACATCCTGGACTTGGGATGAAATAATGGCAGGAGACAAAAGCCTGCCATGGAAGCAGGCGGAAGCAGCGAGGGAGGTGAATCTGCGACGCCGGGGTTCGCGACCACGAAGACAGCCCGAAAGACAGCCCAAATGTTTTTTTGGGGGTGGCACATGGGTTGGTCGGCGAAGCCGAGGGGTGAGTCTGAGAGCGAAGAGGAATATTGGGAGAGACTGAGCGAGGAGTACTGTGAGATAGTTGAGGGGGGTGATGAGAGAGAGCTGTTGGTTTGACGTAGTATGTACGGCATTTTCCCTGAGGAGCGTGTTAGCCGTCAGATGTCACCTGAGTCAGCTCCCCATACTCATCCCGAGAAGTGTGTTAAAGTTCCGGTACAAATGAGGCCGGCTATACGCACCAGGTCTCCAGTGCGCCTTCACAGCCCAGTACGTCCTGTGCCAACACTCCGTACTCACCGTGGGGAGCGTGTGACCGGTCAGGCACCATGTTTTGCGGTGATACTCACGGTGTCTCCAGTGCGCATTCACAGCCCATTGCGTCCTGTGCCAGCACCCCGCACTTGCCGGGCTAAAGTGAGCATCCAGCCAGGACGGATTGTGCCAGCTCTATGCTCCAGACCTCCAGTGCGCCTCCACAGCCCAGTACGTCCTGTGCCTGCTCCTCGCATTCTCCCTGAAGTGCGTGTGCCCAGTCAGGTACGTCCTGTGCCTGGTCCCTGCACTCGTCCTGAAGTGTGTGTCACCAGTTTGGCGCCACCTGTGCCAGTTCACGCACTAGGCCTCCAGTGCACCTGCCCAGTCAGGTACGTCCTGTGCCTGCTCCTCGCACTCTCCCTGAAGTGCGCCTGCCCAGTCAGGTACGTCCTGTGCCTGCTCCTCGCACTCGCCCTGAAGTGCGTGTCACCAGTCTGGTGCTACCTGTTCCAGCTCCACGCACCAGGCCTCCAGTGCGCCTTCCCAGTCCAGAGCTTCCGACGACAGTTCCCAGTCCAGAGCTTCCGGCGACAGTTCCCAGTCAAGAGCTTCCGGCGATTCTGGTTATTGTATCATTATTATGTGCCAGATGTTAAGATTACAAACCATTATAATTGGGTTGTTTGCGGGATTTACTTGTCATTTCAATAGCATTGGGTCTGTTACTGACTAAAATCTGGGTTTCTGATTGTAATTCAACTATTGCCATGGTTTTCTTATCTAGATACAGCAGCCAGTGTTTGTTTTAAGATATACATTGAATGATTTAGCAGCTTGCTTAGTTCAAATTGAAAGGCTTATTTATTCAACATGAATAGCAGGCCAATTTTGAGGTAATAACTTTTCGTGTTGCCTAATGGTCTGCGAGAGTGGCCTACTGAGAAGGGGGTCATACTTTAAAAATCACTGAATCAAATATTAACAATATGGATATTAACTGAATATAATGTATGCTTGTCAACAACAGCAAGTGTTTGTTTTATTACCTGTAGTTTAAATCAGAAGGGACAGTTACCTAAATCTAATGCCTTCTAATAACTGCTCATCGGCAATTGCAATAGAGCTGTGACCATGACCATAATTGATAACTAAGCATGGATATTAATTATTTAGTGATAAAACAAGGCTACAAGGCTACTACAACAGCAATGAATTGAAGTTTTGGGCAGAAAGAGGCTCTAGAATTGTGAACTATTTTAGCTCCCAATCGAAATTTATCTTTTTCCCATAGGAATTGGCTGATGTATTTTATAAATTTGGCACCTTACATGTTAATCTTAAATTAAAGAAATGTAATACTCTAAGTGTGAAGCAGAAAGGGACTATCCAATAGAGGCTGTTATTAAAAATATAGAGTAATATTGTTTGGGTAGACTAAAATGAAAACAATGCCTTCTAATAATGTGAATGGAAATAATATTTATATTCACATTACTAGAAGGCATTGTTTTCATGTTATGTTATTGGTGGTTTTTGGATAGACTCTAATAATGCCATGTTTTAGTCCCCGTGTAACGATATACGCTGAGAGTTGGGAAGCAAGTTCTGGGAGTGAATACATTTAATAAATAAATGAACAAAACAAGAAACACAATCAGCATACCGACATGACAGGAACAGAAACAATGACGACTGGGGAAGAAACCAAGGGGAGTGACATATAAAGGGCAGGTAATCAAGGAGGTGATGGAGTCCAGGTGACTGTCATTATGCGCCTAACGCTGGTGGCAGGTGTGCGCCCTAACGAGCAGCCTGCAAGATGGCGCCGATGGAAATGGTCGCCTCGCTTCGCGTTCTTAGGAAACTATGCAGTATTTACTTTTTTTTATGCATTATGTCTTACGTTGTTACCCCAGGAAATTTTAAGTCTTATTACATACAGCCAGGAAGAACTATTGGATATAAGAGCAACATGAACTTACCAACATTACGACCAGAAATACAACTTTCCCGAAGAAGATCCTCTCTTCGGACCACCACCCAGGACAATGGATCTAATCCAAGCAACTGACCGAAAACAACGGTGACGCAGAAGGGGCTGACAGAGCGGTCTTCTGGTCAGGCTTCGAAAACGGGCACATCGCTCACCGCTCCCAAGTATACTACTCGCCAATGTCCAGTCTCTTGACAAAAAGGTAGACGAAATTCGAGCAAGGGTTGCCTTCCAGAGAGACATCAGAGATTGTAACATTCTCTGTTTCACGGAAACATGGCTCTCTCATTATGTTGTCGGAATCGGTTCAGCCACCGGGCTTCTCCATGCATCGCGCCAACAGAGATAAACACCTCTCTGGGAAGAGGAAGGGCGGTGGTGTATGCTTTATGATTAACAACTTTTGCTGTAACCATAACAACATACAGGAGCTCAAGTCCTTCTGCTCACCCGATCGAGAATTCCTTACAATCAAATGTCGGCCATTCAACCTACAGTTGTGTCATACTGCGACACACCTTGCGTGCTGCCGCAGCATTCTGTGGCACGTCATTTAATTCTCAGCCATTTTTTCTGTTACTGCAAGTTATTGCTAGTTTGACCACCAGAGGGAATCTTTGAGAAGCATTTGACAGTCTTCCATATTGCAGATACGCGGGAGACCGGGGTTCAATCCCCCAACGGAGAGGAAGGAGTAGGCTGTCCTTGTAAATAAGAATTAGCTCTTAACTGATTCCATATGTGTTATTTCATAGCTGTGATGTCTTCACTATTATTCTACAATGTAGAAAATAGTAAAAATATATAGAAACGTCCTGGAATGAGTAGGTGTGTCCAAACTTTTGTCTGGTAGTTGCTTAATTAATTGGATTAATATTATGGTGTTTCTATTCCATGAAAAACGCAAAACCCTCTGGGTAAATTCAGACGGTTTCGCTCTCGGAGCGAACACTGGATGTTCGGGCCGAGGCAGTCAAGCACCCAAGCTAACATTGGCTAGCTTGCTAGCTATTTCCAGACACAATTGAGACCACTCTGACCATTTTAATTGCCCTAGCAGAGCTGGTTAGGTAGTTTTCGTGTTAACCAGAGCGTTGGTGACTGTAAAGGTGCTGCTGGAAATGCTTTTTTGCCGATGTTTACTGACACCGGCCATATTCAACGGGTGTTGAGCGCTTGTAAATTAATTATTCTGCACTCTGGTACACTCAGACGAGAGTGCTCTGAAATCGGAGTAGATCGGAGTAGATAGCCAGAGTGAATTTACGAAAGCACCCGAATGTCCATTGAGAACACACTCTTAACATTTAGTTAAGCCAAGAACGACGGGAATAATCAAGACAATAAACGTTGGGTAGTTACAGTAGATAGCTTATAGTTAATATACTGTCAAGTTTGATGTATAACTACTAACGTTAGGTAGATAGCTAACATACCGGTACATACTGCTGTAATGATATGCTATGTGATTCATAAGGACAGCATAGCTAACAAATTGTCAGCCAACATAATGTGTAAGGTAACTTATTTGAAAAGTCATTACTCCATTACATTGAGTAGCAAGCTACCGTGAGGACGCGCTCTATCGACTCTGTGGCTTGAGCATGCTTTGGTGCACTTTCGATAGCGCGCTGGTCTTCGGGCAAGAAGGTTGATGGTTCGAAACCTGCTCCCTGCTTGCTTCATTTGAAGTTGTGCACAATTATCAGTTTATTATTTGGTTTATATTGCCCATTCATTGTCAGTTAGAGACAGTAGTGCATTGGAACCCAAAAGCATAATCAATGCTCTAACTCCCCCTTGGTCGTTAAGGCAAATCTGGTCTGTGATAGGACGGGGGTTTTTCACACCTAGCTTGGCTATTATACTATTTTTTTAGTAAAGGTTGAATAGTCTATTGTTCAGCTATTAGCCCCCTCCCCAACTTGCAACAAATGTATTTTTTGTCGAGAGCAAAACCTTATTATTTTCAAGTCAAAAAATGTTTTGCAATCAAGTATTTTGTAATAGAGCGCAAAACTTTATGCATTTTATTCCCAAAATATATTTTGAGAACAAAAAATGGATTTGAAAACAAAACTGTTCAGCCTTTTTTTCCGACACAAAGGAAGTCATAGCGGACACCTACAAAGGACTGTGTGATGATGGCATCTCAGGTAAGCAGCACTGGGCGTTCTTCCGTCCAACTTTTACATAGCTGGCAGTTAGCTCCTACAGTACGATTCAGTGTCGGTTCATAACGTCGTACTATATTACATACAGTTGAAGTCGGAAGTTTACATACACCTTAGCCAAAAACATTTATACTCAGTTTCTCACAATTCCTGACATTTAATCCTAGTAAAAATTCCCTGTCTTAGGTCAATTAGGATGTGAAATGTCAGAATAATAGCAGAGCGAATTATTTATTTCAGCTTTTATATGTATAAAGCTGAAATAAATAATGGTTTATATATATGGTTTATATACACACAGTTGAAGTCGGAAGTATACATACACTTAGGTTGGAGTCATTTAAAACTCATTTTTCAACCACTCCACAAATGTCTTATTAACAAACTGTAGTTTTGGAACGTCGGTTAGGACATCTACTTTGTGCATGACACAAGTAATTTTTTCAACAATTGTTTAAAGAAAGATTATTTCACTTATAACTCACTGTATCACAATTCCAGTGGGTCAGAAGTTTACATACACTAAGTTGACTGTGCCTTTAATTCGGCGCTACACTGAACAAAAATATAAAGGCAACGTGTAAAGTGTTGGTTTCATGAGCTGAAATAAAAGATCCCATAAATCTTCCATATGCACAAAAAGCATATTTCTCTCAAATGTTCTGATCAAATTTGTTTACATCCCTGTTAGTGAACATTTCTCCTTTACCAACATAATCCATCCACTTGACAGGTGTTGCATATCAAGAAGCTGATTAAACAGCATGATCATTACTCAGGTGCATCTTGTGCTGGGGACAATAAAAGACCACTCTAAAAAGTGCAGTTTTGTCACACAACACAATCCCACAGATGTCTCAAGTTTTGAGGGAGCATGCAATTGAAATGCTGACTGCAGGAATGTCCATCAGAGCTGTTGCCAAAGAATGTAATGTTCATTTCTCTACCATAAGTCACCACCAATGTTGTTTTATAGAATTTGGCAATACGTGTTCGTGCTTGGTGTAGAAAATATTCTATATTAAGATTATCAGAGTGAGAGATACAATGCTTATAATTGCTTTCAGTTTGTGCTCAGTCAAAGTATAGGACCCTTATACCTGGCGTTGTAAAAAAAAAAAGTTTAATTTAATCGATCAAGAATAATTTTTGTAGTCTTGCATTTTCATTTCGATACCAGGTGTAGGCAATTTCTTAGTCAGCATCCAACCAAGGAAAGTGGGCATTCTCCCTCCTTTGTTTTTACACTGCTGCTACTCGCTGTTTATTATCTATGCTTAGTCACTTTACAAATTACCTCAACTAACCTGTACCCCTGCACATTGACTCGGTACTGGTACCCCCTGTATATAGCCTTGTTATTGTTATGTCATTTTCTTGTGTTATTTTTATATTTAACTTTAGTTTATTTAGTAAATATTTTCTTAACTCTATTTCTTGAACTGCATTGTTGGTTAAGGGCTTGTAAGTAAGCATTTAACGGTAAGGTCTGCTGCAGCTGTTGTATTCAGAAAATGTGACAAATAAAATTTGATTTGATATCCAGTCTAGCATCCAGTATAAATGTTTTAATTTATCCATACGTTTGCCGCTCAATGTTACAGCATATCAGTTTAACAATCGTGTGTAACTGCAAATAACTCTAGAAAAAAGGGCTTATTTTGAGCACAATTCAAACATGAATTGGATATGCAATCTCGTTTCCGCTCACGTTATGGATGTGTCACTGCAACCTTAAAGATCCTCAATGATGCCACCATTGCCCTTGATTCTAAGCAATGTTGTGATGCTATTTTTATTGGCTTGGCCAAAGCTTTTGATACGGTAGACCAATCCATTGTTGTGGGCCGGCAAAGAAGTATTGGTGTCTCCGAGGGGTCTTTGGCCTGGTTTGCTAACTACCTCTCTCAAAGAGTGCAGTGTATAAAGTCAGAAAATCTGCTGTCTCGGACAATGCCTGTCACCAAGGGAGTACCCCAAGGCTCAATCCTAGGCCCCACGCTCTTCTCAATTTACATCAACAACATAGCTCAGGCAGTTGGAAGCTCTCTCATCCGTTTATATGCAGATGACACAGACTTATACTCAGCTGGCCCCTCCCCGGATTTTGTGTTAAATGCTCTACAACAAAGCTTTCTTAGTGTCCAACAAGCTTTCTCTACCCGTAACCTTGTTCTGAACACCTCCAAAAACAGAGGTCATGTGGCTTGGTAAGAAGAATGCCCCTCTTCCCACAGGTGTTATTACTACCTCTGAGGGTTTAGAGCTTGAGGTAGTCACCTCATACAAGTACTTGGGAGTATGGCTAGACAGTGCACTGTCCTTCTCTCAGCACATATCAAAGCTACAGGCTAAAGTTAAATCTAGACTTGGTTTCCTCTATCGTAATTGCTCCTTTTTCACCCCAGATGCCAAACTATCCCTGATTCAGATGACCATCCTACCCATGATAGATTACGGAGACATAATGTATAGATCGGCAGGTAAGGCTGCTCTCAAGTGGCTAGATGTTCTTTACCATTCAGCCATCAGATTTGCCAACAATGCGCCATATAGGACACATCACTGCACTCCACACTCTTCTGTAAACTGGTCATCTCTGTATACCCGTCGCAAGACCCACTGGTTGATGCTTATTAATAAAACCCTCTTAGGCCTCACTCCCACCTATCTGAGATATCTACTGCAGCCCTTATTCTCCACATACAACACCCGTTCTGCCAGTCATATTCTGTTAAAGGTCCCCAAAGCCCACACATCCCTGGGTCGCTCCTCTTTTCAGTTCGCTGCAGCTAGTGACTGGAACAAGCTACAACAAACACTCAGACTGGACAGTTTTATCTCAATCTCTTCATTCAAAGACTCAATCATGGACACCCTTACTGACATTTGTGGCTGCTTTGTATGATGTATTGTTGTCTCTACTAGAGGTTGACCAAATAATCGGAATAGCCGATTAATTAGGGCCGATTTCAAGTTTTCATAACAATTGGAAATCGGTATTTTTGGACGGCGATTTGGCCGATTTTATTATTATTATTATTATTATTTTTACCTTTATTTAACTAGGCAAGTCAGTTAAGAACACATTCTTATTTTCAATGACGGCCTAGGAACGGTGGGTTAACTGCCTTGTTCAGGGGCAAAACGACAGATTTTTAACTTGTCAGCTCAGGGATTCAATCTTGCAACCTTACGGTTAACTAGTCCAATGCTCTAACCACCTGCTTTACATTACACTCCATGAGGAGCCTGCCTGTTACACGAATGCAGTAAGAAGCCAAGGTAAGTTGCTAGCTAGCATTAAACTTATCTTATAAAAAACAATCAATCAATCATAATCACTAGTTAACTACACATGGTTGATGATATTACTAGTTTATCTAGCCTGTCCTGCGTTGCATATAATCGCTTAGGTACACATTGCTCCAACCATAAACATCAATGCCTTTCTAAAAATCAATACACAAGTATATATTTTTAAACCTGCATATTTAGTTAATATTGCCTGCTAACATGAATTTCTTTTAACTAGGGAAAATGTGTCACTTTTCTTGCAAACAGAGTCAGGGTATATGCAGCAGTTTGGGCCGCCTGGCTCGTTGCGAACTATGAAGACTATTTCTTCCTAACAAAGACAGCCGACTCCGCCAAACGGGGATGATTTAACAAAAGCGCATTTGCGAAAAAGCACAATCGTTGCACGACTGTACCTAACCATAAACATCAATGCTTTTCTTAAAATCAATACACAGAAGTATTGATTTTAGCATATTTAGCTAAAAGAAATCCAGGTTAGCAGGCAATATTAACCAGGTGAAAGTGTAATTTTGCGTTCATTGCACGCAGTCAGGATATATGCAACAGTTTGGGCCGCCTGGCTTGTTGCGAACTAATTTGCCAGAATGTTACGTAATTATGACATAACATTGAAGGTTGTGCAATGTAACAGGAATAACGTTTTGTTTTCGAGATGATAGTTTCCGGATTCGACCATATGAATGACCTAAGGCTCGTATTTCTGTGTGTTATTATAATTAAGTCTATGATTTGATAGAGCAGTCTGACTAAGCGATGGTAGGCAGCAGCAGGCTCGTAAGCGTTCATTCAAAATAGCACTTTCGTGCATTTTGCCAGCAGCCCTTCGCAATGCATTGCGCAGTTTATGACTTCAAGCCTGTCAACTCCCAAGATTAGGCTGGTGTAACCGATGTGAAATGGCTAACTAGTTAGCCGGGTGCGTGCTAATAGCGTTTCAAACGTCACTCGCTCTGAGACTTGGAGTAGTTGTTCCCCTTGCTCTGCATGGGTAACGCTGCTTCGAGAGTGGCTGTTGTCGATGTGTTCCTGGTTTGAGCCCAGGTAGGAGCGAGGAGAGGGACGGAAGCTATACTGTTACACTGGCAATACTAAAGTGCCTATAAGAACATCCAATAGTCAAAGGTATATGAAATACAAATCGTATAGAGAGAAATAGAGAGAAATAGTCCTATAATTCCTATAATAACTACAACCTAAAACATCTTACCTGGGAATATTGAAGACTCATGTTAAAAGGAACCACCAGCTTTCATATGTTCTCATGTTCTGAGCAAGGAACTTAAATGTTAGCTTTTTTACATGGAACATATTGCACTTCTACTTTCTTCTCCAACACTTTGTTTTTGCATTATTTAAACCAAATTGAACATGTTTCATTATTTATTTGAGGCTAAATTGATTTTATTGATGTATTATATTAAGTTAAAATAAGTGTTCATTCAGTATTGTTGTAATTGTCAGTATTACAAATAAATAAAAATAAAACAAATTTAAAAAAAAAATTGGCCGATTAATATCGGCTTTTTTGGTCCGCCAAGAATCAGTATCGGTATCGGCGTTGAAAATCATAATCGGTCGACCTCTAGTCTCTACCTTCTTGACCTTTGTGCTGTTGACTTTGCTCAATAATGTTTGTACAATGTTTTTGTGATGTTACCTTGTTGTTGCCATGTTGTGTTGCTACCATGCTGTGTTGTCATGTTATGTTGTTGTCTTAGGTCTCTCTTTATGTAGTGTTGTGTCTCTCTTGTTGTGATGTGTGTTTTGTCCTATATTTATATTGGATTTATTTATTTATTTATTTTTAATCCCAGGTCCCCCATCCCTGCAGGAGGCTTTTTGCCTTTTGGTAAGCCGTCATTGTAAATAAGAATTTGTTCTAATCTGATTTGCCTAGTTAAATAAAGGTTCAATAAATAATAATGAGCCATGCACATCTGGCAACATCACAATGTAGGTTTTATGGAATCCACACTTCTAGACTGAGAAGAGGTATTGTTAAACTGGGTATTTGTTATTTGTTCATGGGAAAGGAGGACGGTTAAAAACAACCATAACATCTCTTCTTTTAAGGTCTTAGGTTTCTTTGTGGAGAAAAATCCAACCAAAACTTCCCTGTTCTTTGATGTGAACTTTGTTTGATCAACATTACCTTTTGCATGGACTCTGGGGACTGCTCTTAAAAAGAGGAAGAAGTGCAGAACTGACCTCACTCCTCTGTTCACTGCTTATATTACTTTCCAGCTAGCACATAACGTTCTGAGAACCATACTATATGTTTCGTAGAGCTTGGTGAGAAGGTTGTTGTTCTATAGTTATTTGGCATACAACCTTCCCACAACTTTCTCGGAATGGTGCAGGATAGTTGCTTGGTTTTGGAACATTCTCATCACAATTAGGGAACTTGACCCTAAAAAATGAATTTCATTATTTTAAAAGAATGTTGTTTAAAAGTTCAAACATGGTTACATTTAATTTTGGTAATGTTCTAGGAACATTCTTCAACTGGTTTGACATTGGGAATGTTCTCAAATAGTCCAGAGAACGTTAAGAAACGACATTCTTCTGTGGGATTTTCAGTACTTCAGCATAATGTTTCCTACAGTTTTCCTCATGGTTCTATTTAAAGTCATGTTCTCAAATTTTTCTGAGAACATAAAGAAAACTTTCCATAACAACTCCCAAAAACTTTAACGTTCAGAGAACATTCTAAGAAAGTTATTAACAAAACTCTCTCTTTCCTCTATCTTAATAAATGTGTGTTGAGGTGTGTTGGCCTCACCCACTAATTGGCCAAGCCTGATCAAGAAAATAAGCTTTTAGTGGGCATGGAACATTTCTGGGATCTTTTAATTCAGCTCATGAAACATGGGACCAACACTTTACATTTTGCGTTTATATTTTTGTTCAGTATATTTATTTAGGTAAAAAATTATTGCATTGTTGACAACACACTATATTAAGCAACAAATTACAATTTTCTTCATTGTATAATAATAGTGAATACATTAAAACTATGAAATAACACATGGAATCACGTAGTAACCAAAAAAGTGTTAAACAAATCAAAATATATTTTATATGTGAGATTCTTCAAAGTAGCCACCCTTTGCCTTGATGACAGCTTTGCACACTCTTGGCATTCTCTCAACAAGCTTCATGGGGTAGTCACCTGGAATGCAGTTCAATGAACAGGTGTGCCTTGTTAAAAGTTAATCTGTGGAATTTCTTTCTTAATGTGTTTGAGCCAATCAAGTTGTGTTGTGACAAGGTAGGGGTGGTATACAGAAGATGGTATTTTCCAAATAGGACTAAGTCCATATTATGGCAAGAACAGCTCAAATAAGCAAAGCAAAATGACAGTCCATGATTACTTTAAGACATGAAGGTCAGTCGATGCGTACAAATTCAAGAACTGTGCAATTGCAAAAACCATCAAGCACTATAATGAAACTGGCACACATGAGGACCGCCACAGGAAAGGAAGACGCAGAGATACCTCTGCTGCAGAGGATAAGTTCATTAGAGTTAATTGCACCTCAGAAATTGCAGCCCAAATAAATGCTTCACAGAGTTCAAGCAACAGACACATCTCAACATCAACTGTTCAGAGGAGACTGCGTGAATCAGGCCTTCATGGTCAAATTGCTGCAAAGAAACCACTACTAAAGAACACCAATAAGAAGAAGAGACTTGCTTGGTCCAAGAAACACGAGCAATGGACATTAGACCATTGGAAATCTGTCCTTCGGTCTGATGAGTCCAAATATGAGATTTTTGGTTCCAACCGCCGTGTTTTTATGAGACGCAGAGTAGGTGAAAAGATGATCTCTGCATGTGTGGTTCCCACCGTGAAGCATGGAGGAGGAGGTGTGATGGTTATTTTGCTTGTGACACTGTTGGTGATTCATTTAGAATTCAAGGCACACTTAACCAGCATGGCTACCACAGCATTCTGCAGTGATACGCCATCCCATCTGGATTGCACTCAGTGAGGACCGTCATTTGTTTTTCAACAGGACAATGACCCAAAACACACCTCCAGGCTGTGTAAGGGATATTTGACCAAAAAGGAGAGTGATGGAGTGCTGCATCAGATGACCTGGCCTCCACAATCACCCAACTTCAACCCAGTTGAGATGGTTTGGGATGAGTTGGACTGCAGAGTGAAGGAAAAGCAGCCAACAAGTGCTCAGCATATGTGGAAACTCCTTCAAGACTGTTGGAAAAGCATTCCGCATGAAGCTGGTTGAGAGAATGCGAAGAGTGTGCAAAGCTATCATCAAGGCGAAGGTGGCTATTTGAAGAATCTAAAATCTAAAATATATTTTGCTATGTTTAACACTTTTTTGGTTACTACATGATTCCATATGTGTTATTTCGTAGTGTTGATGTCTTCACTATTACTCCACAATGTAGAAAATAGTAAAAATAAAGAAAAACCCTTGAATGAGTAGGTGTCCAAACTTTTTATTTACCATCAATCCTAATATAACAATGCTTACTTACCTATAAAAGCCATTGAATGTTTGTAATATTGTTGAGATTAGTAAAAATCCAGTGCAAATTGCCATTCTAATATGGCATTGCTGGCATGACCCTCTTTTTACTTCTCAACCGCCTGGTAGAGCTCTGTAATATGAATTTAAGGTGCAATACTTTTCTAAACATGCTTTTCAAGAAAAGACAGTTATTAAAGGTAGACTCAGGAATATGACGTAGATGCAGAAAATACATAGCATAGTGGGTTAATTTCTGCAACAGCTAAGAGTTTTGAGGAGTGAGGCTCATCTTCTCTGCTGGGTGCCATCCTGAAACGGCATGAAACGAACTCATGTACATGCGCAGATACTGTGTGAGTCTTGTATCTCGCTCATCTCAATATTTGCGATGCTGCTTGTGACATTTAAAGTTGGCCTTGTTGAGACTTGATAGCGTGTATTATTAATCTATTTCATGTTGCACTATATGCGCCGTTCCACAAGTAAATTTGCCAATTCAAGATGAGGTTGAGTAGTGGTTGACATTGTACACGCCGTTCCACAGACCTTTAAACCTAATATTGCAGTGATAATTAATGGCTGGGGCCATTTTTGTTTGTTTTTGCTGTTCTAGAAATAGCATTTTTTTGTTTTTAAATTGCGTAGAAATGCAGTAAATGAGCTTCAACTTCTCAAAAAGTTTGGGGAATTTTAAATGCCCTAGGTTTAGCTAAACTGACACCACTGAGTTCAAGTAATACCACTCCACCTCTGCTAGATTAACGATAACTCGGGCTGGGTTATAAGAAACACAGGGCTCCACTGCTCTTTATGAAGACAGATGGCTGAAGGGGCTGCCAGATTTGTTGTGTAAAATAACATTAAAACAATTTTTCCTGTATGATATGATGAATGGGGCTGAACCGCCCTGGCCCTGACCTCTACATATGACCTTGAGATGGGGCCAGGGTTCTAGTGGTGGGGGATAGGGAACCTCCATCACTAGTGGCTTTAGAGCCGCCGTCTCCACCTTTCCACGGCACTAACTGCTTGAAGTGATAAAACCTTATACTGTAAGTATTTATAGTAAAACCTTATAATGTACAGGTAAGTACACACAGTACATGCTGCTATTTCACATTATGCCAAGGCCATCTTCAATGATCAGAGTAAGACCAAACATTTTACTGTAATTACCTAAATATTTCCTGAATATTTTGAGTTATTACATTTCAACACTCACAGTGAATCTATCTATCTATATATTCCTGTTATTACACTATGAAAAAGAGTACAGAAAGACTGATGACAACGAGATTGAATTAGATGTTTTATGGTGTACAGAATACATGTATATAGTTCGTAAATATTTTACCTGTATGATCCAGTGCTGGGGGGCATTCCACCATTCACACTGACGTCTGTGGTAATAGAAGGAGGCACTTCTGCACTTCAATTCATGTTACAAAGCAGAAGACAGCATCATGGAGTCCTAGTAGTCCTAGATTGTAGTCCTAGACATGTATATTTAAACACTTGAAAGCCACCATTGATGAATTATAGAGTAAAGCTAAAACAAAAATGTTGTTACTTTTCACATTTTACCACATAAAGTATAATATCTGTTCCTTTTCAAAGTTCTCACATTTCTGCTAATCTGTATTCAAGGGATTCTGGAATCAGTCATTTGATGGTGCGTAGACTGATGTTTAGTACTGCGGTAATTATAGTTTATATGATTACTAATTGGCAACGTGAGAAGATAAATGTCAATAATTTGTCTCAATATAAATCAAAAGAACAGTTTAACATTTTAAAACACACCCACATAAAGATCTAAACTTTCCCTTGCAGTGTGAAATTATCAATACTGCAGTAGTAAAACAAACTTTTTGAGAGAATTTTATTCCTCACGAAAATATCCTCAATAACATTGCCTTCTGGAATATTTCATGAAGCTATTTGAACATCTGTTCATTTGATTGGTCACATCTGAGGAAAATTATATCTGATTGGTCGCATTTGGAGTGCAATGAGGGGTTATGCCTGCCTGATGTGTACGTACATGCTAGTGGCCTTTTAAACATAATGTATAGAGGGAAGGAGGGAGGTAAGGAAGCAAAAGATGGAGAGATCTGTTCTTTTGTGGCAGCTGCACCGGGAGAGAGACGAAGACGCTCCCTGTTAGCTCATTAATTAAAATGTTTACTTCACTGTGGAATGATGCATCGTTTATCATAATGCCAGACTAACACATGGCGAACTACAATTACTCTGCATATGTTTAAGTCTTAATAATAATGAAGCTGAATAATATATGATGTTTCCGTGACGACTGATAAACGGATGTCTGTGCAAAGCCTAGAAAAACTACCAACGGGGCCTCCCGAGTGGCGCAGCGGTCTAAGGCACTGCATCGCAGTGCTAGAGGAGTCACTACAGATCCGGGTTCGATCCCGGGCTGTGTCGCTGCCAACCGCGACCTGTAGACCCATGAGGTGGCGTACAATTGGCCCAGCGTCGTTAGGGGAGAGTTTGGCCGGGTGGAATGTCCTTGTCCCACCGCGCTCTAGCAACTCCTTGTGGCGTCCTGGCACATGCACGCTGACACATTAGTGCGGCTGGCTTCCATATTAAGCAAGCAGTCTGTCAAGAAGCAGTGCGGCTTGGCGGGGTTGTGTTTCGGAGGACGCATGGCTCTCGACCTTTGCCTCTCCCGAGTACGTACGGGAGTTGCAGCGATGGGACAAGACTGTAACTACCAATTGGATATCACGATGTTCGAGAGATTATTATTTTTTGAATTATATTTTTGACTTTTTTTAAGGTTGTAACGTAACTAAATGTGGGAAAAGTCAAGGGGGGGTCTGAATACTTTCCGAAGGCACTGTAAATTATTTCGGGAATTTGTACAATAGCTCGATCCAGAAAATAAATACCGGACCAAAACCTTTTTAAGACCCTCACCAAATATGCCCATTCCACCCTGTCGAATGCTTTTTCAGCATCTGGTGAGTGTTCTATTGGAGCGTTCAAGTTATGTATGATGGATTATATTGAAAAAATAGTGGAGATTGTCTGAAGACATCCTGTTCCATATAAACCCGGTTTGAGATGAGTGAATCAACATTTGTATTACTGTTTCTATGCAAAAAGCCAATACCTTAGCAATTATTTTGTAATCCACATTCAAAAGTGATACTGGGCAGAAGGATCCGCATGACAATGGATCCTTCTCTTTCTTTTTAAGTAGACACAAACAGCTACAATGACAATAGTGTTGATCAGTCCTCAAGCTTCCTTGTGGGCATGTATTCACAAGACAATAAATCCATAATGTTTGTCTTTCACCTCCTCCTCTTTCCCCTTTGACGCTTCCCGCATGAATCTGTCCTGTACTGTTGCATAAGTGAGAGAGCGACGATATTGGTGCCTCCGTAGTGGTCATTCACTTTAATGTATGTACATGCGTGCTGCACACACAGCCTAGTTTTAGAGGAATATCATCTGCAGGCAGCAAGAGTGAATAGCTCTCAACTGGTTTTGGCATGGAGCAGCTCACAAAAGAATGACATCAGTAGCCAGTAGGGTAGGAAAGACGTTTCAACTTATCTACCAGTAAATGATAACTAAGGCAACAATGGCTATACAAACCAGGTATTTAGTAGGCTATTTGTGATGCTCAATTGTCATCAGGCGCCATTTGCATCAGGGGCGTAGACATGGATGGGCCTGGGTGGACAGAGGCCCACCCACTGGAGAACCAGGCCCTGACAGGCCCACCCAATCAAATTGATGTGGTTTAAGGATTGTTGTGGCCTTAAACCAATTTTTTTCTATAAAATAAAAAAAGTATGATTTTTGAGAGTGACAATCTGAAAAATCTATAAGAAATAGTTTTCTTTTTTATTTATGGGAAAACAAGATTTTTCACACCGGGAGCCTCTCAAACTGGACAGTTTTATCTCAGTCTCTTCATTCAAAGACCCAATCATGGACACTCTTACTGACAGTTGTGGCTGCTTTGTGTGATGTATTGTTGTCTCTACCTTCTTGCCCTTTGTGCTGTTGTCTGTGACCAATAATGTTTGTACCCTGTTTTGTGCTGCTACCTTGTTGTGCTGCTGCCATGTTGTGATTCTACCATGTTGTTGTCATCTTGCTACCATGTTGTGTTGTCATGTGTTGCTGCCATGCTATGTTGTTGTCTTAGGTCTCTCTTAATGTAGTGTTGTGTTGTCTCTCTTGTTGTGATGTGTCTTTTATCCTATATTTCTATTTACATTTATTTTGATTTTATTCCCAGCCCCCGCCTCCGCAGGAGGCATTTTGCCTTTTGGTAGGCCGTCATTGTAAATAAGAGTTTGTTCCCAACTGACTAGTTAAATAAAATACACCACTGCATAGGGCTGATGGAAAGACAGCAGTCACACACAGCATGATGCTAAAGGATAAGCAGTCCATGAACTCAGACATAATAAGCCAGTAGGTCCCAATCATAAGAATAAAAACACAACCATTAAGCATTTCCTAATCAAAATGTACAACTATTACTTCCCAATGCAAAAAACATTTCATGTTTAGCACACAAAGTAACCAGTGACCTAAAGTTTAAAGTGGAATGACCACTTTAATGTATGTACAATTTGTAAGTCGCTCTGGATAAGAGCGTCTGCTAAATGACATAAATGTAAATGTAAACTGACAGAGTCTAAACTACTTTGCAGATATGAAACAAACAGACAATCATAATATCAGTCAAAAACATAACATTCCCAACTTTCTAAGAGGTTTTAGAAATAGGTTCTATTTGACTCAAAGTTCCATGACATACACTAAGGCATTGTTGGCAGAATAGATAGATACAGTTCAATGCATGATTAATATAATTCACCAATGCATTTCTTGTTAGTCCCAAAAACATTGCTATCAGGATGTAAATCACAGCTGCCCTGGTACATTGTTTGCTGCCTCCATTCGGGATGCGGTGTTTCAGTTTCAATGACTCAATATTCTGGACAAAAACGGACAAATGTAACTAAGTCTGGGAATGTCAATACAATCAACTACCAAGGGCAATGATCACAAGTCAGTCATAATGTGGCTAATAGGCTAGCGTTTCTATTCATGCATCAAGCTAAAACACAGAGCCTAACGTTAGCTAGATAGCTTAGTAGCTAGGTAGCTGCTAGGAGGATGTCATGTCATTCCATTGGAGAAGTGGATAGGTGACTGACTTTTTCCCCTCATATCATTTTTCAGTGGCTATACACAGCTAGAGATGCATGTGTAATTTGGTTAGCTTAGCTAGCAAGAACTTGATTGACTTTTCCAGTTAGCATATATCTTGCTTTTGCAAATTCACACTGGCTATCTACTCCGATTTCAAAGTACTCACGTCTGAGTGTGCCAGAGCGCAGAACAACTGCTAAATTAACGAACGCGCAAAACACCAGCTGAATTTGACCGTGTCAGTAAAAGTAGACCAACATTTTTTGGTCAAGAACGCTCTAGATAACATGTTCATAACATGTCCTAACCAGTTCTGCTACGGCAAGTAAAATGTCAGAGTGCGGTGTTCTCTCATTTGTGTCTGAAAGTAGCTAGCTAGCAAGCTTGCCAACTTTAGCCAGTTAGCTTGGGTGCTTGGTTGGGACAAGCATGCATTGGCAGGCAAGCTGTAGAAGGACAAGGAGGGTACAATCCCCCATTGTTTATCAGTGCAATTTTGACAGCCAACTATCTGAAAAAGTTTGAGAGTGTTTATTTAATTAGTTGTTGATGTGCATAACTGAGGGAGGGAGAGCCTACATTTCATGGTTGTTTGATCAATAGGACTGTAAAGTTCGAATGTATGAGGACTTCCGTGGTGTTACCATATTTGTAGAAATCCATTCAGGTGTATTTTTTTGGCGAATGTTTTCTAATGATCTGAAGTCGCGTTGTTGCAACTGCCTGTAAACACACAGTCCAGTTCAAAGTGAATGATGGCAGGCCTGCGTGGCAAATGGCTTGTTTGTATAAAGGCGTACTGTAGCTTTGGCTGGCTATAGTGCACAGTCTGCGTAGACTTCGGTCCTGGACAAGACAGATGTTTTTATTTGGTTTTATTTCCTGCAGTGTCTATTACTTGTCCAAACGCACAGCGTTTTCCACTCTAAATTGCTATAGAATTTTCACAAATGCCTTAGTATACATAATTCCCAAACATTCTAAGAATTTATGAAAATGTGAAAATATCGAAGTGGTCGCTTGTCAGATATTATATATTTTTTTTAAGTGTCATATTCATCCTGGGTGTGTATATGAACAGATTTTAATAAGATTTCATATTGCTAAAATGCTGTCAGTTCCACTTTAAATGCAACAATGTTTCACACACGTTATTTTCAAAGAGATGGCTTACCGCAAGCGCGCTGCAATAAAAAACACAGTTCCACTCCGCAGATGATCATTTGAAACTTAACTTCTTGTTGAAAGTTATTCTTAAAAAGGGAGAAGCTAACAAATTAGCAACAACATGCTCTTTGATAACACCTGCAGCAGCCACTGCAAACTAGCCGACAACAAAAACTATCTAGCTAAACCGTGGGAAAACTACTGCTCGCTAATATGCAGTGACCTGATTGTCTTCAAGAAGGCAGAAATGTCCATACATTTTTGTAAAAACCATCCCATTCATTAAGTCAAAATGTGATTGGTTGATTCCACTGTCACTCCAAAATTTTGCGCTAATACAGCTGAATGCCAGATGCCTTTATCTAGCTTTGATAACCGAGCCAATGGCTCACTTAGCTAACTAAATGTATCTCCCCAGAGACAGCAAAGAAAAATCCTGATTGGATATTTTTTCTCTTTAGTGTTAAACGTTTCCTTTCCAACAAAAACTGAAGAGATTAAATCAGAACAACATTGAAAATAATAATATAATTGTCATTATAATTACTTTTATAAATCCTTAGCCCCTCTCTGAAGGCGTAGAAGGCCCATTGTTCCCCACTCTGTTTGGGTTAGTAATTGTTACATTCCCCAGTTTCTGTGTTGTTGTGTGTTTATATGTATGTATTTCAGGAAATGGCTTCCTGGATTCCCTCAAGCAGCTGATTGGTCAGCCCCATTGCAGATTGGAGCTGACCCCGCCCTCTTGTCAGGGGATACAGCTGTCTGCAATTACAGACTCCTTCTCCAGCTGTATAAAAGCCAGTGTTCGTTTGCTCAGAGAGAGCTTCTGGGTCTGTCCTGTATTGGTTGTTGCTCAGAGAGAGTGGCTTGGTATGGCCTGTGTTTCAATGTTGGTCTGTATGAATTTTTGTGAAGTATTTTGTAGCCGGTCCTGCTGATGTTTGTGTATGCCATAGGACTGTGTTTATGATTAGTGAAATTGTTCACTTTAAGTTTGTATTCTGTTTAATTTGTTCCCAGGGGTGAAGGGGAAATCATCTTTGGAGTTCTTGGGCAAGAGGCCTGCAGGCATACACATATACCTGTAGTACGTACTATGTCTATGCACACTAGGTAAGACCTTGGCGGACCATCGCCTGTATTTTGGTTTGTGTGCCAGTTGGTGCTAGTTAGGTAAGTTGTGGGTAGGAGAGGGGGCTCTAACTCTTACTTTCTTTGGTTCCGTCCAGCCCCTTTTCCCCAAATTACTGGGTGAAGGAAATTCCATGTAAATGGTAATATATTCTGCCTGTCATCCTTACCCTCACATACCTCTTTCACTCTGAGTGTAACAGGGTGTGTGTCCCCCCTCCAAGAGGTGTGCGTAACAGTAATAATTTGTAGAGTGGCTCTATTTTTCCATCAGTGTGCATTTTCTTTCACTATTCTGAATGTCTAAACAATCCATATGTTCTGAAATTTGAAAAGAAATACTGGACATTTTGAGCTCTTATGTGGTGATTTGACAAAATTGGAATCACATTTTTCTGGTCTCGGTCTTGACTCAGTCTCACCCCTGTTTGGTCTTGACTTGGTCTCGGACCCCTTGTCCCCCTCCTGGTCTTGACTCGATTTGCTCCAGACTTGGTCTTGAATTGGTCTCGACCACAACACCGGGTAATGGCAGTGGTGGAAATAGTACCTAATTGTTATACACTGCTCAAAAAAATAAAGGGAACACTTAAACAACACAACGTAACTCCAAGTCAATCACACTTCTGTGAAATCAAACTGTCCACTTAGAAGCAACACTGATTGACAATAAATTTCACACGCTGTTGTGCAAATGGAATAGACAGCAGGTGGAAATTATAGGCAATTAGCAAGACACCTTTGTGGTGACCACAGACCACTTCTCAGTTCCTATGCTTCCTGGCTGATGTTTTGGTCACTTTTGAATGCTGGCGGTGCTTTCACTCTAGTGGTAGCATGAGAGGGAGTCTACAACCCACACAAGCATGGAGGCGCTACCAGGAGACAGGCCAGTACATCAGGAGACGTGGAGGAGGCTGTAGGAGGGCAACAACCCAGCAGCAGGACCGCTACCTCAGCCTTTGTGCAAGGAGGAGCACTGCCAGAGCCCTGCAAAATGACCTCCAGCAGGCCACAAATGTGCATGTGTCTGCTCAAACAGTCAGAAAGACTCCATGAGGGTGGAATGAGGGCCCGACGTCCACAGCCCAACACCGTGCAGGACGTTTGGCATTTGCCAGAGAACACCAAGATTGGCAAATTCGCCACTGGCGCCGTGTGCTCTTCACAGATGAAAGCAGGTTCCCACTGAGCACATGTGACAGAGTCTGGAGACGCCGTGGAGAACGTTCTGCTGCCTGCAACATCCTCCAGCATGAACGGTTTGGCGGTGGGTCAGTCATGGTGTAGGGTGGCATTTCTTTGGGGGGCCGCACAGCCCTCCATGTGCTCGCCAGAGGTGGCCTGACTGACATTAGGTACCAAGATGAGATCCTCAGACCCCTTGTGAGACCATATGCTGGTGCGGTTGGCCCTGGGTTCCTCCTAATGCAAGACAATGCTAGACCTCATGTGGCTGGAGTGTGTCAGCAGTTCCTGCAAGAGGAAGGCATTGATGCTATGGACTGGCCCGCCCATTCCCCAGACCTGAATCCAATTGAGCACATCTGGGACATCATGTCTCGGTCCATCCACTAATGCCACGTTGCACCACAGACTGTCCAGGAGTTGGCGGATGCTTTAGTCCAGGTCTGGGAGGAGATCCCTCAGGAGACCATCCGCCACCTCATCAGGAGCATGCCCAGGCGTTGTAGGGATGTCATACAGGCACGTGGAGGCCACACACACAACTGAGCCTCATTTTGACTTGTTTTAAGGACATTACATCAAAGTTGGATCAGCCTGTAGTGTGGTTTTCCACTTTAATTTTGAGTGTGACTCCAAATCCAGACCTCCATGGGTTGATAAATTGGATTTCCATTGATTATTTTTGTGATTTTGTTGTCAGCACATTCAACTATGTAAAGAAAAAAGTATTTAATAAGATTATTTCATTCAGATCTAGGATGTGTTATTTTAGTGTTCCCTTTATTTTTTTGAGCAGTGTACTTGAGTAAAGATGCCTTAATAGAAAGACAAGTGAAAGTCACACAGTAAAATACTACCCGAGTAAGTCTAAAACTTTTACAAAAAAATCTACTTAAGTAGTAAAAGTGTAAATCATTAATTCCTTACATTCAGCAAACCACACGGCACAATTTTATTTTTTAATGTATTTATGGATAGCCAGGGGCACACTACAAATCACAATATCATTTACAAATGAAGCATTTGTGTTTAGTGAGTTCATCCAGATCAGAAGCAGTAGGAATGACCAGGGATGTTCTCCTTGTGTGAATTTGAAAATGTTCCTGTCCTGCTAAGCATTTAAAATGTAACGAGTACTTTTGTCAGGGGAAAATGTATGGAGTAAAAAGTACATTGTCATTAGGAATGTAGTGAAGTAAGTCGTCAAAGATATGGGATATTATTGCAACTCTGCCTAGAAGGCCAGCATCCCAGACTCGCCTCTTCACTGTTGACGTTGAGACTGGTGTTTGGCGGGTACTAGGTAATGAAGCTGCCAACTGAAGACTTGCGAGGTGTCGGTTTCTCAATCTAGACACGAATGTACTTGTCCTCTTGCTCAGTTGTGCACCGGGTCCTCCCAATCTTTTTATTCTGATTAGAGCCAGCTTCCACTGTTCTGTGGCGAGTAGTACACAGCGTTGTACGTGATCTTCAGTTTCTTGGCAATTTCTCGCATGGGATAGCGTTCATTTCTCAGAACAAGAATAGGCTGAGTTTCAGAAGAAAGGTCTGTTTCTGGCTATTTTGAGCCTGTAATTGAACCCACAAATGCTGATGCTCCAGATACTCAACTAGTTTAAAGGCCAGTTTTATTAATGCTTTAATCAGCGCCACAGTTTTCAGCTGTGCTAACATAATTGCAAAAGGGTTTTCTAATGATCAATTTGCCTTTTAAAATGATACAATTGGATTAGCTAACACAACGTGACATTGGAACACATGAGTGATGGCTGCTGATAATGGGCCTCTGTACTCTTATGAAGAGATTTTTTTTTAAATTGTCATTTCAGCTACAATGGTCATTTACGACATTAAAAATGTCTACACTGTTTCTGATAAATTTGTTATATTAATTGACAAATGTGCTTTAAAAAAACAAGGACATTACTGAGTGACGCCAAACTTTTGAACGGTAGTGTGTATATATCTCAAGTTAAAAGTTTACATACACCTTAGCCAAATGCATTTAAATTCAGTTTCACAATTCCTGACATTTAATCCTAGTAAAAAATTGCTGTCTTTGGTCAGTTAGAATCATCACTGTATTTTAAAAATGTGAAATGTCAGAATAGCTTTATTTCAGCATATTTATTTCATCACATTCTCAGTGGATCAGAAGTTTACATGCACTCAACTAGTATTTGGTAGCATCAAATGTTTTGGGTAGCCTTCCACAATAAGTTGGGTGAATTTTGGCCCATCCTCCTGACAGAGCTGGTGTAACTGAGTCAGGTTTGTAGGCCTCCTTGCTCGCACATGCTTTTTTTATTTCTGTCCACACATTTTCCATAGGATTGAGGTCAGGGCTTTGTGATGGCCACTCCAATACCTAGACTTTGTCCTTAAGCCACTTTGCCACAACTTTGGAAGTATGCTTGGGATCATTGTCCATTTGGAAAACCATTTGCGACCAAGCATTAACTTCCTGACTGTCTTGCTGTTGCGTCAATATATCCACATAATTTTCCTCCCTCATGAAGCCATCTTTTGTGAAGTGCACTAGTCCCTCCTGCAGTAAAACCCCCACAACATGATACTGCCACCCCGGTGCTTCATGGTTGGGATGGTCTTCTTCGGCTTGAAAGCATCCCCCTTGTTCCTCCGACCATAACGATGGTCATTATGGCCAAACAGTTCTATTTTTGTTTCATCAGATCAGAGAACATTTCTCAAAGTACAATCTTTGTCTCCATGTGCAGTTGCAATCCATAGTCTGCCTTTTTTATAGTCGTTTTGGAGCAGTGGCTTCCTTGCTGAGCGGACTTTCAGGTTATGTCAATATAGGACTTGTTTTACTGTGGATATAGATACTTTTATACCTGTTTCCTCCAGCATCTTCACAATGTCCTTTGCTGTTCTGGGATTGATTTTCACAGATGAATGTGGTACCTTCAGGCGTTTGAATTTGCTCCCAAGGATGAACCAGACTTGTGGAGTACTACAACAACAAAAAAATTCTGAGGTCTTGGCTGATTTCTTTTGATTTTCACATGTCAAGCAAAGAGGCACTGAGTGTGAAGGTAGGCCTTGAAATGCATCCACAGGTACACCTCCAATAGGCTAATGGACATCATTTGAATCAATCAGAAGCTTCTAAAGCCGTGACATTTTCTGGAATTTTCCAAGCTGTTTAAAGGCACAGTCAACTTAGTGCATGTACATTTCTGACCCACTGGAATTGTGATACATTGAAATAATCTGGCTGCAAACAATTGTTGGCAAAATTACTTGTCATGCACAAAGTAGATGTCCTAACCGACTTGCCAAAACTATAGTTAACAAGAAATTTGTGGCGTGGTTGAAAAACGAGTTTTAATAACTCCAACTTAAGTGTGTGTAAACTTCTGACTTCAACTGTATATTATTCTTGCCCAGACTTAAATGCGCTCTAGTTGACCATAAATACTTAAAATAGGTTAAGGTGCCTTATGAAGGAAAAATAATTAACAAAACAGACACTGTGTATAAACATTAAGGACACCTTTCTATTGAGTAAAACCCCTTTTGCCCTCAGAACAACCTCAACACATGTTGTATGTGACAAATACGATTAGATTTTAATTAGTCGGAGTATGGACTCCGCAAGGTGTCAAAAGCGTTCCACAGGGACGCTGGCCCATGTTGTCCACAATATTTCCCAAAGTTGTGTCAAGTTGGCTGGATGTCCTTTTGGTGGCGGACCATTCTTGATGCACACGGAAAACTGATGTCAAGTGTGCTCCCTCTCTGGCCTCTAGGTCATCATGCTGCTTGTTATGGCGCACACCTGCGTGTCATCAGACTCACCTGGACTCCATCACCTCCTTGATTACCTGCCCAATATATGTCACTCCCTTTGGTTCCTTCCCCAGGCGTTATTGTTTCCTATCTGTTCGTGTTTCTTGTTTTGTTTATTAAATATTCACTCTTGTACTTGCTTCCTGACTCAGTGCACACGTTACAGTTGAGCATGAAAAACCCAGCAGTGTTGCAGTTCTTCACACACTCAAACCTGTGCGCCTGGCACCATACCCGTTCAAGGCACTTAACTCTTGTCTTGCTCGTTCACCCTCTGAATGGAACACATACACTATGTATCAAGGCTTAAAATACTCTTTAACCATTCTTCCCCTTTATCTACACCAGTGGTTCCAAACTTTTTATAGTCCCGTACCCCTCCAAACATTCAACCTCCAGCTGCGTACCCCCCTCTAGCACCTGGGTCAGAGCAACTCTCAAATTTTGCCATCATTGTAAGCTTGCCACACATACTCTGATACATAATGAGTGAGTTTGTCACAACCCACAGCTCGTGGGAAGTGACAGAGCTCTTATAGGACCAGGGCACAAATAATACATTTTGCTCTTTATTTAGCCATCTTACATAACTTGATTTATTCAATTGTGATTAACTCACCACATGTTAATGAGAAGGGTATGCTTGAAAGGATGCACATAACTCTGCGATGTTGGGTTGTATTAGAGAGTCTCTTTAATCATTTTCCAGTCTGTGCCTGTATTTAGTTTTCATGCTAGTGAGGGCTGAGAATCCACTCGCATAGGTACATGGTTCCAAAGGGCGCCAGTGTCTTAACAGCACGATTTGCCAAAGCAGGATACTCTGAGCGCAGCCCAATTCAGAAATCTGGCAGTGGCTTCTGATTCAATTCAATTTTCACAGAACCGCTTGTTGCAATTTTGATGAGGCTCTCGTTCAGATATCGGTAAGTGGACTGAAGACAGGGCATGAAAAGGATACCGACTTCAGTTTGTCATCCGTTTTGGGAAAGTACCTGTGTAGCTGCGCACCCAACTCACTCGGCTGCTTTGCTATATCACCTTTGACATTGTCCGTAAGCTTGAGTTAATTTGCACACAAAAAATCATAATGATGGAAAGACCTGTGTGTTGTCCTTGTTAATGCAGACAGAGGAGAGCTCCAACTTCTTAATCATAGCCTCAATTTTGTCCCGCACATTGAATATTATTGCGGAGAGTCCCTGTAATCCTAGATTTAGATCATTCAGGTGAGGGGGAAAAAAACATCACCCAGATAGGCCAGTCATGTGAGAAACTCATCATACAAGTGGAAAATGATGTTCAGTGAAGAACTTTAAGATCGTCTCTCAATTTAAAAAAGTGTCAATACTTTGCCCCTTGATAACCAGCGCACTTTTGTATGTTGTAAAAGTGTTACATGGTCACTGCCCCATATCATTGCATAGTGCAGAAAATACACAAGTTCAGGGGCCTTGCTTTAACAATGTTAACCATTTTCACTGTAGTGTCCAAAACATCTTTCAAGCTGTCAGGCCTTCCTTTGGCAGCAAGAGCTTCTCGGTGGATGCTGCAGTGTACCCAAGCAACGGCTTGCACTCGTTACCACTCCACTATGTCTCCCTGTCATGGCATTTGCGCCATCAGTACAGATACAAACACATCTTGACCACTAAAGTCCCTTTGCTGTCACAAAGCTGTCCAGTACTTTAAAAATATCCTCTCCTGTTGTCCTGGTTTCCAGTGGTTTGCAGAAGAGGGTGTCTTCCTTAATTGAACCCCCATAAACGTAACGGACATATACCAGGAGCTGTGCCAGGCCCGCCACGTCTGACTCATCCAGCTGTAACGCATAGAAATCAGTGGCTTGTATGCAAAGCCGTAATTGTTTCAAAACATCTCCTGCCATGTCACTGTGTCATGAAACAGATGAATGTGTTGTTGAAGATATTGTCTGTATAGTTTTTTGGGGCCTTTTCCCCCAGCATTGTCCCAGCCATATCTGTGGCAGCAGGAAGAATTAAGTCCTCCACAATAGTATGGGGCTTGCCTGTCCTAGCCACTCAGTAGCTCACCATATAAGATGCATCTAGCCCCTTCTTATTAATGGTATATTGCTTTTATACATGTCTTACTACTCGAAAGTCGTCTTAATTCTCACTCAAACTCTGTGGCTTATTTTTCAGATTGTCATGTTTTGTTTCTAAATGTCTGCACAAGAGTGGTTTCATTGAGATGTATCTGCAAAAGTACTAACACACCGTGGCTGAGTAAAGGCACTACTCCCAATATAAGTGAACAACAAATGTAGAATCACTGACCTGGATATGCTCGTGGAAGCAGAACAACTTGCCATCGACAGGTGCAGTAGTGCTGGTAGTAGCAGTGCTACCAGTAGAGCTGGTATGTCTCTATGGACGCGGACCTTACTTTCTTGAAACAATTTTTTTATCAATTTTTGAGCAAACGGAATGAGCAGCAGCTACCTTTTGGCTACATACGAACTGTTAGTGGAATTCCCGCGAGAGAGTGACGGTTAATGTGATTGGATGTTAATTATTTGACTAGGCTACCTGTATTTGACATCGTGTTATTTCTCTGAACACTAGATGGTTATTTGTATTTTTGGCAGTGAAATGAGGCTACTCGGGCGAGGAAAAAACCCAAATGTATTGGAAAATATAAATGGAATGTTTTGAAAATGTGAATTTTCATTTTTTATAACAAAACATATGTAACAACATATGAATCACATTTTTATTTGGCGTACCGAGTTTGGGTATACCTGATTTAGGGGATCATAGCATTCACCTGGTCAGTCTGTCATGGAAAGATGTTTTATACATTCAGTGTATATAACACTATGACTTATGATTCCATTGGTAAATCCAATATATTGCCCACCTAGGACTAAATAAAAATGTACTTCTTTGAGTCAGTATGCGAACTCACGGACAGTAGAGGGGTCTGGGTCGCTGCGTGTTCAGCTCCCATACACATTCTCAACCACTGGAGTGACTGTCAGTACAACGGTATGTGTCCATGCTAGTTAAATAGTATAATTAGTGTTTGAGGTAAATATAGTAATTTATATTAAGTAGTCCTGTCTAGGGCTGGCTCTACCTTCTGAGAAAGACGAGACACTTCTAAAGTATACATTGACCATTTGTCCTGGCTTTTTTTTAATGAGTTATTTCTTTAAGCCAGTGGAAAGGAATAGGTTCTCTCTCTCAGGGTCAATTATAACACCTGCTCTCCCTCTCTTCACTACGCACACCTGTCACCATCGTTACACGCACCTGCGCTTCATCTCTGGCGCTCGAGGGCGCCAGACTGCCTTCACTACGCACACCTGTCACCATCGTTACACGCACCTGCACTTCATCACCAGTCACCATCACGAGCAGCCGCATCATTGGACTCACCTGAACCCCATCATTATTTGATTGCCTCCCCTTTATCTGTCTGTTTCCTCTGTTAGTTCCCCGTGTCTGCATGGATGTTGTTATTTTGTGTCCTGTTTCATGTCCGTAACTTATTAGATGTTGTACCTGCTTCCTGTCTCCAGCGTCCAGCCTTAAAGTCAACAGCAAGAGAAAAAAACCAAACGCACTTCCCATCACTCTGTTAATTGAGAATAAAATGTATTTGTTTTAGGCATTAGGTATCATTATGTATATTAAAGAGACATTTGTTCAACTCCATATAATTCTCCAGTGATGTACATGCAAACAGATGCAGGCCTATAACCACTAGAGTAGCCTACAATTCAGTTGTACTACATGCAACCACATTTTCAATTAATATATACATTTCTCTGTTAGCATGCCTTGATTGCGCAAAAGTAAATAACAAAGGGAGAGGAAGCAACGGAAATAAAAGTACTGTGTAGTTGCAATTTCAGCATCTTAGGCTGCATGACATTTGATCTTTCACAGGAGACTTACATTTCCCTCACTAACTTTAAACACCAGCTATCTTAGCAGCTAACCGATCACTGCAGCTGTACATAGTCCATCTGTAAATAGCCCAGCCAATCTACCTGCCTCCTCCCGATATAGTTTTTTTATTTACTTTGCTGCTCTTTTGCACACCAGTATCACTACTTACACACCATCTGCTCATCTGTCACTCTAGTGTTAATCTGCTAAATTGTAATTACTTTGCTACTGTGGCCTATTTTTTTGCCTTACCACCTCATGCCATTTTGGTCATTTATGAACATTTGAACATCTTGGCCATGTTCTGTTATAATCTCCACCTGGCACAGCCAGAAGAGGCCACCCCTCATAGCCTAGTTTCTTCCTAGGTTTTGGCCTTTTCTAGGGAGTTTTTCCTAGCCACTGTGCTTCTATACCTGCATTGCTTGCTGTTTGGAGTTTTAGGCTGGGTTTCTGTACAGCACTTTGAGATATCAGCTGATGTAAGAAGGGCTATATAAATTGATTTGATTTGCACACACTGTACCTTTTTTTTCTATTGTGTTATTGACTGTATGCTTGTTTATTCCATGTGGAACTATTTCTGTCGCACTGCTTTGCTTTATCTTGGCCAGGTCGCAGTTGTAAATGAGAACTTGTTCTCAACTAGCTTACCTGGTTAAATAAAGGTGAAATAAAAAAGTATTTTTCCACATATGGCCCATTTTAAATTCTTCCCACCCACTCAGGCCTTTGTTTCTTATCAGCTGGGGAGCATTCAAAAATAATTGTCCAGATCATAGCAATCATCATGTTGACTTATTCACGTGTCAGTTTGTTACTAAAATAAATAGATCATGGCTATAGCTTACCATTTAATGTGTTGTCATTTAGGCTGCGTAGCCCATAGTCATAGATCGCCTGTGTGGTGCTGTGATTCTTTTCAATAGACGTTTGAGCAAAGGCAACACTTACTTTTCTCTTTTGTGTCCTGGATCTAATAGTCCATTCACCTCATTTCAGTAGCCTAAACAGTTCAATAATCGAGTGCCCCATGGTCTGTTGAGAGGCTGTCATTTCTAACGTTCTCCTTGTCCAGGTAATCCAGGAATCGAGTACCTTATTTTGCTGATTTTTCAGTGTGATGTTTCATTCCTTCCATTTGACCCGAAGTTGTGCCAGGTACACCAGAGAGAACAGGATTAGTTTTTCACATAGCTTTTTCGTTATGGGATCGAAATCCCTGTGTTTCATGTAGATGTCTCTGCTCATGTCGGCATTGATGTAGATCCGATGGCACTCATACACCAAATTTCTGACTCCTGATGTTTTGGCTTGGATGCCAGTCAGAACTTTCTTTGTACTTATAGTGAAGAAACTTTTGTGAGGATGCCTCTTGGTTTGCTGCTCGTGTCTCCTTTTGGGCCGCCTGTTCGATGTGTTCGTTCGATTGTGGAACCTCGTGTGACGTTCTCCTGGCCCAGTAGATGTGATATTACCCTTTCCAGGAATTCTTCCATTCCGGTTGTTCCACAGCATTCGGGGAAATGTACGAAACAAAGATTTGCACGGCAACTGAAGTCCTCCATCCCGTTTCATCTTTCAGTAAGCCCAATAATGTATTTTTGTTCATCTACGTTTTTCTGGAGCTTTTGTCATGCACTTTTCTCCATGGTTAACCCGGTTTTGGTCTCCTGCATGCGTTTGCCCAGTTCAGTCATATCAGTTTAGATTATTTTTACATCATTGGATATTTGCTTCATCTGCTTAGACAGTTTCTCATTGCCAATGCATATTTATGTTTGTAGTGTCTCAACTCACTTGAATTGAGTCGTCAGCTACTTTGTCCATGTTTGTTTCGCTGTGTTCAGTTGTCTCTATTTCTCAACTCTTATCTAGTATTTGCCATAACATGCAATTGCTAACATGACGTTTCCGTTATTTCTTGACTTGAGTTGAGTTCTTTCCTAAACTCAGCAAAAAAAGAAACGTCCCTTTTTCAGGACCCTGTCTTTCAACGATAATTCTGAAAAATCCAAATAACTTCACAGATCTTTATTGTAAAGGGTTTAAACACTGTTTTACATGCTTGTTCAATGAACTATAAACAATTAATGAACATGCACCTGTGAAACGGTCGTTAAGACACTAACAGCTTACAGACGGTAGGCAATTAAGGTCACAGTTATGAAAACTTAGGACACTAAAGAGGCCTTATACTGACACTGAAAAACACCAAAAGAAAGATGCCCAGGGTCCCTGCTCATCTGTGTGAACGTGCCTTAGGCATGCTGCAAAGAGACATGAGGACTGCAGATGTGGCCAGGGCAATACATTTCAATGTCCGTAGTGTGAGACGCCTAAGACAGCTGATCGTCCTCGCAGTGGCAGACCACGAGTAACAACCCCTGCACAGGATCTGTGCATCTGAACATCACACCTGCGGGACAGGTACAGGATGACAACAACAACTCCCGAGTTACACCAGGAACGCACAATCCCTCCATCAGTGCTCAGACTGTCCGCAATAGGCTGAGAGGGGCTGGACTGGGGGCTTGTGGGCCTGTTGTCTCGTGAGGACCTGCTTTACATCAACGGCAACAACGTCACCTATGGACACAAACCCACCGTCGCTGGACCAGATAGGACTGTCAAAAAGTGCTCTTCACTGATGAGTCACAGTTTTGTCTCACCAAGGGTGATGGTCGGATTCGCGTTTATCGTAAAAGGAATGAGTGTTACACCGAGGCCTGTACTCTGGAGCGGGATCGATTTGGAGGTGGAGGGTCCGTCATGGTCTGGGGCGGTGTGTCACAGCATCATCAGACTGAGCTCGTTGTCATTGCAGGCAATCCCAACGCTGTGCGTTACAGGGGAGACATCCTCCTCCCTCATGTGGTACCCTTCCTGCAGGCTCATCCTGACATGACCCTCAAGCATGACAATGCCACCAGCCATACTGCTCGTTCTGTGCATGATTTCCTGCAAGACAGGAATGTCAGTGTTCTGCCATGGCCAGCGACGAGCCCGGATCTCAATCCCATTGAGCACGACTTGGACCTGTTGGATCGGAGGGTGAGGGCTAGGGCCATCCCCCCCCCCCCCCCCCCCCAAAAAAAAATGTCCGGGAACTTGCAAGTGCCTTGGTGGAAGAGTGAGGTAACATCTCACAGCAAGAACTGGCAAATCTGGTGCAGTCCATGAGGACTGCACCAGATACTTTTGCAAGGCACTGTATACTAGTTTAAATGAGTACTAAGCAATGGCAGAAGGTCCATTTGAATTTTGTGGTTTATAAAGAATTTGTGCATACTTACAGGATGAGGAATCAGCAATGAATCAATTGTGCTTTAAAATGGTAACATTAATTAATTTGATCTATTCTCTGACATAATACAGTGCCTTCAGAAACTATTCACACCCGTTGACTTTTTCCACATTTTGTTGCGTTTTAGATTTATTTGTCACTGGCCTATAAACAATTCCCCATAATGTCAGTGGAATTATGTTATTCAAATATTTTACAAATGAATTTCAAATGCAAAACCAAAATGTCTTGAGTCAATAAGTATTCAACCTCCTTTTGTTATGGCAAGCCTAAATATGTTCAGAAGTAAAAATGTGCTTATCAGGTCAATTAGTAAGTTGCATAGACACTGTGTTTAACATGATTTTGAATTACTACCTCATCTCTGTTCCCCATACATACTATTACCTGTAAGGTCCCTCGGTTGAGCAGTGAATTTCAACCACAGATTCAACCACAAAGTACAGGGAGGTTTTTCAATGCCTCACAAAGAAGGGCACCTATTGGTCAAAATAAGACATTGAATATCCCTTTGAGCATGTTGAAGTTATTAATTACACTGTCGATGGTGTGTCAGTACACCCAGTCTCTACAAAGATACAGGCGTCCTTCCTAACTCAGTTGCTGGAGCGGAAGGAAACCGCTTAGGGGTTTCAGCATGAGGCTAATGGTGACTTTAAAACAGCTACAGAGTTTAAGGGCTGTGATTGGAGAAATCTGAGGATGGATGAACAACATTGTAGTTACACCACACTACTAACCTAATTGATAGAGTGAAAAGACGGAAGATTGTACAGAATAAAAGTATGCAACAAGGCACTAAAGTAATACTGAAAAAAATTTGCTAAGCAATTAACTTTTTTGTCCTGAAAATAAAGTGTTATGTTTGGGGCAAATCCAATAAAAAGCATTACTGGGTACCACTCTCCATATTTTTCAAGCATAGTAGTTACTGCATCATGTTATTGGGTATGCTTGTAATCATTAAGGCCTGTGGAGTTTTTCAGTATAAAAAAAGCTATGGAATGGAGCTAAGCACAGGCCAAGTACTAGAGGAAACCCTGGTTCAGTCTGCTTCCACCAGACACTGGGAGGTGAATTCCCCTTTCAGCAGGACAATAACCTAAAACACAAGGCCAAATCTACATTGGAGTTGCTTACCAAGAAGACAGTGAATGTTCCTGAGTGGCCAAGTTACAGTTTTGACTTAAATCGCTTGAAAATCTATGGCAAAACCTGAAAATGGTTGTCTAGCAATGATCAACAACAAATTTGACAGAGCTTGAAGAATTTTGAAAAGAATAATGGTCAAATGTTGCCCAATCCAGGTGTGGAAAGCACTTAGAGACTTACCCAGAAAGACTTACAGCTGTAATCGCTGCCAAAGGTGCTTCTAAAAAAATATTGACTCAGGGGTGTGAATACTTTTGTAAATTAGATATTTCTGTATTTCATTTTCAATACATTTGCAAACATTTCTAAACATGTTTTGACTTTGTCATTATGGGGTATTGTGTATAGATAAGTGAGAGGAAAAAAAATCATCTGTTTTGATTTTGGGCTGTAACACAACCATGTGGAATTAGTCAAGGGGTATGAATACTTTCTGAAGGCACTGTATGTGATGATGTAAAAAATGGAACCTGTGTTCCTCAGTTCATAGGCAGGAATGCATATATTGGGTGTGTTTGAAATGCCACCCTATTTCCTATATAATGCACTACTTTTGACCAGAGCCCTAGAAACCCTGGTCAAAAGTGTAGGACTACATAAGGAAATGGTGCCATTTCAGATGCAGACTTGGTTCAGACCTAGAGCAAACATGAATACTGCTGTCTGTCAGCCAGGAGGCCATTCTTGTTCAGTAAAGCAAGGCACTCTGGGTCCCTTCCTTACTTTATTAATTTCCTTTTATCAGTTTCACGCCTCAGAAAAGCTTGCTACAAGGAGTGAAAAGTTACAGGGGATGAAGGATGATGGGGATTGTGGTTGTGAGACACAGTTGAAGTTGGAAGTTTACATACACTTAGGTTGGAGTCATTAAAACAAGTTTTTCAACCACTCCACAAATTTCTTGTTAACAAACTATAGTTTTGGCAAGTCTGTTAGGACATGTACTTTGTGCATGACACATGTAATTTTTCCAACAATTGTTTACAGACAGATTAATTCACTGTATCACAATTCCAGTGGGTCAGAAATGTACATGCACTAAGTTGACTGTGCCTTTTTAAACAGGAAAGTTCCAGAAAATGATGTCATGGCTTTAGAAGCTTCTGATAGGCTAATTTACATAATTTGAGTCAATTGGAGGTGTACCTGTGGATGTATTTCAAGGCCTACCTTCAAACTCAGTGCCTCTGCTTGACATCATGGGAAAATCAAAAGAAAATCAGCCAAGACCTCAGAAAAAAATTGTAGCCCTTCACAAGTCTGGTTCATCCTTGGGAGCAACTTCCAAACTCCTGAAGGTACCACGTTCATCTGTACAAACAATAGTACGCAAGTATGAACACCATGGGACCACGCAGCAGTCAAACCGCTCAGGAAGGAGACGCGTTCTGTCTCCTAGAAATGAACATACTTTGGTGCGAAAAGTGCAAATCAATCCCAGAACAACAGCAAAGGACCTTGTGAAGATGCTGGAGGAAACGGGTACAAAAGTATCTATATCCACAGTAAAATGAGCCCTATATTGACATAACCTGAAAGGCCGCTAATCAAGGAAAAAGCCACTGCTCCAAAACCGCCATAAAAAAGCCAGACTACGGTTTGCAACTGCACATGGGGACAAAGATCGTACTTTTTGGAGAAATGTCCTCTGGTCTGATGAAACAAAAATAGAACTGTTTGGCCATAATGACCATTATGTTTGGTGGAAAAAGTCGAAGAACACCATCCCAACCGTGAAGCACGGGGGTGGTAGCATCATGTTGTGGGGGTGTTTTGCTGCAGGAGGGACTGGTGAACTTCACAAAATAGATGGCATCATGAGGAGGAAATTGATGTGGATATATTGAAGCAACATCTCAAGACATCCGTCAGGAAGTTAAAGCTTGGTCGCAAATGGGTCTTCCAAATGGACAATGATCCCAAGCATACTTCCAAAGTTGTGACAAAATGTCTTAAGGACAACAAAGCCAAGGTATTGGATTGGCCATCACAAAGCCCTGACCTCAATCCTATAGAAAATTTGTGGGCAGAACTGAAAAAGTGTGTGCGAGCAAGGAGGCCTAGAAACCTGACTCAGTTACACCAGCTCTGTCAGGAGGAATGGGCCAAAATTCACCCAACTTATTGTGGGAAGCTTGTGGAAGGCTACCCAAATGTTTGACCCAAGTTAAACAATTTAAAGGCAATGCTACCAAATACTAATTGAGTGTATGTAAACTTCCGACCCGCTGGGAATATGATGAAATATATAAAAGCTGAAATAAAACACTCGCTACTATTATTCTGACATTTCACGTTCTTAAAATAAAGTGGTGATCCTAACTGACCTAAGACAGGGAATCTTTACTAGGATTAAATGTCAGGAATTGTGAAAAACTGAGTTTAAATGTATTTGGCTAAGGTGTATGTAAACTGTCCGTGATGTGTATGGTTGCTGTGGGAACATGTGGGTCTGAGCAGATGTGATGTCATTGATGTTTGTTGACATTTGTGTGCGTCTGTTTGTCTTTTGTTTATGTATGGTTTTTATTGTTCTAAGAAAACATTGTACAAAAAAAATGGGGTGTAATTTCTAAACGATTCATCTGATATGCATGGAAATACGCTCAAATTAAAGCTGACAATCTGCACTTTAACCTCATAGTCATTGTATCATTTCGAATTCAAAGTGCTGGAGTACAAAGCCAAAACAGCAACACATTTATCACTGTCCCAATGCATTTGGAGAGCACTGTAAACAAATAAATATCCTAATGAAATCTTGTGAATTACATGTAAGCAGAAAACATAATTTGTTAAATAAGGAACATTTGACTGAGGATGCAAAAGTTAAACCAGTTAGTTCCATATACACTCACAAGCCAGTTTATTAGGTACACCCTTATATTACCGGGTCGGGACCCCCCTTTGCCTCTAAAACTCGCTGTCATGTTCTAGCCAATGTTTTTCCACTCGTGCCCACTGAAGTCTCTTGTCCTTGTTTTTAGCTGAGTGGAACTTGGTGTGGTCATCTGCTGCAATAATCCATCCGTGACAAGGATCGAGGAGTTGTGAGTTCCCAGATGCCTTTCTACACGCCACTGCGCCGTTTGTCTCTTTGTGGCCCGCCTTTTAGCTTGCATGATTCTTGCCATTCTCCTTCGACCTCTCTCATCAATGAGCTTTTCTCGCCCACTGGATGTTTTTTGTTCGTCACACCATTCTAGGTAAACCTTAGACACTGTCGTGCATGAAAATCCCAGGAGGTTGCCCGTTTCTGAGATACTGGATCCAGCGTGCCCGGCACCTGCAATCATAGCACACTAAAAGTCGCTTGGGTCACTTGTTTTGCCAATTCTAACGTTCAATCAAACAGTAACTGAATGCCTCGATGCCTGTCAGCCTGCTTTATATAGCAAGCCACAGCCACGTGACTCGCTGTCTGCTGGAGCGATCCAATTCCGTGAATGGGGTGGTGTACCTAATAAACTGTCTGAGTGTGGATTGAGGGCCATTTTAAGAATCAAGCTATTTAATTCTTCATAGAGAGAAACTCTCACGTTTACCCTTAATCTGTGTTCAAAGTAACAATTTAAATATGAGAGAAAAAAATAGCTAACATGCCCAGTAAACAATTTCACATTAGTTTGATTAAAATGTGTCTGTAATGATTACAAAACTTTTTTGCAGTCATTGATTGTTGATCAACAGTTTAAAATATGAAGTGTCTTCCTTCACAGGTTGTCTGCATAATCATGGGCATTAATGTGGAGTTGGTCCGCACTTTGCTGCTATAACAGCCTCCATAACAGAGGTCGGGCACTGAAGTTGGGCAATTAGGCCTGGCTCGCAGTCGGCGTTCCAATTCATCCCAAAGGTGTTCGATGAGATTGAGGTCAGAGCTCTGTGCAGGCCAGTCAAGTTCTTCCACACCGATCTCGACAAACCGTTTCAGTATGAACCTCCCTTTGTGTACTGGGGCATTGTCATGCTGAAACAGGAAAGGGTCTTCCCCAAACTTGGAAGCACAGAATCGTCTTGAATGTCATTTTATGCTGTGGCATTAAGATTTCCCTTCACTAGAACTAAGGGGCTTAGCATGAACCATGAAAAACAACCCCAGACCATTATTCCTCCTCCAAAAATTTGATGAACTGACTTGTTGGAATATGATGGTGACAAGTTGAAAGTCACTGAGCTTTTCAGTAAAGCCATTCTACTGCCAATGTTGGGCTATGGAGATTGCATGACTGTCGCTCAATTTTATACACCTGTCAGTAACGGATGTAGCCTAATCCACTAATTTAAAGGAGTGTCAAAATACTTTTGTATATATAGTGTAGCTTTGAGTAGCAGTTCATACTCGCTATGGATTTTTTACCTGTCTTCCTCTCAGATAGTATAAACAACCATCACAAATGCTTGTGCTTTGGTTAATAAAAACTGTCATTTGCGTATCATTAATGTCATTTGCAGTACATTTCTATACAGTGGACCTCAGTTTGACTGCTGCTAGCCCGCTGGGCTCAGAACTTCTTGGAGCCCTAGCTACTCCAGCTGTGTGAGCCAGTAGGACGCCTGCGGAAAGCCATTGCATATCAAACCACCATTACATATCAGACTAACCTCAATGAGGAAGATCACACCCAGCATGGGAACAGTCACCCACCCGGCAGGGATGCTCTGGATCCGCTACTCACTCTGCCTCATCTCTCTCTCTCTCGCAAGTGGTTGCTCATTGCTCTGCATATCTGAAAGCAGCACCTCTTGTATTGGTTTTGAGCTATGAGGATGTCTGTGTTTTAAAATTATAACAGAGTAGGATTGTGCTTTTATATATTATCTCCTCAATGGATGCAAAGCTTTATTCAATTAGAGGACTCTTATCACAATGTGTGCAGTTACTTGTCTTGTTGTGAGGCGGAATTGCACTGAATCATATGGGCACGCAAACACGCTGATAAAAGAAAAGGAATTCACAAAGTATACTGAACAAAAATAAACACAACACAACAATTTCAAAGATTTTGCTGAGTTACATTTCATGTAAGGAAATCAGTCAATTGAAATAAATTCATTCGGCCCTAATCTATGGCTTTCACATGACTAGGAATACAGATATGCATCTGTTAGTCACAGATACCTTTAAAAAAGGTAGGGGCTTGGATCAGAAAACCAGTCAATATCTGGTGTGACCACCATTTGCCTCATGCAGGGTGACACATCTCCTTTGCATAGAGTTGATCAGGCTGTTGATTGTGGCCTGTGGAATGTTGTCCCACTTCTCTTCAATGACTGTGCGAAGTTGCTGGATGTTGGCGGGAACTGGAACACGCTGTCATAAATGTTTATCCAGAGCATTCAAAACATGCTCAATGGGTGACATTTCTTGTGTGTATGCAGGCCAGCTTCCAGGAATTGTGTACAGATCCTTGCGAACATGTGGCTGTGCATTATCATGCTGAAACATGAGGTGATGGAGGTGGATGAAAGGCACGACAATGGGTCTCAGGATCTCGTCACTGTATCTCTGTGCAGTCAAATTGCCGTAGATAAAATGCAATTGTGTTTGTTGTAAGTAGCTTATGCCTGCCTATACCATAACCGCACTGCCCCCATGGGTCACTCTGTTCACAATGTTGACATCAGCAAACCGTTCGGCCACACAACACCCTACACGTGGTCTGCGGTCGTGAGGCCGATTGGACGTACTGCTAAATCCTCTAAAACAACTTTGGAGGTGGCTTCCATTCTCTGGCAACAGCTCTGGTGGACATTCCTGCAGTCAGCATGCCAATTTCACGCTCCCTCAACTTGAAACATCTTTGGCATTGTGTTGTGTGGCAAAATGCACATTTTTAGAGTGGCCTTTTATTGTCCCCAACACAAGGTGCACCTGTGTAATGATCACACCTGTCAGGTATATGGATCATCTTGGCAAAGGATAAATCCTCACTAACAGGGATATAAACTAATTTGTGGAACATTTCTGAGATCTTTTATTTCAGCTCGTGAAACATGGGACTAACACATTGCATTTTATATTTTTGTTCAGTATAACAAGCATCTCTATTCATTAACTGAAACAAGGTGTTTCTTCCCCTTTCTATTCAAGAGAAGTTTGAATTATGTGCAGTCGGACGTAGACAGGAGTTCCTGCTATGAACATTTCATTCCAAATGAGTTGTGTGCATCACGGGGGTCTGAAGTTTTCTCCATCTCCCATTCAGAATATGCTGACATCGACTTTCCTTGACGCACATAACGGCTATATGTCACAACCACTGTCAGATTTAGGCTAATATGTCATTTGCATTCATGTGTCACCATATCCAGGTGAGAGAATAGGGAGAGTTAGTGTTGTAATGTCTTCTCAAGTTTATTGCCATTTTGATCAATTTTAAAGCTAAACGCAGTGAGCACTTTGTTACATTAAAACCACTTGGCTCACACTTTGTCAGCATTACTCTGGCACCGTATCTGTCATTTGATAAGTGATGATTTACAACGGGAGAGAAGTTGCTGTCTGGACATTCATGATAACACAAACTTTTTCTGGCTTCAAAATAATGATTCATCATCATTTCACTTAGAGTAATGTAAAAAATTGAATTTCAGGACATCTTATGGAAAATGTGTAATTACTGTAGCTTAAGGCAGAATGCTTCAAACATCTTTTTAATTGGATTCCAAGTTTTTTGTTTTAATTAGTTTGACCCTGTAAATCTTGTATTTTTTTCAGCAATGCTGCTTTAGTTGCATTGAAAGATCATTTCCGATTGAGCCAACATATGCAGCTTTTACCACGAATGTAAGTCTCCGATTATACCCATAAATCCCACTGCTGCTGTTGTGGCCTGAATAATATATCAGATGCAATTCAGCCTAACAAGGATCAAGATGACTCTGCATTTGCTGTTATTAAAAACCTCCTCATACACAGCATGGAGGTGGTGATGAATGTCTATCTGCATCGTGTGAATAATACCTATTTAATTGCACTTCACATATGAAATTGTCTCTGCTTTGTGTTACAGGGGAAAAAACACAATTTAATATTTGTGACACTTATGAGATACAGTGTTAGTGTATGAGATAAGTGTGAATAAGTAAACATTAGTTGCAGGAAAATTATTTATTTGCTATTGTCACGTCCTGACCACAGAAAAATGTTATTTTCTATGGTAGAGTAGGTCAGGGCATGACAGGTTTTTTTCTATGTTTTCTATTTCTATGTTGTCAGGTTCTAGTTTTGTATTTCTATGTTGGGGTTTTGTTTGGGATGATCTCCAATTAGAGGCAGCTGGTCCTCGTTGTCTCTAATTGGAGATCATACTTAAGTAGGGTTTTTTTCCACCTGGGTTGGTGGGCGATTGTTTTTGAGTAGTGTATGTTTCACCTCTGCGTCACAGTTTGTTTTGTTCTTTAGTTTATGTATTGCATAGTTTCAGTGTTAATAAAATGTGGAACGACACACACGCTGCACTTTGGTCCGCTCCTCCTTTCGACAACAGTGACAGAATCTCCCACCACCAAAGGACCAAGCAGCGAGCCCAGGAGAAACAGGAATGGACTTGGGAGGAAATTCTGGACGGGAAAGGACCCTGGAGTCAGGCTGGGGAGTATCGCCGTCCGAAAGAGGAGATTGAGGCAGCTAAAGCGGAGTGGCGATATTACGAGTCACTATACCAACCACGAGGCAAGTGTGAGAGGCAGCCCCCCCAAAAAAATTTGGGGGCCACACGGGGAGATTGGCAGAGTCAGGTTGGAGACCTGAGCCAACTCCCCATGCTTACCGTGGGGAGCGAGTGACGAAGCAAGCACCGCTTGCCGAGCGAAAGTATGCGGTGATGCGCACTGTGTCGCCAGTGCACATTCACAGGCCGGTGCGATCTGTGCCCGTGCCCCGCATTTGCCGAGCGAAAGTAAGCATCTAGCCAGGACGGGTTGTGCCAGCTCTACGCTCGAGATCTCCAGTGCGCCTCCACGGCCCAGTATATCCTGTGCCTGCCCCACGTACCCGGCCTCCAGTGAGTCTATTCAGCCTGGTACGCCCTGTGCCTGCTCCTCGCACTTGCCCTGAGGTGCGTGTTACCAGTCTGGCGCCACTTGTGCCAGCCCCACGCATCAGGCCTCCAGTGCACCTGCCCTGTCCGGGGTGTCCTGTTCCTGCTCCCGCACTCGCCCTGAGGTGCATGTTACTAGTCTGGTGCCACCTGTGCCAGCCCCGCGCATCAGGCCTCCAGTGCGCATTCCCAGTCCGGAGCTTCCGGCGACAGTTCCCCAGTCTGGAGCTTCCGGCGGCGGCCCGCAGCCCGGAGTCTCCGGCGATGATCTACAGTCCGGTTCCTCCGATGATCCACGGTCCGGTGGCACAGAAGCAGAGGGATCAGCGGGCGGAGCGGGGGTTATGCCCCGAACCGGAGCCACTTCAGTTGGAGGATCCGCGGGATGAGAAGGTTGTGTACTGCACCAGAGCCGCCATAGACAGTAGTTACCCACACTACCCTCCCTTCTTTTGGGGGGGGGGTTGTTTTTGTTTGGGTGCGGTCGGAGTCCACACCTTTGGGGGGGATACTGTCACGTCCTGACCATAGAAAGATGTCATTTTCTATGATAGAGTAGGTCAGGGCGTGACGGTTTTTTCTTCTATGTTTTCTATTTCTATGTCAGGTTCTAGTTTTGTATTTCTAAGTTGGGGTTTTGTTTGGGATGATCTCCAATTAGAGGCAGCTGGTCCTCATTTTCTCTAATTGGAGATCATATTTAAGTAGGGTTTTTTTTCCACCTGGGTTTGTGGGAGATTGTTTTTTGAGTAGTGTATGTTTCAACTCTGCGTCACGGTTTGTTGTTTTGTTATTTAGTTTATGTTTATGTATCGCATTGTTTCACAGTATAAATAAAATGTGGAACGACACACACGCTGCACTTTAGTCCGCTCCTTCCTACGACAACCGTGACAGCTATTTAGAACATTATTTTTGGATTTATTCATAAATTCAAACATTTATGAACAAAAGTGTCACATACAAATGCATATACTGTACCATTTAATGCATCTTCCTTTGGCCTCAATGCATTATAAAATGAATATTGTAATATAATATATAGAGTGAGCAGGCAGAAAGCTTTGAAGCTCAGTGACCAACGCTCCGGGTGCCCCCCTTGGGGAGAATCTATTAAGCTCTAAACTGGATCACACCTTTCAGTTCTGTAATAGGAAGGAAAGATGATGACAGCCAAGGTCTGCTCCACTGAAATAGGCCAGAGCAGAATTATCACACCTCAATTAGGAATGATTCGCTCAAAATATGGTGAAAAGTTGTGTTTCATAGTCCACACATAGGAAGAGATTCTGATTCAGTGCAGGAGTTCTTTGCCAAGCGCAATGCTAAAAGCAACCCCCCTATTTTAGATAATGGAGCTGAGGAGGATGGTGATTAATCATTGAGTCTATTAATAATCAAATCTTAGAGAAGAGGATTTAAATTTGGCTATCTCTGTGGAACAGGTCGGCCTGTCTTTTCAAGCTGTTTTTTTAATTTAAGAAATGCTATAAATTCCTTTTGAGTTTTCTACTATCAAGCTTTTGATATACATTTTAGATGTACCTACTCATGTAAATATACCAGCTTGCTGAATACATAGTTTCTGAGTTTGCTCAAAAAAACTTACACTTGAAAAATGTAAGATCAATACATGTAAAATCATTGAAATTAATACTGAGAAGTTCAAATATACCTAATTCAACAGAGTTTGACAAATATAGTAACTTAGCTAGCCAGTATTGCCTTATACTGCATTTTCAAAAGCTAAAATGTCAAAAGAATATCATTAAGCTGTAATATGGGAGTTAAGCTACAGTATCTATCAAAGTTCATTAATAATTCAAGTGTAACGCTTCCATTTAGCTGAGCTCAATTCAATAAAATGATCATTTGGGAACTCTTCTCCCTGATTCCTTTAAATGTACGGTAGTCTACTGTCCATCCGCTGGACTAAACTCTGTGAGAATTACTTGTGACCTTTACTCCTGACACTCTAGCTGACGCAGGTTTTTTATCAGACTCATTTTCCTGTCATGAGAGAGAGCCTATCTGTGCCTGTGGGAACACTCATCATCCAAAGAACCTTGCAGGTTGCACTTCATTTTCATAAGCCGCTGATCTGCTAACACCCAAACACCTTTCATGTTGTATTTACCCAGCATAGGGAAATAATTTAAAGGGAAATCAGCAGTTGAAACAATAACAGCGTTCACCCCGCCACTGTTGCAGTAAAAAGCTGAGGGATGGTGCTGGAGAAATGTTACCACTCTCACATTCAAAGACAGAGCTATGGATGCAAAAACTGACCGTTTATGACAGAGTTCCCTGGGTGCCGAATTTGGCCCGCATGTGATTTTTATTTGGCCACCCAAGTTTTCTGACTCCCAAAAATAAATGTTGAACATAAAAGACTAAAAACATCAGCAAATCAGCTCGAAGTGATTTTTTTTAATTTAGGAAATCTGTTCCAATGTACACTACCGACCGTTCAAAAGTTTGGGTTCACTTAGCTTTTCTTTCAAAAACAAGGTAATGTCTAATTTTTTGACCGTTAAAATAACATAAAATTGATCAGAAATACAGTATAGACATTGTTAATGTTGTAAATGACTATTGTAACTGGAATTGGCAGATTTTTTTTATGGATTATCTACATAGGTGTACAAAGGCCCGTAATCAGCAACCATCACTCCTGTGTTCCAATGGCACATTGTGTTAGCTAATCCAACTGTATCATTCTTAAAAGGCTAATTGATCATTAGAAAACCCTTTTGCAATTATGTTAGCACAGCTGAAAACTGTTGTACTGATGAAAGAAGCAATAAAACTGTCCTTTATACGAGTTGAGGAGCTGGAGCATCAGCATTTGTGGGTTTGATTACAGGCTGAAAATGGCCAGAAACAAATAACTTTCTTCTGGAACTTGTCAGTCTATTCTTGTTCTGAGAAATCAAGGCTTTTCCGAGAAATTGCCAAGAAACTGAAGATCTCGTATAATGCTGTGTACTACTCCCTTCACAGAACAGCGCAAACAGGCTCTAACCAGAATAGAAAGAGAAGTGGGAGGCCCCGGTGGACAACTGAGCAAGAGGACAAGTACATTAGAGTGTCTAGTTTGAGAAACAGACACCTCACAAGTCCTCAAGATGGCAGCTTCATTAAATAGTACCCGCAAAACACCAGTCTCAACGTCAACAGTGAAGAGGCGACTCCGGGATGCTGGCCTTCTAGGCAGTAATTATGTTCCTGCACCCTGACCAACCCCTCAGGAAAAAAAAATCTGTCTGCGGCTGAATCTAATTGATGATCCCTGATTTATGATATAAAAAAAATCGTTTTAACCATGTTAGTGTTTGTTTACATTAGCTTTGTTTACAAACATTTGAGTAAAACAAGCTTATATTTTGGGGGGGTTCTGATTGGGTATGACAATTAAACTTGGCTGAGTCATTTGTAAGATATTTTCTTTAAGTAGGTACATATTAATTATTTTATAAGTAAAAGAAAATATGTAGCAACTGCAGATTACCCCTTTAAGTGCCTATCTGCAGCACAGGCTTGCTTACTGTGTGATCTCCTGGCTGGTTTAAATAAAACACTGCCCTGTCTGGTCTTTGTAGTGGTGGCATGGCTTATAAGGACATGCTTTATAAGGACATGTATTATAAGGACATGCATTTGTATTGTAAGGACATGTATTATAAGCACATGCATTGTAAGGACATGTATTATAAGCACATGCAAAAAAGAGCATGTATTATAAGCACATGCATTGTAAGCACATGCATTGTAAGGACATGTATTCTAAGGAAATGCATTATAAGCACATGCATAGTAAGGACATGTATTATAAGCACATGCATTGTAAGGACATGTATTGTAAGGACATTTATTATAAGCACATGCATTGTAAGGACATGTATTGTAAGCACATGCATTAAAAGACCATGTATTATAAGCACATGCATTGTAAGGACATGTATTGTAAGGACATGTATTATAAGCACATGCATTGTAAGGACATGTATTATAAGCACATGCATTGTAAGGACATGTATTGTAAGGACATGCATTATAAGGACATTTGTTATAAGCACATGCATTGTAAGGACATGTATTATAAGCACATGCATTGTAAGGACATGTATTATAAGCACATGCATTGTAAGGACATGCATTGTAAGGACATGTATTATAAGCACATGCATTGTAAGGACATGTATTATAAGCACATGCATTGTAAGGACATGTATTGTAAGGACATGTATTATAAGCACATGCATTGTAAGGACATGTATTATAAGCACATGCATTGTAAGGACATGCATTGTAAGGACATGTATTATAAGCACATGCATTGTAAGGACATGTATTATAAGCACATGCATTGTAAGGACATGCATTGTAAGGACATGCATTGTAAGCACATGTATTGTAAGGACATGTATTGTAAGCACATGCATTGTAAGGACATGTATTATAAGCACATGCATTGTAAGGACATGCATTGTAAGGACATGCATTGTAAGCACATGTATTGTAAGGACATGTATTGTAAGCACATGCATTGTAAGGACATGTATTATAAGCACATGCATTGTAAGGACATGTATTATAAGCACATGCATTGTAAGGACATGTATTATAAGCACATGCATTGTAAGGACATGTATTGTAAGCACATGCATTGTAAGGACATGTATTGTAAGGGCATGTATTATAAGCACATGCATTGTAAGGACATGTATTATAAGCACATGCATTGTAAGGACATGTATTATAAGCACATGCATTGTAAGGACATGTATTATAAGCACATGCATTGTAAGGACATGTATTATAAGCACATGCATTGTAAGGACATGTATTGTAAGGACATGCATTATAAGCACATGCATTGTAAGGACATGTATTGTAAGGACATGTATTATAAGCACATGCATTGTAAGGACATTTATTATAAGCACATGCATTGTAAGGACATGTATTATAAGCACATGCATTGTAAGGACATGTATTATAAGCACATGCATTGTAAGGACATGTATTATAAGCACATGCATTGTAAGGACATGTATTGTAAGGACATGCATTATAAGCACATGCATTGTAAGGACATGTATTGTAAGGACATGTATTATAAGCACATGCATTGTAAGGACATTTATTATAAGCACATGTATTGTAAGGACATGTATTATAAGCACATGCATTGTAAGGACATACATTATAAGCACATGTATTGTAAGGACATGTATTATAAGCACATGCATTGTAAGGACATACATTGTAAGGACATGCATTGTAAGGATATGCATTGTAAGCACATGTATTGTAAGGACATGTATTATAAGCACATGCATTGTAAGGACATGTATTGTAAGGACATACATTGTAAGGACATGTATTATAAGCACATGCATTGTAAGGACATGCATTATAAGGATATGCATTGTAAGGATATGCATTGTAAGGACATGCATTGTAAGGACATGCATTGTAAGGACATGTATTATAAGGACATGCATTGTAAGGACATGTATTGTAAGCACATGCATTAAAAGACCATGTATTATAAGCACATGCATTGTAAGGACATGTATTGTAAGGACATGTATTATAAGCACATGCATTGTAAGGACATGTATTATAAGCACATGCATTGTAAGGACATGTATTGTAAGGACATGCATTATAAGGACATTTGTTATAAGCACATGCATTGTAAGGACATGTATTATAAGCACATGCATTGTAAGGACATGTATTATAAGCACATGCATTGTAAGGACATGTATTATAAGCACATGCATTGTAAGGACATGTATTATAAGCACATGCATTGTAAGGACATGTATTGTAAGGACATGTATTATAAGCACATGCATTGTAAGGACATGTATTATAAGCACATGCATTGTAAGGACATGCATTGTAAGGACATGTATTATAAGCACATGCATTGTAAGGACATGTATTATAAGCACATGCATTGTAAGGACATGCATTGTAAGGACATGCATTGTAAGCACATGTATTGTAAGGACATGTATTGTAAGCACATGCATTGTAAGGACATGTATTATAAGCACATGCATTGTAAGGACATGTATTATAAGCACATGCATTGTAAGGACATGTATTATAAGCACATGCATTGTAAGGACATGTATTGTAAGCACATGCATTGTAAGGACATGTATTGTAAGGGCATGTATTATAAGCACATGCATTGTAAGGACATGTATTATAAGCACATGCATTGTAAGGACATGTATTATAAGCACATGCATTGTAAGGACATGTATTATAAGCACATGCATTGTAAGGACATGTATTATAAGCACATGCATTGTAAGGACATGTATTGTAAGGACATGCATTGTAAGGACATGCATTGTAAGGACATGCATTGTAAGGACATGTATTATAAGCACATGCATTGTAAGGACATTTATTATAAGCACATGCATTGTAAGGACATGTATTATAAGCACATGCATTGTAAGGACATGTATTATAAGCACATGCATTGTAAGGACATGTATTATAAGCACATGCATTGTAAGGACATGTATTGTAAGGACATGCATTATAAGCACATGCATTGTAAGGACATGTATTGTAAGGACATGTATTATAAGCACATGCATTGTAAGGACATTTATTATAAGCACATGTATTGTAAGGACATGTATTATAAGCACATGCATTGTAAGGACATACATTATAAGCACATGTATTGTAAGGACATGTATTATAAGCACATGCATTGTAAGGACATACATTGTAAGGACATGCATTGTAAGGATATGCATTGTAAGCACATGTATTGTAAGGACATGTATTATAAGCACATGCATTGTAAGGACATGTATTGTAAGGACATACATTGTAAGGACATGTATTATAAGCACATGCATTGTAAGGACATGCATTATAAGGATATGCATTGTAAGGATATGCATTGTAAGGATATGCATTGTAAGGACATGCATTGTAAGGACATGCATTGTAAGGACATGTATTATAAGGACATGCATTGTAAGGACATGCATTGTAAGCA